>NC_136141.1:5646103-8046103 GCF_965212315.1 Lampetra planeri
TACGTAAAACCAAAAAAAATCGTGTTTTATTTAAAGTTCACGTAAAATGTGCCCTCATGAAGGTGATGAATTCATCATTCTGCATTGTTGGCATAGGTCTATACCAGTGAAGTGTTTTGCAACTTCAAAGGTTTGCCAAGAAGTTTCCGTAGTGTAGTGGTTATCACGTTTGCCTAACACGCGAAAGGTCCCTGGTTCAAAACCGGGCGGAAACATTTTACGTAAAACCAAAGAAATTGGTGTTTTATTTAAAGTGCACGTAAAATGTGCCTTCATGAACTTGATGATTTCATCATTCTTCACTGTTGGCATAGGTCTATACCAGTGAAGTGTGTTGCAACTTAGCAAGTTGGACAAGCAGTTTCAGTAGTGTAGTGGTTATCACGTTCGCATCACACGCGAAACCGGGTGGAAACATTTTACGTAAAACCCCAAAAACTCGTGTTTTATTTAGAGTGCACGTAAAATGTGCCCTCATGAAGGTCATGAATTCATCATTCTTCACTGTTGGCATAGGTCTATATCAGTGAAGTGTGTTGCAACTTAGCACGTAAAACAAGCAGTTTCCGTAGTGTAGTGGTTATCACGTTCGCTTTACACGTGAAAGGTCCCCGGTTCAAAACCGGGTGGAAGCATTTTACGTAAAATCTAACAAATTCGTATTTTATTTAAAGTGCACGTAAAATGTGCCCTCATGAACTTGATGAGTTCATCATTCTTGAATGTTGGCATAGGTCTATACCAGTGAACTGAGTTGCAACTTAGCAAGTAGGACAAGCAGTTTCCGTAGTGTAGTGGTTATCACGTTCGCCTCACACGCGAAACCGGGTGGAAACATTTTACGTAAAACCCCAAAAACTCGTGTTTTATTTAGAGTGCACGTAAAATGTGCCCTCATGAACTTGATGGGTCCTAACACGGGAAAGGTCCCCGGATCGAAACCAGCCGGAAACATTTTACGTAAAATCTAACAAATTCGTATTTTATTTAAAGTGCACGTAAAATGTGCCTTCATGAACTTGATGAGTTCATCATTCTTGAATGTTGGCATAGGTCTATACCAGTGAACTGAGTTGCAACTTAGCAAGTAGGACAAGCAGTTTCCGTAGTGTAGTGGTTATCACGTTCGCCTCACACGCGAAACCGGGTGGAAACAATTTATGTAAAACCCCAATAACTCGTATTTTATTTAGAGTGCACGTAAAATGTGCCCTCATGAATTTGATGAGTCCTAACACGGGAAAGGTCCCCGGTTCGAAACCAGCCGGAAACATTTTACGTAAAATCTAACAAATTCGTATTTTATTTAAAGTGCACGTAAAATGTGCCTTCAAGAACTTGATTTTTTCATCATTCTTCACTATTGACATAGGTCGATACCAGTGAAGTGTGTTGCAACTTAACAGGGTGGACAAGCAGTTTCCGTAGTGTAGTGGTTATCACGTTCGCCTCACACGCGAAAGGTCCCCGGTTCGAAACCGGGCGGAAACATTTTACGTGAAACCAAAAAAAATCGTGTTTTATTTAAAGTTCACGTAAAATGTCCCCTCATGAAGGTGATGAATTCATCATTCTGCATTGTTGGCATAGGTCTATACCAGTGAAGTGTTTTGCAACTTCAAAGGTTTGCCAAGAAGTTTCCGTAGTGTAGTGGTTATCACGTTCGCCTAACACGCGAAAGGTCCCCGGTTCGAAACCGGGCGGAAACATTTTACGTTAAAACCAAAAAAAATCGTGTTTTATTTAAAGTTCACGTAAAATGTGCCTTCATGAACTTGATGAGTTCATCATTCTGCATTGTTGGCATAGGTCTATACCAGTGAAGTGTGTTGCAACTTAGCATTTAGAGCAAGCAGTTTCCGTAGTGTAGTGGTTATCACGTTCGCCTAACACGCGAAAGGTCCCCGGTTCGAAACCGGGCGGAAACATTTTACGTAAAACCAAAACAAATCGTGTTTTATTTAAAGTGCACGTAAAATGTGCCTTCATGAACTTGATGAGTTCATCATTCTTGAATGTTGGCATAGGTCTATACCAGTGAACTGAGTTGCAACTTAGCAAGTAGGACAAGCAGTTTCCGTAGTGTAGTGGTTATCACGTTCGCCTCACACGCGAAAGGTCCCCGGTTCGAAACCGGGCGGAAACATTTTACGTAAAACCAAAAAAAATCGTGTTTTATTTAAAGTGCACGTAAAATGTGCCTTCATGAACTTGATGAGTTCATCATTCTTGAATGTTGGCATAGGTCTATACCAGTGAACTGAGTTGCAACTTAGCAAGTAGGACAAGCAGTTTCCGTAGTGTAGTGGTTATCACGTTCGCCTCACACGCGAAACCGGGTGGAAACATTTTACGTAAAACCCCAAAAACTCGTATTTTATTTAAAGTGCACGTAAAATGTGCCTTCATGAACTTGATTTTTTCATCATTCATCACTATTGACATAGGTCGATACCAGTGAAGTGTGTTGCAACTTAACAGGGTGGACAAACAGTTTCCGTAGTGTAGTGGTTATCACGTTCGCCTCACACGTGAAAGGTCCCCGGTTCGAAACCGGGCGGAAACATTTTACGTAAAACCAAAAAAAATCGTGTTTTATTTAAAGTTCACGTAAAATGTGCCCTCATGAAGGTGATGAATTCATCATTCTGCATTGTTGGCATAGGTCTATACCAGTGAAGTGTTTTGCAACTTCAAAAGTTTGCCAAGAAGTTTCCGTAGTGTAGTGGTTATCACGTTCGCCTCACACGCGAAAGGTCCCCGGTTCGAAACCGGGCGGAAACATTTTACGTAAAACCAAAAAAAATCGTGTTTTATTTAAAGTTCACGTAAAATGTGCCCTCATGAAGGTGATGAATTCATCATTCTGCATTGTTGGCATAGGTCTATACCAGTGAAGTGTTTTGCAACTTCAAAGGTTTGCCAAGAAGTTTCCGTAGTGTAGTGGTTATCACGTTCGCCTAACACGCGAAAGGTCCCTGGTTCGAAACCGGGCGGAAACATTTTACGTAAAAGCAAAGAAATTGGTGTTTTATTTAAAGTGCACGTAAAATGTGCCTTCATGAACTTGATGAGTTCATCATTCTGCATTGTTGGCATAGGTCTATACCAGTGAAGTGTGTTGCAACTTAGCATTTAGAGCAAGCAGTTTCCGTAGTGTAGTGGTTATCACGTTCGCCTCACACGCGAAACCGGGTGGAAACATTTTTCGTAAAACCCCAAAAACTCGTGTTTTATTTAGAGTGCACGTAAAATGTGCCCTCATGAACTTGATGGGTCCTAACACGGGAAAGGTCCCCGGATCGAAACCAGCCGGAAACATTTTACGTAAAATCTAACAAATTCGTATTTTATTTAAAGTGCACGTAAAATGTGCCTTCATGAACTTGATTTTTTCATCATTCTTCACTATTGACATAGGTCGATACCAGTGAAGTGTGTTGCAACTTAACAGGGTGGACAAGCAGTTTCTGTAGTGTAGTGGTTATCACGTTCGCCTCACACGCGAAAGGTCCCCCCGGTTTGAAACCGGGCGGAAACATTTTACGTAAAACCAAAAAAAATCGTGTTTTATTTAAAGTTCACGAAAAATGTGCCCTTATAAAGGTGATGAATTCATCATTCTGCATTGTTGGCATAGGTCTATACCAGTGAAGTGTGTTGCAACTCATCATTTAGAGCAAGCAGTTTCCGTAGTGTAGTGGTTATCACGTTCGCCTAACACGCGAAAGGTCCCCGGTTCGAAACCGGGCGGAAACATTTTAAGTAAAACCAAAAAAAATCGTGTTTTATTTAAAGTTCACGTAAAATGTGCCCTCATGAAGGTCATGAATTCATCATTCCTCACGGTTGGCATAGGTCTATACCAGTGAAGTGTGTTGCAACTTAGCAAGTAAGACAAGCAGTTTCCGTAGTGTAGTGGTTATCACGTTCGCTTTACACGCGAAAGGTCCCCGGTTTGAAACCGGGCGGAAACATTTTACGTAAAACCAAAGAATTTGGTGTTTTATTTAAAGTGCACGTAAAATGTGCCTTCATGAACTTGATGAGTTCATCATTCTTGAATGTTGGCATAGGTCTATACCAGTGAACTGAGTTGCAACTTAGCAAGTAGGACAAGCAGTTTCCGTAGTGTAGTGGTTATCACGTTCGCCTAACACGCGAAAGGTCCCCGGTTCGAAACCGGGCGGAAACATTTTACGTAAAACCAAAAAAAATCGTGTTTTATTTAAAGTTCACGTAAAATGTGCCTTCATGAACTTGATGAGTTCATCATTCTGCATTGTTGGCATAAGTCTATACCAGTGAAGTGTGTTGCAACTTAGCATTTAGAGCAAGCAGTTTCCGTAGTGTAGTGGTTATCACGTTCGCCTAACACGCGAAAGGTCCCCGGTTTGAAACCGGGCGGAAACATTTTACGTAAAACCAAAAAAAATCGTGTTTTATTTAAAGTGCACGTAAAATGTGCCTTCATGAACTTGATGAGTTCATCATTCTTGAATGTTGGCATAGGTCTATACCAGTGAACTGAGTTGCAACTTAGCAAGTTGGACAAGCAGTTTCCGTAGTGTAGTGGTTATCACGTTCGCCTCACACGCGAAACCGGGTGGAAACAATTTACGTAAAACCCCAATAACTCGTATTTTATTTAGAGTGCACGTAAAATGTGCCCTCATGAATTTGATGAGTCCTAACACGGGAAAGGTCCCCGGTTCGAAACCAGCCGGAAACATTTTACGTAAAATCTAACAAATTCGTATTTTATTTAAAGTGCACGTAAAATGTGCCTTCAAGAACTTGATTTTTTCATCATTCTTCACTATTGACATAGGTCGATACCAGTGAAGTGTGTTGCAACTTAACAGGGTGGACAAGCAGTTTCCGTAGTGTAGTGGTTATCACGTTCGCCTCACACGCGAAAGGTCCCCGGTTCGAAACCGGGCGGAAACATTTTACGTGAAACCAAAAAAAATCGTGTTTTATTTAAAGTTCACGTAAAATGTCCCCTCATGAAGGTGATGAATTCATCATTCTGCATTGTTGGCATAGGTCTATACCAGTGAAGTGTTTTGCAACTTCAAAGGTTTGCCAAGAAGTTTCCGTAGTGTAGTGGTTATCACGTTCGCCTAACACGCGAAAGGTCCCCGGTTCGAAACCGGGCGGAAACATTTTACGTTAAAACCAAAAAAAATCGTGTTTTATTTAAAGTTCACGTAAAATGTGCCTTCATGAACTTGATGAGTTCATCATTCTGCATTGTTGGCATAGGTCTATACCAGTGAAGTGTGTTGCAACTTAGCATTTAGAGCAAGCAGTTTCCGTAGTGTAGTGGTTATCACGTTCGCCTAACACGCGAAAGGTCCCCGGTTCGAAACCGGGCGGAAACATTTTACGTAAAACCAAAACAAATCGTGTTTTATTTAAAGTGCACGTAAAATGTGCCTTCATGAACTTGATGAGTTCATCATTCTTGAATGTTGGCATAGGTCTATACCAGTGAACTGAGTTGCAACTTAGCAAGTAGGACAAGCAGTTTCCGTAGTGTAGTGGTTATCACGTTCGCCTCACACGCGAAAGGTCCCCGGTTCGAAACCGGGCGGAAACATTTTACGTAAAACCAAAAAAAATCGTGTTTTATTTAAAGTGCACGTAAAATGTGCCTTCATGAACTTGATGAGTTCATCATTCTTGAATGTTGGCATAGGTCTATACCAGTGAACTGAGTTGCAACTTAGCAAGTAGGACAAGCAGTTTCCGTAGTGTAGTGGTTATCACGTTCGCCTCACACGCGAAACCGGGTGGAAACATTTTACGTAAAACCCCAAAAACTCGTATTTTATTTAAAGTGCACGTAAAATGTGCCTTCATGAACTTGATTTTTTCATCATTCATCACTATTGACATAGGTCGATACCAGTGAAGTGTGTTGCAACTTAACAGGGTGGACAAGCAGTTTCCGTAGTGTAGTGGTTATCACGTTCGCCTCACACGCGAAAGGTCCCCGGTTCGAAACCGGGCGGAAACATTTTACGTGAAACCAAAAAAAATCGTGTTTTATTTAAAGTTCACGTAAAATGTCCCCTCATGAAGGTGATGAATTCATCATTCTGCATTGTTGGCATAGGTCTATACCAGTGAAGTGTTTTGCAACTTCAAAGGTTTGCCAAGAAGTTTCCGTAGTGTAGTGGTTATCACGTTCGCCTAACACGCGAAAGGTCCCCGGTTCGAAACCGGGCGGAAACATTTTACGTTAAAACCAAAAAAAATCGTGTTTTATTTAAAGTTCACGTAAAATGTGCCTTCATGAACTTGATGAGTTCATCATTCTGCATTGTTGGCATAGGTCTATACCAGTGAAGTGTGTTGCAACTTAGCATTTAGAGCAAGCAGTTTCCGTAGTGTAGTGGTTATCACGTTCGCCTAACACGCGAAAGGTCCCCGGTTCGAAACCGGGCGGAAACATTTTACGTAAAACCAAAACAAATCGTGTTTTATTTAAAGTGCACGTAAAATGTGCCTTCATGAACTTGATGAGTTCATCATTCTTGAATGTTGGCATAGGTCTATACCAGTGAACTGAGTTGCAACTTAGCAAGTAGGACAAGCAGTTTCCGTAGTGTAGTGGTTATCACGTTCGCCTCACACGCGAAAGGTCCCCGGTTCGAAACCGGGCGGAAACATTTTACGTAAAACCAAAAAAAATCGTGTTTTATTTAAAGTGCACGTAAAATGTGCCTTCATGAACTTGATGAGTTCATCATTCTTGAATGTTGGCATAGGTCTATACCAGTGAACTGAGTTGCAACTTAGCAAGTAGGACAAGCAGTTTCCGTAGTGTAGTGGTTATCACGTTCGCCTCACACGCGAAACCGGGTGGAAACATTTTACGTAAAACCCCAAAACTCGTATTTTATTTAAAGTGCACGTAAAATGTGCCTTCATGAACTTGATTTTTTCATCATTCATCACTATTGACATAGGTCGATACCAGTGAAGTGTGTTGCAACTTAACAGGGTGGACAAGCAGTTTCCGTAGTGTAGTGGTTATCACGTTCGCCTCACACGCGAAAGGTCCCCGGTTCGAAACCGGGCGGAAACATTTTACGTAAAACCAAAAAAAATCGTGTTTTATTTAAAGTTCACGTAAAATGTGCCCTCATGAAGGTGATGAATTCATCATTCTGCATTGTTGGCATAGGTCTATACCAGTGAAGTGTTTTGCAACTTCAAAAGTTTGCCAAGAAGTTTCCGTAGTGTAGTGGTTATCACGTTCGCCTCACACGCGAAAGGTCCCCGGTTCGAAACCGGTCTGAAACATTTTACGTAAAACCAAAAAAAATCGTGTTTTATTTAAAGTTCACGTAAAATGTGCCCTCATGAAGGTGATGAATTCATCATTCTGCATTGTTGGCATAGGTCTATACCAGTGAAGTGTTTTGCAACTTCAAAGGTTTGCCAAGAAGTTTCCGTAGTGTAGTGGTTATCACGTTCGCCTAACACGCGAAAGGTCCCTGGTTCGAAACCGGGCGGAAACATTTTACGTAAAAGCAAAGAAATTGGTGTTTTATTTAAAGTGCACGTAAAATGTGCCTTCATGAACTTGATGAGTTCATCATTCTGCATTGTTGGCATAGGTCTATACCAGTGAAGTGTGTTGCAACTTAGCATTTAGAGCAAGCAGTTTCCGTAGTGTAGTGGTTATCACGTTCGCCTCACACGCGAAACCGGGTGGAAACATTTTTCGTAAAACCCCAAAAACTCGTGTTTTATTTAGAGTGCACGTAAAATGTGCCCTCATGAACTTGATGGGTCCTAACACGGGAAAGGTCCCCGGATCGAAACCAGCCGGAAACATTTTACGTAAAATCTAACAAATTCGTATTTTATTTAAAGTGCACGTAAAATGTGCCCTCATGAACTTGATGAGTCCTAACACGGGAAAGGTCCCCGGTTCGAAACCAGCCGGAAACATTTTACGTAAAATCTAACAAATTCGTATTTTATTTAAAGTGCACGTAAAATGTGCCTTCATGAACTTGATTTTTTCATCATTCTTCACTATTGACATAGGTCGATACCAGTGAAGTGTGTTGCAACTTAACAGGGTGGACAAGCAGTTTCCGTAGTGTAGTGGTTATCATGTTCGCCTCACACGCGAAAGGTCCCCGGTTCGAAACCGGGCGGAAACATTTTACGTAAAACCAAAAAAAATCGTGTTTTATTTAAAGTTCACGTAAAATGTGCCCTCATGAAGGTGATGAATTCATCATTCTGCATTGTTGGCATAGGTCTATACCAGTGAAGTGTTTTGCAACTTCAAAGGTTTGCCAAGAAGTTTCTGTAGTGTAGTGGTTATCACGTTCGCCTATCCACCGAAAGGTCCCCGGTTCGAAACCGGGCGGAAACATTTTACGTAAAACCAAAGAAATTGGTGTTTTATTTAAAGTGCACGTAAAATGTGCCTTCATGAACTTGATGATTTCATCATTCTTCACTGTTGTCATAGGTCTATACCAGTGAAGTGTGTTGCAACTTAGCTAGTTGGACAAGCAGTTTCAGTAGTGTAGTGGTTATCACGTTCGCCTCACACGCGAAGGGTCCCCGGTTCGAAACCGGGTGGAAACATTTTACGTAAAACCAAAGAAATTGGTGTTTTATTTAAAGTGCACGTAAAATGTGCCCTCATGAATTTGATGAGTCCTAACACGGGAAAGGTCCCCAGTTCGAAACCAGCCGGAAACATTTTACGTAAAATCTAACAAAATCGTATTTTATTTAAAGTGCACGTAAAATGTGCCCTCATGAACTTGATGAGTCCTAACACGCGAAAGGTCCCCGGTTCGAAACCGGGCGGAAACATTTTACGTAAAACCAAAAAAAATCGTGTTTTATTTAAAGTTCACGTAAAATGTGCCCTCATGAAGGTGATGAATTCATCATTCTGCATTGTTGGCATAGGTCTATACCAGTGAAGTGTTTTGCAACTTCAAAGGTTTGCCAAGAAGTTTCTGTAGTGTAGTGGTTATCACGTTCGCCTATCCACCGAAAGGTCCCCGGTTCGAAACCGGGCGGAAACATTTTACGTAAAACCAAAGAAATTGGTGTTTTATTTAAAGTGCACGTAAAATGTGCCTTCATGAACTTGATGATTTCATCATTCTTCACTGTTGTCATAGGTCTATACCAGTGAAGTGTGTTGTAACTTAGCTAGTTGGACAAGCAGTTTCAGTAGTGTAGTGGTTATCACGTTCGCCTCACACGCGAAGGGTCCCCGGTTCGAAACCGGGTGGAAACATTTTACGTAAAACCAAAGAAATTGGTGTTTTATTTAAAGTGCACGTGAAATGTGCCTTCATGAACTTGATGAGTTCATCATTCTTGAATGTTGGCATAGGTCTATACCAGTGAACTGAGTTGCAACTTAGCAAGTAGGACAAGCAGTTTCCGTAGTGTAGTGGTTATCACGTTCGCCTCACACGCGAAACCGGGTGGAAACATTTTACGTAAAACCCCAAAAACTCGTATTTTATTTAGAGTGCACGTAAAATGTGCCCTCATGAAGGTCATGAATTCATCATTCATCACGGTTGGCATAGGTCTATACCAGTGAAGTGTGTTGCAACTTAGCAAGTAAGACAAGCAGTTTCCGTAGTGTAGTGGTTGTCACGTTCGCTTTACACGCGAAAGGTCCCCGGTTTGAAACCGGGCGGAAACATTTTACGTAAAACCAAAGAAATTGGTGTTTTATTTAAAGTGCACGTAAAATGTGCCTTCATGAACTTGATGAGTTCATCATTCTTGAATGTTGGCATAGGTCTATACCAGTGAACTGAGTTGCAACTTAGCAAGTAGGACAAGCAGTTTCCGTAGTGTAGTGGTTATCACGTTCGCCTCACACGCGAAACCGGGTGGAAACATTTTACGTAAAACCCCAAAAACTCGTGTTTTATTTAGAGTGCACGTAAAATGTGCCCTCATGAACTCGATGAGTCCTAACACGGGAAAGGTCCCCGGATCGAAACCAGCCGGAAACATTTTACGTAAAATCTAACAAATTCGTATTTTATTTAAAGTGCACGTAAAATGTACCTTCATGAACTTGATTTTTTCATCATTCTTCACTATTGACATAGGTCGATACCAGTGAAGTGTGTTGCAACTTAACAGGGTGGACAAGCAGTTTCTGTAGTGTAGTGGTTATCACGTTCGCCTCACACGTGAAAGGTCCCTGGTTTGAAACCGGGTGGAAACATTTTACGTAAAACAAAAAAAAATCGTGTTTTATTTAAAGTTCACGTAAAATGTGCCCTTATGAAGGTGATGAATTCATCATTCTGCCTTGTTGGCATAGGTCTATACCAGTGAAGTGTGTTGCAACTTTTCATTTAGAGCAAGCAGTTTCCGTAGTGTAGTGGTTATCACGTTCGCCTCACACGCGAAAGGTCCCCGGTTCGAAACCGGGCGGAAACATTTAACGTAAAACCCCAAAAAATCGTGTTATATTTAAAGTTCACGTAAAATGTGCCCTCATGAAGGTGATGAATTCATCATTCTGCATTGTTGGCATAGGTCTATACCAGTGAAGTGTTTTGCAACTTCAAAGGTTTGCCAAGAAGTTTCAGTAGTGTAGTGGTTATCACGTTCGCCTCACACGCGAAACCGGGTGGAAACATTTTACGTAAAACCCCAAAAACTCGTGTTTTATTTAGAGTGCACGTAAAATGTGCCCTCATGAAGGTCATGAATTCATCATTCTTCACTGTTGGCATAGGTCTATACCAGTGAAGTGTGATGCAACTTAGCAAGTAAGACAAGCAGTTTCCGTAGTGTAGTGGTTATCACGTTCGCTTTACATGCGAAAGGTCCCCGGTTCAAAACCGGGCGGAAACATTTTACGTAAAACCAAAGAAATTGGTGTTTTATTTAAAGTGCACGTAAAATGTGCCTTCATGAACTTGATGAGTTCATCATTCTTGAATGTTGGCATAGGTCTATACCAGTGAACTGAGTTGCAACTTAGCAAGTAGGACAAGCAGTTTCCGTAGTGTAGTGGTTATCACGTTCGCCTCACACGCGAAAGGTCCCCGGTTCGAAACCGGGCGGAAACATTTTACGTAAAACCCCGAAAGATCGTGTTTTATTTAAAGTTCACATAAAATGTGCCCTCATGAAGGTGATGAATTCATCATTCTGCATTGTTGGCATAGGTCTATACCTGTGAAGTGTTTTGCAACTTCAAAGGTTTGCAAAGAAGTTTCCGTAGTGTAGTGGTTATCACGTTCGCCTCACATGCGAAACCGGGTGGAAACATTTTACGTAAAACCCTAAAAAATCGTGTTTTATTTAGAGTGCACGTAAAATGTGCCCTCATGAACTTGATGAGTCCTAACACGGGAAAGGTCCCCGGTTCGAAACCAGCCGGAAACATTTTACGTGAAATCTAACAAATTCGTATTTTATTTAAAGTGCACGTAAAATGTGCCTTCATGAACTTGATTTTTTCATCATTCTTCACTATTGACATAGGTCGATACCAGTGAAGTGTGTTGCAACTTAACAGGGTGGACAAGGAGTTTCCGTAGTGTAGTGGTTATCACGTTCGCCTCACACGCGAAAGGTCCCCGGTTCGAAACCGGGCGGAAACATTTTACGTAAAACCCCAAAACTCGTGTTTTATTTAGAGTGCACGTAAAATGTGCCCTCATGAAGGTCATGAATTCATCATTCTTCACTGTTGGCATAGGTCTATACCAGTGAAGTGTGTTGCAACTTAGCAAATAACACAAGCAGTTTCCGTAGTGTAGTGGTTATCACGTTCGCTTTACACGCGAAAGGTCCCCGGTTCGAAACCGGGCGGAAACATTTTACGTAAAACCAAAGAAATTGGTGTTTTATTTAAAGTGCACGTAAAATGTGCCTTCATGAACTTGATGAGTTCATCATTCTTGAATGTTGGCATAGGTCTATACCAGTGAACTGAGTTGCAACTTAGCAAGTAGGACAAGCAGTTTCCGTAGTGTAGTGGTTATCACGTTCGCCTCACACGCGAAAGGTCCCCGGTTCGAAACCGGGCGGAAACATTTTACGTAAAACCCCAAAAAATCGTGTTTTATTTAAAGTTCAGGTAAAATGTGCCCTCATGAACTTGATGAGTTCATCATTCTTGACTGTTGGCATAGGTCTATACCAGTGAACTGAGTTGCAACTTAGCAAGTAGGACAAGCAGTTTCCGTAGTGTAGTGGTTATCACGTTCGCTTTACACGCGAAAGGTCCCTGGTGCGAAACCGGGCGGAAACATTTTAAGTAAAACCAAAGAAATTGGTGTTTTATTTAAAGTTCACGTAAAATGTGCCTTCATGAACTTGATGAGTTCATCATTCTGCATTGTTGGCATAGGTCTATACCAGTGAAGTGTGTTGCAACTTAGCAAGTAAGACAAGCAGTTTCCGTAGTGTAGTGGTTATCACGTTCGCTTTACACGCGAAAGGTCCCGGGTTTGAAACCGGGTGGAAACATTTTACGTAAAACCAAAGAAATTGGTGTTTTATTTAAAGTGCACGTAAAATGTGCCTTCATGAACTTGATGAGTTCATCATTCTTGAATGTTGGCATAGGTCTATACCAGTGAACTGAGTTGCAACTTAGCAAGTAGTACAAGCAGTTTCCGTAGTGTAGTGGTTATCACGTTCGCCTCACACGCGAAAGGTCCCCGGTTCGAAACCGGGCGGAAACATTTAACGTAAAACCCCAAAAAATCGTGTTTTATTTAAAGTTCACGTAAAATGTGCCCTCATGAAGGTGATGAATTCATCATTCTGCATTGTTGGCATAGGTCTATACCAGTGAAGTGTTTTGCAACTTCAAAGGTTTGACAAGAAGTTTCAGTAGTGTAGTGGTTATCACGTTCGCCTCACACGCGAAACCGGGTGGAAACATTTTACGTAAAACCCCAAAAACTCGTGTTTTATTTAGAGTGCACGTAAAATTTGCCCTCATGAAGGTCATGAATTCATCATTCTTCACTGTTGGCATAGGTCTATACCAGTGAAGTGTGATGCAACTTAGCAAGTAAGACAAGCAGTTTCCGTAGTGTAGTGGTTATCACGTTCGCTTTACATGCGTAAGGTCCCCGGTTCGAAACCGGGCGGAAACATTTAACGTAAAACCAAAGAAATTGGTGTTTTATTTAAAGTGCACGTAAAATGTGCCTTCATGAACTTGATGAGTTCATCATTCTTGAATGTTGGCATAGGTCTATACCAGTGAACTGAGTTGCAACTTAGCAAGTAGGACAAGCAGTTTCCGTAGTGTAGTGGTTATCACGTTCGCCTCACACGCGAAACCGGGTGGAAACATTTTACGTAAAACCAAAAAAAATCGTGTTTTATTTAAAGTTCACGTAAAATGTGCCTTCATGAACTTGATGAGTTCATCATTCTTGACTGTTGGCATAGGTCTATACCAGCGAAGTGTGTTGCAACTTAGCAAGCAAGACAAGCAGTTTCTGTAGTGTAGTGGTTATCATGGTCGCTTTACACGCGAAAGGTCCCCGGGGCGGAAACATTTAACATAAAACCAAAGAAATTGGTGTTTCATTTAAAGTGCACGTAAAATGTGCCTTCATGAACTTGATGATTTCATCCTTCTTCACTGTTGGCAGAGGTCTATACCAGTGAACTGAAATGCAACTTAGCAAGTAGGACAAGCAGTTTCCGTAGTGTAGTGGTTATCATGTTCGCCTCACACGCGAAACCGGGTGGAAACATTTTACGTAAAACCCCAAAAACTCGTGTTTTATTTAGAGTGCACGTAAAATGTGCCCTCATGAACTTTATGAGTCCTAACACGGGAAAGGTCCCCGGTTCGAAACCAGCTGGAAACATTTCACGTAAAATCTAACAAATTCGTATTTTATTTAAAGTGCACGTAAAATGTGCCTTCACGAACTTGATTTTTTCATCATTCTTCACTATTGACATAGGTCGATACCAGTGAAGTGTGTTGCAACTTAACAGGGTGGACAAGCAGTTTCCGTAGTGTAGTGGTTATGACGTTCGCCTCACACGCGAAAGGTCCCCGGTTCGAAACCGGGCGGAAACATTTTACGTAAAAACCAAAAAAAATCGTGTTTTATTTAAAGTTCACGTAAAATGTGCCCTCATGAAGGTGATGAATTCATCATTCTGCATTGTTGGCATAGGTCTATACCAGTGAAGTGTGTTGCAACTTAGCTTTTAGAGAAAGCAGTTTCCGTAGTGTAGTGGTTATCACGTTCGCCTAACACGTGAAAGGTCCACGGTTCGAAACCGGGCGGAAACATTTTACGTAAAACCAAAAAAAATCGTGTTTTATTTAAAGTGCACGTAAAATGTGCCTTCATGAACTTGATGAGTTCATCATTCTTGAATGTTGGCATAGGTCTATACCAGTGAACTGAGTTGCAACTTAGCAAGTAGGACAAGCAGTTTCCATAGTGTAGTGGTTATCACGTTCGCCTCACACGTGAAACTGGGTGGAAACATTTTACGTAAAACCCCAAAAACTCGTGTTTTATTTAGAGTGCACGTAAAATGTGCCCTCATGAAGGTCATGAATTCATCATTCTTCACTGTTGGCATAGGTCTATACCAGTGAAGTGTGTTGCAACTTAGCAAGTAAGACAAGCAGTTTCCGTAGTGTAGTGGTTATCACGTTCGCTTTACACGCGAAAGTTCCCCGGTTCGAAACCGGGTGGAAACATTTTACGTAAAACCAAAGAAATTGGTGTTTTATTTAAAGTGCACGTAAAATGTGCCTTCATGAACTTGATGAGTTCATCATTCTTGAATGTTGGCATAGGTCTATGCCAGTGAACTGAGTTGCAACTTAGCAAGTAGGACAAGCAGTTTCCGTAGTGTAGTGGTTATCACGTTCGCCTAACACGCGAAAGGTCCTCGGTTCGAAACCGGGCGGAAACATTTTACGTAAAACCAAAAAAAATCGTGTTTTATTTGAAGTTCACGTAAAATGTGCCCTTATGAAGGTGATGAATTCATCATTCTTCACTGTTGGCATAGGTCTATACCAGTGAAGTGTGTTGCAACTTCACAGGTTTGCCAAGCAGTTTCCGTAGTGTAGTGGTTATCACGTTTGCTTTACATGCGAAAGGTCCCCGGTTCAAAACCGGGTGGAAACATTTAACGTAAAACTAAAAAAATCGTGTTTTATTTAAAGTGCATGTAAAATGTGCCTTCATGTACTTGATCAGTTCATCATTGTGCATTGTTGGCATAGGTCTATACCAGTGAAGTGTTTTGCAACTTCACAGGTTTGCCAAGCAGTTTCCGTAGTGTAGTGGTTATCATGTTCGCCTCACACGCGAAAGGTCCCCGGTTTGAAACCTGGCGGAAACATTTTTCGTAAAACCAAAAAAATCCGTGTTTTATTTAAAGTGCACGTAAAATGTGCCTTCGTGAACTTGATGAGTTCATCATTCTTGACTGTTGGCAAAGGTCTATACCAGTGAAGTGTTTTGCAACTTCACAGGTTTGACAAGAAGTTTCCGTAGTGTAGTGGTTATCACGTTCGCCTAACACGCGAAAGGTCCCCGGTTCGAAACCGGGCGGAAACATTTTACGTAAAACCAAAAAAATCCGTGTTTTATTTAAAGTGCACGTAAAATGTGCCTTCATGAACTTGATGAGTTCATCATTCTGCATTGTTGGCATAGGTCTATACCAGTGAAGTGTTTTGCAACTTCACAGATGTGCCAAGCAGTTTCCGTAGTGTAGTGGTTATCACGTTCGCTTTACACGCGAAAGGTCCCCGGTTCGAAACTCGGCAGAAGCATTTTACGTAAAACCAAAAAAAAATCGTGCTTTTTTTAAAGTTCACGTAAAATGTGCCTTCATGAACTTGATGAGTTCATCATTCTGCATTGTTGGCATAGGTCTATACCAGTGAAGTGTGTTGCAATTTAACAGGGTGGACACGCATTTTCCGTAGTGTAGTGGTTATCACGTTTGCCTCACACGCGAAAGGTCCCCGGATAGAAACCGGGCGGAAACATTTTACGTGAAACCAAAAAAAATCGTGTTTTATTTAAAGGGCACGTAAAATGTGCCTTCATGAACTCGATGAGTTCATCATTCTTGACTGTGGGCATAGGTCTATACCAGTGAAGTGTGTTGCAACTTAGCATTTAGGACAAGCAGTTTCCGTAGTGTAGTGGTTATCACGTTCGCCTCACACGTGAAAGGTCCCCGGTTTGAAACCGGGCGGAAACATTTTACTTAAAACCAACAAAAATCGTGTTTTATTTAAAGTGCATGTAAAATGTGCCCTCATGAAGGTGATGAATTCATCATTCTTCACTGTTGGCATAGGTCTATACCAGTGAAGTGTGTTGCAACTTCACAGGTTTGCAAAGCAGTTTCTGTAGTGTAGTGGTTATCATGTTCGCCTCACACGCGAAAGGTCCCCGGTTTGAAACCGGGCGGAAACATTTTACGTAAAACCAAAAAAAATCGTGTTTTATTTAAAGTTCACGTAAAATGTGCCTTCATGAACTTGATGAATTCATCATTCTTCACTGTTGGCATAGGTCTATACCAGTGAAGTGTTTTGCAACTTAAAAGGGTGGACACGCATTTTCCGTAGTGTAGTGGTTATCACGTTCGCTTTACACGCGAAAGGTCCCCGGTTCGAAACTCGGCAGAAGCATTTTACGTAAAACCAAAAAAAAATCGTGTTTTATTTAAAGTGCACGTAAAATGTGCCTTCATGAACTTGATGAGTTCATCATTCTTGACTGTTGGCATAGGTCTATACCAGTGAAGTGTGTTGCAACTTAGCATTTAGGACAAGCAGTTTCCGTAGTGTAGTGGTTATCACGTTCGCCTCACACGCGAATGGTCCCCGGTTCGAAACGTAAAACCA
This sequence comes from Lampetra planeri, assembly GCF_965212315.1. Taxonomy (NCBI): domain Eukaryota; kingdom Metazoa; phylum Chordata; class Hyperoartia; order Petromyzontiformes; family Petromyzontidae; genus Lampetra; species Lampetra planeri. The sequence continues at coordinate 5,663,022 of NC_136141.1, forward strand.
ACAAAAATCGTGTTTTATTTAAAGTGCACGTAAAATGTGCCCTCATGAAGGTGATGAGTTCATCATTCTTGACTGTTGGCATAGGTTTATACCAGTGAAGTGTTTTGCAACTTCACAGGTTTGACAAGAAGTTTCAGTAGTGTAGTGGTTATCACGTTCGCCTAACACGCGAAAGGTCCCCGGTTCGAAACCGGGCGGAAACATTTTACGTAAAACCAAAAAAATCCGTGTTTTATTTAAAGTGCACGTAAAATGTGCCTTCATGAACTTGATGAGTTCATCATTATTGACTGTTGGCATAGGTCTATACCAGTGAAGTGTGTTGCAACTTAGCATTCAGGACAAGCAGTTTCCGTAGTGTAGTGGTTATCATGTTCGCCTCACCCCCGAAAGGTCCCCGGTTTGAAACCGGGCGGAAACATTTTACGTAAAACCAAAAAAAATCGTGTTTTATTTAAAGTGCACGTAAAATGTGCCTTCATGAACTTGATGAGTTCATCATTCTTGACTGTGGGCATAGGTCTATACCAGTGAAGTGTGTTGCAACTTAGCATTTAGGACAAGCAGTTTCCGTAGTGTAGTGGTTATCATGTTCGCCTCACACGCGAAAGGTCCCCGGTTTGAAACTGGGCGGAAACATTTTACTTAAAACCAACAAAAATCGTGTTTTATTTAAAGTGCATGTAAAATGTGCCCTCATGAAGGTGATGAATTCGTCATTCTTCACTGTTGGCATAGGTCTATACCAGTGAAGTGTGTTGCAACTTCACAGGTTTGCCAAGCAGTTTCCGTAGTGTAGTGGTTATCATGTTCGCCTCACACGCGAAAGGTCCCCGGTTTGAAACCGGGCGGAAACATTTTACGTAAAACCAAAAAAAATCGTGTTTTATTTAAAGTGCACGTAAAATGTGCCTTCATGAACTTGATGAGTTCATCATTCTTGACTGTGGGCATAGGTCTATACCAGTGAAGTGTGTTGCAACTTAGCATTTAGGACAAGCAGTTTCCGTAGTGTAGTGGTTATCACGTTCGCCTCACACGCGAAAGGTCCCCGGTTCGAAACCGGGCGGAAACATTTTACGTAAAACCAACAAAAATCGTGTTTTATTTAAAGTGCATGTAAAATGTGCCCTCATGAAGGTGATGAATTCATCATTCTTCACTGTTGGAATAGGTCTATACCAGTGAAGTGTGTTGCAACTTCACAAGTTAGACAAGAAGTTTCCGTAGTGTGGTGGTTATCACGTTCGCCTAACACGCGAAAGGTCCCCGGTTCGAAACCGGGCGGAAACATTTTACGTAAAACCAAAAAAATCCGTGTTTTATTTAAAGTGCACGTAAAATGTGCCTTCATGAACTTGATGAGTTCATCATTCTTGACTGTTGGCATAGGTCTATACCAGTGAAGTGTGTTGCAACTTAGCATTCAGGACAAGCAGTTTCCGTAGTGTAGTGGTTATCACGTTCGCCTCACACGCGAAAGGTCCCCGGTTCGAAACCGGGCGGAAACATTTTACGTAAAACCAACAAAAATCGTGTTTTATTTAAAGTGCACGTTAAATGTGCCTTCATGAACTTGATGAGTTCATCATTCTTGACTGTTGGCATAGGTCTATACCAGTGAAGTGTGTTGCAACTTAGCATTCAGGACAAGCAGTTTCCGTAGTGTAGTGGTTATCACGTTCGCCTCACACGCGAAAGGTCCCCGGTTCGAAACCGGGCGGAAACATTTTACTTAAAACCAACAAAAATCGTGTTTTATTTAAAGTGCATGTAAAATGTGCCCTCATGAAGGTGATGAATTCGTCATTCTTCACTGTTGGCATAGGTCTATACCAGTGAAGTGTGTTGCAACTTCACAGGTTTGCCAAGCAGTTTCCGTAGTGTAGTGGTTATCATGTTCGCCTAACACGCGAAAGGTCCGCGGTTTGAAACCGGGCGGAAACATTTTACGTAAAACCAAAAAAAATCGTGTTTTATTTAAAGTGCACGTAAAATGTGCCTTCATGAACTCGATGAGTTCATCATTCTTGACTGGGGGCATAGGTCTATACCAGTGAAGTGTGTTGCAACTTAGCATTTAGGACAAGCAGTTTCCGTAGTGTGGTGGTTATCACGTTCGCCTCACACGCGAAAGGTCCCCGGTTCGAAACCGGGCGGAAACATTTTACGTAAAACCAACAAAAATCGTGTTTTATTAAAAGTGCATGTAAAATGTGCCCTCATGAAGGTGATGAATTCATCATTCTTCACTGTTGGAATAGGTCTATACCAGTGAAGTGTGTTGCAACTTCACAGGTTTGACAAGAAGTTTCCGTAGTGTGGTGGTTATCACGTTCGCCTAACACGCGAAAGGTCCCCGGTTCGAAACAGGGCGGAAACATTTTACGTAAAACCAAAAAAATCCGTGTTTTATTTAAAGTGCACGTAAAATGTGCCTTCATGAACTTGATGAGTTCATCATTCTTGACTGTTGGCATAGGTCTATACCAGTGAAGTGTGTTGCAACTTAGCATTCAGGACAAGCAGTTTCCGTAGTGTAGTGGTTATCACGTTCGCCTCACACGCGAAAGGTCCCCGGTTCGAAACCGGGCGGAAACATTTTACGTAAAACCAACAAAAATCGTGTTTTATTTAAAGTGCATGTAAAATGTGCCCTCATGAAGGTGATGAATTCATCATTCTTCACTGTTGGCATAGGTCTATACCAGTGAAGTGTGTTGCAACTTAGCATTTAGGACAAGCAGTTACCGTAGTGTAGTGGTTATCATGTTCGCCTCACACGCGAAAGGTCCCCGGTTTGAAACCGGGCGGAAACATTTTTCGTAAAACCAAAAAAATCCGTGTTTTATTTAAAGTGCACGTAAAATGTGCCTTCGTGAACTTGATGAGTTCATCATTCTTGACTGTTGGCATAGGTCTATACCAGTGAAGTGTTTTGCAACTTCACAGGTTTGACAAGAAGTTTCAGTAGTGTAGTGGTTATCACGTTCGCCTAACACGCGAAAGGTCCCCGGTTCGAAACCGGGCGGAAACATTTTACGTAAAACCAAAAAAATCCGTGTTTTATTTAAAGTGCACGTAAAATGTGCCTTCATGAACTTGATGAGTTCATCATTCTTGACTGTTGGCATAGGTCTATACCAGTGAAGTGTGTGGCAACTTAGCATTCAGGACAAGCAGTTTCTGTAGTGTAGTGGTTATCACGTTCGCCTCACACGCGAAAGGTCCCCGGTTCGAAACCGGGTGGAAACATTGTAGGTAAAACCAACAAAAATCGTGTTTTATTTAAAGTGCATGTAAAATGTGCCCTCATGAAGGTGATGAATTCGTCATTATTCACTGTTGGCATAGGTCTATACCAGTGAAGTGTGTTGCAACTTCACAGGTTTGCCAAGCAGTTTCCGTAGTGTGGTGGTTATCACGTTCGCCTAACACGCGAAAGGTCCCCGGTTCGAAACAGGGCGGAAACATTTCACGTAAAACCAAAAAAATCCGTGTTTTATTTAAAGTGCACGTAAAATGTGCCTTCATGAACTTGATGAGTTCATCATTCTTGACTGTTGGCATAGGTCTATACCAGTGAAGTGTGTTGCAACTTAGCATTCAGGACAAGCAGTTTCCGTAGTGTAGTGGTTATCACGTTCGCCTCACACGCGAAAGGTCCCCGGTTCGAAACCGGGCGGAAACATTTTACGTAAAACCAACAAAAATCGTGTTTTATTTAAAGTGCATGTAAAATGTGCCCTCATGAAGGTGATGAATTCATCATTCTTCACTGTTGGCATAGGTCTATACCAGTGAAGTGTGTTGCAACTTAGCATTTAGGACAAGCAGTTACCGTAGTGTAGTGGTTATCATGTTCGCCTCACACGCGAAAGGTCCCCGGTTTGAAACCGGGCGGAAACATTTTTCGTAAAACCAAAAAAATCCGTGTTTTATTTAAAGTGCACGTAAAATGTGCCTTCGTGAACTTGATGAGTTCATCATTCTTGACTGTTGGCATAGGTCTATACCAGTGAAGTGTTTTGCAACTTCACAGGTTTGACAAGAAGTTTCAGTAGTGTAGTGGTTATCACGTTCGCCTAACACGCGAAAGGTCCCCGGTTCGAAACCGGGCGGAAACATTTTACGTAAAACCAAAAAAATCCTTGTTTTATTTAAAGTGCACGTAAAATGTGCCTTCATGAACTTGATGAGTTCATCATTCTTGACTGTTGGCATAGGTCTATACCAGTGAAGTGTGTGGCAACTTAGCATTCAGGACAAGCAGTTTCTGTAGTGTAGTGGTTATCACGTTCGCCTCACACGCGAAAGGTCCCCGGTTCGAAACCGGGTGGAAACATTGTAGGTAAAACCAACAAAAATCGTGTTTTATTTAAAGTGCATGTAAAATGTGCCCTCATGAAGGTGATGAATTCGTCATTCTTCACTGTTGGCATAGGTCTATACCAGTGAAGTGTGTTGCAACTTCACAGGTTTGCCAAGCAGTTTCCGTAGTGTAGTGGTTATCATGTTCGCCTCACACGCGAAAGGTCCCCGGTTTGAAACCGGGCGGAAACATTTTACGTAAAACCAAAAAAAATCGTGTTTTATTTAAAGTGCACGTAAAATGTGCCTTCATGAACTTGATGAGTTCATCATTCTTGACTGTGGGCATAGGTCTATACCAGTGAAGTGTGTTGCAACTTAGCATTTAGGACAAGCAGTTACCGTAGTGTAGTGGTTATCATGTTCGCCTCACACGCGAAAGGTCCCCGGTTTGAAACCGGGCGGAAACATTTTTCGTAAAACCAAAAAAATCCGTGTTTTATTTAAAGTGCACGTAAAATGTGCCTTCGTGAACTTGATGAGTTCATCATTCTTGACTGTTGGCATAGGTCTATACCAGTGAAGTGTTTTGCAACTTCACAGGTTCGACAAGAAGTTTCCGTAGTGTAGTGGTTATCACGTTCGCCTAACACGCGAAAGGTCCCCGGTTTGAAACCGGGCGGAAACATTTTACGTAAAACCAAAAAAAATCGTGTTTTATTTAAAGTGCACGTAAAATGTGCCTTCATGAACTCGATGAGTTCATCATTCTTGACTGTGGGCATAGGTCTATACCAGTGAAGTGTGTTGCAACTTTGCATTTAGGACAAGCAGTTTCCGTAGTGTAGTGGTTATCACGTTCGCCTCACACGCAAAAGGTCCCCGGTTCAAAACCGGGCGGAAACATTTTACGAAAAACCAACAAAAATCGTGTTTTATTTAAAGTTCATGTAAAATGTGCCCTCATGAAGGTGATGAATTCATCATTCTTTACTGTTGGAATAGGTCTATACCAGTGAAGTGTGTTGCAACTTCACAGGTTTGACAAGAAGTTTCCGTAGTGTAGTGGTTATCACGTTCGCCTAACACGCGAAAGGTCCCTGGTTCGAAACTGGGCGGAAACATTTTACGTAAAACCAAAAAAAATCGTGTTTTATTTAAAGTGCACGTAAAATGTGCCTTCATGAACTTGATGAGTTCATCATTCTTGACTGTGGGCATAGGTCTATACCAGTGAAGTGTGTTGCAACTTAGCATTTAGGACAAGCAGTTTCCGTAGTGTAGTGGTTATCACGTTTGCCTCACACGCGAAAGGTCCCCGGTTCGAAACCGGGTGGAAACATTTTACGTAAAACCAACAAAAATCGTGTTTTATTTAAAGTGCATGTAAAATGTGCCCTTATGAAGGTGATGAATTCATCATTCTTCACTGTTGGCATAGGTCTATACCAGTGAAGCGTGTTGCAACTTAGCATTTAGGACAAGCAGTTACCGTAGTGTAGTGGTTATCATGTTCGCCTCACACGTGAAAGGTCCCCGGTTTGAAACCGGGCGGAAACATTTTTCGTAAAACCAAAAAAAATCCGTGTTTTATTTAAAGTGCACGTAAAATGTGCCTTCGTGAACTTGATGAGTTCATCATTCTTGACTGTTGGCATAGGTCTATACCAGTGAAGTGTTTTGCAACTTCACAGGTTTGACAAGAAGTTTCCGTAGTGTAGTGGTTATCACGTTCGCCTAACACGCGAAAGGTCCCCGGTTCGAAACCGGGCTGAAACATTTTACGTAAAACCAAAAAAATCTGTGTTTTATTTAAGTGCACGTAAAATGTGCCTTCATGAACTTGATGAGTTCATCATTCTTGACTGTGGGCATAGGTCTATACCAGTGAACTGAGTTGCAACTTAGCAAGTAGGACAAGCAGTTTCCATAGTGTAGTGGTTATCACGTTCGCACCACACGTGAAACTGTGTGGAAACATTTTACGTAAAACCCCAAAAACTCGTGTTTTATTTAGAGTGCACGTAAAATGTGCCCTCATGAAGGTCATGAACTCATCATTCTTCACTGTTGGCATAGGTCTATACCAGTGAAATGTGTTGCAACTTAGCAAGTAAGACAAGCAGTTTCCGTAGTGTAGTGGTTATCACGTTCGCTTTACACGCGAAAGGTCCCCGGTTCGAAACCGGGCGGAAACATTTTACGTAAAACCAAAGAAATTGGTGTTTAATTTAAAGTGCACGTAAAATGTGCCTTCATGAACTTGATGAGTTCATCATTCTTGAATGTTGGCATAGGTCTATGCCAGTGAACTGAGTTGCAACTTAGCAAGTAGGACAAGCAGTTTCCGTAGTGTAGTGGTTATCACGTTCGCCTCACACGCGAAAGGTCCCCGGTTCGAAACCGGGCGGAAACATTTTACGTAAAACCAAAAAAAATCGTGTTTTATTTAAAGTTCACGTAAAATGTGCCCTCGTGAAGGTGATGAATTCATCATTCTTCACTGTTGGCATAGGTCTATACCAGTGAAGTGTGTTGCAACTTCACAGGTTTGCCAAGCAGTTTCCGTAGTGTAGTGGTTATCACGTTTGCTTTACACGCGAAAGGTCCCCGGTTCAAAACCGGGTGGAAACATTTAACGTAAAACCAAAAAAATCGTGTTTTATTTAAAGTGCATGTAAAATGTGCCTTCATGAACTTGATCAGTTCATCATTGTGCATTGTTGGCATAGGTCTATACCAGTGAAGTGTTTTGCAACTTCACAGGTTTGACAAGAAGTTTCCGTAGTGTAGTGGTTATCACGTTCGCCTAACACGCGAAAGGTCCCCGGTTCGAAACCGGGCGGAAACATTTAACGTAAAACCAAAAAAATCGTGTTTTATTTAAAGTGCACGTAAAATGTGCCTTCGTGAACTTGATGAGTTCATCATTCTTGACTGTTGGCATAGGTCTATACCAGTGAAGTGTGTTGCAACTTCACAGGTTTGCCAAGCAGTTTCCGTAGTGTAGTGGTTATCACGTTCGCCTCACACACGAAAGGTGCCCGGTTTGAAACCGGGCGGAAACATTTCACGTAAAACCAAAAAAAATCGTGTTTTATTTAAAGTGCACGTAAAATGTGCCTTCATGAACTTGATGAGTTCATCATTCTTGACTGTTGGCATAGGTCTATACCAGTGAAGTGTGTTGCAACTTAGCATTTAGGACAAGCAGTTTCCGTAGTGTAGTGGTTATCACGTTCGCCTCACACGCGAAAGGTCCCCGGTTCGAAACCGGGCGGAAACATTTTACGTAAAACCAAAAAAAATCGTGTTTTATTTAAAGTGCACGTAAAATGTGCCTTCATGAACTTGATGAGTTCATCATTCTTGACTGTTGGCATAGGTCTATACCAGTGAAGTGTGTTGCAACTTAGCATTTAGGACAAGCAGTTTCCGTAGTGTAGTGGTTATCACGTTCGCCTCACACGCGAAAGGTCCCCGGTTCGAAACCGGGCGGAAACATTTTACGTAAAACCAACAAAAATCGTGTTTTATTTAAAGTGCAAGTAAAATGTGCCCTCATGAAGGTGATGAATTCATCATTCTTCACTGTTGGCATAGGTCTATACCAGTGAAGTGTGTTGCAACTTCACAGGTTTGCCAAGCAGTTTCCGTAGTGTAGTGGTTATCATGTTCGCCTCACACGCGAAAGGTCCCCGGTTTGAAACCGGGCGGAAACATTTTACGTAAAACCAAAAAAAATCGTGTTTTATTTAAAGTGCACGTAAAATGTGCCTTCATGAACTTGATGAGTTCATCATTCTTGACTGTGGGCATAGGTCTATACCAGTGAAGTGTGTTGCAATTTAGCATTTAGGACAAGCAGTTTCCGTAGTGTAGTGGTTATCACGTTCGCCTCACACGCGAAAGGTCCCCGGTTCGAAACCGGGCGGAAACATTTTACGTAAAACCAACAAAAATCGTGTTTTATTTAAAGTGCATGTAAAATGTGCACCCTCATGAAGGTGATGAATTCATCATTCTTCACTGTTGGCATAGGTCTATACCAGTGAAGTGTGTTGCAACTTAGCATTTAGGACAAGCAGTTACCGTAGTGTAGTGGTTATCATGTTCGCCTCACACGCGAAAGGTCCCCGGTTTGAAACCGGGCGGAAACATTTTTCGTAAAACCAAAAAAATCCGTGTTTTATTTAAAGTGCACGTAAAATGTGCCTTCGTGAACTTGATGAGTTCATCATTCTTGACTGTTGGCATAGGTCTATACCAGTGAAGTGTTTTGCAGCTTCACAGGTTTGACAAGAAGTTTCCGTAGTGTAGTGGTTATCACGTTCGCCTAACACGCGAAAGGTCCCCGGTTCGAAACCGGGCGGAAACATTTTACGTAAAACCAAAAAAAATCGTGTTTTATTTAAAGTGCACGTAAAATGTGCCTTCATGAACTTGATGAGTTCATCATTCTTGAATGTTGGCATAGGTCTATACCAGTGAACTGAGTTGCAACTTAGCAAGTAGGACAAGCAGTTTCCATAGTGTCGTGGTTATCACGTTCGCCTCACACGTGAAACTGGGTGGAAACATTTTACGTAAAACCCCAAAAACTCGTGTTTTATTTAGAGTGCACGTAAAATGTGCCCTCATGAAGGTCATGAATTCATCATTCTTCACTGTTGGCATAGGTCTATACCAGTGAAGTGTGTTGCAACTTAGCAAGTAAGACAAGCAGTTTCCGTAGTGTAGTGGTTATCACGTTCGCTTTACACGCGAAAGGTCCCCGGTTCGAAACTGGGCGGAAACATTTTACGTAAAACCAAAGAAATTGGTGTTTTATTTAAAGTGCACGTAAAATGTGCCTTCATGAACTTGATGAGTTCATCATTCTTGAATGTTGGCATAGGTCTATACCAGTGAACTGAGTTGCAACTTAGCAAGTCGGACAAGCAGTTTCCGTAGTGTAGTGGTTATCACGTTCGCCTCACACGCGAAAGGTCCCCGGTTCGAAACCGGGCGGAAACATTTAACGTAAAACCAAAAAAATCGTGTTTTATTTAAAGTGCATGTAAAATGTGCCTTCATGAACTTGATCAGTTCATCATTGTGCATTGTTGGCATAGGTCTATACCAGTGAAGTGTTTTGCAACTTCACAGGTTTGACAAGAAGTTTCCGTAGTGTAGTGGTTATCACGTTCGCCTAACACGCGAAAAGTCCCTGGTTCGAAACCGGGCGGAAACATTTAACGTAAAACCAAAAAAATCGTGTTTTATTTAAAGTGCACGTAAAATGTGCCTTCGTGAACTTGATGAGTTCATCATTCTTGACTGTTGGCATAGGTCTATACCAGTGAAGTGTGTTGCAACTTCACAGGTTTGCCAAGCAGTTTTCGTAGTGTAGTGGTTATCACGTTCGCCTCACACACGAAAGGTGCCCGGTTTGAAACCGGGCGGAAACATTTCACGTAAAGCCAAAAAAAATCGTGTTTTATTTAAAGTGCACGTAAAATGTGCCTTCATGAACTTGATGAGTTCATCATTCTTGACTGTTGGCATAGGTTTATACCAGTGAAGTGTGTTGCAACTTAGCATTTAGGACAAGCAGTTTCCGTAGTGTAGTGGTTATCACGTTCGCCTCACACGCGAAAGGTCCCCGGTTCGAAACCGGGCGGAAACATTTTACGTAAAACCAACAAAAATCGTGTTTTATTTAAAGTGCAAGTAAAATGTGCCCTCATGAAGGTGATGAATTCATCATTCTTCACTGTTGGCATAGGTCTATACCAGTGAAGTGTGTTGCAACTTCACAGATTTGCCAAGCAGTTTCCGTAGTGTAGTGGTTATCATGTTCGCCTCACACGTGAAAGGTCCCCGGTTTGAAACCGGGCGGAAACATTTTACGTAAAACCAAAAAAAATCGTGTTTTATTTAAAGTGCACGTAAAATGTGCCTTCATGAACTTGATGAGTTCATCATTCTTCACTGTTGACATAGGTCTATACCAGTGAAGTGTGTTGCAACTTCACAGGTTTGCCAAGCAGTTTCCGTAGTGTAGTGGTTATCATGTTCGCCTCACACGCGAATGGTCCCCGGTTTGAAACCGGGCGGAAACATTTTACGTAAAACCAAAAAAAATCGTGTTTTATTTAAAGTGCACGTAAAATGTGCCTTCATGAACTTGATGAGTTCATCATTCTTGACTGTGGGCATAGGTCTATACCAGTGAAGTGTGTTGCAACTTAGCATTTAGGACAAGCAGTTTCCGTAGTGTAGTGGTTATCACGTTCGCCTCACACGCGAAAGGTCCCCGGTTCGAAACCGGGCGGAAGCATTTTACGTAAAACCAAAAAAAATCGTGTTTTATTTAAAGTTCACGTAAAATGTGCCCTCATGAAGGTGATGAATTCATCATTCTTCACTGTTGGCATAGGTCTATACCAGTGAAGTGTGTTGCAACTTCACAGGTTTGCCAAGCAGTTTCCGTAGTGTAGTGGTTATCACGTTTGCTTTACACGCGAAAGGTCCCCGGTTCAAAACCGGGTGGAAACATTTAATGTAAAACCAAAAAAATCGTGTTTTATTTAAAGTGCATGTAAAATGTGCCTTCATGAACTTGATCAGTTCATCATTGTGCATTGTTGGCATAGGTCTATACCAGTGAAGTGTTTTGCAACTTCACAGGTTTGACAAGAAGTTTCCGTAGTGTAGTGGTTATCACGTTCGCCTAACACGCGAAAGGTCCCTGGTTCGAAACCGGGCGGAAACATTTAACGTAAAACCAAAAAAATCGTGTTTTATTTAAAGTGCACGTAAAATGTGCCTTCGTGAACTTGATGAGTTCATCATTCTTGACTGTTGGCATAGGTCTATACCAGTGAAGTGTGTTGCAACTTCACAGGTTTGCCAAGCAGTTTCCGTAGTGTAGTGGTTATCACGTTCGCCTCACACACGAAAGGTGCCCGGTTTGAAACCGGGCGGAAACATTTCACGTTAGGCCAAAAAAAATCGTGTTTTATTTAAAGTGCACGTAAAATGTGCCTTCATGAACTTGATGAGTTCATCATTCTTGACTGTTGGCATAGGTTTATACCAGTGAAGTGTGTTGCAACTTAGCATTTAGGACAAGCAGTTTCCGTAGTGTAGTGGTTATCACGTTCGCCTCACACGCGAAAGGTCCCCGGTTCGAAACCGGGCGGAAACATTTTACGTAAAACCAACAAAAATCGTGTTTTATTTAAAGTGCAAGTAAAATGTGCCCTCATGAAGGTGATGAATTCATCATTCTTCACTGTTGGCATAGGTCTATACCAGTGAAGTGTGTTGCAACTTCACAGGTTTGCCAAGCAGTTTCCGTAGTGTAGTGGTTATCATGTTCGCCTCACACGCGAAAGGTCCCCGGTTTGAAACCGGGCGGAAACATTTTACGTAAAACCAAAAAAAATCGTGTTTTATTTAAAGTGCACGTAAAATGTGCCTTCATGAACTTGATGAGTTCATCATTCTTGACTGTGGGCATAGGTCTATACCAGTGAAGTGTGTTGCAACTTAGCATTTAGGACAAGCAGTTTCCGTAGTGTAGTGGTTATCACGTTCGCCTCACACGCGAAAGGTCCCCGGTTCGAAACCGGGCGGAAACATTTTACGTAAAACCAACAAAAATCGTGTTTTATTTAAAGTGCATGTAAAATGTGCCCTCATGAAGGTGATGAATTCATCATTCTTCACTGTTGGCATAGGTCTATACCAGTGAAGTGTGTTGCAACTTAGCATTTAGGACAAGCAGTTACCGTAGTGTAGTGGTTATCATGTTCGCCTCACACGCGAATGGTCCCCGGTTTGAAACCGGGCGGAAACATTTTTCGTAAAACCAAAAAAATCCGTGTTTTATTTAAAGTGCACGTAAAATGTGCCTTCGTGAACTTGATGAGTTCATCATTCTTGACTGTTGGCATAGGTCTATACCAGTGAAGTGTTTTGCAACTTCACAGGTTTGACAAGAAGTTTCCGTAGTGTAGTGGTTATCACGTTCGCCTAACACGCGAAAGGTCCCCGGTTCGAAACCGGGCGGAAACATTTTACGTAAAACCAAAAAAATCCGTGTTTTATTTAAAGTGCACGTAAAATGTGCCTTCATGAACTTGATGAGTTCATCATTCTTGACTGTTGGCATAGGTCTATACCAGTGAAGTGTGTTGCAACTTAGCATTCAGGACAAGCAGTTTCCGTAGTGTAGTGGTTATCACGTTCGCCTCACACGCGAAAGGTTCCCGGTTCGAAACCGGGTGGAAACATTTTACGTAAAACCAACAAAAATCGTGTTTTATTTAAAGTGCATGTAAAATGTGCCCTCATGAAGGTGATGATTTCATCATTCTTCACTGTTGGAATAGGTCTATACCAGTGAAGTGTGTTGCAACTTCACAGGTTTGCCAAGCAGTTTCCGTAGTGTAGTGTTTATCACGTTTGCCTCACACGCAAAAGGTCCCCGGTTCGAAACCAGGCGGAAACATTTAAAGTAAAACCAAAAAATATGGTGTTTTTTTTAAAGTTCACGTAAAATGTGCCTTCATGAACTTGATGAGTTCATCATTCTGCATTGTTGGCATAGGTCTATACCAGTGAAGTGTTTTGCAACTTCACAGGTGTGCCAAGCAGTTTCCGTAGTGTAGTGGTTATCACGTTCGCTTTACACGCGAAAGGTCCCCGGTTCGAAACTCGGCGGAAGCATTTTAAGTAAAACCAAAAAAAAATCGTGTTCTTTTTAAAGTTCACGTAAAATGTGCCTTCATGAACTTGATGAGTTCATCATTCTGCATTGTTGGCATAGGTCTATACCAGTGAAGTGTGTTGCAACTTAACAGGGTGGACACGCATTTTCCGTAGTGTAGTGGTTATCACATTTGCCTCACACGCGAAAGGTCCCCGGATCGACACCGGGCGGAAACATTTTACGTGAAACCAAAAAAAATCGTGTTTTATTTAAAGTGCACGTAAAATGTGCCTTCATGAACTTGATGAGTTCATCATTCTTGACTGTTGGCATAGGTCTATACCAGTGAAGTGTGTTGCAACTTAGCATTTAGGACAAGCAGTTTCCGTAGTGTAGTGGTTATCACGTTCGCCTCACACGCGAAAGGTCCCCGGTTCGAAACCGGGCGGAAACATTTTACGTAAAACCAAAAAAAATCGTGTTTTATTTAAAGTTCACGTAAAATGTGCCCTCATGAAGGTGATGAATTCATCATTCTTCACTGTTGGCATAGGTCTATACCAGTGAAGTGTGTTGCAACTTCACAGGTTTGCCAAGCAGTTTCCGTAGTGTAGTGGTTATCACGTTTGCTTTACACGCGAAAGGTCCCCGGTTCAAAACCGGGTGGAAACATTTAACGTAAAACCAAAAAAATCGTGTTTTATTTAAAGTGCATGTAAAATGTGCCTTCATGAACTTGATCAGTTCATCATTGTGCATTGTTGGCATAGGTCTATACCAGTGAAGTGTTTTGCAACTTCACAGGTTTGACAAGAAGTTTCCGTAGTGTAGTGGTTATCACGTTCGCCTAACACGCGAAAGGTCCCTGGTTCGAAACCGGGCGGAAACATTTAACGTAAAACCAAAAAAATCGTGTTTTATTTAAAGTGCACGTAAAATGTGCCTTCGTGAACTTGATGAGTTCATCATTCTTGACTGTTGGCATAGGTCTATACCAGTGAAGTGTGTTGCAACTTCACAGGTTTGCCAAGCAGTTTCCGTAGTGTAGTGGTTATCACGTTCGCCTCACACACGAAAGGTGCCCGGTTTGAAACCGGGCGGAAACATTTCACGTAAAGCCAAAAAAAATCGTGTTTTATTTAAAGTGCACGTAAAATGTGCCCTCATGAAGGTGATGAATTCATCATTCTTCACTGTTGGCATAGGTCTATACCAGTGAAGTGTGTTGCAACTTCACAGGTTTGCCAAGCAGTTTCGGTAGTGTAGTGGTTATCATGTTCGCCTCACACGCGAAAGGTCCCCGGTTTGAAACCGGGCGGAAACATTTTACGTAAAACCAAAAAAAATCGTGTTTTATTTAAAGTGCACGTAAAATGTGCCTTCATGAACTTGATGAGTTCATCATTCTTGAATGTTGGCATAGGTCTATACCAGTGAACTGAGTTGCAACTTAGCAAGTAGGACAAGCAGTTTCCATAGTGTCGTGGTTATCACGTTCGCCTCACACGTGAAACTGGGTGGAAACATTTTACGTAAAACCCCAAAAACTCGTGTTTTATTTAGAGTGCACGTAAAATGTGCCCTCATGAAGGTCATGAATTCATCATTCTTCACTGTTGGCATAGGTCTATACCAGTGAAGTGTGTTGCAACTTAGCAAGTAAGACAAGCAGTTTCCGTAGTGTAGTGGTTATCACGTTCGCTTTACACGCGAAAGGTCCCCGGTTCGAAACCGGGCGGAAACATTTTACGTAAAACTAAAGAAATTGGTGTTTTATTTAAAGTGCACGTAAAATGTGCCTTCATGAACTTGATGAGTTCATCATTCTTGAATGTTGGCATAGGTCTATGCCAGTGAACTGAGTTGCAACTTAGCAAGTAGGACAAGCAGTTTCCGTAGTGTAGTGGTTATCACGTTCGCCTCACACGAGAAAGGTCCCCGGTTCGAAACCGGGCGGAAACATTTTACGTAAAACCAAAAAAAATCGTGTTTTATTTAAAGTTCACGTAAAATGTGCCCTCATGAAGGTGATGAATTCATCATTCTTCACTGTTGGCATAGGTCTATACCAGTGAAGTGTGTTGCAACTTCACAGGTTTGCCAAGCAGTTTCCGTAGTGTAGTGGTTATCACGTTTGCTTTACACGCGAAAGGTCCCCGGTTCAAAACCGGGTGGAAACATTTAACGTAAAACCAAAAAAATCGTGTTTTATTTAAAGTGCATGTAAAATGTGCCTTCATGAACTTGATCAGTTCATCATTGTGCATTGTTGGCATAGGTCTATACCAGTGAAGTGTTTTGCAACTTCACAGGTTTGACAAGAAGTTTCCGTAGTGTAGTGGTTATCACGTTCGCCTAACACGCGAAAGGTCACTGGTTCGAAACCGGGCGGAAACATTTAACGTAAAGCCAAAAAAAATCGTGTTTTATTTAAAGTGCACGTAAAATGTGCCTTCATGAACTTGATGAGTTCATCATTCTTGACTGTTGGCATAGGTTTATACCAGTGAAGTGTGTTGCAACTTAGCATTTAGGACAAGCAGTTTCCGTAGTGTAGTGGTTATCACGTTCGCCTCACACGCGAAAGATCCCCGGTTCGAAACCGGGCGGAAACATTTTACGTAAAACCAACAAAAATCGTGTTTTATTTAAAGTGCAAGTAAAATGTGCCCTCATGAAGGTGATGAATTCATCATTCTTCACTGTTGGCATAGGTCTATACCAGTGAAGTGTGTTGCAACTTCACAGGTTTGCCAAGCAGTTTCCGTAGTGTAGTGGTTATCATGTTCGCCTCACACGCGAAAGGTCCCCGGTTTGAAACCGGGCGGAAACATTTTACGTAAAACCAAAAAAAATCGTGTTTTATTTAAAGTGCACGTAAAATGTGCCTTCATGAACTTGATGAGTTCATCATTCTTGACTGTGGGCATAGGTCTATACCAGTGAAGTGTGTTGCAACTTAGCATTTAGGACAAGCAGTTTCCGTAGTGTAGTGGTTATCACGTTCGCCTCACACGCGAAAGGTCCCCGGTTCGAAACCGGGCGGAAACATTTTACGTAAAACCAAAAAAAATCGTGTTTTATTTAAAGTTCACGTAAAATGTGCCCTCATGAAGGTGATGAATTCATCATTCTTCACTGTTGGCATAGGTCTATACCAGTGAAGTGTGTTGCAACTTCACAGGTTTGCCAAGCAGTTTCCGTAGTGTAGTGGTTATCACGTTTGCTTTACACGCGAAAGGTCCCCGGTTCAAAACCGGGTGGAAACATTTAACGTAAAACCAAAAAAATCGTGTTTTATTTAAAGTGAATGTAAAATGTGCCTTCATGAACTTGATCAGTTCATCGTTGTGCATTGTTGGCATAGGTCTATACCAGTGAAGTGTTTTGCAACTTCACAGGTTTGACAAGAAGTTTCCGTAGTGTAGTGGTTATCACGTTCGCCTAACACGCGAAAGATCCCTGGTTCGAAACCGGGCGGAAACATTTAACGTAAAACCAAAAAAATCGTGTTTTATTTAAAGTGCACGTAAAATGTGCCTTCGTGAACTTGATGAGTTCATCATTCTTGACTGTTCGCATAGGTCTATACCAGTGAAGTGTGTTGCAACTTCACAGGTTTGCCAAGCAGTTTCCGTAGTGTAGTGGTTATCACGTTCGCCTCACACACGAAAGGTGCCCGGTTTGAAACCGGGCGGAAACATTTCACGTAAAGCCAAAAAAAATCGTGTTTTATTTAAAGTGCACGTAAAATGTGCCTTCATGAACTTGATGAGTTCATCATTCTTGACTGTTGGCATAGGTTTATACCAGTGAAGTGTGTTGCAACTTAGCATTTAGGACAAGCAGTTTCCGTAGTGTAGTGGTTATCACGTTCGCCTCACACGCGAAAGGTCCCCAGGTTCGAAACCGGGCGGAAACATTTTACGTAAAACCAACAAAAATCGTGTTTTATTTAAAGTGCAAGTAAAATGTGCCCTCATGAAGGTGATGAATTCATCATTCTTCACTGTTGGCATAGGTCTATACCAGTGAAGTGTGTTGCAACTTCACAGGTTTGCCAAGCAGTTTCCGTAGTGTAGTGGTTATCATGTTCGCCTCACACGCGAAAGGTTCCCGGTTTGAAACCGGGCGGAAACATTTTACGTAAAACCAAAAAAAATCGTGTTTTATTTAAAGTGCACGTAAAATGTGCCTTCATGAACTTGATGAGTTCATCATTCTTGACTGTGGGCATAGGTCTATACCAGTGAAGTGTGTTGCAACTTAGCATTTAGGACAAGCAGTTTCCGTAGTGTAGTGGTTATCACGTTCGCCTCACACGCGAAAGGTCCCCGGTTCGAAACCGGGCGGAAACATTTTACGTAAAACCAACAAAAATCGTGTTTTATTTAAAGTGCATGTAAAATGTGCCCTCATGAAGGTGATGAATTCATCATTCTTCACTGTTGGCATAGGTCTATACCAGTGAAGTGTGTTGAAACTTAGCATTTAGGACAAGCAGTTACCGTAGTGTAGTGGTTATCATGTTCGCCTCACACGCGAATGGTCCCCGGTTTGAAACCGGGCGGAAACATTTTTCGTAAAACCAAAAAATCCGTGTTTTATTTAAAGTGCACGTAAAATGTGCCTTCGTGAACTTGATGAGTTCATCATTCTTGACTGTTGGCATAGGTCTATACCAGTGAAGTGTTTTGCAACTTCACAGGTTTGGCAAGAAGTTTCCGTAGTGTAGTGGTTATCACGTTCGCCTAACACGCGAAAGGTCCCCGGTTCGAAACCGGGTGGAAACATTTTACGTAAAACCAAAAAAATCCGTGTTTTATTTAAAGTGCACGTAAAATGTGCCTTCATGAACTTGATGAGTTCATCATTCTTGACTGTTGGCATAGGTCTATACCAGTGAAGTGTGTTGCAACTTAGCATTCAGGACAAGCAGTTTCCGTAGTGTAATGGTTATCATGTTCGCCTCACACGCGAAAGGTCCCCGGTTCGAAACCGGGTGGAAACATTGTACTTAAAACCAACAAAAATCGTGTTTTATTTAAAGTGCACGTAAAATGTGCCCTCATGAAGGTGATGAATTCATCATTCTTCACTGTTGGCATAGGTCTATACCAGTGAAGTGTGTTGCAACTTCACAGGTTTCCCAAGCAGTTTCCGTAGTGTAGTGGTTATCATGTTCGCCTCACACGCGAAAGGTCCCCGGTTTGAAACCGGGCGGAAACATTTTACGTAAAACCAAAAAAAATCGTGTTTTATTTAAAGTGCACGTAAAATGTGCCTTCATGAACTTGATGAGTTCATCATTCTTGACTGTGGGCATAGGTCTATACCAGTGAAGTGTGTTGCAACTTAGCATTTAGGACAAGCAGTTTCCGTAGTGTAGTGGTTATCACGTTCGCCTCACACGCGAAAGGTTCCCGGTTCGAAACCGGGCGAAAACATTTTACGTAAAACCAACAAAAATCGTGTTTTATTTAAAGTGCATGTAAATGTGCCCTCATGAAGGTGATGATTTCATCATTCTTCACTGTTGGCATAGGTCTATACCAGTGAAGTGTGTTGCAACTTCACAGGTTTGCCAAGCAGTTTTCGTAGTGTAGTGGTTATCACGTTTGCCTCACACGCAAAAGGTCCCCGGTTCGAAACCAGGCGGAAACATTTAAAGTAAAACCAAAAAATATGGTGTTTTTTTTAAAGTTCACGTAAAATGTGCCTTCATGAACTTGATGAGTTCATCATTCTGCATTGTTGGCATAGGTCTATACCAGTGAAGTGTTTTGCAACTTCACAGGTGTGCCAAGCAGTTTCCGTAGTGTAGTGGTTATCACCTTAGCTTTACACGCGAAAGGTCCCCGGTTCGAAACTCGGCGGAAGCATTTTAAGTAAAACCAAAAAAAAATCGTGTTCTTTTTAAAGTTCACGTAAAATGTGCCTTCATGAACTTGATGAGTTCATCATTCTGCATTGTTGGCATAGGTCTATACCAGTGAAGTGTGTTGCAACTTAACAGGGTGGACACGCATTTTCCGTAGTGTAGTGGTTATCACGTTTGCCTCGCACGCGAAAGGTCCCCGGATCGACACCGGGCGGAAACATTTTACGTGAAACCAAAAAAAATCGTGTTTTATTTAAAGTGCACGTAAAATGTGCCTTCATGAACTTGATGAGTTCATCATTCTTGACTGTTGGCATAGGTCTATACCAGTGAAGTGTGTTGCAACTTAGCATTTAGGACAAGCAGTTTCCGTAGTGTAGTGGTTATCACGTTCGCCTCACACGCGAATGGTCCCCGGTTCGAAACCGGGCGGAAACATTTTACGTAAAACCAACAAAAATCGTGTTTTATTTAAAGTGCACGTAAAATGTGCCCTCATGAAGGTGATGAATTCATCATTCTTCACTGTTGGCATAGGTCTATACCAGTGAAGTGTGTTGCAACTTCACAGGTGTGCCAAGCAGTTTCCGTAGTGTAGTGGTTATCATGTTCGCCTCACACGCGAAAAGTCCCCGGTTAGAAACCGGGCGGAAACATTTTAAGTAAAACCAAAAAAAATCGTGTTTTATTTAAAGTGCACGTAAAATGTGCCTTCATGAACTTGATGAGTTCATCATTCTTGACTGTTGGCATAGGTCTATACCAGTGAAGTGTGTTGCAACTTAGCATTTAGGACAAGCACTTTCCGTAGTGTAGTGGTTATCATGTTCGCCTCACACGCGAAAGGTCCCCGGTTCGAAACCGGGCGGAAACATTTTAAGCAAAACCAACAAAAATCGTGTTTTATTTAAAGTGCATGTAAAATGTGCCCTCATGAAGGTGATGAATTCATCATTCTTCACTGTTGGCATAGGTCTATACCAGTAAAGTGTGTTGCAACTTAGCATTTAGGACAAGCAGTTACCGTAGTGTAGTGGTTATCATGTTCGCCTCACACGCGAAAGGTCCCCGGTTTGAAACCGGGCGGAAACATTTTTCGTAAAACCAAAAAAATCCGTGTTTTATTTAAATTGCACGTAAAATGTGCCTTCGTGAACTTGATGAGTTCATCATTCTTGACTGTTGGCATAGGTCTATACCAGTGAAGTGTTTTGCAACTTCACAGGTGTGACAAGAAGTTTCCGTAGTGTAGTGGTTATCACGTTCGCCTAACACGCGAAAGGTCCCCGGTTCGAAACCGGGCGGAAACATTTTACGTAAAACCAAAAAAATCCGTGTTTTATTTAAAGTGCACGTAAAATGTGCCTTCATGAACTTGATGAGTTCATCATTCTTGACTGTGGGCATAGGTCTATACCAGTGAAGTGTGTTGCAACTTCACAGGTTTGCCAAGCAGTTTCCGTAGTGTAGTGGTTATCATGTTCGCCTCACACGCGAAAGGTCCCCGGTTTGAAACCGGGCGGAAACATTTTACGTAAAACCAAAAAAAATCGTGTTTTATTTAAAGTGCACGTAAAATGTGCCTTCATGAACTTGATGAGTTCATCATTCTTGACTGTGGGCATAGGTCTATACCAGTGAAGTGTGTTGCAACTTAGCATTTAGGACAAGCAGTTTCCGTAGTGTAGTGGTTATCACGTTCGCCTCACACGCGAAAGGTCCCTGGTTTGAAACCGGGCGGAAACATTTTACGTAAAACCAACAAAAATCGTGTTTTATTTAAAGTGCATGTAAAATGTGCCCTCATGAAGGTGATGAATTCATCATTCTTCAATGTTGGCATAGGTCTATACCAGTGAAGTGTGTTGCAACTTAGCATTTAGGACAAGCAGTTACCGTAGTGTAGTGGTTATCATGTTCGCCTCACACGCGAAAGGTCCCCGGTTTGAAACTGGGTGGAAACATTGTAGGTAAAACCAACAAAAATCGTGTTTTATTTAAAGTGCACGTAAAATGTGCCCTCATGAAGGTGATGAATTCATCATTCTTCACTGTTGGCATAGGTCTATACCAGTGAAGTGTGTTGCAACTTCACAGGTTTGCCAAGCAGTTTCCGTAGTGTAGTGGTTATCATGTTCGCCTCACACGCGAAAGGTCCCCGGTTTGAAACCGGGCGGAAACATTTTACATAAAACCAAAAAAAATCGTGTTTTATTTAAAGTGCACGTAAAATGTGCCTTCATGAACTCGATGAGTTCATCATTCTTGACTGTGGGCATAGGTCTATACCAGTGAAGTGTGTTGCAACTTAGCATTTAGGACAAGCAGTTTCCGTAGTGTAGTGGTTATCATGTTCGCCTCACACGCGAAAGGTCCCCGGTTTGAAACCGGGCGGAAACATTTTTCGTAAAACCAAAAGAATCCGTGTTTTATTTAAAGTGCACGTAAAATGTGCCTTTTTTGAACTTGATGAGTTCATCATTCTTGACTGTTGGCATAGGTCTATACCAGTGAAGTGTGTTGCAACTTAGCATTCAGGACAAGCAGTTTCCGTAGTGTAGTGGTTATCACGTTCGCCTCACACGCGAAAGGTCCCCGGTTCGAAACCGGGTGGAAACATTGTACGTAAAACCAACAAAAATCGTGTTTTATTTAAAGTGCACGTAAAATGTGCCCTCATGAAGGTGATGAATTCATCATTCTTCACTGTTGGCATAGGTCTATACCAGTGAAGTGTGTTGCAACTTCACAGGTTTGCCAAGCAGTTTCCGTAGTGTAGTGGTTATCACGTTCGCTTTACACGCGAAAGGTCCCTGGTGCGAAACTCGGCGGAAGCATTTTACGTAAAACCAAAAAAGAATCTTGTTTTTTTTAAAGTTCACGTAAAATGTGCCTTCATGAACTTGATGAGTTCATCATTCTGCATTGTTGGCATAGGTCTATACCAGTGAAGTGTGTTGCAACTTAACAGGGTGGACACGCGTTTTCTGTAGTGTAGTGGTTATCACGTTTGCCTCACACGCGAAAGATCCCCGGATCGAAACCGGGCGGAAACATTTTACGTGAAACCAAAAAAAAACGTGTTTTATTTAAAGTGCACGTAAAATGTGCCCTCATGAAGGTGATGAATTCATCATTCTTCACTGTTGGCATAGGTCTATACCAGTGAAGTGTGTTGCAACTTCATAGGTTTGCCAAGCAGTTTCCGTAGTGTAGTGGTTATCACGTTTGCCTCACACGCGAAAGGTCCCCGGTTAGAAACGGGGCGGAAACATTTTACGTAAAACCAAAAAAATCCGTGTTTTATTTAAAGTGCACGTAAAATGTGCCTTCATGAACTTGATGAGTTCATCATTCTTGACTGTTGGCATAGGTCTATAAAAGTGAAGTGTGTTGCAACTTAGCATTCAGGACAAGCAGTTTCCGTAGTGTAGTGGTTATCACGTTCGCCTCACACGCGAAAGGTCCCCGGTTCGAAACCGGGCGGAAACATTTTACGTAAAACCAAAAAAATCGTGTTTTATTTAAAGTGCACGTAAAATGTGCCCTCATGAAGGTGATGAATTCATCATTCTTCACTGTTGGCATAGGTCTATACCAGTGAAGTATGTTGCAACTTCACAGGTTTGCCAAGCAGTTTCCGTAGTGTAGTGGTTATCACGTTCGCCTCACACGCGAAAGGTCCCCGGTTTCAAACCGGGCAGAATCATTTTACGTAAAACCAAAAAAAATAGTGTTTTTTTTAAAGTTCACGTAAAATGTGCCTTCATGAACTTGATGAGTTCATCATTCTTGACTGTTGGCATAGGTCTATACCAGTGAAGTGTTTTGCAACTTAGCAAATAAGACAAGCAGTTTGCTTAGTGTAGTGGTTACCACGTTCGCTTTACACGCGAAAGGTCCCCGGTTCGAAACGGGCGGAAAAATTTAACGTAAAACCAAAAAAATCGTGTTTTATTTAAAGTGCACGTAAAATTTGCCCTCATAAAGGTGATGAATTCATCATTCTTCACTGTTGGCATAGGTCTATACCAGTGAAGTGTGTTGCAACTTAGCATTTAGGACAAGCAGTTTCCGTAGTGTAGTGGTTATCACGTTTGCCTCACACGCGAAAGGTCCTCGGTTCGAAACCGGGTGGAAACATTTCAAGTAAAACCAAAAAAAATCGTGTTTTATTTAAAGTGCACGTAAAATGTGCCCTCGTGAAGGTGATGAATTCATCATTCTTCACTGTTGGCATAGGTCTATACCAGTGAAGTGTGTTGCAACTTCACAGGTTTGCCAAGCAGTTTCCGTAGTGTAGTGGTTATCACGTTTGCCTCACACGCGAAAGGTCCCCGGTTCGGAACCGGGCGGAAACATGTTTTTAAATCCCAGTCTACATTGAACACTTGGATAATGGTTAGCGTAAACTAATAACCGAGCGGTCGTCAAAGAAGGGATCGCTAAAAAGACCAGTCGACCAGTTGAGATCACTTGGTGCTTGGCAGCACCGATGCATGGTTTGAGAGGGATGGCAATGTTTTTGGAGACAAAAGATTGGGCATTTGGCTGAAGATAATGCAAGGTATGGATGTTGTTGTAATTTGTTTCCACAGACAGTTCCCAACTTAAGAATGGCCGACTTCCATAAGATCTTTCCTTTTTAAACATCTGACTTGTGAACCGAGCTGTGGAACTATTTTGTTCAGAGAAGAAATCCTCCACGAGATGTAATGAGTCACAAGATCCCACGGTGTTGTGAAAGTGATTGCATGTGCGGGAAGTGGTCATGCAAATGGTTAGCATGCTGCCCCACGTTCGATTCCCACTCATGACCAACACCAGGTGATGATTATCTGAATGGTACCTGGACCCCGCCCCTAGGTTGACTAAGCCTGAAATGAATACCTGGTTCAGTGTGTAAACATTGCCACTGAGGAGCCAAAGGTGGCCAGGCGTGGTGCTGACCAACCTCCACCCCCTCGTGTGCCGTGCCGGTCCTTCATCGGTGCTGCTCGCTAGCAGCCAAACATATGCAGCAGTCGTGCTGTGACGGTTCCACCTGAAGACGGAAGCTTGTGTTGCCTCCGAAACGTCGTGATTTTTATTTTTATTTTATTTTTATTAATTTAAATTTTTTACCTACGTGACTTTACCGAAAAAACCTAAGAATAGCAGCCAAACAGTCTGTTAAGGCGATGGCGGTTGTTGTGGGGACTCATTCAACCTCTTCCAACAAGCCAGCCGGCATGAGGACTCAAGGTTAGTGAAAATAAAATAGGCATTTTTTCTTTAGCCACTTTATTTTATGTTTTGTTTGCTATACAGTATTGATTACATTTAATTGTGCAATATTTATTATGCTTCCCTTTTGTTGAACTGTAACATATTTTACTACACTGACCGTATGTGCATTTAAATACAAGACATTGTTTCACCTTACGAACGGGTCTCAGGAACACAATTGCCCGTATATTTTTTGCTTTTCACAGTGTAGTGGTTGTCGGATTTTTGTAATGCTTGAAAGATTAATAGTCGAAAACTGGGCAGGGACCTGTAATAGTTTTGCAATAAAAGGGGATAAATATTTTATTTTAACCATTTTGACATTGTCTAATACCTTTTCAGATTATATTTAAATATATTATTCTTTTTTTCTCATGTCATCCTCAATTTAGGGTTGATTGCCATTTCATCAGATGCTTTACATATTTCAAGACCTTGACCATCTTTCATGTAAAATTTTCACATCGTCTTAAAGGCCAATCTTTCTTTCTTCTTCCCATATTTCCCTTGCAACAACTACTTCCTCATATGTTTATCAGACTCAGAATATGTCCTACATAGACGTACGCTCACACATGTTCACAAACACACCCACCATAGACACGTATCGTTTTTGATTTTATTTTCTCTTTTATAAGTTAAACGATTTACAAAATATAACTGTTCTACAAGAAAAATGTATTCAATGTTGTGATTAAAATGACATGTTTTGATTTTTAAAAATACCTAAACATGTAGAAAGATTGGGATAAAACCAATATAACATGTAAAAATCTACAGAACCAAATATGTATATTTGATGGCCAACAGTTGACAGCTTTAACAGAATTCAGAAAATGTAAGTACTATTATCTGATAGACTGAATAAACCTGATTAAAAAAAAACACAATTGCACATTTAATAAAATTTCTGCCATTTTTTAAATTGCAATGTATGACATTTTTAGCTCGTGTTATAAACTTTAAAAAGCACAATAGCATTAACTTGTATATAATTTTGTGGGTAAAATATATTTTCAAACACTATAAGGCCACGGATAGTTTTTGTTGCTTTTGGGCATAAACTCAAATGTCGATAGTTATTCCAAGACAAAACGGTTCAGTATAAAATGGGAAATATCAGTTATATATTGTTTTACTATTTCTGGTTCTTTCGGTAAAGTCACGTAGAAGGGAAACAATAAAATAAAAAAAATAAAAAACAAGACATTTTTTACATTTCGACTGCAACACAAGCAATCATCATCAGGCGTTGCAGTCAAAACGTCGTGAGAACTTGATTGCTTAATATTTTTATTATTTTATTATTTCCCTTCTACGTGACTTTACCGAAAGAACCAATAATATGAATCCCTGCAGTCACGAAAGCTTTAAATCAAAATTAATTTTTTTACTGTTGAGAAATACGTCTTTGTGACCCTGAAGGTCACAATAAATGTTAATTCGTAGGACAAGTCATACTGTGTAACTGATTATGAACGCGCTTTCATTAAAATGTTAGTGCTTGACAAATATATAAAACTGCACGAAATTCATAGTTTTGAGAACATTTTTAGACATTGTTGATTTCACCTCGGTACAATCACTATTTTCAACTTGTTGCTAAAATAAATGGTGGGTTCCCTCCTTTTACATAAAACCCAAGCGCAAGGTTTTTCTTAATTCACCTCCAAAATATGTTTTTGTATGTTGACAGCATAGCAGTTATTTATACCGATTTATGTTAATCACATTTGGAAATGTTGTATGGGCTATTATGAATTGAGTACTTTATCTATGGAAGCTGGGCGTTCAAACCGTAAGAGCATGCGCTTAATTTTCTCCACAGTGACACCATGCGTGTTTCGTCTGTGAAAAAAGCAAGAACACCATTGTACTTTTTCACGAATCATTTCCAAGATCAAATTCAAGCACTCTCCATTTTAAAGTCCTGCATTTCCCCTCTTCTCATTCTATTCCCCTCCATACACTTTGAGCTTTCTTACCTTGCAAGTTGATTGGCGTTCAAGAGCCACTGTGTTTTTGGTTCCTTGAAAATAACTTTGTATGTATGTTCAAGAGCCTGCAATTAGAAAGCATTAATTCATATTTGCGTTCAATATCACTTTTTTCAGCTTCATAACATCGCAACTAAAGTATAGTGGATCTATGGAAAAATTCTGATTTATTCGATTATTTACGTTCAATCTATTTCTAAGATTACATTGCACAAAATAGCCAATATTTTACTACACTTATTTCAACTTAGAGAATGGAAATGAATGCTCATGAAACAAAACAAAAAGATGTTGAAAGTACTGTTAAATTGGTGGGTTGAGTTGTAATGAGGATAGATATGACCGTAAAGGTGGAAGAAAAAATCTTTAAATGACAAAATAATTAACGCCTGGCAGTGGTGGAAATGCAGTCCATCACTTGCAGAGGTGGTTGGTGGATTGGACAAATGACAAAATTGCGAGACTTCCCTTCCTGCAGGCAGTATAGAAAAGAGGATTATACTGGTAGGAACCTCCTGGTTACACCAGCCCACAGGGATTATTGTGTCTGTCCGTCGTGCAGGGAGGGGCTGGGTGGAGAGGGAGGGGCTGGGTGGGGAGGGGAGGGTGGGGAGGGGCTGGGTGGGGAGGGTGGGGCTGGGTGGGGAGGGAACGGTGGGCAGGGACTGGGTGGGGAGGGGCTGGGTGGGGAGGGTGGGGAGGGGCTAGGTGGGGAGGGTGGGGCTGGGTGGGGGGTGGGAGGGGTGGGGCTGGGTGGGGAGGGTTGGTCACCCCGTGGTACCCTTATAAAACTCAACGTTTTACCTACTCACACCGGCTTGTGCCCGCCCTCACAGTCGGTCACCACGCCGCCGTTGACCCTGGCCATTGACCGAGCAACCCAACGTTCCTACCAGCTCCCTCCGCAGGAATGAGTTTTTGACATATTAGATGTAATTGTAATCTTTCTACAGTTGAACTTGCTTATTCACCTTTTCTGTTTACCTACTCTGCCTTCGCTCAAACTTACTTTTTTTCAGGACAATCCTCACATGTTACAGGTATGTGATGTATATTTAATTGTACATAAATCAAGATTAAACATGAATTGCGATGCAGTTGGGCCGAAGCACAATATTAAGGGTATGTTGAACTTCTTTTGCACCGCATGTAGTCCATCGTGCTCATCAGAGGTGGGGCACTAATCGGAGGTGGGGTGAACTACCATGAGGCTAGACTTATTTTAATATTTGGCAGATGTCACCCAAATTTGAAAAATGAGTTCATTGGGAAACATAGCAACCATTACCCCCCCCCCCCCTACTGCAAAAACTTAGGACCATCCTAAACAAGTATTTTGATTTCCAGGATGAAACAAGCATGTAAAAAAATACATTAAACCTGTAAATGTATATTTTACAGATGCAAATAAACTTACCGCAAGAACATAGGGTTTCATCTCCCAAAAATTCAGATTCGTGTTGTCGATGATAACTGGTGACTTTCCTAACTTCATCGCTTTTTCTGCTGTAAAGTTACAGCACATCGCTGAATGGTGAGACTCGTTAGGGATACAGTGTCATATCGAATAAAGCATTGGGTTATTTGTTTTTTTTTATAAAGTGTACAGCCTCTACATCATTAGACCTCCTTTGCCAGTACCAAAATATTATAATAGGGGTTTTTCCCCCTTTTTTTCTGGCAACAAAACTGAAACCTTTTTACAAGGATTCATGTCTGCATTAACCACAATACTTGCCGTCAAAATGCAAACAAAAAACACATGCATTGTCCTTGAAACTGATTGGTCCACACCAAGAGACGGCTTTCTTTTGAGCCTCGACCCAATTGGTGCTCGACCAGAGGACGCCAAAAGGCGTATAGCTCAAAGACAATGCATTATCAAATGCATTTTGACTGCAAGTATTGTGGTTAATGCAGACATGAATCCTTGTAAAAAGGTTTCAGTTTTGTTGCCAACAAAAAGAAAAACCCTATTATTAAGTGTACAACCATTTAGTTTTTAGACTTTGAGCTCGTGATGTTTCATTAGGTGATGATGTTAATCGACAGAGCACTTCAAAATGTTATTGATACATTAATGCCTTGATCAAAGAAACTTTAAATGACAGTACACTATACATTTTAGAAAATTAAATATATTACATGTGATTCAAAACATGACATAAAAACATTCCCAGCAGTGGGTGGGAAGCACAAAGAGACTATACTGAACTCAAATATCAACTGACAAATCCCAAGTTTAACTTTGGCCAAATACCTCTATAATCACACAGGAATGTCTGTCCTTAACGCTCGAGAAGTCACTCCAGATCGACTAGCCTCCCTCATTAATATCCATGAGCAGGTGACGTCCTCCAAATGGACCCCCCCCCCATGATTATTAACTATGAGCGAAGAATGTCTGTGGTCAACGCTCGTGACGTCACTGCACGTCGACCAGCCCCCCTCATTACTAATCATGAGCAGGTTATGTCACTCCACATCAAACAGCCCCCCTCATTAATAATCATTATAAGGTGACGTCCTCCAATTAGCGGTTGACGTCACTCCACATGGGGGGCCGATGTGCCTCCTCCCCCCTCCTCGGCGTCAACAGACAACCCTCACTACAAAGGCAGAACCCTCACGTCATCACGTGATCTCCGTAACGCTGTTGAGACATCAAAGTAAAAAGGACGTCGTGATGAACAAGGGATTATAACCTTTAAATTAAATAGGTCTGTGTCACCGCGCCCTTACAAATTGCACACACATTAATGCAATAAACATCACATCGGGGTATGCTTTTTGCTTGCAAGTTTCAGATTTACTGCAATACAACCGTCCTTGGACGGGCAAAAGGCTAGTTCTTATATGTTTACACACACACTGCTTCTGCTGCTGTAATGATTTATATTATCAACATGCATGTTAAACGTCACTCTAATTAGTGCAATGATAATAAACATTGAATCAGTGTGGTGAAATATAGGCAAGCAACCCCCTAATTATTACCAGCCTAGCATGGGGAGATCTTCATTCAGCAGTGGTTTGACAAGGGGATGTACATTATTATTATTTTATAGATTTATGACCAGCATGGATATCCTTGCACCATGCTGTTATATGATTAATTTGTAATTTGCATCACGGCATGCCTAAACATGGGCTTTAAATATAAATCAATGGGGAACCCATCTTCTGGAATATTCTACCAGTTCAACGCAAGTCACTGTTCTGGAAAATGTTTGCTTCCCATTGGTTTGTATTGGATGCTACTTTTTCAAACATTTAGTGGGGGGAGGGGGCAAAATGTTTATTAAAAAAGGCAGAAATCTTTATTCGTGAATGTCCCCGGCAAGATAAGTATATTTTGGATGTCACGTGTTTTCTCTGTACCATTAGGGAGATGACTAATGGACACGAGTGCATTACATATATCGATGATTACAGTAGTTAATTATTTACACAGTATAATTACATTTCCACCTTGTTGATGATTCCAGGTGTGCGCTGCCTCCAGTTGACTCGCATTATATTCGTAGCGTCCGTTATGACAGAAGAATTGGTCCGTGCTTAAGACCACTCCATTTGGGCCTTCTGACAGCAGCTCCCTACATAGATTACATGTCGTAAAAATTCACATCTCACGAACACGGTACCCCAAGAAACATTAATTTAATTTAAATGCCACAGTTTACCTTTAGCAATCCACGAAATGTATATCCGGCTCATTTTGCAAATCCACTGCTGAATGAAGGCATTGCCACGCTGTGCAAGTGGTGGGGGTTATTTGGCGATACTTCACCACACTGCTCAGTGCCAATTAGTGAAGGTGAGAAGGCACAGACGCCCAGTATACCGATAGAATCTCCAGTAAAAATACTATCCTTACTTCGGCAGATATTCTTTCAAAACTAGTGTGTGCAGAAAAATAATATTAAACATGCGTGGTGATACTACTCTTGGCAATATTGATATATACGGTTAGGTTTTTTCGGTAAAGTCATGTAGGTAAAAAATAAAATTAAAAGTTAATAAAAGTAATAATGGAAATAAAATAATAAATCACGACGTTATTATTTTATTTTATTTCCATTATTACTTTTATTAACTTTAAATTTTTTACCTACGTGACTTTACCGAAAAAACCTAACAGCATGAATCCTTGCAGTCACGAAAGTTTCAAATCTTGAATTAATATTCATTATTTTCGGTGAAGAGTTTTGGATTTTTTGTTTGTTTATTGGATTAGAGATTTGCAGGAACACATTTCAATGTGTTCATATTTTCAGACGTTTTATCGATGTGTATAACAGGTGTGGCTTTGGTCGTAAGTTGTGCGTACATTGGCACCAACTTGTGGCAAGCGTGTTTAGAATTGCGTAATAGTAGGGTCACAAGGTAATGATTGCCAAGGGCAGACGGGCAGTACATTAGGCTCTGCCCTTCCCAAGACACACGTGGGCAGTCGCGTGACGAGGCAGCTTGGGGAGATGAAGTGCTGTCCGGGCCGAGTCAATACCTGGGATGCTATTGGAAAGAAGACGAACTATTTATTTTACCAGGTAAAGTTCACTGAGCTATTACAAATCTTTTTCAGAAGCGACCTGCCCGCAAATGATAGCTCAACGAAGTGGCTCATCATGTGGACATTTAGGGCAGGCAAATACAATCTACGCGACTACGAGGAGAACATAAAAACTCCAAATATGCGGGTGTCGAACAAAAGACCTATTGTATACCAGGCAATATATTTAACATCTCGCCACCGTGACGCACTCTCGCTAACGTGTTGGCCTTCCTTCGTATGGCTGATGTAGATGCAGAGCAATATTCAGGTGGTCAGGCCACACAACCGTATCAGGAGCAGCGCAATGTATCGCTGTGATGTCTCCCTTCATATTTGTGGATCGGGCATTGCATCGTTATATGTATGGTCGGTTCTGGATGGCCACAGTCACACACTGAAGTGTTTTTGTTATTTTACAGTTGTGCATCAGGTATCCACATCTGCCACTTCATGATCGTGAGGATTAATTGACCACACCGGAAAGAGAGGAAGACCTAACAATAGCTTGACAAAATTTGATTTAAAGCTTTCGTGACTGCAGGGATTCATATTCTTGGTTCTTTCGGTAAAGTCACGTAGAAGGGAAACAATAAAATAATAAAAATATAAAACAATACAATTCTCACGACGTTTCGACTGCAACACACACAATTATCATCAGGTGTGAAATCCACAGCAAGGAAATTTGCTGTGGAAAATTTGCTGTGGAAAATCTGCTGTGGATTTCACACCTGATGATTGTAAGGAAATTTGCTGTGGATTTCACACCTGATGATGATTGTAAGGACATTTGTTGTGGAAAATTTGCTGTGGATTTCACACCTGATGATGATTGCTTGTGTTGCAGTCGAAACGTCGTGAGAATTTTTAAAAATATATTTTATTCTTTTATTATTTCCCTTCTATGTGACTTTACCGAAAGAACCAAGAATATAATAGCTTGACAACATAAGATATTGGTGCCAGAAAGATGTGGCACTACTTCAGCATATTGGCACGAGGCAGAGGAAAGTGGCAACAAATGACGAAATGTGCAGTGGCCACCAACGGGCTGATGCCCATGGATCGTGATGATGACCTGCATGACGTCAACCCCCATCCTGCAGTGGGATTTTAAAAAGTACTGCACATCTTACATAAACTATGCAGCCGAACGCTGGCCATCCCAGTACCTTGCCAGTGTTGACTTGCCAGAGCCCGGAGGTCCTCGGAGCAGAAACAACAGCTTCTTGGGACCCCTGTCGCCACGTTTACCACCGTGCTGGGTCTGATGGTTCTGCTGGATCATGAAACCCCCATGCCTTTGGGGTTCTCTGGGCAGCTCTCCGCTGCCCTGGCCTCTGCTGCCCTGCTGGTGGCCTCCGTGTCCCTGCTGGCCTTGGGGTTGCCGTGGCCGGATGTCGATGCCGTGAGGGCTGCCGTGTGTGTAGCTGCCCTCGGGAGCCACATTGAAGCAACTCTGCACCTCCGAGCCCTGAGAAGGCCACCGCCGTGTTTTTCCCTGACTGCCAATCGGTCCCTGGGTGCCCCGAGGGTAGGAACATCCATGCAAGTCCTTCGAATAAGATCCTTGGATTTCTTGAGAGTGACATAATCCTCTGGTGCCCTGGAAGTTACCTGACCCTATGGTCTTGTGAGGGTAACGTGACCCTCTCGTTCCCTGAGGGTGACCTGACCCTCTCGTTCCCTGACTACCTGACCCTCTCGTTCCCTGAGGGTGACCTGATCCTCTACTTCCCCGGTGGTTCATTGACCCTACAGTTCCCTGGTGGTTGACTGACCTCGTGCTCTGAGCGTGACCTGATTCTCGACTTCCCCGGTGGTTAGTTGACCCTACAGTTACCTGGTGGTTGACTGACCTCGTGCCCTGAGAGTGACCTGATCCTCGACTTTCCGCGTGCTTACTTGACCCTCGGCTTCCCCGAGGGAAGAGAGGTGGTCCCTGGGTGCCCTGAGGGCACCTGCCCCTCATTCCACAAGGGCCCCGGACTGTCCCTCTCCCTGTGAAGGACGCCGCATCATCCAGGGCGAGCTCCTGAATCAAAGGAGGGATGTCGCCAGCCATGGGTGGTCTGATCTACTCGCTGAAACTGAGCTGAGCACAGGCAATCAAAATTTCATCACTGAAAAAAAACCCCACAAAGAACAACAAAGAAACGGCTGCACCAATGTCCGCATTCCCCAAGCCACAATAGAGACCCAGGCGGTGCCACGCTTTGCTAAATAACACTAAGGCATATCATGTTTTCGCTCCCTTCATGCACGGCTGCAACGGGTGAACTCTTCTCAGTAGACTGTGTCGGTATTTGTTTTATGTTCTACAGGAGCCGTCCACGGCTTCGGACTACTGTATAACCACTCCCCTCTCCCTCGTCCCTTCAACTACGACCCCCAACAACTAGAGAAAGGGCGGCTGATGAAACCAAAGCAGTCGTCACTTCTGGGAATTATCATGCTCGGGGCGCCCTCTGGTGTCCACGCCTGGCACGGCCTCATCCGGCTGTGGAGCTATTGGTCCCACAATAAATAAGTCCATGGCCTAAGCCAGGGATCGGAAATGACGACCACTTGTTTTCGAATTCAGTCAAAAAAACTACTTTTAAAAGCCTCGACGCATGTGAATACGAGACGGGCTTTAAATAGGCGCATGCGGCAGGTTGACGACCCCATGGTGCTGACACTGCTGCCACGTTCTGACATTAAGGCGCTCCAAAAAGTAAAACTTGTCCTAAATTTTGGATAATTCGCGCCTACCCACCAGAAAAGCAATCTTTACGAGACCGGTTTACTATCACAGGTGCATCGTTACGCAGGCAGAATTATACCCGTGTTTACCACTCAAAACTGAGTGGAGCTGTAATGCAGAAGTTTGTGCACCGAGCTATGAGCCATAGGACACAAGTTTGATTCCTGGCCACAGCTAATATCAGAAGATAAGGGAATCAGTCCTGACGCGCCTCCTCCACTAAGCCACATTAAGCAAACGTGGCGATGCATGGTCAAACAACCCCCACGGCCAACATCATTCAGCCTTTATCCAGCAGCGAATTGACAAATGGCTAATTATTCAAAACTATTCATGAAGTCGATTGACAGTGTAAATTACTAGTTTGTGCTTGTATTTCATTAAAAAATACGTAGTATTCACCTGTCATACTGGTTTAAAGGCCAACGAGGTGAACGTTCGTTTCTATTCGGGAGCCCGTTAGTGAACGTTCGATACATTCTTATAGCATAAGGATGTCCTCTCCATAGGATGACCAATCTTGACCGAGCAATGTGAATGTCATATCTTCGAAGGTTAACTCGGCCCATCAAAAAGAGGTTCGGTTTGTTTGAATTCTCGGAATGCAAACCTAACAATTTATTTCATTTTTGAAGACAATTGATATATTGATGAAACCAGTGAGTCCGTGTACGGATGACCAAAGTGTAGTATGATAGTGTTTGCATTACATGTTTGAGACTAAGCAGACATTTTAAATGTTTGAGTACACAATAGCAATGTTTAATGTCGAAAGATTATGCATCTTTAAAATATACAACTTTTGTACAAGTCATCCCTTATTTCATAAGGCTCACACATTCTCAAATATATCAATGTATTACTGCAAATACAGAAAGCATGCATATTGAAGCAGTTTATAGGTTTCAGGTGTATACAAATAAAGGCAAAATAACAATGTGGCGCAGTTATCCAATGGGCAAGAAAATTGACTACATCTTCTAATATTTATACCATATGCTAAATTAGCTTGGTTAACTTCATCCATGCAAGGACAGATGCAGTCATGTATACACTTAAAAAGTATTTCCATTCAAATTTTCGGCATTCTACCAATTCCAGCAACATGTTTGTTTTAACACAAGGGTTAAAAACTGTGGAAGCATTCAATATTGGATTTTTTTGCCGTTTTTAAAAGCTGCCTAAAGCAGCAGTGGGCATCTCTTGGGCAGTTTGCATTTCATTGAAAGGCAAGCTCACTAGAGCTAAAATATCAATATTAAAATACATTAAAGTGTATTACCAATTCATTTCTGTGGCTGTAACATCACATAATATTTACAATAAAGCATACCATAGGTTAATGTCATTTAAGTTAATTAAAAAAGATTCAAGTCGTATGCAATTAAAACATTTGTATACATTGTCCCTAACTTTAACGCCAACAGGAATATTGTACAACAGCAAAAATACATTTAGAGATCAATGGTGGTACGTGTTAGAAAATGTAGGGTGTAGTACCACCAAGAATGAAGGACTTGATTCTGTCTGGTTAAGGTTGCTCATATGTACAGTAGTGGTGTCTTGTATTTCAGCATGTTCTTATTTGGCTGCTTCGAGTGATGAGGGTATCCAAACAGACGGGGTTTCTGCTATCAGAAGCTGCTGCCAAAAGTCGTTTCGTCTGCAAATTTGGCACCACCCAGCTGCACCTTCAAATTTACTTTTGGAGCTATACTGGGTGCCAAATGTCCCCTTTAGTTAAGCTGAAATCTAGTGATTATCCCCTGAGTATTTATTTTCCCAATTGTCAAGCCAGTATTGCCAAGTAGGGTCAACACCAACAGCAGGTAATGCACCATCACTTCCCATTTTAAAAAAAATGCCTGTTAACATCCATTCACAATAAGTCCTAAAAATAGTAATTCATTCTGAATAAAAAGGATTAGCCTCTTGAGGTTATCGAATATAATCTATCTCTACTCGGTACCTATTACTAAGGTATTTGACAAAAAAACTTGAATATATGCAAGCCAGCAACAGCACACAAATTCCAGTATTTATTTTTGATTAAGAAAATTAATTGTATTTATATGGAACGCCTCAACGAGACCAGCATTTCCAGATGTGCTCGCCCTCCATTAGGCAGAGGAATCCATTTTGGAGTTCTGTTGCAGCTGCGATGAAGTAAATAAAAATGGCCACACGTGTATTCACATTTGCTATCGAGTAAAATTATGGCATTACTGACTTTTTAGAGGCCACCACAGGATGACTTCCACTCAGTTTAAAAACTAAATTACATACAATTTATCCCGACTTCAATTACCGTTTTGTAAGTTTTATAGCATGACGGTAGAAAGACGTAACAAGTTTGTCAAAGTTAGACTATTCTTGAAACACTCTCATGTTCTCCTTTTTTACTCCAATACTTCGGGCTCGAGTTCAGGCTCGCCCCCCCCACCCTGTTCGTGCGTCCTTTTGTGGCGGATCAGGCTGTATGATATGCAGAACTTCTTGCCGCAGACGTCGCACACGAATGGCTTCTCCCCCGTGTGCGTCCTTCGGTGGCGCGCCAGGTTGTTGGAGATGATAAATTCCTTTCCGCAGTACTCGCATGTGTACAGCTTCTCCCCAGTGTGCTTGCGCAGGTGCACCCGCATCATGTGTAGGTGGGGAAATGACTCCTCGCACTGCTCGCACTGGAACTCTTTGCCACCGGCGACGTCGATGGTCCTGTATTGCGTGTACGCGCGGTACTTTGACTCGTTTTCCAGACTCTCTTCCGCCCTCTGCAGTGCGTCCAATGCTGCGGCGTTTTCTTGGCTGGAGGTCGGTATCTCGCACGACTGGCCCAGCGAGAGGCTACTATTGTTGCTATTGCTACTGTTATTGTTACTGCCGTGCACGTCTGCATGGTAGGGGAAGCTAGCGTAATTCGAGTGGCTGCCTATGGGTAAACTTCTGGACACGTAATTTGAAGCACCCAGCGGAGGCTCACCTGGATCAGATTCTATTATCTTCTTGTGACCTGGTGGAATGGAAACATAAAGAGAGCACTGCTGAGAATTATTATTTTTCAAGTTAGCTCCATTTACCTGCATTGGTAAGTTTGTTAAAATCCCTTATGCTGTATTAATGTGGCACATAAAACAGAATGTTGGCAGGAAAATAATTACACACTTTATAATCCAAATACGGCTGATGTGACAGACCATGTGCTTTGCAATGCTGATTTCAGAATAGTTCAATCTGAGAACTAAAAGTGATGCATCATTGTACAATCAAACCTGCCTCACCATAAGCACCGTCACTATTCCTCAAATGCAGGAGAGCTAGTGCAATTGTTCTGAAGCTTGAGTTTCATAAACTGCAGTCTTTGCAACCCATTGTCTGCCTTCCACATGAACCAATATTTCTCATTCAAACACAAACAGGCTGAGATACGCTACACACCGTTAATGATTGGTAAACATCTCCTATCATATACATATGTCCCAATTCAAATTGAGAGAATCTTAATTTGAATTAGTGCCCGTTCTCACATAGGACACGTTTACAAGGTCAGGCACCTGCAGGGTGTAGCGTTAACATGTATGGGTCATGATGAATGGCGTTTGAGAAATGCAGTTTTAACAAATGCAAGATCAACTTAACATCTGTTGTACCCACGATTACAGAATGCCCAAAATTAACATGCCACACTTGTGCAGACACGATCCACAATTTTCAGATGATCCCATAAAGCCTGGTCTTAAAAACAAACCGAACCTATTTGAAGGTGCCCCCAATCCCTCATACTAACATGATTGTTTGCACACCAACAAAGTATTGAGCAGATTAACTTTTATTGATGCCTATTGAAAT
The DNA here is from genome assembly GCF_965212315.1 of Lampetra planeri. Lineage (NCBI taxonomy): Eukaryota > Metazoa > Chordata > Hyperoartia > Petromyzontiformes > Petromyzontidae > Lampetra > Lampetra planeri. The sequence continues at coordinate 5,700,327 of NC_136141.1, forward strand.
GTACGCAGTAAATGATTAAGGAAATACTTTTTTAAGTATATATCAACAGCACTTGAAAAAAGGTCCTATATTATAACTGTGACTGCACGTGGAAATATTAAAGTATAGTAAAGAGAAACACTGAAAACAATTCAGTGGCAAAGGAAATTGTTCATTCAAGCCCACCATCTCAATGTACATCTTTTAATAAAAAATACTTTCACTTATAAACATGAACACCTTCCTCCCAATTCTTGAAGCAGAATCTCCCCAACTAAGTAAAGCTCTCCAATTGGCCTGACGGAGCCAGATGCGACGCCTACGCGAGACCGTGCGTCTTCATGTGACAGGAAAGGCCATAGGACCTGGAGAAGCGTTTCTCACACAGCTGACAGGCAAACGGCTTCTCCCCTGTATGCGTGCGCCGATGCCGCACCAGGTCGTGCGAGGCGAGGAAGCGCTTGCCACAGTGCTCGCATGCGTGCGGCCGCACACCTGAATGCTTGCGCTCGTGCGCCACTAGGTACCACTTGCGTTTAAAGCACGTGCCGCACTCCTGACAGATGAACGGCTGGTCACCTGAATCACTCCTGCGCCGTTTGGCAGCCCGGGGTGGTGCTGACCCCGCACGGCCACCGCCGCTGCCCTGCGATTGAATACGCGACCTCGACGCCCAAGGTGAGGCGGCGCCGGGTGGATAAGCGGCCACGGGGGAGGACCAGCTGCCAGCCTCACCACCGCTTCCCCGGTTCGTCAACTCAGCCCGCCGGTGCAGCGCCGCTTGCCGCTCCGTCATGCGGCGCCCAGTCTCAGATGGATGCCGCGAAGATTCAGAATGGCCACCATCATCTGCTTCAGTTTCATTTTCACCGCTTTGATTCCAGCTGTTTGCTAAAATGGACAAATTAGTAGTTTATATGTGTATGTAACTACAAATAAATGTACACTTGTTCACCAAATGTTAGATTTAATTTATAATGAATCGTTTACCATTAGTGTGATCGATTAATCTCTTCCTGCTTTTAACCCATTGAGACCCTTACAAAATATGTAGGGTTCTTGTTGCTTGTTAATTACGAGCTTGGATGAACAGTTGTGCCTAGAATTGTATTAATTCCTTTAAAGTAAATGGTACGGTTTTCTCATTTAAAGTGGCATGTCCTATTCTGTTGGAATAAAACATTTTCTGTTTTGATGAGAACGTGGAAAAAAGGTTTGCATTTTTATAACGTATTAGTCCCCTGGACTTTGATGTATAATTTCAAATTATTTAAGGTTAAAGACCAGTGTCCACCTGCTCAAACGAGCACCGAGCAGAGCCCATGGTATGCATTCCACATTGTTATAGCAGGAATAAAACAGCTACTCTGTTACATCCCAACAATTTAAATAAACACAATGATGGCCTCGGTTACAATCTCACAACTATAAGCCTGCAGATGTCAATTGAGTTACACTGAGCCATAATAAAAATCAATTTACCTGCTGAAGCTTGCCCAGTTTCTAGCTTCACATCCTTCACACGGTAGTCACCATCAGCTGTTTCTACCACTTCTTGTAAACCATGTGAATCTTCTGGGAAGCTCCCAACATCACCTGGGCAGCAGGTTATCCGTTAGCCTGCACCATCATTAGAAGGTGAAAACACTACAACATCAAAAGGATAACTGTAAATATACCTCGAGCTTGAGCGTTGTCGTAATGCTCCATTTTGACGTTGTAACCACTCCATTCCTGCTGTTCTGTCCCTTCCATGTCCTCCAGATCAGTGGCCTGCTGGACTGCTTCAGATTCTGACTTGCCCCCTAGACACAGCAGTGCACATGCTCTCATAACTGAAGCCCAACTCAAATGAGATGGTTTCATTAGACGATAACGGTTTTGGACTAGAAAACATTAAAAAGCAGCTCAATGATGAATACAAGCTCGGCAATTTGATCACAATGTAATACATTAAGTATGCAGAACATTTATATATTTCACACTAATAAGATCTCGTATCAAACTACAGACTTATTCATGCATTTATTTTGTACTAGCTTGCAAACGCATGCATATATGTACATACATGCACAGGTACACAAGATACAGTGGTACCGATTCATGGAAGTCAAAATGTCGTGGCATGACGTCACTGAAGTTTACCATCTTCCCAAGACTGGGATTGGTTGTCTTGTGCATCCTCAGGGGGTCCATCAGGCACTGCAGGGGCATCAGTCTCATAGACTTCTCCATCTGAAAACGCAATTTAAAGCAAAACAAAGATGACTTATTGAGGCATTTCATTAATCTTCCAACAATACAGAAATGCACTCACCTACATTAATAATACATTGAGCATTCTGTAAAGTATGAAAAGTAAAACCACAAAATATAACATTATTCAGTCCCTGTCTTCATATCGTGTTTGATAGCATGAATGTACACATATTTAATGAAACCATAATAAGCATACACCAATATACACATATTGACCAACTACTGAGTAGTGAACTGGGGTGACTTTTGAACTATTAATAAGTTGTACATTTTCAGTTGTGAAGCTGTAGATCCTTGATATCTGTGAACGAATAAAAAACGGTGTTTGGTATTCTTTGGGTCTTTCGTTAAATTCTAGATTTTAAGTTTTCGTGACTGCCAGGATCCATGCTCTTTGGTTCTTTCGGTAAAGTCACGTAGATAGGTTCAAAGAAAGTAACCAAAAAAACTACGACGTTTCGATCGCAACACAAGCATTAGCCATCCTGATGAACCTATCTACGTTACTTTACTGAAAGACCCAAAGAATATGAATTCCTGCAGTCACGAAAGCTTTAAGTCAAGATTTAGGTGTTTGGTAATTTTATTTTAAACTAAATGACACAGCCATTTCAAACCGTCTCTCCATGCTCAAACAAGCATAATGTGGTGCTCATGTCCTCTGGCAACCCTGAGGAGATATTATTTCACAATCATATTGATGGGACGAGTCTTGCTACAGGATAATTGCCTTTCACAGTGACACTAATTTAATCAACCTCACAGGGGAGATGGGTTGAGTCAACCCCCAATCGGAATTTGAACTTATGACCTTTGAATTGTGAGTTGAGCACTTTGACCTCAGCACCAATCAGCCAGACAATAGCCACAGCAAAGTTGCATTTCTTTGGCTGTTTTGTGATTAACAATACCGTCTTCTTGTAAATACGGGCTCAGGCCTTCTTCCACAGCATTAGGGTAGAGTGCAGGCTCCAGGCAGCTGAACCTCTCGGCCGACTGCAGCAGCTCCTGGCTCAGACTGTTGAGCATGAGGACGATGGCGTCCAGGAGGCCGCTGAGGAACGGTTGGAAAGCAGTGGCTGCCGCAGTGGCCTGGAGTACTCCTCCAGCTACCCCTGCTCCGTCGTGGCGCTTGGGAGACGAGGCCTCAGTGACGCGGCGCAGCACAGCGTAGAAGGCGAAGGGCAGCCTTTCCCTGGCAGCAGCGAACAGCTCAGCCCTGACGTGGGGCTGCTCGGCGCACGCCAGGAACGCCTCGTAGTCGCCAATGCCCAGCTCCCTGTCCACGGCCTCGGCCACACTGAGGCTCACGCCGTGAGCGGCCAGCCACGCGGGGAAGTCCTGCCGCGGGTTGATGCTCGACACTGCCACCGCCACTGCTGCGGCGGCCATGGTTGACTTTGAGAGCAGCTACAAAAGTTTTTCTTTAAAACTTGAGCAGGTGCATCCTAAACACAGTGCAGACCACAAATAATGTTGTTCAACTGGCTGAATGTATTGGAAGATGAGAAGGAACCCACAATGACATATTGACATGGACCATTAAACATTTTGGGTACTGGACAAAGGTACATTTGGAAATGAGAGTCTAAACTTTAAATAACTTAATGTGTAGCCCTTTCTCAATCTACTGTTGGATGAGGCCCTTCTTTTGCCATGTCGGTCATGGGTTTTATGACCATAGCTCACCACATTAGTGAGTGTGGATTTGTGAAGGTTTCAGGACGCCTAAAACCGGTACAGGTTTCAATATCTTACTGGAAATTAGAACTGACGTGCTGTGAATTTCGAGTCAGGTGCTAGACACTGCATACATCCAAACCAAATATTAATCACCTTGCTGGCTACTCTACGAATCCCAGCAAGATATAATTTACTGAGAGCAGTGTAGCCAGCCTCCTTAAAAGCAGATGTCTTTTTCTAGCGTCTGAAGAAACCTCACAACTGTGCGTGCCAATGGCAAATTCCAACTGGTCACCACCCAATAACACTTTCTGCGAATGAATATACACGATATATAACTTTAAAACTAGATAATGATGTAACCGCTGCGTTGCGCGATGGTCAAGATGGCAATACAGTATGTCAAGTGAGTTCATGAACCCCACTGTGGGACCTTTCAATGTTATTCTTTCGTGCGCGTGATATTTCTCCACGTCCTTAAGCTTCCTGCCACATGCATGGAATTGACCAAACATGCCAACGCAGGAACTTACCAAAACTCGGTTAAGCTTTCTTGAATAAACGTTCGTAATTCAAAGACAAGTCTTCCCCAATAGGGGCTAATTTTACTTTCATAAAAATTAGGCCATGGCCCACATTTTCCATAAATACTGCATAGCGTTCAACGCACATTATTGAAGAGTAGTTCCGTCTGACACCAAGAAACGTTGTGGAAATCGAAAAAATGAGCCAACAATAAACCCTCTTCCACTATACACGTGGGCCGAATGAGACAATGCCACTAACACCGCTCCACACGAGTGAAGTTGTTGTCCATGGGTAGCTCAAAAATAAGACTTTTAATCGGTGATACTTTCTACATCGCAATACACACAAAAGGTTAAGTGGCGCCGCAGTTTATTCATCGTATAATTGCGAATTTCACCTCAGGGCGGCAATTGGGGCCTCACTAGACTAGCCAAACCGTATCGCCACATAAACTCGCTTCGCTCCAATCTGCCCGCCTGCCCTACTTAAACCACCCCGCCTTCGCGGCTATTACAAAACGCGTTCAACAATCACACATCGGTCGGTCGCATTCATCACCACCGCCACTAATGAGATCAAGCGAAACAAATGAAGAGAAGAAGGGGAGAAAAAAACCGCGGCAAACCCTCACGCAAGTCGAGAAGCGGGGCCCGGCAGGAGCAGCAACCAGCAGGCCGTGGGCCAACACCACCACCACCACTTCCAGACACCACGGCCCTCTTGCAATCTCTACAGCGCATAAGGATAGCGCGGGCGACACGCACGCACGCGATTGGTCGTAGTAAAAGAGGCGGGGGGGGGGGGTTTGAGCGCGCGCTCAGGCTGGCCAATTGTAAAGCGGATGTTGGGGTGGGGGCGGGGCTGAAGAGAGGCGGCGTCCAATCGCGAGGCGTAAAATTGCCCGGTGGCCCCTATGCTGGGTAGGAAATGTAATTTCCTTTCTGGCGCCCCCCCCCCCGCCCCGCGCGCGCTTCTGGGTCACGTGACTTCGTGTTTGGGATTCTTGGGTTGCGGCCACGCGCTGTTGTGTGCTGGAACGTGTAAGGGGTTCGTTCACTATCTGGTCACCAACCCCTATGGTAATAAGAACATAAAAGACCAAATCTAATTAATACATTTTTTTTATTTAAAGCTTTCGTGACTGCAGTTCTTTCGGTAAAGTTACGTAGAAGGGAAATAATAAAAGAATAAAAATATAAAACAATAAAAAATTATCACGACGTTTCATCATCAGGTGTGAAATCCACAGCAATATTTTTTTTTCAAATTTGCTGTGGATTTCACACCTGATGATGATTGCATGTGTTGCAGTCGAAACGTCGTGATAATTTTTGTTTTATATTTATTATTTCCCTTCTCCGTGACTTTACCGAAAGAACCAAGAATACTAATCAATACACTTTTCATTTGTTTGCGTTCAAGTTCAACGTGTATATAATTTACTTCCGCGCTTTGCTTGTGTTGCTATTCGCATACTTGGAATGATGAAAGTAAATGGATTCATATAAATGCGTGTTTATATTAAAACAAATTTTTGTACGAGTTGTAGACCACATGCATATTGTCCCTTCGATATACAGTATATGAATTTCAACATTGGTCATTAACACTGGCCTTAACATGAATACCATAAAAGGTGAAGTTTCGGGCAATGACCCTTTTTCATACCACACGAAAGATTGCCCTTTTATATTATACTTTATTAAAAATGAACACAGTTAAATATGCATAGCTGAAGCCATGCAAAATTAAGTTCCGATAAAACACGTGATGGTAAAATTCACAGCATTATACAATAGAAACTCGAGACATGGTTCAAAACACACTCAAAATATGGAAATGCTTTCCATTTAAAAATGATGGATTGCATATACTGGCTATTTCGCAATTATCATATCTGACGCAATCTCTTATGTAGGGATAGAACATTAAATAAACATTGAACAATCATTGCTTTAATGAAATCATGGATGTATACTAAAATATTTGAACGAAATGTGTTTTTTATTAACTATTTAGAGGGACGAACTATACATATCCCAAAGAAATGTTTACTATTAAGTAAAACAAATTTTTAATATCTTTAAAAAATAAACAAAAGTCAACTGCAAATATAAATCTATTTTCCAGAATATTGACTTGAAACCTATCTCCAGGATATAAACCTGTCGAGGACATTTGGAGCGGGAAGTTAATTATTTTCAACAAATATATTTTTTTAATGATTTTTTATCGATATTAAAAACATAGCAAAACATTGAAAGGAAAACAATGATGTTTCGATCTTATCAGAGGGATCAATATCAATGTGCAAATAATTGAAATATCTGAACCATCTGTTACCGATGTATCAATGTTTTTTGACCATCCCTAAATGCTTGACTATTTTCTCTGACATCTCACAATTATTTTCTCAAATCTCATGTCAATGTATTTTTTTAAATGTATAATTAACTATGCAATCTGCAAACATTGAGGTGCATAATTTAAGACGTTTTCAGTTATTGGGTTTATACATCTCATTACATATATTGATTTTTCTCATATATTGCTAGCCTTTCTCAAGATTTCATTTTATATCTGTTGCTGGTAACATGATACATTATAAATATGTGCACAGTATGAGTATTCGGTCATACATGTTTGTGGCCCACGGCTCTAAGCAAGTCAATGCGGGTCTAATTTTTTTTTGGACACCAGTTATAGGTGATGCCACATATTGATAAATCCATCATGTGCATGTCTTACCACTGCATATGTTTTAACAATTTGTGGTGCTATGTAGCTCTTGAATGTGTTTTTGAGTTGCACCGCATGTTGTTCAGCACGATGTCTGACGTTTCGTCCCATGTAAATGGGAGTTTTCTCAGTTCCAACACACAGTACAACCCAAAAACCCAATGGAAAGCCACTTTGTTTTACTGACCCTCAGATCTCCATGTAAAATTAATATTAACTGAATGGCTACTATGCATATTTATGAATTTAACGTGTATGGATTTAATATGTTTATATTAATTTGAAGCTTTCGTGACTGCAGGAATCCATACTCTTTGGTTCTTTTGGTAAAGTCACGTAGGTAGAAAAATAATAATAAAAATAATATATCACGACGTTTCGATCGCAACACAAGCGGTCGTCCTCAGGCGGGAAGAAAAATAATCCAGCAGTGGAACTGCTACACTGTTTTATTTTATTTTTCTACCGACGAGACTTTACCGAAAGAACCAAAGAGTATGTTTATATTACAATATGTATGATCCATCGGCCATCATTATTTTTGTAAATGTGTCTTTACCACCACCAATAACTCAACCACGTTTTTTTATAAGCCATAACCTAGCAGTGAAGTGGCCTAGCGGTAGCCCGTTCGCTTAAGCTACAAGAGGTTCACGGTTGAAATCCAGCGGCTGCCCTGGTTAATAATGCAGGTGCGCTAAGCAGAAAACACGTGTCACCTGCGTCACAGTAGACGTTAAAGACAATGCGATTGCGTTCCGGTATTATCCCAGTAAACATGGAACGTTGGGCCAAGAAGTTGGTCCAACAGTTCCAACCACATGCCAATGTTGACCCAACGTTGTATATTTACTGAGGCTGTCCACATCTGCCAAATTTTAAAAATTACCCATAATTGACTCAAATGGAATATACATCGAAATGATGGCCTCCTCGTGCGAAAAATTTGGCAGGACCCTCCTGATAGCCATGAGACTAAGTGAGGATTTCCCGGGTAAACAAGCATAATAATAACCTTGAATGAATACTACATGTCCGTGAATGTTGTTCCGTAATTCACGTGCTCAACCGTCGATTAGCAGTGAATAATGAGTGGGCACTACATGCAGAGTTGGAGTGGGGTATGCTTGCACCGTCAATTTGCAAAAGCCCGTTCGGGATTTAGTGATGTCTCCACATTGGCTGCCTCTTGTTGAAACGGGGTGTACAGGAGCGTAAGAACAGCGTAGAGAAGTCTACACATTGCAAGATGGCCAAGGAGATACCAGTGAATCGATGCATAGTCCAGAGTTAATCCTCGATTACATTGGAAACCTAAACCATATATACACATTCAGTCCACAGTCGAGCAAGCTAAAAGACACACATTTGTATAATTTGTATATATAGTGAACTGCACATTATATACAAAAACATGGCGATTTAAAGCAACTTCTGTACTTGCCAGCATTGTCATAGCCTCATACATTTTATTTTCCTGCTCGCCAGTCAATGATGAATCTGCCAAATGAAATAGATCGTTTTTCTGTAATAATAGACACATTATCTGTAAAGTACCAGTGTGTAATACAGGTTGTGACCCGTGGCTCTTACAATGGTAGTCAATGTGGCTCTTTACCCGTGCCATGGTTTATACTGGCCTCATATTACCAATTCACTCCACTTCTTACTAACCCACTTACTTCCGTATCACAATGCTGTAATGCATATACGGAATGGTCTCTTTGCATGCTGGATGAATGAAGATCTACCATGATCCAGCGATGTAACAATCCAACCAAGATCTCCACTGTGGCTGTCATGATGCCAACATGGATGATATAATTGATTGCAAGTGACTTACGACTGGGTCTCTCATGTTTATCACTTATAGTGCAGACTTACTGTATTGTCCTTCAGCCACCATTCCTTCTGTAGATGTGTCATGCCCAATCAATCTCCCAGTAACCCCATAGACTTTCCTCAACAATGCCCAGAAATGTCCCATTGTTCCCTTATCCTCGTGCTTGACATGCGGCTTAGCGGTGAATAATACCCGAGGCTTCGCATGCAGACTTACAGTCTGGTACAGCAGACATACATTCAGCTTCCCTCGATGGTGTCCATGACTATCAAAGCTATATGGAGGAGGACGCAAAGTAAGCGCGTGGAAAACCTTGGTGTGACTCAACCCATCGTCCCTTCGGAGCCGGTAAAATAAGTATCTCGTATAGGTGAAGTGAACATTTGTTGTCCACCCCTGACAGCAGGGCTGTAAACAGGAGATGAGCACCGCCTCGATGCTAAGTTTTGAAGCAAAACACCTTGACGTTGACGAGACACGTGCACGTCAAATTGCTCAAGTACGATTGGAGTTGAGCGACGGCTCAACATCGATGACAGAAGCTTGCATTTCGCTCCTCGTCCTCGATCCAGCCGGGCACACACAACCTCGACAGAGCAAGGTCATGACGACAGCCTTCGCCTCCTTCCTGAACTTGCCGCCCGAGTGGTAGAATAGCAGCGGGTCGAGGCAGCTGTTGAGTCCGCTCATGGACATGCTGATGAAGAAGCCTTTGGCGAGGTCCTGCAGCAGGTCGCATTTGGTCGGTGTCAGCATGCTGCTGGCGGTCATCAGGGGCCTCACCACGTGCAGAGGCGTGAAGCAGATCGCCACTATCAGCTGCACCAGCACCACCAGCCTGGCCGCTCTGCGCCGAGCCCTGGCCACACGCACGCCGAGCGCCGCCTGGTAGAGCAGGTTGTGCGTGATGAGCCCGTGGAAGACGCTCATGACCGTGAAGGGCACTAAGAAGAATGCGATGGTGACCACGGAGCTCCACGTGTTGTAGCTCGGGTAGAGGTCATCTAAGTTGAAGGTCATGCAGCGCGTCGCATTGGCGTCCAGTGCGTCGGCGGTCGTGTGGAAGATGAATGGCAAACTGAGTTGTCCACCCAGCACCGTGACCCAGCCGGCCAGGCTCACCAGCTTGGCGGAGGTGAGCGAGCGGTTGCGGAACGCTCTAGTCGGGTGAACGATGACGAAGTAGCGCTCGGCACTGATGCACGTCAGGAAGAAGATGCTGCCGTAGAGGCTGATGTAGGTGACGGTGATGAGCATGTCGCACGCCGCCTCGCCGAAGGGCCACTGGTTGTCGTACATGTAGTAGATGGAGCGCACGGGCGCAACGAGCACGAACAGGAGGTCGCTGAGCACCAGGTTGAGCATGTAGATCGTGAAGCAGGTCCAATCCTTGATGCGCCAAACGATAATCCACAAGGCGAACGCGTTCCCCAGGAAACCCACAGCGGTCTCCATGAGCAGCAGTGGCACCGTATATTGCGAGAATAGCTCGTTGATATAACACCTGCTCAGGTTGTAATTTACCATGCTTGGAGATTGTTATTTTTATTAAGTTAAACGCGGTGTGTAAATTGAGGTGGTAATAAGACTGCAAGTGCACGTAGAAATAGGTTTCCAATATGTGCACCTTCCTCTTGAAATGGAGCCACCTTGATGGATAGGCTGAGATTATTTATATAAAGATAAATTACTGTTTTGGCACCATTCCTTGGTCGGCAATATAAGTTAAAATGCAAAAAGCCACGCAACAGATGGAAATACAATTCCATAATTAACGGAAGACATTTTATATTGTAGTTGCGTTTTTCGTTGCAAGACGTACCTATTAATTATGTTCCCAGATCTCAAGTTTGAACGTAACGTCCAACTTAAATGCTTGTCCCTTGTAACGCGTGCTTTTATAGATGGGGAGCCAATGGCTCTGATTGGGTCTTTCTCTGTGCTCATGGTAATGACAAAAGGCAACGTAAGTCAATACACACCCAGAATCTTAGGGTAACCAAAGTAACATTTTTGGGTCAACTGTGAACTCTAGCTAAATTCAGTAGAACCAAATGCATTTTATGGAATTAAAATCATTCCATGCGATATGAAGCTTTGGAAATCAAAAATAGCAGAATTTTACGGATTTTAGTTATGAACTTAATGGTGGTTATCAGCAGTCTAGATAATTATTTTCCAATAGCAAAACAGATGTAGTACAGGCGTGCCTTATAATAACCAATATAAAATATAATCGCAACGGATGTGCACGAAATTAAATTCAACTGACACCACCTGCTGTTCAGCAGTAAAAAAACAATTTTAACAGCGGATTTTATTGTAAACGCATCAATACTGAATCAATTTGAAACTATAAATATACCGTATACAATGAGTGGTGTCTAAATTGCATATGCTGGATTTGGCTTATTTGCATATGGATAAAATATACTGTGCGGACAAGCATACTTTTTCTGCATGCATGTGCAATGATTTTATTTAAACTTCAGAGTTATTTTGGAACTCGAAAACAGGACCCTGCGGGGTGGGCTGGTAGGAATAATACTTAGTACCGGTACAGGGATATCGACCGGGTATAGAGGAGTTAAAGAAAAAAATACTGTATTCTAGTGTAACGTTAATTAAAAGTGTTTGTTTTGACAAGAAACGCTGTGAGATTTAAAGACTCGTCTTTCATTTCCAAACGATCACATCTGAGATTAATTGACCTTAGATGGGGAAACTCGAATGCATTTACTAGTATAAAGGTGAAATAAAATAGAGGGAATAAACGGCACCTTGGTGCATTTTATGTCGTCTACATAGAGTTGAATAAACGGGCGTTTGGCATATTCATATAACAGTACTACATTGAGCAGTGTTTGTTTGGCACTTCGAGTTTTTATTCGCGCGCACGACATGGATACCGAAAACAACCACGACTTTGAAGACCCCAATGGTTGTCTGGACGCCCACGTTGAAAAGATGCTTGCTGAAACAGAGACCGCATTTGCTGCTAGAACCCTTTACAAACTCGCAGTGAAAAGCGTCGTTCCCATGGACCCAGAACCAACCGCAGTTGGTGCTGCTATAACGGTAGCATCGCCACCAAACATGCAGCCAGCAGCTAAATAATCAAAGATTGCAGCACAAGTAGAAATACTTGCGTGTGAATACGATGTAGTGAACACGACAGAGATGTGGTGAACACGGCAGAGATGTGGTGAACACGGCAGAGATGTGGTGAACACGACAGAGATGTGGTGAACACGGCAGAGATGTAGTGAACACGACAGAGATGTAGAGATGATAGTGAACACGACAGAGATGTAGTGAACACGACAGAGATGTAGAGATGATAGTGAACACGACAGAGATGTAGAGATGATAGTGAACACGGCAGAGATGTAGTGAACACAGCAGATGTAGTGAACACGACAGAGATGTAGAGATGATAGTGAACACGACAGAGATGTAGAGATGATAGTGAACACGGCAGACATGTAGTGAACACAGCAGATGTAGTGAACACGACAGAGATGTAGTGAACACGGTAGAACTATAAGCGAGTGAATAGCAGCAGCGACGAGGCCTCTCGCTGCCTCTGCTCTGCCGCTGCCGGGCTGCAGATTCAGCCGAGTCAGGCACCACTGCCAATATGCACAACAACAACAATAAACGTGCTGCGTTTCATCTCTGTGTTAATAAGCCTCCCGCACTAGGCCCCGCGAAGCCTGCCGCACTAGGCCTCGCGCCGTGCTTTTCGTGCACAAATAAGGCGATTAAATGTATCTCGTCTCTGTGTTAATAAATGTTTCTTGTCTCTGTGTTAAAAAAAACGTGCTGCGTTTCAGTAAAGTAATTTTTTTTTAAATAAACGTGCTGCGTTTCATCTCTGTTTTAATAAGCCTGCCGCACTAGGCCTCGCGAAGCCTGCCGCACTAGGCCTCGCGCCGTGCTTTTCGTGCACAAATAAGGCGATTAAATGTATCTCGTCTCTGTGTTAATAATTGTTTCTTGTCTCTGTGTTATAAAAACGTGCTGCGTTTCAGTAAAGTAATTTTTTTTTAAATAAACGTGCTGCGTTTCATCTCTGTGTTAATAAGCCTGCCGCACTAGGCCTCGCGAAGCCTGCCGCACTAGGCCTCGCGCCGTGCTTTTCGTGCACAAATAAGGCGATTAAATGTATCTCGTCTCTGTGTTAATAAATGTTTCTTGTCTCTGTGTAAAAAAAACGTGCTGCGTTTCAGTAAAGTAATTTTTTAAATAAACGTGCTGCGTTTCAGTAAAGTAATTTTGAAGCGAAGTTTAAAGTTTTGCCGTGATGCGCGGAAGCGACGGCCATCTTGTTTAATTCACATCGCAGGGGGAGCGGGCGGCCATCTTGTCGGACAGGGTCATGCCAAGTGTTTGCAGTAGGGGGCGATGTTGATACACGGACGGACGGACGGACAAACGCGGACTGACGGACAAACGCGGACGGACGGACGGACGATATAATCTATTGGTGGTCTGGTCCACTTCGTTCCTACCAGTATAACCGTCTATTAAATACGCATTTCTGAAGAAAAAGCCACTTTCGTTATGAAATCCACGTGAGATACGGGTGAATTTCTGGCGTGCATTTTCACAAATGGAGGATACATTTTGACAATGCATGATTTAAAACGATTCTTGATTTTATCTTTCTTGTATGAGCGAAGTTCCGGTTGGATTAAACGCTGCAAGTTAGCACAGTGGGGACACAAGTACTGTGTAGTGCATCTATCTGTTGGTCATCTCACCCGACCTGTCAACGAGCTCTTAACACTTGAAGTGGTTTCAAAGTGCAGAAGCGTTATGGTGATTTCACCGTAGTGATTGGTTGTTGTGTAGCGGTTAGTTTGATTCCCGCCCACGACCAACACCAGTGACGAGTATCTGAACCGGTCCTGGGCATCCCCCGAGGTCGACTCAGCCTCAAATGACATCCCCACTGGGGAGACAAAGGCAATCGGGCGTGGTGCTGGCCACACACCCCCTCGTGTACCGTGCCAGCCTTCATAGGTGCTCGCTTACAGCACTTACCCGAACAGTCTGTAAAGGCTATATGAGGGGTCTTTGTCTTTGTTACTGCCAGACTTTCTTCTGGTGGTGTTGATCAGGGGATGGTGTGAGATGGACCCATCCTATATCTTGGTCCGTGGCTAGAGGCGGAAAGCTGCTAAACAGAATAAGAGAGCACAACACTGTATGATTTCTAGAGCTGATATAGGGCAATTTGTTCAGCAGAGGGACATAAGCCTAGTTATGATTGCATCATCATGACTTCTAGGAATAACATGATGCAATTCATATGGTGTATGATGCAATACCAGGTTCAGATTGCATCATTCATTGTTTTGTTCAAAAAGCAAGTCCTGTCCAAACCCAGTCATAGATTTATTCAAAGATCCAGTCAAACATGTATTTTAGTCATTTCTGGTTTCAATTTAGATCCCTTCCCTTTACAACTCACTTATCCTCCGCCATTCCCAAGTGAAGGGTCGTATATACTGACTAAGTAGCATATCTTGAAAACTAGAGCCAATAAACAATTGTAAGCATCATTTTCAGTCTCAGTGGCCCAGAATTAGTAAAGTTGGACGACATTTATTTCGGAAGCATTTTGGCTGTAGACCAGTGTTTTTAGAGGGTGTCTCCGTTCCCCATTTAGTTCTGTGGAACCCGGTCCTCTATAGGGAGCGGGTCCTGAGCAGCGAGTAGGGAGGGCATCGGTGGACCAGCCAACAGTGGCATTGCATTCCCTCTTGCTGGATTGAAGTGTCCATAATAAAGTTATATTTTGGGTGAGATCGTGCAAATATAGATGCCTCGTTATTTACACGATGCCAGAGATGGCCATCGTGACTCGTACCAGCGTGGTATGCCAAGATAAATGTATCTTTGCGTGTAATTCCAGGAGTTAAATGTACGTGTAACTACAGTCCTTGGAATACAAGTATGCATTGTAAATACATGAGTGTTTGTAGTTATATTTTATATCTACTAGGAGCTTTTGACATTTTCAAGGTGAACTTTTTTTCGTTGTATAATATTATGCAACTAAGCAACAACGGTATGCTTAGTGGCATCACGCCTTTGTTGTTCTCATGCACCTGCGATTAACACGGTTGATTATGGACAGTGCGACAAAAGTTCAACATACATACTTTATGATAATTGGTTTTTTACCCTTTTATCTGGCAACAAAACTGACACCTGCGGTCGGAATGCAAACAAAAACCACAACTCTGATAATGTATGCACTGTCCTTGAAATTGATTGGTCCACACCCGAAACAGCTTTTTTTAGAGCCCAGTCTCACATGGTGTTGGACCAGATGACGCCAAAAGGCGCACAACTCCAAGACATTGCACCATCAGAGTATGAGAGCTCGGGGTAAGCATTTGCACCATTGGAAAAGGTGTCGATTTTGTTGCCAGATAAAAGGGTAAAAAACCAATTATCATATTTTGCTACTGGCAAAGGTTCCAATGGTGATACATACTTTAGTTTTCATTATAAATTACTGGGAACTAAGGGTGAATGTCACTGAATTTTAAGCAACATATCATATGCCCTTGAGAGAAATCTGGTAAGGCTAAGAAGAGGGCATTGGACATTCTGTAATTTATTATCGCAATATTGCCTGCAATCCATCGCATTTACTTTGGTCCAGAGTTTTCTTATCTTAAACCAATGTTGCTGAAATTATGCACTCCCAGACGGCCGTGGTGCTGATGGATTGTGTAATAAATATTTTAATATTTCTTTTACCTGGAGAGAGGGATACTGTCGGCTTATTTCTGTTGCATTATTCTTTGGGATAATTGAACTCCGTACATTGTGTGTTGTAATATTACGTCGCTCAGTCTTAAACGTTTACTCTGAATTGTTTTTACCTTGTGTATTTTAATTGTAATCGAAATTGTGTTTAAGTTGCTGCCTCGCTATTGTGTCAGTGTCAACAAGTCTCCATAGGCGGCGCCACACATACCATAGAACGCGTATATACATCTGCACAACACAATCATCAATAGTCAGGTCATTGCAAATATAACCTAAAACCAAGAGATACTTTCACCTACGAATTGCCGCCCTGTTATATAATTACTGCAGTGACAAATGTTTAACAAAATAAGCTCGCGTCCCTGGGTGGGCTCGAACCACCAACCTTTCGGTTAACAGCCGAACGCGCTAACCGATTGCGCCACAGAGACCGAGGCGTCTGCCTGGAGCCACGTGATCTCTCTTAAAGGTTTGCGTGGTCGCCCAAGTAGGTGGGGGCAAGGTTGGGGGGGGGGGTCGCGACCCCGTTACCATAGCAACCCCCCGTCCTCCCCCCCCACATAGAGGACCCTTGGCGACCTGTTACCGCGGCAACGGCGTGCCGCGTCTCCATGGCAACGGCTTCACACGCCCCCCCCTCCCTCCGCTTGTACCCAATCACCATCTGCCTGGCCGCGATAGGCATGCCGGGAAAAGCAAGGAAGTTTGAATGACGGATTTGACGGAAATAAAGCGCGTGGGTTGTTTTGTGTTGGTAGTTGATTTGTAAACATTGTAAGTTAGTTTTGTTTGTTTGTTACAGAGATACTCCAGCGTATATATGCGGTGAGTGAAGTTACGGCTGCACTCATGTCTTGAATACTAACGTTGTGGTGTGTTGTTTTATTGAACGTTGCGAAGTGATGTGATGTGATTTTAGCGGCGGAGTTGAGTTGCACGCCGCTGTGGCCTAGGCCCTGTGGCGTTTTAACTCTTTAAGTTTAACGGCGCAACATCGAATAACACCGTTATTGTTACACTACAGTCTGATCATGAAACTACTGTGTTACCCTCACACAGCTTAGCTTGGGAATTTCCTCTAATATTATATATCCCCCATTTCTTATGTACTGTATGTGGAACTTTTTTCGCACCGTACGTAGCCAACCGTACTAATCGGAGGTGCGTGAGGACAACAAACTCAACGCACACAAACGTATATAGTTTATATATTATACAGTACGGTGCTCAATTCAAGAGACGGATTTCAGGAACTCTTATTAAAACCTCGATTGGTGCTGTTCATTCTCTTCGGTTTTTTCGGTAAAGTCACGTAGGTAAAAAATGTAAATAAATTAAAATAAATTAAATCATGACTTCTAGATTTGAAGCTTTCGTGACTGCAAGGATTCATATTCTTAGGTTTTTTCGGTAAAGTCACGTAGGTAAAAAATGTACTTTTATTAATTTTAATTTTTTACCTACGTGACTTTACCGAAAAAACCTAATTATTTAAATCATGACGTTTCAGAGGCAACACGGAAGCTTGTGTTGCCTCCGAAACGTCGTGATTTAATTTATATAAACTTTACCGAAAAAACCAAAGAGTATGAATAATTGCAGTCACGAAAACTTCAAATCTCGAATTAGATGCTGTTCATTGCTGGCCGCTTGGCGTGTTGGACCTTTGCGGCCTGCGCTTAGCAACCGGGATTTTGAAAAAATAAATATCTAGACGATAAGTGACGTAATTTCGAAGCCCCACCTGTTGTTTACCCTCAGGGATATGCCCATTGTGTTTGTCGCCCACTCGTAAGTCAACACGTTATTATATTGTCCCTTATTACTCGATGATCGTATATCCTCTGGCCTCTTCAGTGTTGATTAAAGATAACTTCGCATCTGTTGAGCAGCACGGATTCACGAGTACAAGGGCGTGAGTTTTCGAATCCCCGCCACGGTCGATTCATCCACGAAGCCGCACCCAACACCACCACCGTCACCCCCATTCCAGGTCAGTAAAATAAAACAATACATTTACTTTTCGATTTAAAGCTTTCGTGACTGCAGGGATTCATCTTCTTGGTTCTTTCGGTAAAGTCACGTAGAAGGGAAGTAATACAATAATAAAAATAAAACATAATAAAATAATTCTCACGACGTTTCGGCCACAACGCAAGCAGCCGTCTTCAGGTGGAGAGCAGGTCTGTCCAGAAGGCGTGGCCGAAACGTCGTGAGAATTATTTTATTATGTTTTATTTTTATTATTGTATTACTTCCCTTCTACGTGACTTTACCGAAAGAACCAAGAAGATGAATACATTTACTTTCGAGGGAGCGGTTTAGTGAAACAATATTGTTGCTCAATAAATACAACGCTGGCACATGTCACGTCTTAATGGCACCATACAATTAGTATATATTTTAAGAGAGCGGTATTATGTTGACACAAATCCGGTGAGTCGGTCATTTAGGAGGATTTTGTTTAAACATACAATACTGTACTGCACACTGGTGAAGACGGGCTGGTAAAGGGAACACATATTTTTTCATACTCTTTGGTTCTTTCGGTAAAAGTCACGTAGGTATAAAATATAATATGATCATAAATTAAATCACGACGTTTTGATTGCAACACAAGCAATCATCATCAGGTGGGAAAACCACAGCAATACATTTTTGTTTGCTGAAGTGGGAGAGAGAGTTGCCGTGGTAATGATGATTGCTGCTTGTGTTGCAATCGAAACGTCGTGATTTAATTAATTTTATTTTATACCTACATGACTTTACCGAAAGAACCAAAGAGTATGGATCCCTGCAGTCACGAAAACTTCAAATCGACATTATTTAGTCTCTCGCCGAGTACTCGATTGTGTTGCTGCGTGCCCCTCTCTCCAGTATACCTGCTCAGGTCTACAAGGATCACGAACACTGGATGTGTAACCCATCCCCGCAAAGTAAAATGTTAAGACTTTGGAAATTGCAGTTTTGATCGATGGAGTTTTAAATGATAATTGTTGTTTTGTAGTCACAGCAGCTTCATCATGAGACCATCTGGAACTATACAATCTGCTTTCAGACGTGCAAGTTGCTAGGACAGTACAATATTGCCAAAGTTGCGTGACAGTTTTTACTCTCCATATAATATAACATTCTGAATGTGATTTCTCGATGCAACGTGTGTGCAGATGGAGAGCCACGAGGATGCCTGTGAGAAACTGGATGGAGACTTCGATCATTTTCTTGTTGATATGAAGCCCTTTGTGCTCAAGCTTCCACACAAGTCTGGTAATGACCATTGTGCACCCAATTTTTATTTTTCTACCTACGTGGCTTTACCGAAAGAACCAAAAAGTATTGTGCACCCAATCTCGCGGGAGGGGGGGTGTCTTATTTGCTCCATGAAATCATAAACATTTACGGGAAGTTGTGTTGTAGTTGGAGTACTGTTATTTATTTTGCCTGGTCAGGCCCACTCAGCCTATACAGCTCTTTTTCAGAAGCGACCTAGCCACAAATGATAGCTCAACCAAGTGGCTTATCACGTGGACATTTCTAGCAGCCAAATAATCGAAAGGCATGTTTCTAAAGGTGGAGGGGGAAACCGGAAGACCCAGAGAAAAATCCATGTGACCACCAGGTGAACATGCAAACAATAATATACAGGCGTCAGGGTCGGGGTTGGGATGGAACCCACGACCAGGCGAGGTAGTTGACATCTTGCCACCGTGGCGCTGCTGCCTGCCCTGCAATCAGAATACTGCAAGCTCATATCTCGGTTGGTGCAGTCGTATTATTGCTTTGGGGTGTATACAATAGGTACCACTTTTGTGGGAAGTCGTGAGTGTTCAGTGTGGATTGAGAGTTTCCCTTGTTCTTTTGTTTTTTAATAACACACTACAGAGCAAACGCTGCTATGAAATATGTTATGTATCCTGGTAGAGTTTTTCAAGAGGGGCAATATACGCCAATGAATAAACAACCAAGCTTTTCCAGAAGGACACTCATAGATATAGATTTATAAAAACCCATCTTACTGCACTTTTCAAGAGACTATAGCCACTTAAGACGCCAGACAGTGTAAGTGTTTGAATACACATTTAACATTGTAGTGTAAGATGTTAATGGCATGACATAAGGTATTTTTTTTTTCTTAGCTGATCCCATAATGTGTTTGGTCACACTGGGTATACTTTTCTCAAAATTCACGTGAACTTCACTCGTATTTTGCTCTGTATCCTTAAGCATTCAAGGAGTTTTTCATCTTGTTTTAGAATGTGCTCATCAAAGCTTGCTCAACAGCACTCACAGTCAGACTTTTCCAATAATGACCAATCCTTTGTGTTATGCTAGAATTTAGAAATTTTACATCTTTATAACATGGATTTTACCTCAGGAAAGTGCTCCTAGGATGTTATTTTCAAATTAATCCGTCCATAAATGCCACTGCTTCACATGAAGTCCTTTTATTTCAGTTGATTTTATGCCATTGATGCTGTTGACAAATGAGTTGATTATGGCAGAAATAAAAGATAAGTTAGTTTTATAAACTCTCACATGCCGAATGGTGATGTGGAAATGTAAAAAATTCTAGGCTATATGGGAAAAATATTTATAATCATGTGTTTATGAATAGATCATTTACAATGTATGACGATCATATGCAAATTCAATGCAGCAAACTAAATTTCCAAAATGATATTGAATGAATCACACACAATCAATACAAATATAATGGTAAAAATGGGGAATTTTTTAAAATGAATTCTTGGGTAGAATCGTGAACCTAATTTTTGACCATTGAGTGATTTACTGGAGGAGAGATAAATCATTCCACACTGGATAAGGATTCTGCAGACGTTGATTGTGAGTTGTAGAATGTAACTGTTGCTGGCGCATTGTCCACAGATCGGCAACGCTGCGCGCTGTGGATCAAGAAGCTCTGTGAGCCGCCGGTAGCTCGCAGTGGAGCCCTGGGCACCTCAAGCCGCAAGAACCGCAATGACTACGCACGTCTGCTGCTGCACATGTTGCGCCGGAGTGTGCTGGAGGAGCCCTTCACTCACAGGCCTGACACGGGGCCCCTCAAGACGCTGCCGACTTACATGGTGCATTCTGCCTGCATAGGCTTTCACGATTATGCTCTATAGCTCTCCGATGTGTTTTTAGGTTGTACTGCGTGTTGTTCGGCATGGTTTCTGATGATTCGGTGCACATACTGGGAGCTTCAGGACTGAATTGAGTGCACTTATTCGCACTCTTTTACTTCCTTCACATCACTACTTTTGGTAGTCCCTTACCGCCTTACGAATCATAGGCTAACACTTTGTTACAAAGCTTAGTGCTCACTGCAGTAGCATGCACGTGAATGTTATCTACTTTCAGGTGATCAACGGAAAGCCGATTCATTCATAATATCCTGCGCTGACCGCTGCTTTCATTGAACTTACGAATGTGTCGCATGCCTTGCAGGCCATCTACTTTGACGAACCCCTGGAGGACATTGTGGCGAGCCGGGAACCCCCGGACTGGGTCACGGGCGCGCTTGACGCACCAGAGGAGACCTCCAAATGTTCGCTGAAAGAGGACGAACGCTCGCGTCTGCACCTCTCCTTCGATTCAACGCGCAGTCGTCACAGGTTAGCGGAACGCACTTGCCGTCAGCAGTCAAACACTCACAAATTGCAGCGCTGAATTATGAATGTCTCTTTGTGTTGAGCTTTGACTCACAGGGGGAATGTGTGATGAATATTTAAAGGAAATATCTAAATAACTGACATGTTAACTTATTTGCATGGCAAAGTGAGAATGCTGTAACTGTAGTGATTGATTATGCAATGATACGCAGTTTTGAGCAGCTTCACAATATTCAGAGAGAAAATGTATGAATTCTACATGAAATGCTGTATTTTACTCGTAGACTCATCACTACAACATATTCTGCACAGCATTCATAGGTGGCATAACCACACACCAAAACCACTCTGTATATTGGAATAGATATCAATGAAAGTAATTAAACTGATAACTTAGAAAAGACAACCTTTTTGTCTACAATATATAGAAACATTTCCATTGAAACTTTTTTTTTTATCAAAACATGTGTTTAAAATTAAATATGAAAGTGATTGCGATATTAAACAAGAACAATAGTTAAAGCAGCAATTGATATTATTTGGGTCTTTCGGTGGAATGATGGTGAGCCGAGTCCAACCCCCATCTCAAAACATTTCCATTTGATTTGAACAGTCCACACAGCTGTACAAAGACAAAGATCCCCCGTATAGCCTGAACAGACTGTTGGGGCAAGTGCTGTTAGCGAGCACCTATGAAGGCCGGCACGGTACATGAGGGGGTGGGTGGCCAGCACCACGCCCGGCCACCTTTGTCTTCCCAGCGGCGATGTTTTAACACACCGAAAGAATGTGAATTCCTAAAGTCACGAAAGCTTTAAGTCAAGATTTAAAGCAGCAAGTTAAAAAAAAACCAGTATAGCAAACAAAACCACCACTTTAACACGTAGGCTTTCGCGACCACATTTATATATTTACGCGATCTAACCCAAAAAAAGCTCTATAATGGCAAACCACCACTGCCAATACAGTATACAGTACTGTATCACCACATAATTCAACATTTCAGTTGCTTCTGGCCTCCTGTGTCAGCAGAGGGCAGCAGAACCTCATAAAAGGTTGCTCCAAAAAAAGCAGGGTTAAAACATAAAATTATCAACTGCATGTTTACTTAAGAGTCCTTTGCAGTAGTATGCAATAATTCGCTATCAAATGTACTTAATATAAATGGCTTTTAAATAGTACACATTGTATTGCATTTGTTCATTTGTGTAGCACAGACAATAAACCCAAGATACAGAAAACTCAGCATATGTTTTTAATCCAAACCTAACCATAGAAATATTGTAGGTCACAATTTAAATCTAGAAACAATTAGTAATAATAGAGTTATTTTACTTTGGTACTTTGGTTTATTGATGGCACTGTTTCATTTTCTAAGCAGTGCGGCCCATTACCGTGTTGTCACATCACACTTGTGGCATGTCTCGCCCATTCTTTTAGCAGTGGCGTACCATATGATAACACTCTGCTATCATTTAACCAGACGGATGTCTTCATGCAGTTTTAACTCGCGTAAATACTTTAGAAATCAGACAGAGCAATAAATAATATCAAGCAGACCCAGTAGGACATTATGACATGTTTGGTGTCGCTCATTTAGCACACATTAGTGAGTGTTTTTTGAATGCACAAGTGCCATTGGCACTTCTAGTGGCTTCTACTGGTACTGAACTGTTCCTGAATTCACGTTGTATCCGCAACGTGCTGTGACTTTTAAGTTGCAGGATGTGGAATGTATGAGTATGCACAATTATGGGGAAATATTTTTTTACAAATGTTTTATTTTGATAATTGTATCCATATCTATAAGCTTAATATTATTGAGTATATTGAGGTTTAAACGTCTGAATTGATCTGCAAAGAAGTATGGTAGTAGTACTTTTTGATCGAAGCAGTTTTGTGATGAGAAAAGAAACCGGTCATGTATAAATTGTTGTGTTTCCAGAGAGGGATTAAACCAAAAAACACGAGCTATGTTTGTGCCCAGGTGATTATTAAGCTATTATTGTATTTGTTCGCTCCTTCAGAGTGTGTTCCTAAATATGTTTCTTATTATGCCTTGAAGGGCATTGGGGTAGTGTTCCAGGCAGCTGTTTATGTAATGAAAAATATGTCAGAAAAATGTACCAACATGGCAAATGAGACCTGTACAAACATGCACACACTCGATGCATCTTTACATAAAGGGGGGTTTCTGTCACTTAGGAATGAATCGCACAGCAGTGCAATTCTTGTTTTTTTTTTATACCAGCATCAAAATGACGCACAAGGGGATATGATTATTGCATTGGCTGCGCTAGTTCATAACTTGTACTTTGATGACTCTAAATGTGTATGGACATACCCATGATGTGGAATCATCAATTAAGGTCAAGCCACTGCTGAATGAAGGTCTCCCGAAGCTGCAGCCATCTCTCATGATTCTGTGATATATTAATCCACATAGTACCTGCACATGAGCTGATTTCATCACTCCGTCTCCTCCCTCCGTGGATGTAATCTCAGACACTTTCCATTTTTTGGCTGCCACTCTATAATTATTCTTCACCATCGGCCATGATTCTTTTTCGCGACATAATCCTGCCCAAGCCAGCTTACGTTTGTGATCCCATGTAAGCAAATATTCTACAGGAGCAACACTAAGTTTAATTAGTTTTATTTTTCATCCAAAATTATGCACCAGGTTAATATTCTTGTGCAGTTACTGAAGTATGTTCTAGTGCACAAATTGCACTGGGATGTCTGTAAATATAGAGACCATCCGTGCTATGTTCACATGCCAGCAAGTATTCAAAATAATTTAATTTGTTTATTTTATTCCCAGTTTTTGCAAAAGTCTCATGTGTTTTCTTAGTTAATTTATCATAATAAAAGATCAACTCTACATTGAGACATAGGCTACTCTGACTTTTCAATATGTTTGATAATTCCCCAAAGGTGTTAAGTATCTATTTTTGCTGCGTAATAGTCTGGTAAGCACTAGTCGTGTTTTTAAGTGACAGGCCTAATAAGACAAAACATATATTTCTGCTGAAAAGAGTCTTGGGTGGTGCCTATCACCATTTGTGGCCCTGAAAAAATGGTGGATTTTCCATTTTAGAATGGCAGGGACCAGCCTATCCAGAGCATGACGACTTTTGACTTCCCACAAAGAGGTCGTAATTATTTACGTTATTCACTGTAGGAATAGTGGGCTTGGTTGAATAAAGACCTGAATGGGAGATGAGCGCTTCAGGGCGGGGTGTTTTTATACGGTCATTGGTGACTGGCTGGAGTCATCACACCCACTGCACTCAAGTACTTGGCTTGCTCTAAAGAGCTGCACCTTCACTGCACGATCTCAGAATTGCCAACCCTGTGTCTTGACCCCCTGAGGCTCTCAGCCACCTGAGCGACATCATTTTTAACTCGCTCCACTGTTCCTTCCAAAACGCCAAGCTGTTGCACACACATCCACATTTCTCGGAAACCAATAAACTGTGTTTGAATTGAAATCCAGGATGGTGCGGGAGGTGGTGGGGGAAGGGGGTGGGATGGGGGGGTGGATCACCGGCAATGATTTAAGACCGTTCTAAAGTGTCTTCTTGGCAAGAAATAGCCTGGGGGGTTTTTAGAGCTCAATGCAAAGCTAGTCTTTTTGAACTGGTTAGAGACAGCTAGGTGGTGTTTACCACTTCAGCTGGATGAGTATTCTGACTGGTTCACTGTTGAGTTAGACATGGGTGCGGTGGGATCAATTTTTTTAGGAGAGGTCTTGGGCAAAATTTATGGTATAATCTTGGTCATGAGACCCAGTGAAAACTGACCTTAGGCATTTTGGTAATGATGTGCTCTCTGATTTTTTTTTCAGCCTCATCTTTAAAATTCCCAATTGTTGTTACTTCCAGTGGCCTGCTGGTAATTCACAGAGAACCAAAAATCTTCCATCTCGACCTGTTTAGGAAATCTGATATATTGCACATAAATACAATAATAACAACACATTTATTTACATAATACATTGAAACCATGTTTTTTGACATAGCTCCCACATCTTTTAATAAAATGATTGTCTTTTTGATGTTGATTGTTTTAAGTATTTTTATCTTGTAATATACATATTTTATTTGGTACAGAGTCGTAGAACACCATTTTATGCATTCTCTGAAGTTGCATAAGTTATACATTACTCAGATCCAAAAACTTGACGTAAGCTTCTCACAATGCCTGTACTTATCTGTTAAGAGTTTTGGTGCATGTACAAATTAAATTTGTATGCCAAAAAACTCTTTATAATTTCGTCACATTTTAGGTTTGGTGGTGTACATTATTTAACTTGTGACATAACTCAGGAGGCATTTTAAGATGTATTATAATGAGTGATTTAAAATTGTAATTTTTTAAAATAAATACAAATCTACAATACACATAGATGCACTGCCTTTATACTAAAATAACACAATTTGTCTGTAATTCTCAGCGTTTAACAATACATTTATATAGCCTTTTTTCGGAGCGGTGGCACAGTGGTGATCACACTACGCTGTGAAGCTCATGACCAGAGTTTGATTTCTGGATATGACTACCATCAGTTGTAAGTGCAGTAATAGCACACATGGGCCTTAGCCCCACTCCCTCCCAACTGTCCCAGCGTGATGAAGCATGTTCAACTGACGCCCATGACCGACACAGTGTGGGGAGGCATTCATCGTGCAGTGGATTGATAATCGGGTGCATGTTAGTTATATTTTTAGTCTTTTGCGTAGAGTGGATAGACAGTGGATGATGATGATGATGACTATTATGATAAAATCAAGTACCTTACATGTACACGTAGTAGTTATTGTGAATACACAGTCAGTCATATATACCATGATTGATCTAAATCATGGTAAAATCGTTTCTAAGTACATTACTGTGATTTTGGCCATATGGTGCAAATTAACGACCAGTTATTTTACTAAAGATTGGTTGCGTTGAAAAAAGAGCAATTTTAAATAGGATTTGTGAAATGACGCCTTAAGATTGTAATCTTCCATGGGGCATGATTCAGCTCGGAAGCAAATCAATGAACAATAATGCAGTGAAATAGCAAGATGCATTCTATGAGCCACAAGCCATGGCATAATACTGGCCCCTTTGAAACAAATGTCAATCATTTACTTTTCTCCTCTTTCACAAAACAGAAGCATATTTTATGAGGTTGGTAAGCCTATAAAAGACAAAGCAACCAAAGTAGGTATTTCTTAACTTTGCAGGTGCTGACTTCACTTAAACACAGTAAAGATTCAACACCATCAGGTGTTAAAAATTAGCCAGGCGCACGAAGTGTAAATCTTGTGAAGTCCAACTGCTTTCTGTGCCCACGGTAAAGCGACCTCACAGGTCAGCTGGCATCTGGCTGTGATTTCACAGGTTGACGTGATCTCCAGGTGCATGGGGCATGCAAAGGGTGCAGGGGTCAGTGGAAAATTGTCTTCAAACTGAAATCGCTAGGCTTTATTTCAAAATAAATATATGTGCACATCAAAGCGCCTCCTGGCACATTACAGCATTGTAAATGTAATGTTGAAAAGTGCTGACTTCTTATCATTAGCATTCAGTGTTGCTGCTTTTGTCTGAAGGACAACAGTTGTAGACAGGTTTCTTTATCAACCATTTGCCCTTGTCAAGCTGTGAGGTGGGTAGATATCGTTATAGTACAGTTGTTGTAGAGTCAGGCTGAGTACCCGCATCTGTTGAAACCTGCTTGGCCAGTGTGGAACAGGACTCCTTTACCTAGACCAGGGGTCGGCAACCTACGGCTCCGGAGCCGCATGCGGCTCTTTACGGGCTGCTTCTTGACGATATGTACGTATGTACAGTATGTACTCAGATGCATTGCGGCTCTTGAAATACTGAATTTTGTACCGAATTGGAAAGAAATGGCTCTTCTTGTTATTTTGGTTGCCGACCCCTGACCTAGACAGATCAAAGCCCTCCTTGCATTTGAATCTGGCCCAGGTGGCTCAGCAGTAGAGTGAGTGGCTCGCAATAGAGAAGGTTGCAAATCTAAATCCTGGTAGGCGGTTAACTCATCACATCGTTCCCCAGTGGTCGATAAAATAGGACAACTTTTTTGGAGAAGTCAACAGTGGTTGTTCCATTTGTAGACTCACCCCGTCATTGGAATATGGAATTGCTATGTCGAGCTCAGGACTGTAAACAGGAGATGGAGCACCAATTCCGTGCTCATTTGAGCAAGACATCACTCTTCCTTGTATTTTAACTAACATCTTATGACACTGGTTATTCAACACGAATATCTGCCCGCTTCGTTACACCATTTTTGGGCACTGACTTGCCTGGCGTGAACACGCACTTTTTGTCCGGCAACTCTGCAATGAATGTTAACCACACTTTGCCGGGGAGCACCTATTAAGCGGTGATGGACGGGCGCTGCCTTTGCTCATTTGGTAATTGGGCCACGACGCCGGTAAGCGATGGCTGCCGCTGCCGCGCTCTTTTAAGCCTTGGCGAGCGGGCGAGCGGCCGCCCCAATTTTAGCGGTTCTCCTCCCCCGCGCGAGGACGGCGCGCCGCGTGGCGCTCGGCTCCCAGCACGGCGCTCGGGTCAAGGGTTCCGTTTCAAGCCAGGGAGAAACCTTAGACGGCGGAGAGACAAGGGCACCGCTGCCTGCCTGCACGAGCCGATGAAACGCGAGGAAGCTGCATTTTACTTTAAGTGACGCCCAGGGTGCGCTGAGGGAGTCCAGCGCTGGTAGTCTTTACAAAGGGACACTGTGATCGGGGGTTACTGTGTGAAGAGCGACACGCTGCTTCACTCAAGAATAAACTATCAAGCAGTTATGTACTTTGTCGCAAGGGCATTTTCGTTGTTTTTGTCTTGAGAGCATTAATAAAGCTAGAATAGCTTGCTATTGATTATAAAACATAAATTCGGATATTTGTTTTCATGTTACATTGATCAGGGCATAGTGGTGACACGGTCGTTAACGCACTTGCCCTATGAAACTGGCTGACATGAGCATGATTTCCAGCCACAGATAACATCAGTGGTGAGTGATATTATGGGTAAATAGTTTTCAGGTGTCTAATAAAATGGCCAATTATTTACATTTCAAACAAAAATGTTGTTTCGTGAAGTATATGCATTTTATTGGAAAGAAGATCACATTATGTATAAACTGTACTTCTTTGTTTAGTACGTCCACTTTGACTGGAATGCAGGCCAAATGTGAGCCAAACCAGATATAGCCTTCCTATCCCTGGGTATTCTGAGTGCCGTATGTCTGGGTCACAACAAAACTGGTGTTTTTATGTGCTCACATTCATATGTAAGCCTCGGAGATAAAGATGCCATCCATGCCATTTGTAAGTTTTTAACCATTATCCCTTTTGATGATGGTTGTGATTTTTTTAATTCTCCAACCTCAGCATCCACTCTTCTCTTGCGTTTTAATTGAAGATGGGACCTAAACCATGACCCTTAAACTTTTCAGCAGCCAGCTTGGATATGAGCCCCACTGTGCATTTTGAGCATCAACCCACACCTTGGTTGAGGTGTGATTGAGGGTTTGTGTCGTCCAAATTGGTAGAGTGGACGCTCATGTGAAAGTGCTGTCCTTCAGAGCAGACGATAAGCCCAGTATCTTCTGTGACAGGCCATGCCACATGTCCCGCTGTGCCGTAAGATCTTTTGTGACAGAATGTGCAGCATGGACCACCAACGCGTTGGTGTCATGCCCAAATTACAAACCTGCTGTGAGACATTTCTGACCCCCAGAGTATATCCGAGCTGTCTTGGAGGTTGTGAGTGTCCCACTACAAAGAGTCAGCCCGCGACAGGTTATCTTCTAACAAGTCTGAAATATGGACAATAACTTTCAAATTCCCCTAATCATGGTAATAATTGTAAAACCCTTTTTTTCACAGCAATGATTGAGAAAACAATCTGATGTGCGTGGAATATACTTTTATGAGGGGTGACAGTTGAGGCTTCATACCAGTAAAATAGAATGGTGGCTGAAAGGTAAAATGAAAAAGAGCATGACTAAATTGAAGGTGGAGCTGTGAAATGGAGGCAAATATATAAACATAACAAAACAGCAGCTGTTGAGAGGTATTTATCGTTTAAAGTATATTCCTAAGTTCACCATTCATGCATAGAAATGCGCGAATTATAATCTTTTGTTTTTCGATCCTTGTACGTTGTGTGCAGTGATGTTACACGTGACCCTTCCAGGCGTTAGAGGTCACTATATTTACCGCAGTGTTAAAATAAACAATCGACTCTGGAGTTGAGCCGTGACCCTTAACCTCAACAGTTTTCTGAAGCACGAGGGGGGGGAATCATTACACCCCTAGTCATCAGCAAATGTCGAGAGATTTTTTTCACCGGCAGTAGGTTGAGTACAACTAGTGATAAGATCGATTCACAACTATTTTAACAATACACACATTTTCTTGGTTCTTTCGGTAAAGTCACGTAGAAGGGAAGTAATAAAATAATAAAAATAAAACATAATAAAATAATTCTCACGACGTTTCGGCCACAATGCAAGCAGCCATCCTCAGGTGAAGACCAGGTCTGTCGGGGAGACAGCGTCTGAATGAAACACCACCACGCTTGGAGCGTATATTTAAGCTGGGTTGGAAGGGGGGAAGGGCGCCTTGTCAAAATAATTTGCATATCAAGCTTAAATATACGCTCCAAGCGTGGTGGTGTTTCATTCAGACGCTGTCTCCCCGACAGACCTGGTCTTCACCTGAGGACGGCTGCTTGCGTTGTGGCCGAAACGTCGTGAGAATTATTTTATTATGTTTTATTTCTATTATTTTATGACTTCCCTTCTACGTGACTTTACCGAAAGAACCAAGAAGATGAATCCCTGCAGTCACGAAAGCTTTAAATCGACATAGACACATTGTTACAAAATTAACTTTTGCAAAGTTGAACGTGTAAACGAAAAAGAGAATATTGTCAGAAGTAGAATTTCCCATCGGTGTGTACTGCTAGTTATGTTATGTGGATCAAACGCATGGACACTGTCAATTTTTTTTTCACAAATTGTGAAAAGTACAAAAAGTAGCACCTGGAGGGTCATACAGAGATTTTATGACCCTCCTGTATGACCCTCCTAAAGTGATTTTGGTTTTATCTGAGCAATTTGTGTTTTTTATTTATTTAGAAGCTGAGGCCCAAAACCTCACTCATAGCAAAATATTTCACTTTTATGTTCGTACTTAGTTCAGCAGAATAGCATACCAATAGAATAGCAATAACACAGCAAACAAGTGCAGCAGTTACAGGTTCTCCATGGACTGGCCCCTGTCTACCTCTCCCCTCTCATCTCACTCTGCTCCCTTCTACGTACTCTTCCAAGGCTTTCTGTCAAAGCCTCCAGTCAAGTTTCACTCAGTGCGGAGTCACCGTTTAGCTTCTGCTGCTCCTGGAGTTTGGAATTCCTTTCCCCAAATAATCCACGTCATCGACTCCCTGTCCCTGTCCAAGTCCACGCTCGGGACCTTCCTTATTCCTCTGCCTGTGACTGTCAATTTTAAAATATATCTTCTCACTGTTGTTTCTATACGGCTTGCTGAGATTCGGTCGCATTTAGACTCTATGGTATGTACATCCAATAGTATTGCATTGTATTAAAATAACAAACATTCGATTACAACACAATAGCAATAAGTAGAAGTACTGCACAAGCAGCAAAGCAGAACATATCAATGCTCCAAATTATAACGTGTAAATATAATACTGTTAATGACTTGCAGTCCAAAGTGCCACTTTATCATGGGCATATACACTAACAAGTGATGGTACCGTAATAAAAAGTGTCATGAAAAATTAACAATGGTTGTTTAGTTGCAATGCTCTTTTTCAGGGTAGAGGCAACTTGAGCCCCAAAGGAGATGAATCTGGATAAAAATAACTCATTCACTGTTATTCGAGGATTTTCGATGATGAAATGTCGACAGATATACGTTTATCTCTCCGATAAAAAAATATAACATTATTGGCCATCAGCCTGTAAACATTTTGCTTTGTTGTTTAACCCTGCAGGGTTTGTTACTGGTAGGAACCTCCTGGTTACACCAGCCCACAGGGGATTATTGTGTCCGTCTGTCGTGCAGGGAGGGGCTGGGTAGGGAGGGGCTGGGTGGGGAGGGGCTGGGTGGGGAGGGTGGGTCTGGGTGGGGAGGGGCTGGGTGGGGAGGGTGGGGAGGGGCTGGGTGAGGAGGGGCTGGGTGGGGAGGGGCTGGGTGGGGAGGGTGGGGAGGGGGTGGGAGGGGTGGGGCTGGGTGGGAGGGGTGGGGCTGGGTGGGGAGGGGCTGGTCACCCCGTGGTGCCCTTATAAAACTCAACGTTTAACCTACTCACGCCGGCTTGTGCACGCCGTCACAGTCAGGCATATTTTCGGAATACACCACGCCGCCGTTGACCCTGGCCATTGACCGAGCAACCCAACGTTCCTACCAGCTCCCTCCGCAGGAATGTGTTAATGTAGGCAAACCTTCATGCTGGTTTCGACTTTTAGCAGTCTACAGTTCACCCCCCCTTAAACAAATGTTCGCATGGTTTATAGGCCGATGGACTATAATGTATTTCCATATTTTAATGAGCTTATTTTTTATCCCACAATTATTAGTGACATTACAATTAGTTTTTTTCATAGCCCAATAGCATTTGTTCAACATTCATCAGGCTGCTGACAAGACTCAAAGTAAATACCAGTTCAGGATTGGTCTAGAAAATATTTGTTGAAATGGCATAGAGACTGATCATCTAAAATGTTTTTTTATTATATGGAAAGACATTGGTCTGATTTCATCTTTTTTTTCGACAGAATAACACTGCATCAATAACTCTCAATATGCGTAACATAATTTGCTTGCTAAAGACCATTACAGTCCAGTCTGTTCTCTATTAACGTGTGTTTTCATAATGCAAATTGGACGGAACGCAATTAATCTATTTGGAAACACATTTTTCATGACACGGATACGAATTGGATACAACGCGTTTGAGTGAACAGAACTACGTCGCACGAGTCGGAATAAGCGGTTGTACAGCTGTCTCGGCGTAGCATCACACCAGGCGGGATGCTGCTGGATGCTTCTTGATGCTACCCACTCGCCTCACTCTTTGTTCAGCCTGTATACGCATCTCACGTGCTATTACGGACTGTACTTTACCCTGTAATATATTATTTATTATAACGTGATTTTTCCACAACGCGGTGTTCTTCAGGAATGCAACTACCGCCGTGATAGGAAAACAGACTACTTGGGGGGTTAGATCGCGTTATTTATAAAATTGCCCGATGATGCTGGATGCAATTACCAGCGAAACATCCTACTCAAAAATTTGTAATGTTGTGGTTTCACGCTTCAACACACCGGTGGGCTAAAGTAGTGAACTATTTGTCTTTTGTCAACGCGACACTTTTTTGCTGATTGGCCGTGTCGGGTGGTGGGGGGTTACGACACATTTATAAATAACGCGATTTAACCCAAAAACGTTGATTATGAAGACTACTTGGATCTGTTTATTGAAAATGCTGGAAAGTAAAAGACCTGAGACAGTGGGGCGAAATTCCACTTTCCTTTTTGTCATTTCATAAGATGACCACCCTTGATTTCCCACAAGAGTGTAATTTATCAGCCTTAGAAAGATGACAAGCGAAGTTGACCCCTGTCAGGCATCCTAATATTAGCACCATCTGGCTCCATCGTTTATTGAATAATGTAAAAAAACATGACCTCTTTCTAACTCCCCTAGTCTACACATTCCTGCTACTGATGTTAAGATATGTTGTACCATAGGACAAGTTCTGAAAATGAGGGAGCTTCCAGGCAGCAGCAAAGTGCCACCCTTGGGCCTGTTCTGAAGAGATCCTTCAAGAGGACTCAGGTAAGAATGGTGTATGTGGTTCGCATGCATGATAGCTTCATTATTTTCACCTCCATTCCCTTCGAGGTACCGACGGCTCAGGATTTCAATGCCCACCGATTCTTAGACGTCTGGATTTCACTGTTATTCTGAAGTGGCATATCAATTGGCAGCTGATCCGTGCATGAATGTTGAATAGCTTTTGAAGAAAAACTGCACATATGGAGTCTTTTTCAGGATGTGTGTGGAATACTTATGTCCTGGGTTACATCCCAGTGGTTTATTCGGTAAAATTGAGGTAGTGCAGTGCACATGAGCGACAAACTTTCATTTTTAATTTGAAGGCGCGGGGGTGGTTAGTAGGGGGGTTGGTGTGGGGGTGGGCAGGGTGGGGGGGTCACACTGCCTGTGTGACATTCATCTCTGCCACTGCACAATCCACATGCTGAAATGATCCAGTCCTGGTTCCAAAATTTCTTTCTCCATGAGCTTTGGCATTTTAAATTATACAAACACAAGGATTCATGAACCTAGAACAACCCCGAGCAGTTGAGGAAGTGCTGTAATAATGATACAGGTGGTGATATTTTGTTTGTAATGATTTATGAGTCAAGTGGGCCAATTACGGTAAAGCTACACCGATGAGGGTCTTTGATACAGGGCTGCGCAGTTCCATACCCCTAGCGACCAAATCCAGTGTTTATTTCCTTCCTTTACCTTGCACGTGTCCATGGCTGGGCAGGGCCTTGTGGTTTGTATTTGGCGTTTGAGTCCTGCGCACTCCTTTTGTTGGTGTTGCTGTATAAACCTTTGCATTTTAAAGTGTCTTCTAATTAACAGTAAAATTGGGGGTGTTATCTTTGGTTTGAAAATCAAACAGTAGACTTCTAATTTAACCTCATTTAGAAGGAATGTCTATCAGCTAAATGTGTTTTCAAATAAGCATACTTGTGAATGCCGCATGTCAGCAAAGTTTTATGGCACAATGAATACTTCCCTCTTGCAGAATGAATTCCAAAGTTATGAACGACGGTGATTATTTCTTCTATTAACTCACTGGTGCTCTGCCAGAGAAATGATAATTCTGTCAGTGTAAAATGTAAAAAAAAATCCCAACCCAGGGAGTCTGAGGCAGATAAATGTAATAGCTTTGCTGGATGTGCCCCAGAAATATTTAAACTCATAACACAGTATTAATCTAATACGTTTGGATAGACATATCATCAAAGGAAGCCTATTGCTCTTTCTACTTCTAAAACGCAAGGAATGCAGCGTGGACTAAAACAGCAGTTGCAAAAAGACCTCTCTTCAAAGGAGCACAATTTAATTTTGTTCCTTTCTAGTGTCATGCCATTGGTCGTTTGAACCTCACACACAGACCTCCATGGATAAAAGATTCATTTTCATTTCACAGTTGCTGGTCATATAATTTTTTTACCTACAGTTATCTATAATTGATTGCTTAGCTCTGCCAAGCTTACAACATTGTTGAACATGGTCTTTTGAACAGGATTGATATTTTTATGATAGTTTTATTTTTCTATTTAACGTACAACTTGATTTTGCGTTTTGGAAAATGTGTCATTAAATACAAACACTGCTTGAACAACCGCAACCAAATTAACAATCATAATGCTCAGTAAACATTCTAAGGCATAACTGCATTCGCAAAGCAATATCATATAATTGTATACTATAAGTATCATAAAGTGGAATTCTTAAATGGAATGATCATATACATCATTGCATTAGAGCACATTATTGGATGTGGAGTGTCATGCACTTCTACTAATAGAGAGGTTTTCAAACACTGCCCATTGTAATGAATTCCTTTGTGTCACCCAACAGCAAAATATACAGAAGCAATGAAACAGGATGGAAGCTTATGAATAAAACAATGATGATGTGATGCATGTTTGGAGTTAATGATGCTGTATTATACTATAGAACACATGTGAGGGAGTTCAGCAATGCCCTATTATCTTACAGCCCTCTCTTCTACAACACCATTCTGTTCTCCACATGGTGCAGGTATTTTAAGTTGACTATAATGAAGCCAGGTGAAAGCCCAATCAAAAACATCACGGGGTCCTTTATTTAGAACAATTTAATACAAAGCAAGGAACAATATATGAGGACTTAAGCAAAACAGCAGCACATTAAAACGGTCATTACCAAAAGGACAGCCCACGGTTAATTATACGCATGCTTGCAACACGCACTGGCATGCTCTACAATAACACAATGCAACGACATAGCACTCATGAGCAGTGGAATTTTCACTCGTGCGCTTCCAACGGGTGCACTCTGACACGCACAACGTGTGCAGGCGATGGAATGATGAATGCTCCGTCCTCTCGTTGCACAGGACCATCACACTGGACTCTCGTCTGATGACAGTGACCTTGACAGCCGTTTTGGGGTAAGATACTTTGGAGTCGAGTTGAGCCGCTGTTGTCCAATGATTGACACAATGTGATGATTAATTTTTCAGAGTTCGCTGCGCACACTGGCACCACTTGTTACGAGCTCAAAAGTACACCCAGCTCCCCCCCCCCCTCTACTCCATATTATGATTATAGCCTTTTTTGCAAAAATGAAAAGATATGGATGATTGCCTGACGTTGGTTTTCATCGGGTGATAAAATCAGCCAGCTTGGGGGACACTGTTCTTCTGTGTAGTAACTCACCTGAATGCAATAACGTTCCTTTTGTGTTGGTCTTACAAGCCCTGCGTGCCGCTGGGACAAGGCCCTGCCATTCCCTCTTCAAAGCAAAACTTCTGGAGCAGAACAATTGCAAAATAGCTTCCGACACCATTTTAATGTGAACAGTTATATATTCATCATAACCTTTTTTTTTTAATGCTGCTCCAATGTCAGTGTCAAGTATAAATGTAGATACGATGAATATATGATTTTAGTGCAAGAGATATTTGGGCTGTTGTATATTATTTGTGCATAGGCCTGCTGTTACATACACAATATTTATCAAGGTTTCATGCCACGGCATTGTTGATGGTAGAATATTGAAAGCACAGTTATATACTTCATGATTTAATCGTCCCTTTTTGCCATTTGTAAGCTGATTTGTTTAAATTCCACTTCTGTCACATAATTTAATCATTGATAGCTCACTATGTAACACAATTTTTGTTCCTGGGTAGTGTTATTTTGAAATTGCTTATTCTTAAAAAGGATAGAAAATGGCTATTATTCCCCAAAAACATTGCTTTTGTGACCAGGAAAGTGATATTTTGAAATTTACCTATTTTCAATGAGAAAACGGGCAAATTTGTGTCTTTTCGTTCACAAAGTCAGAAAAAAACTACTTATGAATCAAAATTGACATGTGTTTATACTAAAGTAATACAAAAATTACTGCAAAGATTTAGAAGTGAGTAGTTTTTCGAGATTTACTATGATACTGTAAATCACTTTCACGAATCAGCCCCCAAATGTAGTCTCTCATCATGTTCTCATTCTACTGTCCTTGGTAGCGGCGTTCAAAGTCCAGTATATCCTGGTGGAAACGCTCGCCTTGCTCTTCCGAGTAAGCTCCCATGTTCTCCTTGAATTTATCAAGATGAGCATTAAGGATATGGACTTTGAGGGACATCCTACATCCCATTGTGCTGTAGTTCTTCACTGGAGTCTCAACCAGCTCCACATAGTTTTCGACCTTGTGATTGCCCAGGAAGCCGCGAAGCACTGCGACAAAGCTGTCCCAAGCCACTTTCTCCTTACTAGTGAGCTTCTTGGGGAATTCATTGCACTCCAGGATCTTCTTTATCTGTGGTCCGACGAAGACACCGGCTAAGACCTTTGCCTCAGACAGCTTAGGGAAGAAGTCTTGAAGGTACTTTAAGGCTGCCGACTCCTTATCTACAGCTCTGACAAATTGTTTCATAAGGCCCAATTTAATGTGCAGTGGTGGCATCAGCATTTTCCGGGGGTCCACCAGTGGCTCCCACTTGACAGTGTTCCTCCTCACAGAGAACTCGGTCTGCTGTGGCCAGTCCCGCCTGTGGTAGTGCGCCTTGGTGTCCCTGCTGTCCCAAAGGCAAAGATAGCAGGGAAACTTGGTAAAACCACCTTGGAGACCCATCAGGAATGCCACCATTTTGAAGTCTCCGATGACCTCCCAGCCATATTCAAGGCATCCAGCAAGGTCTTGATGCTGTTGTAATCCTCTTTGAGGTACACCGAGTGAGCCAGGGGAAGAGACGGGTACTTGTTACCATTATGGAGCAGCACGGCTTTTGAGGCTCCTGGATGAGCTGTCAATGAAGAGGCGCCCCTCATTCTGGTTATAGGCGATTTCGATTGCCTCGAACAGACTGGTCACATTGTGGCAGAAGCAGAGCCCATATTGACGGGTGAAGAAGCTGCAAAAAGGTTGGTGATGCTTCCTCTGATCTGCGAATTGCACACTTTCATCCAACAAGTTCCACTGCTGGAACCTAGATGTCAAAATCTCGGCATTGGACTTTGTGAGACCAAGATCTCTGATCAAGTCGTTGAGGTCTTTTTGGTTGGGGTAGTATGGGTCTCTCTCCTCAGCTCCACCTCTGAAATTGTCATCTGGATCTACAACTTCTTCCTCGCTCTCTGACTTGCTGCTCTCTTCTAAAGACGACTGCTCTCTTCTAAAGACGGCTGCTCTCTCTCCGGAGGAGTGGGTACGGGGAGCTCAAGGCAGTGTGGCACCCGGGCGATGGATGAAGAAAGGTCCGGATACGTGATAGCAGGTGCATTCTTGCCAGTGACGTTTGCAAGGGTTCACCATGCAGAAGTAGCAGTTGCTTGAGTGGTCAATGGTTCCCACAAAATTATTGGTATAGTGAACTTCATGGCTCTCTTTTCCCCTCTGTACCATCCTACAAAAATACATTTATTTCACCCATGACTAAGGTTTAAGAGATTCTCGCAACATTTTTCATATATCATATATTTTTTTCCAATAACATTGAAAGTTGTAAAACATTTTAAAATTAAAAACTTTTACCATTTTAAAATTGTTAACAAATTTTATAACATAAAATTCCGAGAAATAATTGTCCATCTTACCTTCCAGAGTTTTTTTTGCATTGCTCGCAGGTGAAATGAGGTGCCCAGGGTTTGTCTTGATCCCCGACAGACATGTCGAAATATGCCTTGTAGGCCTCACACATTTTAGCAGATGCTTCCATAAAGTATTTTTTGCTCTTGTCTTGATAATTTGGCCGCACACATAGCAAAATGAGTCTGTCGGATGCTTGCAGCTTCTTGATGCCATCTCAGAAAAATGCAGATATGTATCCACTTAGGCAGCTGGAACTAAACTGAACTGGCGGGCTTAAGGCCCCTGTATTTTTCTACTATTTATATTACTGGAAAGTTCTAGAATGTTCGAGAAGTTACTCCAAGTTTGCTCAGCACTGAATCTACCTGGAATGTTCTGGAAAATAGGTAAATTTCTAAATACCACTGTCCTGGTCACAAAAGCAAAGTTTGCGGGGAATAATAGCCATTTTCTCTACTTTTGAGGTATAAGCAATGAGGAAATAACACATACTACCCAGGAACAAGAAATCAATAAAAAATTGTTACACAGTGTATATAGTTCATTAACATGCTCCGTAATGCACGGGAGCATCCATATGAAAGAATTACAATACACTTTATTGTTGCACTGATTTACATTACAAGGTCAAATTTGTCCCATGGAAAGACATGTTTTTCTCCTTCTGGTGACCCTGTTGAATCGTTGGAAAGATGGCCCACTGTGTCGACAAAAATGAGAAGCTTCTGAAACTTGTACACTACTGCCGTGCAGGTAAGGTTTTATTTGATGTGCCATTGCCCATTTATACAACTGTGAATCGGCTGGTATCACTGACTTCACTCCCCAGGCTGGTGATGAAAGAAATGGAACATTCCTTGACCAACAGACGGTTTCACAAATGCACAAGAAGGAGGTGAGGTCATGCTAAACAAACTGTTAGGCTCTTGGGAACTATTTTCCCAGTTGCAGTCGAATATTTTGATATTTTCCCTCTTTTAGTACTTTAATGCATGTATGATGTTGCCACATGCTGAATTGGTATGTAATCAGTTGTACACATTGCTGTAATACAGTTTGGCCCAAAAGCATTTGTTCTGAATGCAATACAATATTGATTTTAACTTGAACAAATGTTAATTATATTGGGGTACTCGTACAAACATATTGGATGGTGCTAATGTCAAAGCATGTGAAGTACAGCCGAAGATTGTAAGTTTATTTCCCGACTGGCGGGTTGACTCAGCCCATCAACCGGGGTTGATAATAAAGGTCACACTTTGTGGTAAGTTATTAGTGGTTGTCTAAATAGATCGTTCTGAGCCCCAATATAGTCATATGGAATTTCCGCTACTGGTTTACATGAAATGAGCATCCACCATCCAATTGTTTGAGCAGTGGGAAGCTTTGGCGGCACAGTTTGCATGCAGGGTGTCAAAAGGGGTTGCAAGAACCAGCATACAAAAAAATTGAGCTCAGATCCATTTAAATGTGTGCAGAGAATAATTTATTTGTCTGGCTGAGGTCAGTGTGACCCTGTAGGCCTCGTGTTCTGAAGTGCCTTGGTTCAGAGGAAACGCGCGGGGACACAGCCAGGGTCTGGCACAATTTGCCTCGGTGTCAGGAATTGTTTAATTTCTCTATTGCAGCCATCCCATTGAGACTGAAATGACATATTTAATAAAAAGTGATTGCCTTCATAATCAAGTGCTGTTCTGGAATGCGATGAAAGCTCAACGTCTTTGTAAACAAAATGGGATAATTTTATGCCTAGCCAGAAGGCCACGCATGAGCTGTTTTTTTTTTCTTTCGCAATGGTTCATTTAGTTCAGCTGCATGCCGCTTGTTTACATTAATGCTCTGCTTTGATTCATATTAATCATGAAGTTATTATGTGTGGCTATTGTTATTATGGGGAGGCTGGACTATTGTTTAGTTCACTTGCCTTTGGGTCCAAGGTTCACCAGCTTGAATGCCCCATCAGTTCCTTTGACAATTTTTATATGGGAGCAACACTAATATTGGCCTGGCATGTGCTAATTATTGTCGCTCTATAGTTTCCCATAAAATTGTTCATGAGTGCAATCCGCTGCTGCCAGGGCTGTGGTGCCAAAGTTGCTGGATTATCCCTTTCTCAACGATTGCCAGGAATAGATGCCCCCTTGTTGAGTTGAGAATCTTTGTGGTCTAAATCCTAAACGGCCAACACACAAAGGCAACACTTTACAAATGCATGGTGATGAGCACAAACAATACTTTTGTGCACACTAGTTAAATACATTTCAGCACCAGTTATTATACATATACCACTGTAGTTTTATACACTATCTCTTATACGTGAGGGTTTTTCCAAGAACTTGAGTTAACTCCCACATGTAAAAATACCCCGTAACATTCCATTGCAGGAATCTCCTGAAAAAGATTATTTAGCCTTTGTTTAACTTTTCTCGATAAGTCAGAAACATTACACTTCATAGCTCTTTCTGCCATTTTGCAGATTGCCTTAATTAGTTTTCTGGCAGGATCCAAATGCTCAACCGAATAGTTACATTTGTTTATGCATCAAAGTGAAATGTGAGAGACAGACGGTGGACGTGCAAAATCATGTAGCACGCACATTCAGGTAGACGAGAGATAGAATCGAGGGAAATGTAGTGAAATGACAGATATAAGGTAAATAATACAGATGTAGTGACATGATGTTGTAGGTAAGTTAATGATGTCACCCCCAGTCACTAATGCACATACAGCATTGTCGATATGCCCACGTTTAGTTAGTCTAATTATACATGTACTGCAAATATCTTTCCATCCTGGAAGCCCCAACATCAGCACAGCCTCTCATCACATACGATGACAGGGAAATGACATCATAGGCCTTTGTTCTCAAAGATAAAATGCAACCACAACATGGTGGTCTGTGCAGCTGCGTTGTTGAGTACATGCTTCACTTTGTGTCTGTCTGCCAAATAATGTTCTCTGAAGCTAGTTATTACCAAAATAAATGCAATGACCAAGATAAATTACAATGGTGTTTTTGTGTGCAGTCCATTAGGTCATTGGCAGTGATGGCTCTGTGCTCTGACTACAACAATAGCATTAGCCTTCTGAGCAACCCAGTCAACTTAATATTTCATTGTGCCCATTGTCACCATGCTCTATGAAAAGCCAGTAGAAACTATACGCTGGGTCTTGGACAGAATGTTGAGGGGTGGTCCTGGCAGGCCTCCCTCCTTGGCGCACTCTACTCGGGCATCCCAGCCATCTCCCTTGAGCCCCAGAAAGGGCCAGTTCCTGAGATTGCAATGGTGCTGGTCCCCCATTCTCAGGGGGCTTGCACAAGAGAATACGTTGTCCCATTTGGCCGGGTGCAGAAGTAGCACTGTGAACGTTCCCCTGCTCAATGTGCCGTCCAAGGGGCGGATTTTGTTCATGGACACAATGCTTCTATGTAAATCCTTCCCGTGACCACCCTCAGTTCGAGCCTGATTTATGCCTGCCATTGCCACAGCAAAAGCCTGAGAGATCCCTTTGATGTCCCTTTGGCCAGGCCGCCTGCTGGCACTGACGTAGCTCAGTCTGTGCCTCGGTGGACAGGCTATTTTCGTTGGAAAGACACAGAAGGGATTTATGGTCCTTTAGAAAAATAAGTCAGTAACTCCCATAAATTTTCACTGTGTATGTATAAGGTAATAAAGTTGGTAAAAGAGATGATGCTTCAAGCCAAGTAGCCTTCACAAGACAGACTTTGGGGAAGGCCTGCAAGTAAAAGGTTTTTTTTGCCACGTTTAAAAGGCTTTCTACTATTGTGCATATCTCTATACAAGTGCAAGCACCCACATACAATACAGCCTGCATGGCTGAAAATGTCAAACATCTCCGTTAAACTTCAATATGTGGTGGCTGCTGAGCTGGCAAACTACTTCTACATCTACTATATTGAGAAACAAGTGGCCGTTAGTGTGTTTTGCCCATTTAACCTTGTACATTGTTTTTGTTTAATTTGTTTGCTATTTTGTTCTGTTTAGCTGGAGGTGAGGACCAAACTTCTGGAGGTCATGTTTCAGGAGGAGAAGCTAAAACTTCAGCAAAAGCACGATGCCGACATTCAGAAGGTGTGTGTGTGTGTGTGTGTTGATAAAATAGTGTCACAATTCCCTGCACTTAACCCATCCAAAACATTCTAGTTTACTACATTCACCTTCCTCAAGGTGAGGGAGCTTTTGTATAATTATTTTTGTTGAGTTTTAATGAAAGCTACTCACAGTTATGTCGGTCTCTTTATTAGCAGAGGTCACCTTTGTACCGGAGAGATCTATGGTATAAGGCAGAGGCTGTCAGTTTACAAACTCAGCTCAGTTTTTCACTCAGCACTGCAGAGAAACCTAATTCGCATCTGAAGCTAAATGCTACACTGAAATGATTTGGTACAATGCCCACGAATGTATTTTAAAGTTTCATCTGCGCATGGAGCAGAGTGTAATTTAAAAAGTACATTTTTGAGTTCGTGATTGAGTCGTTTTATAATTCGCCTTGTGTAATTGTGTAACATGTGAACTGTGATAATAAATGAGAATAGGTTTTGCCCTTTTTTCTGGCATCAAAACAGGTGTTTAGATGTTAAAACACCAAACTGAAACATTTTACAAGGAATCATGTCTGCATTAACCACAATACTTGTGGTCAGAATGCAAACAAAAAACGTACTCTGATAATATATGCATTGTCTTTGAAACTGATTGGTCCACACCAGTGACAGCTTTCTTTTGAGCCTAGTCTCACAACGGTGTTAGACCAGAGGACGCCAAAAGGCATACAGCACAAAGACAATGCACTATCAGAGTAATGAGAGCTCGGGCTGTTTGCATTCTGACCACAAGTATTGTGGTTAATGCAGACATGATTCTTTGTAAAAAGGTTTCAGTTTGGTGTTTTAGCATCTTAACACCTGTTTTGTTGCGAGAAAAGAAGGGGAAAATCTATTCTCATATTTTGGTACTGGCAAAGGAGGTCCCATGATGTGGTAATAAAGTTTAATTACTTGTTTAGTTCCACTTCTGATTATTGAAACATAGTGTCGCTTGCTGGGTTCAGATAATTAAAGAGCTGCCATTTTTAAACATTGTATACATTTTTATTTATTTACACGCTTGGCTACTGATGTCTGCTATGCTGGCCCTATGAAGTTGCATGCGTCTCCTTAATGAGCAGGATGCATTCTACCCTCTAGTG
The DNA here is from genome assembly GCF_965212315.1 of Lampetra planeri. Lineage (NCBI taxonomy): Eukaryota > Metazoa > Chordata > Hyperoartia > Petromyzontiformes > Petromyzontidae > Lampetra > Lampetra planeri. Next base: position 5,743,920 of record NC_136141.1, read on the forward strand.
GAGATTGTGAGGCTTTCAGGAAAACAGGTTTTCTTTTATTAATTCGCAATATTATTGGCTCATAATGGCTTACTTTTGTGGATCAAGATCAATCACTGCTACAAACAAATCAGACAGGACTGCAGACTTAGACAACCCTTTTGAGAACTCTGCACTTCCTGAACATGAACCCATAGCAGACGGATGATGCGATATTATATCACTGCAATCCTTCGTATGACTAAACCATTTGCCCCGTGGCCAATCACGTCAGATTTTGTAAGCTAAACAGGATTGAGGCTGGATAGTGCTTGTATAGGCAATTGCGATGCATAATAGGTGTTACAAGCGACAGGACTACGTTGTGGGGGCAGCAGAGGGCAATGGAGCAAAATGTATTGTTTTCTTCTATGCTCACATGGACATCTTTTCCACCTTCCCCCAACATGCGCTAACCAGTGTGGTGAAGTATGGGCAAATCACCTCCCACAACCCATACATCGTGGGGAGACACTCATCCAACATCAGATTGGCAAAGGGCTGTGCAAGTACACTCTTAATTCTTTTCCTATTTGGCTGAAAAACAAACATTAAAAATACGTGTAAACATATCTGTTCAATATGTATGTATGTTGAATTTATTTCGTACTGTGCATAGCCAACTGTGCTAATCGAAGGTGCAGGGGAAGGATAAACTAAGCACAAAAAGCAGTTCTAAAGAAATTAGTTTTCAATCTAGATTTTAAAGTGGGTAGCTCATGTGGCTTCCTAATATCGGAAGGAAGGGGGTTCCAGACGGCCACAGAAGCGGATCTGAAAGCGCACGATGCTGCGACCGTCTTTGTTCGATGGCCAGCCAAATGGCGCTGTGAGGATGACCGGAGTTGGTTTATGCTCCTTGAGTGTAAAAGAGCTCATGTTTGATGGCATGCAGCAAGTGCTGGGATTAGCTTTTATAGTGCCCTGCACTTGACGTGAGGGGCTGCGTGTTCAATGTAAACCTGTGTAATAGTATCAAAGGCATTGCAGTACTTTACTTATGACGAGAATGGCTCGAAATATAAACCAATGGCACATCATAAATCAATTGGACGGCTGTTCGTGTTGGAAATTTATCATGTGAACATAAAACCCATAATCCGCTTGTCTTCCAAAATAACAGGGAAGAGCTGAGTATAAATGAAAAGGGAAGCTTTTCATTACCCTAACTTGCTTATGCCCGGGGCCATTCGAAATGCCAGGCAGCCGCAAAGCCTTAAGAATTGTAATTTACTTTTATGAATGCTAGTTTAAAAAATGTTCACCTGCAGTGGCATGAATCTAACGAACTTCATGCCCATCCCAAATATCTACGTCTTAATGGGCATTGCTTCCTACTTTATGAAATAACTCACGTTTAGTTGGAAGGTATTCGGTACTTCCTATAGTTTCTATCTGCCCAGCTTCTGCCACAGAAGAATTGTGAGGTTGAATGATGTGTGTCCGTGGCCTCAGGACAGGAGATCAGAGAGAGAGCTCCCTGTCAGCTGTTGTTTTGCTTTTCAGAGGTTTCCATTACCCGTTTATTATTGGAAGCCAGGCTCAGCACTGCTTGAAACCACCCAGCAACTAATTATGTTTGGACAACAGTGAGTCTTTTAAAGTTAACAGAGATCAAACAAGCCTAAGGTATGATTATAATAATTATGGCTCCACACAGGTTTTAATTTAGCAGCATTTCAAAGTGAACGTCCTGCTTTTCTGCACCTCTAATCGGATTCACAGAAAATGAAGCCGCATGCATTACCGCATTTCATTTTATTAGTGCAGTGTTGCATTGCTCGGCATTAGAACGTGGAATCGAGTTACGAAGAACGTGCAACGCGTTAATCAACAACCAACATTTGGGATATATTTGTAAGCCACACAGCCAAAGGTCATACATAACCTGTGCTGAAATGTGCTTAATTAATCGTGGGCTCTTCTCTTGGAGGGTATTGACTGATGATGAATTATGGAAATTTAAAATATGTGTTATAAAGAATATGCTAATTTATTCAAGTTATTGTGCCAATAAATCTTACATGTGAGCAATTCTATTTTTGTAGAATTGACGACTACAGGTAAGTGATGTGTAGCCAATAATGTGTATGCATGTAATTGCCTTTTACCATTAACATTACAATATAATGCAGGGCAGCACATTTGTTTTAAAGTACCACGTGATATTGAAGTTCCAAATATAATAAAGTCTCTGGCTTATGTCATGTACCTCCGCGTTCGGCTTTGGTGGCACATAGACCGAACTGTTTATTTTCCTTTTAAAAAAAACCCCTACAAATATCAAAACAACAGGCAATGATGAATTGTGTGTTTCCTCAATTTGCATGGTCGGGTGTGAATCCATACAAAAGTTGCTGACACTGCAACTCTCCAAGTTACCCTGTACATTATCTGAACCATCATTAATTATTCATAAGCGGAAAGTTTGTTTTGAAAGCGCAACAGAAGCAGAGAGGAATCTTAGAAATTTCGTGCGTGGAGACGCGTGGCGATTCTGTTTGACAGTACTCTGGTCAATTAGCTCGGTAGCCCTACTTGGCAGTTGCACGGAGAACACCAAGCACAGGCCGTCTCGTTTGCGAACAATCTTTATTATGCATGATGCAAGCTGACGAGACATTATTGCAAGATGAAAAAAATTGCATTTGAGAGCCATGCAGCAAAAGTTTTTGTTGTTGTAATTGTATTTAATATACTCTATTTTATTCAATATCCAATTACTATGGTTAGAGCACTATATTCACAGTTGGAATGTTGCGAGTTCAAATCCCGGCGGTGGATTAACTTGGCCAATCATTCCGCTGGGGTTAATAAAATAAGTAACAAATTGTGGAAAGTGAAGAGTGGTTGTCCTGTGGAAATAGACCTTGCCAAGTCACTGGCTCAGGGAAGCCTATGAACATGAATACCACCCCCCCCCCACACACTAAATTCAGCAAGGAGACACCTTGACTGTGACCTCCTTTCGGTCATTTCAGCCTGAAATGAGTGTCTATTCTTGAAATTACTGATGAAGGATTTCAGTTAAACTGGCATTAGTTTACCAAGAAGGAAAAACTAAGTGCACTTCTGAGAAGTACATTTGCCTATGCTTACGATCATTCATGTCCATAACAGTATTAGTCACTTCGTGAGTCATCTTTTAGGTTGGCCAGTGCAAAAGGGGAGCTATTTATTCCGTGTGGTATACCCAGGAGCGTTATGAACTCACTGAAAGTGCCTTATCGTTAGAAAAATTATGGACTGTGATTGCTAATTAATACCCCAAGTTGAACTACTAAATGTTTAGGCTGTCCCTGAAAGATTACTCAAGAGTTAGAAATGTTTTAAGATTTGAGTACACAAACATAATACATTTTTTTGCCAGGTGTTGTAGGCATGGCACTCTGTGGTTACCAGGCATTTACAGTGCTAAGTAATTAGCTCGGTAGCCCTACCTTACCATATGAATAAAAAAAGTGTGCTGTACTTGGCCCTTCCCCCCTCTCCAACCATTATATAAACGGAGTGGTAGCTCCTGCAATCTCTCATTTACTTGATACAGCTGTCGTGGCTGTGACGGTTCCACCTGAAGACGGAAGCTTGTGTTGCCTCCGAAACGTCGTGATTTTTATTTTATTTTACTTTTATTAATTTTAATGTTTTACCTACGTGACTTTACCGAAAACCTAAGAATATGAATCCTTGCAGTCACGAAAGCTTCAAATCTAGAAGAAGTAACACTCCCTCAAGTACTCCAGTTTCTTCCGATTTGCTAAACACCCATTAATGGTACTAACTAAATATCCCAATGCAGAACATTTGTGAAAAAATTATAATCTTCAGACTCAATGAGATTTTCCTCCATAAATAAATGCCATTATTAAATGCAATATATTGTACGTCTTTGTACGTTCGTGTTTTGTATTCACCTACAACTCAGTTGTACTGTTTAAAAGAATTGGGGACAATCTATGAGCTACTCTGTTCATTACCATGGTGAAATGCATCAAATATATCTTTAAATCTATATCTATATTTGAAAACAATATTACTCACCAGAAAATGTTGTAAATGTATGGCTATCGAAACTAAATTTGGAATTCTCATCCATATAGATACTCAAACTAAACTATAAATTATTTGTATTTTACCAGGTAAGACCCACTGAGCTATATAGTTCTTTTTCAGATGTGACCTGGCCACAAATTATAGCTCAACGAAGTTGGCTTATGAGAAATTGAGAGCTGCCACATAATCTAAATACATGTTTCTAAATGTGGAGGGAAAAACCAGAGGACCCGGAGAAAAATCAATAGGGAGAACATGCAAACTCCAAATATACAGGTATCATGGTTGGGATCAAACCCACGACCTTCAGTATACCAGGCAAGGTCGTTAACATCTCACCACCGTTGCGATGTTAACTACCTTAATCAAATTATTCTATCACAACATAAAAGTGAATATTTGTTTTGAAATTCTTTCCCATGAAGCAATTTGCACTTTAATACCAACAAACGCACTTAAATGTAGGGTAGAAACCCATTCCTCATTTTTTGTGCCACGATGGCAAAACAGTGTTGGGCTTCTAATGTTTGGGATGAAAAACTGCCTTTGATTTACAGAACACAGGTCTCGATGGGACATGACATTTCAAAAAGTCACACGAACAATTTGGAGGCAATATATACCAGATTTTAAAAGGTAAAGGTCAATATTTTAGTTCTAACGTAAGCCTTTATTGGCTGCCCGTGGAGTTATTTCATAAGTCCATGTCACTGTGTGGTCTTGTCACATTAAGCGCAAACATTTGCTTTCCTATTGGATACAATTTCGATTGATGTTTACAGGAGTTTCACATTGCTTTTTTAACTTTGCCAACACGGTCACGTTGAGATTATTTTACAAATTAAAATGTAACCAATCGGGTGCCTCAGAATGATTGCGTAAGTACTGTTCTGAGAATTGTATTCTAAATGTTGACTGTTCGTGAATAATTATGGAAGTGGCTGGCTGACTCAGGGTCTAATGGCCACATCAGAGCCCTGAGCCGACACCACATGCTACGTTTGCTATGTTTTCACAACCACTGGGATCCAGCTTCAGCCAGCCCTGCTCTGCTCCAGTTCTGGCCCAGTAGCAATCTTAAAGGCGCTAGAGTCCACATTTCCACTCTCCATGCAACGCATGCCTCTGTGGGCCCGGCCACTCCCCAAAGTCCCCCCCACCCCTGCCTTGTCCCCTTCCCCTCCATATCCTTAGATATCGGCAAGCAATCTTGAAAAAAAACTTGTTTAAACAAAGTTTAATGGAGGCTTGGATTAAGTTTACCTTTTGTAATAAAAAACATTCTTTTTTGTAATTTTCCGCCTTGTGGTCTTAACCGAAACACGGCTCTTTAAGTTGGTGCAAAGCGAGTACTGTCGTGGGGCATACTTTCCATATTTGTGTTGAGCGCATCATGGTGTCACAACTGGTTGTGCAGTTGGCCCGGATGAAGGCGTACGGCACGGGATGAGCTTGCTTGCTGTCAGGTAGGCCCAGTAGGGCTGCCGTGGGGAAATGCCGGCTTGTTGTTGCAAGACCAGCCCGGGTCATACACCAAGACAGCACACTTCCCTCTGGTTGTGGAAACACGGCATGACGTCCTGAGTTTCAGCTCCCCATGATTAAATCACGTTCACAAGTGCAGTGAGACGATGGCCTCAGCCCAGTCACCACTGAGTGCACAAAAACAAAACTTTCCAAAGTCAGATTTTTGGGTTTTCACGTATTTCAGCAAGTTCAAAATATTTTGTTTGATTAGCAAATAATGAACGTTGCTTGTAAGGCATACAAATATTCCATCTCGTGTTAAATAATATACCTTTTTGAATTAATTCAGAAGTCATTCTTACATGATGTAAGACAGTGGTAAAAGGTCTGGAACAATACACGTTGAGATTGAATGATGCAGTGATACTGGATAAAGAAACAGAATCGTGGAAATTTGTTTGCACCATTATCGCAAATCAGCTGGCAGAAGGAACAGATGATGATGTAATGTCACTGCCCTCTGTTACAGTATCAAAATGACAATTCTTATTCTTTCAATAATGGTGTTAAAGACACAATAATAATGTAATTTTACGTTTGACATGTTTCGTAAGATAATTCAATTTGGTGTTCCCCAGCTCAAATGAGCAATAGAGAAGCACTCATTGCCATTGATGGCCCAACGCCAGCCATGTAAATTCCATATTCCCATGGTAGGGACCATTATTTCCATAGCATGACCACTTGACTTCCATCAAGTGGTACTTAGTTCAAATGCCTGTTGGCGGTTATTTAAAATGTTACATTTTTTATTGTGATTTATTTGCTCTCACCACAGTGCTGCCTGGCCAGCCAATAAAATAATTATATTTCAAATATCATAATCGTATTGTAAATACAAAAGGGGAAATACATTGTTGTTGCCAAACATGGATGCTTATTGTAATTTAATTGCTCTAACAATATAATAACAACATTTAGAAAAAAAAATTGTGCTGTCAGTTACATTCGCTTTCATTGGTAGACGTGTTTGAAAAGACAACGAAAACAGACTTGTTTAGTATAAATAAAATCGTTTCCAACATATTGAGTGCGGTCTGCACAAGAGCAGCTCAAGTTCAAGAGCAAGGTTTTGCCATTCCTCTGCCTGCACAAAGCTGGGATTTGCATAATGTACCGCTGGCGTCTTGCCTTGTGAGCTTCCTCAGAAGCTAGGTGTGTTTATTTTGTGGAGGGCAATAGAAAAAGCAGTGTGGATTTCAAGCTGGCAGAGACTTGCTGAGATAAATAAGACCATCCTTTGCAACGCTGCATGCAGATTTTTATTTATTTCTCTACGCTTGTAACTGAGTGGTGCGGGGACGTTTCCATCTTTAACTCTAAATTCGGTGAACTGAAAACAAACTGGCGTGAACTCTAAAGTTATACTATATAAACAGCGTATAACGTTAAATGAAAGGCATGGTAGCATCAGCAGCTCTCATATGGGTCCCACATTTCAGATGCCTTGTCCAAAATAGCCTTTTTAACGTAAAAAAATAGTTTTGGTTATGAAGACAAATGGATTACACCAGCCTTCGTATGCTGTTTGAAACATCTGAACAGCAGCAGATATAAACAAAACCACCCTTTACATCTTTGGAGGAATTTATAATGTGTGATAGAAGGTAATATATTTAAAGTCAAATTGGCAAACTCCAATTGACTATATTAACTGCGTTTTATTTTATTCTTAAACTCTGTATCAGGTAGAATTAATTTTAGCTAATACTAGCGGGAAGTACCCGGCGTTGCCTGGGTCAAAAAAACATGTCAAACCTACTCTTAAAAATCTAACAGCAGTGCATACTGCCTGTGGTGGTACCTGCTATGATGACAGCAGTGCATACCGACTGTGGTGGTACCTGCTATCACTACAGTCGTACATGCTGACTCTATAGCAGTATTTATCGAGTCTCTAGCACAAAGTACTCACCTGACAGAGTGGCGTGGTGAGGCCTAGTCCTGTGCAGAGCCTCCGGCCTCACCTAGATTGTCCAGCTAGCCGGGGTGGCACCTTGGCAGGCTGGGCTGCTGCCCATGACCCCCCCCCCCCCCTCCAGCCACGATCTCCCCGGCCGCTCTGCATCTACCGACTGTATATTGTAGTAACTGCACACATCGGGGTGGGGGGGATATCACATAGTTAAGATTTAAGCTCAGTGTTTAGTGTATTTTTATAACATTTTTAACACGAAAGAAAAAGTCCCCCTCAATCCCACCGAAGGCGTGTGACTTGGCATGGGCCTGTACCCCCCAACAAAGGCGCGTGAGTAGGTATGGTCGTGCACGCGTCATAAATAAATAAAGAGATAGCGCACAAAAATCGCACTAAATCGCTTATTAAACTAATTTTAAGTTGACGGATGTGAAAAAGGAATAGCGCTTGCTCACAGCGGGGCTTACGGCGTGGTACCTGGCTATTTTTATTGTACGTAAACCCCACCGTTGGAGAGCCAAATCCTTCGCAAGCACGCGAACACACAAACCCACACACAAATTTTTACTTTTTTTATTTAGAAGATTGTATTGGCACATCATTTTTATTGAGCTGTGAATACATAAAAAGGCATGTTTATGTCTGCAGCATGGGTAGGAAACAAGTAGAATATCTGGCTAGAATCAAGATAAATGTGAGACATTAATCATTGTTTGCTGTGTTATGTTGATATGTTTGATTTGATAGAGATTAAGTAATTTTTTTTTTATCTTATCACATCATTGGTTAAATATACATCCTGTCATATAAACATGATCATAGGATGTCCCTTTCTTGTCAGATTTGCAAAAAGAGTGATATCTTTTTTACCAACAGCAGGGCAAATTGCCAAGGTGATGTATTTAAGCTGTTTTGTTGGGAGGAGAGTCTTTCCTGTACTGTATGCATATCATTATAAAGGATCATACCTGAGTGCATTTTGACTTTGAATATAATGTTAGCACTGAAATCTGGAGCCAGTCAACTCGTTCTCACCCTCTAACCATACAAATTCTTGGAAAGTACCCATTAATGTAATTCATGAGTCGACTTATATTAATGGTTAATAAAATAACCAAACATGATTACATTTTACATTTAGATTTAAATTTTGATTTAAAGCTTTTGTGACTGCAGGGATTCATATTCTTGGTTCTTTCGGTGAAGTCACGTAGAAGGGAAATAATAAAATAATAAACATATAAAACAATAAAATTCTCACGACGTGTCGACTACGTGACTTTACAGAAAGAATCAAGAATATGATTATATTTTCTAGCAATCTCAATACACTGGAGTGTCATAGTACTACATTTGGCAAGAGCCCGCTGTAATGAAAGCTCATGAGGTTTGCTTATACAACTGTATTTTGTCCTTTACATAGAGAATGAAATACTTTAATCTTGGAGTAATACTTCAATCTTTTCCATCAAAGAGGGAGGCAAAAGTGAATTGGAACGTTTGTACATCAAGAAGCACATTGGAAATACAACGAGAGACAGAAGATCATATGAACCAGAGAACAAATACAAATTATAGACATCTGGTTGACTTTTTAAAAGTATGTGGCCTTGGGTAGGACACATCATTAGCAGAGATGATAACTGTTGGATGAGACTAGAGATGGAATGGCAGCCAAATGAGTGAACATGTCAAGAGGATGACAACCACAGCGATGAAATCATCTTATGTGCTCGAGATGGGTTTTTGTTCAGCGGAACCGTGAGGGATGGCAGTGATGTGTGTTGGCCTTCATCCAGCAGTGAGTTGATCATCCTGATGCTCATGCTAGCATTGTGGCTTAGTGCTCTGCTCAACATTCAAAGTTTTTGAATTCATGTCCTGATTGGGAATCCATTCTACCTATCTTACTTCTGCGATGAATAAAATGAGAACCATTTCCCCGCCACAAGAATACAGAATTTTCTCAACCGACTCTGGACCCCCAACGAAGGTGATTGCTGCCGAATTATATTTTGTGCATGGGAAGATATTGTCTTTTAGTTGTAACTCGTAGTCAAGTTCGAATGCAGGCATGCCAGTACTGAGTAAGGCTCAGGATGATGCAATTCAGTGGTAACATCTCATCGTTGCTCTATTTCAGGCTCACTAAGAAAGAAGTTGAATGTTCCACCCTTCATTGTTATTTCCTCTCCTTTGCTTGCTCCGTCTGTCCCAATCATTTCCGTTCCCTCCTATGTCGTTCTGAACTCTGATAAGTTAGTTACATCATGGGCGTATTATAAATGTACGCTGTTGTTAACTTACGTCCCTTTGCTCATTGCAATATTTGTGTTTTGTTTAAATTTTCTTCTTTGAAACAGATTCTAGACCGTAAGAATGGCGAGATTGAGGAGGTCAAGTCCCTCAACCGGAGGAAGCAGAAGGAGGCAGACGACACCATCAAGAAGCTGGAAAAGAAAGGTATTTGAATTACATTTATAATATACATGCAGTACCATTCTCTTCAAATAGCCTCGTGATTAGCCTAGACCAGGAGTCGGCAACCAAAATAACAAGAAGAGGCATTTTTTTTAAATTTGGTAAAAAAAACACAATATTTCAAGAACCACAATGCATGTGAATATGAGATAGTGGTCCGTAATAAATTACGCCATCAAACAGTCCTTAAAGAGCCGCTTGCGGCTCTGGAGCTGCAGGTTGCCGACCCCTGGCCTAGCCGATACGAGTTCAGTGGGTAACAATGGTTAAAGATCTTGTGGGATGATTACCAAACACGTAAGGCAATAATGCACATCTATGAATGCTTATTCCATTACAGTTACACTTATCATTGATGTGTTCGAAAGTTTAAGTAAAATTCAAAGTGAGCAGTAAGAACACATCAGGATGTTGTCATAACTGAATCACCCCTCGTGGTATATTTACAAAAGTTAGTAGGAGTGAGCGCACTGTCTTTTCGATGAAAAAGCTGAAGCATCAATGGTCTCAGAGACTGCAAAAAACAACAGGTTTTTTCGTGTGTAAGACGCAGGTTAAAATAGTCTTCATTTGGTCCTTATGAAGAGGCCATAAAGAGTTGCAATTGAATTATAGAATAATTTTAAAACTTGTGACATGTTACACATGCTATTGGTTTTTAAATGAATGTACCGCATTGAATATACATTCATTTAAATCCTTGCGGGACCAAATACCTGCGCTTTTTCTCTCCCTAAACACATGAATGTATTTATTAATGTTGTTTGTTGTGTGAGCTTGTGCATGTGTGTATTTCCTCCAGTCGGAAGCGGTTGTACAGTGGTAAGCATGCTACGAACCCGGGACCTGAGTTCAATTGCCGCTCACGGCCACCACCAACATCGGTGACAAATATCTGAACCGGTTCCGGGCCTCGCTTCGCTTGACTCCGCTTGAAATGAGTACCTGATGTGGTGTATAAACATCGCCACTGGGGAGACAAAGACGACTGGGTGCGGTGGTGGCCACCCACTCCCTCGTGTGCGATGTCGGCCTTGAAAAGCGACACGGGGGATCACTTTCTTGTGTTTGATTCCTCAGTATCATTGAGGGATACCACTGGTGGGGTGGGCAGACCGTCGCATTTTTCTGTTAATGTGTCTGTGTGTGTGTTAAGGGGGAGTTGTGGCGCAGTGGTTAACACACTGCGCTACTTGAGTTTGATTCTTGGCCGTTGCTAACATCCATGGAGAGTGGTATCTGAGTCTATCCTGGGCATCCCCTTAACTGAGTACTCGGAACATCAGCATTGCAGAGGCAAAGGCAGCTGGGCATGGTGCTGGTCACACCACCTCTTTATGCACTGTGTCGGCCTTCATTGGTGTTTTCAAACAGCACTTTCCCCAACAGTATGTTGAAGGCTATTGGGGGCATCTTTGTCTTTGCTCCCTCCAGTGCAGGCCCTCATGTGGGAGGCCCAGGTTCTACAGGAGAGCAAAGACAGGGAGCTGGTTGACCTGGCGAGAACTTCTGAGCACAACATTGAAGACCTCAGGTCCCAATATGAGAGCAAGGTTTGTTTACAATGAACAGGGCATGCACATTATTATGTTACGTGGGAAAAGATGGATATGTTTAACAGCTTCACCCACACTTAGAGAACTCTGCTTTAAAAAATGTATCGGATAGACATTTAGAGAACTGCATTAATATGCTTGAGATGCTGCCTGGGTAAATTGGTCGGCACACATTGGACTTCCAAACCAGAGGTCACCTGTTTGTTAAAATTATTTTTAAAAACTAAAGTTTTTATTTTTATTTTACCAGATAAGGCCCACTGGGCTAAATAGCTCTTTTCGGAAGCAACCTGGCCACAAATGATAGCTCAACGAAGTGGCTTATGTGGAAAATTATTGCAGCTAAATAAATACTTTAAACGCATGTTTCTAAATGTAGAGGGACAAACCGGAGGACCCGGTAGAAAGTGCAAACTCAAAATATACAGGTGTCACGATCGGGATCGAACCTATGACCTCCTGCATACTTGACGAGGTATTCAACATCTCGCCACTGCACAGCAGTTGAAACAATAGGAACGTTTCTCAAATCTTCCCGCCTCTGTCCACGCAGGAGTATCAATGGACACGTCCCAGTTACTCAATCGGCAGGTCGCGTGTGGTGAGGTGACTTGCATACTCCCAAGTCTCTCTAGACATCTGGCCAGAGTAGACAAGGAGGACAAATTCCCTCCAGAGTTGTTTTTTTGGAGACACTCCAGCCAGCATGAGCAAGCAATTCCAGGGCTGATCTTTTACCTTTTGTGTTAATGTTTCACCCATTTTTGTAAAATGCTTTTGTTGTATAAAAAAATAAAACGTGTCTACATTAGCGTAGTTTTACTGTGGTCCTTTGTAAGTGATTTATAGGAATTTTTTTCCCGCGTGTAAAAATATAGACTTTTATTGACAAAAAATTCTGAAGTCCATATTTATTTAACTACATAAAGAGTACGTTGACGTCAGAAGTTACTAATGGACGTGTATAAAAATATAGTCATGCATTCATGCCTGTAGTTATTTTAAATTAATAGCCAAGTTTCAAAACAGTGTGTCTGCCTTGTATAATGGACATGTGCTTTGATGTGCTAGATCACATCAACGCTGAATTTGATGTAAAGTGGGCATTACGTTGACATCATTCTCAGGAGTATGCCACATGCTGTGCTACAATCACAGTCCAAATTTGCAAATTACCCGCATAGACCAATTTGGGAAAAAAAAAAAATCTATTTTCCTTTGACTACTTGCCATCACTCTTAACAAGATGTAAACGCCTCTCTGGCTCTATTCATTATTAAGGACATTTGCAAAAAAAAAATCCCCCACTCTAGTTCATTACCAATCTGTCCGGGCAGTGTTTTGTTTGGAACACACTGCTCGCAGTCGGAAGGTTACTAGTTCACATCTCTGTTGGGGGGTTGACTCAGGCCATCGGTCTTCTCAGGTCAGTAAAATAGCGCAGCGCTGTTTTTTTTATGGGAAGTCACGCATTGATGGTCCTTGCTGTTGATAAACTTGGCCCCGCCATGGGTTTGTGGAATTTCCGTTGCTTACTCAGGGCCACCAACAGAGGACGATCGGTATCTTGCCAATGCCCGCTTGACCAGGGAGACATTAAATTTCGATTTAAAGCTTTCGTGACTGTAGGGATTCATCTTCTTGGTTCTTTCAGTAAAGTCACGTAGAAGGGAAGTAATAAAATAATAAAAATAAAACATAATAAAATAATTCAACGACGTTTTGGCCGCAACGCAAGCAGCCGTCCTCAGGTGAAGACCAGGTCTGTCAGACGCTGTCTCCCCGACAGACCTGGTCTTCACCTGAGGACGGCTGCTTGCGTTGTTTTATTATGTTTTATTTGTATTATTTTATTACTTCCCTTCTACGTGACTTTACCAAAAGAACCAAGAACAGGGAGACATTGTTTTTTAACCAGCTTTTCATGTCAACTTCTGTTGTTGAAATTAACGACTGTTTATTAGTTTAAAAAGTTATTTCGGGAAAAATCGAGAGGGATAGGTAGAAAATGTTTTTCCAACAAAAACTATCCTTGCAATACGGCATTGAAATTTTGATCTACTTTATATTGTGCCATTTAAATGTATTTCGGACACAGTGAATGCATTTTTTATGAAATAAGCTGTATTTGACGATGTTAATCTGATTAAAGACTTATAATTTAGGATGCTATTGTAAAAGCAATGCAAAAAATATCAGTACATGATGCCACTATAGGATGAAGAGAAACAATTTCATTTTGGAAAAAGACAAATTACTCATCTTATTTGTGTGAAAACAGAAGTTTGATTTTAATAAATAGATTTTTTATTTCCTACTTCTTATTGTAAACATTAAACATTGCTTGCATTGGGAATTGAGTGATAATGTACCCAAGGAATATAATAATGTCTCTAAAGAATAATGTTTTGTGGATCAGAATTATGGTAATTAATCAAGCAGATGCAAACAAATAAAACATTCGCACAGAGACATGAGAAAAAATGCACGCTTAGAATTGCATTGATCGACAGTAAGAGGAAAGCATGAATTAGAGAACACAGGTTAGAGGCATCATATTGGCTTAAGCAGGATATATCACAAGAAGAGATGATGGTCAGTGGTCAAGACTAACAAGAGAGTGGCATTCAAAGAAGGAAAACATTCCAAAGAGAAGTGGAGCGAAGAAACAACTTATGCATGGGTACTCATTGCATTGCTACATCACAGGACCCTGAGGTTTTGGGGCAGCCTTCATCCAACATGGGATTGATCGTAGCCGATTGATGATAATGATGAACAATGTATTAATTCTAGATTTGAAGCTTTCGTGACTGCAAGGATTCATACTCTTAGTTTTTTCGGTAAAGTCACGTAGGTAAAAAATGAAATTAAAATTAATATTATTTTATTTTTATTAATTTTAATTTCATTTTTTACCTACGTGACTTTACTGAAAAAACTAAGAGTATGAACAATGTACCCACTTCAGACTCTGTCTTCCCGACAGACCTGTTTCTTCACCTGAGGACGGCTGCTTGCGTTGTGGCCGAAACGTCGTGAGAATTATTTTATGATGTTTTATTTTTATTATTTTATTATTTCCATTCTACATGACTTTTCTGAAAGAACCAAGAAGATGAATCCCTGCAGTCACGAAAGCTTTAAATCGAAATTTAATGTACCCACAGCTTGCGGAGGCCACGTCGGATTTCGAAGTGGAGAAGCTGCAGCTTCAGAAGCGCCACACGGAAAACATCCAGGCTCTGTTGGACGACACCAACACACGTCTCGCGGCCATGGAGGACGAGTATTCGTCACAGTCGCGCGCTACGGTGGGAACACGCGGCCCCTCCAGCACACAGTATCGGCCCTCCCCCAAGGGAGGCAATGCGCTGACCCTCACCGCTGACCCTCACGCTTGCTAACGCTAGCCTTCCGCCTGGCTTCCCTCCCCTGGCCTCCCACCCCAACCCCGGCGCACCCTAACCTCTATCGGTAACCAAGACCATATGTCTGAGCGTAACATTACGTAAACCCTTACCTGTATGATAGTCTTCTTGGTTCTTTCGGTAAAGTCACGTAGAAGGGAATTTTTTTTTTTCTTCCCTTCTACGTGACTTTACCGAAAGAACCAAGAAGATGAATCCCTGCAGTCACGAAAGCTTTAAATCGAAATGTATGATAGTCGTCCGTTTTTATGTTCGCCCTTTATAATATGTGGTGTCCACAGTGTCCTGGTACTTGCATCTTATGATGGAATATAAATTATGGGTCATTTAATGTGATTGACTCATTGTTATTCCGTATGTTTATATAGAAAACACAAGTTAAGGGTCGCGTAGACAAATTTCACACCACACCAATCATGGATTTAATTTGTAGCTGTTTTCCAGAGGGTCAGAGCATGTCACCATTTTTATGACAAAGATAATCCCGTGTGTATATATAGGTAATATTTTTACATCCGCCACAATACAGAACAGTATATTAATCCTACTCCTGTCTTTTCCAGGTGTAAAAACTGGTCTTTTTCTGTTCAAAATAGCAGTGGAGCAGTGTTCATATCTGCTGGTGGCCTTGAGCCAACGTTGGAGAGTCCACATTTCAATGACAGGGCATGCCTTTTTCAAGGATTGATCAGTGTTTACTTTTATTGACCGCAGAGTTATGCTCACCAGAGTCAACCTTGAACTGCGATTTGAATTTGCGACCTTCCTAATTAAGGGTTGAGCTCTTTACGCACCGCTAGGGCTTATTCTAGATCTGTAACATGATATACTGGAATATCATTTTTAGCCCGTACCTTAACGTGTGCGTCTATGGTATCTCTGTTTTTATTTAGTTGGGTGTTTTTATATTTTATAGTTGAAAAGTATTGGGTGGTAAAAGTGTGCTGACTGACACTCAATAATATATATTAAAAATGTACTGCAAAAATATGACTAAACATTACCAAATAAGTTCATTCTTGTAGAATTTAGCAATTTATTTATTTATATGTGTGTGTATTTATATGAGTTTCATACTATGTGTAAGTGTATATTGTGTGTGCTTTCATAAATATATAAATAAATAGTCCAAAAGAGTATTACTGCCATATATTCAGATATATGGCAGCGTTACATTGTTTATTTTGCTCTCAATTTGGATGGGCACTCGGAGAGTAATTTTTCTGGGAAGCCTACGTATCACGGCTTTCGTAAATCTTCCATCCAAAGCTGCGTACAAGCAACAGTTGTTGGAAGCACTCAGCCTCGGCGCTTATGCCAAACAGTTCCAATTTTCTTTGCTGTCGTCTCGGCTTAACTTCTGCCAAACGTCCTCGCATTATCTGTGGCGTGTCAGCTGCCGCTCTTACCGAACAGATTAAAAAATCCTGAACGTTAACATTTGACCCCCCGAACGTGCCGTGGCTTGCTCGTGCAGGGTGGGATCGTTTTGGCTCATCCTAACCCACTAACTTCAAAGTGACTTGCGCTCATGCGCTCTGAAAAATGCGTCGGGCACGGCAGGGAACACAAGAGTCAGCTGTGTTCCAGAGAAGGAATTGCATTGCAGTGCGTATTTTTAATTATTTTATAAGGTCAGGCATAAATCAGGCAGCAACAGAGGAAGGAGGTGCGGTTAGTTGGGGGGGGGGGTGGGGGCAAATATCGGACAACGAAGCACTCTCACTTGCCCACCAACTACTGAGGCCACCCTCCCGCCCCCCACTACTGCTCAAAGGCACAGGTAATGGATTACTCTCAACACAACATGACATTGTTCACATCTGGATACAATTCTTCAAAAGCAGTTGTTTAAGTCAGCTTATGGTATGAAGGCTTGATGCGCGTGCCTTTTAAAATTATAATTTGTACCGTGGCTTTTGCAATACAGATTTTTATTTTACACATTTATAGACAACGCGTACCCAATCCCACCATTGTGCGCTTTGTATTTTTTTTAAAGATTACCCCCTTTTTTGAGTTTCGTTCGAAGATTTAGCGTGTCACTTTTATAAAATGCATTTCCAAGGTTACAACGCGTATGGACACGTAAACGTTTAACTTGACATGTCTGCGCTTTCTTTTTTTGTTGCAAGTATAATGTTATATAATAAAAAAAAATACAAGGGGACGCAGCCATTGATTAGGGCATTCATATATTTTGTCACATATATGCAAGCGTAGAGTAAAAACATCGTGAGTTGTGGTTGTGAGAATTGCTGAAGTTTGTCAATACATTATTTAAGAAAGTATATTTATAAACACTCATCTCTTATAACCTTGCATTCATATTTTCTGTTACAATACTTATTTTTGTGACCATGAAGGAAAGTTTGATCTTTGGTTATTTGTAGCAAATTACATTGATGTTTAATCAGCTTTAGCATGTTTGTGGTGAGCATTCGGATTTTCGTTTGCAAAACAGATTACATTTCGAGGAAGTGCAACCACACATGTACATTTGTACTGACTTCATATGGAAAAGATTACAGGCCTGGTGATTGAACATTGCATGAGAATAACCCCATTTTAAGATGGAAGGGCGCGTCTCAGCACGAGCACGTATTCTCCGAAAGCAGAGCGATGTGAGAGGGGTTCAAACTCCTTTCCCCCCCGCCCACTTCGTTTTATTCCTTCCTGCTGCAAAAAAAAACAAAGATCCCCGTTATAGCGTTCATCGACTGTTGGGACAAGTTCTTTTAGCGAGCACCTCATGAAGGCCAAAGTTCCACGTGAAGGGGGTGGGTGGCCAGACGCCACGATCTGGACGTTACAACACGCGTCTTAACACATGTGCTTCATCAACTCCTAAACGCTGCGTGTTTTACCAGGGGCGATAAATGATTAAGTGACCGAAAAATTACGGAGCTTATTAACTGAAAAATATTTATAGTAATCTAAAATTTGAAAAATCTGCAAATAAAATCGCAGGAAAATATTGGTTTTCAAAACCGAAAAAACATGTTTGGGGATGTTGAACAAAGTAGTTTGCATATGATACTGCATGTCTAGAGTAGGAATCTCGAGTTCGCCTGTGATAGTGCCATACAGGCATTCTCTTTTCTAACGTTATCTCACGGAATGAGCATAGTGATCGCCTTTACTCATGTGAATGTAATGAAACACAATTTAATGGGAAACAATTCCCATTAAATTACGATTATAAATAATTGCTTATAGACTTATTATAGGTTTGGCTAAATATCACAATGCGAAAGCCTCCTAAAATGTTTTGGCACTCAGTGATACTTTCCTGAATGAATAAATAAATAGCCGCACCGAACCTCACAAAAATAATATTCAGGGTCTACCTTGGCTCCTCCCACCCTCAACCAGTATATATACAAGGACTGTTTTCTTGGAATTTCTCTTACTTGATACAGCTATCGTGCTGTGACGGTTCCACCTGAAGACGGAAGCTTGTGTTGCCTTCGAAACGTCATGATTTTTATTTTATTTTTATTTTACTTTTATTAAATTTAATTGTAATTTTTTACCTACGTGACTTTACCGAAAAACTAAGAATATGAATCCTTGCAGTCACGAAAGCTTCAAATTTAGAATTATTGTTACTTTGGCAGAAGTTGGTATGACACTGTGATGCCACTGTCCCATTGTTGAAAATTATCAGGTTTTTATAAACAATGTACATTGAAGTGCTCTATGAAGAGTCATCTGGGAGGTCCATAAAGCATATCAATTCCATGAAATTGCACATCTGTAAAGATACCATGGTATGGTCAAGATAAGAGTAGGGCATTGTATGTTTGTGGTCAGTGGTTTTGTCATATTCCAAGAATTCCTTGTTATTGCTCAAATGCTCCTTTGCCACTTAATACTTTATTATGTTCAAATGCATAGGGCCTTCTTTGCACTGAAACTGACAGATATTGATTACGATTGTATGCAAAAAATAATATAAATAGGTTATCAAGCAAATTGTGATAAGAACAAATAAGCCAAGATATCAGCCACTAGACAGTGCCAGAAATGTCTTGTAAGCTATGAATCTTACCATTTACTATAGTGGTAAAAAGGTATTTCTTTCACAGTTTGACGCATATCATACGTAACTTAAAATAAGTTGGAACGAGGACCCATAGTGTAGAGAGGGTTCTTGGCTGTAACATCGGTAATTCACCACCAGTGTTTCAAGCAACCCTGACTGCTGATGAGACACTATGTTGAAACCAGTCCAGAGTTTTCTTGCATTTGCTGCAAAAATTATGCACTCCCAGAAGGCCATGCGGCCAACGGGTTGTGTAGGGAATACTTTTTTTTTAATCTTTTGTGGAGGGACAGATATATGAAAGAAACATTGTCTGCTTATTTATTTATTTTTTCATTGAACACAGAGTCTGGTTTACCAATAGATAACCACAAAAAGGAATGTGTTATTCAGTTAACAAAAATATTTCCAATTATTTTAAGTGGACAATGTGCCATTCAGTGAGATTCGATTTTAGAAGCAAGTTGGAAGATTGGTATACAGCTATTGCTATGCTTGTGAAAATAAATTCTTACATTTTATGCTTGAGGTGGATTAATTTGGCTGGTTGGTGCTGTGGTTAGAGCACTTTACTCAGAATAGGAATGTTGTGTGCAATTAAATTTTGGGATACGTTTGGGGTTAACCAAGCCTATCATTCTTCTATGGCCAATACTGTTTTGTACTACTTTGTGGGAAGTGAACACTGGATATTTATTAGAGTGGCTTCCAAATGTTACATTTCCACCACTGGCTCTATGCCCCCAACAGAGATGAGCGTCGTCCCATTTCTAAATTTAGCAGGGAGGCACTTTGACTAGACTATACATGCACGAATAGTTTCAACTGCTTTAAATTAATACATTTTTACTGTTTCATTACTTTGCCCAGGTGGAGCAGACACGAGGGCTGGAGTCTCGTGTCCAGCAACTGAGTATCGAGGCGGAGAGGAATTCATCACTCGGGCAGCGGCTCGGTCAGGAGAAGGCCCAACTGGAGGCACAGTGCAGTACGCTCAGCTCGGAGCTGGAATACAGCAAGAGCAGGTAGAGGTTACATCAGCACGGTTCATCTTCTTGGTTCTTTCGGTAAAGTCACGTAGAAGACCTGTTCTTCACCTGAGGACGGCTGCTTGCGTTGTGGCCGAAACGTCGTGAGAATTATTTCATTATGTTTTATTTTTATTATTTTATTATTTCCCTTCTACGTGACTTTACCGAAAGAACCAATAAGATGAATCCCTGCAGTCACGAAAGCTTTAAATCGAAATCAGCACGGTTGTCGTAACCAACACCTTTCAATAGAATGTGTCTGCTTAGTAATTGCGTAATACAGTAAAACCTTGCGTTGCGAGTAACTTGGTCTGCGAGTGTTTCGCAAGACGAGCAAAATTTTTAAATAAATATTAATTTGATAAACGAGCGAGGTCTTGCAATACGAGTAGTACGGACACGCTTTGTCTGCTGAGCGTCACGTGATCACAACTGATATACAAGTGCTTTGATATACGAGTGCTTTGGATTACATACACGTTTCCGGAACGAATTATGCTCGCAATCCAAGGTTTTACTGTATATTATAATGGTAAATTTTAATTTAAGGAGATTGTTTGCTTGTGTGAGGAGCATTAAAGACCCTGTGACATAATTTCCAAGACTTGGCCATTTGTGTACACCATTGTCAGCCCAATTTCAAATGTTTTATATGTCCTGCAGTCAAACGGAAAAAATAGTAATATTGTTCGCGTTATTTTGAAATTTCACTCAAGAACACTCAGATAGATCACTGCGATTAGACTAATTCATTATTTTGGCTCTTACCTTCACTTCAAACATGAATTTTATCATCATCATAAGTGATGATTACCCACTGCTGGATGAAGGCCTCCCAAATCTATCACCATCTCTCATGGTCCCGTGAAAATACACGAGCCGTTTTCATTGTTCCATCTCCGCAATGGACGCGTTTCCAGGCACGTTCCTTCTTTTAGCTGCCACTCCATGTTTAGTCTGGACCACCAGCCACCATCCCTTCTAGCGGCTTATAAAGCGATGACATGTTGTGAGTTTCACTCGCAAACGGGAAAACAATTCCGTGCACATTTCCACGTAGTTAAATTATGGTAATTAACTTATTTCACTGCCAGCAATCATCAGGTTTTATAAAAAAAAAACTAAAGGCAAAGATCCCATTCACAAGTGAACTGCATCCACTTCAGCAGAGAACCTACGCTGCTACCCTCCTGTTGCGAGCCAGATACGCAAGCTTGGAGCAGGAGAGCGAGAGGGCCCGGCTGGTGCTGGAGGAGAAGTTGCAACAGTGCCGGGGACGCCTGGAGGCGCAGCTGGAGTCGCTGAAGCAAGACAACGCTCGTGCAGCCTCCGAGGTGACAAGACACGGCGTAAACCCTTCTTGAGAGAATCTGAAATTCGAGAGCATACTCTTTGGTTTTTTCGGTAAAGTCACATAGGTAAAAAATAAAATATAAAATAAATGAAAAACTCAATTCAATCACGGCGTTTCGGGGCCCCCCCCCCTCCATCCCCCGCGACTATATAATTCCTCGTCACAGCCATCTCTGAGACACACTTAAGCGGTTGTGCTTTCGCTACGTTGTCCCCACCTGAAGAAGGACGCTTGTGTTGTGCCCGAAACGTCGTGATTTAATTTAGTTTTTCATTTATTTTTCATTTTTTTTTACCTACGTGACTTTACCGAAAAAACCAAAGAGTATGAATCCTTGCAGTCACGAAAACTTCAAATCTATAATTCGAGAGCATAGACACCTCCGAGCTGACTGCCTCTTATACAATAAAAAAAACCCCTTGGGATTCATACAGCATACAGACGTGACCGCACCGCGAGACGCTATAGAAAAACGGTGGGCGTAGTTATTTTAGAGAGAGAGGCAGTCAGGCATGTATGTGTATGTATTTGTACATGCACAGGCCTTCCTCGGTCCATTGCTGGATGAGGGCCTCCTCATGCCGTATGGGTGGTTGGTGACAGAGCGCCTCGGTTGCCAGTAGTGGAGAGTGCATGGAGGGGTGTGGAGTGAGATGTAATGAGAGATGAGAGGTGGGAATGGGTAATTGTATGAAAAACGTAAGCGTATTCAACAAAATCATAGTTTACGGATTTTTTTTTCTCCTTCTTTCTCTAACATGCTGAGCATTCAGGCACAATGGCCTACAGTGCAAAGCGGCCAGCGGGTAAGGATGCTAATGATAGCAGAGCAGATAAGAACGTGTAGCTTATATTGGGCAAGGCTACAGAAACTTGGAAAAGAGATGATGGGAGTAACGAATTGAAGTCGGTGCAAGCCAAAGAGGACGAAAACAAATGTTGCATTGTACAATGTGGCTGTTGAACACAGTTGTGAAATATTACATTGCTATGGTGGGGGTCAGTCTTTCCACAAGATGACCACTGTTTGACGGGCCACAAAGCGGTATTCATTTTATCAGCCACAGCAGAATGATAGCTAGTCTGAATCAACCACAGACCAGGATTTTAACTGTGAACCTTCCTCCAATTGGAAATCAAACACCCAAAGCACCGTGTCGCCCGCTCTGAGAACCATAATGCACCACACTGTTTGATTCAGCGTTCCAAGGCTGTACCGCCACGATGCATTTTATATTTGTAAACATTTAAGTGAAGGCAAACAAAAAGTTACCTGATTTTCAACACTGCCAGTCATCATTATTATTAACAAAAAGCTCTCCAATATATAAATTCAGACCACGTATAAGCATGCCCTTTTTGTGTGGTTAATTGAACGTTAATATGTTCAGCTGTCGACAGACTGCACATATGTGCCATTTTAGTAGCTACGCTTGAGCCTTTTATGTGATGTCGGCAAAACTTTTAATCCCATTTGGCGGCTTTCCTTTGTAAACACTGCGTGTTTTTTTTTATTCCATCACCTGCAACCGTAAAAAAAAAAATCTTAAAATATAAACCTTTTATACATTACCACTGGGCAGTCAATCTAATGAGTTTGTTATGATGTGCAAAAAATACATGTAGTCAATGTCAAGGACATGTACACATATTTTATCATGTTGAATGGAAAGAACTCTAAGACATTCACTACATGCTTTTTTTTAATGGTTAGTTCTTAAAAGCCGAGATAATAGCTCATGTGTTATTGGTTTATTGACTCATACATTGGGTCACAACATTCCTCGATGCTCAAAATGTTCATTTAATCAAATAGAAATGGGTTTAAAAGTATATTTTACAGGTATTTTGGTACCTATTTGGATAAATGTTCCACTCACAACCAGAATGAACATATTTATATTTTCAAATTTCTGCATTTGTTAATACACTGCTGGATGAAGCTATCACCATCTCTCATGGTCTCGTGATGCACATGAGCCATGTTGGTCGCAGAGGGGTTGATTTGACCGTATTTTGTCACACTGGTCGTTACAGGTTGATAAAGGGAAACGATCTAGAACCATAAGTCACGTAGATAGGTTTAAAAGAAAATAACAGAAAACTACTGTTGCGATCGAAACGTCGTAGTTTTCTGTTATTTTCTTTGAACCTATCTTCGTGACTTTACCGAAAGGCCCAAAGAATATGAATTCCTGCAGTCACGAAAGCTTTAAGTCAAGATCGAGAACCGATTTAGATATCACTTGCCACTAACATTAGCCATGGCTGAGAATTGAACTCAGGTCACGTGGTTCATAGTGCAGTCCACTAACCACTGCACCGCCATTCCCATTGATTTTGTTTTTATACTCTTTGTAACTCTAAACTGTATTATATTGTATGTAAATAATCTGGTTGTGGTGTGGTGAGAGCACCCAGCTCTCCATTGTGAGGTTGTGAGTTGAAATTTCGGTCAGAGATCAAGTAGTCCACTTGGTCTATCATTCATCAAGTGTTGATACAATAGATACCAGTTTTATGGGAAGTCACAATTTATTTTCGTGAAAATTTTTTTCCAAAATTTTACACTTTTTAGGATTTTTTTTATTATATTTAATTACCAATTGCTTAATGGTGGCAGGCAATCATCTGACCCATAGATGGCAGTCATCTCAAGCCAGAGGACGAGAGGACTCTAGCCACCACGCATATAAAGGATTTATAGTGAAAAACTTTTTTTTACGGGTACATTTTTATTGTTTTTTGGTAAAGTCACGTAGGTATAAAATAAAATAGATCACGACGTTTCGGGCGCAACACAAGCGTCCGTCATCAGGTGGGAAAGTGTGGTCTGTGCGTGATGCAGACTTTACCGAAAGAACCAAAGAGTATGGATTCCTGCAGTCACGAAAGCTTCAAATCAAGATTGAGGCATAGACTGTGACTTGATGTTGTTGCAGAGCCTAGGTGAACTGTTGTTTTGTGTGAATGCGGGACCATTCGTAGGCAACCGCTGTCATTGAAGGCCTCGAGAAGGAAGTGTCGGAGCACAAGGGATCGCTCAGGGAA
The DNA here is from genome assembly GCF_965212315.1 of Lampetra planeri. Lineage (NCBI taxonomy): Eukaryota > Metazoa > Chordata > Hyperoartia > Petromyzontiformes > Petromyzontidae > Lampetra > Lampetra planeri. The sequence continues at coordinate 5,768,388 of NC_136141.1, forward strand.
ACCGAGCTGCAGAAACAGAGACAGCTCAGGGTGAGAGCTACTCACATGACCAAGGTCGCTTGTAACATGAGCGCGCATTGCCAAACGTGAACTTATAAGCGCTTTCAGCGTGTCTCGTCGTGTTTTACTTTTACACATCCATCACAAAATCGACTCAATCCTGTATTTGTTTTCTGGGTGCTCCCGACTCTTCCAAACCATCTGCTTCCTTTTGGAAGAGTGTCCTGCTTGCCTGTCCAAAATAAAAGAGGCCCCCGGCCAAGCGCCTTGTCATTGGTGCGGTGTCACCCCTGCCTGCTTGTTCACGAACTTTGATGAGCGATTGGCGACCGGTGTCGTCCGGCCGTTCAGCCGTATTGGTCTGTCGTAGACGACATGGGCCATAGGAGGGGTGCCAGCTTGTGACGGCCGCTATTGACAGCTGCAGAAGTAGCGCGAATCCCTAAATGCGGCCGGCAATGACAGACACCGAGGAATGCGTCGCGGAAACCTCCGGGAGAAAAGCGCCCGCGTAGCATGCGAGGCATTCGGGGGGCTGTAATCTACAACGCCGTGTTCGATGAAATAAATGCATTTTTTTATTTCCGTTTAGCACAGAAGAGACTCGGCGTATAAGCATGTCCCAGTAGCACATGCACGCTAAAATTAAGGGCACCCTGCTGACATGTATAAGCCACCTCCAGCATCTAACATGCATTTTGAAACCCATCCGGGCAGCCGCTGATAGAAACCCACAGAAGGGTCGACATTCTTTGGGGTAAAACTCGGTGGATATTTTTTTTTAAATGCAGCGGTCATGGCACACATTTTTTTTTAAATCTCAGTTTACAAATTACTTCTTCAACTGTAAGTCAGAGGCACCCAAAAAACTAAAATCAACAAGTATATTTAAGAGATATTGGTTCTGTGGATGTTTTTTTTAGCAAATGCCGTTGACGTTAGTCTGCATAACGTAGAACACACAGTAGGTGACAGCATTAGTCTCTGGAGATTGCAATGTTTATGTCGTCTTTGTCACTGGCATGCAACAGACCACTTGTTTTCAGATTTAATTGTTAAACTGTTTCAAGTTTATGATATTTATGAAATAGTTTGCCATTTGAGGAATGAAACCACGTTTGAGAAATGATGCCCTTGTACTCTCTTTTCAGACAATTCTTTCAAGGGCTTTTCTCCGTCTCTTGCTTTTAATGCAAATGCAATGTCCAGCAACATCTACCTCTTGCACATAATATTGTAGATTTAAATAGAACCTGATAGTGATGTGGCTAGCGCACTTGTCTCTCAATCAAAAGGTTCATAATCAACGATTTTTGGGTTTAGTTCGCGTTATTTATAAATGTGTCGTAACCCTCCACCACCCGACACGTCCAATCAGTAAAAAAGTGTCACGTTGACAAAAGACAAATAGTTCACTGCTTTAGCCCACCTGTGTGTTGAAGCGTGAAACCACAACATTTTACAATTTGAGTACGACATTTCGCTGGTAATTGCATCCAGTATCATCGGGCAATGCGCCAGAATGGCGCGATCTAAACCCAAAAAACGTTGATTATGAATAATATTGGTCGCGAAAGCCTATGTGTTAAATCAAAAGGTTGTTGAGTTAAAATCCTAGCTTGAGGTTGACTCGGCCAAGCTCTCTCTAGGGTCAATTATATGAAAACCCGAAATATTATTGGATTTATTTTAAAACACTGCCTTAGCAAAGTGGAGAATTTACCACTTGCTTAGTGCTGTAAACAAGATGAGTGCTTACGCCATCCTCGTGTGAGCAGGAAATTAAATTTCGATTTAAAGCTTTCGTGACTGCAGGGATTCATCTTCTTGGTTCTTTCGGTAAAGTCACGTAGAAGGGAAGTAATAAAATAATAGAAATAAAGCATAATAAAATAATTCTCACGACGTTTCGGCCACAACGCAAGCAGCCGTCCTCAGGTGAAGACCAGGTCTGTCGGGGAGACAGCGTCTGAATGAAACACCACCACGCTTGGAGCGTATAAAAAAAAAAAGCAGGAAATTACTTTGATTTTGTATAATTTTAATACATTGAAAGGTAGTGCAGTGGTTCGAGCATTCCGCTACACACCCGGTGACCTGAGTTCTATTCATAGCTACTGTTAACATCAAGTATTGAGTGATATCAAAACTAGCCTTGGCCCCTGTCCTTCAACAATTCACATTGACTCTGCGTGGTGAAGTATGGCCAACAACCCTAATGACCGACATGGCATAGGGAAGACTTCATCCAGTCGTGGATTGTCAGAAACTTTTCACTTTTGACCATACACTGGTTGATAATGTACAGACTAGCTTTACAGACACCTCCCCCTATTCATTGTCAAACAAATAGAAAACATATTTTCCCCTATCGCACTAACTGATTAACTCAATTCAGTGTGCAGTGCTAGTTTTGGCTCTCCCTTGGCCGTAGTCTGGTCAAACATGATTCCTGAGACAAATCAGTTTTCAGCTGTCTGCCCTGGAGAGCTTTAAAAGAAACAAAATATACAAGGGCAAGAAAAAATGAGTTGGTGAGACTTTGTGCGGCCCAACGGTGTCATTTTACAAATCAAATCTACCGAGGGCCATTAGCATCGTTGTGTCACGGGGTTCATTGAAGGCTCGCTGTCTCCTCTGTGCGCGCATCAGCAATCCCTGTTGTGTCTGTCCTAATCATCGTGGCAGTGCGGTCCTATTTTAGACACTCACCAGAGAGTGACAGAATCCAGCGGCATGGACCGCATTGCCCTGCCTCAGGTCACCGAATAGCATCCGTCTGCCTGCCTCGCAAACAGGCGTCGCTGTGTGGTTTTTCATACAAAATGATGCATGGTTCATACAAAGCTCTGTCTGACAGTTGTGTTGGAAAAAATATTTCGTGGCATAATTTCACATTTTGCTGATTTTAACCATGTAAAATTGTCTAATTTTGTAACTACTGTGCTTGTGGTTTATTGTGATTTCAGGTACAATATCCAGTTTGGTAAAATACTCGATATGATTTGATAATCAGGCTATCAATGTAAAAAAACAATAATATACATTTACCTAAAGTCGGTATAAACACTGGCACTGCCTGTAAAAAGAGTTACTGTTTATTATGTAAACAATAAATGACTCTTGAGAACAATGGAGCTGTTTATGTAAAAACAATACGTAACATGATAGAACGGTGACTAAATCCTGTGCCGTTCTGCCAATCACTTCATTTTTATACGAAGCATTTTTATTGATTAACATCACATACCAGACAAGGTTACACTTTTGGGGATCAATTTGTGTCAATGTAGAGAGTAAATGTTTTGCCTGTCCTGCCTACGTTGTCTTTTATTTGTTTTGTATTGTCCAAGGAGCAAGAAAATCAATTGAAACAACAAATTATTGAGTTGGAACAGCTCAGTGAGAAAAAGGTGCGTTCCCAACAATTTATCCAAGTTGGTAGATATCTTTCTTATTTTTCCGTCTTATTTTTCTGCCTGTACATTTCCAGTATCTCCAGTACCTTCCCTAATTAATGTATGCATGCTTTATTTCAAAAGAATGAAACCCTTTTCAGAGATTTAAAACGAGAAAAAAATGTTTTCCATTCCATAATTAGTAGATTTTTCAACATTTTTTCAATTGATTCAAATTTACAGATGGAGCACAGTGATTAGACCTCATCACCACCATCACATTCAGAGCCATAAACACTGACCTTGTAGTCGTGAAACTTACCACTATGACAACCTTTATCAACTGTTACCAATGCAACCACCACCACGTATCGTCTTCATCAACAATTGTTCATTACTTGCACCACCGTCAGCACCAAATAATCTCCATCATTCGCATAGGCAGTGGTGGGCTTGCAAAGGTCACTCTGGAATCATGTGCGTGAGACAGACATCCTGGCAACCAGAGATCTTAGCCGTGGCCATCATCGAGTAATATCTGAACCAATCCTTGAATCCTTCCCCCTACACCAACCAGCATTGACCAGCTTGGTGCAGTATGGCCAAACAACTCCCACGACTGACGTGGAATGTCTGCGCTTTCTGGGGTACAACTTTAGGCAACAGCCGGCCGTATTCTGGATCGAGATTAAACGAATCTGATGAAGCACCTTTATATTGATTCAGCCAGGTCTACTTTAAAAGTACATTTCCTGGAAAGTTTTGACATACCTTACGGCTTAAAAAAACGGGGCCCCAATCTGCATTCACCCATCGATTTGAAAAGGCGGTTTGTAAGAGAAGCTTGCGGTAATTGGGAGTAGCGTGTGTGTCTGCAGGCTAAGAGATGCAGTTTGAATCTACTGTTTTTTTTCCCCAGATACGATCCGTGCAAACCGAGGTGGAAGAAACCAAGGCTGATGCGCAGAGAAAAATACGCCAGATGGAAGATGGAATCAGGTGCCGCGCCCCCCACCCCCCAGCCAATTCCTGATATTATTGCTAGCTTGCTTACATGCTCTTTATTTATTTATACGTTTATCAATTTATTTGTTGATTTATTTAGGTGTATGTTCACTTGCACATCTTTATATATTTGAAGAGGTTGAACGCGACCCCCTCTGCGTGTTCATTAACTTTTAGCAGAAAAATATACATTAAGCTTATGTTTCCGCACTGGCACTTCTTAAAGGCATCGAAATATGTACCTGATACACACTCTGAACCTTATATGGGGTACAATGTTCAATACTTATATATCTTAAAGTCATGGTGTTATTTCAACAGCTGATCTCAAAGTAAATTAATTTCGTGTTAAAAATTGTTACGGCTAAGTAAAAATGGGAATTTGTTTTATGTAAAATGTCATAACAGTGACCGTGCTGCAATGCAAATATCCATTAGGAATATTTGGTATGCTCTGAATGTAATGGACATTGAGTAAATCAATGAAGTTGTCGGCAGTAAGTCAATCTATCAGCCATATAATGGCCCTGCGTGAGGTAATTATACCTGCTGTTGTGCTACTTAGCAAATAGAAATTTCACCGTGGTATGCCTAGAGGCAAATATTTGGGGGAATTGATGTGCTATGCCAATTAGATGTTAATTTGTGAGCTACTATACTTTTAGACATATATAATAAAGAGGGGGGAGCAGTTGCATAGTGGTTAGCATCCTGCACTGTGAACCCTTCAACCCAAGTTTGGTTCCCAGCCATGGCTAAAATCAGCATCGAGTGATATCCACTTTACCGATCCTTTGACTCATCCTTCATCGATCCACACTGACCATTCGTGATGGACTGGACGCATAAGAGTGCGTGCTAATTCATGTGCAGACTCACTGGCATACAGCAGTTTGGTCAAGCACTACTCTGTGTATGGACATGTAGTGGGGAGGCCTTTAGCAGTGGATTGACAGAGGGTTGTTAACTATTAATAGTATGATAAAACTGGAGATTTTATTTTGTATTTTTGAGCAGTCATCTTTTTCCCAACATAAATCTTGCACGTTCACGTAGTTTTGTCAATGCATATTGTTATGAGCTGAGTGTGGAATACATTTAAAATTATATATGTGCCTTTTAAAAACTTTCCAAGAGTTAAATTTTGTCATCGCTCTGTGTAGCCACTGCACTTTAATTGCATAAAAAAACTTTTAAATTAAAGGCTCATGTATGAAAAAGATTTAACAAATTAATATGGTAACTAAGTTGAAATTAAGAGTGATTTATTTTATAGCAATTTAGATTAATAGGATCCATGTCTGTTTAATTGTGGTGTTTATTACCTCCAGCTAACTTGGGGGATTACTTATTAAAAGTGACTTCCCTTATTTGGATGGAAACTTAGGGCGGTGATTGTGAATGCACAGTGGCTTACTCTTGTGAACGATTTTACGGGGCCTTGAACCTCTGCTGAGTAACACATTCTGCATGTGTGCGCTGTGGTTAGTGCTAGACTCGACATCAGAAATTTCTGAATCAAGTCAGCAGTCCTGGAGTTGATAAATTCGTGATACTTTGTGGAAAGGTCAAAAGGTATTGTCCTGTTTAGTAACTAGGAATGTGGAATTTCCACCACTGGCTCCAGGGTTGCCCATGGTATTCAATTCTCCCCTAATGCTCTTTGAAACACATTCCTGCGGAGGGAGCTGGTAGGAACGTTGGGTTGCTCGGTCAATGGCCAGGGTCAACGGCGGCGTGGTGTATTCCGCAAATATGCCCGACTGTGAGGACGGGCACAAGCCGGCGTGAGTAGGTTAAACGTTGAGTATTATAAGGGGACCACGGGGTGACCAGCCCCTCCCCACGCAGCCCCACCCCACCCCTCCCACTCCCCACCCAGTTCCACCCTCCCCACCCAGCCCCTCCCCACCATCCCCTCCCCACCCAGCCCCTCCCCACCCTCCCAACCCAGCCCCTCCCCACCCTCCCCTCTCCACCCAGCCCCACCCCTTCCATTTTTGGATGCACGATGGACGGACGGACACAATAATCCCCTGTGGGCTGGTGGAACCAGGTGGTTCCTACCAGTATAAAGAGAGTGTTTGACTTGACTTTGAAATGCACCAACAACTATAATCCAGCCTTCCCAAACCTGTCACCATCTTTCATGGTTTTGCGATAGAACCATTTATTTTATCGGTTATAAATACAGAAGTGAGGGTAGTTGTTAGTTTCATAAATAACTAAGTTGCCGGCATTTGGCCGCAGAGATGGATGCTTGGAATTTCATGACAAAACAGGATTAGCAATGCAGAATTCTGAAAGATAACATTGCAGATACGTTTCGTAGATATGATGAGGCAAAAATGGTCATGCTGTGTGGGTTGTGTGTAGGATAGGGGAGGGCCGATTGCCTACACAGACATTCGAATGGTCAGCATATATCCAGTGACCATGAGGAAGACTTAGGACCAGATGGTGGGATACTGTTCGGGCAGATCTTGGAAGTCACGTGTCTCCTGTACGGCAGCTGCGCATCCTGGCAAAGCCCAGAAAGTGTTGGCATGGCACGGTGGCATTAATGGCTTTGGCCATGATTACATTTTGATTTTGATAGAACAACAACAATATCAATCAACAGTTGGGACCTTCCCACTAAATTGTCACATTGTGCCAGCTCATTTGTAAGCACACTAACCACCAGGCTTATGCAGCTGCCCATGACGACATTGTAAACCCTTTACAGGGCATAACCGTTGCTGTGGATGCTGTGGTACTTTTGTGGGAGACAGAGAGAAGGAGGAACGCCACACCAGGGCCTTGGAGGCGGAGAGGGCTCATGTCCAGCGAGCAGAGGCTGCCCTGGATGACTTCAAAAAGCAGGTGGAGCTCAACGCAGAGAAGATATATGGCGAGATGCGACATCAGGTGGACACACCCTCACGCTGCTACCTCACAGGGCTGTTGACATCTCCATATTTTGTCACCCAACATTTGTATTTCGACTGCAGGGCTAATCTGATGAGCTATGAAGCTATTTTTCACAGATGTCCAGTAGGTGGTGGGGTGGGGGGTCAGAAAGTTACAGAAACATTCCTTGAGCTAGGAATCTATTTGTGATGTTTCTACTGTTGCGGAGAGATTTATTTATTTTACTGTTTAATATTTATTTGTTACATAGTCAATGACGGTGTATGATATAAACAGTCTTGGGTCCCCAAGACCAGTCCTAAGCCTCGAGACCGGCTGGCGGAACTTTTTTTAGATCTTGACATTAATGTCGGCTTCTGGGTTCTGGCCTTGAGTATCCTCCATCCAAGAACTTTTAGGTTATGGGTGTTTCAAATTGGTCATGTGTACCTACGTTTGAAAGTGTTATTAGGGACTCGCCGTGGAGAGAACTGACCAAATTGATTAAAAGGTTGCCCCAAATTTTGTGGCTTTAAAACAGTGTTTAAAGGACAACCCTTGTTGGCAAGGCGATAACCTCACATGTACGATGCGAAAGAAGTTCAACATACATGCATACGTCATAAATTGGACTCCACTCCCGATGATGTTGTATGGCATCATCCTGTGAGGTCACACGTCATGACCGACCTTGACGCTGGCCTCCACATCATGGGCTCCCGGGCCTTGTGGCTTGTACCTCAGCCTTGGGCTTGTAAGTCACGGCCTTGAATTGAAGACTGATCACTCATGTTGTATTATTATTACTACGACTACTACTAAACATATGTACACATCACGCTATTGCGTTTACTTTCAGTGAAAGGATACTTCAGTTTTCAAATCCTGTTGTTCACGTTCAATGCAATCGCCTGCATGCATATCACAATTCACTCATCACACAGTGCAATCCATCTCAAGCACTGCAATCAACATGCTCGCAGAGTCTGAGGCTCCCCATTTCACCAAACCTGCGTTGACCAGCGTGGTGAAGTATGCTTATGACCGACACAACTTGGGGGGAGCCCTTCATCCAGCAGTGACGTTTGCTTAGAGCTGAAAGAGTAAGTTTGATTTAAACACCTACATGTTGATAATTGTCAAAATAGAGTGAACTTTGTTCCACATTGGCATTCATAGATGTTTGATGAATTCTGATGTGCAGAGCCAATGCAGTGTAAGTAACGAAGTTATCGAGGTTTTTATTTTTGTCCATCCAAGTTGTACTTTTCTTTCCTTTTCCAATTTAAATATAATATCAAGGAGAGCAATGGACAAGTTTACAAATAACTCAATGTCAAAGACAGAGCATTGTTAAAAATAGTGCCTGATTTGAAGACAGAATCCTAATGTAAATAAAGCCATGCATTTCTCTTCACCCGACGGTTGTAAATATAGGCAGGAACAATGTTAAATTTAGGCCATTGTGAAACGCTGCGCCTATATTTAACGGTTTACTCCAAAATGGCACCGTTAAATATGTATGTGCTTTATGTGTCCTCTATGAATGCATGCAGTTAACAATTTTATTTGTTGCACGATGGCCATTGTTACATAGACATTTGTAAACCAGATCACAAAAACTTACAATTATATTGTTAAGGAAAAATCCTTGCATACACATTTTCCAGGCCTCCTTTGCGAAAGAGAATATCAATCAGGCTCTCACGTGCTTAAATAAAGAACATTTATATAGCGCATACACACATTGAACAAAAAAAACACTTTTATAAGGCCAAGGGGGTGCTATGGAAGAGTGTTTGATACTTGGACTCACAATGAGAATGGTTTAACTTCAATCTTGATTTGAAGCTTTCGTGACTGCAGGAATCCATACTCTTTGATTATTTCGGTAAAGTCACTGCAATTAATGGTTGGGGTCACCCTGATCCATCATCCCTCCAATGTTGATAAAATAAGTACCACTTTGTGGAATTTCAACATCGTTTGCCAGATGGAGATACTGGTCCTTGACTTTGGACTGTGGAATTTCCCACAGTTCACGGCCGCCAATGGAGAATGACCATTGCTCTGTGCTTGTCCAAGCAAGTTAGATGCTTTGATTTGACTTTATAGTTTTTTTTTAATGAAGATAACATTTATCTAATTCAGTTTTTCCGCACCGTAAATATTTTGCATACAAAGCCACAAGTTGATGACTTTCTTTCCCAAATCGCGCACTGTCAAAAAAGAAAGCTCGGTTGGAACGCTGAGACGGGGTGCAGAGAGGGTTACACTCGTCAGCTAGGGGCTGTTAATTTTATTCTTTGCACAGCTTACATTTTATTCGCCAGTTCATAAGTGCAAGGTGCGTCTGGTAGCACAAATTATCGTTCACTCTTTGCATTCATTGACGTTTTTGCAACCCAGCATACCAGCGGCTCTCTTCAAAGGGCAGTACCTTTTAATGCTGTGCCATGTGTAAAAACCGTTTAATATTTGTCCTTGTCATAAGTGCACAGTAACAGTTGACAAGGCCACAGTTTTTTTGTGGGGGTTTCCATACAAATCTGGTTCATGTCTCTAGTCAGCGTACAGCCTTGTTTCTGAAAATAATTGGCAAACGCAGGCTCCATCAATAGGGCAACTATTCATAGCCAGACCCGAATGAGGTGAAGGTCAGAAGCTGCCTCTTAGTTTCCACAAATGAAATTTTCGCAAAAGGAACACGAGAGAGCTTGTATTTAAATGCAGCAAGGTTTTTTGTTTTTGTTTTAAAGACGCGTAACAAATCTACGCTCGTGCCCACGCACCATTTAACTCGACTCTTGGGTCACGTCGCTTTTATTGGCACAATCAAGTAACATCCAGACAGGTGCTGTTTGAAGCCAACAAACTTTTTTTACGTTATATGGCTCCTTGTGCAGTCGGCGAGTGTCATATACTGCAATAAGCAATGCGCACCTGCACGGGTGTGTTTGATTGTGCCGTGCCTCTGTTTGCTAGATGTCGACAACAGGTAGTCAAATTTGGGGCAGACTAGCACCTCCGATTTGCATGGTTGGTAACGTATGGTGCGAAAGAAGTTTAATAAGATACATATATATACGTTACCATGTAGGCTTTCGCAACCAATATTATTTATAATGAAGGTTTTTGGGTTAGATTGCGTAAATATAAATGTTTCGTTAACCCACCGCCACCAGACACAGCAAATTACTGAGGTTTGTCACGTTAACAAAAACATGCCAGTTAGTTACTAAACCCACAACATGTACAATTTGAGTACGACATTGAAGACCGAAACAGGAAGACTTCTTCACAATTCTGGATGGCTGTAATAACCAGCGAAACGTTGTACTCAAATTGTAAATGTCGGTTTTCTTTCCAACATACCGGTTTGCTGAAGTACCAACTAATTGGCAAGTTTTGTTTACGTGACAAGCCTTCGTAAATTGGCTGTGTGGTGGTGGTGGCGGCGGATTAACAACACGTTTACGTGATCTAACCCAAAAAAACATTATTACAGACGTACATACGTGAGTGCATGCATATCACAATTGCACTGACGTGGGTCAGCTAGGTGAAACAGAAGATTCAAGTTTATATTGTTTTGAATATGTATTTAAAGCTTGAGGTGCTGTATTGTCAAATATGACTCGTAATACTGTAATTTGTATAAAGGATTTGCCGATGTTTTCAGTGAGTCACCATGTGCTTTGTGACTTTAAATGTCTTCTTGTGTTAGCACCGTCATTTTTTTAAAATATTCTAACAGCAATGATATTAAGCAGATATTAATATTCTAACAGCGGTGATATGAAGCAGATACTGTATATATTCAGATATGAAGTGGCCAATATCAGCTTTTACAGTTAAAGGAACAATTTCATGCTAATATCACAATTTAGTGAGACACTGCAGATGCAGGAGTAGCTTTTAAGGCACGCCAAGAATATTAAAAACAAGAACTTCCACATGTTTCGAGTTTACAGCTTTGCCTTCTTATAACTTTGACATGTTTATTCAAAGGACCCCGCTTTTTTGAAGTTTCCTTTATTATGCAACACTTTAAAGAATTTCTTTATGGAGCATATGTTTTATGACTGAATGGCTTCCTTTGCTAAATTGCCTGACATTGGCTACATAAAAGCGGAATAAAGGTGAAGGGTTTGGATGTGTCACCTGCACAGAATCAAACTCTGTGAATTTTTAACCCATTCTCACTGAAAACAAATCACCCCTCCTAGAAAATGGTACAACATCGTAATCAGAATCTGTATTCATTCTGGAGGAATCGGATGAGCTATGTAGCTGATTTTCACAGATGTCCAGTAGGAGTGGGTTCAGCTAGTAATACTGTTATTTGTATAAAACGAAAGGAGTGCAAAGTCGAGAAAAGGAAAAAAATTAAGGGTCTAAGCACAAATCGTATAAGCATATAAATTCCTGACGATTTTTCAATACTAAATGTAAGCTTGGTCAAGGCAATAAAACAACAACAGCAATACCAGTCCTAGACACACAGACACAGCACTCAGTTCGTCAATAAAATTGCACATTAAACTTGAACTATCGAAGAAGAAAAAAAAATCCATATAGCATGTTGCTAAAGTTCAGTGTTTATGTACATCAAGCACATTGCAGAAACAGTCAACATTTTTTTCATATCTAATATATAACAAGCGAAGTATTTAGGCAATGGCTCTTTTTCTTTAAAGCACAGATGGATTGAGCGCAGATATGCGTAACTTTGACACGTTAATGGAGAAATATGGACTGTTCCTCATCTGTGCAGAAGGCCGTGGGTTTAAATCCAGTCACAGAATCTTCACAGGAGCCACATGACTCAAGATATGTTTTCGTTTATTGGGTATTACTGGTTTACGATGATTCAGGTTATATATTTTTTCAAACTGCATTGTGCTTCTTTCAGTATCCACATGCATGTTGCTTTTTGTGTTTAGGTTGTTGTCCTTCCCCTGCACCTCCGATTAGCATGGTTGACTACATACGGTGCGACCGAAGTTTAACATACATACATATTAAAGCGGTTATGGTGCAGTTGATAGCACCTGTTAATTTACTCTATGAGATCTCTTTTACCAGTGGAAAAATATAGTAGTAGGTTTTTACCCTTTTAAACTGGTACAAAACTGACACCTTTATTCAAGGCATCATGCTTGCAATAACCACAACACAAGTTTGCTTTTTTGACTACTTGTGTTGTGGTTATTGCAAACATGATGCCTTGAATAAAGGTGTCAGTTTTGTACCAGTTTAAAAGGGTAAAAACCTACTACCTACTACCTGTTAAATGAAACATTTAATATACAATATTGTGTCACCTAGACGGACAACACAATGGCAGAGCGCGAGTCTCACAATCGCACATGAAGGGGTAACACTCAACGCACCGCACAGACAGATTCAATAAGCTGCTTCTCCTGGCCTCCTTGTGAAGCCCAAGGTTGCAATGCCAGATTTTTACCCCAATCTATCCCAAGTACTATTGAGGCTTAACCCTGCTCAGCTGCCAAGATCTGACGAGGTCGGGTGGATTCAGTGTGATTTTACACAGGAATATATTTGGTCTTCCATAATATAGTGGCACGCAGGGTTTGCACGGGTGAGGTGATAACCACAGCAGACAGCTCTGTATGCACGGACAAAGTGTCCCGGGCAAATGCATTGCAGCCACACCAGGCATTGGGGCCATTTTGTCGAGCATTAGGATGTCCTTGTATGGAAAATTATCGGTGGCGGTAATGAAAATCAGGATTATATGAGATGATATGTGTGAAGTTGTATATTTTGCATTTCTGCAGCCACCACGGCTGGTTAATGTTAACGAAAACGTTAAACAAATAACAAAAAGTGTATTTTTTTGGTTGCTTCGCGTATCTGAATGTTGCAATTTAAAGCGTCTTATGTCATAATCATAAGTGACTACTTTGTATGCTGTGGTTGTACCCAATGTTATCCTGTCCTTTAGACTTCTTAGTGAAGTTATCGCTTCAGTGCTTACTTTTAATAGCCTTAGTGTGAAAAGGGGGAGGCACAGTTGGAAGCTTTCCTTTCACTAGACTGAATCCTGAAATTGCTCTATAATATAAACTGCATCTGCCGTTGCACAGTTGATTATATATTTCACTCATGTCGTTTTCCCAGCCCATTTTTGTCATTTACAGATTTAAAATATAAGAAAAGTGTTCTTCTTTAGAGATATGTGATCCTAAGGTCCATCTTGTTGAAAGGCCTTTTAAGTTTGCTGAAAGGCTCTTGGCATGTGCCTCCGTTCTCACACTAAATCAGGCACAAATATGCTTTTTTTCCCAAAACTTGGAATAAGGCCTGGTGTTTTAAAACATTTTTCTGGTTTTATTTACACGCGAGGGCAAATAAACAGCAAATACGCATTTGCAAAGATATGAAAAATATCAAAGGCGGCACCGTTAAGGTCACTGTGAATAGCGGTTGGCCGAAGTCTGTCACCTTGCCTTTCTCCCATTTGTTCTTATAACCTTAGTGTGGCACTCGGCGCACGTAAGTTTAACTTGCGTTATTTTGGTTCCAAACTACGTGAAATACTGTTGTGCGTTCACAACATCTTACTCAGTGGTTTGATTGTAAGCCAAACTAATGTTCCCCTCGAGTGTCATTTATCGCGTGCCTTACACCGCTGGAGGGAACAGGCGCTGTGCTCTTAGTAGTGTTGAGCATGTTGTGAAAACCTTCGTACGTAGCCAACTGCGCTAATCGGAGGTGCAGGGGAAGGACAAGTTAAACTTTACGCATGCCGTATATTACGTGTGTGTGTGTGTACATTTTTTCCACAAACATAGCTGTTTCATCCATAATAGCCGTTTAAATATATTTTGTAAATATGATGGAAATACCGATAATTAGATTTGTTCCGTGGGGTGGTGGAGCGAGTTCGCGCAGTGCTGAGTGCACCACTCGATGATCCTGGGAGTCTGAATTTGATTCCTGCGCACGGCTCACATTGGTAGTGAGAGTTACCCGAGCTGGTCCTGGCCACTGCCATTGACCACCTTACACTGACGAGCATGGTGGAGTCTGGTAAAACAACCCCAATGACCGATACGGCATCGAGAGGCCTTCTTACAACAGTAAATTGAAATATCTTATAATTAACAGATTTTTTTATTTTTTTCAGGAAATTTCCATTGAATTTTAAAGATTTTTGTTACTTAGGATGGTCCTACTTTAGGGATGTTTGGCCACTTATTTATCGAGTACCCTGCCATTCGGGCGAGGGCACTGGAGAGAGTGCTCAAAAGCATCCGACGTGCGAGTGAGGGGACAGCACTCGTGACACTGGCCCTGCCTATCTGCTCATGCCATCACCCACGCAGATGACGAAGGTGGAGAGCGACTTGTCCCGCTCCAAGTCACTGCGGGAGAAGCAGGCGAAGGAGTTCACGAGACAGCAGGAGCAGTTGCGGCAGCGTTACGAGCAGCAGGTACCCAGCACCCCAGGGTAGTGAGGGCAGAGTGCTGGCGGTTCCCACGGGGCTACCGCTCTCGTCACCGTGCTCGCCCATTGTTGCATTAACCGCCGTTGGCGGCTGGTTGAGGCTGGAGAGAGAGGCGGCAGAGTTATCCAGCGAGTCCCATGATCGGCACCATCTTGTTTCTGAATTGCTTTGTTACGTTTGTTGAACGTCTTTCGCACAGCATGTAGCCATCCGCATTAATCAGAGCTGTGAAACATCTCAATGTTGGATGTAATACAGTCAAACGTTTTAAGAGGCAAAAGTTTGCTGTGTCGAAATAAGTGTGAGGTGGTGCTTATCTCCATCGGTAGTTTTGAGTGTCTGGTGGAATTGCACAGTTCTACGGCAGGGGTTATGCTATGTTTAGTAATACCTCTGTTATGTGTATTTATACCACATCAACACGGTAAGAAAGTACTCCATTGTGTGTCAAGTATTGCAGAGGATCCCTTGGAGGGGAAGTCTGGTGTCAGCAGCCTCTGTAATTTCAGCTCCAATCGCATATATTAAAGCTGTTTCAGTTAAAAGCTCGTCGCTAACACCTCCGATTAGCATAGTTGGCTACGTATTGTGCAAAGGAAATTCAAGATATATACACAACACAAGTCTTTACTTGAGACTGAATCTAAATATGAGCACACGTGCTGGATCAGTGAGGGCCTCTCCACGCCGTGCAGGTCGCGGGGGCCTATTTGACCACATGTCTCCACCACGCTGGTAAGTGTGGGTTAGTAATGTTGGGGAGCATCGGTGTGGGAGCCTGGAAATACGGTACAGCAATGAATGGCCACTACATTGCCTTCTGCTACCCACCACCTAATCCCTTAGCCTATACAGGCAGTCCTCTTCTTACGATAGAGATGCGTTACGACGAACCCATCGTAAGTCGAAAATATCGTAAGTCGAAGATGGCCTAGCCTACCCAGGAGTCTTAAAGAATGGTGATAATTTAGCAAAACAGAGCAATTTACAGTACCGTACTGTATAAACGATATACTGTATGTATTTATTAATTACAATACTGTATTGCACAGTAAAATGTAAAGTAAAAAAAACAAGGTAAATTTTTTGCCTACCTATATGAACTGCAATTTAATAGAAAGTTTTTTTCAGGAAACAATCCTATCTGCTATAAAAACTGTTAACATGCATTGAACGTATCTTATCGTGGTAACCCTAAAATGAAATCGCTAAAGCTACGTATCATACATGCATTGGACGTATCGTAACGTATCATATTGTACTGTACTCACCAACATTCTGTCCGTCGTATCGTATCGCTATCGCCATCGTAAGATCGAAATATCGTAAGTCGGACCATCGTAACTCGGGGACTATCTGTGCTATTGGTTGTCCACGATGTTCATCTGTCCCAGCCCTCTCCAGGGTCAGGTCAAGTTCAAGTGTATTTATTTAACTTGGAGAGAACTCAGGAGACCAGGATAGTCTCATTTGCAAGAGTTACCCAGGTTATCAAAACTACAAAAGCAAAACAATGAAGCAAATATAAATCGGCGCAAAAACAACTGTCACGTGAAAATTTTCAAACATTACACAATTCATCGTTAAACAACGCATTCCCTGCAGTGCAAGTTGGCTCGGGCAGATCACCTCCAGACTGATCAACGTACAACGACAATAATGTGACAAGATGAGTAGGGCCAACCTTGCTCATCGGACGAGAGGGCATTCATGTTTTGCTGCGTGAAATAGTATCATGCAAACGCCGTCATCCCTGGGTGTCCAGATCGTGGAGCTACGCCTACAGCAGGAGCAGGACAAGACGCTGGCCCTGCAGCATCACGGGGCGGACAAAGAGCGGCTCTTGAAACTGCACCAGGAGGAGATGGAAAGCCTGGAGGCTCGGTTGCGAGCCACCGCCATGGAGCAGGAGACTCACTTCCAGGAGAGGAGGAAACGAGAGGCGAAGGTAATTGCAGAATCACACCATTCATTTAAAACTATTTTAACTACTTTTTATATTCCCAGGTAAGGCCCACTGAGCAATACAGCCATTTTTCAGAAGGCACCTGGCCACAAATGATAGCTCAACGAAGTGACTTATCACGTGGAAAGTTATTGCAGCCTCATACTGTAAACGCATGTTATCTAAATGTGGAGAGAAAAACCGGAGGACCCGGAAAAAAAATCCACATGACCACGGGGAGAGAGAACATGCAAACTCCAAATATATGGGCGTCAGGGTCAGGATCGAACCCACGACCTCCTGTATACCACGCGAGGTATTTCACGACTCGCCAACATGACGTGGTCATTCACTCTCTCATGGAGATCCATTGAAGGATCTGCCTTGTTCATACTTGCATAATTTTGATGGCACTGCATTGCACTTAACTGTTTTAGAACATCACACAGTGACTGAGTTTGTGGTACAATGTTCTAATAACGGTGCCACTGCTCTCCACACGTATACCACACATGTCTGCATATACCACGCTGAGGTCCACTAGGTTCATAGCGTCGGGCGCTAATCACTGCAACACCACTCGCTCCATGCCCTTTTGTTAATGCAGGTTAATTCAATGGACGACATGGTCATTAATGAATAGGAGTTTTCGATGTGCAACTCTCACTTCCCATGGGGTTGAGCTGCCATTGTTTATTTAGTACCCTGGACATGCCATTTATGAGTTGGTGTCATGGATCGGTTCATTGTAAGTCATTTCTACAAGCTTGGGTTTCACTGAATACTGGAGTATTAAAATTAAAACACATTTTCAATATGTAGGTTGAGTATTAGTTAATTATTGTGATTCCATGTTGGGCAGAATGTGAGAGATAAGTGAGAACTTATGCTCCTCTACCTACAAAAATATTTTACACTGCATTTCAGGATCACAATATTTTACCAGAGTTTTTTTTAAAGGCAACAATATGAGGTCATGAAGTTCAAATTCAGCTCTTGATATATTTGCATGGCTGCAACTACCTCTTGTGTCACTTGAAAACTCCCGCTTTGATTCACGTGTTTCCAGAGGGCCATGTCAGTTCAGCAGAGAGCACTATGTACATATTACGCATGTATTTAGTTCTTCAGCGTCTCCAGATTTCAGTGCTTCTCCAGGGATAATTGGCTCTCAATCATGATGTGAATTGCACTCTCTGACTACCGTGTTCATGGAAAGAGCAACATTAGTTCAGCTCTCAACCCTAATTTTTCGGAATTAGTTTGATTCATAAGTTGGCATAAGTGCTGACATTTGTACCGTAGCAGATTGCATTTCCCCAGCCTTGTGACTTTAGTTGCATGTTCTGACAGTGTCACTTGTCTTCTACACCAGCTTTGGGGGGGGGGGTGGGAGCTTCCCTCCCAAGCCAACTCACGGTGAGCAGCTGACTGCTGTTTGTCAGCGCCGAGCAGGCGAAGGGTGGCAGGTGTGGGTCACCTCGTCCCATTGTTTGCCAGCCCCACCCTGCTAGCCTGCACAGTGACGCCAGCCCAAGGAGCCCAATGAGGCTGCGTCAATGTCACAATTTTACCGGCAACCGTCAATGGAAGAAAGGGTAATTTGCTGTTGGAGGGGTTACTGCATACATTTATGTGCGTTATGCACTAAAAAGCAATGACGTAATAAAATTATAATTCCCTTTGTCACTGCACTGCTGGATGAGGGCCTCCCTATGCCGTGTCAGTAATGGGGGGTTTTTGACCATACTTCACCACCCTGGTCAAGTTGGTGAAGAGTGGACATGCAGGCGGGACCAGTTCTAAGATATAAGTTACATTTATATAACAGTAATTAGTCCGATAGATTGCATTGAACCATGCAAATGTGGAAGCCTGAACGTTGGTTTTCCCAGCAAGTTAAAGCACTCAACTGACTTATATTTTTTGAAGAATGATGACAAGCTTCTGAGAATGAGATTCTAAGAATTGTATACTGTATGTGAGAGGGTTCAGAATATGGCACAAACAACAGTAGCATCAACTTAACGTCAGGCCATGAGTGTTCAAATGTTTTAAATATTTAAATGCATAACTCTAACACCACTTCAAAGACATGTACTTCTGAAAACAGCAAAGAAACGTTCATATAATACATGTTACATGTTTTAGGTAGCAGAATTGCATCAGACTACATCTAACACCTTCTGGAAAGTCGTATATGTGTGTGGAGGCCTCTATAGGGAAGGGGGAGGGCGTGTGTTGCTTCCCGGAAGAACCTGGGGAAAAAATAAGTTAATATATTTACCGGAGGGTGCCACGGTGTGGAGATGTTAACTACCTCACTCAAAAAATAAGTTCCCTATATAGGTCCCCGGACCACAACGCAGCAAGAGATTTTTTTTTTTTTTTTGTTCCAAAATTCTCGGCTCCCGGTTCATACTCGGCGTACACTGCATTGAGCGGGGCAGGGTCGAGAGAGTGGCCAACAGGGAGCCGCTCTCAGTCGTTGAGAATGGAACATTCTACAAACAAACTGAAGGCACCCCAATGGGTTATCCCTTGTCTCCGGTTGTCACCAATATTTTCATGGAAAAATTTGAGACGGATGCCATCCAGGCATCCATCTACGCCCGTCCTTGTGGAAGAGGCACGTGGATGACACGTTTGTCATCTGGCCACATGGCCGACTAGCTCTGAACCAATTCCTCAACCACATCAATTCCATACACCATCCCATCAAATTCACCATGGAGGTAGAAAAGGATGGCACGCTACCCTTCTTGGATGTCCTAAACAAAAAGAGACCAGATGGCTCAATGGGCCATTCTGTCTACAGGAAAGTAACCCATACTGACGCCTACCTAAAACCTGATTCCCACCACCATCCATCCCAGAAGAATTTCCTCATCAAACGCTACACCATAGAGCTCAATGTATCTCCGGACATCAACACCTAACCAATGAACTCAAACACGTACACCAAGCTCTCAAGGCGAATGGATATTCTGACTACACAATCCGCAAAGCCATCACCCCAGCCGTGAGGAAGGAGCCATCTGAGGATCCAATCAAAACCATCACCTTGCCATACATAGCAGGGGTCACCAAAAAGATTTCTAAAATCGTGAACAAACACAAGATCCAGGTCCGATTTAACACAGTACATAACATTTGTGATCTGATTCCATCTGTGAAGGACAAGATTCCTGACATGCAATATCCTGGCATCTACAAACTAAGCTGTATCTGCGGCAGCAGTTACATTGGGGAAACTCAGCGACATGTCTCGGACCGTATTCGTGAGCATAAGGCAGATTTGAAACACTGTAGGGCCAATACTTCTGCCGTGGCTGATCATCATTTTAATGTGGCTGGCTCACACGAAATTGATTTCTCTAAGACGATGCTACTTTGCAAGCCTACTGCCTGTCAACAAAGATTCGTTCATGAAGCCATCCATATATACAGACACAATTTCAACCGAGAGGATGGTGATAAACTCAGCAATCATTGGAAAGATGTCATCAACCACTTTGGGTCATGACTTGTCAATCAACCTCCACCGTCAGCAGTGTGGGTGTGAGGAGTGGGGTGCAGTGATTGCCTGGCGGCCCTTTGATTTGTTTAGACCCACTGCTGGTGCCGTTATTTTCTCCTGCATTGGCATTAGCTGCCCTGCCCACGCTGCTGTTGCCGCTGGGACACTTGGGCTACGCCCAACTCCAAACCTTTATAAACAGTTTGCCTTTAGAGGCTAACCCCCCTTTTCCTGATGACGACCGCTTGTGTTGCGATCGAAACGTCGTGGCTTTTTTTTCAGGCTACAGTCTACATTATAGACTGCCAGTACACTCACCAAACTTAATAACCAGGCTACAGTCTACATTATAGACTGCCAGTACACTCACTCCGATGAAGAACCAGGCTACAGTATATATATTTTTTATTCACTTTATTTTTATGATTATGTTTCTATCTACGTGACTTTACCGAAAGAACCAAAGAGTATGAATTCCTGCAGTCACGAAAGTTTAAAGTCAAAGAGAGGTGTTAATGTAGGTGAGCTTGGTCTCCGTATTTGGTCCGGGGTGAGTGCTGGAAAGACCATGTAAGTGGCAAAAATAGACTTACATCTCCTTCGCCACAATATACCCTGCAATTCGTGCCTGAAATCTTTTGTTCATGCAAAGTCAGTCGTATGGGTGTTGATATCTGTTGGTTTTTAAGTAGGTAGATCTGAGGTTTCCTGGTATTTAAGGTCAGACCAGATATTATTTCAAATATATTTTGAGTTAAAATCCCAACAAGAGGTTGGGTCAGCCCATCATCTCTCTAGGGTTGATTGAGTGTGTACTACATTGTGCCTCCCACCCCATGACAGGCTGCAAATGGAGTTGAGTGTGGCCCTTGTACTCATTTGAGGAGGAAGACATTTTTACCTATTTTAGAGTCATTGTTTATGAAGTCATTGTAGAATGCAATTAGATCTTAGCGGTTGCCATTTACAGACCCCTGCTATTGCGAATCATAGCTTTTTTTGAATGATCGCTTTCTCAACATTTTTTTCACTATCTCTCTGCTCGTTGGGAAGTTCACCATTCTCCTCTGCTGCCCCGTATTACGAAGCCCCCTACCCTCAAGCAATCATTGCTCTCGACTTACTGCCCCCTGTTCCAGTTCAGCCTCAAGACCTTCTTTCCTTTTACTGGTAGGAACCCACTGGTTCTGCTAGAAAAATGTAACAATGCATACTAGTTATCATAAAATGATAATTGGTTTTTTACCCTTCTATCTGGCAACAAAACTGACACCTTTTTTTTACAAGGAGTCATGTTTGCATAGACCACAATACCTGCAGCCATAATGCAAACAAATAATATAACTCTGATAATATATGCACTGTCCTCGAAGTTGATTGGTCCACACCCGAGACAGCTTTCCTTAGAGCCTAGTCTCACATGGGTTGGACCAGATGACGCCTTTTGGCGTTGGACCAGATGACGTCTTTTGGCGTCATCATCATCAGCCATGATATGTCCACGTTTCCATAAATTGACACAGTATGATCCATCTCACATCATTATTCAAGCATTTTGTTCCTAAAACAGTATTCTTCATAATATATATGAAAGTAATAGTTTGGCTCTGTAGCTAAGTATACATGTTAAAGTGCTAATATATACAAAATTAGTACCACAGTGTTGTGATGACGCTTACTCACTTCGAAGCGAGTCATCTATTTCTAACACTCGTAGCTATACAAATAGTTTGGTATTAGAAAGTCACCACAACTGTTACCTCCGTGACCTCTGTCGACCGAATGGGCGTGAGTCTTAGTGTCTTCTAGGTATATTCCTGCTCGTCTCTGGTTGTGGCCTTGAGTTATAGGTGGACATTCCACATTCCCATAGTCGGGGCCTACCTTTATTGGACAAACACTCTTGATTTCCCACAAATTGGTACAAATTTTATTGACCCACAACTAGGATTGAGCTCGTAATATTTTTCGATTTAAAGCTTTCGTGACTGCAGGGATTAATCTTCTTGGTTCTTTCGGTAAAGTCACGTAGAAGGGAAGTAATAAAATAATAAAAATAAAACATAATAAAATAAAATCATTCTCACGACGTTTCGGCTACAACGCAAGCAGCCGTCTTCAGGTGAAGAATGAGGTGAGGAATGAGGATATTTACATTACAATTGAAGTGCCCTAACCACATTAGTCCTCAAGCTATAACAGTCATTGTCATTAATTGCACAAGTGTACAGTGTATAAAATATCAAATTTAGATTTACGTTTAAAGTATTTTTAAGCAAGTGATCAAACATATCCACGTGCATGTGAATAACTTATCCCAAGGACTGGCAGCTGACTTCAATTTAGATTTACTTGGTGTTTCAATGGGGGTTAAAACATTTTTTTGCAAATAAGCCTCTCGGACAGTTTAGAGGGTCGTGGGGTTAAAGTCACATGGCTTTGACATGTGTGATGTGGGCGACTATAAGTAATGGCTTAGAGTGGCCCTTCTCAGCTCGTAAGGTCACACACCAAAAGTGGGCCATCAAAGCCCTCTTTACCAAAAGGGTCATGACCCACATGGTCAAAACACACTGGCTTAGGGTTTTCATTGCTTAGGGTAGCAAGTTGTATGGATAGGCATGAACAAACATGCATTGCACGCCAACTAACTTTATAAAGAGGGCCTCACTCACTCCTGTGACACGCATGCATGATACACGCGCTCGGCTTTTTTGGTTGAACACTTTTTGTTTATTTGCTCACCGCAATTCACTCTTTTGTCAGAGTTATATTTACCTCTTCTCCCAAAAGCAGGAGAGGAAGCGATGAGATGGCAAATCAAGTTTTGGGATAAGTAAAAATGGGCGGGGGGGGACGAAATCATTTCCAGCCTATACATTTGCATAAAACCAAATCGTCCACTCAAACAATAAGGACGTCATTGAAATGATGCAGTTAAATACAGTTCAACACTTAACTGATGATGTATATAGCTTCACACGTAACGTAAGGTTCTTAAATGAATACCATAATACGTTCCACCAATGTCGTATTGAAAAGCACAGCACGTTAATCACCGTGTAGCATTGACTGTAAAGTTTTGAGCTTGGTGGTCATGTAAAATAGTTTAAGCAGTAACCACAATTTAAATTGGCATTTCTTGTGACAGGCTATTACAGGCAGCTGTATAGACAATATTGACAGAAGTTTTGTGAAACTAAAACTCAGCAAAGCGAATTAAGGAAAACAAATTAGCGAAGCCTTTTGCTTTTTCGATTTCAAATGCCATTTAAAGAGAGCAGGGATATTAAACTGAAGTTGAAAAATTTGAGAGGAAAAAAACATAATGGAAAAGTTTGTGAATAACTTCAAATATGTGGCAGTACTTCAGAGTCATAAACATACCGTTCTAGGAAACATGTGAACACAAACAGACTTCCAAACACACACTTTGGGAATTAATGAGAACATTTTAGGGTGTTATGTTGGAACAGCACGGTTAGTGTTCAGCCTTAGCTTTTATCCTTGCGCCCCCCCTAGCCCCCAACCCGAGGACACTATCCAGAAGTATGCGTATCCGCCTAGGGAAATATTCAGTCCCACAACACCAGTGGCAACACTGAGCTATTGTGCGTTGAGTGTTGATATCTAAAGTAGCCGTCTCCAGAAAAACTATACCAAGTCAGAAAAGTTGATGTTATTCTGACATTGTACATAGAATGCCTGAATATCTGCACACAAAGTGATTCACTAAATTAAGTTGGATTGTTGATTCAAATAAGGGAGAGTTTTGTGCTCTGAAACTGAAAGATTGCATATTCTTGGATTGTACAGCACTGCGGCAGTGTTCTACAAAATTCTGTATTTTATGTGCCCTCTGTGCATCGTAGTACACTTTGTTGATGGGTTAAGCAAGTTGCGTCTCTTAACACTTGGAAAACTTTTCAAATGTTTCCCAAACAAATTCACATGCTCTTCTGTGCATTTGACTTTAGTGTTGTTGTTGTGTGTGTATGTGTCTAGCCAAGGTGACATGTGGACTGTCGTCTCCTTTCATTGGCTTACCTCCTCGACTGTGGAGCTCTGGGGTGGGGGTGGGGTGTCCTAGGTGGATTGAAGTTGTGCCAAAGTTGATGTGACACTTCTATCACAAGTAAGCTAGCAAACAAGAATGCTTAGCTGTTCACAAGTGTATCGACAGGTCCACAACACTTTTAAAATCCAAATCATTAATACGTTAAAAACTGCAGCGATTGTTTGGTCACAAGTTACGTAATTTTACACGTGCAATCCATTCATATTTGCGCACACTCTATAAAAGCCACCATTTTCCAATTTTTGTTACTTAAAAAGTAATTCATCACAACAACGAACATTAAATACATTTATAATTGAATTCACTTGCAAAGCATTCTTTTCAGCATGCGCAATGTGAGAATAGTTGAAACGTTCGTCACCTGCATTTCAGTGCATAAATTATATTTTAAGGGGTTCAACTTGCGTTCCGTCCATCTTTAATTGACGCATTTGTCCTTAGTCCAAACCTGCTTCCTGCCGGCGTAGGTTGCGTTTCCGCGAGCCGCGTTCAATATTAGTTTGTGATCGTATTTTTTTCGCCGTTCTTGAAAAGTATATTGTAAAAACCTCGTTGGAAATGCACAGCGTGCCAATTTAGGGCATCTGAGGTGCGCAGTTAAAATAGTAAAAGATTTTTACTTAACATTTATAAAGCGCAGTAGGATTTCGAAATCTGAGCAACTGCGTCGCTGGGCGCCATTTTTCTGCGCAGCAGGATTTCGGAAAAAGGAAGCGACCGCGTCAGAAAATTGTGGATTTTATTCCGGCAGGACTGGCAATCGCGAAGGGGAGCTTCCATCGATGGAGGCTGTGAGCCGAAATGAGCGTTATTTCGCTTTGTAGCGCAGCAGGGCTTTGCAAACTCCGGCGAGTGCGCTGAGAAATACTGTTTCTGAACGCAGCGGGATGCGAAAACTCGAAGCGGTACGCAGCTTGATACGCGCGAAGATCCAAATTCTATTTTCATGCGCTGTAGGGTTTCAGATGCTTGCGCGAATGTAACCTGACGCAATGGCCCTGCCGAACAGCGCAGACAAAAAAGCGGCTTTGGATTTCTGCTGAGAATACCCTGCCGTGCTGTTATGTTTTTCTGGACGGCGGTTCCCCAGAAACGCTAAATGAAGGGGCAGCATGGGCCGCACGAGGAAGGAAGGAAGGGTGCACGGACGCTCTTTAGCACCTCCTGCCTGCACGAGGGCTTTAGATGTTTCTGGGCACCAGCAGGACGGCTCCCCCCGACAAAAAGCCAAGATGACGCTTATTTTTTCATAGATGGATAAATCTGATTACGTGGAACCATAAACTGCAGGGATTTTTAACAAAAGGCCCCTTTCTTGTGAGGCCCGGCTTGCGACGAAGCCTCCTGGTGCTACGGGAGCCCTCGCGCCGAGCCTCTGATGCGGCGTTCAGCGGGCGGGGCTATGGAGCCGCTCGTAGGTGCAGAAACGGCGCACGCGAGCGACATGCCGAGCAGAGTGCGGCCTCCTGCCGAGAGCATATACAGGCAAGGAATATCGATAATCCCGCGCAACAGTAGCCTAATTATTTGTAGTGGAAAAGATCGGGCGACACGAATGGTGGTAAGAAAGCGGCGGGTTTTTGGCTCGTTGGCGGTGGCCAAGGTTAGGAGGACGCGAACAATGGCTGCAGGCTGCTGGACTCTGTGCACATTTCGCTGTCCTGGCAGGTGGGCACATTTTTACATTTCATTTTGAGTGTCGTATTCGAATCGGGGTGCTTGCTTTAAAATGTTACCTAAATACGCGGCGGCGCTGTTTTTGTGAGCTAATTGCGCGCTGTTGCAGTGGACTAAGTCTGCGCCATATTTTTTCCCTTCCCCTGCATGTGCACATTTTGTCGCGCTGCGTAAAATTTCCACGGCGTTCATTTAAAGAAATTTAAATCATTAATTTAGGCAAAGAGTTACGAGTATCGCGATTGTTTTTGTTTGTGTTTTTTCCCCCCGCATGCCCCAATTCCAGTGCTTTATTTATTTAATTGTCCATTGGTGTGGGGATCGTAACACTGGAAGCCAACATGGCCGCCAGCAGGCTCGTCACGTGACCGCCTCCAAGTGGCTGCTGCCGAGAGGGGCGATGAAGGAGCGTTTTTCCGCTGCCTTTTTGACAGATGGCGGATCGTACCGCGGTGGGATAGCGCTGCTCGGAGATCACCGCCGGTCGTGCTCGCACTGTCAGTGCCCATGACCCGCTCTGCTTGCTTCTGTCCGAGATGTGCATCTAAAATAAGAAATATACGTGCACGCGTGCGTTTTAAAACGGATAAATATATAATTAAAAAAAAAACCATCGTGAAGAGCTCTAATTAGCCTTTGTCACACCCCTGAGGTTTTGATGGTCTTTGGAACCCTGTTGATAGCTGACATTCATTTTAAGTCATTTTCCTTTTTTTAATTTTATTTTGTACTTTTTTGCTTTTTTCCCGTCGCTTTTTTCCTGCTTTGCTTTTTTTCTCGACTCTCTATACCCCATCCCATCTTTCAGAGGCACGTTTCATCACATTTTCAAATATTCACTTTGTTGTTTCCCCACAAAGTGTGTTGCGGGGTAATTGGCTCTAAATCAAAGTGATGTTTGCAGTCAGATCTCAGCTTCAGCAGTGCCAGGGGAGAAGCTGGGTTTTCGGATAAAAGGGATCGCAGGCAAAGCCAAAATTTACTTGCCGTCTGTCTTTCTTGCACTGTCTCCTGTCCCACTTTTTTTTTATTTTGCATCACCACGCAGACAGTACATTTCCGATTTATTTTCCCACAACGGCAGCTTGTTTCGCGTTGGTAAAATAATTTTGCGCAAATCTCTGTGCTCTGACGTGACTTCAGAGGTGTTGTGCATTGCAGCATGTTTCGTTGCTGTGTGGAATCTGTTTATAATTTACAGAGGTTGGGAAGGTTTTTTTTTTTAATATAAAAATACTGTATATTATGGTAATGCATGTGATTGGAAGACCGTATGGGAGAACTGACTTCTCAACAGCCAATGTAATTTTGATTCTTTGCAATCGCTTGGTTTGTAAATCTCACAAGCGATATCATAGGCATCGTCAGATTAAGGATGCAAGTAGAGTGATAACCGTGCTGGGTTCACAAAACACTGCGGGATAAAGCCAGTGTCTGTGGATCAATTATGATTCAGCGTGAGAACGCACTGTGTGCGTTTACCCACTGCCAAAATATTTAATCGGTGAGCGTGAATGTGACCTACCGAAGGCTTGTTATTATTTTCATGGCAATGGACACAGTGGAGTACATCAACGTACATTGCAGTGTACTGTGTGCATCATGCGCCTTTTGCAGTAAATATTTAGCAATCGTTTTTTCATGCAGCGAGTGCAGAAATTGCAATGCAACACAACACGCAGCAGCGCACGGTGTTTGTTAATCGGCTTCACTCACAGGCTCTGTTTGATGTTTTTCTGTATTTTTTGTCTTTTGGTTTCTGCGTATCACAATCCACTCTCTGCTCGTGTCCCAGATTTTTATATTTTCCTGTACAGTAGCTGGCGCATCTCTGCCTGCCCTCGTTGCACCGAATTGAAAGAGCAGCTTTCGCTAAGCTGTGACTGTCACACCATCACCGCTCACGCTCTTTGCAAATGCTCTATCCTTTTAATCTCTGTCGCTTAGGCAGATACATTATTGGACTTGCCATTCACAGGGCATACTGTGAGCTGGTGTGCATGCTGCGGTGGTCTTGCATATGCAAGCTGTACTCTCCATTCTGAAATGCGTATCATCATAAGAATGTAACCTTATATGTGTCCTAGGTTAAAACATGTAGTTGAGGTTTTGTTATTTTTGTATGCTATGCTTCATTATATGATTGTACCGAAGGTTTTTTCACTGCTGATTTTTTCTTCTTCACGTCTACGTTATGTCCGAGTCGCCATGGAATTGGATGTACTTTGGCAATTGAAATTTGTCCTTGCTGCTTTTAAATATTCGCCTTTCGCAGTCTATCCAATTTTAAATGAGAATTGTACTCGTCATATTGTTGCGAGGGCTTGCAATTGATTTTCATGACTAATGTTCCAAACACTGCCACTAAGTCTCATCCCGTTAAAATGGTTCCAAAAGAATCGAGTACCACTTTGTCGGAGAAGTCAATAGCAGTCGTCCTCTCAAGGGAATAGTTCCCACTTTGGGAATGTGGAATTGTCATCACTCAAATGGAACCACAAGACCTGTTCTCATTTGCTTCTGTAGCCCGTGTAGCACTCAACTGAATGGGTCAAAGCACTGCACTGCAGTGTCGACAAGAGTTGGGCTGTCATGGAGTGGCCAGACTTGGCATTATGAAGTGAAATAAAGTTTTCTTTACGGTCGCCGTCAACACGCAGTATGGAACGGAGTGTGTCGGTGTCACCCGACGGAAATGTTCGTGCGGTCAAGCCCCGCACCGTTCCGAGCTGTGTGGGGCATGTCGACGGGTGCCGAAGCAGACCAGGCTTCACGTGAGGGTACTAAAGCCTCATAGTAACGTTGGTCACATAAATGGCATGATTAAGTCGCGAGCCCCCATTGACATGACTGCAGTGAGACTGGCCATCAAAGTAATTCATACATGGATTTACCTTTTTGGATTATACAATTTTCCCCAGCATACTGAATAAAATGGAAATGCTTTTAATGATCACGGATTAAGTCTCTGTGCACATTATATTTATGCAGAACTGCACTCGACATAAATTGATCACTAGGCACATTAAAGCGAATACACGTGTCAATATTGTGCCAGCGGTTTTGCTTTGGTTTCAGAATGGTTAAAATACATAAAACTATTGCAACAACGTGTATTTTTTCTGCTTGAGGGTTCTGTTATTAAAATGGTATTTTGCGTGTGCCAAAAACCCATTCATGTTCTGAAATGCTGAACTTTGTGCATGTGTCTTGGGTGTTGTGCTGGCCACCCACCCTCTCATGTGCTATGCTGGCCTTCATAGGTGCTTGCTAAAAGCACTTTCCCCAAAAGTCTGTTAAGGCTATATGGGGATATTTGTCTTGGTGTTTCGGGGTCCCTAACTCTCTGCTCACAATCTAGATTGAAAACTAATTTCTTTAAAACTGCTTTTTGTGTTTAGTTTGTTGTCTTCCCGCACCTCCGATTAGCATGGTTGGTTATGTACGGTATGAAAGAAGTTCAATATACATACATAAGGACATTTAGGCCCAGGTAAAGCTTGCGTGGCCGGGAGTCGGAGGCATTGCCTATTCACCTTGGTATGTGACCGAGACGTCCTCTGGCTCCTAAATTATATAACATTTTTCGACCATGTAGTTTGAGACGCTTTCCATGGTTGTAGCAAAGGAATTTCCATCTGGAACAAATACAGTGGGAAGCTGATCTATGCCTTGCTGTGGTTAAGGGATGGCTCTCTATTGGTCAACCATGTTATGTATGCCGACGATCTGGTAATTATTTCTCACTATAGGAAGGAGTTGGAGAGCAGGCTGGATTGTGTGAGGTGTTCACAGATCCTTGAAAGATCTGGACACAGTCCTATCAGTGAACCCCTCTGGCAGGCAAAGCTGCGTTCATTGAGTCATATCGCCCGCATGCTCATCCACCACTTGCCCCCAAACAGCTAATGTTTAACTGGATAGAGGGGGCTAAACAGGCACGGCACAGGCTAGAGAAGAGATGGGCTGAAATGGTATAGGAGGATGTGGAGCTGAGTTGACTTGCCGAAGACTGGTATCAGCGGTGTCAACATCGGCCTTTATGGAGGAGGCTCGTGAAGCACACTACTGGGCAGTTGGAGGCAGATTCCTTCCAACAACAACGGAGGGCAGAGGAGTGGCGCTCACAACAACGAGCGGAGCGCCTGGTGGCTAAAACGCAGCAAGTTGGCATAGTAGGGAGCACTGGTGGTGCTTCTGCCACTCATTTCAGTCAACCCATGGCACCTGAGTCTGTCCTTTGAACTTTTGTCAGTGAGCCTTCCACAATTCAGGTGGCTTCAAAGTGCACGTAGCCTGGCTCAAGCGCCGTGATGACTTCACGGCCACTTAGTGGCGAATGGTGGCTGTTTATTTTTTCTTTGTGTTTATATAATGTGGCCAGGCATGGTGTTAGCCACACAACCTCCTCGTACACCATACCAACCCTCATAGGTGCTCGCTAACAGCACTTGCCACAGCAGCATGAAAAGGCCATACGACGTATCTTTGTGTTAATGAGGATTGGATTTAAAATGGTTAGCACACTTAACAATGATCCTAGCCACTCAGATAATATAATTGGCCTTGAGCAGACCTTGCGGCAGCTAATACCTGAACTTGATTCGTCCCCTAAGTCAACTCTTCTTACACGAGAACCTTGTGGGGTCTGTATCATCGTCGGTGTTATGGAGGATTGGCCTGGCACTAGCAACCAGAGGTGTAACGATTAACTTTTGCCCGCCCCCACCCATGGTGATTCAATGAATTGTCATGATTCAGTCGTGATTCAGTTTAAGACTATATACCCTCTTCTTGGTTCTTTCGGTGAAGTCACGTAGAAGGGAAGTAATAAAATAATACAAATAAAACAATAAAATAATTCTCACGACGTTTCGGCCACAACGCAAGCAGACCAGGTCTGTCGGGGAGACAGCGTCTGAATGAGACGCTGTCTCCCCAACAGACTTGGCTCACTGACATAAGTTCAAAGGACGGCTGCTTGCGTTGTGGCCGAAACGTCGTGAGAATTTTTTTATTATGTTTTATTTTTATTATTTTATTACTTCCCTTCTACGTGACTTTACCGAAAGAACCAAGAAGATGAATTCCTGCAGTCACGAAAGCTTTAAATCGAAAACTATATACCCTTTTTTAACATTGCTGTATATGCAGTGGCCACTCATGTCTGAAGGGTCATGTGAACGCCTTACATTTCCATATGTATAAAAGGCAAAGTTGTGAATATGTGTGTCTGTTCAAAATGTTGAGCGTACTTCCCAACATGCAGCAAACTTGAAATTTGCCATGTGGGTACTTTCCAGACTGTACACCATGCAAAAATTATAAAAATAATGCATATATTTTTTGCACAGCAAGTGAGCTGTGACGTCAAATCTGTCATGTGACCCGCGCACGTGGAAGCGTAACGCAATGTAGTGTTGTGGTTAGCGTGCCGCGCTACGAACCCGGCAACCCGAGTGCGATAACCAGTTCTGGGCCTCGCCTAGGTCGACTCAGCCTCAAACGAGTAACTGGTGTGGTGTGTGAACATCGCCACTGGGGAGACAAAGGCGGCCGTGCGTGGTGAATCCAAGTCCCGGGCGATGCCGGGTAGTAAAGCTAGTGCAGCATATACGAATTGATAAGGATCGATGTTTGTGCACATGCAATTCGATTAATGCATTGTGCGCATAATATTTCATGTGTATCAATGCGTTGTTGTTTCGTTACACCTCTACTGCCCATCTCAATGCTGTCTGGACCTTCGTAGTTTATTTTAAACCCTGCGCCGGCAGTCAGTCAAACTAAATCTGCAGTGTGTCTATGCATATGCGCGTGACAACCAGAAGTTGTTACCAACATAATGATCACACGACTTTGAACAAAAAAACCTGAAAGATGAATAAATAATCATAGTTGGACCAGTATCAAACATATTATGTTTGGCGGCTGTGTATGGTCTAATAATATACATAGGTTCTAAGAAGACACTAATAACCAACAGATACAACCAACCACACTTGTTTTGATGGTGGTGATGATGACGATGTCATTGGTATGCATTTACAGTGTAGTGCCCTTAATATTTCACCGCATTAAGCCGACGCCTGCGATTTCTCGAATTTCGTGCCTTTTGCGCAAATGTAAAGGTCCAGGCTTTTTGGTCAAAGAGCGCCATGCTGGGTTTCTCAGTTCCACACGCGGCAGTTGTGGTTGGTGCAGTTAACTGAAGTGATTGGTGGTGTTTTACAGGGTAATTAGCGTTTAATCTATTCGGCCACACTTGGCGTGGACGTCTGGAAGTCTCACACTGACACATTTGGTTGAGTAATCTGAACGTGGTGGCTCTTTACGCTTTTCCCTGCAAATATTTTTTTTTTTTTGGGGGGGGGGGGGGGTCTGCTCCTGTCGGCTGGGAAAGTTATAGCACCCCCAGGTAATTTGCCCTTTGTGGTGGCTCTACTCGTTCACTATGGCATGGTGGCATAGGCGGAGTTTGACTTCTATCTTTGGGGTGGGGGCGACAGGGGTTCGCTTTGTCCCTCTCATTAGGAATCGCGGGTGCATATAATAAAGGTGTCCAGTTTTCTGGGGGGCCTTGCTCCCCCCATACCAACCCGAAAAACCCCACCCATGGATGGGGGTATGAGACATCATGTTGTCCTTCTCCCACCTGGATAATAGACAAAAACGTCATCGTTTTAGAATGTAAGTTTAGAGCGCATATTGTTTAAAATATACCGATCTGAAATATATGCCTCAATTTCGATTTAAAGCTTTCGTGACTGCAGGGATTCATCTTCTTGGTTCTTTCGGTAAAGTCACGTAGAAGGGAAGTAATAAAATAATAAAAATTATTTCATTTTATTATGTTTTATTTTTATTATTTTATTACTTCCCTTCTACGTGACTTTACCGAAAGAACCAAGAAGATATATGCCTCAAATTAGTTTTGTTCCAGCAACGGGCCAGCGACTTACTCTGCAGATTTACAAAGCCAATAATAACCTGAAAGACCTCATATTCTTAGGTTTTTTCGGTAAAGTCACGTAGGTAAAACATTAAAATTAATAAAAGTAAAATAAAAATCACGACGTTTCGGAGGCAACACAAGCTTCCGTCTTCAGGTGGAACCGTCACAGCCACGACAGCTGTATCAAGTAGCTGTGACGGTTCCACCTGAAGACGGAAGCTTGTGTTGCCTCTGAAACGTCGCGATTTTTATTTTACTTTTATTAATTTTAATGTTTTGCCTACGTGACTTTACCGAAAAAAACTAAGAATATGAATCCTTGCAGTCACGAAAGCTTCAAATCTAGAACTGAAAGACCTCGTTTACTCATTGCTGGTTTTACTCGGTACCTTGCATACGATTTGCATGCACGTTACATCAGGAGTAGGGAACCTATAGCCAACGGGCCGTATCAGGCCCATGACTTTATTTTCGTTTGGCCCATGGGCACACGGAACACCTACCACTTTGAAACGGCCCACAAGCCATAGTCATCTGTCATTGCAAAGCGTCCTTGCGATAATTCATTCTAATTTCAACTTGATAATTGTTTTTTTACCCTTCTATCTGGCAACAAAACTGACACCTTTTTACAAGGAGTCATGTTTGTGTAATAAACGACTGGACCACGATGTCTGGCTCAGTGTCCTTTATTCGGTTCGTGCTGTACACCCACACGGCTGTCTTTACTCTGTAGCTTCTCCACGGTGCTGACTCCAATGTCGGCCCGATCCACAACAGCAGCCCCGCTGCTGTTTCTCTCACACAGCCCCCCTTGGCTGTACTCGCTGCAACTCCTCTCTCTCCACAGCTCTGACAGCCTCGTGCTGTCTCCCTCTCTCCCTCCGCAGCTCTGACAGCCTCGTGCTGTCTCTCTCTCTCTCCGCAGCTCCTCCTGGCAGCCACACCGCTGCCTCTAACACGCAGCCCTTCTGGCTGTCTCCTCTGCGGCTGCACACCACTCCGCAGCTTCCTCTTCTCTTCGGGGTTGGCTCCCGATGGCCGTCGGTGCCCCCCCCTCTTCTCACTCGCCCGCGTGGCCTCACTCTTTTCCGCTCACACCCCGACTGCCTTCCCCTTCCGGTTTACCCGCTTAAGGACCCGAACCTTCCACCCACGTCACATGACTCCACCCCCCGTGACGTCACATCCGGAAGGTCGCTTACGCCCGCATTACACCACCCTCCCCCGTAGAAAAATCCCAGCCGACCTCGGCTGACCAATAGCAAATCGTAATGCGGCGAACCGAGCTTCCCCCCCTAAAGGACACTAAGCATACAATGTAACAGCAAGAACAACAACAACAACGCAATTAACATCAACGAACGTACAAAAAGCATGCAATAAATACAACTTGTAAGAAAAATAACAAGACAGCAACAATCAACGAAACGTAAGCGATTTGGAACGTGTGCGGGTCGCCGGCCCGTCCCGGACGGTCGGCGGCCCACTCGCAGAACGGGAACGCGATGAAAGTCGAGGAATGACAGGGGGTAATCCCCCTGTCGCAGCTGGAAGTCCACCGACGTCCCGTGTCCCTAAAGAGTTAGTCTTGGGCTTGTCCTGTGACCGTGCCCGCAGCTGGGTCGGAAGGGCTGCAGGGCTCGAAGGTCCCGCAGACCTGGCAGGCGTCCTCCGAGCAGGGCCCCTCGTCCCCCGCAATGTCACGGCCGGCCTGTTTCGGAGGATCTTTAGCCGACTTGACCGGTGCCGAGGCCTCCTGCTGCGGCGGAGCCGGGAAGCGGGCCCAGCAGTCTCTGGCGTAGTGGCCCCTACGCCCGCAGCGGAAACATTCGGCCTCGTTGCGCCGAAGCGCAGGCCTCGCCTCCTGACGGCCCCGTTCTGGTAGCGCCGCGCGCGGTCTCGGCCCGCCGCGTCCCGTCCATGGAGCGGAGGCGGCCGTCAGTTGTTGAGGGCCCCGGTCATCCGGAACATAGACAGCCTGCGCAGGGTTCCACCCCAGCGCATCCCCTTCTTTGACGGGCCCCCCCGTCCACGCCGTCACTTGTTTCCAGCGACGGAGGTTGAATTGCGCATCGAGACACTTAGCAGCCGTCCGGGAAGTTAGCTTCTCATGCCCACACACAGGCATGGGGATCCCTAGATCCCGAGACAGCTCCAACATTTTCCCTAATATGAGAGGCTCGAGCAGGTCCTGTGGCGTCTCAGGATAAGCTGCCATGGCCAGCTCCAGCACCGCACCCCTGAACGCCACGGGCGACTCCTCTGGTGCTCGTTGTCGTTGAGCGAATCGCCGATGCGCATCATCTGGTGGCTCATAAGCATCGGCCATTTCTTGAAAAACACCACATAAAGTTGCCTTCTTATCGGTCGTTATGGAACGGAAGAATCGGACAGATTCGTCGTCCAGGAGAGTCGGCAACACCTCCAAAGCCTCCGCATCGGTCCATCTTGCTGTGCGTACCGCCGCCAAGAAGCGGCAGGCGAACGCGCTCCAGTCCCCACCGACGGAAAATTTATTAACCGTTGTAAGGTGGCGACTCCGACTCCTCTTCCCGCCGTCTTCCAATGGTGGTGGTTGTGATGGCAAATTCAAAATGGCGTCGGCCCGCGGCGTGGCCAAGATGGCGGTTTGGCGCCACGGAGCGCGCAAAATGGCGGCCTCTTGCCGCGTGGGCAATGGCGGCGGCAGGACAGGCAACGTGGCGGCCCGCGGAGCACCAATTGCATCATCCATCGTCCCTGGCGCGACGAGATGGCATAGATGCGCCAGGACGTCCTTAAGTGCCTCCAGTTGTACCGCCATCGCTTGCCATCGTTGATCCGCGTCTGATGATGTCGACGGACCCGCCACCGCGCCAACATCCTCCACTCCCGTTCCCGTGGTCGCCTCAGCCGGGCTCTCCTCCACCACCCCAACAGGATCCGTGGTTGGAGGGAGTTCGTCGTCGTCGGACGAAGAAGCCGATGCAGGCGCCGGATTAACTTTCTTCCTCACTTGTTTCGACATGCCGTTGCACTTCCGACACCAGTGTAATAAACGACTGGACCACGATGTCTGGCTCAGTGTCCTTTATTCGGTTCGTGCTGTACACCCACACGGCTGTCTTTACTCTGTAGCTTCTCCACGGTGCTGACTCCAATGTCGGCCCGATCCACAACAGCAGCCCCGCTGCTGTTTCTCTCACACAGCCCCCCTTGGCTGTACTCGCTGCAACTCCTCTCTCTCCACAGCTCTGACAGCCTCGTGCTGTCTCCCTCTCTCCCTCCGCAGCTCTGACAGCCTCGTGCTGTCTCTCTCTCTCTCCGCAGCTCCTCCTGGCAGCCACACCGCTGCCTCTAACACGCAGCCCTTCTGGCTGTCTCCTCTGCGGCTGCACACCACTCCGCAGCTTCCTCTTCTCTTCGGGGTTGGCTCCCGATGGCCGTCGGTGCCCCCCCCTCTTCTCACTCGCCCGCGTGGCCTCACTCTTTTCCGCTCACACCCCGACTGCCTTCCCCTTCCGGTTTACCCGCTTAAGGACCCGAACCTTCCACCCACGTCACATGACTCCACCCCCCGTGACGTCACATCCGGAAGGTCGCTTACGCCCGCATTACATTTGCATAGACCACAATACCTGCAGCCATAATGCAAACAAAAACCATAACTCTGATAATATATGCACTGTCCTTGAAGTTGATTGGTCCACACCCGAGACAGCTCATGGGTTGGTCCAACCCATGTGAGACTAGGCTCTAAGGAAAGCTGTCTCGGGTGGTTACCAATCAACTTCAAGGACAGTGCATATATTATCAGAGTTATGTTTTTTGTTTGCATTATGGCTGCAGGTATTGTGGTCTATACAAACATGACTCCTTGTAAAAAGGTGTCAGTTTTGTTGCCAGATTGAAGGGTGAAAAAACAACTTGTAATGCGGCGCACAGTATTCGTTCACTCTTCAAGGCGCAAGGAACCACGGACGAGTCGCTAGGCAGCCAGGTCGGCGAGCCTGCGCTCATTGAATGGGTGAGAGGCAGAGGTCGCAACCGGGTACCCGATACCCGTACCCTACCCGATACCCGGCTACCTGTACCCGGCCGGGTACAGGTACCCGTTTGCGACCCTGGTGCGGCCGGGTACGGGTATGGGTAGGCCGTGAGTCACTGGTGAGTAACCGTTTGTCACTCATTTTGGGTAGGGTACGGGTAGGGAACGAGTACGGGTACGGGTACCCATTTGCGACCCTGGTGCGGCCGGGTACGGGTAAGGAATCAAAACCCGTTTGCGACCTCTGGTGAGAGGAAACTGGTGCACCCAGAGAAGACCTGTGCGCGCGAGGGGGGCAATACTTCTGCGAGGGGGGGGGCCACGCTCTAAACCGCACTTATCAGGTAATAGAAAGGAAATATTTTTTTTTACCTGGCAACAATTCTGTCACTGTAAGGGTTTGCTTACAGTGACAGAAATGAAAGAAGTGTGTGTTTGTTCATGTGTGGCCGCCAAAAAGTGTTTGAAAGTCTTATTCGGCCCTTGGGAAAAAAAGGTGTCTCACCTCTGCTTTATGTGGAAACGTTATGAAATACACATTGGGAAGATTGCAAAGGTTATAGACAAAATATTAAGCGATTAACTTGTGGTCACTTCCATCCAATGCCTTTGCATCCAGTACTGTACTGTATGTCTGGGTGGGCTGCAGGTTGTGTGGCAGGAGAACTACTCTGGTGGGAGCTCAGCACTGGTGCAGCACCACCATCATCATCATCAATCATGACCACTACCTACACACGTTGCCTTTGTGTTCCAATCATCAATTAGTTCATCCACATCTTCTTGGTTCTTTCGGTAAAGTCACGTAGAAGGGAAATAATAAAATAATAAAAATACAAACATAATCAAATAATTCTCACGACGTTTCGGCCACAACTCAAGCAGCCGTCCTCAGGTGAAGAACAGGTCTGTCGGCAAGACAGCGTCTGAAGTTCCCGACAGACCTGTTCTTCACCTGAGGACGGCTGCTTGCGTTGTGGCCGAAACGTCGTGAGAATTATGTTATTGTGTTTTATTTCTATTATTTTATTATTTCCCTTCTACGTGACTTTACCGAAAGAACCAAGAAGATGAATCCCTGCAGTCACGAAAGCTTTACATCGAAATAGTTCACCCACACTTTGTTGCCTCCTGAACCTGAAGCCGCGGACTTTCCCACCGGAACTCGCGGAGGCTAAACTGGATGCTGTTTCCACACAGACGGTGTCCGAACTGGAGAGGAGATTGTCAAATGCTGCCGTGCAGCAGGAGGCGGAGAGGCAGAGGGCCTCACGCGATCTGGAGGCTGCGCAGGCCAAGTTCCGGTTCCAGCTTGAGAACGCCCGCGTGGAGATGCAGAGGGCCCACGGCAAGCAGATGGAGCAGGCGCAGGAGAAGGTAGTTGAAGAGAAGCAGGGGCACACGTTATTTAAGCAAAGTTCTGGTGTAAATGGGGACACTGGTGTGCGCGATGAGGACACTGGTGTGCGCAGAGGGCCCACGGCAAGCAGATGGAGCAGGCGCAGGAGAAGGTAGTTGAAGAGAAGCAGGGGCACACGTTATTTAAGCAAAGTTCTGGTGTAAATGGGGACACTGGTGTGCGCGATGGGCCTTTCGTAACCCTTGCGTTTCTGATGATGATGAGCTTCATAGCTCATCGGATTTCTCCACGATAAATAAAGATTCTGATTGAACTGGTGGGGAGGGCAGACAATGGCAACTTCTATTACGAGCACACTGGATTTAAGAACACATGCACTTGCTCCCAATGGGTGTGCTTTTATCCAGCTTGAATTTCATGCGCTGGTGTGCCATCAAAGTTATGTTTTTGTCACTAAGCACAATGATAATATAATCACAATGCTAACAGATATAACACTCCTTCTGGACTTTCATATCAGTCATCTTCTTCGGTCTCATTACACCAGCGACAGCCTAAGTTTCATTATTCTTGTACAGGAGTTTATCCTCTTCCTACACATACCTCTAAGTGGTTGTACTTTAGCTATGTAATTGCTTGAGGCAGGTCTGTTTTACTCGTGTCCATAATTGTAAGTCATTTTCAGTCACAATGCCATGTAATGTATGCCATATGTCAGGGCTATGTATGTTGAACGTCTCTCACACCGTACATAGCCAACCGTGCTAATCGGAAGTGTGGGGTAGCAGTGAACAGTGCAGCAAAATCTATTGTATTATACTTCTGTGCCCCCCCCCCCACCGCCCCATGCATATGCTTCTCACCTTCAATCAGTACTCACCAGCGTGATGCAGTTTGGTAAAATGTAACCTCCATGATCCCATAAATACGACATGGCACGTACCATGTCGTATTCAAGTTGTAAAATATAAAAATGCAAAATTGCAGTTCCGCAGCCTTTGAGA
The DNA here is from genome assembly GCF_965212315.1 of Lampetra planeri. NCBI lineage: Eukaryota > Metazoa > Chordata > Hyperoartia > Petromyzontiformes > Petromyzontidae > Lampetra > Lampetra planeri. The sequence goes on from NC_136141.1 coordinate 5,807,733, forward strand.
TTTTTCACAGCCGGCAATATACACAGAAGATATAAGAGAACGAGATAGGATGTGTCGTCCCTCGTGAACCTCTTACAACTTGTAAATAAAATTTTGATTTTGCTTTGGGGCGTATTTCTCTATTTTTATAAATGGATAACCACCGCAGTCGTGACATCCCGCTCTCAGATATAGAGCTGACAGGCCCCTCGGCATTGATTTACATGCAATAATGACAGTGTCCCACCTTGCTATGCTACACGATGTCCCCATTGCTTCGAGGGAGTTTTGATTCATTTGATCTCTATACTGATTTCCAAGCAATGGCAGGCCCAATCTGTATGTAAGAGTAACGGTGACACCCATGCTTTGCTTTCTCATGCCACTGCTGAAGATGGGACCTCCACTATAGGGAGCTCTAAAGATCCCCTCTACAGGTTGTTTGGCCTACTCTTCCACACCAGCCAGATGTCTTGAAAGAACTGGAAGTAACCGCACTTTATTACCCCACTACGAATGACCTGCTGGTCGACTGGCTAACTTTATAGGATATGATAAACGAAATGCAAAAATTGTAAGGGTGGTATCTTGATTTGAAGCTTTCGCGACTGCAGAAATCCATACTCTTTGGTTCTTTCGGTCAAGTCACGTAGGTATGAACATAATAGAGCACGACGTTTCGATCGCAACACAAGCAATCGTCATCAGGTGGGACAACCACAGCAAGAAAAAAACTGCTGCAGTTTTATCTATGCATGTTGAACTTCTTTCGCACCATAAGTAGCCAAACGTGCTAATCGTAGGTGCCAAATCTTTAGCTTAGAACTAATGAATAACCGGAGCACCATCAGCAACATTCAGTATCAACTTTTTGGCCTTCTATTAGAAGCATTGAAGCAAATTACATTAACAAACGATTCGGATTTAGGAGGGCTCTCACGATGCACTGACACCCACAACCGCATGGTTGGAGGATACCATGAGAAGTGCTTTTTGCTTCGTCGCCTGTACTATCCCACAGCACCAGCAGCAAGACTGCAACATTTTTTCACCATGGGCAAAACCCCAGGGCTTTTAAAGTCAAGCGAAGGAGAAGAAGGATCCATCACTAGTCATTCATATCCCATCCCAAACACCCCTAATTAATAAAGTGTGAAAAAAATAGATTTAGCATTCACTGATAAACACCAAGACAACGTAAATGGCAATGTGGTTTTGGTTGTCATTATGCAATGCAACACGATAAACACATCAATTTATTTGCCTCAATCTTGTGTGGGAAATGCAGTCTGGATGGCTCATTATTTGGCATGCGCAGATTAAAACAATTGCTACAGTGGTGTTTTGTATTAGTGGCCTGCTGGTTTCTTATTAAGAATGGCCTTGTCATGGTATTAGAGATGCCATGCTGATTATTGTGAAGGTTTTATATATGTACGGGTATGTGATACTTGGGCATGAGAACAGCCTTCAGCAAGGGCTTGAAGGGAACATTTGATTCACAGACACACCACATTATCGCAAACAGTATCGCGCGGAGCGGAAATCTGACTGCTGAGCAGAAGCCGCATGGTTAATTTGGAGAATGGCTCTAACAGAGTCAAAGATCGCCAAACAAACTTTATAACGATGATACGTTAAGCAGCGCTGCAACTGTCTGACAAGATATTTTAAATGCTGGCAAGGCCCGAGTGAAATGATAAGCTGCGGGGTAAATTTGGGAAGACATTGGGAGCGTCAACAATATCTAGCTTCGTGATGGTGTACGTTTCCTTGTTGGAATATCAGTTTTATTTTACGACAAAGAAATGCAGGTGACGACAAAATGTAACAAACGTTCCAATAAAATATTAGCTTCCTCGCGTTCCATGAAATAATGCTGGGAAATTAAGTTTGGCCAAGCTGTGGTACCTTCTTGCAAAGGATATAGAAACGATGTTGAATAGTTTTAGATTTGAAGCTTTCGTGACTGCAAGGATTCATATTCTTAGGTTTTTTTCGGTAAAGTCACGTAGATAAAAATTAAAATTAAAATAAAAGTAAAGTAAAAATCACGACGTTTCAGAGGCAACACAAGCTTCCGTCTTCAGGTGGAACCGTCACAGCACGATTGCTGTTTCAAGGTGTTGAATAGACTGAATGGTAAGAAGACATTGCAACCCATAATGCATGAGCACTTACATTTCACATATAGCTCTGCAGTGTCTGTTTTTCACATCTGCTGGAAACCAGTATTTTTAAAGCCTATCTTTTACTCTGAAGCGAATCATGAAAAATAAAAGTTACGTGCCTAAAGATTCGTTTTGAAATATAAAAGCTAATTTTTTTTTATCAGAAGATTAATTTTTTCCAGGTGCTTTCTTCCATTTTCACCACTTCCTGCACGCCTGTAAAATGTTTATCTCTTCACAATTTGTTTCATTCTGCCGATCGTAATATGATATGGCCCATTTTTACTACAAAAGCTGTGGCAATGGGGAAAAAAACCCCTAGCCAGCTGCACAGATCTCTATCTGAGCATTATTAGATCAGTGGCCATGCAGTTAAAAAGAAGGAACTGGAGGATTAGATATTCATATGCGCAGCGTGTGACTGATTTGTATAAACAGAAGCGGTCCTGACGCGCTTTCGATTGAGCCATGAATTATGCATGGCGTGCATGTACACTGCCGGCTGTAAGCCTGTTACAACTTCAAACGTGCTCGCAGAAAGTGTTTGAAAGCTCGGCAGCAAAAGGCGCGATCGGAGGAGCTGAGCTATAGGAGCCCAGAGCCGTCTGTTTGATGTTTCCACGGCTAATCGGGCATCATTAGGCGACTCGGCGCAGGATTTTAACCCTTTCAGGCACCTGCTTGCTCCCCCGAAAAAGTGTTCTCAAGTTCACGGGCTGCGGGATGATGGTGGGAAGTGCTGGCTTTGGAAGCTCGTGCACGGCTTGCGCCGGGGCGCGTGACGGTTGCCTTTGAACAGAGATAAGATTGACGCTGTGTTAACAGAGTAGACGTCCCATGCACTCGGCGTAATTCAATGCGCGTCTGATGTGTATATTGCTTGTGCTGGGTGTCCAGTTATATACGCCCCGGTCTTACAGTAACAAATATTTTAACTTGGGAGGTTACTTAATTTACAAGTGTGTTATTTCCGGAAGATTCTTTTCGTAGTATTGCGGACAGATATGTGGGTGATGTTAAATTTGTTATGAATGACACTTGACCCTGTTCTGAATTCGGCCACGTGATTAGTAGTTAAAAGGGGAGAGTTACTCTTCAAAGAGACACTGACTTTGCATCATTATATATATCTTTTTTATGCAGCAACCCCTCATGGAGCACTCTTCACGTGCACTATTATAGCTTGAACTTTAATTAATTCAACGATTTAACTTCCACCTGCAAAACTCAAAATGCACGCAGGTGAAGACCAAAGACAGGGGGCCGCCCCATGTATCCCCAAGCACGAAAGCAGCAATGCTTTATCACTGGGGTGTGTACATGATTCCCTCATTATTCGCGAGGGATACGTTCCGGGGATGCTTGTGAATAGCACATTTTGCGGATAATAATATTGGCCTTAAATAAATACGTATAAATATATTTTAGATACATAAAAAAATATCATAATAATATCTCTAATTACCTTATCACATCACTTTATCTCATCACTTTCTCTCTCATCGTTTTGTCTCTATTTCTCTCCCCCTCTCTCGATGCAGTCGTCATGTAGACTTACAGATGCGATTAGCGGAAAGGCAAAATTCGCTCGTGGCAAGTTCGCGAACAACAAGGGAATACCGCGAATAGTTCTGCAGTTGTAACGAGCGGCACCGTGGGCTGCATACGGGATGTATCGTCAGCTGCTCGCAACGGACGCGGTGGGGGCGCAGGGAGCGCTGAGGGTTAATGTGTGTTCTTTCTGCGCTGATTCTGATAAGGCAGCGTCAGATTCGCAGGGCCCAGTGACAAGTGGGGCTTTAAAAAAAATGTCTGCCGCCGCATGCTGTCCCGCACACTAATGCGTGCGAAAAGGAAGCACGCGTCTGAAAAATATATATGTGTGTGTGTGTGAAACATTTCGATTTAAAGCTTTCGTGACTGCAGGGATTCATCTTCTTGGTTCTTTCGGTAAAGTCACGTAGAAGGGAAGTAATAAAATAATAAAAATAAAACATAATAAAACAATTATGTTTTATTTTTATTATTTTATTACTTCCCTTCTACGTGACTTTACCGAAAGAACCAAGAAGGTGAATCCCTGCAGTCACGAAACATAATAAAACAATTATGTTTTATTTTTATTATTTTATTACTTCCCTTCTACGTGACTTTACCGAAAGAACCAAGAAGATGAATCCCTGCAGTCACGAAACATAATAAAACAATTATGTTTTATTTTTATTATTTTATTACTTCCCTTCTACGTGACTTTACCGAAAGAACCAAGAAGATGAATCCCTGCAGTCACGAAACATAATAAAACAATTATGTTTTATTTTTATTATTTTATTACTTCCCTTCTACGTGACTTTACCGAAAGAACCAAGAAGATGAATCCCTGCAGTCACGAAACATAATAAAACAATTATGTTTTATTTTTATTATTTTATTACTTCCCTTCTACGTGACTTTACCGAAAGAACCAAGAAGATGAATCCCTGCAGTCACGAAACATAATAAAACAATTATGTTTTATTTTTATTATTTTATTACTTCCCTTCTACGTGACTTTACCGAAAGAACCAAGAAGATGAATCCCTGCAGTCACGAAACATAATAAAACAATTATGTTTTATTTTTATTATTTTATTACTTCCCTTCTACGTGACTTTACCGAAAGAACCAAGAAGATGAATCCCTGCAGTCACGAAACATAATAAAACAATTATGTTTTATTTTTATTATTTTATTACTTCCCTTCTACGTGACTTTACCGAAAGAACCAAGAAGATGAATCCCTGCAGTCACGAAACATAATAAAACAATTATGTTTTATTTTTATTATTTTATTACTTCCCTTCTACGTGACTTTACCGAAAGAACCAAGAAGATGAATCCCTGCAGTCACGAAACATAATAAAACAATTATGTTTTATTTTTATTATTTTATTACTTCCCTTCTACGTGACTTTACCGAAAGAACCAAGAAGATGAATCCCTGCAGTCACGAAACATAATAAAACAATTATGTTTTATTTTTATTATTTTATTACTTCCCTTCTACGTGACTTTACCGAAAGAACTAAGAAGATGAATCCCTGCAGTCACGAAACATAATAAAACAATTATGTTTTATTTTTATTATTTTATTACTTCCCTTCTACGTGACTTTACCGAAAGAACCAAGAAGGTGAATCCCTGCAGTCACGAAACATAATAAAACAATTATGTTTTATTTTTATTATTTTATTACTTCCCTTCTACGTGACTTTACCGAAAGAACCAAGAAGGTGAATCCCTGCAGTCACGAAACATAATAAAACAATTATGTTTTATTTTTATTATTTTATTACTTCCCTTCTACGTGACTTTACCGAAAGAACCAAGAAGATGAATCCCTGCAGTCACGAAACATAATAAAACAATTATGTTTTATTTTTATTATTTTATTACTTCCCTTCTACGTGACTTTACCGAAAGAACTAAGAAGATGAATCCCTGCAGTCACGAAACATAATAAAACAATTATGTTTTATTTTTATTATTTTATTACTTCCCTTCTACGTGACTTTACCGAAAGAACCAAGAAGGTGAATCCCTGCAGTCACGAAACATAATAAAACAATTATGTTTTATTTTTATTATTTTATTACTTCCCTTCTACGTGACTTTACCGAAAGAACCAAGAAGGTGAATCCCTGCAGTCACGAAACATAATAAAACAATTATGTTTTATTTTTATTATTTTATTACTTCCCTTCTACGTGACTTTACCGAAAGAACCAAGAAGATGAATCCCTGCAGTCACGAAACATAATAAAACAATTATGTTTTATTTTTATTATTTTATTACTTCCCTTCTACGTGACTTTACCGAAAGAACCAAGAAGATGAATCCCTGCAGTCACGAAACATAATAAAACAATTATGTTTTATTTTTATTATTTTATTACTTCCCTTCTACGTGACTTTACCGAAAGAACCAAGAAGATGAATCCCTGCAGTCACGAAACATAATAAAACAATTATGTTTTATTTTTATTATTTTATTACTTCCCTTCTACGTGACTTTACCGAAAGAACCAAGAAGGTGAATCCCTGCAGTCACGAAACATAATAAAACAATTATGTTTTATTTTTATTATTTTATTACTTCCATTCTACGTGACTTTACCGAAAGAACCAAGAAGGTGAATCCCTGCAGTCACGAAACATAATAAAACAATTATGTTTTATTTTTATTATTTTATTACTTCCCTTCTACGTGACTTTACCGAAAGAACTAAGAAGATGAATCCCTGCAGTCACGAAACATAATAAAACAATTATGTTTTATTTTTATTATTTTATTACTTCCCTTCTACGTGACTTTACCGAAAGAACCAAGAAGGTGAATCCCTGCAGTCACGAAACATAATAAAACAATTATGTTTTATTTTTATTATTTTATTACTTCCCTTCTACGTGACTTTACCGAAAGAACCAAGAAGGTGAATCCCTGCAGTCACGAAACATAATAAAACAATTATGTTTTATTTTTATTATTTTATTACTTCCCTTCTACGTGACTTTACCGAAAGAACCAAGAAGATGAATCCCTGCAGTCACGAAACATAATAAAACAATTATGTTTTATTTTTATTATTTTATTACTTCCCTTCTACGTGACTTTACCGAAAGAACCAAGAAGATGAATCCCTGCAGTCACGAAACATAATAAAACAATTATGTTTTATTTTTATTATTTTATTACTTCCCTTCTACGTGACTTTACCGAAAGAACCAAGAAGATGAATCCCTGCAGTCACGAAACATAATAAAACAATTATGTTTTATTTTTATTATTTTATTACTTCCCTTCTACGTGACTTTACCGAAAGAACCAAGAAGGTGAATCCCTGCAGTCACGAAACATAATAAAACAATTATGTTTTATTTTTATTATTTTATTACTTCCCTTCTACGTGACTTTACCGAAAGAACCAAGAAGGTGAATCCCTGCAGTCACGAAACATAATAAAACAATTATGTTTTATTTTTATTATTTTATTACTTCCCTTCTACGTGACTTTACCGAAAGAACCAAGAAGGTGAATCCCTGCAGTCACGAAACATAATAAAACAATTATGTTTTATTTTTATTATTTTATTACTTCCCTTCTACGTGACTTTACCGAAAGAACCAAGAAGGTGAATCCCTGCAGTCACGAAACATAATAAAACAATTATGTTTTATTTTTATTATTTTATTACTTCCCTTCTACGTGACTTTACCGAAAGAACCAAGAAGGTGAATCCCTGCAGTCACGAAACATAATAAAACAATTATGTTTTATTTTTATTATTTTATTACTTCCCTTCTACGTGACTTTACCGAAAGAACCAAGAAGATGAATCCCTGCAGTCACGAAACATAATAAAACAATTATGTTTTATTTTTATTATTTTATTACTTCCCTTCTACGTGACTTTACCGAAAGAACCAAGAAGGTGAATCCCTGCAGTCACGAAACATAATAAAACAATTATGTTTTATTTTTATTATTTTATTACTTCCCTTCTACGTGACTTTACCGAAAGAACCAAGAAGGTGAATCCCTGCAGTCACGAAACATAATAAAACAATTATGTTTTATTTTTATTATTTTATTACTTCCCTTCTACGTGACTTTACCGAAAGAACTAAGAAGGTGAATCCCTGCAGTCACGAAACATAATAAAACAATTATGTTTTATTTTTATTATTTTATTACTTCCCTTCTACGTGACTTTACCGAAAGAACCAAGAAGGTGAATCCCTGCAGTCACGAAACATAATAAAACAATTATGTTTTATTTTTATTATTTTATTACTTCCCTTCTACGTGACTTTACCGAAAGAACCAAGAAGGTGAATCCCTGCAGTCACGAAACATAATAAAACAATTATGTTTTATTTTTATTATTTTATTACTTCCCTTCTACGTGACTTTACCGAAAGAACCAAGAAGATGTGTGAAACATGTTTAATAATCCGCTGTGGAGGTATTGCCGTTTGTAAACAATTCTGCGCTCGTAAAATCTGAAGCTTATTTGGCTCGTGAAACCCATCGTTTGGCCGGGGATGCTGCTTACAGGAGTGGATTATCAATTTAAGGAACAAGGGAATCGATGAGAAATAAGAAGGAATAAACATTACACCGTTGAAATAATTAAACGGACAATTTTCTGAGTACAGTGGCGCATTAGCAAGTGACAGTTGCATAGTTTAATGCTAACAAAGTTATTTTCACAATCTATGGTTGGATTTGCAAATACTGTGGTGAAATTGCACGACATATAAATGTCAAATAACCCTTTTTTTAAGCTCATAGTTTTTGGATAAAAATGGGTGAAAATCTTGTAGTCTTCTGCAGAAAGCTACGCGAGGCCTAATTTTTAAATTGGATGAGAAGCTGTCAGGGTTACACACGGGGACTGCGGCTTTTGAAGAACCTGTCCGTCAAGGCATTAAACAAGACACAGCAGAAGCAGCATCAGCGCAGGCGAAATGCTCACAAAATGTCCAATTAAAAAAATCACATTCATACACAGCATAGAGTCTAACTCGTCTAACTTAAATATTTCAGTCAATACCTCCCTGTCTCCCCTCTCTTTGGATATGTTTAGTCAATTCAGCTTCCTGAAGAGATCTATTTGAAGCGTAACAAGCAAAGCAGTATTTCAGTTTCACCGAATTGTGTTTGGATAATGCCATTCTCTAGTTTGATAATCGCACACTTTGTAAAACCGTTTGTTGTCGATTCTAGGCCATGCCTCGGACAATATCACGTCTATTTCTTCCTTTGGCACCCTTAAAGGCTGGTCTTCTGTCTGACTGTTCATATGCATGCTTGCTGTATAACATTACTGTGTGTGTGTGCATGTAATTAGTTGTTGTTTTTCTTCGCCTGAGGACGGCTGCTTGCGTTGTGGCCGAAACGTCGTGAGAATTGTTTTACTATGTTTTATTTTTATTATTTTATTACTTCCCTTCTACGTGACTTTACCGAAAGAACCAAGAAGATGTTTATCAGTGATCAAACACAATTTGTTGTTTTTAAACATGGATATGTCCGTACATGCTAATATTGCATCATTGAGCTTGAAGGATCATTTATGTTTTTAGAATTTTACTGCAATTTGAGGAATTATGGAAATTATGTTTGCCCATTGAATTCAATTAAGTACTTATGAAAGCTGCAGTGTGCAATCATCATATAGTTGCAATGCTATTATACAAATAAATAAGTAAATTCTTGCTTGGAGTGCATTACAAGTACTGTACAGTATATATTTTTCTTCTTATTCTTATCTTTGAAAGTAAACGTTTTAACTTAGAGTTTGCGTTTTGTCTCATACATTATCATCGTTGCCATCAATCCAATTTAATCGTTGTCAAAGTGGCAAGCGGCTGGTACATTCCTTTCCATCATCTTAATGCCCATTTGAAGCTGATAAACACACGTTTAAAATATTCCCTCTCAAAATTACAGACGTGTATATGCCTATGCTTGAATGCCCTCGTGTATGACTGCCATGTCAGTGTGCTGTACAATAGTTAATTAAAATAATGGGATTTAAAGTATTGTTGAGAAAGTGAACTTGACACTTCTAGATTTGAAGCTTTCGTGACTGCATTCTTAGGTTTTTTCGGTAAAGTCACGTAGGTAAAAAATTTAATATGTAATAATTAATACAAGGATTTTACGTAGGTAAAAAAATTAAATTAATAATTAATAAAAGTAATTTTTTTTTTTCTTTTACATTTTTTACCTACGTGACTTTACCAAAAAAACCTAAGAATATGAACTTGACACTGCTCGGGTTACTGCTTGCTATTGGTATTCCTTAACTCATCAACGGAGATTGCGAAAATCTTAACGTTCTTCATGACTGGGACACAAACATTAGCGTTCGATTAATGGGGTGGGGGGGGTCACCCTGCTTCCCTCATTGTCTGGAAGTTCCTTTTCCCCGTGCTGTCGACTCTGCACCTCCTCACGTCCAGTCAAGATCTCCCTTTTTCCTTTACCTATGACTGGCTGCTTTCTCTCTATATAATATAAATATGATGATAGCGATTTTCCCCTTTTTTCTGGCAACAAAACTGAACTCTTTTTACAAGGATTCATGTCTGCATTAAACACAATACTTGCTGTCAAAATGCAAACAAAAGACACACTCTTCCTGGTTCTTTCGGTAAAGTCACGTAGAAGGGAAATAATGAAATAATAAAAATTAAACTTTATACATTCATTTATTATTTTATTACTTCCCTTCTACGTTACTTTACCGAAAGAACCAAGAAGATGAATCCCTGCAGTCACGAAAGCTTTAAATCGAAAAAAAAACACACTATGATAATATATGCATTGTCCTTGAAACTGATTGGTCCACACCAAGGGACGGCTTTCTTTTGAGCCTCGACCCAATTGGTGCTCGACCAGAGGACGCCAAAAGGCGTACAGCCATGTAGATGCTCACCCCGAGCCCTCATTACTTTGATAGTGCATTGTCTTTGAGCTGTACGCCTTTTGGCGTCCTCTGGTCGAGCACCAATTGGGTCGAGGCTCAAAAGAAAGCCGTCCCTTGGTGTGGACCAATCAGTTTCAAGGACAATGCATATATTATTATAGTGGTTTTTTTGCATTTTGACTGGAAGTATTGTGGTTAATGCAGACATGAATCCTCGTAAAAAGGTTTCAGTTTTGTTGCCAGAAAAAAGGGGAAAACCCTATTATTATATGTTGGTACTGGCAAAGGAGGTCTAATGATGAAATATAAATATGCTTCCTGTTTCATCATCTTGATATGTGGTCTCATTCAGACACTATATAAGGTAACATTCTATTGTAATATAGAAATGTTTAGTGGCTTTGTCAAACGTTTTGTCTAACAGTGTCATATAAATTAATTGGTACGTGCACTTAATTTCAACGCCGAAGAGATCCAATCATTTCGCAGTGAGCTTAAGGCCCTGCTGTATCTTGCTGGCTGGCTTCATTGAGTGAGGATCGTCCCCACACACACCTGAGTTTATGAAGCCCGGATGTTCACATCTTGAAAGTGACCCCCACTCAACGTACTTTGTTGCACAGAAGCCCACATCTGATGAAACCATGGGCAAACACGTTTTCATTCTTCGGCCAAAAAGAAACCAAACAAGCATGAGATGGTTCTTATCTCCATTATTGACCCAACATCAAGGTTTAAATTCCACATTCCAATGGCAGGAGCCACGTCTTCCCATGAGAAAATTATTGTTAACCATCCGTAAAGTGTTACTCGGGACACATCGACAGAAGAAATAATGGCAGATGGTCAATAATAACGTCGAACGAGCAGTCAAGGAATGGTGTGCGTCCGTGTGGAGCATCAAAATAAGCTTGTTTTACAGGTGCTTGGTGGATTATTAGATGATGAAGAGAGGCTAGACTGTCAATACCCTGCCAGGATTACCAATCCTTGCGATTGTAAGTCAAGTGCTCTGCTACACACTGCCATCCAACCGAGCTACAAACATAACCACAACTTTGCAAAATAACCAAACTAAAAAGTCGTACATTCCTTTAAATTATAAAGGTGTCAGTAAAAGTTGCGTAGCATCAAACATTCATTATCTGTAAAAAAAAACAGCCTTTTCATATTCTTTGTTTAAAAAATATAAAATGTATAGAGGCCAAAACACTCCAACCACTGTTGCTACATCATTTTTTTTCACCCCCACGTCTATGTGGTTTTTCCCCCCTTGAACTTAAAAGAATTGATAAGCATCCCTATGGGCTCTCTGGTGGGCACAGATGCAATGATATCATTATGTGCCGCGGCCCAGGCGGGGAAATTTGAAACCAAGTCACACAAGTGGATCCTTAGACGCCTGCGGAGACTGCGAGCGTGCGCGTCTCCCGCGTCTCCTCCGCGATGTGTCGTCCTGCGCCTGGGCTGAGGCCAACTGATGTGTGGGTTTTTGGAGTCGCCCCTGCCTTTTCTTCGCACATCACGCTGGGTAGTAGGCGTTTGTACGACCGGCTGCAAGGATGTTCTACGCCTGCTTTCTGGAGGCACATCAAAGACGTCTATTCGGCGGCAGCGGGTCTCGGGCTCCTTTCTCAGTCTACCTCCGTCTCCTCCGTCCTCATACCCCCCCTCTCCCCGTCTCCCTTGCTCTCCCCTTCTTGGCTTTCTCCATTCCTCTCTCTCTCCCCAACCTCCGCACACTCTCTCTTTTCACTCGCTCACCCCCCCCACCTTCCCACCACCGCCACGACAACGCTTAGAGTTCATCTGCTCAGTCACAAGTCTGGCAGGGCCCCCAAAGCCACCGACACACGAAGAATCCTAATAAGTCATGTGCAGTCCATCCTGCACCTAATGGTTTGTTTTCCTGTCCTTGACAGGCAGACTCACTGGCATGACTGAACCCTCATTGTATCTTTCTGCTCGTGAAGATATATATAATTTTATGTACTCTATATCTTCTCAGAAAATGACAATGTTTGAATATTTCAGCATGTTTTTTTTTTAAGGATTTAAATATTGGTACTTTGATAATACGGTAATGACGGCGATGAAGATGATAGAGGTGAAGTTTGACACAATATATAATCCCATTCACAAGTAAGAGTCCTATTTATTTTCTTTGTAACTGTCGTCTGCTTTCATTACGCTCTGGTCTCCTTGTTGATAATACTCCGGGTATTCATCGCAATCTGTAGCTGAGTATGACTGTCTTATAAACCCTCACGATAACCAAATTACTGCAACACTGGAGTATCTTTGGCTGTCTTCAGCCATGCATAGCTTGCCGATGAGCCCTAATGAGGACGAAGTGTGTCTCTGTCTCCCTTGTGGGGACTACCCAGGATACCTTTCTTGATGCGCTATTATTCGAAAGATTAGGCAGCTGTTTTAATCAAGTAAAACAGTAAATGTCAGTTTAAAAAGTGCTAATCAGGAAATCTATTGAAATTTCTCAAGGCCCCATGGTGTAAAGTGCAGTTTCCAACTCTTATAATCCACTCTCTCCGTGGCCTCAACGTATGTGCTATGAAGAAGGGTCATTGCCTGAAACGCCGCCTATTATATGCATTTTTTTCTTTTGAGGCCACAGTGTGGCTGACAAAATGTGTTGAGTTATTTTTGTTGATTGTGTTTGTGCACCACTGCCAACGTACCATTGTGGTGCACCATCCTCAGGAGGCGTTCACTCACATGCACATTTCGCCCCCACAGTTTGCTGCAATTGCACACATTCCCGTCAAACACATTCCTGCGGAGGGAGCTGGTAGGAACGTTGGGTTGCTCGGTCAATGGCCAGGGTCAACGGCGGCGTGGTGTATTCCGCAAATATTCCCGACTGTGAGGGCGGGCACAAGCCGGCGTGAGTAGGTTAAACGTTGAGTTTTATAAGGGCACCACGGGGTGACCAGCCCCTCCCCACCCAGCCCCACCCCTCTCACCCCCCACCCAGCCCCACCCACCCAACCCAGCCCCTCCCCACCCTCCCCACCCAGCCCCTCCCCACCCAGCCCCACCCTCCCCACCCTCCCCTCCCCACCCTCCCCTCCCCACCCAGCCCCTCCCTCCCCACCCAGCCCCTCTCTGCACGACGGACATAATAATCCCCTGTGGGCTGGTGCAACCAGGAGGTTCCTACCAGTATAAGTTGTATATACATTGGCATGTTTAACCTTTCACGTGCGCAAACTCTTTTGATCACTGGAGATTTGCAAATTAATTAAGGACATGATTTCCTTCCACAGGAGGGACAATTTGTTTAGATTTTAGCCAAAGGTAGGTAAAAAAAAATGTATCTGCTGGGCAGTTAGCAAACGCAGGTGGGGGGAGGTGGCATGCTCACCAGAACAATTTAAACACACGGGCCCCCCCTTCCCACCTGATGACGGAAGCTTGCGTTGCCTCCGAAACGTCGTGATTTAATTTAGTTATTTTTTATTTTCACCTACGTGACTTTACCGAAAGAACCAAAGAGTGTTCCCCTCCAGCGTCAGTGGTTTGGCCCGTTATCTGTGCTAAGCAGTTGGGTGTGATCGCACCATTATGCTATTGGCAGGGGAGGGGCTAGGAGTGGGAGGTGGGGGGGTTAGAGATCTTGTTCACTTCAAATATGTGTGTTTGTTTGTTACTTACGTTTATTTATTTATCAATGTGGCTTCAAAGAAGAAACCTTTTTTGTCTGATGTATTTTAATGAATTTGAAACAGCACGATGTGCAAAGGTTATCATTAAAGGTACAGAGCTGACTTTTGGTAAATATAGCTTTAAAGGATTACAAATTACATGGTACGCCTTAAATAATGCAGTGTGCTGCTTATGTCTTGCATGCAATAATTTATGTATGCAGATCAGCCAGTTTTAAAACATTGATTACGTGTATCCCCCTACTAGTTTTTACGTGTGCAACTAACTCCATAAATCATGCCCTGGAGAAGCGAACAGGCTACTTGTGATTTTATTTCGATTTAAAGCTTTCGTGACTGCAGGGATTCATCTTCTTGGTTCTTTCGGTAAAGTCACGTAGAAGGGAAATAATAAAATAATACAAATAAAACATTATTATTTTATGTTTTATTTTTATAATTAATAAATATTTTATTATGTTTTATTTTTTTTATTTTATTATTTCCCTTCTACGTGACTTTACCGAAAGAACCAAGAAGATACTTGTGATTTGTATCTGTTTCCATGCAGTCGCTTAACTATACAGCAGCGCCTAGAGTTTATTTTTTTGGGGGGGGGGGGGGGGGGCAACAGGAAGCATACCTTTCTTGCGTACCGCTTTAATGCAGATATATACATAAAACAGCATGCCAGGTGAACCAGCTGTAAACAACCAGTCGATGCCACCATTACCGTGTAACACGGTCCGTGGGTTACTGCGCATTAATGACCCATGGCCCCGCATCACTCAAGGAGCTCCATTCTGTCTTTGGAACACGAACCGGTTGTTGGATATTCTGGGACCAAGGATCAAATTTTCTTCCACGGAATGCACGAGAACCCCTTGAGTGCAACCTCTATTTTACCTGGCAGGAACAACATTATCCATGATACATGTTTTTTTTTGGGTTCGAACGCATACATAAAGATGTGTCGTTAAACCCCGCCACCACCCGACACAGCCAATTAGTGTAAGGCTTGTCGCGTAAACGGAACATGCACAATGGCTACTAGTTGAGCACACTGGTTTGTTAATGGACCAAGGTTTGTTATTAAAGGAGCAACATTGTAATCTTTAACATTGTTGTTAAGGGATAACATTGTCAATAATTATTTCCTTGGTTAACTTTTTTTTTTTAGGATTAACACGCCTTTTGTCAAGGAGATCTGGGAGATTTGGCAAGCTGCAGTCATGTAAGGATGATGATGATGATGATAATCCTCATTAGACATTGTCTGTCCACTGCTATAAAGATAACATGTAGCAATAGGGGCCGCCATCTCACGTCTGCACATGGACTGATTTCATTGCTCCATGTCCATGGTGGTCTTTCTCTTGGACGCGTTTCCTCCTTTTGGCTGCCAGTCTCGTCCATCGACCACAATCCCGCGTCTGCTGATGAGTCCTGTCCAAGCCCATTTGCTGTTCAGAATTTTCATCATGATATCGCTTGATTTGTATTTCCCATCCCCCACCCCCTCACATTTACACGCCGTCATGTAACAGTGGTAAACATTCAAATCTTCGTCAACTCTGCACGACGTACTGTGAGAGACTTGAGTCTCCGTTTGGGGGGGTGTCGAATTCCCACCACCAGCTCAGGGCCACCGACGGAGAGGGAGTACCACCGTTGCTCGTGTTATAGAAGCAAGCCTGTCAACCCTTTATCAGCGCCCTACCTTATTACAGACCAATTCAGACCTTATTGGGCACCCCGTGCCCCTTGCAAATCTCAACGTTTATCCTACAAAGTTCCATCACAAGGGAGAAACACAAGCAAATGGATCAAACATTTCCTTTACTCAATTTCCCCTGTACAAGAATACGGGTAACCCGTATGGGTTGACAGGTATGGAGACACTTTTAAATATCAAAATGTGGAATTTGAGAAGATGACAATAACATGGCGTGCCCTGCCCTTGATGGCACAGGGTCTGCAATGCTCATTTTACGGCTGTCGGCACAATCTTGGTAAAGTTCCACAAAAATGACCGTGCAGCTGCAGGAATTTAAATGTCGATTCAGCACAAACCGGCTCGGCGAGTTGGTGCTAAGAGTACTAATCCACTCGTCTATCCCCCCACCCTCCCACACTCGTCGTAATATCTCGCAATTCCGAAATAGCATGCAACGATTAGTTTTTGAATGATTACGAGGAAGTTTATTCGGGAGGGTTTTTAAAAAAAAAATTGTTTCAAAGCCCGATCCGCAAAAAAAAAAAAAATTCTTGGAAATTATCATTTTCAGGGAAGTGCACCTTGGAAGGCAAATATATGACTTCACGTACGTGACCCAGTGCGGCTGCGTATTTGCTGTGAAAATAGGGTGTCCCGCGGCCTCGTTGTTTAACCAGCTGTCTTGCGTTGCACGGCTCCGTTTCCTGCCCCCTATTGCTACATGCGTGTTATCTTTACCGTGCCCACGGCCGCTGTGGGTGACGCTGTGCCGTCTCTGTGTTTTTTTTACTTTATTTTACCAGGCCAGCGCGCGGCTCAGACAGATGGAGAAGGAGTGCAATCAAAGGCTGGCCGCCTCCGCGCAGGTGAGGGCACCCAAGCAAACCACAATGTCCCCACCACACCACCCGTCACCGTTGTCGCCAGCAGCGGGCCGACACAAAGATAATGCCGGGTGGAGGACAATGAACTCGCTTGTTACCTCACCTGCAAGAAAGAAAAAGAAAATATGCTGTAAAAATGTACACACACACACAAAAATGCAATCTGATGTTGGTCAATCTGTTAAGGAAAAAAAAACCCACCATTGTTTTCCAATGCGGTGAGGTTCTAGTGGACTGCTGTGAGGCATGGGTCACTGTTTTAGATTATGCGATTTTGTATTTAGTTTAACGTTTAAGGTACATAATTCATAACGCACTGTACCACGGTCTTGCTTTGGAGACACTCGCCCGACTGCGGCTTCGCGTGCCGTCCGCCTCCATCGATCTCGTGCTCAGACTCATCACACCCACCGTGGTGGGGGACCCCAATTGCTCATCAAGTTCTCCCACCGCCTGTCCATCACATCCTGTGCCTCCCTGTGGTCCGTTTTTCGTAAATCGTCCTCTCTAATTGTGTGTTTCACTGCACCATGTCTTCCCGCTACGTGTCCAAAGTACTCGGCTATAATATCGAAACCTTTAATTGGCTTCCCCTTATTAACGTGTATCCTTGTATGGACAAAATAATGTACTTCATATGCACTTGAAATGGCTTGGTTGTTATTATGGTATAGTTCTACACATTTTTTCGTGTGATAAAATATTAGGATTAAGTGATAGTGTGGGGAATGCTGTCAGTGAAGCCATGTCTTTGGATCCACAATCAACCAACGAGCAGAGCAATCATTAATTGCATTCACAGTTTTATGCGTGTATTATATAACGACGCAATGACCATGGCCACACTTCTCAGCGTTGCATTACACTGTGCCAAACGTTTGCAAACACATCTGGGAAAGTACGTTCCTTTTCGGGCTGCGTGAAGCGAGCATTCTTGAGCTGGGGTCTGACTGACAGGGAAGGATAATGGAAGGGAGGAAGGAAGCATAGCACCCCGTGTGCAAAGGGGACCCTTTAGTATCCCAAAGGCAATAATATAACATGGTGTTTACCCTTGCCAGACCTTCCCAGTTTGGCCCGGGCTCTGGTCAGGCTTGGCTGCATATAAAAACATTAACACGTTTTACAATTGCGCACTAACCCCTACCAGAGTGAACAGGTGCGCAAACTTTGTTTTATCAGCCTCGCTTGGGAGCAGGGTTGATTTGAAGCCAATCAGTCTGGTTCTGGCTATCGCAGCACATGCGATGCAACGGCGACCAACGATACAAATCACGTACAATATCGGAGTGTATGTGGCCAGCTGCGGTTTTGCGAATGAAAAATGGAAACACGTAAAGTCAACCAAGATAAAAACAGGCGCAGGTTTTTTCACGAAATAAATGTAAGAAAGCTGGCAGTTATAAATGAGAAGGCGGTGAGTAAGACATATGTGGTGAGCAACGTATTGAACACTGGTAAGTTAGTAGTTGGGTAATAGTTAATTCCTAACTCGGGTGAAACTGACTTGATGATCATCATTAGACCTCCTTTGCCAGTACCAAAATATAATAATAGGGTTTTTCCCCTTTTTTCTGGCAACAAAACTGAAACCTTTTTACAAGAAACCATGTGTGCATTAACCTCAATACTTGTGGTCAAAATGCAAACAAAAGAAACACTGATAATATTGTGCATTGTTTTTGAGCTGTACGCCTTTTGGCGTCCTCTGGTCTAGCACCAATTGAGACGAGGCTCAAAAGAAATCCGTCTCTGGTGTGGACCAATCAGTTTCAAGGACAATGCATATATTATCAGAGTTTGCATTTTGACCACAAGTATTGTGCTTAATGCAGACATGATTCCTCGTAAAATGGTTTCAGTTTTGTTGCCAGAAAAAAGGGGAAAACCCTTATTATTATGACTTGATGATGTGTCGACTCATGGCACGGAGTGAGACCTAGGGGCGATTGGAAGCTGGCTGGCCTCATCAGCTGGCTGGCCTCATTTGATCGAGATGGACACATGCCTTTCTTTTCCATGCAGACTCTTGCAAGTGACTGGCTGGGACAGAGGGCGCGTGCAACCCTTTGCTAGTCAAACCTCATAGCAGCAGAAACTGTGTCTCCTTGATTGTTAAAATGTTTTTTACAGCCCACGGTCCTGTTGACGCGACCACATGAAACCTACCTTCCCTATTTTCCCTTACATTCTCATCAACCAACATTTACAAATAGAACAATGACAACAACATCTTCTTGGTTCTTTCAGTAAAGTCATGTAGAAGGGAAATAATAAAAAAATAAAAATTTAACATAATAAAATACAATTCTCACGACGTTTCGGCCACAACGCAAGCAGCTGTCCTCAGGTGAAGAACAGGTCTGTCGGAAAGACAGCGTCTGCATGTCGGAAAGACAGCGTCTGAGTGATTCAGACGCTGTCTTTCCGACAGCCCTGTTCTTCACCTGAGGATGGCTGCTTGCGTTGTGGCCGAAATGTCGTGAGAATTGTATTTTATAATGTTTTATTTTTATTATTTCCCTTCTACGTGACTTTACCCGAAAGAACCAAGAAGATGAATCCCTGCAGTCACGAAAGCTTTAAATCTAAATGACAACAACACCATGCTTGTCTGTAGCTTTTCGGGCAGTGCTGTCTCTGCGACACCGCGGCATGTTTGCGACTGGAGCCGGAAATCTATTCCAGAAGATGCCGGGTCCTTCTGCACAGCGCCACGTGCAAATAATTTTCCGCGAGCCCTCCGCATACTTGTAGCGCTCTGACACATCTGGCAGGTGCTGTGCCCCGTGTTTGGGGATAAAGTGTGCATAATCTTCAAATCTGTTCCCGAAGGCTGGAATATTTTCTGGCTTTGTCATCATGTCTCGGCGAGGTGACGTAGGCCCCAAGGAATGTTCCTCGCGGGCAACAGTGTGGTTGAGAAAGTCCAACATCAGGTACGAATTGGGGGAGGTTGGGTGGGGGCAGGACACTGGATTTGAGCCATGGTTGGCTACTCATTTGGTTGTCAGGACTTGCGAAGTTCGGTGTGAGCTGCTATGGCAAAACCCACTTTTAAATTAGAGCAGCCTTGCCACTGTAGATATGTTTTTTTTTTGTATAAAACTTTCATATAAGTGCACTTTTTCAAATTTTCATAGTTCATCATTAGTTTCTGGGTTGGTCTCAGCACATCGTGCAGAAAGGCTCGTCGACTTGAGCGAAAAAATATTGGTTCAATTAAATGTGGTTGCTAATGTTCTGCATGAAAGAAAGCTGTCAAAGAAGCTTGTCAATTTTTCTGCCTATCCATGAGCAATAAAATTCCAGTACGTATATTTGATATTGCTTCGCCAGCACTGTGTTTCAATATTATTGTGCAACTTAAACAGACTGCCATTGCAGGCTGTAGCCTGCATTCTCGAGGCCAATTTCACTTCATGGGCCAGCCTCAACCTCCCAACATGAGAATGGTGGCCTCGTGTAGAACTTCACCAAACAATGCTACGATCGAAAAGGTTGCAGATGGCACGAATGTTTTAATTTAACATTTAATGATTCATTTTGTCAGAGATCTGGTCGTGACCATTTACTTGCACATTTTTCTGGGAAAGCCTTACTCCAAAGTGTTTCTGGGAAAGGCCTGTGGAACTCATGTGATGACTTCAGTCACTTGGAAATTCAAGGAAATGCCTTTTTTTACCGATTCGAGTTTTCTTTCAACTTGAGTTCAAGCGCACTCCTCTCTACTCATGTGGAATTATACGTAGCAATTATTGTCCCCTAGTGACAGACTAATGCCCACATGCAGGCCATTGTTGCTGAGTCACCTTATGCCCATAGGGATAGCTGCTACTAGGGGTGCCCATTCAAATGTTTGAAATGAGATGTGGTGTAAACCACTCTGAGATGCACATGCTTATAGGAGGCACAATTTCCAAACCAAACATTATGATTTAACTTGGCTATCGATGGAAAAACGTGATAAGACTGTATGGGAGATCTTGGTTGAAATGTAACATTGTGTTTGACTGACTTCCACTAGGAGGTCAAAAAACTTAACTTTTTATTTTATCAGGTAAGGCCTACTGAGCTATATAGCTCTTTTTTTAGAAGTGACTTGGCCACAAATGATAGTTCAACGAAGTGGCTTATCACGTGGAAATGTATCGCAGTAAAATACTCTAAAACGCATCTTGAGTCTAAATGTGGAGATAAAAAAATGGAGGATATGGAGAGGAAAGTCCACACGACCACGGGGAGAACATGCAAACTCCAAATATACAAGCATCAGGCTCGGGATCGAACCCACAACCTCCTGCATACCAGGCGAGGTAATTCACTTCTGGCGACAGTATCACCCCCATGGTGGCGAGATCGTGATAACTCAGCCACGGTTTAATTATACGCCTCACTATAAGCACGCGCTTATAGTGAGGCAACATTACCCACAATTTATCATGACACCTCTTGCCTATAGCACCCGGCAGGTATGTGACATTTGTTTAACAGGTTTGACTCTGTTGCTGAGAGTGAACGTTGAAGCCGGTGCAGTGTTTGCCTGCTTAAATGTGTTGCTAGAAAACATTGATCCAGGGGGGGGGGGGGCATAGGTTTGGTGGACTAAAGTGTTATACTATACATCAAGTGTGATGCGAAATATATAAATGAGGACACATACTCTGATGTGTTTATTTTACTAAGAGGGCATTTGTAGAAGGTAAAGGTGCAGCCCTGTAAGTTCTTACACCACTGCTGATAGGAGGGGCTCCCTTTTGAAATATAAATTGAAAACGAATTTCTTTAGAACTGCTTTTTGTGTTTAGTTTTTTGTCCTTCCCCCACACCTCCGATTAGCGCGGGTTGGTTACTTACAGTGCGAAAGAAGTTCAACACACATGCATAGAGGAGGAGCTGTAGAGAGCCCCTCTGGAGGGTATTTGGCCTACTCTTCCACGCGGGAGTAACCCACACTTTACCCCACCACATGGGAGCTGCCGATCGACTCGTGTGTTCTCGCCGCACAAGGTTTGGTGAGTTTGATGATATGCAGCCATACAACATTCACAAGTGGAACTCTTGAGGATGGTCTCAAGAATGTCTTAAGTCTTTGATGGTCCAGTAGAGGGAGCTCAGTGGGTGTTGGACTGAGAGTCATTATGTTGGCATCTAGAAGAGTACAATAACAATGGAATTGTGAAAGGCATATTTCACATGTAACTGCCGGGAATAGCTGCGCAGTATTAATGAATACGTCAGCTTAGCACATGTCTACGTATGTGTATATACGATGGCCCGATCCAGTCGGCTGTTTAAATATTAATGGCAAATGCAGATTTTATAAAATGTCCCCATTTTAAATGTAACATATGTAAAGGAACTTGGCAGCCAAAAGTGGTAATCCAAAATAAGTGTAGAAGTGATATATCATTGGCTCTATAATGGACTTGGTAGAGTATGTGTGAGAGTTAGAGTGCCATTTGACGATATGCAAGAATGTGTTTGTGGGTATGCATTTGCATCGTAGTTGGAGAGTGGCGGCACAGTCATGAGTGCAGTATTGGAGTGGCCAACCTGGGTTAACTTCAGTGTTGAGTGGCATCTGAAGTGGTTCTGTGCCTCGCCTACATTGACTCAACCATTAATGAGTTCTTGGTGTGATGTTTAAATGCTAGCATTGGGGAGACAAAGGCAGCTGTGTCGCTGACCACATTACACCCTTGTGCGCTGTTCGGCCTGCTCCAACAGTTTGCATTCGTGTATTTTAATATATATGTGACTAGCTTTACTACCCGGCTTCTTCCGGGACTTTGATTAACCACGCCCGGCCGCCTTTGTCTCCCCAGTGGCGATGTTGACACACCACACCACTTACTCGTTTGAGGCTGAGTCGACCTCGGGGAGGCCCAGGACCGGTTCAAATAATCGTCACCGGTGGTGGCCGTGAGCGGGAATCGAACTCGGGTCGCCGGGTTCGTAGCGCAGCGTAGCGCTACCCGCTACACTACAATGCGTTACGGTTCCACATGCGCGGGTCACGTGACAGATTTGACGTCACAGCTCACTTGCCGTGCAAAAAATATATGTATTATTGAGCTCAATGCAAAAATTTTAGAATTTTTGCATTGTGTACAATCTGGAAAGTACCCACATGGCAAATCTCAAGTTTGTTGCATGTCGGGAAGTACGCTAAACATTTTGAACAGACACACATAATCACAACTTTGCCTTTTATATATATGGAGATAAGCAAGTTTGTGTGTATGTGTACGTTTATTTACGTGGACATGGCCTGGCACAAGCGTCGTGGTGACGTCACCGCCACTTAGTGGCGAATGGCGGTTGTTGTATATTTACAGCTCCGCTCTGAACCCAACGACCCGAGTTCGATTCCCGCTCACGGCCAACACCAGTAACGATTACTTGAACCGGCCCTGGGCATCCCCGAGGTCGACTCAGTCTCAAATGAGTACCTGGTTTGTGGTGTGTAAACATCGCCACTATGGAGACAAAGGCGGTTGGGCGTGGTAGCTGGTCACCCACCCTCTTGTGTACCGTTCTGGCCTTCATAGGTGCTCGCTTAACAGCACTTTCCCCAAAAGTTTGTTGATGCTATACGGGGGATCTCTGTCTTTGTATATCTATGTATGCATGTTTATGCATTTTTATGTATGTTTGTATGAATGTTTGTATTTATTCACTGTGCGTATCTGTGGATTTGCATATATGTATGGTAAGGTGGTGTAAGACTGATGGAGTGGTTCAGTTTCTGTACTTGGCTAAGGCATCCCCATGGGAGGCTTCACATAATCAAATAATCTCTTCTACATCACTTGCCGTGTAACACATTACGCTTTACAGCAGAGTAATATACACCGATTAAAAACGTGGATGTTTTTTTGGCACACTGGTGAGTTGCTGTTCATTTTTTGTCAGTTTCTACTATTTGCCAAGGTATATGGATGAAAAAACTTGGACATTGACAGAAATAGAACAAAGGCTAAACAATTGTGTAAAGAAGCATGTAGAGGTGCATGGATTAGAGAATACATGCACTTTAGATGCAACATAATACGTAGGTTTTCGCAGCCTATGTTACGAATTATCGTTGATTTTTTTCTTTTATTTTAGGCCACGTATTAATCTGACAAAATCTGTGTTCATAAGAATCCTCCACCATCCAACAAGCCGAACAAGTTAATGGTCACGTGACATACATGCATATTAACATACCAGTTATTATGGTTTAAGTGCATCGGCAAGTGGAATAATAATACCAGATTGTTACTCTGACTCTCTGGATCTTGTCCTGATGATGTTGGTTGTCATTTGAAACATAACCTCGTATCTAAATCTCAGTGTACACATTTGGTTGTGAGGAATGTTCTTCAACTCACCAGCAAGCTGAAAACAGAAACAATTGGCGCGTTAAGTGCTTGTACACGTGACTGTCAGTTTATTTGGATGCATTAAGTTGTGGAGGGTTCTTCAGGATATTAGGATCATTGTTGTGGCCTAACCCATAAATCAATGATGATCACAGAAATATCATGTTGACTGTTAAGACTCACAAGTGGGGTTGGGCAGGACATGTTTCGAGAAGAGGTAATGATGACTGTGGTCAAAACTAACAACAGAGTGGCAGACGAAGTAGGGAACGCACCTGAATTCCACCCGATGGGTTATTGCATCGCAGCGCCGTGAGAGATGCCAACGGATCGGGAAGGCCTTTCATCCAGCAGTGGATGGCAAGTGGACGATTATGATGACGACACTGTGTGGTAATGCCACACTGCGAAGACTCGGGGTTCTACAGGTGTGTTTCTAGAGACAATACCTTCTTATGTACCTTGCCTTGCGCAATCATGTAACTCAGATAAACGTGTGATGATGGCTATTGAGTGCCTCGCGCGCGCGCACACACACACTCGTACGTGTATGAATACACTAGTGTGCACTTGATAAATTATGTAGCTATGTATCATCTTACCGACGCATTCTTGAGTTCATTAAAAAAAAAGTCTTTGCCTTTGAATGTGATAAATAAATAAGTGACAGCCACTCAGAAAAAGTGTCCTAATTGCAGTCATTAAGAGTCATTTTATTATACACAAAGCTATTTATCAGCATTGTTTGATCACAGTTTCTGGGGTAATCAATAGAGACCTCGTTGAATGGAAGATATTAGTGTGTAAATTAGCTCGTAAAACACGGTGAATGCCAATGCATTTGAGGTTCACCTTGCCGTGTGTTTGTGTACATCTTGTGAGCCGTTTGTCAGTCCACTGGCGGATAAACACCGTCAGTTGTGGAGAAGTTGTTTGAACATACTTCACCACACTGTCAGCTTGGGTTGGTGAAGGGGGTCCAAGACCAGTACAAATATCACTAGCCATTGGTTTTTAGCCATGGTTGTGAATCAAACTCGGGTTGAGAGGTTCAGTGTGCAGTGTGTTACACCACCGCTATGAACATGACATATAGAGTATTTCTTTAGCTCAATTTTTCCGTGAATCAAGTGTGCTTTATTGACACTACTACACACGGCCAAATTACGTTCCAGTTTAATGCTCAAGACAAATTAATCCGTTGGCTTATTTTATGTTTCATTACGGTGTCCTCTGTCCTTTGAATTTGAACGCGAGCGTCGGTGTGAGCTTGCCATTCTCGTTTGCGTGCTTGAGTAACTTAGCACTTTGATCACGCACTACCCAGGCAGTTACGCCACTGCGAGAATGAAAAAAAGGCCTTCGAAATCATAATCTCTCAATTTGTCAGCTTTGCTGAGCCGAACCGGTCATTACACAAGATGAACATCACCACCGAAATTTCACGTAAAATGAGTCGTGCGATTGAACCCCATCAGAATCAGAATATTTATAGTTCGTGGAGGAATCCGATGAGCTCCAAGGCTCTTTTTCACTAATGTCCTTGGGCCTCATTCGTAACTGTCTAAAGATGCCCTTTACTATTAAATTATTGGTTCTTTTTTAAAGTAACGTAGAAGGGAAATAATAAAATAAAAAATATATAAAACAATAAAAAAATATATTATTTCCCTTCTACGTGACTTTACCGAAAGAACCAAGAATATGAATCCCTGCAGTCACGAAAGCTTTAAATCAAAATTTATGCCCTTTACTGTTACCATCGTAATTTGCCACTATTAATTGCATCACACAGACAATTTTGAGTCATTTTGCAAGCCGTTTAATAATGACGATGGTGCCCACTCGCGCAGAAAGTACACTTGGTTGTATAATGGAGAGCTGGGTTGTTGCCACTGCTTGTGTGTGCCCAGGCAAGAGGTGTGACGTTTGGTGAAATTTTACAATGGCGTGCGAACCACTGGTGGTCAAACGGCGTGGACGTTACGCGAACCTAAGAGCAGAGCGACATTGCGAATGCACAGCAGGGCTGTTATTGTTAACCACTAGCTTAGTTTATCGTTACAGCAATGACTTTTTAAGTTTTGATTTGTGAAAAATCATTACGCCCTAACTTTATAATCGTTAGACACTGAAATTGCACGTAAAACATATATTAACACTACAATGAGTTATTTGTCACGATATATTTGTTGGTAATGCCTCGGAATCAGAATTTTTATTTATCCTGGAGAAATCCTATGAGCTATGAAGCTTTTTTTCACATATTTTCAGCAGGGTCAGGTCAGAAAGTTACAGCAATAAACAACAGTTACAACAACTGACAATACATATTCTTGGTTCTTTCGGTAAAGTCACGTAGAAGAGAAATAATAAAATAAATAAAATATAAAACAATTAAATTCTCACGACGTTTCGACTGCAACACAAGCAATCGTCATCAGGTGTGATGATTGCTTGTTTTGCAGTCGAAACGTGAGAATTGTATTGTTTTATATTTTTATAATTTTATTATTTCCCCTCTACGTGACTTTACCGAAAGAACCAAGAATATGAATCCCTGCAGTCACGAAAGCTTTAAATCAAAATTTAACAGACAATACGTTTAAGAGACCGCTTACAAATATAGAAACTACGTACAGGCGACGTTTCGGGTAATGACCCTTCTTAATGGCCCATGCAGGAAGACCACCCACTGAACAGAAAACGTTGACCCAATGTTACCCAGGACATTGTGACCATTAATGCGTGGAATCTTGGCACTTCATGAAATCAAATACCGTTCAAATTATATTTTGAAATCCACATAGCCCTTGCCTGGCTCTAAATCAACGAACTTGATTAATTGATGGAGATGACGGTATAACACACCGTTGCTACGAACTCGGATCCTCTGCAGGCACGATCCGTCTTATCTCTCCTTGTTGTGTGCTGCTCTGGTCACTCTGTGCCTGGCCCACTTGTCCTTGTTTGTGTGTTGATCTGACTTGGCGGAGTGACTGGCCCCCACCATGGGTGTGTGGAATTTACGCCGTTGACTCGGGGCCACGAGTGGAGATGTTCACAATAAAGATCAAGATGCCACGGTGGCCAAAGCCGATAATGCCATCACACCTCGCCAATGCTTTCTATCCTGTGCCAGATCCTGCAGCTGCTGCTGCTGCACCGTTTACATATGGCCTCCAAAATCTGCCCTCACAAATAAACGAAACTATAAAACTATTTTTATTTTAAAACTAAACTCTTTTTATTTTACCAGGTGAGGCCCACTGAGTTATTTTTTCAAAAGCGACCTGGCCACAAATGACAGCTTATGTGGAAATTTATAGCAACCAAATACTCTGAACGCATATTTCTAAATGTGGAGGGAAAAACCGGAGAACTCGGGGAAAAGTCCACACGACCACAGGGAGAACATGTGAAGTACCGTTGAAGACGCTTGACACCAAGGTTGAGGCACACGTATGTTTATTCGTGTAAGCGGTCAGAACAGGACAGCACTAGAGGGGGTATCGGCCCCCTCACCCGGATAGCTGGGGATACTTCGCTAGCTATCCTGATCTGCCTCGTAGTCCTCCAGTTACTGGGCTAGGGGAGGCTGTCTGGGCCGACACTGGTTAGCCGGCCTACGGTACCCGGAGTCCCAGAGACTGACTCTGGGTCGCGGGACCACGCCACTGGCTCGGTCCTGCGCAGCCCTGACAAGGGCGGCGTCTCAGGTGAGTCCAGGGCTTCTAGCTAGACGTCTTCAGTCTTCCTTCTCCATCCTAATACTGAGCCCCGATCTCTCCGGCTCATCCCCCTTTATACCCCTCCCAGGATCACAACTCCGGGCCCCCCCCCAGGCTGCCCGGTGCGGACGTCGTTGCGGGCACCTCCTCGTTAGCACTCACGGAGCCCCCTGTGCTTGTTTCCCGTGTGATCCCATGCATACAGCCCTACACATACAGCCCCTCCGTAACAGCCCTACACATGCAAACTCCAAATATACAGGCATCAGGGTTGGGATCGAACCCACGCCTCTTGCATACCAGGCGAGGTAGTTAACATCTTGGCCACCATCATCATGGGACCTCTTTTGCCAGTACCAAAATGTACTAGTAGGGTTTTTCCCCTTTTTTTTGGCTGCTCACCCCGAGCCCTCATTACTCTGGTAGTGCGTTGTCTTGAACTGTGCGCCTTTTGGCGTCATCTGGTCGAACACCATATGAGACGAGGCTCCAAAGAAAGCTGTCTCTGGTGTGGACCAATCAGTTTCAAAGACAATGCATAAATTACCAGAGTGTTGTTTTTTGTTTGCATTTGACTGCAGGTATTGTGGTTAATGTAGACATGATTCCTTGCAAAAGGTGTCAGTTTTGTTGCCAGAAAAAAGGGGAAAACCCCTATTAGTATATCTTGGCCACCGTGTCGCCCAAATCTTGGCGTGGTGATGAACAAAATGTCTTATTTGACTGTGACTTTTCTTATGCATGCTCCTTCCCTCGGCTGTCTGCGTCTCCACCGCTGGTTTTGTCACACAAAGGCGACGACGGTCAGACTCGCGTGCCTCTTGAAAGCGTTCGCCGACGTCATAGCTTTTCCCGGTGCTTGTTTCAGGCAATGGCGGAGGTACAGACGAGCACGGCGACCCTGAAAGACGAAGCGAGCAGGCGTCAGCTCGCGCTGGAGAGACTCCTCAACGAGGCCCACACGCAGAGGGACGGTGAGAAGAGGACGTTACTGGAGGAGCACGGCAGAGAGACGCAGGTACCCCCTTTTAAAGCCACGATCTGCACGTCATACTCTTAGTTCTTTCGGTAAGGTCACGTAGGTAAAAAATGAAATTAAAATTAATAAAACTAAAATAATGAAATAAAATAATCAAAATCACGACGTTTCGGAGGCAACACAAGTCTCCGTCATCAGGTGGGACCGTCACAGCCAGATTGCTGCATCAAGTGAGGCAGGGATTCAAGATGCAAGCTCTTAAATACAAGTTAAGGGGAGGAGAGGGGGGGGGGGACGTATCGGGAAGGGGGGGGGCTAAAAGAGAGCACGAGGTGTTGAGCACGAGACTTGTGTTGCTTCCGAAATGTCGTGATTTTATTATTTGATTTCATTATTTTAATTTTATTAATTTTAATTTCTTTTTTTACCTACGTGACTTTACCGAAAGAACTAAGAGAGTATGAATCCTTGCAGTCACGAAAGCTTCAAATCTAGAATAGATCTGCACGTCCACACGTGGGTTTGCGAGTCGGCACGGCACGGCACGGTCGGTGTTTGCTCAACATCCAAGTGTACGAGTGACTTGTACGAATAGATCTGCACGTCCACACGTGGGTTTGCGAGTCGGCACGGCACGGCACGGTCGGTGTTTGCTCAACATCCAAGTGTACGAGTGACTTGTACGAATAGATCTGCACGTCCACACGTGGGTTTGCGAGTCGGCACGGCACGGCACGGTCGGTGTTTGCTCAACATCCAAGTGTACGAGTGACTTGTACGACGCCGTGCAGCGAGGATGAGGGAGCACTGCGGTGACATCAAGGGTTGCAGGTAGAGAGCAACATTGTGTACTTAGTTACGCGAGCCGGTTGCACGTCATGGAACTTCATGTGCACACACGAATGTACTCGCACATGAACAGACGTTCATTGTAAACACATTTGCATCCGAGCGTACTCTTGGCCAGCCATTCGTAACTACTGTGCATGAATAATAATGGCATTTGTTTATCCAGTGAAGCCGCAGCGAGTTTGAAGACTTTTTTTCTGGTAGGATCTTTACATTAGGATGTTTCGCCAGTTAAATTAATGAGAGGTTGGCATATGGCAGGGAACCAAAGAACCTGGAGACATCCACGCATTTGAGGCGGCAACGCTCAGAGTTTCACACAGATGGATTGAATCTAATTCCTGTACTGGGAGTTTCATGAATGTATATATGATGCACCAATCCCCGTTTCCAGTATGCTAGATTACAGGCATCTGCCATAACATACGAGCATACACCTGGTAGTTCGAATGAGCACTTATACAGGCAGTCCTCTACTTACGATGGAGATGCGTTACGACGACCCCATCGTAAGTTGAAAATATCGTAAGTCGGAGATGGCCTAGCCTACCCAGGAGTCTTAAAGAATGGTGATAATTTAGCAAAACAGAGCAATTTACAGTACCGTACTGTATAAACTATATACTGTATGTATTTATTAATTACAATACTGTATTGCACAGTAAAATGTTAAGTAAAAAAACAAGGTAAATTCTTAGCCTACCTATATGAACTGCAATTTAATAGAAAGTTTTTTCAGGAAACAATCCTATTTGCAATAAAAAACTTTTAACATGTATTGAACGTATTGTATCGTGGTAACCTTAAAATGAAATCCCTAAAGCTACGTATCATACATCCATTGGACGTATCGTAACGTATCATATTGTACTGTACTCACCAAGATTATGTCCATCGTCTGCATACTTGAACGATGTTAGGTTGTTGATGGCAATTTTGTCGTATCGCTATCGGCATCGTAAGATCGAAATATCCTAGGTCGGACCATCGTAACTCGGGGACTACCTGTATTCATTCAGAAATTCATATATAAATGCATGTAAAACTATAAATATGTAATTTTACATCTAATAGTGTGTTTAAGTTCAGTAAAACAACATTAGAGGCATTACTTTTAGGACGTGAAGTACATTGCGTTTTTCGGTGATGCGCCCATCATCTTCACTGCGGGATCAATTATTTGAGCATCCTCTACTATAATAATAATGCAATTTACAACAAGCGCAATATTTCACAGACAGAAAATTTACCGTGACTGATTTATGAAGCCGAGATCAGTGCCACTGGAAAGCCAGGCGAAAGAGACTGGGTTTTTAAGTGTCTCTTGAAAGTCGATGTGGATTGCACGCTGCTGTGATATCGTGCAGCAGCGGTACTGCGATGGCCGCGTTCCAGACAGTGGAGGCTGCCGCGGAGAAACGACGCACAGCAGCGACGGGCCCGGTCCTCGGTGTAGAGAGTAGGAGGTTGTGAGTCGCGCTGCTGTTACACTCTACCATGAGCTGTAGTACAGGGAGACAGGAGAGTGAAGAGAGATACAGCGACGACCACGGAGAAATGATGCCCAGTAGCGATGGTCCTCGGTGTAGAGAGTAGGAGGTTGTGAGTCGCGCTGCTGCTACTACAGAAAGTTCTAACGTGAGCTGGAGTGCTGGGTAACAGGAGAGAAAGCCCCTTGCGTTCAGAGGCATCGATGAAATGAACGCAGGTGAAGAGTGGGGAGTCTTCGACGTAGGAATTGCATATCACAATATTGCTGTCAATGAGACAGGTGATGGGAGACATGTAGGACACACACAACAGTGGGAAACTCAACTAAAACTAAACTTTTATCTTACCAGGTAAGGCCCACTAAGCTCCATAGCTCTTTTTTTCAGAAGCGACCTGGCCACAATTGATTGCTCGACGAAATTGCTTACCACGTGGAAATGTTTCGCAGCCAAACACTCGAATTGCAGGTTCATTCTAAATGTGGTGGGAAAAACTGGAGCGCCTGGAGAAAAATCCACGCGACCACGGGGAGAACATGCAAACTCCAAATATACAGGCATCGGAGTTGGCATCGAACCCACGACCTCTTTGATACCAGGCGAGGTAGTTAACATCTCGCCACGCTGCGCCGAGTGCAGGGGGACTCCACTGATGAAGAATACCCTCTTACCAAGAAACTCCTGTCTGAGGGCAGGACGTAATCCATTTCAGGGCTGTACCACTGACACCAAAGCCAGATACCAGGAGGCCAATGAAGAAGGGGTTTTTGTTCATGGTGCCGAAGGCTGCAGTGTTATAAAGGGTATGTGTGGGCCCTGTAGATCCCAGCGGTGCTGCTATTGTGTTGGGCATGTTACTGTGTGCAAAGAAAGGGACTTCCCCAGTATAAAGGTACACTGGTGATAATGCTGGTCTCATGGCCAATAGTATTTGCACTTTTGATTGTTAAACCAATGTGCAAACAACAGAAGCTCACCATGCGCTAATTTGAAAGAATTTGCAAAATGAGACTAATTATTAGAATATGGCGAGTGCACAAGTTAATATTTTTAAATAGTTTTGGACATGAAATGTGGTGTTTAAATGCAGTGTATCCCTCTGTAGTGGCGTTAAAAACACTGCAATCTCTTTTTCCGTATAATATGAAACACCAGAGCAGTTACAATTTTTGTACAATACAACTCTTCTAAAAGGCTTTAACTACAAGGATGGTTTCATGTGTTTTCTTTTAACTGGGGAAATAATAGATATTAAAGTGAATTGCTCAGAAGAGCGGTGAAACCAAATAACGTTGCTGTGTGATGCATTGCAGACACTTCTAGGGTGCACTTGCGTTAATTATGGTGTTACATGTGATAACGAATACTTCATTAGTTTCAATAAGAAAGCAAATTACACATCTAGGATATCTTATGCACATTTAACTTGGCAGTTGTTCATTGTCTCGATTCACATACTTGCTGAAACATTGTGTCTGATTTTCTTGACTGTTTACCATTTAAACACATCACTTAAAAGCTAAAGAGATACGTTGATTTGTGGGTGTGTAGGTAGGTAGGTGGTGGGTGGATGGATGGGAAGATAGTTTTTTCAGACAGATGGGTAATTAGGCAGGTATATTTGTAGGCAGACATGCAGGTCGGTTGGCAGATAGGTGGGTATCTTTGTTGATAAGGAGGTACAAATGTAGAAAATATGTATGGTGTGTTAGTAGCTATGTAAATAGTACCTGAGAAGATGCATCTTTAAATTTGTAAGAGGCATTTGAGGCATGTCTATTGCAAAGGTCACAGGGATATCTTCGAATATTAATAATTATTCCACTTGTTTACCCAGGAACGTCTCACCGAGCCTCATAACTTTTTCAGGAGGGTCATGCCAAGTTTTCGCAGTAGCGGTCGATTCGGCTGCTGTGTATAGTCCCAATTGAGTAATTTGCAGGTAATTTTTGAGCACTAGGAGGTTTTGGCCAATGCCATTTACAAATACGTATTTATTTTCTCTATAGGAGGATACCAGGGAAGCTGGAGAAACCAATGCAGAACAAGGAGAGATCTAATCTCCAAACACAGAAAGACGAAAAAAAATATGATTTCGTTATATTATCATCAGATAATTTTATTACGTGGCCTACGGCAAAAGGGAGAGAACACGCCCAAGACAATGTCCAGTGTACAGGTACGCAGTGGAATGTCACATTTAAGGAATGTGAGAGATGGCGATATCTTGGGAAAGCCTTCATCCAACAGCGGATTTATCATGGCTTATGATGATAATATTGCGTATATATGGCTATGTTATATTTTTGTAGCCAAGCAGATATATCCATTTTCAGTATTGTTGGTTGTAAATGTTAACCTTTTCATAATGAAATAGTTCGCTGTAGCGTCACCAGATACAATTCACAAATGTATGAAAAACATAGACTGATCTTCTCTTATTTGTATAGAGAGACATGTGGTATTAATTTACTGTATGCACGGTACTTACATTTACTGTCTCGTGAATCTACCCAGCCCAGTGGCACGATGGTTGGATCTCTTAAATAACAAAATTCACAGTGGTCGACTCAGCCAATCATCTTCCCTTGGTCAATAAAACGAAGTACCCCGGTTTTTGGTGCCAGAAAGATGTGTCACTACTTGAGCATATTGGCCCAAGACAGAGGAAAGTGGAAAGAAATTACGAAATGTGCAATGGACGCCTACGGGCTATCTGCCCATGGATTGTGATGATGATGATGACCCCTTTGTGGGATGTCACCTGTGGTCACTCTTTGGAAAGACAGACCCCTATCATGAGAATGTGTAATTTCCACCAATGGCACATAGTAGCGACCAGTGGACACGAGTGTCAACCAATTGCTCGCTTAATCAGGGAGGCACTTTGATTTGCTTTTGTTATATATATTTTTAAGTTATGGGGGTTATAAAAAAAAGTTTTAAAAATCCCTTTTTCATTTTAGAACTGCGGCAGGCTTATATTCCCATTTTAAAGTGGAAGAATGGAGTTTGTCCTACATCTTACCGCCGGCGGTAATCCCCCTGCGATGTGCCTGGCGTCCTTTGCCAACCTGTTGAGCCTGGTCAGGTGGGCTGTGCTTTACACATCATCCTGCAAAGTCTGTTTGAGCAGCGATAGCATAATCCCTAACCCACACACCTCGGAGTGAGCTTTATTTTGCTTATCCTTTCACCTGTGATGTTATGCCATTGTTCACAATTTTTCGAGTAATAATGTTTTGCTTATTTATCCAGGAAAGCCACACTGAGTTACAGGACGCTTTTTCATGGGGGGTCATGCTACATTTTTATTTTATTCCGAGATTTTTTCAGGCAATTAATGAGTGTTTATACAAGTGGGATTTAACCAGAGCACCCTTAGAAAACACATGCAGGCGAGGGGAGGGGCAACACTGATAGCGATTTGTCCCCTTGCTGTTCTGCTTTCTCCTGGCAAGCCTCGGTATAGGACCTCCTTGACGCCCACTGGAAGGGGGTTTCACAACATTTGTGTGATCCACCCACCTTCGCCTCCACCGTGCTGGATTACAGGCATACATAACCATCACCGCCCATCCCTGAACTGTGTGATGTTTCTTTATTTACTGAAGAAAAAGAAAAATAGTGATTATTTCAAATGATGACTGTAAGTTTTCTGCCCACAAGAAAAAAATGCTTTGCTACTGAAAAGAGAAAACTGTTTTCCCCAGTTAGTTTTCACGTGTAGGTTCAGCACATTATTTCGAGGTGCCAGAGAGAGAGAGAGTCTGTGTTCATCGTTTAAAAAGTTTCAAAGCATTTCAACGTGAAAAGATGGCGAGCTCGGAAGAAACGAAACAGACATATTTGGAAACACTTGCGATGACCTTTGGGTTTTTCAAAAAAAATACTTTTAGGTCAGGCGGCTCGCTGAGATCCTGGGTCTGAATCCAGGCAGCCACCCGTAAATAAACTAGGATCGCAGATGTAGCGAGTTGATGGCCTCAGCCCGTTCACCATTGTCGAGATTATTTTTATATTTTTTAAACAAATATTATGCAGACATTTCCCCCCCCCCCCCCACTTAAGTCAGCATACCATTTCTCTAAAGACTAATCTTTGTAAATGTGATTGACATTGAGTGAACATTCTTCACAGAACGTGAAGGAGCTCCATCTGACAATGACTTGGAGAGGACTTTTCAAGTAACAGAAGTAGTTTGTAGTGTCATCTCGCAGGGCCCTGCCACAGCAAGATGCGATGCAGCATTTGCTGAATAGTTCTAGAATGACATTTATTCATCTCCTGATGCATCTGCAAATGCACAAATTCGATATAGCATGATAATTTTAAAAAACATCTCAATAAAACCACAATTCTTAAGACAGACACGTCAGAATCAGAATATGTATTAATAACAATCACAAGCAATACAAAAACATGATGTGGCTTGGAGTGACAGAATTTCAGAGACCAATTCACAAAATATTATTGACCAAATTAATTAAAGATTAACGGCTAAAATGGGGAATCAGTCATGATAAAATTAAAACTGGATTCTAGATTTGAAGCTTTTGTGACTGCAAGGATTCATACTCTCATTTTGTACCTACGTGACTCTACCGCTAAAACTGGATCTTTAAGACTGATTGCACGGACACAGAAACACCACATTATGTCCAGCAGACAAAAGACATGTACTTGTGGTTTGAGAACCTGACACTATACGTCTGTGCTTAAACAAGCAATGGGGTCTAGATTTGAAGCTTTCGTGACTGCAAGGATTCATACTCTTAGGTTTTTTCGGTAAAGTCACGAGGTAAATTTTTTTAATAAAATAATAATAATAATAATAAATGAAAATAACTAAAATACATCACGACGTTTCGGAAACAACACAAGTCTCCGTCTTCAGGTGGGACCGTCACAGCCAAATTTCCCAGCGTTTAACAGTGCTGCTATTTTTTGGTTTTGGAAGCCAACATCGGCCGTAATTCTTGCGGAGGTGTATCACCTGTACCTTCCCTTCTAGCCCCGCCCACCTTCTCTTCTAGCCCCGCCCACCTTCCCTTCTAGCCCCGCCCACTTCCCCCCCCCTCCCACCCAGTCTCTGACTGCCACATTTAGATAAGCCCCTCCCCTTAACCAGTATATAAGATCTTGTCTCTTGGATTTCTCTTCACTTGATACAGTAAATTTGGCGGTGACGGTCCCATCTGAAGACGGAGACTTGTGTTGCCTCCGAAACGTCGTGATTTAATTTAGTTATTTTCATTGATTATTTTATTATTATTTTTTTACCTACGTAACTTTACCGAAAAAACCTAAGAGTAAGCAAAGGGGTGGCACTCATCAAAAGGGGGGGGGCACTCTATTGAGAGGCAGTGGTGGACATTCCACTTCACAGTGGTGGCGGCTAATATACGATGGCCCCTTCCAAACTTCCACGAAGTTCTCCTTATTTTGTTTAACACGTAGGCTTTCGCGACCAATATTATCCATAATACAGGTTTTTTTTTAGTTAGATCATCACTTCAATATAAATGTGTCGTTAAACCTGCCATCACCCGACACAGCCAATTTGTAAGGTTTGTCACGTAAAAAAAACCATGGCAATTCGTTACTAGTACAGCACACCGGTGTACTATTCTTATTGTATTTACCCAGGGGAGATGATAGGTGGAGTCTGATCAACCAGGATTTTAACTTTCCAGCCTTGTGGTTGTGTACTTTAACCACAGTACCACCATACTGGAATACCACCTTTATCAATCATAGCACGTATATAGCTTTGGTTTGCAAAGGTAAGCTCAGTTCAACACGTAGGCTTTCACGACCAATCTCATCCATAATAGTTTTTTTGGGTTAGATCGCGTAAATATATAAATATGTCGTTAAAACCCGCCACCACCCGACACAGCCAACTAGTAAGGGCTGTCACGTAAACAGAACGTGGCCAATTCGTCACTAGTACAGCACTAATGTAGTGTATAGTGTAGTGTATAGTAGTGCAGTGTATAGTGTAGTGTATAGTAGTGCAGTGTACAGTGTAGTGTATAGTGTAGTGTATAGTGTAGTATACAAGTACAGCACACCGGTGTGTTGGAGAGCCAAGCCACAACATTTACAAACTGAGTACGACGTTTCGCCAGTAATTACAACCAGCTTCATCAGGCGACCGCCAGATTTGTGGAGAAGTCTACCTGCTTCATTCCTTATACAGAGGCGTAGATGTGGTGACCACATTTCTGTGCTCTTGCGCAAAGTGGGGGGGGGATTAATGAGTCAACATACATTATGCATGCGCATTATGCGAGCCCTTTGATCTTGTCCTTCCTATGTGTATTAAAATAACCGTACCAAAGGTAATCCCTATTGAAGTGTGGTGCCCTTTCTAGGCATGCATTTAAACAATGTAGTAGCTAGTTTTGAACTACGACTGGCCAAGACTAATTAGCGGATCTATCGAAATTGAAAGAAATAAAAATAGCTACCACCTTAGTGCTGCGTGGAAGCGAATCATCAAATAATACATTGTTTAAATGCATGCCTATCAAGGGCACCATACTTCAATGCGCATGCATAATGTACGTAGACTCATTTTGAGCGCACAAGTGTTGCCATCACATCTACGTCTCTATAAGGAACGAAACAGGTGGACTTCTCCACAAATCTAGCTGTTGCCTGATGAAGCTAGTTGTAATTACTGGCGAAACGTCATACTCAGATTGTAAATGTTGTGGCTTGGCTCTCCAACACACCGGTGTGGTGCTGTACTAGTATAATACACTATAAACTACACTATACACTACACTGGTGTGCTGTACTAGTGTAGGGGTGTTAGAGAGAGAGCCGTTATGCATGGCAGCTTATGGGAAACAAACACAGTGGGCGGGGCTACGTGAGTGCACGGGGGGGGTGCTCTCAACGACGTCCGCACGAGGCAGCCCGGGGCCCCACCCCTCAGCGGCGGTGGAGTATAAAGGGGGATGTGTCAGAGGGCTCGGGGCAGAATGTTAAAGCTAAACCAGTGAAGACCGAAGATCGTCTAGCTAGAGCCCTGGACTCCCCTGGGACGCCGCCCTTGTCAGGGCCGCGCAGGACCGAGCCAGCGGCGTGGTCCCGAGAACCAGAGCTAGTGCTCTGGGACTCCGGGTACCGTAGCCCGACTTACCAGTGTCGGGCCAGACAGCCTCCCCTAGCCCGTTAGTGGAGGACTAGGAGGTAGGTCAGAGATAGCTAGCAGTGTATTCCCAGCTAGCCGGGTGAGGGGGCCGATACCCCCTCTAGTATTGTATGTCCACAGTTGTGACTACTTGTACGGAATAAATACGTGTGCCTCACCAACGGTGTCCAAGAGTCATCAACGGTACTTCACTAGTTACGAATTGGCCACGTTCTGTTTAAGTTACAACCCTTACTAGTTGGCTGTGTCGGGTGGCGGCGGTTTTTAACAACACATTTATATATTAACGCGATCTAACACAAAAAATACCTCTTATGAAAGTTAAGCTCATTTGCAAACTAATAGGTTTCCGGGTCTGTGCTTGTGAGACCATTGTCTCGTTGTTGTATTTATCTCAATAAAGTGCACGCACTCTTAACCATCCCAGCGCACAAACATGCTGACGTTCCAAGCACCGCCTACACAACTCCGTGAAGTCATTCATTTTGACGATTTCCACTCTTCTATTTTGCCGTTGAATGTGGCCTCAGCAATGTGATCACAGGTGGCTGGTCCTATTTGGCAGACTTTGCCACACCACACTTAGTGAATGTAACATTTTCACCGCTGGCTAAAGGCTGACAACAAAAAATGTATTGCCTCCCCCATTACTAATTTGCGCAAGGAGACGCTTGGACTTTATTGAAACGTTTTGTGGCTTTAACTTTGTTTTGCTTTACTTTGAAGAGGCGTACATTTTTTGTCTTGGTCCATGGAGATCAGTTCTTGCTCTAATATGTGGATTTCCAGCCCCTGTAGGGACCACTTTGAAAATGTATCCACTTCGGTCAATTTTGACCAGGCCAGAGATTGTGTCAATCTGTAATGGGATTTTTTTTTCCGGGTCGCTGCAGTTAATGCTTGTAATCCCTGAGAAGGGTGATTGGGGATCGTGGATTGGCATCTGGGACCAAAGTGAATTCGCTCGAGATGTAAATTCATACCAGATAATCTTGTGCGCCTGGAACTTTTTTCAAACCTTGAAACTGTTCCCTTAGCCTTTTCCATGAATCCTTGGGATCCCGAAAGGATTTAAGGAAAACACAATGACAAATGACACTCCACATGTTTAAAGAAACCACCGTGAAAATAGTTTCATTCATTTAATCAATTTATATTTCACGGCGAAAAAACACACACGGAAAACAATAGATGTGACGTGCACAACTGCAATTAGATTTTAAAGAAGCACACCAGACTTTCTACTCGATACAATATTGGTTAAGCC
This sequence comes from Lampetra planeri, assembly GCF_965212315.1. NCBI lineage: Eukaryota > Metazoa > Chordata > Hyperoartia > Petromyzontiformes > Petromyzontidae > Lampetra > Lampetra planeri. The sequence continues at coordinate 5,847,481 of NC_136141.1, forward strand.
TTGCAGATCTCCTTTACAGAGGCGGCAAAGTTTAGTGCTGACCGTAAATTGTACACGTGTTTTTCAGGTGCTCATGCAGCAATCTTGCTTGAGCTTTTTGGCACACACTGCCTGGGCTTGATGGTCAAAAAGTTAAATGCCAAAAAAACATACTTATCTCATTCGAGTGTCGTTTAAATGAGCTAGTCCTTGGAGGAGAGTTGGGGGATGGAAAAATATAACCCTGCAGCCCAAACTTGGCACAACTTTTGTTTTGGGGCGGGGGGGGGACCTTACTTTAAAGATGTTGTCGCAATGCCTGCGATGTGATTTTTCTTTTTTGCCGTGAGTGGAGATAGCGGAGGTTTAAAGAAGTGATGTGAGAAATCGTGACTCACTCGCGCTGCTGTACGGAGGCGGCCGCCACAGATGTTTTGAGCCTGGCGCAGCCCTGAACGTCTCATGGCCACGGCCCCCTTGGCGAGCCCTCGTGGTCTGCCTCTCGTTTTTGGAATTCTTCTCTTTTTTTTCTCTCTTCATCAAAAGGAAATCAAACTTTTTGAAGTCGCTTGGTTGCTGACGGCCCATGTGTGCAAACGTCGTCTCTGCAGATAGTTCCAAACGCATGTTGGAAACCCGCTCGCTCGCGGATTCGCCCCCCTGCATTTGATGCAGAGTAACAAGAGACAAAGATCATTGGTGAATTTAATTTTAAAAATATTTTTTCAAATTTGTTGCCAGAATGTTGTGGAAATCTTCATGCTTTTACCTGCCCACAGTGGCACACTCTTGTGATTACTGTCACAGGCTCTTTGATGTTTGCTTGTCATTAGAAGGTGAGCTTTTCTTAAAACACTGCAACACCATTACCGGGCGGAGGCTGTGAGAAGTGACCCGTTAACCCCCCCCGTGCAAGCTGACCTTCCGTGGCTCATCGGTGAGAGCATTGACTGCCACCGGGCTATCCCGTTCACCCATCGTCTCATCGATCGCTGCATTCCGGCCGTACTCGCAATGGGCTTCGTTACCACCGACGTAAACAAAAAAAAGTACTATTTTTTAAGCGGTACGTTACGACAATTTTTTTGTCCGATTGAACAAACTTGCGGCAGAGGATAATTTGGCGTTTGCTTTACGGCAGAGTTTGAAGAACCCAGGAAGAAGGGAGACGCGTGTTATTTCCCGGCGTTCCTACCCCACGCACTCACGAGTAGGAGCCACGCGACAGCATCGACGGCATCTACAGCGGCAGCAGCAGATGTGCATTAGCTTGCGGCAGACCATCCCGGAGAAACGAGGGAGGAACAAAAAGGAATCTGCCGAGGTCTCCCTCCATCCGCTGCCGACCCAGGGTGACCCGCAGTTGTTTGAAGCGGGCACGTGTCTGAGCTGGAATCTGAAAGCTGAGCCGGCCTGGACGGGGTCTGCGGCGTTTCAGCGGCGATCCGATACGGCGAGCCTGCCTCGACATCACAGAGCCGCGCTGCAGCTGTGTGTCTGTCTGTGTCTCTGCCGATCACTTTGTCCTTGGGAAATGCGCCTGTGTTTTATGTCAGCGCCGTTTTATGTCCCACAAAGGAAGTAAGTACATCAATAAATAAATAGGTTCAAAAAAGTAAATGCAGGAGCCCAACAATGGTGTTTGTAAAATGGGGACGACAACAGCGCGTTCTGAGCAGTGGTTTTCAGGCCAAAGGGCGGTGCTTCAGTGTTGGGTCACTTGACAGACAGGCAGGGAATTGTATCTCATTTATATATTTATTATTTAAAAGACTGTAGGTCAAGAGGATAGGAATGTTGTTGCTTCTAAACGAGCACAGTGTATGCGACACTACAATCATGCTCGCAATTGCTATCCACCATTTCTAAATGCAAAGAGGTTAAGTTAGTGCAAGTACAATATAATCCTCTTTCATGTGCACGTCTTTGATCAGCCCTGCCAGTTACAGAGACGCTCTAAACGCCCTTCGCATCCTCATTATGTCTAGTGCATATGTACACACGCACGTGTGCGCGCACACACACACATTTAATAGTAACCACCTATCTGGGCCATTCTCTCGGACATGTGGGCCTCATTTGAGGTTCCCTTTAGGTGGTTTAGATACTGCGCATGCTGCATTCTCATCTCATGAGTATGGATCCCATAGCAGCTGCTCTAGCGCTCACGACACAAACTTGCCCAGATGGATTTGGAACTCGTGCTTGTGTGGTCGTTAGAGTGCTCGACTTGCAATCGTTTGTGTTGTGAGTTCAAATCCTGGTCAGGGTTTGATTGAGCTCAGGATTCTTCCAACGTGGAATTTCCACCACTCACTGAGGGCCATCAAACAGACATGATCTCCATCCCACGTTTATTCAATAAGGGTGTGGAGGCTTTGGCTCTGATTTGATTTGATGGGGTGTATACGGTGAGTGGGATGCTGCCACGGTGTAATGGGTTAGCAGCCTACGCTGGATTTGCAAATCCAGACATTGTGCGTTCGTTCGCTCTCCTGGTCTCGCAGTTGAAACAAAGGTGCAAGTATCCTAAATCTCCTCCTGCTTTTGTACGTTGAGCTTCTTTTGCACCATTGGGTGGACGTTGTTAGGTGAAAGGACCTCCACAAGCACTAGAGAGTCCCTCTCGTCGGTATTTGGCCAATTCTTCCACACTGGTCAGACATCTTTGAAGAGGAGGGAATACCCACACTTTATCCCACCATACGCGATCTGCCGATGGACTAATTGTGGTTGTGCCCATTTTTACTGCTGGGTGGACATTGGACAGGGGTGGGCGGGGGATTTAAGACACTTTCCCATTGTAAATTTACATTTGAATTCTGTAATAAAAAGTTCACGTGAATAACAGTAAAAGTTTTTAAATGTTTTTTTTAATTCTTTTATGGCCAAAACCCACAATACTTTAATGTGAAAAAAGTGTTTTTTCTCTCCTCTGGCCAGCAAGTGCCACTCTGATTACGGTTTTCTGTGCAGTTAATGCTTGGCAGGAGAATAGAGCTCTCCGCGGTGTTTGGCAAGCATCAGGCGCGTTTGGATTTGATATCACAAGGCTGCTTGCTCCTCCAATTTTCCTTGATCCTTCACTGTGGCATGCCCTGTTTTGAAGCGTGCAAGTTTTCAAGTTCTTATTATTATTATTTCTTTGCCCTTTTTCTGGAGTTTGTAGTAAAAAAAATCCAGTTAATGAATGTTTTGCAAGTCTTTGAAAAGTTTTATTTGAAAATAAAACATGTTGCTCCTATCAGTCGCCAATAAATGTTGGCTATTGGATGGTTTCACATACGGAACACTGAACAATCAACTCTTTTACTACGATTAATCAATTAGAGCCTTCAGCAGAATAAAAAAAGTCCAAATGCGCCCAAATTCGCCCTAGCCATCCTGGTTCGATGATCGATATTTCACATTCCTTGTAAAGGGGACGAGTCTGTATCGGACAGCCACTCTTCACTTTCGAGAAAGTAACTTTTTTTAATGACACCAAACAATTCACGGGCTACGAGAGTAAATTGCATCTGAATGCTTTTGATTCTGAATGTTTCTGTTTCAACTCTAAATCAATTATGAAGTTATCTGTCCACTTAAATGAATCTTGGAATGCAAGGATCGCAGAGCATACGCAGGCCAGAGGTCGCAAACGGGTTTTGATTCCTTACCCGTTCCCGGCCGCACCAGGGTCGCAAACGGGTACCTGTACCCGGCCGTACCCGTACCCTACCCGTACCCGGGTACGGGTATCGTGTACCTGATTGTGACCTCTGGGATGAAGCCATGTTGCAGGCGCGGGTGGGTTGATTCTATGAACTTGAATTGTGAGAAGAGACAAGACGTTGGGAAATGAGTGACACACAGTTACTCACCAGTGACTCACGGCCTACCCGTACCCGGCCGCACCGGGGTCACAAACGGGTACCCGTACCCGGCCGGGTACCCGGCCGGGTACGGGTAGCCGGGTATCGGGTAGGGTACGGGTATCGGGTACCCGGTTGCGACCTCTGACGCAGGCTAAAGTCATTTGAACTTCGAAGAAAAGTAATTGTCCTTGGGCAGGACACTTCGCTCGAAGAGAATGAGGGGCAGTGGTTGAGACCAGGAACGCGACGGAGAGTGCGTCTACCGCGGACATGGAGTGATGACATCAGCTCTTGTGCCAGTGCCAGCTAGATGATTAAATTACAGTGCACCGGCTTAGGTAAGCCTTCATCCAGCAGCGGATGAATCATAGCTGATGATGATTTATGAACTTGATTGAATTACATCCCTGTACGCAATACCCATTTCAAGTAGGAATTGTATACAGCTTTGTTTTGCACATTTCCTGAGCCCAGGCCGAGCAGCCCAAAATCGCCACGCAGCCAGCAATTAACGTAACCATTGCGTTAACTTTCGATGTAAAGCTTTCGTGACTGCAGGGATTCATCTTCTTGGTTCTTTCGGTAAAGTCACGTAGAAGGGAAATAATAAAATAATAAAAATAAAACATAATAAAATAAAACCCCCCGCCTACCTCCTACGCATTTCACAAGTAGTTATAATCACATACCTGCATTTCCCATAAATATGCTAAATTCCTCTTGATATGCAAATTATTTTGTCAAGGCGCCCTTCCCCCCTTCCAAAACCGCTTAAATATACGCTCCAAGCGTGGTGGTGTTTCATTCAGACGCTGTCTCCCCGACAGACCTGGTCTTCGCCTGAGGACGGATGCTTGCGTTGTGGCCGAAACGTCGTGAGAATTATTTTATTATGTTATTATTTTATTATTTCCCTTCTACGTGACTTTACCGAAAGAACCAAGAAGACATTGCGTTAACTTTTTTGAGCACTAAAAATGTATGCCTGTAGCACATGAAGGGTTCTTAGTTTAAGCTGGTCTGTCATATTACACCAATGACTTCACACTACTCCACCAATGCATTGCCAAGGCGAAGTGTCTCACTGCTCAAATGAACGAGTGGCGTAAATTACACGTGCTCTTTGAGGAGACCAGTCATGTCATTGAACGACCACCGTTGACTTCCCTAAATGAGTGGTACTCATTTCAAAGTGGCACCTCAGAGGTAAAGGTTTGCGTTGACCCCCCTGACCAGGATTTGAACTCGTGACCTTTCCGATTGCGAGTTAAGTCTCCGTGTTTTTTTTCCAGGTTCTCTGGTTTCCTGCCCATGTAAACAAGTAGTCAAAGCGGCGGACTTCGCCAAACATCCCATGCCAGGTCTTCCTGAATTACTCACGAGACTCTGATGGGGTTCCCCTCGCAAATGGAGACTACAACATTATTATTGAGTACAGGAGGTGACCGCAAGGAGAACGTTATTATAGGCTGGGTATTGCAATGGGACGCTGTACCCCCACTGAGAATTGTAAATACACGCACGCAGCCTTTTTGTCAATCCACTGCTGAATGATGTGGGAGTAATGGAGGGTTCTTTAACTGGTGTGGGTTGGTGAAGGCCACCGCGGTGGCGAGATGTTAACAACCTCGCCTGGTATACAGAAGGTTGTGGGTTCGATCCCTACCATAACGCTCGTACACTTGGAGTTTGCGTGTTCTCCCCGGTTTTTCCCTCATCAGGTGGAACTACCACACTACAACCACACTACTTCAGCATTTTCTTGCTCTGGTTGATCGCAACACCGCTTGTGTTGCGATCGAAACGTCGTGATTTGTTTTGTTTTATTTTATTTCTACCTACGTGACTTTACCGAAAGAACCAAAGAGTATGGATTCCCGCAGTCACGAAAGCTTCAAATCAAAATTAAAAACATGCCTTTAAAGTATTTGGCTCCTATACATTTCCACGTGATAGGCCGCTTCGTTGAGTTCTAATTTGTGGCCAGGTCACTTCTGAAAAAGACCCATGTCGCTCAGCGGGCCTAACCAGGTAATATAAAAAATAGTTTAGTTTCGGTTGTTCCTTCCAGAGGTGAAGCGACGATGCTGGAAGCAGCAATTGCAGCATTGTGGAAACACTTTCCACTTTTTTCAAATTTTGCTGTGGATTTCACACTTGATGATGATTGCTTGTGTTGCAGTCGAAACGTGAGAATTTTTATTGTTTTATATTTTTATTATTTTATTCTTTCCCTTGTACGTGACCTTACCGAAAGAACCAAGAATATGAATCCCTGCAGTCACGAAAGCTTTAAATCAAAACTTTCCAAAGTGTTTATCAACACAGCAGTGTGGACTTAATGAGAACGGCAGTGCTGCTGGTGGCTGAGCAGCGTCACAGTCGGCTCTTAATATTTAAATAGCAACAGTGGGCTCCAGAATCACGTACATCAATCGCACTGTGTTGGGTTTTTTTTGTTCCTAGGCTCCCCTCCGCCTGATGCACCGCTAACAAAATTCAAGATGCAAAATAAATCCAGTTTTAATGCTCAAATATTGCTGAGCATTAGATCAAGCGGTGCGTTGCTTCCCAAGAGGGGTTTGATTTATGGCACTGGAAGGGATATGGCTTAGAGTTGCTTTTAAAGCTCCATGCCGTAACAACTAATTATTCCGTTTGATCTCCCACTCTTCAAAGTTTTGTCTGAAGGATGCGTAATTACGTTAAAGTCATTAACAGGCCTCCTCTTTTTTTTGCACAAGAAAAAAGAAAACATTTTGATGCGTACTTTTGTTTCTTGTGCATATACATATATATATATTCCAAAAAGGCCAATTAGTGAACTTCGCTTGGTAATTAATGTATTTTGGGGTATTTGGAGGGGTTAGTGGAATATTCTGATGTTAGTATATTTAACGCAAGTTGATGTAAGTCTTTCTCTCTCCGTTATTTAGAAGCCCATTGTCATGAAGCAGTGAATTTTTATAAGTTTTAAAGATATTTTTTTTAAATGAAAGTATCTTGGAACGCTTGGCTCGGTTTGAATTTTTTTTATATAAAAATATATAAGTAACATGCAAAAGTGCTAAACACATGATGAGGCCTTTGCACTGTTTAGGCTTCTGGCAAATGAGTAGTTTTGTGTTGACCGTTATCCCCTAATTAAACAGCACTGCTCATTAGACAATGCTCAATCAAACAATATTGAGCTAATGAGAGGTGCTGGCATGTTACACTAACGTGTGCCGAGAGGCTCTGGTGTGCTACTCCTACGTGTGTGCCGAACGGCGTTGGTGCGTTAGCGCCGGCACATTACCCAAACGTTTGTACGCTGGCGCATTGGCTCAACGTGTGTACCGAGAGGCGCTGGTGTGTTACTCCAATTTGTGTGACGAGAGGCGTTCATGCGTTACCCTAATGTCTGTACCGAGAGGCGCTGACGCATTACCCCAACGTATGTACCGAGAGGCACTGGTGAATTAATTCTAGATTTGAAGCTTTCGCGACTGCAATGATTCATATTCTGAGGTTTTTTCGGTAAAGTCACATAGGTAAAAAAATTTAAATTAAAATTAATAAAAGTAAAATGAAAATAAAATAAAAAATCACGACGTTTCGGAGGCAACACAAGCTTCCGTCTTCAGGTGGAACCGTCACAGCACGATTGCTGTATCAAGTAAGAGAAGCTTGTGTTGCCTCCGAAACGTCGTGATTTTTTATTTTATTTTTAATTTACTTTTATTAATTTTAATTTTTTGACCTATGTGACTTTACCGAAAAAACCTAAGAATATTGGTGAATTACTCCGTGTGTCGAGAGGCGCTTGTGCGTTACCCCCCCTACGCGTGTGGCGAGAGGTGTTGGTGTGTGCCCAATTGTGTGGTGTGGTGGCTCCAGCACTCGTCTCACAATTGAAAAAGGTTGCAAATGCAAATTCCAGTTCGACTCATCTTGGCACCTCATCCCTCTTGGATCAATAAAATGAGCACCACTTCGTCAGAAGCCGAATCGTGCAAATCGGAGGTGTGGGGGAAGGTCAACAAACTAAACACATAAAGCAGTTCTAAAGACATGAGTTTTCAATCTAGATGATTTAAAAGTGCATCGCTCTCCTAATATTGGAAGGAAGAGCGTTCCAGACGGCCGCAGAAGCGCGTCTGCAGTAACCGGCTTTGTTCGATGACTAGCCAAAAGCCGGTGTGCTGCGAGGATGACCGGAGTTCGCGTGAAATGCAGGCATTGTTCAGCGACTAACGCAGCATGCATGTGCGGTGTGTCTGCCCTGTGTTTCAGGCCCTTCTGACGGAAGTCGAGACGTGGCGCGTGCGTGTGCAGCTGTTGGAGAAGGCGCTGCAGACGCAAGAACTGCAGCACCAGCAGCAGGTGAGTTTCCATGAACCGTGCGGACGTTCCAGGCATCTATAAACAATTTTTTTTATCTTATCAAGTAAGGCCCACTGAGCTAAATAGCTCTTTTTCAAAAGCGACCTGGCCACAAATTATAGCTCAACGAGGTGGCTTATCATGTGGACATTTCTAGCAGCCAAACACTTTCAATGCACATTTCTAAATGTGGAGGGACAAACTGGAGGAACCCGGAGAAATATCCACGCGACCACGGGGAGAACACACAAGCTCCAAACTCAAAATATACAGCCGTCAAGGTCGGGATTGAACCCATATGACCTCCTGTATATCAGGCGAGGTAGTTAACATCTTGCCATGCCTCTTGTCGCATTGTAACCGGCTACTTGCTAGAATGTCTGCTAAAATTGTCGAGACACGCCTAGGCTGTATATCTTGGACTGTTCAAAGCACGAGTTCAAAGCTTAATTGCTGAGATGTCCATTTTAAAATGTCCATGTTGACGTGTGCCACTATTTAGACATGGTGATGCTACCGAGTCACGACTGATTTGTAATGTGTGCGTGTGAATGGTGGAGCTTTCAAGGGTAAATCAGGCAAACCACCTTCCTCTGGATAACACAGTGAAAAACTTGAGCTGTTTGCTGCAATTGCTTCTCACATCTGGCCAGGCCAGTAGGGCATTCATGCAGCCAGAAAGCATATCCACCATCAGATAAAAGAAAAAAACAACACTTTCTAGGAATCTTTGTCACACAATAAGGTCTACATTTTCAAGAGTAAATTTAAACATCGATGCGTCGCTGAGAAATGTGTGCGACAGGAGGTGCTGCACTGCTTTGATCTAACCATTCTCATCAACTGTTCTCAGTCTGCCAACATCGCTGCCTTTGTTGCCCATTCAGTCTTTCATACATTTGCAGCTCATTGCCAGTGTTGGCCATGATCAATTATAATTGAATGTCCATAATTCAGATTTCCTCCTTTGCTTTTAAAAAATGTTAATCCGTTGAAATTGACCACATGTTTAGGGCCAGCGTTCTAATGAAAGTGAGATGCGAAATTACTTCATAAATTATCCTCAGATCTCTCTGCCAGTGAGAAATGCTGATCTGAAACAGTTTAATAACAAACTAATAGCCAATAAGCTGCAACATTTAAATGTCGTTGAATACGGCGGAGTGCTGTTTAATTTAAACGTCCTGTTTGTTTTTCGTGTTGAATAGTTGATGTTTTTTTGAAGTACACATAAGCGAACTCCAATACGTATTAAATAGAAATACATTTCAAAGTGTCTCTTTACTCGAATGGAAATAGTGTGGTTCTCATCTCCAGATTTGGAAATGCCACATTCTCGTGATGGGCGCCAGTCCTTCCCATTACGACAACCACTTCACTTTCCACAGTCGTACTTATTTTATCAACCCTGCAGGAACGATAGGCTGTGACCGACCCCCTTACAGGATTTGAGCATACAAATCACGAGCTACGGCATACATAGAAAGAGACTAATCTTTCTGCCCGGCATTTGAAATAGTGGTACAAGCTTACAAGCTTATTGAATCCCCCCTCCACCCCTACCTCTATCCATCCAACAGTATAAATGGTCACAGGACAGTCGATCGGCAGGTTGTGTGTGGTGAGGTGAAGTGTGGGTGCTCCCGCCTCTTCAATTATGTTTGGCCAGTATGGGAGAGTAGGCCAAATTACCCACCAAACGGGCTCTCTATAACTCCTCATAGGGGAGGAACCTTCCGCTAGCAGTGGCTCGAAAAATAAATTGCTGGGCTGCACCTTTGCCTTTTACCTGATTCTGTATACAACTGAAAGCCTAGTCACATTCTTGGCTCGGCCACTTAGAGAATCACCATCGGTGTGCGTTATGTCAGATCACCATGGAGCAGCAGGTGAAAGGCAAGGTCCTAATTTCACCGATGTGATCGCCGCAGCCCGCCTTTCATGTCTACTATGCGGCAGACTCCCGTGCAAACTTACGTCCACTTCACTCGTGTGTGTAAACACGCATTGCGGTACGCGTTCAAAGGTGCGCACGCAAGCGTAACGCAGACAACAGGGGAGGGGGGGGCAGTGGGGAAGTGGGGGCGGGTTTTCCCCATGCAACATCAGTAACGCCATTCCCAAAGGACTTGATGCTTGACGGCGATCGAAGCGGCAGTGGGAGGTGCGTATCTGAAGAGACGGGGGCCTGCCATAGGAAATAAAGCCGCCTGATGTTTGCTGCCAGTGCGATATCGTTTGCATATCACCCCTTTCAAAGACGTCTAGCGGGCGTGGAAGGGTAGGCCAAATACCCTCTGGAAGGGGAAGTCTCTGGTGGGGGCCCTTCCGCCAGCAGTTGTGTGAGCAAGAAATTGCAGGGCTGCGCCTTGACCGTTTATCTATCTACCCCTAAAGTGGCTTCTTGCGAGTGTTGCATTGGCTGGGAATTCTGCGTACAGCCTGCCAGGCCAAGCCACCCAGGGACAATATTGCTCATGGAGTTTAAATCCCACCCACCGTGATGTCATTTTGGCATGTCAGTGCTCCCCACTCCACCCCCACCCCCACCACCCGCCGATTATCCTAAGAAGCTCGGAAGAGAAGGTGGGGGAGAGGAATTTCGACATTGGTGGACACTTGTTTGCGCTGGCTCCGACCTCGCGTTCTTGCGGATAGAAAATCGAAAGGATTTCTGATTGTGATTTGAATTCGTATTGCGAAAGCTTGCTGAGCACATCCTGTGCCAGATAATGTTTGCAGGGAATACGATCACTTTCACAGTGAGGTGTCCACAACGACGTTTTGTTTGTGCGACTCATGCTGTACAGACGGAAATCCAGCATATCCATTCAACACATTCCCAATGCTTTTTTGATCTCGGTATCTGATATCCCAAGTGACCAATATTATTTGGCAGTAGATGCAACAACAACTGGCCATCGCATTTTGTTCTGATTCATGTTTAGTTTATTTTGGGTTAGATTATGTTTGGTATGATCTCAGTTAATTAACTTCTACCTGACAGAGCTGTCAAATCAAGTTGTTTTGCTTGAGGTCCTTAACAGATTTACATGTAAAATTTTCCACTAATGTGCATGGTCAGGAATTTGATCAATTTCGTACACTCCATTGACCTATCAGGCCACTGCTCTGTAACATGCACATATGAGATGATGCACACACGTTTGATTTTCAACCGTAAATGCGACAACTATGGTATTTGTGAATAATCTCAAAAGAGGTGGCTGAATAGGGTGCATAGGTATTCACACCGTGAGATCCCAGGCTCAGTCATGAATGCAGAGAGAGAGCTTTTGCCAAGCCACGAACAGCATCCAACCTTTACTTCAAACGTAGCCTTGTGTCGCGTCTGAAACGCGTTTGAAGTGTATTGCGGATGCACTGCTCCACATCATAAGTGCCGCGTCTTGTTACAGCACTGGAATTTTGATGCACCGCAGGTGTCCCACACAACACACATTCCCTTGATTACGTGCCTCCTAACTCACTTATTAAGAAGGTTTAATCATACAGCTGATGACTTCCAGAGGAGTGTCCTCGTGGTCTTCCAAGCGCATTTAGTTTTCCGCTCTTTCATCTTGATTGTGGCGTTGATGCTTTTGTGTTCGATGGAAAAACAAATCTTCGCTTGCTTGTAGACACCAAATCCAGGAGGGGGAGAGTGGAGCACGAGCCCAGTTCACGTTCACTTTTAACCTTGATCCCTGTGTGCCGTGGCAACGGTGCAAGCATAATTGAGCACTCCATCTCCCCAAAGGGTTGTTTGGGCTGTTTGCTCTCTTCTCTTATGGGCATTAAAGAGCACACGGAGTTCTTCATAAGTCAGCCAGTTTTTACGTATTGCCGTGGTTTGTTAGGCTTCCGTGAAAATGTCTACGTTTTTAAGAGCATTGATTTTTCAGGAAGCAATACATGAGCTTTTAAAGGAATATTCTGGATTCCTTGATATGTATGTGATTTTTTTAACCGTTGTGTCTTTAAAAACACCGGTGCAGTTGATGAGTTTATAGAGTCAAGAGGCGTTTTGTGGGTCTTTAACAACAACAAAAATCGCCACATTTAACAAAGCTCACGCAGCATTCAGTGTGAAGAGCCCCACACTGAAGTGCCTTTCTAACCTTGCGTTCAGATAATCTGCTTTTAAAGTAATTATTTATTGATTTTTTTGTTTGTTTACAAAATAGGATGATGATGATGTCAGCAAAAGAATGCCTTTTCAAGGACTGACAAGTTCATGTTCAGCGGAACCACTGTCATTTATTATTTTTGATGTCGCCAGGCGGCAAATACCAAGTCAGGGCATCTTCTTGGTTCCGAAGGTGCGTTGTGGCCGAAACGTCGTGAGAAATGTATTTTATTATGTTTTATTTTTATTATTTTATTATTTCCCTTCTACACGACTTTACCGAAAGAACCAAGAAAATGAATCCCCGCAGTCACGAAAGCTTTAAATCTAAATTCAAGTCAAGTCACTTCGCCGGCATTGCAAAGTGTGCCTGGATTTTTATCTCGGCAGCTGCCTGCAGTTAAACCAAGTTCTTAGCTTGATCTCAGTCAAGCCACCAACGATCATTAAAAAAAAATCATATCACAGTTAGGTTTTCACTTAATTAAGTTACTTAAAGCTCTGAAACAAAAATTTATCGTTTCGGTTTTACATGCAATAAATACCCTTTGCAGGGCATAACGAGGCCGATTTTAAGTGTCTTCCGTGGTAGTTCTGTGATGTCATCTTCCTGGGCCATCTTCTATGACAGGATGCTGCACTGATTTATTTATCTATCACAAATGGAATTTTCATTCAACTCCGCATGAAGTCAATAGCTCAATCTCAATGTCATTGGCAGAAAGATAATACTCTGACAAACAAACGTGTATTTGCGACTGAGAGTAAATGTTTTCAAAAACACAAATCACTTGCACTTTCTCGAGTGTGTCATCAGGACCCAGAGCGGGTCTCGTGCATGTCCGCTGCTTTATACGAAGCCTCGCAGAGTACAGACAACATCCTGCAGAGTACCGTGAGCATTTGGTCCAATATGAAACTTTCATTTAAAAACAAATTCACCCAGATGGCACTGCGGTTAAGAGCATCGGCTGACATTGGGGGAGGTTCAATGTCGAGTGGGTTCGTCAAAAGAGTTTGGTAGTACATGTTGTTTACGTCGTTTATTGTGAAAATTCGGCCACAGTTCCTATTATCACTGTTTCATTGCTTTATTGGCTTTATTTTGGTGATTTTCGAAAAGTTTTTTGGTTTGGCCATATTTGTTTGTTGTAGTACAGAGTTAGACTGATGGCCTTAATCTAAGTTGTCTTGTGGTTGTTGTTCTTGTTTGACTTGCATCCCACTGGGATTTTTGCACACAGTGTTGGTGTATGGTGATTTTTTTCTGCAATATTTTGCTGTCTTTTCGTGGATTTTCTGTTTGCACATAGTCACTTTAAGATGTTTTCTTGTTCATGTTTTTGTTTTTTGTTTGTTGCGGTTGCACCCGATTCAAGAGCCGAATGGCTCACAGGGCTATACCTAATAATTGAACTTTGAAAAGAGAGACGCTTTGTGTGAAGCCAAATGTTGGTTGAATGAATGGAAGCACTGGTCATGCCATAAGAATTTCGAATCGTCACTTACTAATTTTGGACGGCTTGGGGATGCCATCATCCAGCAGTGGATAGATCACGGCTGATGGTGATGCTGATGATGACTACTGATTGGTGATCACCAATGGAAAAGAACATGGCCTAATTGTCATTTAAGTTTGAATAATACATTCCTCCATGTGGATGTAATGTTTCATTTCCCAATGACTTTTAAGCGTTTGCTTGCCTGTGTAATATTATTCTATTATATTTATATCCATGAATGCATAGCATTGAGTATTATTCCTTTATATTCCTGAGCGGACCACACACTGGAACCATCACAACAACATAGCATTTACATGATTATTTTTAGGATATATTAGGTGTGACGATAAGGTCACTAATAGTAGGTCTATGATGTAATATTTATTATCCTTAAAACTCGTCGTATAATGATGCATCCAATTATTTTTGGAAATACATTCCTGTGGTCTCAACAGACGTACGTGTCACGTTTAAGAGTGTGATATCTTGCAGACGAGGCTCGTGTTGCATTTATGGTAATTGAACAAACAAATGTTTTTAAAACAAAACTCAAAAAAGAGTTGATTCTTGAGTTGAATCACGACCACAAATTGTGATATTTCCTCGAATCTCTCGCGTTGTGAGGGTCAATCATTACGTGTACCGCCCCGTATTGCTCGCTCCACTGCTGGATAAGCAGGTCCCCATGTTGCGCAGGTCACGGGGGTTATTTGACCAGACTTCACCGCGCTGGTTAGGTGCGTGTTAGGCGCTGGTGTATCGTGTCACCTGCCTTATAATTTGTAGTTGCACGCCCACTAAAAAAAAAACCCCTTCAAACGCACGGCAATCGAAACCGGCCTGCAAAATTGGAAACGGTGTACACCACGGTGGGTGGTGCTTCTGAGATCACAGGGCGGCTCTCCATTTGTAAAATGAGTAGCATTGCTGTGTTCCACAGTAAGTAACTGCTGTAATTTTTGCTCACCTGCCGGCTGTGGGGTAATCTGGCCAGGTTTCTTTAAAAGTCCAACCTTCGCCGACCTGCGACCGACCTCCAGCCAGTGTGCTGTGGCCTCTCTGGTGAAGCCGTGCCGCCCACGTGGGCATCAACTGCTGTAACGAGCTGCGTAGGCGATGCCCCGTCCCTTGACTTTTGGACATTAAGCGTGGCGTGCACTTTACCCGTCGAGACCGCCATTGACAGACGGGGGTTGTACTTGGCACAGGCTTGTGTCTTGGTGTCATGCCCTGGCCCAAATGAAATCTAAAGCCATCCACAGCGGCTGAATTCCCTCAAGATTGGCATTGCCGAGGGTGTCCTTGCAAATGAGCTGCTCGTAGCTCGTGTGATATTTCCCTTTCATAGGCGAACAAAAAAAGGAAATTATTTGAAATGAAAAAGCCATGGGGAAGTGCTTGATAGTAACTCAATCAATGGGATTTTTTTTCTCTCCAAGTTACACGGCAGTAGAATACGAACGCCGCAACCTCCTCAGAAGACCCTCGATCTGGGGTGGCTCCTTAACAGTGCCATCTCACCAGTCAGCGTGGGGGGGTGGAAGGATGGATGATTTTCGCCTTCAAGCTTCTTTGGCTGTTACGCCGATGCAATGTATTCTACGTAAGACCAGACTCTCGTCTGTCCGGGAATGCTAATTAAGTTGAATGGCTTTCAAGTGGGTTTGCTCATTTGTGCGGCGGCTTGATCTGTTAGAAGACCCCCCGATGGTGGTGGACGCCGCTCCTTGGTTCGGAGCTCTTGTTAAAGTAAAAGTTGCCACGCGTTTTCCAGTCGCAGGAAAAAGTATGTGCCAGTTGAATATCGCTTTCACCTTCCCCCCCCCGTGTAGCTTCTTCCACACATGTTATTAAAAGTCACTCTATAATAGTTACAGACATGCAAGGATAAGAATACAGATCAGGGCACATGTTGTTAGCAAGCACCTATTCATCCAAGTGCAGCACGTGGGCCTTTTGCCTCAATGGTGCTGTTCTCTTCACGTGCTTATTTTAAGTTAATTTTACCTCGGGGAGGTCAAAGTCAGGTTCACGTACAAATTGCAACTGCGAGCTGCCAAGAATTAATGCCCAGGTTGCTAGGATAATAGTGCATTTCCCTCACCTCTTCACCACTGCTCCCCGCATAGCACACAGACATGCATATATGTGCAGTGACGCACTCAGAGACACTAGGAGAAGGAGGCACTCTATTTATACTGGTAGGAACCTCCTGGTTACACCAGCCCACAGGGGATTATTGTGTCCGTCCGTCGGGCAGGGAGGGGCTGGGTGGGGAGGGGCTGGGTGGGGAGGGTGGTGCTGGGTGGGGAGGGGAGGGTGGGGAGGGGCTGGGTGGGAAGGGTGGGGCTGGGTAGGGAGGGGCTGGTCACCCCGTGGTGCCCTTATAAAACTCAACATTTCACCTACTCACCAGGTTCTTAGCGCAGCGTGCTGACTGCCACAATACCGCTCCTCATAACAATGTACAAAGACAAAGATCCCCCATGTAGCCTGCAGCATACTGAAGGCCGGCATGGCACACGAGGGGGTGGGTGGCCAGCACCATGCCCGACCACCTTTGTCTCCCCAGTGGCGATGAGTTTTAGACATTGCACCAGTCAAGATATCAATGTATTATTTTGTTTCATTTTTGTTACCATTAACATAATGGTAATGAATACAAAGTTCGATTATCGAATATTCGCATATCGAGGTAGTATTATTGTATAAACAGACACACACTCATATATATAAAAATACTTTCGGTGGTTTCCCCTTGAACAGGGAATACACCAAACCCCTAGGCAGTTTAAAGAACTCTATAGAAAGGAAAAATGTTGCTTGTGAAGCAAACGTCATTCCAAAAATGCTTTGAGCTCCCAAGCAGACCTTGATACCCGTATTGATAAAGCTAATTTTAGCACGCATCGCTCATACTCGGAACACACACACACACGTGCTTGCAAACGCTTTGACTCCCGTGTCTGTCAATGCGCGAATGTGCATTGTGGGGAGCGGTAGTGTAGTGGTTAGTGCGCTGCGCTACGAACCTTGCGAGTTCGATTCCCGTTCACTACCAACACCAGTGACGATTATCTGAACCGGTCCTGGCCCTCCCCTAGGTCAACTCAGCCTCGAATGAGTACCTGGTGCAATGTGTAAAAATCATCGCCACTGGGGAGACAAAGGTGGTTCGGGCATGATGCTGGACACCCACCCCCTCGTGTGCCTTACCGGCTTTCATAAGTGCTACTAACCAACAGCACTCGCCCTAACAGTATGTTACTGGTAGGAACCTCCTGGTTACACCAGCCCACAGGGGATTATTGTGTCCGTCCGTCCGTCGTGCAGGGAGTGGCTGGGTGGGGAGGGAGGGGCTGGGTTGGGAGGGAGGGGCTGGGTGGGGAGGGGAGAGTGGGGAGGCGCTGGGTGGGGAGGGTGGGGCTGGGTGGGGAGGGGAGGGTGAGGAGGGGTGGAGAGGGGCTGGGTGGGGAGGGGCTGGGTGGGGAGGGTGGGGCTGGGTGGGGGCTGGTGCTGGGTGTGAAGGGGCTGGTCACCCCGTGGTGCCCTTATAAAACTCAACGTTTAACCTACTCACGCCGGCTTGTGCCCGCCCTCACAGTCGGGCATATTTGCGGAATACACCACGCCGCCGTTGACCCTGGCCATTGACCGATCAACCCAACGTTCCTACCAGCTCCATCCGCAGGAATGTGTTAAGGCTATACGGGGGATCTTTGTCTTGTTGCACATTGTTATGCACCCCTTGCTGTGGATGAGTGTAATTGCGTGATGACGCAATGGAACGGAGGGCGCCCGTGCGTGGATGTTGAAGCGATGTTTTACAACTGCAGCGTTCTAGTTGGCAATGAGCACACGTGGCGCTGCACATTTTTTTTTGAAGGTCCAATGCGAAGTTGCAGTGGCAGGAAACTCCCATTTAACGCAACGCAGCCTTGCGGCTATGAGTCCCAAGTCAAGTCAAAGTGCGTCAGCGATGGAGCCCCACTGTTTTGTCATAATCAGAATATTTATTTAAACTGGAGGAATCCGATGATCTGTTAAGTTCTTCATCACAGATGTCCGGTGGGTGCGGATCAAAACATTATAACAACAAACAATAACAATTCACAAGTACAAAGTATAGGAAAAGTAAGCGAATGACAAGAAATATAAATAAAACGTAACTGTGTTTATTTTACCATGTAAAGCCCACTGAGCTATTAGCTTCTCTTTCAGAAGTAACCTGGCCACAAATGATAGCTCAATGAAGTGTATGTATTTTGAACTTCTTTCACACCGTACCTAGCCATCCTTGCTAATCGGAGGTACAGTGGGAGGACAGCAAACCACTGTAAGTGGCTTATCATGTGGACATTTATAGCAGCCATAAAATGTAAATAATCCAAACGTGTGTTTTTACTTTGTGTAGTGGGCGCCAGTCAGTTTGTGGAACCTCATCATTGCCATTGTGGGTGCCAGTCTTCTCCGCTGTTAACTTCCCACAAAGTTGTACGCATTTTTACTGGCCTTGTGGGGATAATAGGGCCGAGTAATCCCACGATAGAGGTTTGAAGTCGTAATGTTCACGGTCATACCCTCTAGCCTCCGCACTATCCAGCTGGAATGCAGCTAAAGGCGTGAGTGATGTAACGTTTTAATGTAAACTTCTGTATTATACTCTTTCTATTTTGCGAGGTAAGGCCCACTGAGCTGTATAGCTCTTTCTCAGAAGCAACCTGGCCAATTTGATAGCTCAGTTAAGTGACTTATCATGTGGAAATTGATAGCAGTCAAAAAATGTAAACGCATGTTTCTAAATGTGGAGGGGAAAACTGGAGGACGCGGAAAAAAAATCTATGCCACCGCGTGACCAAAGTCAGCTCAAATTATCAACTCTCCAGGCTCTGTAATGTATGGACACCGTTTGGAGAGATGTTATCCATGCTTGTCCTCTGGTTCGACCAGAGGCGGGCCATCAGAGCCAGCAACTAGGCCTTCTCTGCTGGCATCAAGATTGTCAGAATCCAATTTTTTTATAATTTAAAATATATTTTCATTACTGCTATATGTATTTCCCATCAGTCTATTAACATCATTTCATTGCTACTCTCTCCCTCAGTTGCGCTGCTTCCAGTGCATCTCATAAATGAGAGCTTTTATCCAATCAGTTTTTCCACCTGTGCTGTCTCCTTCTCTCCGAGTGAAAAATCTACCCCGAGGCCTTCAGAATGTCGAGTGAATCCCCTCTGCTGTTGAAGCAAATGAGGACGATGTTGTTGATTGTCATATTCTTTAACCAATCAGATTTCGAGTTTGCCATGTTGGGCGTATTCTTTGACACGCTGGAGCCTTCTAACTGGCCTAGCCGCCTACGTTAGCCTTGTTCGTGTGGCATTATCGGAGGGCCAGTTAGCTAACTGAAGTAAAACTAGCTAGCACTTAACGTAACATCATCGAGATGTAGTGCTTTAGAGGCTTTTTTTTCTGTGGGGAAGCCTGTTGAATCCTGATTGTGTTATTTGTGTTTTATGGCATTTTTGCTTGCTTGGTGGTTGTTGTGGGTTTGTTCTTGTTTCTTTGGTAATGACATTGGTGTGGGCTATGCGATGTCTATTTGTGATGCAGCATCCTGTCATACTGCATACTAGTGGTACATCCTTGATGGTTTCAGTCACCATGTATTCATGTCTCTGCAATTAGTGCATTGTAACTCTCATAGGTTTCGATTTAAAGCTTTCGTGACTGCAGGGATTCATCTTCTTGGTTCTTTCGGTAAAGTCACGTAGAAGGGAAGTAATAATAATATATAATAAAAATAAAACATAATAAAATAATATTTTATTATGTTTTATTTTTATTATTTTATTACTTCCCTTCTACGTGACTTTACCGAAAAAACCAAGAAGACTCTCATAGGTGTTGAGCCTCGCGTTAAATCACTTTATTCCACTCGATAAAGGTTACTGTCACTGTGAATATGGGGTCGTTACGTCGAATGACAATAGCCTATAGCCCTAGTGTCATGGTGAGGTTATTCGAAGGCGGTTTAATTGCGGGAGGATAGCACTGAAGGCCTAGGTGTCAAATACACGGCCCACCACTGGGTTCAACCGGTGCCTGACATACGAATTTATACTTTGCAGGATGAGTTCATGAAATACAGCAGAGATGTGAGCGGCTAGCCCGGTGCTCTTTAAGCTTGGGAAACACTTAAACTCGCTTGGAGAGCCACCTTGCAGCGAAGCTCCTGCAAGCAATTAGGTGTGAATTTAAGCTGGATCACCCTCAACAGTGACTGGATTTGCAAACAGTGGCGCCTGTTTATACCTCGGCAGGTGTTACAGGGCTCAATTTAAGGCTTTACTGGCCAGAACCATAGCACCGCACACATCTATGCCAAGGCAAAGACAAAGATACCCCGGGTGGCCTGCACAGGCTGCTGGGGTAAGTGCCCTTAGGGCGCCAAGGTGGCGAGGTGTTAAATACCTCGCCTGGTGTACATGAGTTCGTGGGTTCGATCCCGACCCCGATACCTATATATTTGGAGTTTGCGGTGTCTCTCTCCCCGTGGTTGCGTGCATTTTTCTCCGCGTCCATCGGTTTTTCCCTCCAAATTTAGAAACATGCATTTAGAGTTTCTGGCTGCTGTAAATGTCCACGTGATAAGCCACTTCGTTGAGCTATCAAAAGCTATTATGGCTCAGCAGGCCTTATCTGGTAAAATAAAAAAAAGTTTATAGTTTACCTCTTTTTTGAGCTTTTGTAAAGGCCAGCACAGCACACGAGGGGGGTGGGTTGTTCAGCACCATGCTCGGCGGCCTTTATCTCCCCGGTGCTTGTCTGTACACACTGCACCAGGTACTCATTTAAGGCTGAGATAACCTAGGGCAAGCTCGGGACCGGTTCAGATAAACGCCACTGATCTTAGCCGCGGTCGCTGGATTCGTGGCGCAGTGCACTAACCACGGAATCAGCCGTTACAATTGAACTTTGCGCAATAAGTCCACAGTGGCTTTTAACTTTTATTGCTTTTTTTTTTACGCGGCTAACATTGAAGAGAATTCAGCTGCATCCTCCTGCTGGGGGCCCTTGCATTGGAAGTATGTTTAACTTATTCTACACCGTACGTAGCCAACCGTGCTCATCAGAGGTGCGGGCAAGCACACCAAACTAAAGACAAAAAGCAGTTCTATAGAAATTGGTTTTCAACAGTGTTCCAGACGGACGCAGAAGCGCCCGATGCGGTCACCGTCTTTGTTCGATAGCCAGCCAAAACGCCGCTGCTGCGAGGGTGACCGGAGTTCGCGTGATGGGTTTATGCTCCTTGACGAGATCAGCAAGGTATTGTGGTTAATTTGCGGCGAGCCATTTTAGCTAGAAGACAATCATGTGGATGTTGTAGCTTGAGAACAAAAGAAAAAGCAGCCAGGAGGGGTGGCAGTGGGGGGGGGGATTTCACAACTGAAGCGTTTTCAAAGAAGAATCGGCAGTGTGGGCGCGTGTGTGGGTGAAATAAATAAAGAAACAAATGTAATCTAACTTTTAATGTTGAAAGCAAAGGGTGTATGAACTGCGTTGATACGCATACCAGATAATACCAGATAGGCCGTACCTTTCTTATTTTTTGTTTCTTAGTAGATCAATGCACACGATAGCAGCAGTTGCAACAAGTGCCATGATAAAGGGCGGTGGATTGGTGGGGGGGGGTTGGTGGAGAGAGAGAGATCAAAAAAGATGGCGGCACGTCGTAGTCGGTGGGTATCGTAAACATGCCAGGAATAGCTTGGCCCCCAGGTGAGAGGACGGGTGACTACGTGGCCCGCACAGCCTGGCAAGTGCCGATAACATCGCGGCCGCTTGTAGGCAGCGGTGCGAGCTGTCACGTCCTTAGGTCGGCGGCGGTGTCTTCCATCGGATGGGATCGTGACGCCGTGTGGGTGGGTGGTTGGCAGCGGTGCCGTGAGGTGGCGGGGAGAGGGCATGCGGCCAGGGCGGTGGGTTGTCCGCAGAGAGTCTGTTCGCTTGGGGAGTGCCCCTGGCGCGACGGGCAGGTGTTCTCTGTGCATCGTTGCGTGAGCCGTTGGCTCCGTCGGGTGCAGGATGGGAGGGAATCGAGCGTGAGGTTAAGGTGGACTTGGTAGCGATGGTGGGTCACGCAGAGGTCACTATTTATTTATATTTTGCACTCCTATCGTTTTTTGTATTGTTTGTTGTAACCTGTTGACCCGGTGCCCATACTGGGCATCTGTGAAAAAGTGCTTCACAGCTCATCGGATTCCTCCTGCAGTCTCAATACAGATTCTGATTGATTCATCGCGTTCCTGTGAAAGTCTCGACCTGCTGCGTGGCGACTTGTATAGAAGATGGCAGTACAGCAAATCCGATTCCTGGCTCGTCTGTGCAGACTGATGAGTATCGTTGTCTTCCCCAGATGTGGATGTTGAGCTCTTTCCAATTCACCAAAGTTTTCTCCCACATGCAAAACACTGACGAAGGAATTTGTTAAATATCCCAAATCAGAAACCCTCTGTGAGACACGGCAAAGTTTTACTGCATAAGTAAAGGACATTATGATGCTAAGTGTGCTTGCCGCAGGTAATGAGTAGGGCATAGGAAAGAGGACAGACAGCACTATCTTCACAAACAATCCTTCTCGTTCCAGCAATGGAGTGCCAGAATATGTAAACCCAGGGGCTGTGAGGTGGTCAGGAGATGGCAGTGTTTAATGTAATTTAAAACGCTCGTTAATGATCGTGGTCAAACAATCCCATCCAGAACCCTCGTGAAAAATAGTCACGAGACTCGTAAAATAATTAATGGATAAATGCAGCAATTGACATTCTTGTTAATGATACAATATACTTCAATACAATTGTACATTCGTATTACTGTACGGTATGATTGTCAGCTTCATGATCACTTTTTCCCAGTTCTTTTTTGTCCCAACGTGAAGCATGGTCAAAATGATTGGGGCATGGAACTTAAGCAACGCATCAGAGAATAATTATATCAAAATCGGAATATTGCGGTTGCCAGCAATGAGATGTCTTGCTCTTCACATGGGCATTGAGGCAGCATTAATACAACTCCACATTCCTGTGGCAAAAACAAATCTCTCTCCATCAAATGACTACTTTTCATTTCCTACAAAGCAGATTCTTATTTTATCACCCTGGAAGGATGATAGGCTCAGTCAACCGCCAACTAGAATTTTGACTGAACATTATTTGGATCCATGTGGCTTGAAGGGGTGATTGCAGATGGGGCCAGAATCATAACAGTGTCACAATAAATTTCGATTTAAAGCTTTCGTGACTGCAGGGATTCATAGTCTTGGTTCTTTCGGTAAAGTCACGTAGAAGGGAAATAATAAAATAATAATAATAAAACATAATAAAATAAAATTCTCACGACGTTTCGGCCACAACGCAAGCAGCCGTTCTCAGGTGTTGTGGCCGAAACGTGACAATTTTATTTTATTATGTTTTTTTTATTATTTCCTTATTTCCCTTCTATGTGACTTTACCGAAAGGACCAAGAATAAGTGTCACAATAATTCCAGGAAGCCCCTCACCGATGGGATGGAGCAATGAAATCAGCTCGCGTACAACTGCTAACTGGATTGATAAATAACATCTCAGGAGAGCAGTGGATCAGTCATAGCTGATGGTCAGGATTGTGAATCATGCGCTTTGTAAACAGTGCCACCCAGTTGGATAGCTGTGAAACAAGTTTATCTCTGAGAACAACAACTGCTCTGAAACTCAGGACATGTAAAGCTGTCTACAACCCCAGTCTCCTTTTGGAAACGTGTCTGGGTCATACCTGCATAACTCACGGAAACACAAAGACCTGAGTCTATTGCTGCTGCTGTTGCTACTTTTTGGCTCAGCATGTGTTTCCCTCACTCTGCCGAAGTAGAAACGTGGTGTGGTGTGAGCATCGGTAACCCGATCCTCGACAAACAAACAAGGATGAGGATGCCGGGTGGCACATTCTTGCTTTTACTTACGTCACGGAAATTCGGAAACTCCGTGTGCCCTGCGAGACATGTTTTTTCTTCTGCCAGCAGTAATGGGGGTCGCCTTGGTGCCCTGCCAATTGGAGGCAGGGTGATCCCGAGGTTTCCATTCGGACGCCGGCCAATTCGTAGGCCTCGCCCGCTCGGTCACCTGGCTCCTACCACCGTCCCAATGTCGTTCGTAACGCCGCAGGACAAATAATCAAAAGCTCCGTTTAGGATGTCACGCGCACTAACGGGATGGACGGTAAAGCGTCCCCCATGACTTAATTATCATGTAGGGGGTGGGGGGGGGGGCGCAGATTGTGCTTGTGCCAGAGCGGCCGTGTTTGTCTGGAAATGTACCCGCAGTTGTCGCGCGTATTCGTCAGGTTTGGCCAACAGCAGCTTCTTAGGAGATCAGCCATGTGACACCCAGTGGATTAACACCATTTAAGTACTGTAACACAATGAACAAAAATAATTGGCAATACGGTAATGATATTTTACGTGTTACGACAGCAAATTAATGGCTTTAAATTTCAATTATCTCGAAATTGGTGTTGATGGAACTTGACTCGGAACGTCGCAAATTTAAATATATTTCTTCATTCAACTCAGTCAATCATCTGACTGAGATCCACAAAATGCATCCCAACTTTGCTTGATGTGTCGAGACTGGCGCCCGCCATGGAAATTTGTAGTTTAGACAACAGGCTCGGAGAAGTATTGCTCTGTGTGAAATTTTAACAGAGAAATACTTTGCCTTTATATTTTTCAACTTTTTTGAAAAATTTCGTTTAATGATCAAACTTTCTTCTGGACAATGTCAGTGTGTGTGTGTGTGCGCGAGACAGAGACTCTGTGCATGAGTAAAATGGAACAATGGCAGTGAGTATATGATGTTCCGTACTACAGGAAATGCGGGGACGTGTGCCACTACTTTCATGGGATGTTAAGGTGGAACATCCCATCTTAATAGCCAACAACCCTCTTGCCAAGCCTCCAGATGCCTTACACTGCAGCTCGGTCAACTCTGATGCAATGAAAATGTCAAGGAGAGCCTCCACATCAAGCGACGTTAACAACAACCCACCTCCCCGTGCCACCCAGAACCACCCGCGATCTACACGCATGTACACTGCGTGCTACTCACGATCCTCTGCAAAGCTGTGAACATTAGGAATTTGTCACGTTTAGAAGTCTGGCGGTCAAGTGTCAAGTCGGTTCAGTCGTGGTCCCTGCTTTGGAGGTACAAATCACTCCCCCCACCTTCTGGCAAGATGATTAAATAAATAGAGTATACAACAATTCGAGAATAGATTAATGTCTGCGTTCGTCCGGGCATCAGCGGGGCTGCCGTTTGCATATCCTGGCGATTAAAGTTAGAGAGCGGCTGGTGCAGGGGCGATATTTGGTGAAGCCGTTTGCGACCCTGGTGCGGCCGGGTACGGGTACGGGTAGGCCGTGAGTCACTGGTGAGTAACCGTTTGTCACTCATTTCGGGTAGGGTACGGATAGGGAACGGGAACCCGTACCCGGCCGGGTACGGGTACCCATTTGCGACCCTGGTGCGGCCGGGTAAGGGTACAGGTAAGGAATCAAAACCCGTTTGCGACCTCTGGTCTGCGGCTCATCTCGCTTTTCCGATTATCACAGAGATCCCTTGCAGCTCACAGTTAAAATGCCACTGTTGTTTTCCCAATCCGTGTTTCGACTTTGCCTTCAGTGTTTTGAGTTTTTGGGAGACAAAGTATAGTTGCTGCACTTGCTGGATAATAATGATAATAATAGGGTGTATACCCAGCGGTGGCTTGGTGATTAGCTTACTGAACAATGAACCCGATGACCCAGTGGTGCGTGATATCTGAACCAGCCCTGCGCATATTCTTAGGTTTTTTCGGTAAAGTCACATAGGTAGAAAATTAAAATTAATACAAGTAAAATAAAAAAAAAATAAAAAAAAATAAAAATCACGACGTTTCGGAGGCAACACAAGCTTCCGTCTTCAGGTGGAACCGTCACAGCACGATAGCTGTATCAAGTATTAAGCTTGTGTTGACTCCGAAACGTCGTGATTTTTATTTTATTTTTATTTTACTTTTATTAATTTAAAAATTTTTACCTACGTGACTTTACCGAAAAAACCTAAGAATATGAATCCTTGCAGTCACGAAAGCTTCAAATCTAGAATTCAGCCCTGCCCACCCCAGTGATGGCACTGAGCAGCAATGGTGTTGTGTGCTCTCAACTCCCGTGGGCCAAGTGGCTTGAAGTGGATTGACACAGAGGGCTGAAATGTATTATATGTTTTCCTATTATTGCACTTAGGAGTTGTGACAAAGTTAAAGTCAACAAAGAAGATACGACCCAAAAAACAAATAAATACTCATCCAGACCTAGGCTGTGTGTTCCGAGTTGTCAGATACATGCGTTTCAAATACACAGACTGTCAAGTTACAGTCGAGCGTGTATTTGTGTCACTTTAGCGACATCACTCCCATGTGGTTCCATACAACTTCAAGGCAGTGTCATTGCCATGGCATTGCATTTGTTGTGGCATGCACAAGGGTGATGTTAAAGTGTATTTCGCATGGATGAAGCTTAAGGCTCGTGGTGGACAGCGCCAGACACAGCCCCAGGTATTAATCTGCAAGACCACTATTTCGATTTAAAGCTTTCGTGACTGCAGGGATTCATCTTCTCGGTTCTTTCGGAACAGTCACGTAGAATGGAAATAATAAAATAAAAGAAATATAACATAATAAAATAATTCTCACGACGTTTCGGCCACAACGCAAGCAGCCGTCCTCAGGTGGAGAGCAGACTGTCTACTCGACAGACCTGCTCTCTACTCGACAGACCTGTTCTCCACCTGAGGACGGCTGCTTGCATTGTGGCCGAAACGTCGTGAGAATTATTTTATTATGTTTTATTTTTATTATTTTATTATTTCCATTCTACGTGACTTTACCGAAAGAACCAAGAAGAAGACCACTATTGTTGTACTGGATGTGTTTTTTTTCTTTAAGAGTCTGTAGTTAAAATTTTGATTTAAAGCTTTCGTGACTGCAGGGATTCATATTCTTAGTTCTTTCGGTAAAGTCACGTAGAAGGGAAATAATATAATAAAATATAAAACAATTTCTCACGACGTTTCGACTGCAACACAAGTAATCATCATCAGGTGTGAAATCCACAGCAAGAAAATTTGAAAAAAGTGGCGGTTTTTCCTAACGTGTCTGTAGTTTGTTATATTTTAACAGCACACGTAAACATGTCGCAAAAGCACTCAACCTTTGTGCATCGTGCAGAAGCCATAAACAGCTCCTAAAGAACTGCATTGTGGTCCTCTTGTCTGAGGTCAACATCCAAATACATTTCAGCAAATCTGACCAACTGACAGACGACAGTGAGACACAGAGAGGGACAACCGTCGATCGGTTTCGCCATTACTAGGACTCGTCAGTATGCGGCTATCAGCAATGTGTGTGTCTGCCCTGCCCTGTTTTGTTTGTTATCATGTATTTGTTTAAGTTTTATGTCGTGCCGTTGTACCGCCTTCAGTTGTCCAGACGGTACCCAATTGTAGTCAGTTTGTCATTTATCGAGTTTAGCCTCGTAGAAAATGGAAAACAATTCGTGAATGTGCATCATCGTCCTATTTAATGAACAATTCACGAAACATTTTACGATGTGCGTGCATGTGCAGGTGTACACACTTTGTACTAGTGATGTGATTTAGATAAAAAAAAAGATTTAATTTAAAAGTGATTGAATTACTTAAATGCATAACAGAAAAACAGGAAATAATATAATGTAAATAATACTACGAGACATGTAAAACAGTAACAAAATCGTTTTGCTGGGATGTGAGACAGTCAAGAATAGTTATAGCATGTCGACTGACCATATAATAACAACTGTAACTTTTCGATTTAAAGCTTTCGTGACTGCAGGGATTCATCTTCTTGGTTCTTTCGGTAAAGTCACATAGAAGGGAAGTAATAAAATAATAAAAACAAAACATAATAAAATAAAATAATTCTCACGACGTTTCGGCCACAACGCAAGCCATTCTTCACCTGAGGACGGCTGCTTGTGTTGTGGCCGAAACGTCGTGAGAATTATTTTATTTTATTATGTTTTGTTTTTATTATTTTATTACTTCCCTTCTACGTGACTTTACCGAAAGAACCAAGAAAACAACTGTAACTATTAAAAATAAAATGTCAGCCTTTTTTAAACCACTGTTTGGATGAAGGGCCTCTCTTACGCCATGTCCAGCATAGGGGATTGTTTGACCATACTTCACCAAACTGGTCAATGGTGGTTGTTGAAAAGGGCGTGGTTTGCCAGGACTGGTTTCAGATATCAGGCACCACCGATGTTGCACTGACCATAAACCTTCAAAAGTAAATAAGTGTTCAGCTTTGTTTTAAAGACTGGCAAGGAACTTGATCTTCACTTCCCAGGAACACGCTTTTTACCTGAAAAACAGAAACACATGTCCTTGCAACGTCGAGCAGTTCGCCAACAACGTCTTAGCACACAGTCCGCTGTGGGACACACAAGACATTTAACGGCATTTCTAAACAAATAAAAAATATGACTTATCTGAATGCTCGTTCACGATTCACTATTAACTGACAACATCTACAATTACTAAGCCTGAGAAAAGAACCGTCTATTTTTTTGTAGTATTGGTTATTGCAGAAGATGCTAGGATGTTTCGGGCAGAACTGGCTTCGTAACTTAGAAGTTCAGAAAAATGAATGCGGCAAGAAGGCATTTTTGATTTACAACACTCGTACTATGTTCTCGTGGGATTATTTATTTGGTAATTTTAGATGCAATCGGGAAGAGGAGGTTGTGATGCATGTATGTTGAACTTCTTTTGCACCATATGTAATTGAAGGTGCGGGGGAAGGACAACAAACTAAACAAAAAGAAACGGTTCTCAAGAAATTAGTTTTCAATCTAGATTTACAAATGCATAGCTCCAGTGGCTTCCTAATATTGGAAGGAAGAGCGTTCCAGACGACCACAGAAGCACATCTGAAAGTGCCTGATGCAGTGTCCGTCTTTGTTCGATGCCGAGCCAAAAAGCCGCCGTGATGGGTGGGACACATATACAGGACAGAGGAGGTCATCAGCCGTTATCGAACGTGAGGATAATCTAAACCCTCTTGGTTGGACACTAAGAGCAGGCCCCGGCAGTCAGTCGTCAATTGTGGCCGACCAAAAAAAGATAAGAACTACGGGATCTTTTTGCCAGTCTCAAGATATTGAATGGCGAAAATACGGGAGGTGTTAAGATGTTCAAATGCCAAATAGACACCGATTACAAGTCATCAAGTTTGCATTACCCACGCATACTTGTGGTAAACAAAAACTTCAAACAATACGCTTTGATAAAGTAAGAATTAAATTTCGATTTAAAGCATTCGTGACTGCAGGGGTTCATCTTCTTGGTTCTTTCGGTAAAGTCACGTAGAATGGAAATAATAAAATAATAAAAATAAAACATTTTTTTTTATTGTATTATTTCCATTCTACGTGACTTTACCGAAAGAACCAAGAAAAAGTAAACATTGTCCTTGAAACTGATTGGCTTGCACCAGAGGCAGCCTCCTTTATGACTTCGTTTCACCAGTGGCGAGACCAAAGGCCGACAAAAAGGCGAGCAGTACAAGGCCAGTGGTTCTTATATAAGACGAACCTTTTAACCTGTATTCTAAAGAAAAGGTTGGGGGGTGGGGTGGGGGGTGCATCTTATAATTCGGTAGGTGTGCGCATGTATTTTGTGACCAGATTTTGCATAACTTTAGTGACGCACAGCATCTTATAATCTCGTGAATATGTTGTGCGCGGAACTTCTTTCATACCACGTGTAGCCAGCCGTGCTAATCGGAGGTGCGTAATACGCATGTGTGTAATGTATGCTAATGGTGTCATTCAAAAGTTAGTGTTTCCGTGCTTGAACGAATATTGGAACCGTGCTCATCTCTGTCGATTTCCCTGGCCCTATGGTGGACATTCCACATTCGTCCATGGCTGTTGTATTTACAACAATGGCCCGTGAATTTTGACAAAGTGTACGTCATTTTGCTGACTACAAAAGGATGATGGGCTGCATCGAAGTTAAGTGATACCTTTTAAAGATTGACACTCTAGAGGTAATGTCACTTAATCTGTTTTATGTGACCGAACGCATGCCTGTACACCCAGCCTGTTTGTGCCTTCAGGATGATGATAGTCTCGGCCCTGAGATGTAATATGACTCAACCGCCATGAAGCAAGGCTCGAGCTTTGCAATGCAAAAATTAAATTCCTTAACTCTAAATACCTCCACATTTAATTTTATGTGTGTGTGTGTGTGCAAATTCACGGTATAAGCTGTGAGCGTGCGTACAATGTGTGTATTAACGTCAAAGTGCTGCCCTGTAAACCGAGCAAAGGGCATCGCTTATCACCATTATTTAACTTTGAGCCAGTGGTGGAAATTCCACGTTCCTATGGCGCGGCGGGGGGAGGGTTTACGAGATTAGGCAGACAACTAATCCCTCTTATTACTGGGTTCCCATATGGAGAGAGAGCATTACGGTGGTTTTGAGCACAGCAGGAGCATTTGGCACAGAGCTCCTTGGCTAAGAATACTTCTCTTATCTCTTTACACAGTAAACCCTGCCGGCTCTGAGATCAAACACAACTTGCAAAAAGGATTTCACAAATTGGGACAGTCCGTGACCCAACAGCATTGACAAACTACTGGGTCAGAGGGCATGCTGGATTTATGACAGGGGCACATCTGATCTCGCTTCCAAATGATATCTCCGTAGTAATCACATCACGAGTGAGTCACATTACAAGGATCCGAACAAAGGCATTTGCAAGGCTTCTGTGCCTTCACAGCTCCGAGTAAAGTTGGTTAAAGCTCCTGAAATCCCGCTCGGCTCACAACTTTGTTCACGATTGAGAGCGGAGACTAACGAATGGAGGCTGGTAGATTTCGATTGAAAGCTTTCGTGACTGCAGGGATTCATCTTCTTGGTTCTTTCGGTAAAGTCACGTAGAAGGGACAGCGTCTGACAGACCTGTTCTTCACCTGAGGACAGCTGCTTGCGTTGTGGCCGAAACGTCGTGAGAATTATTTTATTATGTTTTATTTTTATAATTTTATTATTTCCCTTCTACGTGACTTTACCGAAAGAACCAAGAAGAAGGCTGGTAGACTTTGGGGTGCACCGAGTTTGCCATTTTAACCAATTGCTATTGGGATTTGTGTGTTTTTTTACGTTGCAGGAATGTTGCAGTAAGTGCATATAACTGTGTACCTGTATATTATTAGTAATGCATCTTTGTAATCATAAGGTATTTATTTTCCAATGGTGAGTTTTAATTTGCAATATTTTCCTTGTTGTGGCTCAGTAACCGTAGTCCTGCGGGATGGGGGGGGGGGTGTTGGAGCGGTGAGGTTGGGATGGAGGCAACTTGATCCGTGGACCTGCCCTTGGGTAGAGAATTTAAGAAGAGGGGGAGAAATAAGCAATGACATTGATTCATTAAAACTAAACCCTTTTTTGGCCATATAAAGCATTCTATTTTTCAGTTATTGCACAAAAAATGGGCACGTTACACAGTATTCAGATATGTGTGTATGTAAGCTGGTAAGTTTTTGAATGCCTATTTGTAGGTGCAGTCATCACTTCCTTTTTTCTTCTTCCAGATTCTAAAACTGTCCCACATATACTCTTCATGGTCAGCTGTTATGGTATCCGACCGTCTGGATCAAGGTCTCCGACCATTGGGTGCCACTCCAATGCCTGTCTTAGTAACCCCATTGTTTTTTCCATGCAGTCGCGTATGGATGAACTGCGCCGTACAAATGTAAATAATGATGGCTTTTTATTGACACGTAATAGCGATGCACAAATGCATGTGTAAAACACACTCTCCATGGCAGACACGCAGAGAGATTCAGAGCACAGCTGAACTTAAACAATGGAACCAGGGCATGAGTGAAGAGGTAGCCGCGTACACGTGTAGAAGCGGCGGCGCACTTATATAAATTTTTAAAAATCAAATGCATAACAAAAGACACTTGAACGGACAAAAGGCTGGCTTTTAACAAAACAATGGAAGCAGTCAGAGGGCTCTACTACATCAAACGCTTGCATTTACACTGGGAGGGATGGGTGGCCACGGCCTGAATGGGTTCTTGATGGAGGGGGCAGACTCCTGCAGTGAGTCATGGGTTCCTCACCCCGATGATTCAATCAAAGTCTTCGTGTGTACGAGCGAGCCCGAGGCTTTCCCCCGGAACTTCTCACATGAAGACCCATTTTTGTAACCTGTTCGGGGGGGGGGGGGGGAAGGTGTTGCCCACGCCAAACACCTGTACGCTAACGAGGATGTTGAGTTCTCGTGGGCGTTGAGTGAGATGTCCTTCATCATGACGATCGTTAGTAGCATCATCGGCCATCATCCATCCAATGGCACTGTCGCCCTCCATCACAGTCGTGCGACAGAACAATCCATTTAGCGTCTGCGCACGGGCTGATTTCTTCGCTGCAGCTCTCTGTAGTCGAAGTCTCTTGGCTGGTCACTCTGTCGTTAGACTCGGGCACCGGCCTTATGGGGACAATATTAAGCTCACGTCGTCATCATTATAAGCATCAGCAGCAGGCCTGCAGTTTATTGATTACTGAATTTACACATTAATGACTGGTTAGTGAAATAAAGAGGGCTTTTTCGATTTAAAGCTTTCGTGACTGCAGGGATTCATCTTCTTGGTTCTTTCGGTAAAGTCACGTAGAAGGGAAATAATAAAATAATAAAAATAACACACAATTCTCACCACGTTTCGGCCACAACGCAAGCAACCGTCCACAGGTGAAGAACAGGTCTGTCGGAAAGGCAGCGTCTGAATGAACACCACCAAGCTTGGCAGCGTATATTTAAGCTGGGTTAGAGGATGAAGGGAAAGACCTGTTCTTCACCTGAGGACGGCTGCTTGCGTTGTGGCCGAAACGTCGTGAGAATTGTATTTTATAATGTTTTATTTTTATTATTTTATTATTTCCCTTCTACGTGACTTTACCGAAAGAACCAAGAAGATAATGAGGGCTGTTTATTGCCATTGAGAGCAAAGGGAGAACTCAACGTTTATGAAGTAATTGAAGTTCGCTTCGCTCGTCGCAATTCCCGGTGTGCTTGGCCAATGTTGTCTCACTACGAAGCCCAATATATCCTGATGGAGGCTGATCGGTCAAGTGCTTCGATTTTTCTCAGATTATAATCTGAGAAAAAAAATGATTAAACTAAAACACTCCTAGAATTTCGTATTGTTTGTTTTTATTAAACGTTGAGCCAGCTGGGCCAGGATTGGTGAAATACTTTTCACGCAGGAAAACCAGAGAGCACAGACATAGGTATTTCTTAACTAAAACAACGAAGAAATACGTATTTGTAAAAACGCACGTGTTATTGATATATTAATATTACTCATTATTGCCATAATCTCTATTCATCATTGGATGGAGTTCTTGTTGACTTGGGGGTTTA
This sequence comes from Lampetra planeri, assembly GCF_965212315.1. Classification (NCBI taxonomy): domain Eukaryota; kingdom Metazoa; phylum Chordata; class Hyperoartia; order Petromyzontiformes; family Petromyzontidae; genus Lampetra; species Lampetra planeri. The sequence continues at coordinate 5,880,868 of NC_136141.1, forward strand.
GGATATTGAATGCTTAGGAAAATGAATGACTCGCAATTTGGAAATTAATGTTTGGTACTGAGTAGTTGGTCTGACGTGTATTTATTATTATTTTCGTCATCTCTTTGGCAATGTTTATGCGACTTGGAGTGAAATTCAGTGACAGATTGCAGATTTATACTGAGGCAGGAGCGTTCTTTTTGTTTAAAAGTAAAATAAATTCAAACGCATGTTAACATTAAGGCATGAATTTGAAAAATAATGTTCACAACATGACAAACTTGATTAATGTACTGACACAAAAAGTTGCGTGTTTTTTTATGGTCACAGTCTGAAAGTGAAAATGATTGACCTCATAAAAAAAATCAGAGTGGTTGCACAGTGGTTAGCACGCTGAGATATGTTACCCATCAACTTAAGTTTGATTCCAAGCCACAACCAACGCCAGTGGCGAGTGATATTCAAATTAGTCCTGGGCTCCCCTTTACCTACTCACAGACCAGCGTGGTGAAATATGGTCAAATAATTACAAACCCAATATCGTGTGGGGAAGGCTTCATTTGGCAGTGGATTCGCAAAGGGCTGTACAGTGATCCCTCGTTTATCGCGGTTAATGGGGACCGGAACCCCTCGCGATAGGTGAAAATCCGCGAAGTAGGATTGGCCCCCTAGGAATTTCCGTATATGTGTGTGTGGGTACCAGAATGTTTAAAATATGTATATTTATAATTTATATATATATTTTACTTAAATCTATTTAATTATAAAACCTTAATATTATACATTCACTCTCTCTCATACGATACGTATTATGGTGTTCTACACTCACCAATGACAGTAGCATCTTGAGACTTGACTCCAGTAATGACGACGACGACGATGACAATGACGATGACAATGACGACGATGACAGACCTGTGCAGTTCGATGAATGTGATGATGAATGATGATGATGATGGTGTTACTGCACAGGTATAATGAGGCCTTTAAATCAGTTCGAAAAATCCGCGATGCACTGAGGCCGCGAAACTTGAACCGCGAAGTGGCGAGGGATTACTGTATTTATATATTTTCTGTAACATAGGCTTTAGCTGTGTATGATTGTGTGGTACTGTGGCAGAAGCTGAACTGAAATCCCAGGCAGTGTTGATTAAAACAAGTCCCTACTTTAAGGTACGTCAACAATGGTCCTATGAATAGACTGACCCTGCCATGGAAATGTGGAATTTGAAACACTGGCTCGGGGCTAGTAATAGAGATGAGCACCACTCCACGCTACGTTGAGCGGAGAGACACTTTGACATTTGACATATTTACTTGAGGAAGCACCGCAAGTCTCATAGTGTCAATATTTAATTCCTTCCTGTGATTCATACCCTGAGATTAATGGTTTCATGTGGCCAACACAACATTTGCAAACATGTAATCCTGTGCCATTTTGATTAACACTCACGAGGCTGGTTTCATACATGACATTTATCGACTTCATCAGAAGGCTTTATTCCAATGTTGATGACCTTAGTTTTATCCACCTGGATTTTGAGAACTCTAGTCTCATGCTCTGCAGCTGGATCTATTGCTTAACTTAGATAGTTTAGAAGATGATTTTCATCACACAAAATCAATACTGGGCTGACACGTTGTGTGCAATCTTACCTATAAAAGTACATTTTTGTCTGTCCGTCTCTGTCTGTCCGTCCGTCTGTCTATGTACACAACTTGCGACGGATTGATCTCACAAACTGTGGAGTTTACGTTTAAAAAAAGTAACCAGATACCACGTAATAAGCCCCGTGGTGAGCCAGCACTATTCATATTTCACATCCATCAACTTTAAAGTAGTTAAATTAATAATTTAGTACTATTATTATATTACTATGCTGAGCGGCTGACACGTGGTTCCCATCGCAATGCACACACGCGATCGGTGGGTGGGTGGGAGGGGGGAATTTTTAATTTGCGTTTAAAATGCAAAAAAAATACACCGGACTGTGGTAAAATTTTCACACTGTGATGTCCCCCCCCCCCACCACAATATGTGCACTTACTACTATAGGGTCGGTAGATACTACTATTATATCCCTTAGATACTTTACTGTAGAGCGGGCGGGGGTAGCAGCCGAGCCCCAGCCTGCCAAGGTGCCACCTCGGCCGGCTGGGCAATCTAGGCAAGGCCGGGGGCTCTTCACGGGACTAGGCCTCGACGGCACTTTGTATACTTACTAGATACTATTATAGAGTCGATATATACTATTATAGAGTCGGTAGATACTACTATAGAGTCGGTAGATACTACTGTAAAGTCGGGAGATACTACTGCAGAGTCGGTAGATGCTACTGTATAGTTAGTAGATACCTTTGGGACAGCAGAGACACCAAGGCGCACTACCACAGGCTGGACTGGCCACAGCGGACCGAGTTCTATATGGGGAGGAACAACGTCAAATGGGAGCCACTGGTGGACCCCCGGAAAATGCTGATGCCACCACTGCACATCAAATTGGGCCTTATGAAACAATTTGTCAGAGCTCTAGCCTTAAAGTACCTTCAAGACGTCTTCCCTAAGCTGTCTGAGGCAAATTTCAAAGCCGGTGTCTTCGTCGGACCACAGATAAAGAAGATCCTGGAGTGCAATGAATTTCCCAAGAAGCTCACTAGTAAGGAGAAAGTGGCTTGGGACAGCTTTGTCGCAGTGATTCGTGGCTTCCTGGGCAATCACGAGGTCGAGAACTACGTGGAGCTGGTTGAGACTTTGGTGAAGAACTACGGAACAATGGGCTTTAGGGTGTCCCTCAAAGTCCATATCCTTGATGCTCATCTTGATAAATTCAAGGAGAACATGGGAGCGTACTCAGAGGAGCAAGGCGAGTGCTTCCACCAGGGTATACTGGACTTTGCACGCCGCTACCAAGGACACTATAACGAGAACATGATGGGAGACTACATTTGGGGGCTGATTCGTGAAAGTGATTTACAGTATAATCATAAATCTCGAAAAACTACTCACCTCTACATCTTTTGTAGCCAATTATGTATTATTTGAGTATAAATACATGATAATTTTGATTCATATGTTGGTTTTTTTCTGATTGTGAATGAAAAGACACAAATTCGCCCGTTTTCTCATTGAAAATAGGTAAATTTCGAAATATCACTGTCCTGGTCACAAAAGCAAAGTTTGTGGGGAATAATAGCCATTTTATGTACTTTTTAGGCACAATCAATTAGGAAATAATACTTACTACCCAGGAACACAAATTGCGTTACATAGTGTTATCAGGAGGCTCCAGCATTGAGATGTTTGGTCAACATCATTTTGGGTGTTTTGCATGTGGGAGGAAACTGGGTTACCTGCACGAACCCTACGCTTATAAAGCTCCACTCGGATAGATGTTGGAATCCCATTGCCCTACTGCCATCTCCTAGCCTCCTCACAGCCCAAGCGTAAAACACCTGGTAGACCCAGGAATTCACCAATCCAAGTACCACTTTCAATCACGCTTAACATCCAAGATGGAACACATTGAGGGTGATTTGGTCAGAGGCAATCAATTTAAATGTCCTTCTCTGCAGACTCAACTGCTAGCTCAAAAGACAGTATACATCATTGATATTTGCCTTCCATTAAACGTGGCCAGCCTGTCGTGGAAATATCATTTAGTCTCAAAGACTGCCGTCGATCATCGCAATGCCGCATCTCGAATTTCGAACCAACAGATAACAGCCGCAGAACGTGAACAAGCGGGCTGAATTAAATCATCACAGGTCTGCACCTGGGCAGCAAAATAAATAAATAGTATTGAACGAGCGCATTAAAAAAGCTGGAAGCAGCCGAAGTTTTTGTGATGCCGTGATATTTGATCCCCGGCGATACGGCGTCTCTTGGCCCGCCGATGTGCGCGCGCGCGTACACAATCTCGTGCTGGCATTGAGACACTCGAATTACACATAGACACGGTGTTCTGCCGCCACCACACGTGTGTGTGTGTGTCGTTAGCGCCAAGCACGTACGCGGCCTGCGTTTGCGTCATTGAAGGGGCACCATAATGTACGGCGGTTTCGCTAAATGGAAATGCTGGTATTTTTTGCATACGTGTTGTTTTATTATAAATAAGGGGCCCACGCCTATTGAAAAAAAAAAGTCAAATTGTCTCCCCTTTCAAGTATGTAGAGTGGGTTGTGACAGTTCACCGATGCAGCGATAGGGAGCAATTGTCGATTGTACGATAAAATGAATCGAATCTGAAGCGTGTGCGTCTTGCTGGAGTGAGTCAACTCTGTTTCTCCAGGAGATAGAAAACGACTATAGTTTCGGTAGATGCTACTATAGAGTTGGTATATGCTACTATAGTTTCGGTAGATGCTACTATAGAGTCGGTAGATGCTATTATAGAGTCGGTAGATGCTACTATAGAGTCGGTGGATGCTACTATAGAGTCGGTAGATACTACCGTAGGGTCGGTAGATACGACGAAAGTCAGTAGCTAATACTACAGTCAGTAGATACCACCATAGTCACGATATACTGCTACAGAGTCGGTAGGTACGATTATAGAGTCAGTAGTTACTACTGTAGAGTTAGTAGTTACTACTATAGTCAGTGGATACTGCTATCGTCAGTAGTTGCTACTATAGAGTCGGTAGATGCTACTATAGAGTCGGTACATACTACCGTAGGGTCAGTAGATACTACTTTCGTCAGTAGATAATACTACAGTCAGTAGATTGTACGATAAAATGCATCGAATCTGAAGCGTGTGCGTCTTGCTGGAGTGAGTCAACTCTGTTTCTCCAGGAGATAGAAAACAATCCATTGATACCACCCAGAAAGGGTGTTCTGGTTTAAATCGTAAGTTCAATTTCGAAATTGTACAGGGAAATAAAACCATCAGTAACATAACTCTGAACAAAAAAGTTGAAAAAACTAAGGTGAAATTGCGTGTTACATTACATAAGTAAGAACCAATGTTTTTTTTCGTACGTGTTGTATGTGATTTACAACATTCACTTGTGGATAACGCGTAGAATTGCGAGGGAGGGACGATTAATTATGCCCCTAGTGCAATGCGTCTGTGCTCATTTCCATTTGGTGGTGCTAAACCAGTGGTGTTGTTTCCACATTCGCATGGCGAGGCCTTGGTCAAGTCTTAGGTTAATCACTGGTGACTCTCACAAAGTGCTACTCGTGTTAAAACCCCAAGAGGGATGATGACGGGTTGAGTCGACTCCAGGCTGGAATTTGAACTTGCGACTTTTTTTGTTATTGTGAGGCAAAGCTCTCCAGTCAAAGTGTAATAAAGGACTCTTTCACTGTGTCTGTCTCCGTTGTCCTTTATTCGGGTTCTTACAACTTGTCCCGCACGGCCCTCGCTCAGAGCCTCCCCGCTTGGCAGCTCGACACCTGCCGTCGCTCCCGTAGCCTTTCTCCACTCCGATGCAGCTCCGCTGCAGGTTTCCTTGTGCAGTCCTTCGGCTGCTCTCGCTGCAGCTCCACCGCTGCTCCCCGTTCCTCCCTTGCCCTGGTCACCGCTGGACGACGGTGCCGAGTCTCACCGCGTGGCGATCTCGCCACTCTCCACTCTCCGCCCTGCGTGGCCTCACTCTGTCTCTATTCCCAAAACTCTCCCCCCGTCTCTTCCGGTTCTCTCCCTTAAGACCTTACCCCTCTCTCTCACGTGACCTAACCCCTCCCCCCGTGACGTCATATCTGCGAGGCCGTTTACGCCCGCATTACAAAAGTGCCAACCTGGCTCGGCACTGGCCCTTGGCACTCGGTGAGTGATGGGCGTTGGTCTCCGTGCTCGTCCCTTCCCCGCCTCGTTTTGCCAGGCGTGGTGTTCGGAGATAATCGTGCACGAGGCACTCAACCAGCAGCGTGAGGTGGCCTGTGGAATACAGTACAGCAAGCAGGTTACCGACGTTCATATTTGAGTGCGATCTCCGCATTTGCTTGGAGTTTTCTCCTGGCATTCTTTATTTCTTTTTCATTTGCCAACAATACTCCATGAGGGGAATTGATCATATGGGTCAAGCCTGACCCTTCACGAGGCTCAGCAAATGCTTTAGTGCACGAGCTAAGGTTTCTTGTTTACTACATTGGTGATGGGGCTTCGCTTGAGGCACAGATGTCACCGTGCGTATTGCGCACGCTGGCTCTAGCTGAGAGGTGACCGGGTTAATTGAGAGCACAAATGCTAACTGCCAGCACTTCTGAGATCAATGGTTCAAATCATAGTATCCTGTATTGGAAAGAAAAAACCTACAGGTACTCATGCTTCATTGGTTGTGTGATTTTACCTCCATGTGTGTACATTCCCATAGCTAGGGAGAGAAAGATCTTCACTCACCCGGATTGACCATAGGAGGACGAGTGTTGTTTGCAAGTTCCTATTAAGTCTACAATATGACTCAGGAGGGTAGGAGGGTAGAATGACGAGTATCATGTCTGGTCACCTTTCACCGTGCTAATGTTGTTGTTGTTGTTTGACTTGCATCCCACTGGGATTTTTACACAGCGTTGGTGTACGGTGCTTTTGTTCTGAAATACTTTGCAGTTCTTTCCTGGATTTTTCTGTTTGCGCATAGTAACTTTAAGATGTTTTCTTTTTCATGTTTTTGTTTGTTGCGGTTGCACCCGATTCAAGAGCCGAATGGCTCACAGGGCTTTACCAAATAAATGAAACTGAAAACTGAAATATCACACCGGGTCAGGAAACTATTTTCTCTGCTGCCTCCCTCCTAGAGGAAATTTCCTGCCGTTACGGGCGCTCGCCTCAAATACCCAAACTCAGCATAATCCACCGACTCCCACCTCCAAATTGCTGTCTTTCAACTGTGTGTGTGTGCCACCACAAATGGCAACCACACCTAGAGCCCTTACAACAGTTAGTTCCTTCCCTTGTCTCACAGCTGTGTTTTTCCAGCCGTTTATGGGATTACGCAGGTTTTCGCGGTTGTGCGGTGTCGCTGTCTGATGTGTTTTCTGCTTTGCATTGTTCAGTTTGATGTCTGGCATTATGCTGCACGTGGTGCTGGGAGCTTATTCAGGACCCGGATATATATACACGGCAACGGTGAAGTTCCCGAAGAAGCCTCCGGCACGTTGATGAGTGAAATGTCGGATGTTGCGCGAAACAACGCGCGGTACGACTCGTAAACGCTTCAGAGAGGCAGAATCAGAGTCTTATTTTAGACTGCCGGAGAAATCCAATGAGCTATGAAGCTCTCTTTCCACAGACGTCCAGTGTGGGTGGGTCAGCAAGTTACAAAAGAAAACAATACTAAACAAGGATATGAGTGTAAAATAGAGACAATGGAAAGCAAGTCACACGCAAAAAGTCTGATTTATGACGCTTGGGCAAGGCAGCAAAAACAACAACAACAAAACCCAGACCACGCCGAGATAAAACCACACAGTAGTCGTCCCTCAATAAAATGGGACATTGACATTGAACGATCAATACTCTTGGAAGGATCAAAAGTTACAAATCACATTGGCAAATGTGACTGTATCCAGCACTAATCGTCCGCTTCAGGATATTATTGTTTTGAAGGCATTCGTGGGATTCACAGGATTTGTGATGCATTGGCCGAATACATCGCGTCGTTCGCTGCCAGAAGCCGCTCACCGGTCAGCTAATGGTGATCTGTCGCGACTCAAAAAACTTGCGGGGTCTGCTTTTGATGTAGTCACGTCTTATTCCCTCACTTACAGTATGTAAGATTGTAACCCGGTGGAAATCTGCCGAGACAACGTATCTTTTTTTAAAAAGACACCCTACCTCCTGAGAATCTTTCAGAATGCAATGTTTTGTTGCGGAAGTTTATTTTACCGTCTCGCCATGATTATTCCTTAAAAAAATAATTCCCAGCTACACGCTTAATTTTCCACTGGGTAATGATAATATTGTGATATCGTAACACTTAGTAATAATGTAATAATTATGATAACGATGATAGTTACGGTTATCGGTGGCGGTAATTGTGCTAATAATACGACACTACAGAGCACGACAATGTCCGTCCTCTCTCTTTCTCTCATCCCACCCTGGATCAAAGATGACACATTTGCGTCAGGAGCATGAGGGCAGGATGAAAGGACTCGTGCCCGCCAGCCTGCGGCAGGAACTGGAGGACACCATCACATCTCTCAAGTCGCAGGTGTGTGTCTCAACCCACACACTGACAACAAGAAAAAGACAAAGATCTCCCGTATGGCCTCCATGGACTGTTGGGGGAAGTGCCTTAAGCGAGCACTTGTGAAGACCGACACGGCGTACGAGCTGGTTGGTGCAGCCCGCGGCGTGCCTGGCCGTCTTTGTCTCTAGATTTGAAGCTTTCGTGACTGCAAGGATTCATATTCTTAGGTTTTTTCGGTAAAGTCACGTAGGTAAAAAATTAATAAAAGTAAAATAAAAATAAAATAAAAATCACGACGTTTCGGAGGCAACACAAGCTTCCGTCTTCAGGTGGAACCGTCACAGCACGATAGCTGTATCAAGTGAGAGTGACGGTTCCACCTGAAGACGGAAGCTTGTGTTGCCTCCGAAACGTCGTGATTTTTATTTTATTTTTATTTTACTTTTATTAATTTTAATTTTTTACCTACGTGACTTTACCGAAAAAACCTAAGAATATGTCTTTGTCTCCCCAGCGGTGATGTTTACACACCGCCGCACTACGGCGAACAGCTTGGGGAGGCCCTGGACCAGTGCAGATATTTGTCACTGATGTTGATGGTAAACAATAATCGAACTTGGGTTGCTGCATTTGTAGTGCAATGCACTACTGTTCCCCCCACAGCAACACAGATCCATAGTTTAGCTTTAACAGATTGTTGGGGCAAGTTCCGTTAGCGAAGGCCGGCACGGCACACGAGGCAATGGGTAACCAGCACCACGCCAGGCTGCTTTTGTCGCCCCAGTGCTGATGTTTACACAGTGCACCGGATACTTATTTAATGTTTAGTCGTCACCGTGAATCGAATTTGAGACATTGGATTTGCAGCGCAGTGCGCTAACCACTGCACCACCACTCGAAAACACACATGGACAAATGCATATGAACACATGCACTGCATCACCTGTGCTCCCCACTGTACCAACTGTTGTTGCGTTTCAACCGCCCAGTGCTTCACTTGTTGTTGTGAGCATCACTCTGCGCCCTATCCTGTTGTTGGGACAGGACCTGACCCTAACTACTCTGTAGCATCCTTCACGTGCCTCCTCGACAGAGGCCGATCTTGATACCGCTGATACCAGTCATCTGCATCTTTCCCATAGCGCATCCGCTGATCTTTTCTATAATCCGTGCCATGCACGTTTAGCCCCCTCTATCCTGCCAAACAGAAGCTGCTTGGGCATGCGGTGGCTGGGCATGCGGGCTACATGACCCAGCCAATGCAGCCTTGCCTGCTGGAGGAACTGACTGATGGGAATATGTTCAGACATATCAAGGATCTGTGAGCTCCTCACACAATCCAGTTTATTTAAACCCTGGGTGGATCGTAGGTAGGCCAGCCTGAATATTTCAAAATAGTGCAGTTGTTCCTTTAAAGGGGGATACGTTTCATAAGCAAAGAGAAGGAAGGGCATAACTCTGGACGAGAAGACCCATGACTTCATACGGAGCAATAGGCCAGTGACCTGAGTCTTAGCCGTGGCTAACATCAGTATCTCAACCGATCATGGGCCTCCCTTCATCCAACCTGCACTTACCAGCATGGAGAAGTATGGTCAAACAACTCCCATGATTAGCACGGCATGGGGTGGCCTTTATCCGGTCGTGAAGTGGTAAAGAGCTGGAACTTATTAACATTACAGTTAACATTTTACTTGGCCATACTAATTTTAACATACCCACTTCCTGTTACATTGACATTATACTGAATGTTATTAATCTTGAAGCCATGGTCACTTGCTGAGCAATCAGTGTGACGACACATAATGTATTCAGTACACATTTTTCCCTGCTGTACGTATGCAACAGTAGGTGCTTCTGCATGTAATTCTAATACATTGTTTTTTTATATTATTGTACAGTACAAATTCTTTAGTGGGGGTTATATTCAAAATTAGCTGGCGGTACATCAAATTGCATATATTTCATATGTACATGGACAGTATGTCGAACTTCTTTCACACTATACATAGCCAGCCGTGCTGATCGGAGGTGCGGGGGAAGGACAACAAAAAGCAGTTCGAAATGAATTAGTTTTAAATCTAGATTTAAAAGCATAGCTCCAGTGGCTTCCTAATGTGTGATACACGATTTGAGCAACGTTTGTGAACCGCTGCTTTAGTGCGTGTGGTTTACGCGTTAATCTTACCGTTAAAAACAGCGGTCACCAACCCCGAACCATCGCCGCGTATGCAACGAAACGTTTAAGCCCAGCAAGATGTCGCCCAGCACAGTAGCAGGTACAGGCTAGCGCGCCGGACTCGATCATCCTCAAGCGTTTGGTGAAAAGCTCACACGCGAAGCGTACTTTATTTATTTGAAGCGAATTTGCACGTGCTAATGTTGGATTCCGCCGTCTCCAAACTGCCTCGTTGCTCGTGTTGGCGCTTCTCAAAGTGGGCGACCTCTGCCCAGCTGTCCAATCCCAGCCGCCACCCTTAAGCCCCAGAGATGAGTGTCATCAGACGAGGACCAAACACCTCATAGCGCCTCTTACAAAAATTGAGAAGCCCTGTGCTTAATCTGCACTCACACACACATACAAAGATCTCCCATAAGTGCTGTTTGCGAAGACTTGAGGGGGTGGGTGGCCAACACCACGCCCGGCCGCATTTGTCTTCTACATCAAGTATTAATTTAAGGCTTCGTCAGCCGAGGGTAGGTCCTGGAAGAATTTGACTAATTACCACTGTTAATGGACGTGAGCGGGAATGTAATTGGGGTCGCTGAGTTCGTAGCACAGCGTGCTAATCACTGTACCACCACTCCCCACATGTTCACACACATGCACACGCACAAGCATGTACATAGCCATCTCCTTGCAGACACACAAATGTGCAGACACACTGCAGTTTCACACAAATGTAACTCCCTTACAACATTAGCCCACAATCTCCAGGAAATTCGCACAAAAAACTAAACTCGAAACATAAATTAAAGTTACACCATCCAAGTCCTTAATTTTACCAAGTGAGATCCCGTCGAGATTCATACCATATAATTTTAAAAAAAGTTTTGCTGGCTGGCTGGTGCACGGGCAGGCAAGTGAGCGGTGGTGACGTTACCTCCGCACAGCGTTGCGACGAGTTCGTGCGGCGTGCTGACGTCTCGCCCCCCACCCACCCTTCACCCACCCTTCACCCCCCCCACCTACCCTTTACCCCCCACCCACCCTTCACCCCAGCCGTGGATCTCACGCTAAACCCCGGCTGTGTATCGCCGCAAATGCATGGGCCCTGCCAGTGATTAGAGAAAAATAAAGTGCCATAGCAGGCACGCATGGACTTCTAAAATAAGTGTGGTAGTTCTTTCACGTGTCCAAATATATGAAATGGCTCTCTTGCGTGACAGTCCCGTATTCGAGGAGTAAGTTGCCAGAACCTGAGGTCAGGATCATGTAAACAATAATCCACAGTCCTTTTTCAATCCACTGCTGGATTGTGGCCTCCCCAAGGCAGTCACGGGGGCTTTTTTCACCATACTTCACCACGCCGGTCAGTGTCAATTGGCGACAGGGTACTCAGTAGCGGTTCACCTATAACTTGACACCGATGTTAGCCTTTGGCCAGGAATTTAACTCAGGCGAGGGATGGTTAAAATTTGCTGAAAATAAGATAAAAAATGTGGGATATGCCATTAGTTTTAAATTTTATTCCCACCTTTAGAAACTAATGTTCTAACAGCATTGCCAGTGTTAAAAACATCCCACAGTAGTGCATGTGAAGTTTGCACACTTCATATTTCATTGTCAAACCTTTTTTTATCGCCTGTCCAGCATTTGGTAAAACCCCCCCTGGCTGTTGCAAAAAAAACTAATATATCTGGACAGGTAGCTGAAAGGTTGGCAGCCTTCACAAATGGGAGGTGTAACTTTCCCAACATTATTTAATACGCTGGATAAGAAACATATAATTATACCCAATTACACATGGTTGGGAGGTAACTCGCCACAGATCACCGCAACATTTTGCACTTAATTACCAGCGGGCAGGTGACCGTCACACAGGTGACATCTCGAGCCACCTGCCCAAGAGCATATGGTGATCCCACCGCTATTCCTAGCCTCCCAGCCCTGCTTGCCGACGCACCTGCACGTGCCCGAGCGAGCGACGGACTGCAGATGCGCAAGCGGCACCCGCCAAACCCCGCTCCTGGCTTTGACATCTCCCCATGGCCTTCCCCCGCCCCTCTCCATCCATCCACCCACCCACCCACCGCTGCCAACAACTGCCGAACCCAACCCAGTGGCCCCGGCGTGAGGTACTACGGGGATGTTGAGCCCCGGCCCACGCGAGCGAGGGAGCGAGAGAGCGAGCGGCGCTGGCAGCAGATGAAAAGCCCCGCACGGCGGTCCCCGCCCTCCAGGCGGCACGCGGCGCTTTGTTGGAGTTGCCAAGCGCTGGCAGGGGCTTCTGAAACATTCCTTTCCTGGCAGAGAGCGGTGGATTAATATTAAGCGCGAGCTGCTCGTGTTTTTTTGGCACCGTGCGCGCGGCACAGTTAGGTTATACTTTACGCACCGCGAGCCTCCCGCCGCTGGTGCGTGTGTGCGTTAGGAGGGAGGGAGGAGGAGCTGGCGGTAGTGGTGAACGTACTGTGCTGGAAAGCTGGCCACTTTGGTTCGGTTCTTGGCATCGGCCGAAATCGTTGCCAAAAATCATAAACTTGTTCTGTGCCTCCCATAGGTTGATTCCGCCTTCATGTGAGTGCCTGGTGCGGTGTGTAATCATCAGTACCGGGCAGACAAAGGTGTACTGTTAGCCACACCGGCCACTTTTGTGCTGTTCTGGCCTGAATAGGTGCTCGCTAACAGAACTTGCCCCAACATTTTATGCAGGCTATAGGGGGGGGGCGGGTCTTTGTCCTAGTTTATTTTTTTATAACAAATTGTGAGCCAAGGCTGTTCTGTTTTTTTTTAGTCTCTGTCGCCTCTCACTCGCCCTACGCCTGCCGCATACCTCGCTGTTTATGGTGCAAAGGTCAGCTCCAAGGACGGGCAGTGTTAAGTGTCACAGATGTGTTCATCGATCGCCTTCCTGCATTCCAAGACTTTGGTTTCACAACTTTTCTTTAACGGCAAGACGTCATGTTTAACCCATTCATGCCGAAACGACCCACACATACAGTATACGCGTCGCTGGTTTACCGACCGAGTGGCATTGTTATTGGAGCTATTGACTCGTGATCAAACAGCGACCGAGTTCAAATTCCAGTTGCGGTGAGTCAACAGCAAGTTGAGCTTTGGAGCGACGAGCCCTCGGAACGGGAATGTGGAATTTACCCAACTGGCGTAGGGACTCCGACAGAGATGATTGCCGCCCCACGCGCCTAAAACGGAGGGAGACACTCCGTTTTGTCTGTGACAATTATTTATTTGCATCTCTGTGCCTGTGTGTGCCTCGTTTTTTTATGTAGCGTTTTATGACAGTGACGCGTCCTTTCATTTCAAGTGGGTCTTTGTGTGTTGTCCTCTATTTATTTAATTGTTCCACTGCTGATGCACTGCCTGGTTTTTTGGTGTTTAAATATTTTAAGAAGGAATTTCTAAGAAGGGCCGGTTCACGTGTGTGTTGTTTACATTTAACGTGTCTTGGTCTCGCTGTGATGGCACAGCCGTGCCACAGTGCTAACAGACAACAAGGAACTCCACTGTGCATCCAACACATTTGCTGTGATGCGTAAACTTTAGGCCTCATGGCCAACGGCATATTGCTTGAATATTTTACGGAACGCATTCCTGCCAAAGTCAAGGAACAAATGTATTTCTTCTGCCGTTTGAAACTTATCAATGAAGCAGCACTAGTCTATGTGATCTTAATTGGCCCTGAGCCAGTGGTGGCAATTCCACATTCCCAGGGCAGCAGATGTCACAATTTTGGCTTCCCGCAGAGTGGTACTAATTTCATTAAGCGACCATGATTTGAACTTGCGACCTTGTGATTGTGAGTCAAGTGCTTTAACCGATGAGCCACCTGGTTTGATAGCGGGTTCCTTTGCGCTACAGAATTCTCCGAGTAACCCGTTGTGCTTAAGCAGGACTTTACATGACTTAACTGCATTATCTTCTTGGTTCTTTCGGTAAAGTCACGTAGAATAATAAAATAATAAAAATTAATCATAATAAAATAATTCTCACGACGTTTCGGCCACAACGCAAGCATCCGTCCTCAGGTGGAGAGCAGGTCTGTCGAGAAGACACGTCGTGAGAATTAGTTTTTAAGAAACGTCGTGAGAATTATTTTATTGTTTTATTTTTATTATTTTATTATTTCCATCCTACGTGACTTTACCGAAAGAACCAAGAAGATGAATCCCTGCAGTCACGAAAGCTTTAAATCGAAATTTAACTGCATTAGAGATGTTTTTGCAATGCTCAGAAATCATGTTCAACTACTTCATAGAATTAATCAACTGCAAAGTGCTCTGCTTCGAGTATCTCCTCTTCAAGAGAGCTATGTAATAAAAACAATCGGCAATGTACAGCTTACACTCGTTTCCTAGTATCATCTGAAGCTCTACCCTAAAATGTCAGTGATGCGAGGCGCCGGCCTGTAAATGGGGCGGAGCCACTTTGTATTATTTAAAATAAGAGGTCTTCAAATGATACGCAGGTCCCAGTTCACTGTCAGGACAAACGGAGCTCTGCCCATTTCGCAAATACGTAACTGATGCATCGTAGAAGTTCCCTGTACCAGGTGAAGCATTACAAAACAAGCGGCATCGTTTAGCGTTTTGGGGATCGCCCCCTCGTCTCAGATTCTCACTTGGAGGTGGAAAGCTTCTGTAGACCGCCACTCTCGTTTGCTCACGTGATTTGTACGTGGGGCATTGCACGCTGGTCTCATATCCATAGTGCCACTTTGTTTAAGAATGTCTATTAATGATTGTAACCGTCTCTCAAGGTACCTTCACCAAAGTCTGCTTTTAAAACATATATACCTAAGTGGTCTCTCGCAATATCGGTTCAATAAATACACAAAACGCACATCAGCTGAACACGTTCGTCATTTACACCGTCTCAAAACGGAAAAAGACGAATGGCGGTATTCCCTCGTTATTCACGAACTTACGCGAATCGCATCTGGGACGCTACACGACTGCATAGAGAGAAAGTGATGAGATCAAGTGATGAGATGCAGTGATGAGATAAAGTTATGATGCACAAAATCATCATAATGTAAGGTCGGTTAATTTATGAACTTATTTAAAACGATAATAGTTATTTGTATTTACATTGTTGATTACAACCAATTGTTCGTGTTATGATACTCTTCATGTATTTAACAGCTTATTTATGTATTTATTTAAGGTATATGATTAAATTGGCCAAGATCGTATCCGCAAAATTTGCTGTTCGTGAGCATCTCCGGAACGTATCCCTCGCGAATAACGGAAGGGATAGTTTAACACGTAGTAGGAGGCTTTCGCGACGAACATCATCCATAAAAGAGTTTATTTTGGGTTAGATCGCGAATATATATGAATGTGTCGTTAAAACTCGCCACCACCCGGCACAGCCAACTCGTAAGGGTTGTCACGTAAACAGAACGTGGCCAATTCGTCACTGTCACTAGTACGGTTGGTACGGCTATTTTAATACACACAATGGACAGGAAGACAAGATCAAAGGGCTCGCATAATGCACATGCATAATGAACGTTGACTCATTCATCTACCCCCCCCCCCGTCACTTTGGCAAGAGTGCAGAAGCGTGGTCACCACATTTATACCTCTATATGAGGAACGAAACAGGTGGACTTCTCCACAAAAGTGGCTGTCACCTGATGTAGCTAGTTGTAATTACTGGCGAAACGTCGTACTCTGTTGTGGCTTGGCTCTCCAACACACCAGTGTGCTGTACTAGTATACTACACTATACACTCCACTATACACTACACTACTATACACTACACTATACAATACACGACTATACACTACACTATACAATACACTATACAATACACAACTATACACTACACAATACTACACTACACACTAGTGCTGTACTAGTGACGAATTGGCCTCGTTCTGTTTACGTGACAACCCTTACTAGTTGGCTGTGTCGGGCGGTGGCGGGTTTTAACGACACATTTATATATTTACGCGATCTAACCCAAAATAACCTCTATTATGAACGAGCTTATACTGTGCAGCGGGCCTGACGTGTCGGGTAGTTAACCTTCTACACAGGAGAGAGGGCAGATAGGTTCTTGTTTGGTTGTCCTAGATTTTAGTTTGATGTCCTTCCGATGATACGTATGGTGCGAAAGAAGTTCAACACGCAGACATGCACACAATTAGCTGACTTTACAGCGCAATTCGGTTTCTCCGTTAATTTTTTTCTCATCGCGAAGAAACCCGCGTCCCCGCAACCCCCCCCCCCCACTATTCCCCCCCCCACTATCCCCCCCCCCCCACTATTCTCCCCCCCCCCCCCGTCCTTTAATGGGAGCCCCATCAACCAGATGCACGGCGCGCCGTCTCTCACGCCGCAGTGCGTCTGCACCCGGGCGAGCGCCTCTGTTGACGTGCGTTTATTGAATATTTTATCGCCACTCGTTGTCTCCATTGTTCCCACTTGTGCCCCGCAGGTGGTCTCCTTGCAGAAGAGAGCAGCTGTTCTGCAGGAGGAGCTGTCATCCTGCCAGCTCAAGAGGTTTGTTGCAACTCCATTTAAAAATAACAACATAACACTGCTTCACCATGAAATCCGTACAGTCAAGTTTTCAGCGCTATGATTGAAAACGCGTTGCCGTTTGGCAGCCCCAGTGGATGAGTGGATGGAACCGTCAATGTCACCACCACCACCATCCATTACAGCTCTCAGCATCTCCTTCAGCATCATTCACACAATACAATGTGGATTTATGCAGCGGTTGAATGCGACCGCATCTCAAGATGCTGTACAGAAACTGAGAGGGCTTCATAGGCAGAGAGGAAATAAGCAACGTCTTCAACGTGGATTGATTCAGGGCAGAGAGTCAACAGGCACGAATCACTTGTGGGGGGGGGGGGGGGGGCAGGGGGAAGGGAGCTTCCAAATGATGTGGACAGCAAGAGAGAATGAGCAGTCTTCCGCCTGAACGGTACTTGACTGGGGGCTTCGATAGAAAGCCTTTATTACGGGAGTGGAGGGTGGTGCGTAGAGGGGAGTAGAGCGAGATGAAAGGGAGAGGTGAAATGGGTCGAGTCTAGCGAGGGGTCTTGATGATGGGGAGTGCAAATTTTAAATGAATCCAGGATGGGATTGGGAGCCAGTGGCGGCATTGGAGAGGGGCCTGTGTTGGGGCGATGTGGGCTCGCTTACGGATGCAGGTGAGAGAGCTGGCAAAACAGAATGTTGGAACATCTGGAGGTTGTAGATGAGGGGCTTAGGGAGGCCGTGGAGGAGTTGCAAGAACTCAAGTCAGGATGTGATGAAGGCGTGAGTGAGCCAAGTCACATTTATATTGTCTCGGTTCGTATTCGTTTTGTCTGGTGAACTCAATCTCGTTTGATCCATCACCATGAATGTAACACATAGTGACAGCATTTTCTCCTGACTTCCTGAAACGGTAGATAATGGATTTTCATACACACGAGCTTGAGAACAATTTTAAATTGCTCAGTCGATGCATTATTAAATGCCTATGTTTACCACCATTGTGGACATGATCACATGACACTGTTTATCTGCCATGGGCTAAATGTTGAAAATTGCCCCACAATTATTGAATTACTCGTAACCCTTGTGATTAGCAGTAAGGGGGAAGTCAACGTGTTTTGGTCCAAACCTCCTTCAGGCAGTGCCTTTGTCTGAAGAAGAAGAAGAAAACGACGACGACGACGACGATGGTAATGATGATATAACACTTAGGGGTTCGGATCAAAGGCTGTCGCTGGCTGAGAGACACACGGTGGTTTTTTTTTGAACACCGGAATATTTCAGCAAAGTGCATCGCATTCCACGGTTGATTGCAAGCACGTGTGAGGCCTCGGCAAATTCTGCTTCGGGCGCACAGGTGGAGGAACCTGCGTGTGTGTTTCTGTCTCCGTGCCATTTCAGCACCTGGACCCGTGATGTATTTATTGCAGTGTGAAGGTTTAACTGTGCACTTTTTGACATCATCCAAGGGCTGTTGTTCATGACTTTCCGACACGACATTTATCATTTCATCGAAGCCAAGCAATGGCAACTGCGTATCGGTGCAATATCTTGTATATGCACATACCGCTTTACCAGCATTAACAGCATTAATGCATATCCCTATTGATAAGTTGTGCCTGCTGCTTAGAAAGGTATTAGGATTTAACATCGCCTCGCAGACATGAATGCCGAGGCTTGCAGAGGCAGACTATGATACCATGAGGATTCCTGAGCCAGATCTAGGGCGCATTTAAGATTCTTAGGGTTTATTGTCAATGCCTGAGGCATAGTAATGGGGAATTACTTATTTGTTTATTATCTGCATAACTCGCTTAACTGCTGTTTTTAACACAATACAACATACTATGGGTTCACGTAACATATGCAGTATATATTTTCACTCCACAGTAAAGGCATATTCACAGCGGTGAGCTGTGAATGCTGCGTGCTGCCGAAAAATGCCGTAGCACTATATAACACACGACTGCATCTGCACTAATCATGTGGAGGAGCGCCGCACGTGGCACAGGAAGCTGCGCGCTCAGCTCAAGGGCACAAGGGCATTCCCTAAACCTGGCACCAAGGCCTTGCGGAACTAGTGAACTCGGCCGCATTTCAAGAAGCCAAAGGTCAAAGCATCTTGCAACTCAAACGGGCAATAGGGGCGGCACTCATCTTCCTTGGCGGCCGTGAGCCAGTGGCGAATTCGAGGTGGCCCAGTCGATGAACAGGCTGAGCGCTGGCGAGTTCCACCAGAGCGGTGCTTGTGCGTGCGACGATGCGCTTTGGCGACACCCGACCTGCCATTGAATTAACGGCAGTACAACATACATACACACACACGGCGGCGAGTTTAGCTCTTTTACCGCGGCGTCACCCAACGGGGTGATGGGAGTCGACCAGTGTTGCCCCGGTTTATATTTAGCGTGGTATTGAATGTGACGCACGGCCGCTGCGGAGGCAAGTTGTCACCGGATTGACAACGACCTTTTTGATGTGGAGTGTCCTCCCCCCCCGCGCGCGCCACACGCACACTGAGGTGACAACCTCTGCCTCGCTCCCTCTTTCCCTCCCCAAACTCTCTGTTGGCCCTCCACCGTAAAGACTGATCGGGCGCCAATAGCTGCTGCAGAACTAAGTTTCGTAAATAAATTAACCGCACTTCTTTTGCACGGCAAGAAACTACCGGCCAGGGCGGCCTTGATGTCACGCTTTGCGTATGGATTTTGGCCCTGGCCTCTCTCGACTGCAATAAAGACGCACAATCATAGATTGCTTAGCACTACCCCTATAGAGTGTCGTTTTTGGATAGGCTATTGCGCTGAGTTGTGAGGGGGTATATGCTCGTTTTCAGAGTTTTGCTTTAGTTTCCCCACTCAGGGCCCTTCCCCCCCCCCCCTCCAGTATTTCCAGCCTCCCGTAGTACTTGGAAACTGCGACTGGCAAGTCTGACCACTGAGCGTTTAACGCGGTCATCACTGAACCAGTTTGCACAAAGTTAACGGTCCAATTCTTGGATCCGCCTGATAACTTTCAGCGGGGGATTATCAATTTGCACCGGCTGTCACACACACGTGACTGCTGCAGAGATGTTTGACATTATTATTGTTAGAGGATGCCACAGTGTGTCAGCATGCCAGTCCCAATCGTGCCCCCCATGACGAACACACGTTTGAACCCTCCACATTGTGTTCTTCTGCCTTTGGAAGGTGTTCAGATAGCTGCTTCGTGAGGCCATATGCTTGATTCATTATGGAGTATTAGCATTTATATTGGCTTTCAATATGGCCATGTATCTACAGGCCTTGTTGGTCCTTTGTTGTGTGCATGTCCCCACATTCTTTGCCAGATAGTTTAATTGTACATTTTCTGCACGATTTTCCATGGCTTGGGCTTCAGAGACATTTGCATGGCATGAATGTGTTATGATTTATGGTCAAAATATTGATGTAGCTGGTATGTTGCGTGATGTTATTAAATATTATTAAATGCCGAGAGTTTCGTAAGGGATTTAAAGCCATACAAATGCGAAATCCTCTCAAGGTGTTTCATAAAAGTCCTAAAGAAACCGAAGCTATTCATTCCCCCAATGTTTCCGCTTGCTAATTTAATTCCACGTTGCGCTGATAAAAGGCAGCGTAATGGAATGAGACACAAGGCGAATATTGGCCAACATATCCAGCACATATGCAATGTGAATTTTGCTCGTGGAACATTATGGCTTGTTGAAAAGTAAAGTTATCCACGGGAACAGGTGTTCAGTTCTCTTTACCATCCGCTCGATCGTGGCTTTTTAAAATTGTAATGTTTAAGCGCCGCTAATGTGACGCAGTCTTCAACGCGATATTAAGTTTGTGCCTGACTGTCGAGTATTTCCATGGAACTCGATCCTTGGCGAGTTCAGCGTTTTATTTCATTTTTAAATCAACTACGGCTGCTCTTGTTATTGCCTCACCAAGCCATTGACAGCCTCGCAGTGAAGTGCACTGGCTCATAATTCACATCTCCCCCCCCCCCATTGGTGAATGTTTCCACTCGCGAAAAAGCGGCTGCGAATCGGTCAGTTATTCAGCTCGTGGGTAATTAGTGTACCACTGGCGTGGCCTGTTCGTTTGTGTCATTTTCGGGTCATCGAGAAGAAGTGATTGCTTTTACAAAACTAAGGGTTTAGAATCGTTTCAACTTGTAAAACGCCGCACAGTACGTATGTATAATAGAGGGTTTTTTTGGGTTAGATCGCGTAAATATATAAATGTGTCGTTAAAACCCGCCACCACCCGACACGGCCAACTAGTAAGGGTTGTCACGTAAACAGAACGTGCCAATTCGTCACTAGTACGGTTGGTACGGCTAATTTTATACACACAATGGACAGGAAGGACAAGATCAAAGGGCTCGCATCATGCACATGCATAATGTACGTTGCCTCCTTTACTCCCCTCCACTTTGCGCAAGAGTGCAGAAGTGTTGTCATCACATCTACGCCTCTATATAAGGAACGAAACAGGTGGACTTCTCCACAAATCTGGCTGTCGCCTAATGAAGCTAGTTGTAATTACTGGCGAAACGTCGTACTCTGATTGTAAATATTGTGGCTTGGCTCTCCAACACACCGGTGTTGCTGTACGAGTGACGAATTGGCCACGTTCTGTTTACGTGACAACCCTTACTCGTTGGCTGTGTCGGGTGGTGGCGGGTTTTAACGACACATTCATATATTTACACGATCTAACCCAAACAAAAAAACCTTATGGATGATATTGGTCACGAAAGCCTACGTTTTTAACTTGTATGTATGTATGTTGAACTTCTTTCGCACCGTACGTAGCCAACCGTGCTAATCGGAGGTACAGGGAAAGGACAACTAAACGAAAAAATATATTTTCAAATAAAAAAGTATTCGCTCACCCTCGAAGAGAGATTGACTCGCAGGCACGAAGAACCACAGACAAACGTGAAAGCCGCCAAGCAGCGAGCTGGCACCAACAATTGCCAAAGCTTAGCGTTCCCCTATATACCAAGATGTTTTCAGCCAATTAACGAGTGCTTACGTGTGGGAGGAAACTGAAACACATGATAAAACCCACGCACGTGAGGTGATAACACTCAGTATTCGCATCAGTCACATTCAAGTGTTGTACCCCTTAACACTGGGGCCATAGGACAACGTAAAGCTTTGCTGGTGGCCGTGAGTCAGTGATATAGATACAGCATTCCTACGCCACAGACAAGTGTTAATGTAGAATGCCTGATGAGATGAGTCAACTCTTAATTGTTTTTTTAAACGTGCAGTTAAAAAAAAAACGAAGAGTTCAATGCTCTCATAACATTGTCACCAAACCGAATATGATATAATAATACCATCCTGTAATGCTATACACCATATTTAAGCTAATAATGAACAGGCAGGAAGTTTGCCTTTTGGCCTTCCAGACTAATGTTGTACCAGCAGCATTTCTAGACAAACTCTGGACTGATTTCAACTTTCAGGTCTCATCAGCAGAATCAGGCGTATTAATGGTGTCCATGCAGCACAAGGACAGAAAAACTATCGGTTGGATGATCATCGGTAATTAATTTATAATCAAACAGGAAGTTCATTACCCAAGATCCTTTACAGCACGCAATACGCTTTACAAAGTTATCATCCTTTATGCGTAAAGTATATTTAATATAGTTATCCCTGCTTTCCCCTTCAATCATCAACAGTTAAACTTGAGGATTATGGATTGCAGATTATGGCTTGGATTAACGGTTTGTGGGTTGTGATTGAAGTAAAGTTAGAGGTTATGGTAAGGGGTTGAAATCTTCGCCAAAGGCCAAAGATAAAAGGCGAATTAGCCGATGGTTTACGCAAATTATCCAGTTTTCGAGGTGGCACGAAAGCGGTCGCGATCCAAAATAAACGTTTGACTTTCACGGCACGAGCCCGCACTGAAATGAAAGGCGCAAACTTTTTTTTGGGATTGTCGTGGTGACTTTCTAAATCTGCGTGGAATGACGTTTGACAGTTGGTGACTTGAGGCCCGCGCTGTGTGTTCTTGCCGATCCTTGGGTATGCTGTGAGCAGTCCCCCCTTGCATTGCCTCCAACTCAACCTCACTCCCGCGCACAGTGTTGGGGAGTTTTGCATTACTCTAATCAGATTACTGAGCTTGCAATCTCATTCCAACTCCCACCCCACGATTTCCAACTACCCCCCAACCCCACGTTGATTAACCCTTTCCCGTTTCGAGACGACCGCAAGTTGCAGGGTGGGGTCCCCCGTTCACCGCTGAATCTCGGAACGCGCGAGCGACTCGGCATTCATTTGATTTAGAGAGGCATAGCGCCGCTGTTTTGAAGACGTTGTGCTCACCGCAGAAAACTATAGCGACACGACCGCACTCTTTGATAGCTGGCGCCAAAATATGCCACTCCCACATGGCCTTATTCTTCCGATTCCATTCGGATGACGTACACTTTGACCCAAGAATGGATAACTATTTATTATGTCTTTTTTTATTGTATCTCGTTTTTTTTCTCGTTTGTACATTTTTTTAAAATCTCGCTCCATTAGCCTGAATGTAATGTCAGAATCGGAAGCTTTGTTTAGACAGCAGGAATCTGATGAGCTAGAAAGCTCTTTTTCACAGATGTCCAGTCGGGGTGGGTCAGCATGTTATTTGTTTATAAGATGCCATTTTTTCTCATGTAAGCTTCCGTGCATGTATCGTATGCATAATAATAGATTTTAATACTGGTAGGAACCACCTGGTTCCACCAGCCCACAGGGGATTATTGTGTCCGCCCGTCCCTCGTGCATCCAAAAATGGGAGGGGTGGGGCTGGGTGGAGAGGGAAGGGTGGGGAGGGGCTGGTTGGGGGGGGCTGGGTGGGAAGGGGCTGGTCACCCCGTGGTGCCCTTATAAAGCTCAACGTTTAACCTACTCACGCCGGCTTGTGACCGACCTCACAGTCGGCCATATTTGCGGAATACACCACGCCGCCATTGACCCTGGCCATTGACCGAGCAACCCAACGTTCCTACCAGCTCCCTCCGCAGGAATGTGTTTTAATCAACACATTGTTAAAATGCCGACGTTAACCAGAGCAAGTACTAGTACTCTCTTGGTTTACTATTGCAGAACTGTATTTAGTGTTTAATCGCATTACCATTACTTAACACTTGACAGTTTACGACTGTTTAACAATTACTTATTTTTTGAAAGAAAAAAAACTTTACACATTATCATTGTCTGCTCTCATCTATCCACTGCTGGATGAAGGCCTCCAATAGCCGTTGCCCATATCTCACGGTCTCGTGATGCAGCGATCCATCAAGCTCCTGTGACAGCAACACCGATTGCTCCGCTTTGTCTCCGTGGTGTCACGTGCTATCGGGCGCTGGCGTTCTCCCGACTTTGGCTGCCACTTCGTCGGATGATTCCCCGAAATGAAGAAGAGGGCGGGCAGGGGGGGGGGAGGAAACGATGGTGCTAGCAGCTCTCGTTAATTTGACGACAGCAGCAGCAGCCTAGCTCAATTAAACGAATATGTGTTACATTTAATGGTTAACTAATCACGTTACGTTATGATACAAAATATAAAATCGGTCATTACGCGACTAAAAAGTGCTGAGTAACTGAATATGGGTGGCCCACGTGACTGTTTTGTGCGTTTAGTTTGTTGTCCTTCCCCGCACCTCCGATTAGCATGGCTGGCTACGTACGGTGCGAAAGAAGTTCAACGCATACGCAGGAGGCGATCAGTCTGCGTAGTCAAGGTGTGCCTTTAAAATGCATAGGCACCATTAATCGTGGCTTGGCGCCATAAATCACCACGATGATTTGCAGACGTTTTACCTAAAGGGACGCATGGCGGCTGATGAGCATGGAAGGCGTTGTTGTGTCTACGTGTGGCGGGAGCTGAACTCATGTCCCGAGGCTTGCAAGGCTAACACCTCGGTCCCACGAGTCATCGTGCTGAGAAGGGAAAGCACAGCCTTTTTTGAATTATTACACGTTTTATTTAACTCTGTCTGTTGTCGTATTCCTCAAAAAATCTTGTAACTAAATTTTAACCCACTTCCCAATGTGCTATCGACTGCAAACTTGGTATACTTATGTCATACTGATGACAAGACTATATTCTATCATAAAAAAATCTAAAGCATATATTTTAAAACATTATTTTACACGCTTTTGATAAACTCTGTCTGTTGTATCCTCAACTCTGTTGTCGTATCTTCAAATCTTGTAACTCAATTTTAACCCACTTCCCAATGTGGTATCGACTGCAAACTTGGTATACTTATGTCATACTGATGACAATACTATATTTTATCATTAAAATAAAAAAAATTAAACAATCTTTTTTATATGTTATGGTTCGGCTTGGGTCTAATTGTCCACGCTCAATTGGCGTTGGCTATAAATCACCACGGCCCCTTTCGTTATGGCAAGCTTCGCGGCCACTTCCTGGAGTCGTGGAGTTCTTCCATTACTAGTACGGTACATTTCATTAAAGCGTGGTTTTAAAAAAAGTAAAAAAAAAATATTACTAATTTTAAGGGCAGGTGAGATAAGCCTCTTCTGAGATGATGTTTCTTGTGGGGCACCTGGGTGCGTGCCCTGCACCTATCTCCCAGCCGTCCTTTGCCAGCTGCTTTTGAACTGGTAGTTAGGTCGTGAGCAAGCGAGATGCTTTTGAGAATATCGAAGCCGAGAACGGGCAGCATCATGAATGCCAGAAAATCCAACACGCATGTGGGATTTTATATGAAATACATGTGCGGTGTGTGTATGCTGTGTGTACAGTAAGTACTGATACGAGTTCAAACCGTGCCCTTTACCATCTTTGTATAGAATTGTAAAACAGTACGTGTGTAGTTGCATGTGCACAGGCATTTATCAATCCACTGCTGGATGAAGGTCTCCACACCCCACAATTATTGTGTTTTCATTGTTTCACCGTTCTTCTCAATGCTGGTCAGTGTGGGTTGTGGAAGGGGTGGCCCAAGACTGGTTGAGATATCAGAATCAAACTCAGGTGCAATGTGCCAACAAATGTGCCTATCACTCCACGCACAGCTCTATATGTGTGGAGTGTAGTCGTTAGCGCATTGTGCTACAAACCCAACGACCTGGGTTCGATTCACTCTCACGGCCACCACCAGTGACGATTATTTGAACCAGTCCTGGACTTCCCTTAGGTCGAATCAGCCTCAAACGAGTACCTAGTGTGATGTGTAAACATCGCTACTAGAAAGACAAAGGCGGCCGGGCGTGGTGCTGGCCACCCCCTCCTTGTTTGCTGTGCTGGCCTTCATAGGTGCTCGCTAACAGCACTTGCCCCAACAGTCTGTTCAGGATATAAGGGGGATCTTTGTCTTTATGTGTATACAATATATATATAAACATAAACTAGACTTGTGCCGTCTTTAGGTCAACTTGGCATGAAATGAATATTGGCTAAGTGTGTAAACACGAGGGAGACAAAGATAGCCAGATGTGTGTGGTCCTACCTCATCATCATGTTATACGCTGGCCTTAATAGGTACTCGCAAACAACACCTCGCCAAACAGGGGACGACTGGCCAGTTGGCATTGTGGTTGGAGCGATTGACTCACTATCCTAAGGTTGAGAGTCAAAATGCAATTTGCAGGGTTAACTCAGCCTATCGGCCTTTGAATGTCAAAGAAATGAAAAATGAGCACCACAATAATATGAGTACCGAACAAAGACGGTCACCGCATCTCGTGCTTTCATACGCGCTTCTGCGGCCGTCTGGAATGCTCTTCCTTTCACTCTTCTTCTTTGCGTGTGGCATTCATGGGGACTGCGACAGATTGCAAATTGATGTCGAGATTTGACATCCATTCGACTGCTTCAGAAGTAGCCGCATGGATTCGTTTCAGATCGCCGTTGAATGATCCCATTGGGGCAGTCGTTCACGATGCGTTGCACGTTCTGAGATGTCGCACCATAGTTACGAACTGGACTCTCGTTAATTTTCCGTTCATGTAGAAAGTGTCCACATCTTCCACGGAGACACGATATTCGGAAGTGACTGGAGATTTGCACTTTTAAATCGAGATTGAACACTCACACTCATTTTTGTGTTTATTTTGTTGTCCTTCCCCCGCACCTACGATTAGCACAGTTGCGAAATAAGTTCAACATACACACATACACTTTGTGAGAAGTCGACATTGCTCAACCTATGGAGAGACTGACCATTGGCTTGGGAATATGGAATTTCACCACCACTGGATTAGAGTTTCCAACGGAGATGAGCGTTGCTCCACTGCTTGTTTGAGATGGGAGACACCCACGTGGATAGCAGTGTACAGTGTTCGGAAAAAAGAATGAATTGTTTAAAAATCTCAATGTTATATATTTAAAATTCAAAGCATAGTTTAAGACTCTTGATCATGTGTCTATCCTCAGATGCGCTGCTCAGCTGCCCACAAGTGTAGGCTCTCAATACGGGGCAATTCCATTTTTTGCGGGGGTGTTTGCATCCTTCAATGCGGAGTATTCTTTTTGTTATTAGGAGTATTTATTGCATACTTTGCCCGTCCAATGGTCGACATCTGGTAAATGCAGAATTTATGTATTAGCACATCAACTTGTAATTTCTTAAATGCAATCCTTGATCTGAGAATATTTTTTAATATCACTTTTTTGCAAACATTCATTATTTAACGGTCTTATATTTGCATAGTACTCATTACAACGTTGCTCTAAAGTACGGCACGTTTTAAGAGCAGTTGCCCTCGAGTTGTATACACACAGTGGCAGTTCATTCATTATAAAGAATGTGTAAAGTGAACAAATTAAACTTAAAAAACGAGGGATGCTCAGAGGAACACGAGAATATATCAAAGTGAGGGAGAGGGAGAAGCCTTCAGTTTCCAGCAGAAGGACGACACCGACGACGATATGCGGCGCAGTGAGAGAAGAGGAGGGAGTGAATACCCTCCACCCACGTGGTTCTCTTGGTGTTTAAAGGTTTATGAGTAGGCGCTTACAACAACAAAAAATTCCCCATCCAGGTAACGTTACTTTTCCTCCCTCCGTTATCCGGAGGCTCGGAGCCACTGGCAGAGTGCACTCTCTCCGGCAGCGATCGCTTCAGCTGGATGTACGCCCCACTGTTCGTTTACTTCTTCCCGTCGTCATCTAACCCACGTGGTTGTGGAGGCACTCGAGGAGGAGGAGGATAATGAAGTGGTCTCAGATGTGAAAAGCAGCAGAAATTTCGAGAACTCGGGGTGCGAGTGTGTATGTGTTCCGTAGAACTTCTTTTGCACCCTATGTAACCATCCGTGCTAATCGGTGTTGCGGGAGTAAGAGGAGTTGGGCGGGGGGCCATGAGGGATGAGTTTGGCATGAAGGATGAGTTTGGCGAGAAGAAGATTTTTTATTTTAGGTTGGGGATGATTTTATTGAAGTTGTGTATCGTGACAGACTGAGGGATGTCACGAGTAGGTGGTGGGGATGTCACGAGGACGGGCCGCCAGACACGAGAATGCCATTCGTGATTTTCTCAACCTTTTCGTCGGGAGCAGGTTGTCCACACTTGGCAACTGATGGAAAGGTGCAGGAGGCTGGGTTCTCGGGGCCCAGGAGGGACTTCACAGTCGCTGACAATGGATTGAGTGAGGCTAAAATTTAAAATCTGAACCGTGGATCTTCGCGTGATTGCCTCGTATGCTCACCATGCACTGCTGTCAGTTTCTCATCCAGGTTTCTAAAAAAAAGAGACGGTACGTCTCAATGGGTTTCCACCTGGTGGAATTAATATATCGGTAATAGTCACAGTTCCCGCCGTAAAGTCACGTAGAAGGGGAAATATAAAAACAATGTTTGATATTTTTATTATTTTATTATTTTCCTTCTACGTGACTTTACCGAAAGAACCAAGAATATGAATCCCTGCAGTCACGAAAGCTTTAAATCAAATTTTATATCGGTAATAGTCACAGTTCCGGCTACAAACGCTTTTCCCGACCTTGAACTGAAACTTCTGCCGAGTGAGGGCATTGGTTGACAATGGGTCACCGAAGCAAAATGACGAATGGGGTGGAACGAATTGAATATTTAATTGGCATCTTAAACTTAGGACCTACTGTTTTGAGGATGGGAATAACCCCGTGCTATTCCGGTGCATGGGAATGATGTTGAAGTGGTGGGGTTGTACAAAGATCCGGACTCGTGCCGAGTAGCCGAGGGAATGTGTGAAGGTTAGTAATTGAGAGGGCACAGCATATCCCTTACTCTTTGGTTCTTTCGGTAAAGTCACGTAGGTATAAAATAAAATAAATCACGACGTTTCGGGCGCAACACAAGCGGGCTTTCCCACCTGATGACGGACGCTTGTGTTGCGCCCGAAACGTCGTGATTTATTTTATTTTCTACCCCACGTGACTTTACCGAAATAACCAAAGAGTATGGATTCCTGCAGTCGCGAAAGCTTCAAATCAAGATTGAGCATATACCTCGTAGTTCTCTATCAAATAATTGGGGAGTAGCTCCCCCTCCACGCGTTCTATGTTCCAAGGCGCATCGTTACCAATGTTGGGTTGATGTCTGGGCCCACAAAAAAACACGTTAATGCTCAATAAATGTAACCTCCGGCATTTACCAAACTTTCCACTTGCGCAATGACTAAAACACGTCTTCATCTCTCCAGGGCTGAGCATCCGTCGATCCAGCAGCTAAAAAAAAATGCCTTCGGAGTACATATAAATAAATAACCACACATTCATAATAAAAGCCGGGTTTTTTTTTTCCTTTTTTAAACTAAAGCAAAATGTAATAAGGAAAGTAAGATGATTAATCGCTTCGTGCGGTGTAATTGTAAACTTGACGGCGTGGTTAGTAGCGAGCCAAAGCCGACGGGTTCCAACCACCACCCCCCCTCCTCCCGCGCGCGTGCACGTCGCGACACGCTCGTGCACGTTGTGACGACGCGAACGCGGTTTGATGTTGGAGCTGTTTGTCCGACACGCGCTGTCGGCGGAGGGTGCCGTGGGCGTGGGGAACGGTGGGAGGAGGAGGAAGGGGGGGGGGCACGTGGAGGCTGGGTGGGGGTGGTGGTGGTAGGGGAAACCTGGGCCACTTTGCAAGGCATTGTTTCGTCCAGAAAACATTTTTTGCTGGTGAGCCGATGCCCGGACGCTCCCAAATCCTATTACCGGCCACATCAAAGTGGTGGGAGGTGGGGGGGTGACACGCCTTAACAGCAAAGCTTCGTCAGCAACTAAGTTTTTGTTTACAGTACGCAGCGTAATCCAGTTTTAGTTGGAGGTTGGCTGCATTGGCGGGCCCCTGCGGATGCATTTCCTCCACAAGTGTGGGGGGGGGGTAAGGGAGCGAGGGAATGAGGAGGTGTAATAAAGAGGATATTGTACATCTTCTTGGTTCTTTCGGTAAAGTCACGTAGAATGGAAACAAAACATAATAAAATATATATATATTTTATTATTTTTATTGTTTCCATTCTACGTGACTTTACCGAAAGAACCAAGAAGATGAATCCCTGCAGTCACGAACGCTTTAAATCGAAAAAAAGGATATTGTACACTTCGTCCTCTGTGTCGGTTAGATCAAGGAACAATGGTCGGCTCGTGTAAAAGCTTTGCATGCGTCTAAGTGATCCTATATACATTTACGTGGTTAGCAAATCAATATGAACTTAAGAAGAGAAAAAAGGTAACCTCTCGCTCTGCTGAGCCTGTTCGTGTGCGTGTTGCAGCAACCTTGCTTTGAGCATTCGATTATTAAATGGTACGCATGCCGGAGGATGTGTTGGTTGTTTTATTTCTTTGTTTCTCCACAACCAAACCAATATGCCAGCGATTTAAGATCACTTCAAATGCATCAATGTCTTTCATTAACAAGGATTCGTTTTTTTTACACCACGTATCATCACGCGACGGGGGTTTGATGTGCATTCTATACTCCAGGCACCTAATTACGGCTTATCACTCAATCATGGAGCTGAATTGGGTTACTCTTTTTTCAATTACTGTGACTCGTTGGTTTTAAGCACGCCCCAGTCGATAGATTTTTGCTCATTGCCTCTTTTTAGGCGTAAAGATTTCACGTTGCATATTTTATAAATAGGTCTCAATTATTACGCAGTAGAGGAATACTCAAGAAGGATTGTGTGTTGTGATGCTTGTTTGACGGCGCTGCGTATTTTCTAAGTGTGTGCAAGAACGAAGCGAATTCTGTATTCATGTTTACCCTCCTAGCCATACACCGTTGTCCAATTTGCAGGAGAGTTTTGTTATTTTCGTTGAATAAATAACAGCACAAGCGTCCAGGTTTATGTCCTCTGGGACAGTACTGTGAACAGCACATTTTCCTTTTCAGGCTAAGTCGAACAATTGAAGTGCACACGTGCAAGTCATAATTCTGCGTGTGCCAAGAAAATTGTCCGGTTGAATGTTTAAACCTCTTAACAATGTTCGATTGATAATTGTCAAGTTAAAGTTTCGTAAGCTCAAAGAACGATGGAACAGCACTCATTAACTAGTGGTGTAAATATCACATCGTCACGTGGGCTATTGTTTATGCAGGATAACTTATAACTGTTGACTTCCCACAAAGTGGTACTCACTTTATCGACTAAATGGATGATGGGCTGTCAAATACCACATTTCCGCAAGTGGACTCATCTCGCGATGGCGAGATGTTTACTATCTCGCCTGGTATACAGGAGGTCGTGGGTGCA
The DNA here is from genome assembly GCF_965212315.1 of Lampetra planeri. Lineage (NCBI taxonomy): Eukaryota > Metazoa > Chordata > Hyperoartia > Petromyzontiformes > Petromyzontidae > Lampetra > Lampetra planeri. Next base: position 5,912,378 of record NC_136141.1, read on the forward strand.
ATCCCGACCCTAACACCTGTGTATTTGGAGTTTGCATGTTCTCCCTGTGGTCAGTTGCCGGAGTAAGCTAGTGCGGGGCCTGTAGCATATGTTATAAAGGGGCCCTAAATATATATTTAAAAAATATATATTAAAAATTTTTAAAATTTCATAGTAAAGTAATTGTATTTTTTCATTTGCTATACAGCCAGATAATACGAAAAAAATCGCTAACCTTAAACACCCAGTCGTTCATAAAAGTTGAAGGCAGTAGAGTACTATAGTAATAGAGCAAGTGCAGAATCACTGAACCGGAATTGATAGCTTGAAAGCATTTATCGCGGGGCCCATAGCATTGCTACTTTTGCTACTACGATAATCCGGCACTGCCTGTGGTCGTGTGGATTCTTCTCTGGGTCCTCCGGTTTTTTCCCTCCACATTTAGAAACATGCATTTTTGCAGCATTTGGCCGCTATAAGTTTACACTTGATAAGCTACTACGCTGAGCTATGGTTTGTGACCGGGTCGCTTCTGAAAAAAGAGCTCTATAGCTCAGTAGGCCTTACCTGGTCAAATAAAACACAGTTTAGTTTAATGCACACAGTACATCTGGTAAAAGTGCAGCTCTGTGGCCTCAACGAAAGAAGCCCTATCAGAGGGTGTTTTGGCCTACTTTTCCACACTGGCCAGACGTCTTGGAAGGGGTGGGAGTTACCCACACATTGCCTCACCACTTGTGACCTGCCGATCGACTAACTTATGGTGCACCCATCTCATACTACTGGGTGGACAGACGCACGGGGCGGGATTTAAAATAAGTTATATATTTTTTAAAAGTTAAACACGCTTTTATGAAATGTACTCGTAATGGAAGAACTCCACGACTCCAGGAAGTGGCTCCGAAGCTTGCCATAACGTAAGGGACCGTGGCCAATTACAGCCGTCAGTTTACCGTGGACAATTAGACCCAAGCCGAAACATAACATATAACAAAATAATGTTTAAAAATATGTATTTTTCATTTTTATGATAGAATATAGTATTGTCATCAGTATGACATAAGTATACCAAGTTTGCAGTCGATACCACGTTGGGAAGTGGGTTAAAATTGATTTACAAGATTTGAGGATGCAACAATGACGACGACAACAACAACGACAACAACAGACAGAGTGAGTTAAATGAAAGCGTGTAAAAAAAACTTTCTCCATTGTTTCAACTGTCACGCCGGGAGATGGAATCCAACTGGTGACCTTTCGATCGTAAGTTCAGTGTGTTACCCATTACACCGTGGCGGCATCTTCACTTGCAGTGCCACAGGTGTAATCAGATTGTTTAAATCTGCTGTAGCGCTGAGTGCTTGATGAATCTCTCAGGAATTCCCTTTAATGTTGCGTCCATTGGAAAAAGCCTTTGCAACACTAAACATATCCGTGACAGAAATTCCATCTTTTAGTAACATGTGTTTCTGTGTCTGTCGTAACTACATTAGTGAGCCATCGGTCTGGAGTGTAATATTCTGCACGTGTGGGTCACAGGTCTGTCCGTCTGAAAAGGATCAAGTTAAGGTCATGCATGGCCATACAAAGAGTGCCTTTTCAGGTGACTTAAGAAGAGCAAAGACAAAATACTTCCTGGCTCACGGTACCAGGACTGCACAAAAATCTTGGCCCGTCTCCATAAGTATATGTGTATGCTTAAAACATTGAAGGTCACATGTTGACTGGAAGTAGCAGAAGGAAGAAGCGATGGCAAGGTGTGGTTGTGTCGGTGACATTGGTTGTGATGACTCCGGCACCTTGACCTTTTTAGGTTCGTTTGCAGTCTTCCAATTGGATATCCTTGGGTGAATCGTCGTTGATTTGAGTGGAATGTGCAGGGATGTGGGAGGTTTGCACGAGAAGGTGCTGTCCTTTGTACCCTGCGCACTTTGAAACGGGGCGCTGCGGAGGGCACTTTGCAAACAAACTAATCAATGGATGAACGTTGTTCTGGGTGGGGTGGCGGGCGGGCGGGCGGGCGACGCTTGCCGCTTGAATGCACGGCGGCGTCAAACGTGCCGGGCTGACGACGAAAAAGGCAACGGAATGCCTCATGTGGGCCACCGGCCGTGGTGTGGCCCTGTTCCGTAAGCGAGCAGCCTGGCACACCCCGCTTCAAATGTCAGCCTGACTTTAAAGTTTTCCGCGCACCAGCCCCAATGACATTATGTTGGCAGCTCGGCAATTACGAGGCGGCCGTGTCTGAAATCGGCCGCGAGCTTCGCCCTCGCGAGCTTGCGCGCACACGCCGAAACATGAGCTCATCAATCTCGCGAAGCCTCGCACGCCCGACAGATCAAACACACTGGACTACTTAACCAACAGGTGAACCATCACAACACTCTTGGCCGTATTGTGCGCGTGCATGTGTGTGTGTGTGCGCGCGCTCGTGCACGTTTGGCCTACAAAACCTGGTATCGGCAGGTGGTCTCCCATCCAAGTACAGTACTAATCAGGCTCAACCCTGCATGGCTTATGAGTACAGGCGAGCTCCTCGTGCGCCACGCCGGCCTTTATATGTGCTCGTGAAACTGCTCGCCAACAGCCCGTTAAGGCTGTATAGGGGAACATTGTCTTTGCGTGTGTGGTCATGGCTAATATCGGTGGCGTGCATCTCACCCGGTTCCGGGCCTCCCCTAGGAGTCGCCTGAAATAATGACCTGATGTTGGTGCGGGAACATCAGCACTGCGGAGACTAAAGCGGGCGGGCACAGTTCTTTCCACGCCACCACCTCGTGCTTTTTGTCGGTCTCCGTAGGTGCTCGCATAACTCGGCCTCAAATGAGTACCTGGTGCGGTGTGTAAAGATCGCCGCTAGGGAGATAAAGGCAGCCGGACGTGTTGCTGGCCACCCACCCCCTTGTGTGTCATGCCGACCTTCATAGGTACTCGCTAACAGCACTTGCTTCTACAGTCTGATAAGGCTATACAGGAGATCTTTGTCCTTGTGTGTTTTAGGTGAAGCCACTTGTCAACACGGAGGATGAAGCCACCGCATCCGCAAGGGAATTGGAGATAATGAAACTTCTGGCCTTTAACTTTACTTACACCTCAACCTCAAGCCATGCATCGTTACTTCTCCTCCTCCTGTCGCCAGCTCCTCTCAGTCAAAGGACCATGCATCCTCGAAACAAGCTGCAAGCCGCACCACACATCGCCAAGGTGATTTCGTCACTTCAGCCTCGGTTCCATCCTCCGACTGCACATTATTATTTGTGTCGTCTTCCCATTGGGATCATCATTACATCCTAACTTTAATGTCGAACGTATTGATGTACACGATTTTGTTTTACGTGCAGCATTTCTCAATCCCCGATATTAAAACTAATTTATATAAGAGGCTGTAAGTCATTTAATTTATGTTGAAGGTTTAACATAATAGGGAAGGGTGAAAAACTACGTATTTTCCTTAAGCTATTTCGGTCAGCTGTAAGGCCTTATTGATTGAGATGCTACTCTTGGCCAGGAAGCCGAGTGAGCTATGAGTAGACCTTTACACAAGCGGAGCACACTGGGTTGAAAATGCTGTTCCACATCATTGTGATTCTCTGTGTGCTTTATTGAAATGCATGTTACTCGATGTTGTTAAAAGCAAAGTCCCTGAAGATACGGATATCTCTGAACACTGGCTCAGCAATCCCTTCACAAAGTCACAAAGCGTCCCGCTGCTGTAACGAGCAACGTGGCAGCGATTATCTGCTTTGGTGACCGTGAGCCATTGATGGAAATTCCACATTCTCACAGCAGGCCCCGTTGGTTCGCTCCATGGGACGACTAATGTGGACTTCCCCAAAAGCGATACTCATTCTACCGATCCTGAAGAGATGGCAGGCTTAGCTCACGTTCGACTATGGATTTAAAGGCACAAAAAATTAGTCCGGTGCCCAAAGCACAGCACCGCCCGGCCTGATGTAGACAGTGTATTGAGAGCCTCGAGGTATTGACTGTTGGTAGATGTATTCACAGCCTTGCCCGATTTATACAGATGTATTAAACAGAAGATGGTGCATGTGGTTGGGGACACATTTATCCTAATAATGTCGTTCACATAAAGAGGCCATTTTATTCAAATTAACCATAGAATTGGAAATTGTCAATTAAGAAAAATACTGTTAAATTTCTACTATTTTTACAGCAGGAATTGTTTATCTGAAAGTGCAAATCACGAGCTCTCATGCGCTTGACTAATATTTTGTGGTTGCGATGCTCTGTTCCACTATGCAGCTGAAAATGGGCATTTAGCAGGAAGGCATGCAGTCAATTACACGCCAACATGCTTGAGCAAGGGCTGGTTTGTTTTAATGGCGGTCCAATGTGCTCAGAGGTGCCGTAGAATTTCCTATTTTATATTGCCAGCACATCTCATTTGCTATAACACATTCCTGCGGACGGAGCTGGTAGGAACGTTGGGTTGCTCGGTCAATGGCCAGGGTCAACGGCGGCGTCGTGTATACCGCAAATATGCCCGACTGTAAGGGCGGGCACAAGCCAGCGTGAGTATGTTAAACGTTGAATTTTATAAGGGCACCACGGGGTGACCAGCCCCTCCCCACCCAGCCCCACCCTTCCCACCCCCCACCCTCCCCACCCATCTGCTCCCCACCCTCCACTCCCCACCCAGCTCCTCCCCACCCTCCCCTCTCCACCCAGCCCCACCCCTCCCATTTTTGGATGCACGACGGACGGACACAATAATCCCCTGTGGGCTGGTGTAACCAGGAGGTTCCTACCAGTAAAATACTTGCTTATGACCATAATCATCACAGCAGCAACATTGTAGGTACATTTCAAATGTTTAAGTATCCAGGGGTATTGAGCTCCCACGTGAAAGAGTTTCGGATTGTTAAGCGAATGCCTTGTATGTGACATATCTCAGAGTCCAAATTAAGACCTGTCAAAAATGCAATGCTCTGATCTAACACGGTCACATAATTGTGAGCACAGTGTGTGTTACGTTTGAAATGTTTTCGTCTAGCAGCCTGCATAGGCCGTGGTACGTTCAGCTCAACATGAATTTGTAGCTTTGGAGCTTGGACCTACCAAGAAGGGTGATTTCTATGGCATTTTTGGATCTTATCAGAACTCCTGCTGGAATGTTCAAAAATCGTAACCCTACCTGGGGCAGCTTGTGTTTATAAGCTACAGGGTTCATTGGTCGGAGGGGCTTTCTTTTGCTCACATCTATCTTGGAGTTTGGGGAGTGGCGGATTATCATAGGGCACGAGCTGTGTGTGTGTTGCATTGTATGTTGGTGATTTGGCAGAGTGCACTACCATCATCACAAGGACCTGGATTTCATTTCTGGTCATGAATATCAATGGGAAGTGGTATGTAAACTTGTCCCCTAAGTCTGCCTTGGTTGACAAAGCCTCAAATGACTGTTTGCACACTGTCAAACACTGTTCAGAAATGAACTATGCAGTCGTTTTTTATTCTACGGAGTGTACAAACATCACACAATGGGGAGAACAAGAGGGCCAGATGCTGTGCTTGCCACGCCGCACCAGCCTTAATAGGTGTTCGCTAATCGCACGTGTTCCTGCAAAGAAGGCAACTGGGGGGTTCAGCTGTGCAGAGTATCGGCAGAAAAGCACACATATGCAGAGGGCTTCATCCAGCAATTGATAAGAGAATCGTTGCTTGTGGATGATGTTATGTGAGGCACACATATCAACACAATGCTGCCTGCGTGAAGGATTTATATATTAATAGCCGCGCAGATGTTGTACAATTTAAACCGATCACAGCGTCGACCGGCTCAAACAAGCAATGGAGCAGGGTTTATTGCCGTGGTAATCCTGAGCCAGTGGTAGAAATTCCACATTCTCTTGGCTGGTTTGAGTCTCTCCACAGGACATGTGCTGTTCACTTCCCAGAGAGTGATGAATGTTTCTCCAACATTGGATGGGTGAGGGGCTGAGTCGACCCCCGACAGAGATTTGAACTTTTTCACATTCCGGTGGTGAATGAAGCGCTGAAACCCAAGTGTCAACCACTGGACGACATTCAAACACTGCATATTAATTCTAGATTTGAAGTTTTCGTGACCGCAAGGATTCATACTGTTTGGGTTTTTTTGTAGGTAAAGTCACGTAGGTGATTTAATTTGGTTGTTTTCATTCATTTTAATTTTTTACCTACGGGACTACCGAAAAAGCCAAAGAGTCCTGCATGTTAAACTGCATTGTAACCTCGCGGTTCCGGAGATGTCTAACGAGCGTAGCGTACAGTTATGCCTTCAATCCATCCATCTTTTTCACACTGACATATATATTACACATTTCTGACAAATGTGTAGTTGGCACCTGCCTCTTAGGGATATGATGATGATGATGATGATTTACCCCTCCACCATTTGCCATCGAAGAAAGGTCACGATTCTATTCAAGAATTGTTTGTGCTTGATTGTGGTGAATGGTAGCGGCCTCCGGTGGCTGTAGGGAACCCACAAAGCCATTATCTAAAAAAGATTAATTATCTCAAATATTCTGTGCATGTACTCAAGAAATCGACCAGAATCGATGAATCCAATGCATTGTTACACAAGTCAGAAAGTTTTCATCCTCTCTGTCCAAATTGCAGTGGCAAAGTGAACAACTCACAATGACAGAATTACTGAGTCTAATCTCGGGAAAGAATCGACACAGCCCATTATACTGAAGGGATAATCACCACTGAGAAGTCAGCAGTGGTCCTCCTATGGGTAGACCGGCATTTGTGATCGGAATGTACAAATGATGCCAGTGACTTAGAACAACCAAGAAAGACGGGGATCGTCCCCATACTCTCCATGCTCAATCGAACAGGAAAGGGAGATTTCGATTTAAAGCTTTCGTGAGTGCAGGGATTCATCCGCTTGGTTCTTTCGGTAAAGTCACGTAGAAGGGAAATAATAAAATAAAATAAATTAAACATAATAAAATACAATTCTCACGACGTTTCGGCCACAACGCAAGCAGCCGTCCTCAGGTGAAGAACAGGGCTGTTGGAAAGACAGCGTCTGAATGAACACCACCAAGCTTTGCAGCGTATATTTAAGCTGGGTTAAAGGAGGAAGGGAGCCTTGACAAAGAAGAGGAAAAGGAGACTTTAATTTTAAAGTGGCAACTCTTGTGCGGTGGTTGCAAGACACGTGCGCACGCGTGTTGAACTTCTTTTGCAACGCACGTAACCAACTTTGCTCATCAATGTGAAGGAAACCGCACGGTGCGTGAGCCGTCTCGCATGATACGTAAACCTCCGATGAGCACAGTTGGCTACGTACGGTGCGAAAAAAGTTGAACACGCAGACTAAACTGGCGTTGTGTTTTACTCAGAACAGCAATGCATGAGCGACCTGCTAAGCCTATTAGCATCAGAGCGGCGGTGTGTGTAACGGGGCTCCGTGTTATATCGACTCGTGTAAAATCAGCTCCGGCACTGTTAATGCCTCTTGGGATCTCAGGAATGCGTGACATTACGCAAAGGTGACATTAGCAGGTGTACGCCGAGCGCGGGCTGCACGCATGAAGGTCACTCGCTGGCCCAGTGGCAGAAGCCAAGAGCAAAGCGTGGATTTCACTCGTATCTCTACACCATTAAATCATCATCATCATCATCGTGCAAGCACACGCATGTTGTCATTTACATTGAACCGCACATAAATACCACCCCTATCCATGCCTTGCTCCGCTCACGCTCATTAACCAATTCTGTTTATATATTCACTCGGTTGCATTTATTCATTTGAGCACAAAGGGATCATTTGTTGTTGGTTTTAATGGACCTCTTTTCGTGCTACTGTTTTAAAATGTACGATGATTTGTGTTTTTTTTCTCATTTATTTCACACGAATGTTTCACAGGACATCACAGCGTGTTTTTGTTTACAGTTTTTTTTTAATTTGGTTTGCATTCATTGACTTGTGTAATCGGTGTTAATGGCCGTCTCATTTGCGTGTACGCCTGGTGCTTGTGATCTCCGCCTATAACCTCGTGAGGGTAATAAACCCCCGTCCATATAAAAAAAATTGCAAGACGTTGCATTTGGAACATTCCATTCTGCACATAAGGGGAGTGAAACTTTCATTTCGTGTCAGGGCTCTGATGTCGCATGCCCCGGTGTTCCATCCATGCATCCGTCGTCGTGATGTGGCGTGTGTTATTGTGCAGTTTTATATTATATGCTTGTTTAAATGTGAAATCAAGGGGTGTGTATTTTCCAAATGTGATCATTTTACCTGCGTGAATGCAATGTTCATATTTCTTTGTTGCAGATGTAAGGGATATATCTATTTTTTTGTAATGATTATATATTATGTTTTTATTTTATTTCTATTAACATTATTCCCCACGTTGTATAATATTTCAGCGTTTGCTTCGTTGTGGCACGATCATTTCCGCTCATTTAAATTTAGAGTTTTGTCAAAAACGAACTGGAAAGTGTAACCACATGTCTGTGTTCGTGCTGTTTTGTGCAATTCTAAAGGCCATTTTTTAAAAACATCAGTTGTCTACCTTACACGAATGTCTGAGTATATTAATATATTGCGCATAGTGCATTTGCCAGGTTGTGTGTTTTATTTAATTGTACACCATCAATCATACATTTCTCTAAATTATACATCAAATACACTGCCGTTTATATTTTACATCAGCGGCCAAAAAACTGACACATTACTGGTGTAAAGTGTTAAAAATTAAATCGTCTGCTGGATGAGATGAGCATTGAGTGGTGCTCACCTCCACTGGCAGGCCTGGGTCAGTGGTGGAAATTCCACATTTCCATGGTGGGGGTCAATTCCCACATTGACCAACAGCTGTTGATGTTGCACCAAGCGACCCTCATATAATGTATCCTCAATGGACGATAGCCCGAGTCAAAATCCTGAATAAGATTTGAACTTGCAATCTTCTGATTAGGAGTCAAGTACCACAACCGCAGCACTAGCCCGAGGATGGAATGTACAATATATAATAATCAGCCATTATCAATCCACTGTTGAATGAACGCCTCCCAAGCTGCTGTTTCCACTTATTGTGGCCTTGCAAAGCAACAATCCACCGATCAGCTGAATTAACTGATTTCATCGCTCAATCTCGGCTGTTTGTTCTCTCCTTTTGCTGCCATTTCTTGATTCATCTCAACCAGCAGCCACGTAAACTAAGCGATTTATTTATTATTTTAAACTAAACAATTTTTTTTATTTTACCTGGCAAGGTCAACTGAGCTATGTAGCTCGTTTTCAGAAGCGACCTTGTCACAAATAGCTCAACGAAGTAGCTTATCACGTGGACATTTATAGCCACCAAAATACTCGAAACGCGTATTGATCCTAAATTTGGAGAGAAAAACCGGAGGCCCTGAAGAAAAATCCACACGACCACAGAACGTGCAAACTCCAAATAAACAGGCATCTGGCTCGGGGTCGAACCCACGACCTCCTGTATACCAGGTGAGGTAGCTAACATCTCGCCACCACTTAATATTTTTCATTCAGCTACCCTTTTCTGGAGTCAGTTTGATGTCTCATGTTCTGCAACCCATGTATTCTCCTGTCTCTGTAATTATAAACACGTAATGCTCCATGACTCTTCCCGCACTTGCACGTTTTTATTCCGATTTTCCATTTCACACATTGCACGCGTATTAAATTAGTTGATCGGCAGGTCACGTGGTGGGGTAAAGTGTGGATACTCCCACAAGTTGTCTGGTCAGTATGGAAGAGTCGGGGCAAAAATACCTTTGACTGGGGCCTCCCTGTAGTGGAAGCTCTTCTGCCAGCAGTGGCATGACCAAAACAATTGCAGGGCTTTTACAATCCATGGCATGGTTAATGCCTTTTGGCCCAGTGGATTCCCCTTCAGCTCAACACTGGGACATCTATTCCCACAGGCATTCAGACAGGGACAATCTTGTAATTTAGTAATTGTAGGTAATTGTCCAAATTTGACCATGACTTTGACATATAATGGCCTACTTTTGCAAACAAATGTCATGGAAACATTTATGTCTGTACATGCTAGCAGACTTATTGTGTCTATGGGAAAATTGTTACCCAAATGTTGTTACCCAGATTTCGTGTGAATGCCTCCGTGCTGAATTTGATTACATTATTATAAACGAGTATAACTGGGCTAATATCTTCATATGACCACAGGCATCCCTCGTTTTACGAACGTCCGGTTGACGAAATTTCGCGTTCACGCGATTGAACAAATTATGGACACTTTTAGATTTACAAAATCGAATTTCCCCATTCACGAAATTTCACACGGCACGAAATCGTCAAACGAGAAGCACCCAGGAGGCTGCGTCATCCATCCACGACAGCATCACGGTATCCCTGCAATAGTAACGCCTTCACAACATCCTTCCAGCCATTCCAAAGAGCAGATACGTTGATGAATTCCCTGAAAATGTTTATTATATTCGTATTTAATTATTATGCAATCGTTTAAATAATTTATGATTGGATTGTAAAAAAGTTATATAGGTGTATTTTTTTTAGGTTAGGAGTAGAGTTGCAATCACTGTCCAAAACACATCCCGAATCTTTAGTTTTAAATTAATGGGAAAAGCCATTCTGATTTATGAAATTTCGTATTGTTTTTTAAAATGCATTCCTTTTGTAAACCGAGGGATACCTGTATAGTGTCTTCAAACATTCACACCGACACGTTGTAACAAGTCACCTGCTTACACTTTATTCACCTATTCTTGCACCAGTTCTAGGCACACCCATAACTATCTATACGGTCACATATACTCAACTTATCCTGCACTCAGCAGCTCTGCTCTCAGCGTCTCCGCACACAGCGCCTTCGCACACAGCGTCTCCGCACACAGCGTCTTCGCACACAGCAACTTCACACTCCGTCTTCGCACACAGCGTCTCCGCACTCAGCGACTCTACACACAGCAACTCCGCACACAGCGACTCTACACACAGCGTCTTCGCGCACAGCGATTCTACACACAGCGTCTTCGCGCACAGCGACTCCACACACAGCGTCTCCACACACAGCGTCTCCGCACACAGCGTCTCCGCACTCAGCGACTCGCACTCAGCGTCTCACACTCAGCGTCTTCGCATCTCCACCGCTGCCCTCACCTACGCTCCCTCAGACCCGCTCACCCATCTGTCCCGGGCGGGGGGATCAGCCAACATCCGCCCGGCGACGTGTGAGGGTTGAGGTCCCGTTGACGGCTGGAGCGGCAGCGGCGAGATGTCTTCACTCTTCGTCCCCGGCAACAACTCCCGACTCTCACACCGACTCCCGCTTATAACCCCCTGCTCATCACGGGCTCTCACGTGCTTCCACCCAAGCCGCGCCGGGCCGATGCCAGTTGCCCCATTAATCTCTTGTCATCACCCGTCATCACCCGTCACCTCCCGTCTCCGAGGTGCCAACCGCCGGTCACAGCCTAGCACCTGTTCGACCTCGGTTGCACCCGTTTCTTCCCTTAATTATCATGTCAGAGGTCGCAAACGGGTTTTGATTCCTTACCCGTACCCGGCCGCACCAGGGTCGCAAACGGGTACCCGTACTCGGCCGTACCCGTACCCTACCCGTACCCGGCCGGGTATGGGTAGGGTACGGGTATCGGGTACCTGGTTGCGACCTCTGCGATGAAGCCATGTTGCAGGCGTGGGTGGGTTGATTCTAGGCACTTGAATTGTGAGAAGAGACAAGACGTTGGGAAATGAGTGACAAACAGTTACTCACCAGTGACTCACGGTCTACCCGTACCCGGCCGCACCAGGGTCGCAAACGGGTACCCGTACCCGACCGGGTACGGGTAGCCGGGTATCGGGTAGGGTACGGGTATCGGGTAGGGTAGGGGTATCGGGAACCCGATTGCGACCTCTGCCTCATGTTGCCACACGCACCTCTCTGTTCGACCCCAGTTGCACCGCTTAGCTGTACGCACCGCGCATTTCTCCCCGCTACACCTGTACAATGATGATGAAAACCAAACTAACAATAGGCCCTCATACAGCAACACTGACATGGTGAAACACTGTTAAAATCATATCGCTGCTTAGGCTTTCGGGTTGCTATGCAGCTCCACTCACTGTCATGGTCAGCACAATGTCCGACGTGTGTTCGGAGAGCCACGCCACAACATTTACAATCCGAGTACGACGTTTCGCCAGTAATTACAACTAGCTTCAGGCGACAGCCAAAAGAAACCCTCTTATGGATGATATCGGTCGCAAAAGCCTACGGGTTAAACAACAACAACAACGTGGCACAAACCCGAACCACACAGAGAACCGTTGCAATCAATCCACACACACTGATGCAGTTCGACAATATTGTTTCCTGTTGAGCACAGAGAAGCGCTTCTCTTTGCTAGACCACAGAGCCTAAATAATGTATCGGCGCTCTTGTGTTTCGTGACTTCTAAATTGGCCCACAACCGCAGCGGCCCTGAGCGAGCGAACGCCGGTCACTGTATTGGCCTCTTCACCACGATAGAGGCTTACACACACACATACACAAAGAGTATTGGTAATTACGTTGTTACGCTTCCTCGTGTGTCTTCGGCGGAGGTTGGCGCTATCAACTTTCAAGTTAACAATTTGCATCGCGTTGTTTTTGCCGCAACATTAAACAAACTAAAAGGCTCATCATAGGCGTGGGGGCATTTGCCCGGGGTTCCGTTAATTGGACACGGCCGGTTGATCAAAGCTTTGCGGTTTGGGATGAGGCCGTGGGGTTAGTGGAGGAGAGAGGGGTGGTGGGGTGGTGGGGTGGGTGGGGTGAGTGGGATGGGAGAGAGGGGTGGGCCAGAGATGAGGGGGCTACAATTTCCAGCTGCCATGGGTCGGATGTTGATTCTCTTGCCTTCCTTTTCAATGAGCAGTTATTGATCGCGGAACAATGCCTTAACAACAGTGTCATAAACGCGCTGCATAATACATCAAAGGACTTTGGGGAATCTGGGCGTAACATCGTTACATTAGCAAATAATAGTGCCAGAAGGGCTGCTTTGCCGAGGCCTCAAAGGAGATTCGACACAATGGGCGTGCGTGTGCGGCATCTGTCCCATCTTTGCAAGAAAAAAAAAGTCAGATGGCTGTGTTGCCTGCACAGAAAACCCATCCATGTGCCAGCCGGCACACACGGAGAGATGAAAAGTACGGATGATTTGACTGTGTCAGTCACCGCCTGCAGATCAGCCAGCCCGAGACACTCCGAGGCTGTGATCTTTAAGGCCATAATTGCATAATTGAATTAAATGGATCGCTTGCTTCAGCGTGCGCCCTCCCCCTTTTTTTTTTAAAACGTGTCACTGACCAGAGCGAGTTGGCTGGCTTCAAAGGCCGGGGAAGTTGGGGGTGGTTTATGTGGCCAGGACGCTGTGGGGGGTGAGTAAGCTGTAGTGATGCTGTGACGCCTTGCGGGAGGTTGTGGTGAGCGTTTGAACTCGGGACGGCGGTGATGATGAGATTGCGGACATTGGGACTGTCTGCCTCGTGCGTTCGTCTGCGTCCAAAGCCTGCTCGCAGGTGTGGTTGGTTTGAGGTGCGGTGTCAAGCAGTGTGAGCTTACTACGGCTCCTGTACACGGCAGTTGTTCGTGCGCATATTTAGTGAAATTAGATGATGGACTCCCCCAGCCTTAATAGAGGAACTCGTTCATTATCTCGTCTCATCTGTATGTGAGTCGTTTCTCTTTTTGCGTTGGCTAAACCCCTCACGAGTAAATTGCAAACATTTCCCATTCATAATCAGCGTTTTTGGGTTTAGATCGCGTTATTTATAAATGTGTCGTAACCCTCCACCACCCGATACGGCCAATCAGTAAAAAAGTGTCACTTGGACATAAGACAAATAGTTCACTGCTTTAGCCCACCGGTGTGTTGAAGCATGTTGTGGTTTCACGCTTCAACACACCGGTGGGCTAAAGCAGTGAACTATTTGTCTTTTGTCAACGTGACACTTTTTTACTGATTGGCCGTGTCGGATGGTGGAGGGTTACGACACATTTATAAATAACGCGATCTAAACCCAAAAACGCTGATTATGAATAATATTGGTCGCGAAAGCCTACGTGTTAAATTTCCCATTCAGCTGCGATAGATTTTTGAGATCAGTTGTTGCCCATTAAAGCCTTACTGCGTGTCACGCGAAGGGGTGGGTCATCTGTCCGCGTCACCCCGGTGCAAATGTTAAGTGGTACTCATTTTAGGCTGAGTCAACCTAGGGGGAGGGAGGTATCCCATGATTTGATTCCAATTCTGTCTGGTGTTGTACAAAGCCGGGAATTGAGTCCAGGTCAACACCACCATCCACACGCGCACACCACAGAACTGAACTCTTTCTTTCTTCTTTAAGCAGGCGACACATCAACCCCCCCCCCCGACACTCCAGGCCCTCAACCCCCCACGTCTCCTTTGTTCGCTCGCCACCCTCTCGCTCTCACAAACCCCTGCATGCTCACTTATCTGCGCGGCCTTTTATGTCTGTATGCACGTTGAACTTCTTTCGCACCGTACGTAGCCAACCGTGCTAATCGGAGGTGCCAGGGGACACACACAAACTGAACGCAAAGCAGTTCTACAAGTTATATGAACTACAATACTCCTTCTTCTTGGTTCTTTCGGTAAAGTCACGTAGAAGGGAAATAATAAAATAATAAAAATAAAACATAATAAAATTATTCTCACGACGTTTCGGCCACAACGCAAGCAGAGTTCAGTTCTACGTGACTTTACCGAAAAAACCAAGAAGATGAATCCCTGCAGTCACGAAAGCTTTAAATCGAAATTTAACTACAATACTGTCCCAACTCCTAACCTGTAAAACCTCAAACCCTAACGCCGCATACGGTTTAACCGCTACCTCGATTCATTGTTTTGTTGTTCGGGTTTGTTTATTCAGGAAAGGCTCACTGCTTTCAGGAGGGTCCTGCCAAGTTCTCGTACTCGGGGGGGGGGGGGGTGGGGGGCGATATTGTTGTGTGTAATCTCAATTTAGTAAATCGTAGGTATTTTTTGTTCTGCATTGCGATGTTTGTGTCTGCCTTCCCGCGAATCCACGATAGCAGTTTTCTGTTGCTGTTAGATCGTGTCAATATAAATGTGTCGTTTCCCTACCACCACCCGACACGGGCAATTAGTAAGGTTTGTCACGTAAACAAAACATCCCAAATAGTTGCTACTTCAGCGCACCGGTGTGTTGGAGAATAAACCCACAGCATTTTACAATTCGAGTACAACGTTTCGCTGCTGATTGCAACCAGTTTCATCAGGCGATTTGCCAGAATTGTGAAGCGGTCTTCCTGTTTCGGGTCTTAAATAGAATAAAGGTGATGTCAACACTGTGAGCCTATCAGGTGCGAAGACCAGAGGGAGGTTAACGTAGTCATTATAAATTACAATGCATTGTGCTAATCTAAGACTCTGCAGGCTGCGAATGTGTGAAAACCAAAACCCCAATTTGCTGATTGGAACGCTCTCACGTGCTAGGCCTGTTTGCCTCCGTATTTTAAATGGTGCGTACAATATTTCTTTTGTAATCTTGTTCACTATTGACTAAGCATACTGTGCGCACTCTAAATTGGTAAACAATTACATATTCACGTTCTCGTCGCGTTGCCAATTACGGCCACTTCAACGTCGTCTTCATAATTACGGTCATCATTAGGGCCGTGATTATTGTAAGCACTTTAATTGAAGCCGGCTGGCAGTCAGCATCGCAATATCGTGGTCGGTATTATACCCCCATGTTTGTTACCGCAGCCCCCGATGTATATACAGTATATACAGACACGAGCTTGACTACCCGGCTTCGCCCGGGACTTGGATTCACCACGCCCGGCCGCCTTTGTCTCCCCAGTGGCGATGTTCACACACCACACCAGTTACTCGTTTGAGGCTGAGTCGACCTAGGGGAGGCCCAGTAATCGTCACCGGTGGTGGCCGTGAGCGGGAATCGAACTCGGGTCGCCGGGTTCGTAGCGCGGCGCGCTACCCGCTACACTACAATGCGTGACGCTTCCACGTGCGCGGGTCACGTGACAGATTTGACGTCACAGCTCACTTGCCGTGCAAAAAATCAATGCATTATTGAGCTCCCCCCCCAAAAAAAGTGTATTTCATAATTTTGTGCATGGTGTACAGTCTGGAAAGTACCCACATGGCAGACTTCAAGTTTGGTGCATGTCGGGAAGTACGCTAAACATTTTGAACAGACACACATTCACAACTTTGCCTTTTATATATATGGAGATATACACCGGGAATTGATTATCTCCTTGATAATCGCTCATTCGTAAACACGATACAGCGGTGCCTGAATGCTCGAGTCGTATTGCATTTCCTTGCGAGTTCGTAGAGCAACTCAAAAGTTATCTGTGCTCACATTTCGTATTAAAACCGCAATATTAGTTTTGGAAGCCGCCTTGAAAAGCAACGATTTGCGTCAAGTGGAAACCGATCTGACTTAGACGGGCAAATGCATATGGCAACATGTGGATGACACATCCATAGCTCGTGCAGTCTATTGGCTTCGCTTAGCAACAGATTTGAAGAATACAGCACTACTATCCCATGGGCCGCAAGAATGGAATTTTTGCCCATGGGAGGTATTCAGGAAGGAATGATTTTGTTTAAGCTCATTGAGCATATGCAGCAAAGTAAGCAAACAAAACCGACACCGCGCACAGACTTCTTACCCTTGGCAGTGATGTCACAGGCTCTCACGGGAAACGCGAACGAATCTGCATCAAAACTTTATATGCACATAACCTACCTTTATATGCGCATACCAAACCAAGTCTATTCGACACATCAACCGAAATGCATTTCTAAAGAAGGAGTTTGCCTGTTTAGTGTCATCCGATGTTGGTTCACCATCGCCAACAATGACGCTAGGAACTATACTCGCTCACGATTAAACTAGTAACTCCCTCCATACGGGGCTGTCGTTATACGCTGCAATGCATCGACTCGGTTTGCACTGCATCTTTAATTCGATACTCTTTGGGTCTTTCGGTAAAGTCACGTAGATAGAAACATAATTAAATATATTTTTTTAAAAATCACGACGTTTCGATCGCAACACAAGCAATCGTCTACAGGTGAGAAAATACAGCAGGCGGACTGCTGAGGCAGGAAGAAATATAGCGTCGTGATCGATTATTTTATTAGATTTCTATCTACGTGGCTTTAATTAGATGTTTGTCCATTGTCCGTGACTTTTAGCGGCGCAATCACGAAGACGAATGAATAACGTGTACGCATTACATGCGACGTGCAAGCGATACTGCGTGGTTTTGGCTACACGAACAGACCCCCTTGGTGACGATTATCTGAACCGGTCCTAGGTCGACTCAGCCTCAAATGATTACCTGGTGCGATGTGTAAACATCGCCACTTGAGAGACTAAGGCGGCCAGGCGCGGTGTTGGCCACACCACCACCTCGTGTGACGGTGGCGCTAACAGCACTTGCTCTAGTGTGTTTCTTCGGTGTGGAGAGTTCAGAAGGTCAGAATGTGGACTAGAGAGCCCCCATGAAATATAGCAGCAGCAGCAGCAGGCCGGAGCAGAGGATGAGGATGGGGATGATGAGGCAAGAAAGTGCTCCCGGGCGAGCGACGCTCCTCGCTAATCTATAGCCGTATCTCTTCGGAGGCGGGCACATGAAAGCGCCGCTCACAATGCGATTATTTATACAGCCTCAGATATGGCCCGCCCGTGGGTCCTTTGTGGCCCCGTGGGGGGGCAGAGGGGACGCGTTGGCCACTGAGAGCTGCCGAGACTCGTGAGATTAAAGATGCACCGCTCCCCATCCCCACCTCCACCCCCGTCACTCCAATGTTGCCTGCGGTGCCGTGTTGGATGATTGCCTGCTGCTCTGGAGGAATAGACTCGGGGGGGGGGGGGGGGGTTAATGCTATTATTGTTGTTGTTTGTTGTTATTATTATTGTGTTATTGTGGGAGCGGATGGATGCGTTTTGGCTTGGCTGGACTTTGGTGACACGCAAGCAAATATGCTTGAGGCTGGTTTAAATCAAGGGAGCTGCTGCAGCACAGATGCTGTGCGGACAGCGGCCACGTCCAGGGGGTGGGTTGTGGTTCACAGTGCGAGGTTGAGATGGACAATCGCGAGTCTGTGTTAAGAGTGCACGTGTGCGTGTGTGTTGAACTTCTTTCGCACCGTACGTAGCTAACCGTGCTCATCGGAGGTGCGGGGGAATGACACCAAACTAAACACACAAAAAGGCAGTTCTAAAAGAAATTAGTTTTTAGTCTAGATTTTAAAGTGCATAGCTCCCGTGGCTTTATAATATCGGAAGAGCGTTCCAGATGGCCGCAGAAGCGCATCTGAAAGTGCGCGATGCGGTGAGCGTCTTTGTTCGATGGCCAGCCAAAAGCCGCTGTATATAGGAGGGTGTTTGGATATTTTGTGACTTGTGTGTGCGTTTTATTGTACCTTGTATGTATGTTGAACTTCTCTCGCACCGTGGTGCGGGCAAGGACACCAAACTAAACGCATAAAGCAGTTCTAAAGAAGTGATTTTGTTAAGTATAGGATGTACTTTAGTGTGTATACGGCGCGTTAGTGGTAAGATACACACTTTGAAGGGAGTAGACATTGCAGTGGTTTTCACAATACTAATAAATACGATAAAATACGATATAATATCAGGGGACCTTATCTAGGAAATGCTGAGGTTCTGTTTACCTGCTGCGTCTCGTACTGTATAAACAATTCATAATGGTTAGGGGCAAATAATAAGGAACAACAGTTGAAAAGTACGTGCATTGATTTGGAGAGACGCACGCTTAGCATTATACTGAGAGCAAGCGAGGCACACGAGGATTCGAGAATATTTCACAGGTTCGAGACATCGTTTTGACTGTTCAGAAAAATGTTGCGTCCTTGGGCGAGGATACGTATCATCGCGGCTCGATTGGATGATGGCCGGTGATGGAGACTTGGTGATGGGATACAAGCCAAAGAAGGCAGACATTTCATCGGCAATACCGACGAGACAATGCGAGCACAGACGGACTGCAAACGACAGCCGAGGCAGGCAGTGATATATGAGGCGTGCAGTTGACGAGACAGCACAAACATGACAGGTTAACTTGTGCAGACACTCCCCAGACACTCGGTACAAGCGAGGCAGTACAGACGACACTGGCAGTACAGGCGCGGATAACACGGTACACATGAAACGGTACAGGCGACTAAAAACCCAATCGATTTTTTTTTTTTGCCATCGATTGGTGACAATGGAATCTGGGCGTGGAAGCGGCTCGTGGCATTGTCCATTGTTATACGATTGCCTGCTGAGCTCCTCCGAGCGTGTGCTCGTTCGGGACTATAACGGGGCTTGCAAAGTGTATTCAGGTGCGAGGGTCATGTCTTTGTGCGAGCGACTCAAAGGTTACGTAAATACAACCGCAGCCACGTGGCCTCGTGACGCTCGCCCTGGCCACGCCACCGTATGTAACTGCTGCCCGAGTTCTGCACGGCCTTTGTGTATAGTTTGCGTGTAAACTCCTCGTGAACACAAACAAAAACGAATCGGCTAATGATAACGACACGCTCTATCCACCAAGCATGTTGGGACATCGGTTAGATTTCCATGTAACACTGCAAGTCAATCGCCCTACCCGCAGAGCCACGTTCGTACACTCGTTTCGTGCGGTGTTTATAGTGTCCCGGTGCTTTGCCGTAATGCCTGTGTGCGTGCACGTGTTAAAATAGACTCGCACCGAGGATTTCTATGTAAGCTATTGTCGGATCTTAACTTCCAGTTTGTAACCAGTTTTTCTTTCTCGGTAATACATGGCTGGGTGGGGTTTAAAAGCGTGTCATTATTGCCTCTGATCACACGAGTTTGAAAGAATAACACGTTTAAATTGCGTCTCTTCCGACCTGCGTGGCTCACGCGTTTCATCTTGAGTAAACTTAGACTGTAACCCCATTGTTACTTTCATTTTGCAAGCGACTAACAAGGAACGTGGATTTTGTGAGTGAACAGACGTGGGTGGACGTGCAATGAATGAGCATTATACTGCGCAACATCCAGCATTTAACAAAGAACCCGATCCGGTGGACACGCCAGTTCTGTAGTATTCAATCGATAATTATTAATCGATTTACAATTACAACATACACCCAACCTATGCAAAGCAAGTCGAAGCCATGCACCTGCAATAGGCAGTATGAAGTTCCTCCGTACAGCCTTAACAGGCGGTTGGGAGCAAGTTATGCTGGCGACCACCTTTGAAGGCCGGCACGGGACACGAATGGAGTGGGTGGCCAACCACCACGCCCGACCGCCTTTATCTCCCCAAGTGGTGATGTTTAACGCACCGCACTCGACGCAACACTCATTTAAGTCTGAGTCGACCTGCGGACACAGAGAGAGAGAGGAATGAGAGATATGGAAGAAGAAACAAACCCCCCCACCCCACCACCACCCACACACACACAGAACGCAACGCAAACGCCCTGTTATTTCGGTTGTATTTAATAAGCGACACGTACGCATACGCCGGTCTGATCAAAGGCTAACAAGCCCGGGAGATCGTATCGCGAGCGCCTGCATTTCGCCGACAATGCCCCGTGTTGCAAGCCAGAGAGGACTTTTACGGCACTCCGGGGGGGTGGGGGGTGGCTCCAGTCATCTCGCGATAAAAGTTCGACTTGCGTGTACCTCTTAAGGTGCTTATTTTTTTATTATTATTTATTCACATTGTAGGGGATAGCAGTGGGTGGGTGGAGGTACAGACTCTTTCTTTCTTTCTTTCAACCCAAGTGGCCCAAAGTATTTGCACATATTTTATACGGCATCGCACAAACAACCCCAGTTTCTCCAGCAAGCGATACACACACCCCTCCCCACTCCCCGCCGTTCCCTTTGATTGAGATTGTCATTTTAATCAGAAAGTGATAAAAGGAAAAGAAGAAGCCACTAACAATGTGTAAATATTGACCCGCGGGTGTGTGTGGGGGGGTGCGTTTTATTGCCGATGGGTGAATGTAAAATCCACTGCCAACCCGACAGAACTGTAGTTCATTGTTCAGTCCGACAACTTACGTACGCCAACCACACCATACATATCCCAATGAACAGTGAACGTTGTTCCAACCACATGCCAATGTTGCATGTTTACCGGGTATTTTTTTCCCCCCTCTACATCGGGAAGACACTTCATAGCTCATCCGATATCTCCAGGATCAATACAGATTCCGATTCTGAATACCCTGTGTGTCAACATTGAACACTTTGAACGTCTGTACTGGGTTCAATGTGTATATCTTATGTTGCAAGCCAGTCATACTGCATCATGCGCCTCCCATCAGTCAAATGTGGGGAAGGAAGCTTCCTGTGCACTTAAGTTAGGTAGTGCATACACACTTAGTGCAAGAATAGTTACAGCGAAAATAGCGTACTTTGCATACAGTACTTGTCTGTATTTCGTATATACGTGCACCGGTATTGCCATTCGCATGTACGCGCCACTATTTTGCAAGCGTTGCAATGGCAATGCTGTTGACACTTGCCTGCATTTTATTTAGCGCATACGCGTATACAATACTTATTGTTCGACCATACTCGTCGTATCCACACGTATCTTGGGCAGATATCGCTACATCGGTCTGTCTTGCGAGGGGGCAGTGCTTCGAACAATTACAACTGCAGTGTGCGAAGTGAGGCCCGCACGCAATCAATGCCTACGAATGAATGGGATCACAATTTGATTAAATATAAAGCGTCATTTGCATATGTCCCCGTCTGGCGACAGAACACAGAGGAGGAGGAGGGCTGGCGTGCTCGCATGGGAACCCCAGACTTGCCTTTCAATGGGATTCGCAGCATGTCAGCTCTTGTTCGTGTTACACAAGTCACCACCAACCTCAGGGGTCCGAGGTTTTTTGCCCCAAAATATCTTTGTGTGGATCACACGAGAGTGTGTGTGTGTGGGGGGAGGGGGGGCGTGTGTTTTACAAGTGGGATTGATTGGCGCTTGGGAGTTGAGACTCATCGGCACTGCCCAGCCGATTCGAACAATTGTCATGCCAAATGTACGTTAGAGAGAAGACACGATGGCCCTGTTTTTCAAAACAGTGCCGTATTGGAGGATCTTATTAGCATCGCCGCACTATGGGGACACTATCTCAGAAGCCGGTTGAAATAGGAGCAGCATTGACTCACACGCGCCTTCACCAACACTGTGCATTGACCAGCGTGGTGAAGTATGGTCAAATAATCGACCTGCAACAAAGGTTGTGCACTATTATTTTAATACTATCCATAATAGAGGTTTTTTGGGGTTAGATCGCGTAAAGATAAAAACAATGTGTCGTTAAACCCGCCACCACCCGACACAGCCAATCAGTAAGGTTTGTCACGTGAACATTACATGCTAATTCGTGACTCATTCAGTACACCGCTGTGTTGGAGAGTAAACCCACATTTTATTTTTGATTTTTTATTTACGTGATCTAACCCAAACATCTCTAATACGGATAATATGGGTCGCGAAAGCCTATGTGTTATTTTAATACTGCACTGCGATTTAGCAAGAAAACATTCGACAATAAGGCCCACATTGTTTGTACTACCAGTTAATTTTAAAATGTTAGCAATTCTTGTTATTTCCCTCCACGTCAATTATCCGCGCACAGAAAAGCATGTCCATACACATGCAGGCCATATCAGAATCAGATCACATCCGCGTGCACACACGTTTACACGTGTCGGAAAATGAACTTACATTCGGCCTTGAACACGTACTGAAACGTGACAACCTGCACGACACGAATACACAACAGCAGCGTGCCTTGTCCAATTATTGTACAATGCCCAACATCACACATAGTCACCCACACGTGCTCACACAATCGTGGACACATCGCGTACAATGTGTGTGTCAGGCAACGCGCCATGTACACAAAGAGCATGGGACGCACACAATTCCTCTAGAATCTACACCCACACACGTGTTCACACCTTTGGGGAACACACAATTCGCAAATCCACACTCACGTTTTCACGTTAACAATAACGGCAGTTTGTGACCTCACCCCGGCGCTTGTGCCAGGTTAGGTGCACCTTTTCAACTTACACACGCAAGCAAAACACATTGTGTGTAAAATAATATACATTTCATATTCTTGGTTATTATGTTTTATTCTTATTATTTCCCTTCTACGTGACTTTACATAATGATTAAAAATAAAACATAATAATTATTGTTTTATTTTTATTATTTTATTACTTCCCTTCTACTTGACTTTACCGAAAGAACCAAGAAGATGAATCCCTGCAGTCACGAAAGCTTTAAATCGAAATTTAATATACATTTGTCTTGGTGTGTGTATATATTGATATATCACTTGGTATACAAAACAAATGTTGTACAAAATAGATGTTGATGTTGTTTAGAAACATGCGTTTGGAGTATTTGCCTGCTAAATAGTTCCACATGAAAAGCCACTTGAGCTCTCATTTGTGGCCAGGTCGCTTCTGAAAAATTTGCTATATAGCTCAGCGTGCTTTACCTGCTAAAATATAAAAAAAATAGCGTTAGCATCAAACAAACACACCACCTTACACAAGCCACTGGATGGAAGGGGTGGGGGGTGCAAATATCATCCATTTGATCTCAAAACTTCACACATGCACGTGTTATCCGCCAGAGGGCGAACATTTTAAAAACACACACACACAGGCCACACACACACACAAGGACACACAGACAGACACACAACAAGAAGACGACGGGCAATTGGCTACGCATAGCACAACCTCGACACGGGTTGGGAGATAGCAATGGGGTGGTGGTGGTAGTGGGGGGGGTGTTTTGTGGGAAAGGCGGAGCAGAGGACGGGGACACAGACACACACACGGACAAAACCACAGGAGTGGTGCTGGTGGTGGTTGCTTGGTTAGGGGAGGAGCGGCGGTGGTTGTGGGGGGGAGGAGGAGGAGGAATCAGTAACCCTTGCGTCTATTGGCGCGGCTCGCTCAATGCGGCTTATGCTCCTCCAACTTTGCTGCTGCGAGTGGGAGCGGCGAGGTCTGAAGGCTTCTTCAAGCGCCGCCGATGCCGCTGCTGTTGCTGCTGCTGCTGCTTTCTGATCTCCCTGCGTGCCCTTCTCGTCAGCACGCCGCTCGCTCGCTCGCTGTCCGCCCAGTGGGGCCGTTCTTCTCGTGTGCGCCGTCCACACAAAGGAGGAGCGAGGAGGAGAGGGACGAGGAGGAGAGGGTTCGACTCGAGGCGGCGGCGGGGGGGGTGGCTCTTTGAGAGGAGGGAGAGTTCACAGAACGGCGGTGACGTTATTTTTAAACGCGACAAACACGCGCGCCTTGCGCTTTGTAGTTCCCAGTGATGGGTGGCGTGAGTGGCGTTGACTGATTTTATTCGTGGCATTTTTCTTTTTTTTTGGGGGGGGGGAGGTGGGTCACAAATTTGGGAGCTGTATTGTCAGGTTACTCGTCTCGATTGTGTACCAGCAAACCACGAGGTTGGTTGGGTCTCGTGCGACATAAGTGGTAAAGGTTTGTGGAAGTGACTTTAACGTGAAGAAAAAAATATGAATTCGGTTTAAATATAAATAACATTTATTTATTTTGACATTTTTTTTCTTCTCTAAAATACCTTACCCACAGACCCCCCTTACCCACAGCCCCCCCTCCTTACCAATAGCCCCCCCCTGACCCATAGCCCCCCCCCCTGACCCATAGCCCCCCTCATTACCCATAGCCCCCCCTTACCCATAGCCCCCCCCCTGACCCATAGCCCCCCCCCTGACCCATAGCCCCCCCCTGACCCATAGCCCCCTCCCTTACCCATAGCCCCCCCCTGACCCATAGTCCCCCCCCTGACCCATAGCCCCCCCCCTGACCCATAGCCCCCCCCCTGACCCATAGCCCCCCCCCTGACCCATAGCCCCCCCCCTTACCCATAGCCCCCCCCCTGACCCATAGCCCCTCCCCTTATCCATAGCCCCACCCCCTCCCCTGAAGCCTGCGCGCGCGCCACCCCCTCCCACCGGCTTTTGTGCGCGCGCGCGCATTGGAGCGCCGCCGTTTGCCTTTGATGTTTGGGGGCTGTGGCCCCCACCCCACCACCCCCCACTACCCCCACCCCCCCACCCCGCACGGTCCACACCGACCGAGTGGAGACTGCTGAACGGATCGAGGCGCAAAGCACGCGGCGGGGGAAGAGGCTCTCTCGGTCTGTCTCTCTCTCTCACTCTGTCTCTCTGTCGATAGACGGAACACACGAAGATCGATTTGTGTGTGACTCGTAGCGCATTACAGACGGGGGGCGTCTTGTAGCGAGTCCAGTGTCCGTCTGCTGTAGATAGACACAGAGTGGTGGTGGTGGTGCTGGTTGTGGCCGGTGGAACGACGGCTTGCAACAACGACGAGGACGACAGACAAAACCAAACAAGTCATCATCGTTGTTGTTCTGTTCCGTCTCCGTCCAACCTCGACCGTCTTCGCTGTGCAGAGGAGCGCGCGAGAGGCGAAGCCGTAGCGGAGAAATGCGGCACAAAAGGAGCTGCTGCTGTGGTGAAGCACGTGAGTTCTGAACACTTTGGTACACGTGTATCGTCTTGGGTTACACGTTTGTGTCGTGGGTACACGTGTGTCGTGGGGTACACGTGTGTGTCGTGGGTAACACGTGTGTCGATGTGCGTACACGTTCATCCCTCCGTGTCTCTTGTACTGTTGTGTGTGTACACACACACGCGTGTACACACACACACGTGTACACACACACGTACACACACGTGCGCACACACACACGTACGTTCGTGTTGATTAGCAGAGATGTTGTTGGAGCCGTTCGGGGTTACTACTAATGTACCATCACGATTCTGTCATTCTATCATCATCAGCAGCAGCGGCATTGCCCGGAACGTGATGGTACACGTGGAGTTGCACACATGTGTACACGTGTGTGTGTGCACTGTGCATTTCATTATTACATTGTATATAACATGCTGCCCTTAAGGGTATCCATGTGTTCAGTTTAGTGGTTACAATAGCCGGGGGCTTGCGCATTTAGTTGGGTAATGCATGTGCCGTCTGTGCACCCCATGCGTACCGAGTGTTTTCTATAGGTTATTAGATGCTGTGTGTGTGTATATTCCTACTAGTATCGTTCGTATATCTTAACAGTATGAGTAAGGATACCAACACTATGCATGGAGGCCACATGGTTGTACAGTGCTTGCTGTACCGTGCTGAGTATAATATTACTACTACTACAGTATAGACAAACCCTTGGTTGCACGTGTTGTATTAAAGTAATGTTATACAACTAGTAAGTGGTAGGGCTATTATAACTGCTTCATAATCCATTGAGGCACAATGCTTACCACAGTACATACAAAGGTTGTCTGTACAGTGCTCGAATGTGTCCTTGTGTGTGTGCACACGTGTGTGTGCACTGTGTACCACTATTTACGTGATGCTTTGTGTACATGTGTGTTCGTCTTGTGTTGTACAAGCTTTTAGTATCATCTTTACACGTGTGTGTGGGTGTCTTTGTGCTATGTAGTCTGTCCCAAACGTGTCTTCTTGACTCTTAAGAGTGTGGTACAGACGTATGTCTTTTGCAAATACCTCCGTGCTATTTGAAGTTCAGCGTGTCTCCCAACTATGCACACGTCGTATTGTTCATGGGTATGCTTTGTGATGTGGTTGTTTGACCATACTTCACCACGCTGGTCCATGTCTGCTTGGGGGAGTGGTTGGCAAAGTGGCTGTACACGACTACAGTATTATATTGTGCTACTGCACTACATCATATCGTGTTCATATGTAAGCAATACACACCATGCAATACTGGGATATATCCCAGAGTA
This sequence comes from Lampetra planeri, assembly GCF_965212315.1. NCBI lineage: Eukaryota > Metazoa > Chordata > Hyperoartia > Petromyzontiformes > Petromyzontidae > Lampetra > Lampetra planeri. The sequence goes on from NC_136141.1 coordinate 5,939,240, forward strand.
CATCATGCCAGTCGTAGTCTTTGACAAGTCATCTGTACATACGGTGCAGTAATGTGCTGTGAGCTTCAACGGTGTACACGTGGATGTGCTGTGCTTTGACACATACCGTGCAATGTTATGCACGTGCATCTATAACCAATCGTGTACACGTGCATGCCATGTTGTGTGTGTGTGGATGTATGTACCGGCGTGGGACGACAGTACCATAGACTTTGCACGAAGATTTACTTACACACACGAGAGCTTTGTTATTCCACGTGTAACTTCACACACGAGTTTAGTGTGCAACTTGATGTGTGTAGGTGTACACGTTGTGGGTTTATTATGGTGCTTGCTATCATCATCGTCGTCGTCGTCGTCCCATGTTTTATAATGTTGCACATTCAACACACACACCAAGCGACCCAAGTATAGTAGCCACAGATCGCACACAATAAGGTGGTGTTGGTGTGTTAGTAGTTACCCTGCTGTTGTATTGCTGCTGCTGCTGTTGATGATGGATGATGATGGTGCCCCCCCTTGTGATCGACTTATCCCATCATCCACACACCCTCATCGATTTCGCACGCCGGGTGAGCTTTGAAAGCCAGATCGATATATGCACGGTGTCGTGTATTTTGTACGCAAGGTATTTATTGTACGACTACGTACGGTGTGATATGATTGATCTGAAAGGCACAGTATTGTAAATACAATGTTACGTATTGTGGTATTTGAGCAATGTACATTGTGCGTCGGCGTTTTCAACAGCATAGCCTAACATTATACAATGTTATTGTATAATGCTTCTACTATTGTGAATGTTTCAAATAGTAGTGTGTTAATGTTTCAATGAACTGCAGTGATTATGCTTGCCAAAGACTTATAGGGCACTGTACACGTGGTACAGTGCCGCTGAGCACACGCACGTGTGTGTGTGTTCACACGATGTGTGTACACACAGACACACACGATGTACACACACACGATGTACGCACAGACACACACACGATGTACACACAGACACACACACACACGATGTACACACAGACACACACACACGATGAGCACACACACACACACGTGTGTGTGTGTGTGCTTTATATATGACAAATGCAGACACGTGAAATACACAACATTTGCAGATACATGCACATATACACGAGTGGCATAATAGTCCATACAATACACATCCATTCAAACACACGCACAGGTCATAAACATACAAACACATGTACACATTATACTCTTGACGCATGCATAAACATTACGCATTTTTACACAGCACATCCAAATATGATTTTAAGACCCCACACAGACACACACGTACCTACAAATGCATTCGCATTGTTACACCCCCAACCTCACACAACTCGTCCACACACACAGTTGCTGTACACAACCCAGGCACATCTACACACACACACGATGCACACACGATGCACACACACACACACGATGCACACACACACACAGACACACACACGATGTGTACACACACACACAGACTCACACACGATGTGTACACACACAAACACACACGATGTGCACACACACACACGATGCACACACACACGATGTGTACACACACACACACGATGCACACACACAGACACACACACACAGACACACACACGATGTGTACACACACACACACGATGCACACACACAGACACACACACACACGATGCACACACACACACACGATGTGCACACACACACACGATACACACACAGACACACGATACACACACAGACACACACAGACAGCAGTGCCGTGTCAGCCCTGTCGTGATCTAAGCCTGGCGGAGCCCGGGCCTAGTGAGGCTGCCTGTGATGATGATGAAGATAATGTTGTTGTTGTTGTGTGTCCTAGGCAAATGTAGACGTGTAGACACAGGGAGAGATGTCGTGGAGACACTGGGGGGGGTAGGAGCAAGCGTCTCCACGTGTCTCCACGTGTGTGTACAGGCAGGGGGGGAGCGGCAGTGTAGTGGTTAGCACGCTGTGCTACGAGACTGGTCGAACCCGAGTTCTATTCCAGCTCACAGCTACCATCACCAGTGACTATTATCCAAACCTGGTTTGGGCCTCTCCTAGGTCGACTCGGCCTCAAATGAGTAGCTGGTGCGATGTGTGAACATCGCCACTGGGGAGACAAAGGCGGCCGGGCGTGGTGCTGGCCACCCACCCCCTCGTGTGCTGTGCCGGCCTTAATAGGTGTTCGCTAACAGCACTTGACCCTACAGTCTGTTAAGGCTACATGGGGGATCTTTGTCGCTGTATGTACAGTGTGGCTATGTGTGTATAAGTGTTTGTTGCTAGATACATTATGCATGCACGTGTGTGTGTGTACGTGCTGTCACAGTGTATGTGCGTTGTGTGTGTGTGTTATGCGCTGTGTGTGTGTGTGCGCATTAGGTCTCTGTGTTATTGCTGTGTCGACTTGTGGCCTGGTTGTGTGCAGGCATTGTGTTCAGATCTCTGAGTCGACACACACACACTCGTATCGCGTATACACGTGTGTGTGTGTTCGTATTGTGTTATGTAATACACTACGATATTATATTTTGTTGCTTTGTTTAAACTACAAACGCCTTTCCGCGCCTCCCAACCTTGTGTTATGTATGGCCAGTCCGTATATAGAGGCTTACAAATTGTTCTATGTACGTGTGTGTGTATTAATGCATAGAGAATATTGTGTTTGTGCGGGGCGTCTTGTTAACTCAAGTGTCTTTGCAGCTATGCGCTATGTATGTGTACGGTACTGTATTTATCATGTGCATTTGTGTACGTTTCTGGGATGAAATTGCACCACACTCTGTGATTCTATGCTGCTGTAACGTGTGCATGGTTTGTATGACACTTGAGCAGTTGCTGAGAGATTCTCTCTACACCCTTGAGTGTTTCTGCTAGAGGCGTGAGCATGCCCGAGACCCCACTGTCAGTACTCAATGCGCATATTCCTAGAACTCAAGTTTGTTATTACGTTATTCCTTTATAACAACATTGTTATGTGCTTCAAGTGTGTTATTGTTGGTCCCTGTATGGGCTGCACCGTGGATTGTCTCAAAACTTGAAGGGGTTGCCCCCTAAAAAATAACCTGTTTCCTTGAACTGTAAAGAGGCAAATGCATTGCCTTTTGTGCGCTATGAAAACTAACGCGTGCTTAAACGCACAGCACAAATTACTTATTCTCTTCATATGGTTTCCTTGTGTCGACTTTTCAAAGTAGGAGTGTGTGCGATACACGATTGACTCGCCGTGAAGTTGAGCTTCAAGCCACGTGCATTTGGATGTCTCGGCTGCAGCCTATATGTTCCATCTTGTGAAAAGCCATCGGTGGTTGCCGTATGGAAAGGCGAACTAACCCCTGCCGAAAGTATCACAGAATTTCCACCACTGGCATGGGACTGCCACTGGTGTGGTGGATGAGAACAACTCCCATTGCTGTTTGGAGCTGAGAAAATGCTTTGATTTTCTAGATTATACAGCAAGGCATTTTTGCACACGGGGCATCACATGATGGCCTAATGAAACGTTTTGGGAACAGGTTCTTGCGGATACTGGAATCAAATTTTTGTGTCAATTGGCTGAATTTGCTTCAACATAAGTGCCGTTTAAGTCGCGCGATGATTGGTACACCGCGTTTGTCAAGGTCAGAAGTGTGCCCATGTACACAACAGGACCTTGGGATGGTCCTCATCTGTTTCGGCAGTGCTCGGCCAATGGTGAGACGCCCCCTCATTCCTGCGACAGGAAGCAATGCACAGCTTGGAGCTCAAAATAATCCCCACACTAAATTGGTACGAAATTTTTGTTCCAAAGAAAGGGCCCATTTGTATGACCATCAATAGCCAGTTGTTGAGTTAGGTGCTTTGTGTACATTTTTCGAAGTTGCCTTAGTGCTGCTCTCGTCTGTTTTGGTGCAGTATCTGACAGGCGCGTGTCTGCTTTTTTGTTCACAGGCAGAGCGTCCACAACGCTCGTCGTGTAGCCTGAATCTCCCCATCCCCTGCCCGCCTCGCCGCTTTTTAGCCACCTAAATCAAAGACAGAGCTCAGGACGCGCGCCCGCGCGATCCCAGCCATGGATATAAAAGCGAAGAACCTGGATGTTACGACGTACCTCCTGGACGCCGAGGGCAACTTCATGGAGGACACGCCGAGGCCTCCGGTGCCGGGCGAGGAGGACCAAGTGGACGTGAGCAAGGCCGCGGCCCGCGCTGGCCAGAACCAGAGCCCTTACGTGGCCAAGGGGGATGCCTTGAAGGGCGAGGCGACCACCGCTACGCCACGCAGGGCCGACTATGACCTGGGTTACGAGCCCGAGGGCAGCGCGTCGCCCACGCCGCCGTACGTGCGCTGGGGCGAGTCGCTGCACTCGCTTCTGGACGACCGCGACGGCACGCACCTCTTTCGCACCTTCCTGGAGCAGGAGGAGCTGCCCGACATGCTGGACTTCTGGTTCGCGTGCAACGGCTTCCGCAACCTGCTCGCCAACAAGATGGGCAAGGCGGCGCGCCTCATCTACAAGCGCTACGTGAGCGACACGGCCGGCGTGGTGGCGGCGCACTTGAAGGCCGCCACGCGCGCGTACGTGCGCGACTGCGTGCTGGCGCGCGGCGTGGCCGACCCCACCGTCTTTGACCAGGCCCAGCTCGAAATCCAGCAGCAGATGGAGGAGAACAGCTACCCGGCATTCCTCAAGTCCGAACTCTACCTGGAGTATGCCCGTGCTGCCGGCTGCTGTGGTGAGGCCAGCCCCGGACAGCAGCAGCAGCAGCAGCTGCAGCAACAGCAGTTGCAGCAGCAGAAGGGCGGCGAGCAGGGTTCCGGCTCTGGCTCCGGGTCGTGCAGCGCGGGCATGCCCGTCGGATACCTTCCCACCCTCAACGAGGATGAAGAGTGGCGGGGCGCCGAGGCCGGGCTGCTCCTGATGGGCGAGCCCTTCGACGCGTTGGCGCTCGCCAGCGAGCTGGGCAACAAGCTACTGATGGCCACCTGGGAGCCCGAGAATGACGCCAAAGAGTACTAGTGAGTGTTCTCCCACACTTGGGCCACTTGTAGCTAAAGTGAATCACGACGTTGTTGCTGTGTGTTGTCGTGTGTTGGGTAAAGTGTACGAGTGGCACGTATGTATGTATGTGGTTATATGGATTTTTTTTCTATCAACACAACGCATCTCATCCATATCCTGCCGTGATGGAATGGTTAGCACATTGGATTTGTAATTCAGAGGTCGCCTTTTCGATCTCCTGGCATAGTAGTTGAAACAATGGGCAAGTTTCTTCAATCTGTGTCCCACCCAGCAGTATAATGAGGAATTTCTACCATTAATTTGGGTCCTAAGTGGAAATTAGTCGCATCCCGTGCTAGCTTCAGCATCTTGTGGTGTTAATTTTCTCCTTGTGTGTTGGCCAGGGGCCTGATCAGGGCTGCTCGCTCAAAGTGTTGACCTTGGTGTCTTAGTAATTTTTTCCTTCTCATTTATAGCATGGCCAAAACAATACTGATGCTGCAGCCAACTTTCATTATAGTATTAACATTTTTTCCAGTAATCGCCAGGTAGTGCCAGCCAAGTTTTTGTCTCTCTTTACCCCCCACCCCTCTCAACCTTTCTCCTCTAAGCGTGCCTAAAACTTGCACTAACATGCCGCAGTAGCAGAGCTCCCTCGGCTTCAGCGCAAGCATTGCGATGCGGGAACGTATTCCAAAGTGTAAAAAAAAACCCCCCACGGTTTTCCTGCCTCGCAAAAAAGCGCTCAAGGATAGTGCCCAACTTGGCTGTTGAACAAAGATTCCCACAAAACCAGAATACAAAGAGAGCCAAGAGAGAAATCGTAATGTTTCAGTCTGCATAGTTCTCCTACGCTCCCCGAGATTGTTTGCAACAGGCCAGCACCATTTGAGAGTAGCACTTATTGCTTGTTTATGGCTGCCTTTTGGGGAATATCAGCTTTCGTCCCCACGTGGGAGCCTGTAATTCTGCGAGCGCTGTAACTCGCTGCTGGTTGATGCTGCACCATACTTTGTTGGAGCAGTGTGAACCAGGAAAGCCAGGGGGGAGTTTGAGACCGAGGTTAGGGAAGTGTAGTGGCATAAAAATAGCTCCTTTTTAAGTTCCAACGTTGTATTCTTGAATTACGCTCCTTTCAACCTGGAATTTGGAGACGTTAAAACAGCGGGGGCTCCTGGAGTTAATTTTCCTTTTTCAAAAGTGAAAAAAGTAGAATGTGATATGTGGCAGTGCACAGCTCTGCAGCAGTTTTCAGATGTGAGATTAAAATCTCGTGCTTTATATTATAGGGGGGTCCAAATATCATCACGGTCCGCTGGCCATAATAGCGGCGCTAGAGTAATTTTTTTGTTTTTGATTAGGATCTGGAGAACTTTGCTATGACGCAATGGAAATGCTCGCCTCTTAACTAATACCGTACAAATTTTAGCGCTACATCTGTTTCTCGTAAGGGAATTGAATTTGCCAACCCTCAAGGGCGCGTTTTTGTCCCTGAAGCCTCAAAACGGGTGTGTGCCTTGGTGTTCTTAAACTCCGTGCATCCACAGAGCATCCCAAAGCAGCATGGCAGCCCCTGACATGCAGAGATGTCATCTTATCACTCTTATCTTTTCTGGCAGCAAGCCTTCCCCCCCCACCCCCCCCCGTCTGTTTTTGATTTAGGATGGTGCCTTTAATTTTGTGAATATTCTAGTCTACCAGCATGGCTCTCGTGAAAGGGAATGCGAGAGTAATTAATTTTTAAAGCCCTGCTTTTACCACGCTCGGGTTGTGTTGCTTTGCATTCACTGCGGCTGCTGTGGGCTGGCTGCGCAATGAAAGGCGGTAAACAAAACTAAAAGGATAAAAAGCACGCAACCATGCGGTCACTTTTTTTTTCTGGTGAGGTTCAGGGTCCTTGGGGTGTGGGGTGGCGGCCGTCGTATAAATCGGCGTCGAGAGTTGGGGGAGTCGAGGGAGGTTGGCAAATCACTACCTCATGCAAGATTCAGGCGTGACTACCTTTTGAAAGTAATCATGGCGATAGCCTTTAACCCAGGGAGCCTCGCTTGAGTCTTGAGACCCTTTTTTGTCCTCGGGAGTCTTGCATTGGGATGTTTGACCCAATTCCTTTCAGTGCGTTTTTTAGTGTAGCCTATGGGATAAAAGCAGAGCAACCAGAGAAAACATGTGTATATGAGGTGATAACACTCAAATGTCCATGTAGAAATGTCAAAAACTCATTTGCTCTAATGCCAAATCCAAGCCGCCGCTTCGCAGTTTCGCAGCACGCCATCTCTGCATGATCCGTCAATTCTGCCGCCAAAGCGCTGGCTTGCAGGAGCTCTCCACGATAATGCTGTCCACGGTTCACCTTTTTCTTTCTGTGACTCTTGATGAGTGGCTGTTACGGAAAGTGGGCAGCTGAGCTGAGAGGGCCAAACCAAAGGCCATAACGTGGCCCTGGGATGTGGGCAGAAGGGAGGGGGGGAGGCGCCCTTGAGCCAGTAGGGAGGGAGAGGAGCGTGCAAAAGGAGCAGAAATGCCATCACGACATGAAAACCAATAAAAGTGACACTGCCGCGGCAAGGTGGGTCCTTCTCAGCGACGTTCGCTCAGGCTAGGAGGGGGGGGTCCCCTTTGTAGATGGGCTTTCCGGGAAAAAAAAAACCACAACAACAATGCCTCTGCCTCTCAATGTGGGGCCACAGCAGCTTTGCCTGCAGATGCTGCTGCTGCTGCTGGATCAAGCATAACAAAAAATCAACAATGATCAAACTAGAAATTTGTTTTTCGTGTATGTGTGCCGGTCACTCTGAACTCGTGGTGCTGTGTGTTTTTTTCTTCCTATTTTTTTCCCGTTCCCTCCCTTCTCTTCTTTTAATTGTTTCATGGGGAGGAGGTAACCGCATTGATCTTTGGCTCCGCACGTAGGCAGAAGGGCCCGAACACGACTTGTCCTGGCGTAGGGTGGCTGACAATTGAAAAAAGGGAACGGGGAGAGACCATTCTCGCTTGATGGTGCTAGTCAATGCTAAGGTGTGCAGAGTTGGATGAGGAGCGGGGTGAGAGGCAGAGAGATGTGCAGATGTAAGGCACCTGCGAGATGCTTTTATTTTAAATCCAATTAACTCCAGTAGAGTCTCTGTTTGCTCGCATTTACATTTTGGGATTGTATTTGTAAAATAGAATGTCCTGCAGACTCCAAGCCTTTTATCTCTTTGCAAGATCGTCCATTTATTTATTTATAAGTCCATAAGAAAGAAAGTGATGTAACGCCGTTAAAGATAAATATTGCATGTGCCACACAGCCGGCGCTTGAGAATGCAGGCTTTGTACCAGTCGTCGGGGCAGTGAAGGAGACCAGTAATTAATCTTGATTTGAAACATTGTGTGGGATATTATTGATAAAACATTGAGCCGGGGTTTTAATTAGTACCATCATCAACCCTTTTGTGGGTTTGTAAAATCAATACCACCTCACAAGACCGCACCATTTGGTGGTAAATCAACAGTTGGGACATTTTGGCTTTGAAAAATGTATTTGACCTTTTGATTTAAAATAAGTAAAATGTTCATCTATTACTGATACTGAGATCTGTTTGTGTGGCTCTGCCCATTTATGCCTGTATCTTACATCTGGACTGCATTGTTTACAATAGGGTCCGGGTTTTCTCAATGACTTCAAAGGGAAACTGTTTATTTAAACAAAAAAAACGGGAGGCTTGGCCAAAATGAAAAACACATTTTTATTTCTATTCTAAACTATACACAACGATTTCATCATGTGCCGTGGAAATGTACCACAGTGAAGATGCAAAAAAAAACGTCTTCCAAGGGGGCTGATGATTTGAGCAGTAAATGATATTTTCTATTGACGCTGGTAAAATGTTGTTTTGGAGAGATGCGTGCCAAGATAGCGCAGTCAGTTCCGCCGAAGCACAATGTAAATCTTTGGAGAAAACTTACACGTGGTGGTGCATGGCAGACTTTGTACGTGACGATCCTAAAGGAACACCGCAGAGCAAGGCAAAACAAAAAGGGCCTTTGTTGTGTGCCCGCACAAACCTGGCCTGCAAGTCGACTGATAACCATCAGATTTATGGCAGTGGCTGCTCTCATCCCCACTCCGCTAAAAGTTACAGCGTAAGCTGATTGCTGGCCTTAAAAAAACTGATCAAAGCCCTGCGGACTCTCTCCCAAGCTTAGTGCGGTTTATGACTTTTAAGAGGGCACCGTTTTAGTTAATTGCCATGTCTTCAAATACCTTACTGTTTCCACCCTCCCCCCTTTTATATTTAAATATATATTCCCTCCCATCACCCCCCACCACTCCCTCACCTTCCAATCCCGTAATGTGGTTACAAATTGACTTTGCAAACAGCAGGGAGCCCTCCTTTAGCCCCCTTCACCCGTGCCCCCCCCCCCGTGCCAAAAACGGTTGGTTCTAATTTATTGCGCACATCAAGCGTAGAGAGGGCCGACACTACAAAGGGCCCCAGATGGCAAGTGCGGAAGGCTGGTCTGCCCCCGGCGCGCGCGCTGTGGCACATGTGGGCTCACGTCCCGTGCGCGAGCGGCGTGGACAGCCCCAAATCCAGCTCCCCCCAAATCCAGCTCCGGTCTTAAAAGGGGTGGGAGGCTTTTAAGTAGCCATGGAGAGAGCTGCAGAGGGGGAAGGGGGGGTGGTGGGGAGGGCGAGAGAGAAGACTGCCTTTTGACAACACAGCACACACGATCAGGTTTCAAAAGTACAACCTCTTTGGCCTTGCCGTCAATAAAAGAGGGGAGGGTTATTTTGTTTGATGAAGATTTCGATTTTTAAATAAAAGATTAACACAAAGACAGTTGCAATAACCCCATGGAAATTAAAGAGCGTGTAGGTTTGTGTGTGTGTGTGTGCGCAGATTTGTAAGTGTGTTTGCGATGTCTATTGGCTTGTCTCATCGCAGGATATTTCTGTTTTGAAACGTGTGAAAGAAGATGTGTTCATTTTTACATCCAAATTTGCACCTTAGGATTAGTAATTTGCACCTTTTAGGGACAGAGCGCATTTTCCGTTGAAGCGTTCACAGCCTCGCTGTTGCTCATTTGCCGATGCTTCCAATTAGTGAATTTCCTGTGAGAATTGTCCCTGCCCCGTGCCTCATGTCGTCATTTGTTCAACATAACTCAATGGAAATTACGCGAAGAGAACAAGTGTTGTGTGTAAATATCTCCATGAAAACTCGGGGTTGTTAAAGTTCCTCCCGCTCCCCCTCGCAAATTCAACGAATTGTCATGATTCAGGTTGCCAGTGTGATTCCAAATGTTTTTTTTTTCTTTTTAACATTCTGGCAATGTGTAGTGACCATTATAGTAACCTTTAATACTTGGGACAGGTTATACTGTCTTCTTGGTTCTTTCGGTAAAGTCACGTAGAAGGGAAGTAATAAAATAATAAAAAGAAAACATAATCAAATAATTCTCACGACGTTTCGGCCACAGACGCTGTCTCCCCGACAGACCTGGTCTTCACCTGAGGACGGCTGCTTGCGTTGTGGCTGAAACGTCGTGAGAATTATTTTATTATGTTTTATTTTTATTATTTTATTACTTCCCTTCTTACGTGACTTTACCGAAAGAACCAAGAAGATGAATCCCTGCAGTCACGAAAGCTTTAAATATAGGTTATACTGTGTGTGTATTTTTGGATAATAATACATTGATTCTCACAAATGCAATTTCAGGCATCGTGAGCGTAATAATCAATCTTCATCGAAGCATCGTTTCACCCCCTAATTAAAACACATCATATTCACAAGCTTTGGTTGAATTTATAAGTGTATTGTATTGGAAGAGAAAACATTATGGGGAGAATTTTGTTTCGTAGACTTTTCCTAATCAGCAGCTCTCCCGCTAAATGTTTCACCTGATGACGATTGCTTGTGTTGCGATCGAAACGTCGTGATATTTTTATTTATTTGTTGTATCTACGTGGCTTTACCGAAAGACCCAAAGAATACGAATGTTTTCTCAATCCGTTACTATGTTTTTCTTTCATAAACCTGTCTTAATGTGTGCATTTTGTATGTGTGTTAAAGCAAGTGCACCTGGCCTGGCACAAGCACCGTGGTGATGTAACCGTCACTTAGTGGTGAATGGCGGGTATTGGTATTGGTTAAAACTAATGCACAGTGCTTTTCTGAAGAGTACATGTTGACTGCCTGACCACACGTATTACAAGTGGAAAATGGTGCAGAAATCTAGCTCGTGCTTCTCCTAAGTTGACTGGGCCAGAAATAATTATCCCGTCTGTCGTCTTGTGCTCTCTTATCAACATTGGAAAAACAAAGTTGGCTGAGCATGTAAATAGTGCTGGTCATGTCACACCCACCATATATTATACCTTTCCGGCTTTAATAGGTGCTCACTGACATGCATTAACCTCAACTTTTCACGCAACAAAGTGGTCACTGTTGCTTAAAATGTTTGTTTGTGTGCCTGTTCGTGCGTGTCTCTGCGTGCTTCCTGTACTCCCGCCCCTCGTCCTTTCCCAGCCCGACCTTGCAGTCCAAGCCCGTGCCGCCGTACCACGTGAACGCCGGCCACACCTGCGCGCCGGCCACGAGCGCCAACGACAGCGAGCAGAGCATATCGAGCGACGCCATGACGGACGACAGCATGTCCATGACCGACAGCAGCGTGTAAGTGAATGCACGGGACACCTGTCGCGCGTCCGCGCCACCAGCATCGCCGAGCACACCAACAGGGAGAGAGCCCTGACGTGGTTTACGTGGTAGCTTGTGTCCAGCTTGGGATGGTGACATGGCCGAGTGGTGGTGCGTTGGCCACTCGTTGCAGAGGTTCACGCTTCGAACCCACTAGCAGCCGCCCGAGTCAACGACGCAGCGGTTGTGTCGACCGTAAATGCCACGCGCCGTTTGCATTGCACGGTGGAAATGTGTCGCTTAATGTCTTAATGGTAAAGTTTGCTCGAGTCAAACTCGTGGGGTCTAAAGTTGAAACCTTTGATATGGGCAACCCTGTTGCGTGTGCGTGTACATTGCACGCACGCTTATTGGCACTTGGCTCCCGCCTCCCTCAGTGCATGAGTTACGTCCTTTTGAAGATTATATATTGAATACTTTGCCAACATATTTGAACCCACTCTCTAATTAGCTTCAAATTATTTCATCATGGATGATACATGTGCAGACGGCCTGTGTTTTCGGCACTCGCTTTCCCGGTCGTTTTGAGCGCCGCGGTTTTGACCATGGTGCCACGCGGGCATCGCCCTCGCCCTTGTGAGCGATGTCTCGCGTTCTTCAAAATAAAAACAATTTCCACCACGGCAGGCAACAAGCACTTTGTGGATTCCCTAAATACAATTTTTGCCAGACGCGCACAGGTATCAAATCTTTGGCTGCGAAGGAAACTGTCTTTGGGGCCAGCGACGCTAACCTCTCGGCTTCCCGAAGCCACCCATCCAGACGCCACTGAAAGACATCGCCCCTTGCGGATCTCTGAAGTTAGCCTAGCTGTGGTGTTGAGGGAGAAGTGGTTCTCGGGGGGAGGGGTGGGGGGTGCAAACATCGCACTTTTATATTTACCGCCCCCCCCCCCTCCCGGTTCAGTGGTCACACGCGAAGGTGGGAAACAGACTGTACCCAATTTGGCTTTCGAAATAAGGCGACGAGTCTTTTTTTTTTGTCCCGGCATTTTGCGATGCGTGTTCCCCGTGCCTTCAGAGTGTTTTGTGCAGTCTCATCTTCTGTTTTCTGTGATCCAGCCGACTGCTGGATGCTCTTTCCGGAGCTGTAAGCGCGTGGGATTTGGATGAGAGTGTGTGGGGGTTCATGGGTGACGTTAGGTGGCACACTGATCTGTAAAACCCGGGGGCCCGCTGTCTTCAAACCGGTCCGCTTTCACTCGCCGCTCAGAAGGGGCGCAAACGGCACTTCCGCCGCCTTCAAAACCTCAAAATCGACTCGCTTTTGAGGTTTTGGAGGCTGCCGTTGGGGCCCATTTGATCTCAGGCAGACGTGTTGCGCTGGTAACTGTGACGGAGCTGGGGTAGAAAACACGTTGAATGCTGCCAGGTTCTCTTACTTAAAATGCGAAAGAAATAATAAGTGCTCGGCAGAGCCTTTTTATTTTCTTTGACTCAAAGGGCACGGCCTAATGTTAAGCCGTGCCGGTGCAGAGCATTGGAGGCCATTGCCCAGTTAAAATATGAACTGTTTATTTTGACCCCCCCCACTCCCTCCCACTGTCTAAGCACATATTTATTTATTTGTTTTAGTTGGCCCAAGTTGATGAGAATTCACATGGTGTTGAGGGAAAAAAATAAACTTTTGCTTGCGTTCAAAAAAGAAAATTTGAAGTTGTGGCCAATACTTTGATGTAAAGCCAGTTGTTTTGGCCTGAGGATCTATAAAAAAACTTTTTAACTTGGCTGATTTTGTAGTGGGAGCTACGTTGTAAATTTGATTTTTTTCTCTCTCCTTAAAGCATTTTAGTCGAGGTTTCATCCAAAACTAGAAGCTCACCAAGCCATGTAACTTACAAAATAGCTGCTAAAGTCGTCATACTTTTGTTTGACTCCCCATTTGTTTAGCTTTCCTGCTGCTGTGGCCCCATTGCACTGTCACCAGTAAAAAAAAAACACACGAGGGATGAGAGACCCGCAGAGCAACCGGCAAAAAAATCCAGAATAAACGCCTTGGCGAAGGAGAGAACGAGATGTACGTCACATATGGGGCTCCTTAATAACGAAAAATCAAACTCCAAAGTGGCGCAAGTGAAGTCGGTGAGCACAACTATTAAGGTGGTAAAAGTTTGGACGTAGCGGGCTTTGTTGTGAAGGGTTGCGGGCGGGGAGAACGACAGCCAGAGGTCACAGGCAGCTGGGTGAAGGGCCGCTATACACAGAGGGCCTCTCCTCGCCGAGAGAAGAATGTAAACAGCGGCAGCGGCAGCAGCAGCCTTGTAGCGCCAACCATTGTGGCCAAAGGGGCCCCGCGCTCGTGTGTGCATGATGCCACGATGGAACGTCGCACACAGCGGCCCAAAGTAAATGTGGTGCTTTGGGCAGCGGCGATAGCTTTTGAGTGGTAAAATGTGCGTGAAAAGTGTAAAATCGGCCAAAGTTGCGGCTCGCGTTGTTTTCGCCAGGGGGTTCGTGTTTAGTCGCCAGCCTCGGGTTTGCTTTGTTGTAAAGATTTTGTTGTGCGGCGCAAGAGCGCGTCCATTTTGCTTTCATAACGTTCGGTGCTCTCGGGACGCTTAACTTTAGTGCGACCTTTTCAAAGCTGAAAGTTGACCTATTGTGAACTCGGCCATCGTCAGAAGCACAGATCCCACAGATGGTTAAGTATGATTTGGTTTGTTTGGAGAGTTGAAAAAGACTGCAAGTTGCGAACAGGTGAAAAGACAGGAGGGAGAGGTGATGAGTTCCAGAGTTCAGCAGCTCGTGCATTGAAGGATGAGGCTAAGTTTTTTGTGCAGTGAGGTTGACAAGGAAACAATTCGCAGTGCGATATGGAGAAGGGGTAGGTAGGTCTACAGATGGCAGGAATGATAGTCTACACAAGTGCACTGACCATAGACCGATCAGGAAACAGCGATGGTGAGATATCGCGACAACAGAGGCGGCACATGAAGAAAGCACATTTGTATTGCAAGTTGGGACTGGAGCATCAATTCGCTTCTTATTGCATTATATCAAGACATGTTAGTGTTGGTTTGGATACATCATTCTGGAGGTGTACGTCTGTATTATGTTGAACTTCTCTCGCACCATACGTAGCCAACCGTGCTAATCGGAGGTGCGAGGAGTTACCGGTAGGTTGCGGTGTTGGAATTTGCTACCGCTGAACAGATTTCTTAAGTAAAAGAAACCCAGATTTCTTTGTGGTGGTCGTGGCAAAACAGACACCGCATATGTTCAGAAGGTGGCTTACGAGAGGAGGTGACACCGATTTAACGACGTTGAACAGCTGTGGATGATGTCCAGTCAATGTGGTCACGGTCGTGTGCGTGCTTTGCGTGTCGTCAAAAGTGAACGCCACTTCTCGATTGTAGTTCCCGAAGGAGGCGGAGAGAAGGTTTCCTTCTTATCAGGCAGCATCCCACACCACCAGACCACCCAGTCGCTTTGTTTTTTTTTCAGGAAATGTTTGTCAGATTTTATCTTGTCCTCGCAAATTGGCAAAATCGTGATTTGTGTGCGCCGCGGCTGCAAAAACAAAATAGAGGGAGCCTCTTGTTTCACATGTTGAATAATTTGTATCGGTTATCGTGTTCTCTTTCTTATAGTGCTGATTTTTTCTAATTTCGTTTGGTTGTGTAATGTTTGTCGTAAAAAGAGAGCCTTTGATGTTGTTACGTACTTGAAATTAGTTTCGGCAGCGAATAGCATCTGTTGGTATTTTTTTCTTTTACGCAACCGGGCCTTTCTGTCGATTGAAGAAGATATTGTTTTGAACGCATAGGGAAGAGGGTGGATCAGCGCGATTTTTACAGCCGCGGTGAATTGGATTTGCGCTGGTGTGCAATGCAAAAGGCAGGGAAAGGGCACGGTAGCGAGCCCAAACTTGCCGATTGTTTTTTAAAAGGACACGGAGTTCAAATTCCAATGCAGTGCCGGTACGTTACCGCATTATGCCCAGTGCGCGGTAATTGCCGCAATAGCGGTGCGTTGTGGCAGATTGCCATCGCTCTTGACTTTTTTGTTTCTTTACAGAGTTGTAGCGAAAGTAGTATCTTTGGGAACACATTCCTGCAGAGGGAGCTGGTAGGAACGTTGGGTTGTTCGGTCAATGGCCAGGGTCAACGGCGGCGTGGTGTATTCCGCAAATATGCCCGACTGTGAGGGCGGGCACAAGCCGGCGTGAGTAGGTTAAACGTTGAGTTTTATAAGGGCACCACGGGGTGACCAGCCCCTCCCCACCCTCCCCACCCAGCCCCTCCCCACCCAGCCCAACCCTCCCCACCCAGCCCCTCCCCTCCCCACCTAGCCCCTCCCTCCCCACCCAGCCCCTCCCTGCACGACGGACACAATAATCCCCTGTGAGCTGGTGTAACCAGGAGGCTCCTACCAGTATTAGGGGCCTAGTCAGAAGCCTGTTTTCAGACTGGGAGACACTGTTGAAAAATTGGCAAGAGTCGTGCATTGTTTACTTTTTGAGTCCCTGTGCCTTTTAGTGTTAGAATAATCTAAATTAATGAACGTGAATCCGTACTCTGCATCTCGGAGATTAATTTCATTCATGTTCATGCATGGATGTAGATCCTCACCCAGTGGTACACGATGCAATGTGTACCACTGGGTGAGCCTGCACTGTGATGAGACCAGTCATTGCCCACTATGGAGATTTGAATCCAGTCATATGAATGTGGAATTTCCTTCCCACTGATTTGTCCCCTTGAAATGCGTACACCTTGGTGTGTGTCTATGGACAGACACGTGCTTGTGCATCTCCCGTCAACTGGTCTGCCATTGGACCGTATGTACGTTGAACTTCTTTCGCACCGTACGTAGCCAACCATGCTCATCGGAGGTGCTGTGATGCAGTGTGTGGGATCGCCTCACATTTGCCCCTTTTTGTGTCGGCTCGCAGCCAGACCGTGCGTCGAGTCCACTCATCCCTTTGAGCAATAACGTCGCAATAGACCCTCACGTTGTCATAGACGACGCTTCAAAGTGGTCCATTATTTCGGACCACCAAAAGTCACAAGCGGTAGCCCCCCCCCGTAGATTTCTCTTTTTTTTCCGGTTGCCCCAAGCCAAGCTGAGCGGCTGTTTTGTACTGACATAGATCGCTGCCGGCCGCCAGCCCTCTTTAAAACGCGCCAACTTGCGACGATTTTTTTTGGCCTCTGTTAAAATACAGCCACCCCCCCCCCCCCCGTGCGCCATGTGACAAAAAAAAATACTTGAGCAAAGCAAAGTACCCCCTTTCTGGCTCCTTGCAGCCCCCTAGCCATCCCCCCCACCCCCACGGCCGCCCCCCTTTGGGAATAAAAAAAAACAGCACTAAGGTTACACCATGTGAGCGCGAATGCATGCGCGTTCACGGTGTGTGAGTGGGATGTCTCTCGGTTTAAAAAGAGAGCGAGAAAAAAACGTTAAAGAGACCGAGAGGGGCGAGAGAGAGAGACATTGGTGGTGGTGGTGGGGGGGGGGAAACTGCTTGGCTCACAAACAGAGGTAGCTACAGAAGTCTGAACGCTTCCTGGATTTGCCTCTTTGATGTTGCCTTCCCCCATTTCCTGTTTGAGCAGATGTACCGCGTGGTTGCCCCTTATACGGCTTGGCAAACATTGGCTGCATTTTAAGGGCTCGCCAATGTGTGCGTGTATGCGTGGGACAGCGCCGCCGGTGCGTGTGGGTCCCTTGGCTTGTGTGTGCATGTGTTTGTCTTTTTGAGAGAGAGCGAGTACGCGTGTATGTGTGTCGTGAGTTATGCGAGTAGCTGTGTGCCCTTGTGAGTTTGTCTGCCTTTCTGTCTGTGTCTGACCTTGTGAGTGCTTCTTGAGTTTGTGTGTGTGTGTACGTATTTTTTGGTGTATTGGTCTTTGTGAGCATGAGCATCGGAGTAAGTCCGCTTATGTGTCTCTGGGAATTCGTCCTCTTGTCTTTGGTTATGTGGCTTCGTCTTGTGGTAGTCGGTCTCCGTGCGTTTGTTCGCCACGAGCTCGCCCAACGGCACTTACCCCAAAAGTTTGTTAGGGCTACACGTGTGGGGTCTTTGTCTTCATGTGCATTGGTGGGCATGGGGTGTGCACGTGTTGTCCATGCCAGTGCCTGGTGTCGTGTGGCATAGCATTTTGGAAAGTCTTTGAAAGAAAGTGTTTACATATTGCAAAGAGAGCATCCCGCTGTAATGTTTTTCATCGTCCAATTTTGCGGTCACACGTGTTTATACGTTTCATTTATTTTTACATGGATAATATTGCAAGAACACAACCGCACTATAGCAGTTAATTCACATGCTTATAGGTATCAAGTGCGGATGATTAGTATGGCCAGAGAACAAAGGGACATGTTGACACATTGATCAATTGATTGGAATCGATTTTCGTGCATTGAATCGTGAAAGAATATCTTATTTTCAAGTCGTATACCGTGGCTGGCTTTAATCGGTGCACATAACCCGCTGTGACGTATATCAAAAACATCGATGTGGGCAAAGGAATTGGGCATGAAGCTGAACGGCGCGTGAATTAGCCGGAGAGGCACGGGCATGCGTGGAATTGCACCGAGAGACGGGAAGAGGGACACGCGAGCTCGAGGCATTCTATTGACTGTTAAGAAAAATAAGTCGGGGCAGGGCACGTCCCTGGAAAGGACGATTGGCTGTGTTCGAGACCATTGACTTGGTGGCAACCAACGGAGGGAATTTTCTCCGCGGAGATGGAGTGATGAAATCAGTTCGTGTGCAGGTCCAAGATGGATCGTTTGCACTGAAAGACCGTGAGAGATGTTTGGGGGGAGGTCTCCATTCAGCAGTGGAGTTGTCATGGCCGATAATAAAGATGACGCATGAGGAAACGTCAATAACCTTTACAGAGTCGGGTCGGGGTTAATGTTGACTGGAAGGACCCGGTGACCTTATAGTACTGAGGATAAGCGATGTAAAATCTATGGCCTTTGGCCTAGGTCAAAAAAACCATGACCGAAAATGGTCATGCCAGTCACAATGAGAGGTGTGACGCTGCCTGGCGGACAAAGTGCGGTAATAAAACGAAATATAACGAGGCTTCTGGTCACCCATGCTTTTGCAGTTCTATTTTACTACTTTATTTGATGTGAAGAAAAACAACACCCTCTCTGTCCGTCAATCGGACTTCTTCTACCAGCTTGTTTATTTATCGTGGCGTCTTCTCTGCTCAGCCGCCACCATCACGACCCATCTCCACAATGCCACCTGAAGCGACACCAGCCACGTGGGGGCTTTGCCCGTGGTGTGTGGCTGGAAAACATTGAAGTGTGCGCTCGCTGGCTTATTGTGTCTCTGTCGGCAGCAAAATAATAATAAGATATATTTTTTTGAAGAATAGAGGGAAAAAAACCTTATTCTTTTATTGGCAGGGCTGTGCTGGCTCGTCTTCAAGGATCATGAATATGTGCCAGCATATGCAGCCCATCTATTAAAAAAAAGTATTACTAAGGCAGGATGTAGCTCAGATGGTGTGGCAGCAGGATTTCCGTTTGTGGGTTTCTGAGTAAAAATTCACCATAGTTATGGCTGCCACCACCATCATCGTCATCCTCACCCATTCATTGTCAATCATCATTGCCATCATTGTCCATGATTAGTACCATCGTCATCCCTACCGCCGAGAAGTGGCTGGACACAAGGAAACCTCATTGCGCATACCGACTATAATCACCCAGGAATGTCTCGTGACGTCACTCCACATCGACCAGTCCCCCTCATTAATATTCATGAGCAGGTGACATCCTCCAAATGGACACCCCCCCCACCCCTCATTAATAATCATGAGCGGGCGACGTCACTCAATATGGAGTACTCCCCCCCCCCTCACTAATAATTCATCATGCGTAAGTGACGTCACTCCACATCGAACATTCCCCCTCATTAATAATCATGAGCAGGTGACGTCCTCCAAATGGACCCCCCCCCCCATTAATAAGAATTTGCGGCTGACGTCACTCCACATGGGGGGCCAAGGCGCCTCCTCCCCCCCTCCTCGGCGTCAACTTACAACCCTCACGTCACACAATCTCCGTAACGCTGTTGAGACATTGAAGTAAAAAGGACGTCATGATGAACAAGGGATTATATAACCTTAAAATGAAATAGGTCTGTGTCACCGTGCCCTTACAAATTGCACGCGAATTGATGCAATAAATATCACGTCGGGGTCTGCTTTTCACTTGCACGTTTCAGATTTACTGCAATGAACCCGTTCTTGGACAGGCAAAAGGCTAGTTGATTAATCTTTGACTGTCATGCTCGCAATACACGCATCACCGTGGTGGAAAATGTATCGATCTTTAATCAAATGATTACCATTAACCTCAGGACTCATTGAATTGCCGGTGAATACAAATGTTTAGAGCGTTACTCGGTACTGTCAGTAAAATGAAATTTGCGTCGATGGTGTCGGGACCCCCAGCACAGATGGCCTCTGTCCAGTGTTCACCTGAGCATGGCGACACACGTTGGCTTTGGATGTGTCGGCCGGCTGTGTTATGAAGTGGTCAGGTGTGTGGGCACCCACGTGGCCATTGATCCGTAGCAACGTAGAACAAAGTGGCCGGCAAGCATGATTACGCAAAAACAAAATGAAAAAAAAGCCCACCTACTCCACTCGTGAATCTTGGCGAACTGATCCTTTCGTAGTGCTCAAAACGTCAAAAGTGTGTCTCCCTGTTCAGTCGAGCATCGGCACAGCGTCCTCTCTCACGGTGGACTTGAAGCTGCTTGTAGTTTAGGGAAGACTGGTCCCTGCCGCGGGAACGTGCCGTTTTCATCACAGGCTTTTATTAGGGCCTTTGTTGATTACGAGTACCGTTTCAATATTTGTGAGTGAGCAGGCAGTTTGATTGTTTCTTTAAATATTCAAGCTCTGATGCTTGGTTGGGCCATACAAGATTGGGAGTTTATTAAGAAGTCGATTTTCTGCCACGGTGGACGCGCCGTGGCACATGTCCTGGTTGTCGAGCGCAAATCGGTTCGGTTATTTTAGTTTCGAACGTTAAACGTGTGAGGGCCACGAGTGAGAGTATCTATCTTGGTATGGCTTCTTATCATCGTAATTGACATCATTATAATAATCATCGGCGGCCATCATTTACAACCTAATTGTCTTCCTTATCACCCATCACTTTCCTTTATTTATGGAGTTGTGTACACAGCAATTTTGAAATTAAAAATAAGCACTCATACTAAGGAAAATAAATTATTTCAAATTTTACTTTGTTCTTCATGGGTTCAACTTTAAAGGGAGTTAAAGTGATTATCGCAGCTGTGTGTGTGTGTGAATGCGTGCACTGCGATTGTGTGCGTTTGTTCCCTAGCTCTAATTAACTCACATTTGTAAGTAAAACCACGAGTAATGCATCAATAAGGGAATATCGTTTACTTTTCAAAATGCAACGCTCAACTCGGCATTCGTTTTACACTGCAGTCATTCTGGATGTAAAGAGGGATTCGCCTACAACAGACGCCAAACACACACGCAACTGCGCACGCTCGTGTGTGCATGCAAACAGCACGCACGCACGCACGCCGTTCTTTATTTAATTTCATAACCTCCACGATTAACAGTTCGCCATGGGATTCTTTTGCAAAGCACGGTTATTGCGAGCGGGTTAGATGCGGGGGTGGGGGGGGGTGCAGTCTATAACGCGCGCACCCACAGAACACACAACGCACGCACACACACACACAGACGTACGTACGAGCACAAGCAAGCACACACGCGGACACACGCATATTTTTCGCTTTCATCTCTTGCAGCCCGTGGGCTCAGCTCTTGACGCTGGGGAGTCAGGCCGGGCAGACGACTTCAAAGCGTAGCGCATTGTGACTGGGCTGCATTTGATGTGGGGGCATTGCAGGACCCCAAGGGAGCACATGGGTGGGTAGCGCTGTGCACGCCGGGCTGTATTCTCTATCGGTGGGGCCTCCTTGCAGCCGCTGGCGCTGGTGATCGTGTCTCGTGTCTCCTGTCTACTGTGCATTCTGCGCCGTGTGTCAGTGCTCTGTGTCTTTGTGTTTCCACTTTTTGTGTATTGATCGTGGCAGGTGTCTCCTGTCTTGTACCTTGCATTCTGTGCCTCGTGAATCTTGTGTTCATACTGTGCGAGCGTTGAGAGGTACCTGTGGTTAAAACACTGCGTTGTAGTCGAACCTTGCTACGAGAGTTGAGTCACCGGCCCTGTAGTGCACATTAACACAAGTGACATTTGCTGTTTAAACCTTGTGTAGGGTCTTGGTCTAAAGTTAGTACTTAGTACAATGTGTGAAGATCAGCAGTGGGAATGGAATGCGGAAGAGGAGGACACAGGGTTGGCCACACCGCCGCTTGGTGTGCTGTTGCCTGCCTTACGAGACACTCCCTAACAACACTGGCCCCAACACATGGGACATCTTCGCCTTTGTACACGTGTGTGTGCACGTGTACTATCCTCAGTTAAATGAAGTCAAATTGTCTCCTTGCTTGTTTCGGCAACCCATCTTCATTGAAGATGAGCCAATGATTATCCTTAAGACAGACTTAATATCTCAGCCGTATGAATGTGGCATTTTCTACCGGTGACCCCCGTTGGAAAGGAGCACCATCCGTTGCTCGTTTGAGCCTTAAGGTCAGTGCGGAGATCGGGGGGGGACACTTTGACTTTTGTCCCCGCTGCTGCTTGGAGCACGTTTGTTTTTATCGTACATCAAAAATAAAGAGCAATGAAGTGGCGTATATGTATTATAATTATACGAAGAAATAGTTTTTTTTTTGCACCGTACATGTGCCAGCGAAAGCGTGGGCTGCCTCGCAAGCGGCATCAAAATCCCCGTCAATAATTCAAACCGCGCCGGCCGCTCACGCGGAAATCCCGATATACGTGAATCGATGAGCACGTGAAAGTTGCAGGAGCCGAGGTGCGAGCACGACCGTGCGTCAAGCGCAGCAAAAGTGTGCTCTGCGGCCCGTGCGCATGTGTACGCACACACGCGCGCCGCCACTTTTCTAGAAATCCACTGCTGTATGAAGGCCTCGTATTCGTGCGGTCGACTCATCCCCTGTCTGAGGGTGCGAGCCCGTTGTTCCTTTTGCTCGGGTCTCTCGGAATCTTCATTTATTTATTTAGAAAAGCAGGGGGCCGGTAATGCAGTTGGCTGCAAAGTTATGCACCTTCAACGGCATTGGTTATGAACAGCGTTCCTTGGCAATTCAATGGGGCTAGTTGCGTAAAAAAAACATTTAATATTGTATTCAAATTTAAGTCGTCGTGGAAACTGGATACATTCCAATGCCGTGTTGTCAGCTTGTGTTTTGCACGTGTGACGTTCAAGCAATGTACCTTTTGTGTGCTGTCCGTGTGTATGTATGTATGTGTGAGTGTGTGTATTTGTGCGTGTGTGTTTGGGTGTGCGGTTCGGTCGTGTAGTGGTTGGCGCACTGCGCTACGAACCCAGAAACCCGAGTTCGATTCGCCCTCATGGCCAACATCGGTAACAAATATCTGAATCGGTTTTGGGCCTCCCCTAGGTCCACTGTGCCTTAATTGAGGTCAGGCACGTTGCAAGGCAGCACCACCCCTTTGAGTTCACTAATAACGCCTGCCCCAACAGTGTTCGAGACTATATGGGGGATCTTTGTGGTGTGGAGTGCTGGTACATGGACTACGTAACAAATGCAATGCACGTCGATAAGATTTCTGAACACGGATAAAATCGGTGGCCAAGTGCCTTTTATGAACTTATTCTGGGCCTCCCAAGGTCTGCTTGGCCTTAAATTAAGGCGTACTGGTGGACTGCTTCTAAACACTGTCTTCTTAAAATACACACGTCCACTCTTTTTACTGCCCTGAAAACCAAGACTGTTAGTAGTAGTAGTAATGATGTACATCGTTAATGCTTTGCAACCGGTTGATTTCAATGTAACACCTTCGGGGGAAATATAGCGTCATTTTAATTGGCCGGTTAAAAGTATTGTTTTGCAGGGTTCTTCTCTCGTCTTCTGAGTTACTTTGCCGACCACTCAAGGCTACGTTTTAATAAGCCTCCCTTTTCTCTCACCCACAAGTCACGGGGATCTTAAAACGCAACACAAGTGCTTTATGTGTCGAGGATGCAAGTACTGCAGCACTCGCATCTAAATGGCGTTGGTAACTGGGAGCGAATTGCTTTAAAACCATTGCGTTTTGTTGCGTTGCTTGTTACATAAACCATACAGAAAGTGAAACGATATTTGATGATTTTCCGCTGTGCGGTACGGTACAACGTCGCATATCCGGCTCGGTCAGGATCGAGCTATATGCACGGCTAATGTATCAAAAGGTCAGACGTGTGAACTTGAACAGTAAATTACTGTTGCATAGGTTACTGGACGAAAATAAGCGCAAACTACTGTAAACATGCGAAAATGCTTTCACTACTTTGGAAGTAAGCAGACGCACGTGGGATTGTATGTATGTATATATATTGAACTTCTTTCGCACCGTACGTAGCCAACCAGTGCTCTTCGGAAGATTAAGAATACATTGCTGTGTGTGGAAAGGTCTTATTTATCAAAATGTATCAAAATTGACGGCTACACCATCGGCAGTTAATTTGGTCACGGTGGATAGATATGTGACGGCCGGGACAGGAGACGTTGAACCGGGTTGAACCTTGTTTACCGATCACTCCTGAGTTCAGCAGCCAGTCTTTATTTAATGACTCAATCGTCGTGTTTGGTGGGTGTGTACAGGCTCTTCTCACAACATCCACACCCAGGGCGACATCTTTCACTCAAAGTGGCACGCAAGGCAAGCCCCCCCCCGAATTAATTACGAACGTTGCGTTGTCGCACGCAAGTGTTTGGCGGCGCTTGGCAATTGCACGCACAGAGAATCGGTCAACACGATTCGCTATTTTGCCAAGGTCGAGTAACTGCTGATCTATCGAACAGTCATCTTCCCAGATCAACGTATCCCAGTCACGGTTGTGTATTAAATTAGACAAACCCTCACTGCTCTGGATTTGACTTCGCCAACATGTTTTATTGGCCCTCATACTTGGAGCAGTGTTTTTTTGTTGTCTCCAAATTTACACGTAGAAGGTACGGCAAATGGGTCGTTGGTAAAAAGTCCACGAGGGTGGCAGGCTTGCCCTTGGTTTCCATGGCCACTTTGGCCCAGGACTGGCCCAGAACCGGCCCAGGTACAGCTCCAATGCATGGGTTCATGTCCCCATGTTCCTCGAAGCCTTAGGCTTTGTAGGCTCCCCCAATCTCCATGGTCGTAAATTCCACAGCCATCGAAGTCACGGATTGACTCAAATAAAAAAATATATACTTTTTACATAGTTTAATATTGTGGTAGGGGTTAGAGTAAGTTGAACTTGTTTGTGTCTTTTTACAATCTTTTTTTTACACAAATACGGATGGGGACGTTGAACCGAGCGAGTGACGCCGGCCTGCACGTGTCGCTTGCAAGTTGACCTCGTGACCTCTCAAATGGTTCCGAAGTCGCCGTTGTTCTTAAGCGTGTCCGGCTTGGGTCGATAATCCATCTTGGGGGCCCAGCTCTGCGATCTTGTTTTTCCTGGGCCAGACCGGGTAACATGGAAAGAAACTTTGACGCCAGTGCCATGCCAGCTTCGTTACAGCTAGCCCAGGGGCGATGAGGCTTAAGAACGTCACCGGTGGGCCGGGTTGAGTGGACCCGGCCTGGCAACCGCGGTGCGGTCATTGCGCGCGGGGAGTTAATGACCGTGAGAGCAGTGGAGAGCGTTCGCAGTGGGTCGGCGGGTGGCTGCGAATGAGATGACGGATAAAGCAGGTGCAGTCATCTCCCTGGTGTGAGAATGGGCACGGGGGAAGCGGGACCGAAGCAGATGGTGAGTGACTGCGTGTGGAAGCGGCGGTTAGCGCGCTGCATTACTAAGCCGGCGACCCGAGTTCAATTCCCGCTCACGGCCAACACCAGTGACGGTTATCTTAACCGGTCCTGGGCCTCCTCCTGCTAGGTCGACTCGGCCTCAAATTAGTACCTGGTGCGGTGTGTAAACATCACCACTGGGCAGACAAAGGCGGTCGGGCATGGTGCTGGCCACCAATCCCCTCGTGTGCTGTGCTGGCCTTCATAGGTGCTCGCTTAACAGCACTTGCCCCAACAGTCTTTTAGGACTGTACGGGGGATCTTTGTCTTTGGAGCTAGTACGAGTCTCAAAAGGCGGGGTGGGGAGAAGAGGGGGGTGGTTTCAGAGAGAACAAATAAATAAATGTGCGGTGCGAGAGAGAGAGAGAGATGAAAGACAAATCGATACCCGAATTGAAATATTGTCCTTGAGTGTAAATACTACAAAGAGGGGATAAAGACTGCCGCGTGAAAGGAATATCGAATTGTGCATTTTACGGTTGACGTCGTCTTTCCAGAGATGAGAAGAGAGCGAGAGGTGCAGAGCCCGGGATTGTTGCGTGTTGCCTCGTCGCTGTAGTTTTGGGCGGATCGCGTTATTTTGCCTCGCTTGAAGCTGCCGTGTGACCTTCATTTACCACATCGTCTCCTCCCGTGAAACGGCTGTTGAGCGAGCGACGCTTGTGGCGAGATTGCTTTAAATCTCTAACCCGCTCTGGTGATCGCGAAAGTGGATCGTTTCGTGTGTCCCGAGCGCCAATTTAAAAGTAAAGCGGTGGGAAAAGTGTGCGACGGGGCAGCGATATTTTAAGCCGAGCGATGAAGCTGTGAGTGCTAGTTGGAACATCGGCACGCGTTAAAGTTGCCCAAGATTTTAGTTTGTCACATATATAAAGGGTATTTCCCCACACTCGCTCGCTTTGGGAACCTTTCTGCCGTGCAGCTGAACTACGTGTTAAATTGAACTAAAACTGCTTCCTGGGCAAAACCTCACGTGGAGTCTGTGCCATTTACAGGGAGAGAGTGGCGAGTTGTTAACTACCTCGCCTAGTATACAGGAGGTCGTGGGTTCAATCCCGACTCTTGACACCCGCTGTATATTTAGTGTTTGCATGTTGTCCCCTCCTTGGTCGTGTGGATTTTTCTTCGGGTCCTCCCGTTTTTCTCCTCCACATTTTAGAAACATGCACTTAACAGTATTTGTGGCTGCTAGAAATGTCCACGTGGTAAGCCACTTGAGTTATCACTTGCGGCCAGGTCGCTTCTGAGAAGGAGCTATTTCGCTCGGTTGTCCTTCCCTGGTCAAGTAAAAATAGCATGGCTCGTAAATTTTCTTCTAGCGTTGTGCTCATTTTTTATTTTATTCGTGGAGGATTGAGTCTATTCGGACAATACGGGAAAGCGCAGGAGAGCCGACGACTTTTTGCCGAGAGGATGTTGTGAAATCTGTGAACATGGAACAATAAAGTGGGCTGCAGTGTAACGTCCGGGAGGATGGCGCATACCTATGTTATTTATTTGTACTGTTCTGGAAAATAAATCAGGGGTGTGTGTGTGTTGGTTGTGGGGGCGTGTTTCAGGGTAGGGCATTGGAACAGGAGAGGATCAGACTTTAGCGCCTCCTTGCCAGACGCAGCCCGCCGCACAGGCTTTGTGTACACGCGATAAGTCAAACTTTAAAACCGGTTTCGGGGGGGAAAAAAATGCACGTATGAAAAAATTCCTGTTCCTAGGTGTGTGGGATTGAGTCACACGGAGCAAATGAATGAGCTCCTTTGATGATGCTGGAAGTAGCCCTCCACAATGTTCCAGTGCCACCAATTCACTGGATTTCTGAGCAAGGCAGACAGGATATCATCGCACGGCGCGTGTTGTTTGTGTGGAGTGCTGGCTCAAAAAAAAAATAGAAGTGAAGAAACTTTATTGATTATCACATTCGTAAGGCCGATACGTTTGAGTTCTTTCGTAGATATTCACAGGTTGGTGTTCTTTTTTTTTCTCTCTTGACAGCTTTAAAGCCCTGAGATGGACATTACTTGGCTACCACGCCTTGAGAAGTCAGGTGGCATGCGTCCTTTGGAGTGACCAGACCCTGCCCACAGAATGTGGAAGTTTCACCTCTGGACCAGGGGCCATAAATCTAAATAAGAATCGCCCGACACCCGTTTAAGCAACGTGAACAGCTCTGACTGCTCACTTTGATTTATGCATTTATTGCTTTTGAACTTTGCGGCCAGGAATTGATTTTTTTTATTTTGAAGTCGGCTGCCGTTGAGTGAAGCTCACGCCGGGCTGCGAGCGGTGACGAGAGGGCTGCTCTTGCGTCGTGCGTGACTCGTTGCGCAATGGCATTGAACGCGCCAAGGCGTGCGCGCGGCGGCTGAGGTCCTTTTTGTTTTGCTGCGCGAACTTCCCTCTGATCTCCCCGACCTCGCCGAGTCGCGCCCAGCGAGCATTAAGAACCGGTTTTACCGAAATGTCGCCTTCACTCAATGGCTAGCGTGTGTGCTCGCCTGTGTGTGTGCGCGCGCACGCTAACAGCACTTGCCCCAAACCGTCTGTGAAGGCTACGTTGGGGGGATCTTTGCCTTTGTGCGCACGCGCGTGTGTGTGTGTGCGTGTGGCGACATGATTTCGATTCCCGCTCTCGGCCAACACCAGTGACGATTATCTGAACCGGTGCTGGGCCTCCCCTAGGTCGACGCGGCCTCAAATTAGTACCTGGTGCGGTGTGTAAACATCGGCACTGGGAAAACCGAGGCGGCCATGGCGTGGTGTTGCCCATCTACGCTCTTGTGTGCTGTCCAGGCCTCTTCATAGATGAACGCTAACAGTGCTTGCCCCAACAGGCTATTACAGGCTGTACGGGGGATCTTTGTCTTTATGTGCACGAGTGGATGTGTGAGTGCATGGTAGTGAGTGAGTGGGACAAGTGTGACGCGCTGTTAAAATGTTGCCCTGATCCTTCGTGTGCGCGCGCAGAGATGGGATTCCTCCGTACCGCTTCAAGAAGCAGCAGCGGAGGGAGATGCACCGGAGCATCCGGGCGAATGGACGGGTGGCCCTACCACACTTCCCTGTGAGTAGCCCAATGCCAGACCTGCAGCGCCACTCCTCAACATCCTATGGACCTGTTTAACGTGTGACAAGATAAATAAGCAGACGTATCCATATCTGCACATGACAAATACAAGTATTGCTTACACAACCCATTAGCCGCATGGCCGTTTAGAAGAGCATAATGTTAGGCAATGATTTAAAGACGAGAAAACTCTGGACCGGTTTTGACATGCAAAGTCGGGCTTGCTTGGATCAATGCTTGCTTGTCAACTGCCGATGGTACAGCTGCGGATGGACCCTATCTTCACGCTATGGGCTCCTAGTTCAAGGCAACATTACGTAGCCGTGATGCATGACCAAAAATAATCATTCGTGTCATGATGGAAAATATAAATAACAAAACAAATATTTCGGTGATTTACAACACGAACGATTGTTTTGAGTAGTTTATTTTGTAGCTATTTCTGGTACTATTGTCTCATTGTTCACACTGCATTGGCGTTGAAGGAGGTGCGCTCTGTTTATTGCAGGTGTTTGTAATGGTTGCAAAAAAATGTCACAATTGATCTGGGTTTTCTACGGTAAGCCCGTGCCGTATGAATGTGGAATTGACACTGCTAAAATTGAGCATCACACTGCGACCTTGGCTTTTGAGTTATTTTGCAAATGACGAGACTTTCTTGACTGCTGATGACATTAAAATGGGACTTTTTTGCCAGAATCAAAGTATAAAAAAATAAGATAACCACCATAAATAATGGTGTAGACCAATAAGTTTAAAAGACAATGCATACATTATCAGAGCATGTTTGTTTGCATGTTCACCACAAGTAAGTGTGGTTAATGCAGACTTGATTCCTTGCAAAAGGTTTCTATTTGGTGTTTGAGCATCTTAACACAACTGTTTCATTGCTAGCAAGCGTAAACACCTATTCTTATTTTTTCATGCTCATGGCATTGTTTGCGTCGGAAAAGTTCACGGGCGGTAAATAATGAAAACCCAGCAGCAGCATGTGGTGGCGTTGGAGAAAAAATGTCGAGTCGGATAAACTCGACGCGGCCAACATCTAGCTGAGCATGACCTTGAAGTGTGCATTTTCTAACTGCCGGGTGCCCTTTGTGGGCTGTAATGTGGCAAGTGTGCGTTTGTTCCTGGCATCGCTCAATGTGGTTACAGAAGCACTGACAAGGAGCGTGTGCAAACGACACGCGGGCACGACGTTGGCTATTGAATGTATGTTTGTTGAACTTCGTCCGCACGCCGCACGTAGCCAAACGTGATAATCTCATTGAAGGCAAGGAACTAGGACGCGGATTTTTCTGCGCTGCCCTCCATTGCCCACAACGTGGGCAGCGGCCTACAGCACCCGTTTAATGCGTGGTGGTCGCCCATCTACGCGCTGTCCAGGCTCAAACCTCTGCTTAGCTGAAGCGGAGATCTGTTGGGATTGGGCGCACTCGAGGTGTTTTTGGGCCACGGTCATCGTGTGTTCATTGAAGGATAATTGCCTGGCGATGGCAGTTGTTTTAGTGCGGTGAGCGTAGTGGGTTGCAGCTCGGTCTTGCTTGTGCGTATTACGCAAAATTGTTTGTTTCCAAAACTTGTAAAACACTCGGTGAAAAACAACTGGCTGAGATGCACATTGTGACGCTCTCCTGAAAAAGTCACGCTTCCTCGGTGGATTCCACGGATAAAGGACGTCAGTATTATGATCTGAAGGAGGGTTTGAGAAAGAGCAATGTGTTACTTTTGAATAACGTTGACTTCAAAGTGTATGAGAGGGTAAGTGATGTCACTCATCAACAGTTCGACTTTTTTTTTTGGCAACTTAAAAGTCAAATGTCTTTTGCGTTGGGTCCACGGGCAAAAGTCAAATTCATAAGGACTACTAAAGACGAGGCTTGTGACTATCAATAGATTGGTTAGAATCATCTTCTTGGTTCTTTCGGTAAAGTCACGTAGAAGGGAAATAATAAAATAAAAAAAATATAACATAATAAAATATGTTTTTATTTTATTATTAAACATAATACAATATGTTTTATTTGTATTATTTTATTATTTCCCTTCTACGTGATGACTTTACCGAAAGAACCAAGAAGATGAATCCCTGCAGTCACGAAAGCTTTAAATCGAAATGGTTAGAATCAATTTGTGCTTTCAATTCTTTGAATTACCTTTGCGGTATGTGATGTTTGTAATGGGTTCATGTGAACCCCTGCAGACACTAGAGCGGAGCTTCGTTCACCA
Source organism: Lampetra planeri (assembly GCF_965212315.1). Taxonomy (NCBI): domain Eukaryota; kingdom Metazoa; phylum Chordata; class Hyperoartia; order Petromyzontiformes; family Petromyzontidae; genus Lampetra; species Lampetra planeri. Next base: position 5,970,104 of record NC_136141.1, read on the forward strand.
GAATGTTAAAGTGAAAATAAACTCCATTCCGGAATTGAATCGTGACCTTGAATTGTGACACTGCGTCAAGTGCACGATGTTCGTGAGTTGTTTCGCGCCTTGTCAAGACGGATGCATTTTCCCAATTAATAGACGCACATCTTGAGATGTTACGCTATGACAGTGGTCCACAAGTGATACTCTTGCCAATAGTTTCACAGGGTCACTTTAATTCCCCACAAAAGAAATACCCCAGCGCCAGTGGTAATTGAAACCGTGCCAGTAGGTTCAGTGTTGAGAGCGTGTCAATCTCTGTGTTCCTCGCCTTCTTGGCTTGAAAATGTTTGCACACTGAGACGTCCATGTGTCCCAACACACCTTCACTTGCCGTCTTGTTTCATGTTGCCTCGTTTGTGTGGACAACAGCAGTGCACACTGTCGCAGTGTCCTCCAATAGTCCACACGAGCTTCATGGTTGAAGATTAAAATGGCCTTAATTGTACTAACTGCGCATTAGTAATACATTTTTTTGCTTTCCTTTGATATCGTTTTGGTTAATAATAATATGAATGTATAAATAAACAAATGAGCCGTTTACCCCCCCCCCCCTTCATAATCCCTCCAACTAACGGTGTCCGCGTGAACGGGCATAAAACGCCCGGGCCCCATTTCCAATCTCGATTAAACAAAATCGGCTGCGTGCCGGCTTTCAAGGTGAATGAGTCGGACTCGAGGAAAATCCTCCAGTGAGATGCTTGCACAACAACTCCCCCCACCGCCTTCGCGTGGGCCCAGCCGCCCTTGTGACAGCGGTCCGGTGCGGTTATCGAGGGTCCTTGGTCTCGTGTGGGGAGCCTCGTCGCAGCTTTACGCTCTCCGCCGCTGCATTTTCGGTGACTCTTAATTTTTTGCGTGCTCCCGACTCTCCGGCTTGATGTCCTGTTGAGATTTACCTTTCTGACCAGGCTGCCGACATGAAATGCCGAGTTGGGGGGGGGGGGTTGCATAGACTCGATGTTACCGACCATCTGAAGTTGTCAACTGGTATCTGAGAAAAAAAATCTATCTGTCTTAAAAGTTGTGAGAAAGAACAGTTTTTAAAATGCTTGATCGCTGTTACAACTAGATGGCGTGGTGGCAGCTGGTGCGGCTGGTTCGGGGTGGGAGGGGAGGGGTGCGTGGTCCGGGGGAGAAGTCAGGCTCGTGGTGGGGCGGTTAAAAGAGCTCCGCTCGTTTTTTTTGGGAAATAGCCCCATCTTCGGGAGGTCGGTGCAGGATGAAGGGAAGGGATTGGGAAGTGAATTTGGGAGAAAATGAATGGAGCAGCTCGGCCACAGTCTGCGCTGAGCTGATAGGCGTGCGCGCGCCCGAGGTGTCTTGAAGCTCTCGGGGCAGATAGTAGCCCCGGCAGGCCATCCCTCCAACTTAAACGGCGGCAATCCTTCCCGTAGACTCAGGCCCCCCTCCCCCCCATCCCGTGGTGGGCCCACGCGGAGGCCTAATTTCCTCTCCGTTGACCACCCTTCATCAGTTTTGTAAGTAACGTTTTTTACAGATGAGCCCGATTTAGTTTAGAGTTGGTGTGTTTTTACATAATAGTATATTCTTCTCAGGAGGAGCGTTAATTTCCCCCCCTCCCGATACGTTCCATTCATTGGCTACCACATTCTGATAAGCTCCCCCTCCCCTCTCCTCCCCATTAACTTGTATTTAAGAGCTTGCATCTTGGAATCCCTGCCTCACCTGATGCAGCAAATCTGGCTGTGACAGTCCCACCTGATGACGGAGACTTGTGTTGCCTCCGAAACGTCGTGATTTTATTATTTTATTGTTATTTATTTCATTTTTTACCTACGTGACTTTACCGAAAGAACTAAGAGTATGAATCCTTGCAGTCACGAAAGCTTCAAATCTAGCGTTGTTGAAGTTCTCCAGCTGATCGGGTGGAGGGGGGGGGGGCTTGCTGGCTTTGGCTTTATGTTACAGCGCACACTTTGCGCATTGCGTTTGTAGCCGGAGCAACTTACGTTTAGAGAAGCCCGAGAGGAGGGAAGTGATGGGCAGAAGTTTAGAAGAAAAAAAAATATTCTGAAGGACATTTTTGACGTTTCATTCCGTCTTTGAAAAGACTAAGAAAAACCCAATCATTACTGCTTTCAGTTTGCTGGCCGCTTATGAAGTTGTGTGGCACACTCTTTAAAAAAAAATTTCTATTCTGTTCCGAGGCTTTTTATTTCACAGATGTCTTGCTCGTCTGAGTACTGGAATGGCCACTGGCTCTTTCGCATGCCCCTTTTATTCCTTTAATGCTGGGTGCGAATGAGACAAGTGGTGAGTCTCGCTGTTTGCACACTTGCTGGCCACAACTTGATTTCCTCGCCTTAACCTGCTAAGAGCTGCACTCACAATCACGCCCGTAAGTCGGGCCCAGTTTTTCTATTTTTTTGTCTCGATCACAAATATTACATTATTCATTTATTACGATGTGGCATCGTTTAATTTATTATTATATTATTTCTTAGCTCCCGAGCCTCGAAAGCAACTGCGGACTGAAACGGTAAACACGCTTGTGGTTTTTGGGGAATGAAGCTTGCCCATTGTAAAGAAGACCGTCGCAATGCAGCAACATCTGCCCGCCCGCCACTTGCCCTACGAGCAGCACTGCTTGGGTTAATGTTATTGTAATTAATGGGGGAAGTTTAATTTCAAGGTGGAGGGTGAACAGGCGGGAGAGAGTGTGGAAAAGGGAAAAGGAATGCTTCTCATCTTGCGTGATATATCCAAACCAGTCGGAGGTCCCAACAGCCTTGGAAATAGAAGAAAATTAATATAGTTTGAAGTCTCTCTTAGAACCATCAAAACAGCAACCAGCTGAGTTTCCCCTATCAGAAGTAGTTGCGGATCGTGCCGAGTTAAAGATTAGTCCACCGATGTCAGCCTCTCTCCCTACAAATCACTTTTATTAAAGGGAATAATTCACAAGCCCGAAAAGATGCTCCGAGTGGGTCTTGTTGTGAGTTTTGAGAAGGGGGGGGGGGGGGTTGAGAGGCGGGGGATGACAACAAAACCACCTTAATCTGGTGTCAGAACTAATTTTTATTCAAAGGCCCCGCGGTTCAAAAAGTGCCTCTGGCTCGCCATTTCGGGGGTATTTCCCCCCCCCCCTCTTCTTTATGTTTTTTTTGCTGCTGCCGTTCCTGCCGTTTTATCTTAGTCATCTCATGCCTCGCATTGAACCCACTGGGGTGGCTTAGAAGTATAAGGTGCCCTGTGTTAACACAGAAAGCGCCGTACAGCCGCCTGTGATCTGTGGGGGCTCATCCACTGTTCCTCCTTTCCTTTGCTCGCTGCGATGGCTCCCTCTTCATGTAGCCCACCGGGGGGGGGGGGGGGATTGTAACCTTTTTTTCTTTGCCTTATTGGCCACGTACGCCAAACCCCCCCCCCCGAGCCCCGACATTCGAACCGCCGCCCGACGTGTATTTGTTCAACGATGATTAGCGCAATCCGTACGATCGGTCCTCTGCGTAATTTCAAATTAATAGGTGATTAATTATTCGTAGGAATTCTTTTTCAAAAAAATATATGGGAGTAGGTTTTCCCCTTTTTTCTGGCAACAATAACTAAACGGTTTACAGCCCTTTGCCAATCCACTGCTGGGCAAAGGCACCGTCATGCATTGTCGGCCCTGGTGGGTTTGTTGGACCGTACTTCATCACGCTGGTCAATTTGGGCGCCGGGTGGACCGAGACACGTTCAGATGTGAGTGTGCCACTGACGTTAGTCCACGACAGGGAACCGAATTCATGTCTCTGGCTTCATAGTGCAGTGCACTAACCCACTGCAGACAGCTCCTTCATCTCCCCTCCACGCACACACATTTGTATTATCTGCTTATAAAGTAGATTATTTTTTTTTATAATAAAATAATTTACATCGTGGTTTATTGATCTGTTTTATTTGTTCCCCCCCACCCTTGCTCGCTGTGGGGGTTGTTTTGAGTAGTTTTTTTTTATTTGAGCATTTGATTAGAATTATGTTTACGTATTTATCGGTTTTTTTCTCGGGTTTTGTCATTAGTTCGTCTCGATGCGTTTCGTCTTTTCTGGCTGCTTCGGAGCACTTTTTTGTCGGCGAGAGCACTTGAAAGCCATGCACCATGGAGCAAGCCATCAGAACGTGATATGTTGCACAGATAATTAGGACTAATTAAACGTCATCTGCGGCGAATTAAATAAAATCGGGAGCCCATAAACGTATTGCCATTATTATTCTCCTCGTAATGAGTGGAACAACTTTCTGCCGCTATTATTTTTATGCCCTTCAGCCAGGATTTTTTTTTTCTCGTGGCCTTTTTAGGGTATTGGCTTATACACTTGACGAAAAATTGAAGCAACCCACACACGAAATTGCAGAATTTCACTTGTAGATGAATCCTTCAGTCATGTACCCAGGGCCACCCCTCCTCTCAATCGTCTGTCTGTCTGTCCGTCTCCTTGCACATCATGTTTGTATGCGCGTATGTTTGTGCATACGACCTATGGGTTCTGAGCTTCCCTTAGGTTGGCTCAGCTTCAAATGAGTAGCTGGTGTGTAAACGTCGCCACTGAGGAGACAAAGGCGGTTGGGTGTGGTGCTGGCCACCAACCAACTCGCGTATCATGCCGGCTTTCATAGATGTTCGCAAACAGCATTTGCCCCACAACTCTGTTAAGTCGATGTCTTTGTACGACCTATGGGTGGGCGCAGTGTGTGATACGTGTGCATTTACGAGGGGCAAGTTTGTGTGGGGTATGTTAGTGGCCAGTGTGCGTGGGTACGTGTCCCTGTTAAGGTTCAGTGTGTGCTTATACCTTTTCGAGTGTGTACTCGTTTACTCTATAAAATATCCATGCACTGCATACATATACACACACGAGGACACAGACACGCGCGCGCGCACGCAAACACAAGCGTGCATCTTTCGCGTTTGTCTCCTTGGGTCTGTTTGATGTTCTCTGTGGTAGCTTTGAAATCGCGGGAGTTCAGAGAGGGTTGTCGTGTCCGGCCGCGTCTGTAAGTAGGAGAGGCTGCGCCCAGCAGAGTCGGTCGGATTCGGCTGGTGCATCATCGGGGGTGGTAGGGGGATGTCGAGTGGGGGGGGGGGATGTGGGGGTCGGAGAGAGGGTGGGAGGGGGGGGGGTCATCCAAGGGTGTCTGCTGTCCATGGGACATCCAGGGAGGATGGTCGTCCGTGCGCTCATCCGCTCGCTCGCTCACAAGCGCAGACCAACCGAGCGAGCTCGGCGCTGTCCGTTACCCATCGCGTGAATCTTCCAGACGTAGCCTCTCAAGACCAACGGGGATTTAGTTCGGATTATTTTTGTGAATTAACATCACGTAGAGCCAGGTGAGAGCCCGGTGATTTTTGTTTCGGTGATTTTTTTGTTTTAGTTTTCATGCAGTGGCCTCATCGGCAAGAGCGGTGACTTATGAAATGGGTAAATTCCTTGCGTGGCACCGGGCAGGAACTATTTTTTGAGCAGGGGGTGGGGGAAGGGACAAAAACGAACAAAAACTACTTTCTCATTCATACTTATTCGCGTATATTAAAGCGGCAAATCATTTACTGTGCCAGTGTTTGTTTGTGTTTTTTTTTTTGTAGAAGTAATCATTTTCAAGCGCAGTTCATCTAATTCCACCACCAGGAGCGGTGTCCGCGTTTGAAAGGCGGCGCTGTACCCAGGCAGAGGGCCGACTCCGCTGGTGGTTCCCTTATTATGGCGGTGCGACTCGCCGCGCACTTTTTGTGCGCGTTTGAATGTCCCCCAGGGCCCACGTGTCGTGCGGCGTAGTTTACCAATTCCTTTCTACCTTCTCCCTTCGTCTCTCTCGCTAAAGATGAGAGCCAGCGGGGCGGTCGGCTCCCTTTTATTGGTTTGCATTTCCCAAGCAAATGTAGATTCACCTCGGGGAAGCTCGGAAATACTGAGCGCAAGAACAGCTTGCCGCTGACTTTGGTGCCGGTTACGCTACGCAGTTTTTTGTATTTTATTTATTTAGCCTCTATTAAAAACGCGAACGCTTCACGAGGCGCATCTCAATCTCGCTTCCCCCGGCGAGCGGAGAAGCGTGGCCGCGATCTGCGTCGATTGCAGCACGCCGGTCGCGATTGCGATTCCTCCTCCTCTTCATTCCCCTGCGGTTGCCCGACGGAACTGGCTTTCCGCCGCCGTCACAGCCACCGCCGCCCCGCGAGCCTTCGCGAACAGCGCGTGTCGCTCGAAAGCGAACGCGAGAACACGGATGCTCGCAGGTCGACGATTAGTTCGTCGTTTGGTGCCGCGATCGTATTTTTTTTTTTATTTGTTACGATCATTGTTATTTTTTTTCAATTTATAACCCCCTGAGAAAGACGACGACGACGACGGCTTTGTTTGATGCCGGGGTTTAAAGCCGTCTTTATTTATTTCCTCCCCCCCCCCCCCCTCCTCCACCCCTTGCACCGGCAGAGGACAAGTCGCCTGCCCAAGGAGATGGGACCCGTGGACCCGAAGAAGTTTGCGGCCGACCTGATCTCGCGCCTCGAGCTGGTGAAACGGGAGCGCGACGCCCAGGAGGGCCTGGAGGAGCGGCTGCAGAGGCTGCGCGAGGTGAGGGTCTGCTGCGCCACGGCGTGTCGCGCGGTGTCACGCTCGCGTGTGCACGCGCGTGCGCCGTGTGCACGCGCGCGCGCCGTGTGCACGCGCGCGCGCCGTGTGCACGCGCGCGCGCCGTGTGCACGCGCGCGCGCCGTGTGCACGCGCGCGGCTTCTCCCGGCCGTCACGACGGGACGACGCGTCCCCGGTGCGGTGGCCTTGTCCTTCTTTGCGGCTGCGCGAGCCGCGGTGGGAATTGATTGCCAGCCGACTGGCACTTCTTTAATTGGCTGTCGGGAAAGTTGTACTCGTGTTTGCCGCTGACAGTTTTGACAATGTGGGGGGGTTTTATTTTCGTATGCGCATGAGCGTGTGCACGCAATGTAAACTCTGTTTTCGTCTTTGCAAACGAGCCTGTTATTCGTGGCGAAATGTGCGGATTTTTCTTTGCCGGCTTATGAAGAGCGTTGATAAATACCGCCGTCACTTCCGTCTCGCGTGACAAATCCGATGAGCGCCACGCTCATCCTGGATGCTCACTTTTTTTGTTGTTGTTGCGGCAAAACACAACGAGCGTTGCTTGTGGCGCCCGCTTTATTTACTCCATTCGCCGCGGCACACCGCTTAAGCCACTGGGGCGGCTAAGCCTCTCCACCGTATTCCGGGCGCCCGTGATTGCCTTAACGATTGTCCGGGCAGAGTTTATCCGCGGGGGGAAAGTATCCTCGGCCTTATCTGCCGCAAGGCGGCCGCGTTTTTAACCGGCGGGGTTGTGAGAGCACCTCCTCACCTTGAGTCGCCCCCCCCCAACCCTGCCCCCCAACTCTCCGCCCATCCCTCTCCCCCTCCGGTCGAAAAAGCACTGTGCACACTTTAATGAGGGTGACTGGAGAGCAGTGGTTTCTTGACACTGATGTCCCATCCACGTCCTAATGGGACGGTGAGTGGACCAGTTGATACTCAGCCGCTGCTGCTGCTGCCACAGTGGGGCTTCCGTCCACGGCCACCCCAGAACTGTCAGGTGCTCGGAAATATCCGGTAGCGGCACTCTCCCTTGCCCACAACCGCTGATGGCCGTCGGGACCGGCAGCACCGCCGCTCATTGGGAGCTCACGTCTGGCTTAGCGGAGTGCACAGCGCGTTAAGTTGTGATGCTGGAGCTCCTCGGTGTGTTAAGTGGTGGGTTGGTGCAAGCGTTAGTTTAGTGTCTCTCTAACGTTACATCGAGCTCTTTTAGGTTAGCGCAACTTGTTTTTGCCGTAAAAATGACGACTTGAGCGTTGAAATGTTAGCGAGCGAGATACTGTTTTTGCCTCTTGCGATGAACGTGTTGCGAGCCACTTGAGTAGAGTGTACTTGCAGGCCGAACTGAGAGAGAGAGAGAGGCACTTGTGTAAACTGTAGGCAAATAAAAGCCACGAGAGCATGAAAGATTTTGAAAGTTTGTCTTGTCCGGAGTTTTGTTGTTGTTATCATTTGTACCATTTCTAAGCTGTACTGCAGCGTCATACAATTCTCAGAGCCGTATTCTTTTTAATAAGCGTAATGTGGCGATTTTTTTTTATTAGCTGGGGGGGCGGGGGGGTGAGGGGAAAATCTTACATGGCCTTTTAATAATAATAATTAAAAAAAATAGTTTTGCTTTGTGCTTCCAGATGGTCTTTTTCCAGTTGGAAACTGACTTAAAGAAAAAAAACGAGTGAGAGAAAGAAAAACGGGAGCCCCTTTTGATATGTCTTCTCAAGCCCAGCGAAGGGTGCTCATTTAAATAGGTTTTTAAAGGGCCCTGGCTGAGAGGGGCTCCGGCGCACTGGCGAAGTCTCGGCCTTACCCCGCTGGCTTATGCAGATTACGGTGTGCCCAGCCGGACTCTCCGAGAGCCTTGAAAGCGAAGCCTTCCCTGCCGCCCACTCCCTCGCAAGCCCCGCTTTGATAGGATCGTCCCCTTCGAGGGACGCGGAGAGCGAGCTGATCCTCGCTCCAGAAACAAACATTCGCTGCATAATTAAAGACGGTCCCGTGGCCTGTCCGAGGGACGCGCACTCGCAGGGCGCGTGGAGAGAGTGAGAGTGAGAGAGGTGAAAACAACAGCAAAAAAACACAAAAGGACGAGAGACAAAGAGAAATAGCGGCGTGGTTTCCGCTCTTTGCCGTCCGCCCCGCTGCGTGTGCTTGGCGCTCGTGCCGCGCTTGGCTTGGGAACTCAAAAGCCCCGTCGCTCGGCGTGCACCTGTCAACATGAGTGGGACCCCAGCCCCACGCTGGCCAGGACTGAGTGACTCACCTCCCGTTTTATTTATTCACTGCGAAACGGGGGGGGGGGGGCGTTGCTTTTTGTAGATTAATGTATTATGCACATGGCCGATGTGCGGTAAATGCCAATGCGAGGATCGCGGCACTTGGTTTATTTGTTCGATGGGCTTATCGTGGTCACATTGGTTAATTGTGTTTGTCGATTGTCATTTTAGCAATGGCCAGCTGGGTGAAACGAGGGCAAGAGTCATCCACTCGCTTTTAAATTCGTCAGAAATATGTTTAACTGCTGACAAGGCATGGTCGTCATGGCGCCTTCGTGATAACCTGCGTGCGGAATACCAAACGTACTTCATAATCAGGAGGTTGCGATTTCAAACGCTGGCCAGCGGTTGACTTTGCCCATCATTCCTCCAGGGGTTAATAAAATGTGGTCATCTATTTGAGTCTCCCGTTGCTAGAATAGTAGATTGTGTAGCTGGTGCAGGAATTTCTACTGTTGCCGGAGCTGAGCAGCAGCAGCCTTGCGCTGTGTTCGGAGGGCTGCACGTTGACCGACGTAATGTTGCGCGCAGCGTGTACGCACAATGTGAGATACCGTCACACTCTGTACAACAAGTCAAAGCATATCGGAGCGCAAATGAGCCATGGCGTATTGCTCGTGACCGGGTCGTGACCCCCTGTGCCAACAGTGGAAATTCCACATTGCCATAGAGGCGGGCAGTGTTGCCATCGGGACTGATCACCGGTGACTTGGGGACAGTGGGGGGGGGGCACTCATTTTGTCGACACTGCAGAGATGATGAGCTGAGTCAATCCCAAACTTCTCATTGAGCTTTCCATCATTTTAGGAGTGCGCAGTGCATTCTATGCACAGCATCAGCCGTAACATTGTTGTATATACAGGGTGTCCCATAAGTCTGGAATCATAGGAGAAATCATAAAAAAAAGGCAATAATAAAGCCTTTATTCACAGAACCTGCTCAATGTGTCCACCATTGTTCCTGATCTTGATTTGAAGCTTTCGTGACTGCAGGAATCCATACTCTTTGGTTCTTTCGGTAAAGTCACGTGGGTAGAACCAACTAGTAATGTTCCTGATGAACAACTCCTCGAAGGTCCCCTGCGTGGTTGATCTTGTGTGGATCCCATTTCCCTAAACTTTGCAACAAGTTTGCTAACACAGCTCTGTGTTGTTGGCTCTCTGTCTGGATGCAGCCTGTTAAATACAACGGCGACCTCCCTCTGTCTCCGATTGCCTATGATGAGTATAATTATCTGGACTCGTTCTTCTTTACGGGGAGACATCTTGGGCCTGCAGAAACAAAAACAAAATCTGAATTAGTTATTTTTCCCTATGATTCCAGACTCATGGGACACCCTGTATAATCAGTCACACACTAAGTGCCTGTGTGTGGGTATGCATATGGAAATGTGGGGAGTGATGCAGTGTTTCATGCAATGTGTTATATTACAACCACGGCAAACATTAGTGTTCCTGGGTCTTAAATTCGTACCTGGTGTCATGTAAACATCAGCACTGGGAAGACGCAAGGTTCAACCTACTTCTGGCCACATCACCATTTCATTGACTGAGCCAGCCTGAATAGGTCCTCGCTATATAGCAGCACTTGTCCGTACAGCTATACTGGGGGGGCGATATTTGTGTATGCAAATGTCCCGTGTAGCGCACTCCCCATTGACACAGACGCGTCCTCTCTCTCTCCACGCGCAGGAGGAGGAGAGCCTGACGGCCGACGTCTCGGCGATGAGTGGCTGCGGCGGTCGCGAGCTGCTGCTTCCGCTCTCGCACCAGCTGCACCCCTTCGCGCTGCTCATGCGCGCCGGTGGCGGCGGCGGCGGCGGCGCGGACGCGGTGGTGGCCGTGACGGCGGTCGCCCCCGAGGACGACCCCGAGTCGATCCTGGACGAGCACGTGTCACGCGTGATGGGCACGCCCGGCCAGCGCTCGCCGCTGCGAGGCCGTTCGCCCGAGCGCCGGCTCGTGCCCCGGCTGCAGTCCGTGTTCGGCACGCCGCTCCTCCCGGCGCTGAACCCGCAGCAGCACCAGCAGCTCGCGCTGCAGGGACAGCTGGCGCCGGCGACGTCTCTTGCGGCGCCGGCCGCGGTCGGGTGCGGACGGCCGGGTCACAAGACGCACGTGCAAGTGCACCATCACCACGTGCACCACCACGGGCCCGAGGGCGACGCGGCCGCCCCCCAGAGGCCTCCGTACGCGTTCGCTGGCGCGGCCGCGGAACCCTACGGTGGCGTGCGGACGAGCGGGCCTGACGCATACGGCAGGTACGTACGCCGCGAACGCGGAGGTTTTGCGTGCAAAATGCACGGTTGGCACGCGTCCCGAGGAATCGGATGTTTCGCTGACGTCTGGCCCCTGGGTGAGGCTGCTGCGCTTGACTCGTAGTCGGAAGACCGCGAGTTGAAATCCTGGTCTGGGGTTGGCTAAAGCTGTCATCGTCATCTATCATAATCAATTATCGTCGCTGTTCTGTGGGTCGGTAAAAGTAGGTACCGCTTTGTGGGAAGTCACCAGGGGTTTGTCCTGTTGATAGACTGGCGTCTTTCAGAGGAAAGCAACATTGCCACCCCCACTGACCATTAAGACCATCAGTTCACGACCCATTTTAATCAGGGGCTGCGGAAATAATCCGGAGCTACTGACACAGTGCCTCTCGCATGGCCATTATGAGCCACCTTAGCCACCAGCTACCTTCCACTATAGGAGGATTTTGTAGATGTCTCGTGTTTGTATTGGCCATTCTGACCTTGCTCAGCCATTGGCACAAAGGCAAGTTGGTGTCTGATGATGACGATGATGATGATGATGACAGTGATGCATCTTGTATTGGATTTGACAGCCATGGCTCCAGAGAGGCTCAACAAATGTATTTGTTGTCTCAATGAATAAGGAATATAAATGCGGTGAAAAGTGCGCTGTTTTCATCATGGATTATCAGAATCCCTGTTGGCACATGGCCGCCTCTTCAATATAAAGCGGGTCCACCCAAAGCAAACTCTTGTTTCTGGACTGATTGTAACACAGTTACCACACTTAGAGCATCTGGAACGAAAGGTAGCAATGAATTTCTGATGCACATGACCAGAGACTATTAATCCTATACCGCTTGCAGATAGACACGGTGATAGCGACCATGATTATGTTCATAATGGCAATGATGTACAGTAAGGATTAATTAACCGAAAGCAGCAGGTAGATACGATGATGATGATGATGATTGTAACAGTGATGATGATGAGCAGAGACTTAATTCAATGGTAATAGATATACACAGATTTGACGATGACGACGACGACGCTGTTAACGCAATCGCTCGTCCGTGTTGCAGTGGCAAAGGCATTCCGGCGGAAGAGGCTGACCGTGCTCGGCTCATCTGGAAGTGGATGATGGAGGGCGAAAGGGAGAGTGGCAAACACCACAAGTCCCCGCACAGGTACACACGCGAGGCCTCCGTGCATCCACGTCAGCCCCACGGCAGCACGGCCCGCTTGAGACTCGCACAACTTGCCTTCGATAAAATAAAGACGGTAACATCGACAGCAACACCAACCTTGCACTTATGATGCAACAAACGCGTGCTTTCAGGTGCTCTTCTGCGGCCGTCTGGAATGCTCTTCCTTGCGATATTAGGGAGCCACTGGAGCTATGAACTTTTAAATCTAGATCGAAAACTAACATCTTTAAGAACGGCTTTTTGTGTTTAGTTTGTTGGCCTTCTCCCTCACCTCCGATTAGCACGGTTAGCTATGTACTGTGCGAAAGAAGTTCAACATAGATACAAACATACAAATGTCCCAGAGCGCAGGGAAGGAAAGGAGGGAGAGGAAGCAAGTAAGGAGATGCAAAATCACGGTTGCCAAGGAAGGTTTTTAGGAGACAGGTGAAAGCAAAGATACAGGGGACCAGGTTTGAGTTGCCTGGGGATGAATTTCCAGAGGGTTCTGGGTGGAGGGGTAGTGGCTAAAAGAGCGGCCATCACTGGTCGAGCGGCGGGTCGTGGCAGCAAAGGAGGAGGTCAGAGTCCACGTGGTGGAGAGAGCGGGCTGGGACAAATCGGGGTGGAGAAGATCGCATTCTACATTCGAACGGTCTTAATTTACTCGTGTTTCTTTCCTTCTCTCGCTGCCCCGGGGTCTACCGCACGTCCGCCCGTCTTTCTCTGGGCAGTGGCGTCGTGGGGAAGAAGGCCCCTGTGTGCGACACGTCACGGGGGAGCTCGTCTGAACGCGTGTGGGGTGGTGGTGGCGGAGGTGGCGGCGGCGGCTGCGGCGGCGCCGGCGGCACCGGTGGCGCCGGCGGTCACGGCACTGGCCCCCCCTACGCGCGCCGTGCCGTGCAACCCTCCCACCCGTTCCTGCAGGACCCGGCCATGCCGCCTCTGCCAGCGCCGAACACTACCGTGCAGCTCGAGGAGGCCAAGCGGCGCCTGGAAGAGGAGTGGCGCGCTGGGCGCACGCATGCCGGCAAGCAAAGGTGGGCGGCGCATTATCTTCATCATCCGCGGGGGGCAGCCGGGTAAACGTAGAGTGGCTGAAGCTGCCGGTGGAGGGAGTTCCTGTGTTGGTTGATGTTGTGGTGGTGGGGGAGGGGTGGTGAGCGATGTGGGCGGGGGGGGGGGTTGGGGAGGCGCGGTGTGGCGCTAGCGCGTTCCGGCCAACGGAATGCTGGCCCTGCTCGTAATTCAAAGCACATTAGCCGACTAGCCCCCGAGCGCAGTAGTCGGGAACCTGCGCCTATGGAACCACGTGCGGCTCTTTAAGGAACTTCTTCGTAAAGTAATTTTTCAAGGACACGCACCGTGTCTCGTATTCACCGCATGCATTGCGGCTCTTGAAATATTGATGTATTTTTTGGGTTGCCGGAAAGCTGCCCAAGTACTATCCTTACCCTAACCCACTTGAGCAGACCAGCCTTTAGTACCGTTCCATCCCAGTAACCAACTTTGCAACCAGCCTGTAGTGCTACCCTTCTTGATGACACTAACTCTAAACCAATCAGCTACTGGCACGAGTACTTCCCCTAACCTTAACAACCAGTTGGGCGACCAGCCTTTAGCTATAGACCTGCCACTTAACAAAGCAACCAATTAGCTGCTTAGCCTGCGCACAAAAAATAATACATGTTCAATTAATTCTGCTTGGATCAGCCCTGGAGGCTAAATCTGATTAAAAACTAAATGTTGGAAGACTGCCACGTGGTCAGAAGGAGCCCCGTTGAGTTTGTATTGAATAGACTCCAGGGGTGGTTCTCTGGTATCATCTTTTCGGGACTGTTCTCCGATCATGCTTTGTAATAATATTTCCAGGATGTTGTTTGTTTTCCATCCTGACATTTCTTAAATATTGGCAATAATGCACTCCCGTACACAAACACACACACACACGGACGTCTGCTGACACCATCGCGGAAGCACTCGGATGCTGTCGCGAACGCAAACCACCCATCGCACACCCGTACGGAAACACGCCACGCACTTGCGCGCGGCTCTCCGATGTGTTCTTCCGGTTGAACCGCGCATTGTTCGGCGCCACGTCCGCCGTTTCGCGCGGTTGGCCACGTACGGTGTTAAAAAAGTTCGACACGTGTACACATGCCTTCTTGAGGAACCGAAACGTTGTCCGTCGCGGCATTACAAACCCTGAAACACGTGCCAGGGCTGCTCAGGACGATTGCGTAAAACCCTGCCGACTTGCCTGCTGCCTCCCGGCAAGTTGTAATATGCTCGACGATACGTGATTTTTTGCCATTTTTTTTCTTTATTTTGTCTTTCTTTTTGTTTCTATTTTTCTTACGACCTGCTATGTACGTTACGTTTGCCAGGGAACCGATGCTGTTGTTGAGGAAGCCCAAATCGAGAGCTCTTTAGCTCAAAGGGCACTTAAAAATCAACTATACCGAGTTCAACCCAGTCTCGTGGGTCATCATCCCCCACTGATACTGGCGGGCGCTTGCCACTCGCTCCGAGGCTGACGGGTGGCGCACGTGTTGCTCTGCAGGTACGCGCAGGAAGTGATGCAACGCGGCAGGAGCATGGGGCGACCGGGCGCTGTTCCCGTGCCGAGCATGGTGCCCGCCGTCTCAGACATGGACCTCTCGCAGTCCCCGCAAGAGTACGTAGCCATGAGCACACACCGGAGGCACACGTCGACGTCCACGATCGCCATCGCCGATGTGGCCATTGGCGTCTTCAGGAACGTCAATATCTTTGCTGTGATTTGTCAGTGGGGCCCAAGATATTATAATTTGTAAGTAGTTCACGCTTGGTACAAAGCAAAAGTGCTGCGGATCTATTATAATATTTATATAGAGCCTTAATTATGCTAGTCAGTACTGCCTTGTTGAATCCAGAGTGGTTTCTTCATCCTCCAACCACAGTGCTCAATGTAAGTGTGCCAAGACCTATCAAGTGCTGACAAAGATACACTACTTAAGCAGTAATTAAGAGTGCTTTTTTCCAAAGTTGGCCTGTTACCAACCACTGCTTTGAAGCCAGCGGTTGGTTAGCGCAGCGTAACTTGGAACAGAAATGTGAAGCGAGTGGAGCCACGCGGTTTCGCTGCCGGAAAATTTCTGTAGAAGCAAGCGGCCGGTCACAGAGCGAAACTAAAATGTCGTAATACTGCGTCACATTTTTTTTTATTTCCTTGATATCCCCCACTTGACATCGCACACGAAGCTAAATCACGGCTGACATCCTACGCGAGTAAGCGTGATGCTGCCTCTTACGTACTTGACCCCGAGGTGAGGCTGTTAGGATAGGTGTGATGTTCTTGTGACCTCATGCAACGTTTGCTGGGTTATAAGTGATCGGGCTACGACTTGTCGCCGTCATCTCGACGTCCGATTTTGCAGTCAAATGTTCGCGCAGACGTTGCTTCAGGCACACACACGCGTCGGGAGAGCGAAAATCATCAGTTCCCAACTAAGCTCCCAGCACGTGGAGCGATACGGCAGACATGCCAAAACGGAGCGCGGTACGACCCTAAAACACGTGAAAAGCAGAAATGCGCTACCTCGGCAGTGGGAGGAACCGAGTGTTTTTTTTTATTTTGCCGCGGAAGTTCTTACGGCGACCCGCGTCGCCGAGTTTTGCTTGAAGACGATATTTCCCGTCGCCCGCTGGAAACGCCGCCGCCGCCCCCACGGCGCGAGTGTGCGCGCCGCTCTCTCGCGCGTAAAAGCAACCGCCGTGTTTGTTTACACAGAGACGTCCCCCTTAATGCAGCTGCTGCCCCGGTGGTGGCCTTGACGGGCAGGGGTTGTGGATCAACCTAGTCGCGAGGTCAAAAATAAAAACGCGTCCAAAGCTTGCGTCTCGGTGCTCGAACGAGCGTGGGACGACGGGCCGCGCTCGTGCTGAACGCCGGGCCAGAGGTGGAAATCTTTCCACCTTCTGACGACGAGGTGTCTTCGTAGGACAGGCCGCTGTTGACTTCCCACTAAGTGGAGGGCGGCTTTATCTACCGTGAACGTGTGATGGGCCTAGTCGACCCACGAAGTTTAGAGCCTGGTGTCGAGTTCCGTTGTTCCGTCACGGTGGTGCCCAGCCGCAAATCTTGAATTGTAATTTTTCCGTCAATTTTTTCATTGTTCAGACAACTTAGGGTCAACCCTGTTTGGGTTTATGGCCCTCTTTTCTTTCTTGCACGTCCAAATAAGTCCTTGATCTTGATCCACTCATTTTTCTCCATTGGTGTGTTGGAGTTCTGCATCCCATCTCTTGCCTCTGAGGTCCCTGTAAAAAACACACAATAAAAAGATTCGTCTGCCCTCTGCCACCTTTTGATGTTCATGCCATCCTTTAAAGCCTACAAAGAAAGGCATGTGATATCCTGACTATTTAAAATAATGTGATATATATACACAATGCGTTTTATCTTGGCCTTAGATGTGCTCAAGAGGTATGGGGCTTTAAAACAAAATAAAAAATCATCTCACTTGTCCTTCAAAAATTTGGCCCTTCCTGTCCTGCCACGCTGGCAAGTGAATATTCTCAAAGAAAATGTGGTAAGTAAAAAAAATGTCAGTTTCCTTTTACTTTAATCATCAAAGTGCTTTCAAAAATAAAATATTTCCAAAGGAAAAAAATGCGTGTTGTTCCTGGTGACAACATTTATGCTCCAAATCCTAGGGCCAACAAATAATCCTTGCCATTACAATTACGATTCATTGCTCCCATTTCCAAGGTTTATTTTCGACAAGCCAGGTCATTAAGATTCCATTCAAAGTAGCTGCGACAGCGAGGGAGATGTCTTATCCGCCGCTCCACTTTGGCAAAGCGGTCAATGCAGACATCAGTCGACAGTCGGACGAGTGATTGAACGCGTCGTTTTTTGATGCGAGCGTTTGATGCCCTGCTGGGACCCCGCGGTAATTGGCTGTACATTATACCCACGGTCGTGGTCCTTTGAAGGGTTCGCAGGTCGCGCCGAAAGCGCTTTGTAGGTTCACGATCTTATATCGCTTGTTCTCTCTTCACCCCGCTTATAGAGACTGGCCGCTCGACGTGTGCTCGCACACACACACACACACAGACAGACACGTGCACGCACACAAAAAGACACTTAGTCTCCGCCCGAAAATGAAATGATTTGGTGGTGAAAGGATACCCTTTGGAACCACGTTTGAAGTGTGACTCGTTTAATTCAGTGATTCAGTCCACACGCGCTTTTTGCACCCTTTTTAATCTGCCAGCCTTCCTTTCAAGTTTTGTTTAATATCCTGCCTTTCATTGTGCACTGCGGGCTCGCTGTTGACATTTCGGAGAGCCTTTGAAAGGCAAGGGGTCCTGTTTACGCATAAACAGCCGACAAACAATGCTGCTTTTGTTAAGTGCCTTGACCTTCATTGCACCCCTTGCAGATTAAACGCGGTGCATTTAGCTGTGTCATGTCTGCACCTAATATTACCGTGTTTACTCCCACAGGTGTGCTCTCCCGGGTGCAATCCATGTTTATTTGGATAATATGTTTCTGTTGTTAATATTTGACATTTTGCAGTGACTGTTTTTGCACAATCCCAGCGGGTTTTGGTTTCATGCCACGTATGTGAACGTAATCTTTCCCTTTTGTGAATTGTTTAATTGTGTTGTGGCATCATACGCATAATCTCGCGTTTGCAAATTTCCCGCCACTAAATTGAAAACTGGTTACGCCTCGTTCTTCAAAGCATCGATGGTGCGGTCCTTAGCGCACTACGCCACGAATCCATTGACCTGAGTCTGTTTGCTGTCCAACATTTAGTCGGCAGCACTCGCTCAAACCCCCAGAGAGATGATGCGCACCCTATGTTTACTTGAGCACCATTATGCTCACAGGCCAATGAAATGACGTCCCTTAAACCACCCACGCGGCCCTGCTGCCACTGCTGTCCTCGGTCATACTGCCGGGCAGCTCGCGCGTAGCGGAATAGAGTGTGGGCATTTCCTACGTTTCTTCCACGATGTCTGGCCAACATGGAAGAGTAGGCCAAGATGCCCCCTGGAGAGGCTGTCTCTCGAGAGCTTCTTCTAGTAGAGGCCCTTTCCGCCAGCAGCGGCGCGTGAGCCAACAATCGCACTCTTACAGCAGCTGATTACACTCCGACCCAACGATGTTACAGGTGTGCGTGTAACCGCGAGGCAGAGAGTTAACATCTCCTTCTCGGGTGTCCGTTCCCTCTCTGTGCGCCACAGCCGCAAGCCGGTGAAGAAGGCCGCGGGGTCGGCGTGCACGGCGGCGGAGGGTGGCGGCGGCGGCGGCACCGGCGGCACCGGCGGCATCAGCATCGTGGTGGCGTACTACTTCTGCGGAGAGCCCATCCCCTACCGCACGACGGTGAAGGGGCGCGTCCTCTCGCTCGGCCAGTTCAAGGAGCTCCTCACCAAGAAGGGCAACTACAGGTGGGCTTCGAGACGGACGGTGGGCCCAGCATGGGGCCACACGGGGCACCACGCACGCACCCCGGGGGGGGGGTGTCAGAGAGGAGTGTGTGCCCGGGTGCCAGTAGAGACTGTTGGGGCGATTGTTTGTTAGCGAGCGCCTATCAGGCAATAGAGACTGTTGGGGAAGCTGTTAGTGAGTGCCTATTGGCCACAATAACGAACAAAAAAACTCGACGCATTCATCAATAACACTGCCTTGAAAGAAAAAAAAAGTATACAATAGATAACGTTTCAGGGAATGGCTCTTCATAGCACATGATGCTATTGACGGATGTGAGTTTTTTTTTGTGTATAATTGTGCTTGTGCACCACTGCCATCGGAGCATCACCAAATTAGTTAATTCGCCAATACAGACTGTTGTGGCAATTGCTGTGTCTACATGGGTGTGTCTCCGTGCTTGTGTGTATAGGCGTGTGACCGTGTGTCTGCGTGGCGAGTGGTTCGCGTCCTGCGCTACGAACCCAGCGGCCCGAGTTTGATTCCCGCCAACACCAGTGATGATTATCTGAACCGGTCCTAAAATTTCCACCCCCCTCGTGTGCCGTGCTGTGACCTTCATTGGGCTCGCTAACAGCACTTGCCCCAAAAGCCTGTTAAGGCTAAAGGGGAGGTCTTTGTCTTTGTGATGGGTGTCTTTGTATATGTATGTCTCTGTGTGCTTGTTTGAGTGTGCCTTTGTGTGTTTTTCTCGACTTGGGATAGGTGTTTTATTGGTTTGTCCAATGGCCTTCGATCATGGCCATCACTATCATGAGTTTTGATCATCTGAACTGGGCCTGGGCATCCCCCCCAAGTAGCTAAAGCTTTTAAACGAATACCTGGTCTAATGTTTAAACACTAGTGCTAGGTAGACGAAGGCAGGTTGGCGCGGTGCTGTTCACACCACGTCCTCATGTGTTGTGCCAAAGAGGTACTCGCTAACAGCAATTGCCCATCGACAGTTTATACTTCCTCTATGAGATATCTGTCTGTTTCTTTGCTGTGTGTGTGTGTGCATCGGTAATAGGAAGGTTATTCAGAAGCACTGATTAGGGAACAACTTACGAGGTGGTACAAAGACAGCGTCTTGTTGATTTTATTCTTACCGCCGCATCATTTACAGAAATCATGCAGCAGCAGCAGCAGCAGCATGTAGTAGTGGCTGTTTGCACAGGGCTTATGCAAAACACGGCTTTCTGCGGGCGCCGATGCACCTGGCGGGCGAGATGCGGAGGTAGATTGAGGCTACGGTGCGCACGGCGTAAGTAGCAGGTGAAAGGTTGGGATGAAAGGTGTCTCAGGCGGAAGGGGGTTTTCTCATGGCTGCTGCGTGCCACGTAAACAGGCCTCGAAACACGGCGGCGGCGTTTTTGTCGGATGTTGCTTTTCGTTTGCTTTCCGTCGTGGTTATTGGGCGGGCGGGCGGGCTTGGCTGCCTGTCCCGGTGTTTGGCGCGCTCTCACCGTCGAAACGCTTGGCAGTCGCCGGATTCGTTTGCCGCAGCCGCTTGGGAATTTCATCGTGAGAGGAGTTGTCCTCCCGTCTGCCTTCTGCCTGGGTGGCGCTGTGGGTTCACGTTTAAGTCCCGGGTTGGGGGATCGACTCGGCTCGTCATCTCCCCCAGAGGCGATAACGAGCGTCGCTTTGCAGGACGTCCGCAGCGTTTGTTTTCCTGTATTGAGATTTCCTCCTGCCATAGTAATGTGCAATTTCCACTGTTTGCTCAGGGCTGCCAATGGAGGTGTGAGTGCTTGCGTGGTGCTCCATTGAGTAGAACATCATTTTACTTGGAAATTATGAATTTAGACTGTCCCCATGTGACGGAAGGTACCTAGCGAGGGAAACACATTAATGAAAACGACGTGAGTGCTTGAAATTCTGTCGACGTATGATTTTACACTGGAACCTGCACCGTCCATGCTTGGTGAAGTCTCGTCAAATAACCGCCCCCGCACCCCCACTCACTCTCCAGTGGTGGATTAACGCACAGTCTGTACGTGAAATGCACTTGGTGGAAACAGCTGCTGAAGTGTGGAGTGTGCAACCCCCCCCCCCCAGCCCTGTAGTCGGAAGCATAAGTCGAGAGCCTGGGTTCTTGCATTTTTGAACTATACGCGACGCTCATTGAAAACTCCGGTGCCCTTTTTGTATTTGGCCAGCTGCATCCCACACGTTTCCACGCAACGCTGTCCCCTTGACGTCCATCTGTCCCGTGCCTCTTGTCACCGCCGTCATTTTGCTTTGGAGGCCTTTGCAGGCAATTGGGCCCACGCGATGCCACGCCTCTGTGATGGTTGGAATATCGCAGGCCGAGCTTTTTTGGGTGCATTTGCTTTGGGTTTCCTGCAGGATTGTGCGGCAGATTCCTTATCAGTGGTCGAGTTTTGTATTTTTTGAAAGAGGCAGAAGGGTGGAGGGGGATATCAATTACTATCTACTCAACTACTTTTATTTTACCTGGTAAGGCCCACTGAGCTATACAGCTCTTTTTCAGAAGTGACCCTTGCCACACATGATAGCTCAACGAAGTGGCTTATCGCGTGGAAATTTAGAGCAGGCAAATACTCTTAATGTGGAGGAAAAAACTGGAGGACCTGGAGAAAAATATACTTGACTACGGGGAGAGACATGCAAATTCCAAATTTCCAGGCGTCGGGGTCGGGATTGAACCCCCCACGACCTCCTGTATACTTGGCGAGGTAGTCAACATCTCACCACCGTCGCACTGTAAAGCAGAGTGGCTAGTTCGTAAGTAAAGTTTCTTTTTTTTTGCAACTACGACGTGTAATTAATTCGTAAGCGCGGAACTTTGGCGTTGTCTCGGTTGTACGCTCGACGTTGCGGAGTCTCGCTGCATTACATAAACTTAACTCTAGATAAAGCCGCAGATAAGCGCGAGCTTAAACTTTGTTAAGCAGGGGCGCGTGGAATTTTTTTTTGGGTCCCCGCTCCCTTTTCTTTTCTGCCTCTCTTTGTGTACGCTGCCTTGTGCTGCTTTATCTCTTGTTTTAAAAGATTCATAACTCGCACTGTTGTGTCTACGCTCTTTGATTTGTGCTTGTGACCTTGGTGCTCTCACAACAAGAGGCCTCATTGTGCACGTCCCCGTGTAAACGGGTTTGCTATACCAGCAGATAATCCGGCATTTTACAGATTTTTTTTTTCCTTCTTTCAGTTTTTTTTCTCTCTCTCTCTTTAAGCCCGGTCTTCTTTTATCCTCCAAGCCCCTACTTCTTACCAGCCCACCCCCCCTACCCCTAGTCGATTGTGCATTTTTAAACAATTGTTTTGTAGATGCATAACTAGAATTTGCCAGGCACGTACACACCTAAATGCGCTCGTTGACACACGCGCGCACACACGAGCGCACACGTACACACACATACAACTCGTACACCCAGAAATGTTTGGAATCCGGGCAGCTTCGACGTTTGATCTTTGTTCAGCACCTGGAAATACATCCGCCACAGTCTCTTCTTTGCCTCACTTCCTATTCTTACACACCTGTCGTTTCATCTCGACTACATGGTGACCTTTGCAAGTGAACTTTTTTTCTTTCTCCTACGTACGCCTGCTTCGTGGTTTGTTTATTTATTTTAGGCAGCAAACACGCGGCGGAAGCACCCGCGCTCTCGCACACTCGCGACTCGGTAGCAGCTGAAGCGCATTAGGTGGAATTTTACGACTGCGAGGGACACCGCAATGTCTATTAAATCGAACGGTAACATTACGGTCTAGATTTGAAGCTTTCGTGACTGCAAGGATTCATATTCATCATGTCGGGCTGTGACGGTTCCACCTGAAGACGGAAGCTTGTGTTGCCTCCGAAACGTCGTGATTTTTATTTTTATTTTACTTTTATTAATTAAAATTTTTTACCTACGTGACTTTACCGAAAAAAACTATGAATATAACATTACGGTGTTCCCTCGTTATTCGCAAGGGATACGTGCCGGAGATGCTCACGAATAGCAAATTTCGCGGATGATGATATTGGCCGACGAAAACTTGTTTTTTTTACGAATTAACTTTAATAAATACATAAATCAGCTATTTAATACATGGAAATGATCATAACACAAAAAAATTGGTTATGATAAATTAAAGGTAAATACAAATAAATCTGAAAGTATTAAATAATAGTTGGTAAATTAACTTATCAAATATTTCATGATGCTGTGCATCATCACTTTAGCTCATCACTTTATTTAGTTCCTTTCTCGCGTCACAATCTCTCTCGTCATTTGATCTCATCGCTCTCTCGGTGCAGCCGTGTAGAGTTCCAAATGCGATTCGCGTTGAGCCAAAATTGAGGACAGCAAGTTGATGAACAACGAGGGGGGAATACTGCACCCAAGTCAGAAGTAATCTCCGTGTCCAAGTGAGCGATGGGACGGCGCTCATCTCATTTGGCAGTTCTGAGCCAGTGATGGAAATTCCTCATTGCCCATGATGAGAGCCAGGCAAGCCCATAGGACGATCCACAAAGTGGTACTCGTATCAACGGAATCAGCGCGGGAGGCATGATGGGCTGAGTCTGCGTCTGACCAAAACTTGTATTGAAGACGTTTTGATTGTGAGATGAGGACTTGTGATTCAGTGCTTCCCGACATTTGTGTGATCATCATCATCATCACGATCCATGGGCAGATAGCACGTATGTGTCCACTGCACATTTCGTCATTTTGCTTTACACTTTCTTCCGTCTTGTGCCAATTTTCTCAAGTAGTGCACGACTTTTGGGCACAAATCTCTTACCGGCGAGACATCGCCTGTAAGAAGATGTGGGTGCGTGCAAAGCTGTCCTTGGTTAAAATTGCAAAACAAAAAACATGTATCATATCCTTAGGTTTTTTCGGTAAAGTCACGTAGGTAAACAATTAAAATTAATAAAAGTAAAATAAAAATAAAATAAAAATCACGACGTTTCGGTGGCAGCTTGTGTTGCCTCCGAAACGTCGTGATTTTTATTTTACTTTTATTAATTAAAATTTTTTACCTACGTGACTTTACCGAAAAAACCTACGAATATTAATCCTTGCAGTCACGAAAGCTTCAAATCTAGAATTAATGGATCATATCCTTGGAACGATGTGCACAATTTGTCTTGTTCCCTTAATCGGAGAGCGTCATTTGGCAAATATTCCTTGGTAGAGGTAGCAAGAGAGGCCAGCTTTGACACACGAGAGGGGGTGGTGAGGCCAGCACCACCATGTCTTGCCTTTGCACCGCTGGTGTTGGCACGCCGCTCCAGACACTTGGGTAAGGCTGTACAAGCCTAGAGGGAAGGCCTTGGATAACCTTCACATACCACTCGCCACACAGACAGAATCGGACCGGGCCAAGATCGCTGAAAGCTCGGGAGTGCAGTGCGCCAACCTCTGGGAACGCGCACGCACGCACGCACAGAAATCGCAGCAATCTACGTTGCTTCCACCGCCGGCGGCAGGTGCGTGTGACGCATCGCCACCGAGCGGCGCAGGTCGCTGGTTTAATTTGTGTTTTGCTGCGCATTTGGTCTCTCGCGCAGCCGAGCCCTCGCTCCGTCGCCAGAAAATTACAGATCCTCCGCCACGGGCGCGCACCATCAAAAGCATCTCTTTCATTTCCTGGCATCTCCCCACCCACCCTCCATCCACTCCCTCCTTTCCTCACCGCCGCCCCCCACCCACCCACCCCGTCATGCCGAAGGCAGGGGAGAGAGTTTTGGGCGGGCGAGTGGGCGAGACGCGCCGAGAATTTACAGCCAGTGCTGGGCGGGTCCCGCGATTTGGCCGTGGAAAGGGGGTTAGTCGGCACTCGCTGTGCCATTAAATGTACGACGCGTTGCACAAAAGGAGGCGGAGGGAGGGGGGGATTGAGAACCGTCGGCAGGTGTTGAGCCCTGGCCAAAGCTGCGACAGCCTGCGTCTGCATGCCGCAGCCTCCGCTAGCCTCCCGCTGAAGTGTCGCAGTGTGTGTACCGCTCGATTGTTTGCCGTCCATTGATACCGAGCGAGCCCGGTTCATTATTCATGAGGTTTGCCGCTTTTGATCGCCGTTAATTCTCCCCCAAGATGCGTTTGTCCACGCGGGGACAGGGCCCCGCTTGTTGTCGCCGGAGTGTTTTGTTTTCTCTCTCTTTAAAAAAAAAAGAAAATTGTATCCCGCCTCCTCGAGAAGGGGATGCGGCCGGGAACCTTGGGAGGATTTGGCACTCGGCGAAAAAGAGAGCCCACAGACAGTGAAATGTCTAGGAGGGGCATTGATGAAAAGTGCTCTCCCTTCCGATATTAGGAAGCCACTGGAGCTATGCCCTTTGCAATCAAGATGGAAAACTCATTTCTTTAGAACTGCTTTTTGTGTTTGTCCTTCCCCCACACGTCCGATTGGTACGGTCAGCTACGTACGGTGCGAAAGAAGTTCATCGTATGCACAAAACGAGTGCATTTACACATCGGCTTCTTATAAACTCTCGTTTCTCCTTTCCGCTTCCCTTCGACGAGCATGCCTTTCGCTTTCAAATAGAGAACCTGTGAAGTTGGGTGCCATATTTGCTCATTGCACTCGCAGGATCTCACAGGGATGAAAGGCGTGTGTGGAATAAGCAGATTGCACAACGGTGGAATGTGCAGCGTTGCTTACCTTGAAGCAGCGTCGTCGCGTTTTAGCCGGTTTGCATAGCGGACATTAAACTTGGCGCGCAGGAACAGATTTGTAACCGAAGGGGCACTGGGCACTGGAGAAGGCAAATTGACAAGAAATGTGTGACTGGGCTCTACCGTTTGATGTCTGTCCCCTTTGAACATTTCCATTCGAGTTATCGTGAGTGGCATTCGTTGAGTTTTGCGTTTAATAGGTGCATGTGTGATTACTTTAAATTATGATAAGCTGCCGATAAGCCCATTCTGGAATGGTAAAATTGAGCTACAATGGAAATCAAGTTGAGGTACTCTCATTGATTAATAAGCCTTAAAGTTGGTGAACTCCACACCTTCTCATGCAAAAATATGTATTCTTTGAAGGTCTCAAGTACACCCAAACAATGTCATTGTTCCGTAAAAAAATAACACTCATTCTCGTTCAATATGTGCCAGTTTCTACGAGTGGAAATCTGCACACCAACCTTCACTTCACAAACTTTAAGAAACGGATCGTGTCCATCCTACGTCCGGCTGAGTGGCTGTGCGGTAGAATGCTTGAAACTCGTTCTAAAGTTGAAATCCTTGTCAGGTTATTTAAGTGGCCTCTCATCCCTCCGAGGTAGATAAAAACGAGTTCCACTTTGATAATTGGTTTTTTACCCTTTTATCTGGCAACAAAACTGACACCTTTTTTACAAGGAGTCATGTTTGCATAGACCACAATACCTGCAGTCATAATGCAAACAAAAACATAACTCTGATAATGTATGCACTACATACATTATCAGAATTATAACTCAGTTTTGTTGCCAGATAAAAGGATAAAAAAACAAATATCATTTTTTCTTCTGGCAAATGAGGTTCCAATGGAGTTCCACTTTGTTTGAGGTCAGCAGGTTGGGAAGTTGGCATCCCTTGGAGATGGGATTGTGGAATTTGCGCCACTGGCTCCTCAGGGCCATACGGATGAGCACCGCTCGGTTTGCCTGCTTGAATTGCTATTTCTGTATCCACTGCTGAAACTTCGGTCTGATGCTCAGTGCTTATTGTTGCTGTCCGCCGTCAATGGCTCCCGACCTCTTAATGCCGCTGCAGAAGCAGCTGCGGTCGAGCGCGCCTGTAAGAGGAGGAGTTCACCTTCTTAAGCTGGCCTCTTCCTCTCTGTCCGGCAGGTATTACTTCAAAAAAGCAAGCGACGAGTTCGAGTGCGGAGTCGTCTTCGAGGAGGTGCGGGAGGACAGCGCCGTTCTTCCCGTCTTCGAGGAGAAGATCATCGGCAAGGTGGAGAAGGTCGACTAAAGAAAAGCGCCACCAGCGGCACGGAGCCCCCCCGCGGGGGGTGGGGGAGGGGGTGGTGGGAGGAGTGGCAGGCCCATGACCGCGGGTCCATCCGTCCCACACCAGCGTCCGTCCGGCCGAGAGGAACGAACGTGGGCGCGATACAGTTTGCCCCCCCCCCCGGAGCCCCTCGTCCGCGCCCGTGTGCACCCCCACGCCCCCCCTGAGAGACGACCGGCGGTTTTCTCCGCTCGCGGTCGCGTTGATGGGCGGGCGGCGGCGGCGGCGACGACGACGACGTCGTAGGCGAGAGGAGACTTTTCTCGTAGAGGTTCCGTCTCAAGTTTCCGCTGTTTGCTGCTCAAGACGAAAGCGAGAGGCGCCGGAACGTTGGAAGACGGCGGTACATTTTGTTTTCGAGAAAGACGTTTGCGGAACGGAACATCTGTGACTTGGGAGGAGGGGAGGGGGGTGTGGAGAAGGAAGAAGATGTAAAAATAAAATGCTCCCTCTGCTGCTAAATACGACTGGGATGAACGAGGAAGATTAACGTGTTTTTGAAACTAATGTCCGCCACACTGCAAAGGGCACATTGGCCACGGGCCATGGAGGAAAAACAAAGGTTGAGCTTAATTTAATGACATTCTCAAGAAGAGAGGCAATACGGTGCTTGTTTTAAGGCTTCCTTTTCAGTATCTGCCGTTGCATCGGTGCGTAATGTTTGAGACTGTTATGCAAAAATGGATCAAAACTGTATGAGACATTGTGCGTGCGTGCGCGCGCGTGTGTGTGTGGCGCGTGTGGGAGAAAATGTTTAAACACGATGTTTTGTTTTTTTAAGCATGTGAAATGAGAAACTGTTTACATAAGCTGTGTAAGCTTTTATCGGATGATACTATGGGGTTAAACCGAACACTGACTAACAGGGTTTGATTCAACTAAACCTGTACAGGCTTGATGTTTATTGTTATATTTTTTATTATTTTTCTTTCATGTGTGTGACTGCCAGATTCGTTGTTTTTTTTGTTTGTCATAGATGTGAAAGTCAGTGTGGTGTTCCTAGAGTAAAACTATACTTTATCCGGCCCTCTGTACATTTAGTCTTCGAATTTTTAAGCCGTTAAATGCCGATTATGTTTTAATTACACTGGATTGTGTGCGGCTTTGCCTGCTTTTAGGCATTGCCGTAAACTGGCTATTAAACCGGGGTAATCTCTGGTCATTCAGTTGCACGTGAAATAATTTTCATTTTTTTTGTGGCAGCCGTGTCTCGTAGGACTCCCTTTCTCTGGCCATTTGTAAGCAAGCTCTTCAAACGGAAACAAATTTGAGATTGGCCGCATAATTGGTAAATACGTGTGCGTGAAGGGTTAAATTAATTAATTGGGCGGGGCCCCGGGGGAGCGAGGGGGGGGGCTGGGGGTAATATTCAACTCTGAAGCTGGTTCATGTTGCAGCCGATTGGCCACCGAGAGGGCCGAGTAGAGAACTGCATCGTTCTGAGCGGAATTTAAAACCTTTGCGGGGTCGTGCCCGTAGCCGCGCCAGGCAGCAGCGGTAGCCTCGGAAGGCTGCATGCATCTCGAGCCACAAGATTGATTTCAAAGAGAGCAGTGAAAGCACCCCCCCCCCCTCTCCCGTCTGCCTGCATCTTCTCTCTTGCTTGTTCTCGCTGGGTCCATCACGGCTGTTTGTGTGTCTGCAATGGCTGACCCCACTGACACATGTACTGTGTGGTTCCGGCGAGTACCTCGATGTGTCCATCGCCTTGGTGAGCCGAGGGCTTTTTTGAGTTCACGCGCCCGCCGCCTCCGCCGCGTCTTTTATTTTTCAAGTTGGCCAGTTTCCGCGTTTGCGATGCAACGTGAACCCACAAGCCCATCGTAAGTGGCTCGCCACACAAATTCCTGTAATGGCACAACTGTCACCACCCAACAGCCATGATCATTCCACTGCTGAATGAAGGTGACCCCACGCGGTTGCCATTCTTCATGATCTTGCGATGCCATTGTCTATCTCACTCCTGAGCATTAGCTCGTATCATTGCTCCCATCTTTCTGTCTCTTCTTCGTTTTTGTTACATTTTGGCAATGTCCCAAGTTGATCCATGTCAGAGCAGGAAATATGCATATATTGAAAACTTTCCTCTGAAGATGAATCGGAATGTTGCTACTCATCGTCGGGTTTACACAAAGCACTCCAGCCTGCTGTTGCTTGCCATTTTATTCCATCAAATTAATTCAATACTATAGAAGGGTAAAAAAACAATTTATCATAATTTTTACTGGCAAATGAGGTTCCCATAGTGTAGATGCTTGCCCCGAGCTCATACTCTGATGGTGCATTGTCTTTGAGTTGTGCGCCTTTTGGCGTCATCTGGTCCAACCCATGTGAGACTAGGCTCTAAGGAAAGCTGTCTCGGGTGTGTACCAATCAACTTCAAGGACAGTGCACATCAGAGTTATGTCTTTTGTTTGCATTATGACTGCAGGTATTGCGGTCTATGCAAACATGACTCCTTGTAAAAAGGTGTCAGTTTTGTTGCCAGATAGAAGGGTAAAAAAACAATTATCATATTTTTACTGGCAAATGAGGTTCCCATAGTACTATACTCAAATCAAATTCCAATATGCCCAGCTTTTATACACAACGGGAATGCATTTGTTTCATTCATAATTTTTCAAAAAAAGTTTGAATCAAAATGTGTAACGCTTGAACAGGCTGCTCGGGGCGAGACGGCGTGGAATACGCAGAAGCATGAAGCAGGAGAGATGCGGTCTCGCAGAGGGGGCCCGCACACGACAACATCGGACGATACTTTACCAAAAGTGGATCGGAAAAACAAATTGACAAACTCAGAATTTTCTGACCACACGGCCACGATACACACCCAGTGAAAATCAATTACAGCAAGCAATTGAACAACTTTCAGACACAACCGTGTAATCCATTTGGAAGAATCGGTCCGTTCCCTACACACGAGTAGGGTTCGACAGACGTAATGACCGTACTAGAGCCCTGTGCTTGACTTGTCACAGTGCCCGAAAATATTGAACGCTGACCATGTTCGCGCCGAAAAGCGAATTCGCAATGATTTTAAGCTCTTTGTACAAAGTCTACGCTTGCGTGTGTGCGTGTGTGCGTACGTGTGTGTGTGTACATCATTTTAAACGGCCACGTACTTTCTGCAAAGTAAAAAGACGCTGAAGCAGCAGCCAGGAATACTGTCGTGTGAGCTAAGTTATTTTTGTTGTGTATATCCAATGTACAGCGCCGCCATTTCACACGCATTGTACAGAATGTGTTGAGGCAGCTATAGCTACTTTTTTGGACCGCGTGTTGTTTGCAACATGGCAGTGTTTCCATTATGTATTGTTTTGCTAGGATTTTTCAGCCACTACTTAAGACGACAGAAAAAAAATCGCAAATTGCCCTCTGCCGCCCCTTATTGTACATGTGTGTATAGATGACTTGTAATTTAAGACGCTATGTGGAATCGATGCATTGTGTAAAGGATTTTTTTGTATCACTGAAAAGTGCAACTCCCCCCACCCCACCCCCACCTCTCTCTCTCACCAGTAATGTAAATGCAGTATTTCTTGCTCATATTCTCATGATTCAATAAATTATTAAACGGTTTTAAACTAATTTTACACGCATATAAGGCACCACCGGTAGCGATTGGCAAAGCTAAGTTTTAAGACTGCGTTGCCACGAATGGACTTATTTCGTGAAGCCGGTGTACCAATCCTACTTAATGCGGATTCTGGATCTTTATCTTTCTTTCAGAATTACGCCCCGGAGTGAATTTCCCCAATAATGTTTCATTAACAGCCACAGCACATGTGTTTGAAATTGGGTTAATCGGGTAAATTAATAATGCATCGTCGTCATCATCGGAAAAGTTAGGCCCCGTTAAATTGCGTCCATGGTGATATAGGTGCTAAAAATTTCCCTCGGTAACAATGGGACGTAAAGTTCCTTCTACTCCATTGCTTCGCCTGATGTTGACATTCAGTGTGACGCAACTGGCAATCGAAGCTCGCCGTCTCGTGAATGCATTTCATAATTGGCAATTCGGTGAGCATTAGCGGCACGGTATGATGCTGCTGCTGCTCGCATGCTGAACAAACGGTGGGAGAGGAGGTGCAGCAGTCCACGTGGTCACCTCGCTGAGCGTGACATTGGTGGTGAAAGGGGTCTTATACTCATGGAGTGAATTACGGTAAACGGTAGACCCGATTGCAATACATTAACATTGACCAAAACAACGGTCATTAAGATCCTTTTTAAAAAAACAACAGCAAGACATTGACATTTATTGGACGTACAAAAAAAATGTTATCCACTTAATAAAAGAAAACGCTGCGATGCAGTGCAGTTGGAATCGTTAACAAAATCGAGGGCTCGTGTAAAACGTTACATTGGCGGCGCACAGCAGGATGTCTTGTTCAAAGGTTCGCTGTGTATTCGTTGACATGCTGTACACGGGTGACCCAAGTGCGTAACGCTGGGCATTTAAAGCCCTCTCTTGAAGTCCCCTCTGTGCGTTTGAAGAACGCCGCCTTTCGCTTGTTCGGGGGTGTGGGGGGGCAGAACATCAGACTGGGTTTGAGACCACATTTTTGTTCGGTTTCAGACCCTAAAGTTGTACTTTTTATTTCGGTATATTTGGATCATGTACATTTATTAACATTGTTCATTTCACCCTTTGACTCCCCCCCCCTGCCCCCAATGTGTAAGGTACAGTAAAGCTGTATGTGTAAAGATGTAGCATTCTATAAAATAAATATTATTTTTCCGAGTAAATGACGCGACTTTGTGCACTCGTGTTCTGTGGCTGTGCGTGTTCTCAAGTATCTTTTGTCACGGATGGCTACTTACGGTGCGAACGAAGTTCAACGTACATAACGTGTACATTTCATCACACATGTCAAACCCAAAGTGTTCCAGTCCTTGAGAACCTGACTGCAAACCCCGCAAAGAAACGGAGGCGCACAGAACCATTTAACGCTCAGGCATGCACGGTCGATTCCACTTCTTGCTGAAGATGGCTTAACCGAGTGAGTTTGCATAGCACCAATTGGCTAACCGCTAATGTCAACCACTTCATGAATAACTCCTCCGCCGCCGCTCCCCAATAGTAAACGAAACCGTAATAATAATAATAACTTGCGTGAGTTATTAGATTCCCAATAGTTTTTTTCTTTCGTAAGACAAAACAAAAACACAAGACCTGAAACCATCGGGAAAGAGCTGCTTGTGAGGAGACCGCAGTGAACAGGGCCGAGTGAAATTACACTTCACATGTAAACATCGAGACGCGAGAGAATCTTTTGCCCAGGGCCGTGAGTCAACAACAACAACGACGACAACAACAACGGATGCGCACGTGGGGGGCTTCATTTTCTGACAATATTTTACGGAAGCCTGCCAAGCTGGCTTTTGGAGTACGGACTATCGGCGTAAGGAACTACCACGAGAGTACATGGTTACGCCTACCCCATCGTACGACATTACTATACCATATAGTCCTTTGATCGTACGAATAGAAGGATGTTGGCTTGCCAAAATAATTCCCGCAACAGGGGTAATCCTTCAGTCTTGACGTGTATTATGCACGTTTAATACATTGAGTTGCTGCATATATACAGGGCGGGCCGTAAGTAACAACCAGATTTGAAATAGCGGTATTTTGTGTAAAAGAATTTTGTTTATAAAACATTTTTTGTAGAAACAATAAAGTAGAAGTATGTTTTGTTTGCATTTTGTCTGCAAGTATTGTGTTTAATGCAGACATGAATCCTCGTAAAAAGGTTTCAGTTTTGTTGCCAGAAAAAAGGGGAAAAACCCCTATTATTATATTTTGGTACTGGCAAAGGAGGTCTAATGATATAGATGCTCACCCCGAGCCCTCATTACTTTGATAGTGCATTGTCCTTTGGTTTTTTTTCGGTTAAGTCACGTCTAAAAATAAAATAATAAATTAAAATAACATATTACGACGTTTCGATTGCAAAACAAGCAATCATCATCAGGTATAAAAGAAATAGCAACAAAAATCTAACTAGAAAACTATAGACAGACATGCAAGCAGACAGACATCACAACGGCACACAGAGAGAGGACACAAATCGGCACAAAGAGAGGGGTCGTTTCTGTGACGGTCCCTTAAATATAGAGAGGGGGGGCGGGGACGGAGAGAGGGAGGGGGCAGAGAGAATTAGCATATCAATGAGTGTACGGCAACGTACTGCTGTTGCAAGTAAGATGACAATGTGGAACGGGCACGCAAAATTGAAAACGGGCACGCAAAATTGAAAATTAGGAGACAGGCACACGAAAATTAAATAACCTAGCAAAATATCGAAATGTGATGTAATACAACACAGAGAGTCGGTTAACACACAATTAACGCATAGCCTGGTTGATTACGTGTTTCAAAAATGATGATTGCTTGTTTTGCAATCGAAACGTCGTAATATGTTATTTTAATTTATTATTTTATTTTTAGACGTGACTTAACCGAAAAAAAAAACAAAGAATAATTCCTGCAGTCACGAAAGCTCCTAAATTAAGATTGAACCACTTCTACGGGGAAGTTTTAAGCTTATCCTTTTTCTTTCTGACTATTTGTTCTCTCTGCCTGTGTCCTCTCTTTGGAATTTTCACACTTAAAATTCTAACTTAGCAAATTTTGAAACACGTAATCAACCAGGCTATGCGTTAATTGTGTGTTAACCGACTCTCTGTGTTGTATTACATCACATTTCGATATTTTGCTAGGTTATTTAATTTTCGTGTGCCTGTCTCCTAATTTTCAATTTTGCGTGCCCGTTTTCAATTTTGCGTGCCCGTTCCACATTGTCATCTTACTTGCAACAGCAGTACGTTGCCGTACACTCATTGATATGCTAATTCTCTCTGCCCCCTCCCTCTCTCCGTCCCCGCCCCCCCTCTCTATATTTAAGGGACCGTCACAGAAACGACCCCTCTCTTTGTGCCGATTTGTGTCCTCTCTCTGTGTGCCGTTGTGATGTCTGTCTGCTTGCATGTCTGTCTATAGTTTTCTAGTTAGATTTTTGTTGCTATT
Source organism: Lampetra planeri (assembly GCF_965212315.1). Lineage (NCBI taxonomy): Eukaryota > Metazoa > Chordata > Hyperoartia > Petromyzontiformes > Petromyzontidae > Lampetra > Lampetra planeri. The sequence continues at coordinate 6,003,890 of NC_136141.1, forward strand.
TCTTTTATACCTGATGATGATTGCTTGTTTTGCAATCGAAACGTCGTAATATGTTATTTTAATTTATTATTTTATTTTTAGACGTGACTTAACCGAAAAAAACCAAAGAATAATTCCTGCAGTCACGAAAGCTCCTAAATTAAGATTAGTGCAGTGTCTTTGAGCTGTACGCATTTTGGCGTCCTCTGGTCTAGCACCAATTGGGTCGAGGCTCAAAAGAAAGCCGTCCCTTGGTGTGGACCAATCAGTTTCAAGGACAATGCATATATTAACATAGTGTGTTTTTTGTTTACATTTTGACTGCAAGTATTGTGTTTAATGCAGACATGAATCCTCGTAAAAAGGTTTCAGTTTTGTTGCCAGAAAAAAGGGGAAAACCCCTATTATTATTATTAGAAACCTGGGAGTTTATGATGAACCGTTATACACCTGAGCAGCGCACGATAATAGTTGACATTTATCTCGAAAACAATTGTCAACAAAAAAAATGTAAACACCGAGAGAACATCGCCGATATTTCAAGACCCGAACGGGTCCCAAATCCGCACCGTATTCGGACGTTGATTTCCCGATTTAGGGACTCGGGAACAAACGGCGTGGATGCAAAGCGTTGTTGTAGTTGGCAGACCTCGAACCAAGTCGATCTCCGATTTCGATTGAGCAAAGGGAGAGCGTCGATCAGAGGTCGCAAATGGGTTTTGATTCCTTACACGTACCCGGCCGCACCAGGGTCGCAAACGGGTACCCGCATCCGGCCGTACCCGTACTCTACCCGTACCCGGCCGGGTACGGGTAGGGTACGGGTATCGGGTACCTGATTGCGACCTCTGGGATGAAGCCATGTTGCAGGCGCGGGTGGGTTTATTCTAGGAACTTGAATTGTGAGAAGAGACAAGACGTTGGGAAATGAGTGACAAACAGTTTCTCACCAGTGACTCACGGCCTACCCGTACCCGACCGCACCAGGGTCGCAAACGGCTACCCGTACCCGGCCGGGTACGGGTAGCCGGGTATTGGCTAGGGTACGGGTATCGGGTACCCGGTTGCGACCTCTGGCGTCGATGACAACGCCGACACCTCGACGGGGAGGACACGTGCTGCGAGCTATGGCTGCAGGTTTGGTCGTACGTGTTGTATATATCGTTTATTGTTAAATTTTAAATCACAGTTCCTATGATTACTGTTGTTACGTTGTTTTTATAGCTTTATTTTGGTGATTCGAAAACATGGTTAATCTAAATTGTCTTATGGTTGTTGTTGTTGTTGTTGGCTTGCACCACTGATTTTTGCACACAGCGTTTTAATACTTTTTTTTTTTAATATTTGCTGGTTTATTCCAGGATGTTTCTGTTGGGCGTCGTCGCTTTAAGATGTTCTGTGTTCACATTTTGTTTGTTGCGGTTGCACCCGACTCAAGAGCCGCATGGCACACAGGGTTATAACTAATAAATGAAACTTGAATAAATGAAACTAAATGAAAACTTGGTGATCGCACGACAGTCGTTGCGGTGAATCTTGGTAGAGGACTTGCACCTTCTCCCCCCCCCCCGCCCCCCCTACGTAAGATTCAGCCGGTGCAAGAATTGCAGCCCCAGAGACCGTCAAAGCCGCCTCGAGCGTTCGCGTGCTCTCATTGAACTTGCAGACCAAGACGATGCTTTGATTACAAATGTAACGTCGCATTTTCACCTTAGCGGCTTTGGTCAATAAACGCAATTGCGTGTTCTGGGGGTTCGTGCATAATTACATCGAAGCTCCGTGAACTAAAGAATGTTGTTCCATTCAGAGTTTGGTGTTCTTATTAAATATTTCAAAAGTTCTCGGCAAAACAAGTCAGGTCGTTACTTATGGCCCGCTCTGCATCACCCATGCACGGCGGTGCATACCATCGCATTCAACATGGATTCCTGCATACCCCCCCCCCCCCCACGTTAATTTCAACAATCACAGCCCAGTGTTGTGGTAATCTGCGCCCTCTAATTAAGAACCAGATCTGCCGGCACTGAAGATGGGATCCCAAATGCCACTTTCCACTGCGGCTGCACGTGCAGAGGGGCCTTCCCATCGGAGGGGAAATGTTGTAGATGTTGAAATTTGGTATTGTTTTTTTACTGTAATCATTGGTGCTCTGTATAAACACATTCCTGCGGAGGGAGCTGGTAGGGACGTTGGGTTGCTCGGTCAATGGCCAGGGTGAACGGCGGCGTGGTGTATTCCGCAAATATGCCCGACTGTGAGGGCGGGCACAAGCCGGCGTGAGTAGGTTAAACGTTGAGTTTTATAAGGACACCACGGGGTGACCAGCCCCTCCCGACTCAGCCCCACCCTTCCCACCCCCCACCCAGCCCCACCCTCCCCACCCTGCCCCTCCCCACCCTCCCCTCCCCACCCAGCCCCTCCCTGCACGACGGACGGACACAATAATCCCCTGTGGGCTGGTGTAACCAGGAAGTTCCTACCAGTAACGAACCGATACACAAGCAAGGCTTCAACTTCTGACGGTGTTTTCCGAAACGCTGCTCGGCTGGCTTGTAGTTGGGATTTTCGGCGTAAGGAACTACCACGAGAGTAATCCTTCATTATTACACCATCTAATCCTATACTCATACAAACAGAGGGCACATACACATTGAGGACAACTGTGTATCAGACACTGCGGCAACACAAAGTCACACGTTTAAGAAATGGGCCTCTGAGCGTGCAGTGTAGTATGGGCAGTCGAGGTAGGTTGGTATGTATGTTGAACTTCTTTTAAACCGTACCTAGCCAACCGTGCTTATCGGAGGTTGTGGGGGAAGGACAACAAACTAAACACAGCAGTTGTACATAAATGAGTTTTCAAACTCGATGTAAAGTGCCATAGCTCCCGTGGCTTCCTAATGCCGGAAGGAAGAGCGTTCCAGACGGCCGCAGAAGCGCATCTGAAAGCGCGCGATGCGGTGACCATCTTTGTTCGACGGCTGAGCCATCGTTATCGTACAAGCAGAGCGCGTCTATCAGAATCATTATTTTAGAGTGGAGGAATCCGATGAGCTATGAAGCTCTTTTTCACAGATGTCCAGTTGGAGCGCGTCAGAAAGTTACAACAGCTACCCAGAGAATAGTCGACATGCAATCCTCGGCGAGTGTCTTCTTAACGTTCATCTCAAAGCCCTTAAAATTAAACTTAATTTGGAGCTTTCGTGACTGCAGGAATTACTCTTTGGTTCTTTCGGTAAAGTGACGTATAAAGAGAAAATAATAAATTAAATACTAGCATACGACGTTTCGATTGCAACACAAGCAATCATCGTCAGGTATAAATGAAATAGAAACACAAATCTAGTATACTTAGAAATGTAATGTAATACAACAGAGAGTTGGATAACATAACAGTCAACACCCTACCTGGTTGATTACGTTCTTCCTGAGAATGCTAAATTTGAGAGAGAGATCAAACACAGAACCAGAGACATATAGACAGACATATAAGCAGAGACAGATATCACAGACTGTTATGTTATCCGACTCTCTGTTGTATTACATTACATTTATAAGTATACTAGATTTGTGTTTCTATTTCATTTATACCTGATGATGATTGCTTGTGTTGCAATCGAAACGTCGTATGCTAGTATTTAATTTATTATTTTCTCTTTATACGTGACTTTACCCTTAAAATGAAACAAACCCATCCGAATGAAGCCCTGCCTTGCAGTCTGCAAAAGAATATTCATTCAAAAAAATATTTTCAGTTATAAAAGAGAATATGAAACTAAAACAATGCAAGTGCACTATCAGATAAATACCCTAAAATAGTGCAAATAGGAAACTCAACACCGCCAATGCCCCGCTGTTTAGAGATTCATCAGCGAGTTTGTATGTCAGGTGCGTGCGGGTCAAAACAAATTCTTGGCAGATGTCAGCCACATGGCCCTGGAAGGTGCTGTGGGCACATGACAAGTTCTTGCACAGCGCGGTGATGCCAGTGATGCTGGGGGTGGTGGAACGATAATCAAACAACATTTGTACCTTCTGTACGAACAATCATTATTAAATCCTTTATATTAAGTTCGCTTGCTTGCTTGCTTGCGCGCTTACGACCGTGCAAATCTTTCGGTCGTTTTTTAACCCACTTCCCGTGATCCAATCGAGCTGACATTTTGCACACAGACTCGTTGTGCGTGACAATTTATTTTCCACTTCTTAGGAAAAAAGAATTTCATATTTAATTTAAAATACCAATGTGATAAAAATGAAACTCTTACTCAAGAGAAACAGAAATGAATAATAAAATAAAACCGATGCCACGCATATAAAGGATTTATAGTGAAAAACTTTGTTTTTACGGGTTAATTATTTTTATTTCAAAATCTGCGAAGGCGCCGCGTGTCCGTTATTGAGGAGTGCTGTGTGACCGGCGTGAGTGGAGAGGGAGATTCATCGATCCAATTCGCTTTTCGGGGGGAGGGAGGGGGGGGGGTTGGGGACACCGGATCAAACGGAGCCGTCTCTCTCGTGTGCCCATTGGCCATGTGACGCTGTTTGCTCTGCCGCCACCGCCGTCCGCTTACGACGATGCCAGCACTCGCCCGCGGCGCCCGATTACAGCGGGCGCGCTAACCGCTGCACCACCGCTCCCCCCCCCCCCCTGTGTGGAGGAGCGGTGGTGTGGCGGTTAGCGCGCTGCGCTACGAACCTTGCGAACCCGGGTTCGATACCCGCTCACGGCCGACACCCAGTGATGATTATCTGAAACGGTCCCGGGCCTCCCCTAGGTCGACTCGGCCTCAAATAAATGTATGGTGCGATGTGTAGACATTGCCACTGGGGAGACAAAGGCGGCCGGGTGTGGTGTTGGCCACCCACCCCCCTCGTGTGCCGTGCCGGCTTTTATAGGTGCTCGCTAACAGCACTCGCCCGGACAATATTTCAAGGGTGTACGGGGGATCTTCGTCTTTTTTGACGTGAGCGAGTGAGCGGTAGTGTACGGGAAGTGATTGTGTAGCGGTTAGCGCGCTGCGCTACGAACCTGGCAACGCGAGTTCGATTCCTGCCCACGGCCAACACCAGTGACGAATATCTGAACCACTAGTGGGCCTCCCCCTCGAGATCGACTCAGCCTCAAATGAGTACCTGGTGCGGTGTATAAACATCGACAATGGGGAGACAAAGGCGGTCGTTCGTGGTGCTGGTCACCCCACCCCCTCGTGTACCGTTCTGGCCTTGATAGGTGCTCGCAAACAGCACTTGCCCCAACAGGCTATACGGGGTTGGGGATATTTGCCTTTGAGGTTATTTGCTCAAGCAAGGCTCAGAGGGAATGCCAGCTTGGAGCGTTGCTGGGTGGCTTCCATCGGAATGAGGAGGGTTTTATTGAAAAAATAAAAAAGTGAGTCTCTAAGCCATCTGTTGAGGCCGACAGACAGACTTTCAGCTGCCGTTTGTAGCTCCATGTACACGGTACGACACGAAGTTGTTGGGTTTTTTTTTTTCTACAAAACTGCTCGCATTAATAACAATGTTAATTCAATAGAATAATTAGTTTGCTGTATAGGTAATTATCAAAACGAAACGCTCGATGATTTTAGAAGTATATCTATCGCAATGGGTAACACGCCGATGTGAGCCTGGTGACTTGAGCGCGATTCCCGGCCACGGATAACATCAGTGGCGAGTGATGTCTGAACCGGTCCTGGGCCACTCCTTCATCAACCCGCACCTGACTGGCGTGGTGAAGTATGGTCGAACAACCTCCACGGCTGACATGGTGCGGGGTGAGGCCCTCCTTCAGCAGTGGGTTCACAAAAAGAGCTGAAATGTATGCTTCTCGTGGATGCAAGTGTAGACTGCTGGCATTTCATTACCCACTCAACAGTCATATGGACTCCCCCTTAACTTGTATTTAAGAGCTTGCATCTTGGAATCCCTGCCTCACTTGTTGCAGCAAATCTGGCTGTGACGGTCCCACCTGATGACGGAAACTTGTGTTGCCTCCGAAACGTCGTGATTTTTATTATTTTATTTTTTATTAATTTTACATTTTTTACCTACGCGACTTTACCGAAATAACTAAGAGTATATAGTCATATGATTTATGTTTCAATTGTAATGCCATTATGGCACAGGTGTTATATTTCAAATGAAGTTTTTTTCATAACCTGTACTCACGCGGAATGGTGATGCAACCTAAGGAGGTTGTTCAGTAGTGACTAACATATTTTATTATTTTTACCAGGCGAGGTAGTTAGCATCTCGCCAGCGTAGGCACAAAATATGTTCACGACGTCTTGCCTTGACAAGTTAATGTCGCGCGCAAAGGGCCGAGTGAGGGTTAAATGGGCGTCTGGAAGAGGCTGGCTTTGTGTACATTCCGTTACCAAGGCTCCTGGACTCGACTGCCTCGGGATGGTGGCAACGCAACTCGGCGACGATGATTTATGGAAAGCAAAAGATAGCGGTGCATGACAGAACCTCTGTTTAAATTTGCACTGGAGACGCCGTGGAATTCCCATCGCCCGCCGATATGCCCTCGTGCTAGCGCGATTTTTTGTTTATCAGCCAGGATAGTAGCGCGGGGTGGCAGAGTTCGGTGGTGGCAGGGCTCGTTGCAGAGTTCCGAGGTTAATTTTTTTTTGGTGCGGTGTGTCCCCTGTAACACACCATGCATTCCTGACCACATAGTGAGTTCAACGGAGTTTCCCCATCCCCTCTCTCCCAGCACTCATTAGGGTTGTCCATTGTCTCCCGATGTGTCGTCGTCAAAGTGAATCCCAGCTTTAATGAGCCCTTGGGCGATGTTTTATCTCCGCGAGGGCTGCTCAGTGAGTCGTGGCGATTCTACATTTTTAAGGTAGGTGCCAGTCTTCCCGTAGGACAACTTTTCTATTGACTTTTTTTCCCCGTTCATGGGCTACGATAATTTAAAGATGCCACAAGTAAAATTTTTGTTAACTTTTTTTTCTCCAACAGGACGAATTTGTTGGGTGCGGCTCGGTTACAAATGACTTGATGTTGTTGATATCTAACTCAATGGATGTTGTTGACATATAACTTGACCAACAACGTTATTATGACAATTATACAAGTTCCCCTCGCTTCATGCCTTAGATGCGTTCCAAAAATAGGGGCGCATAAAGCAAAAGTGCCTGCCGAGTAGCGCGAACAGTCGACCCAAACAAAGTTGTCTCAATGTTGTCCCGCGTCTGACCGCATAGGCCAGCCCGCACACGAGTGAATTCAAACCGCATATAGCGAATTCTTTGGTAGAAATGTAAGCCGCTTAAACGCGAAATCTCACAAACCGACCCCGCACAAAGTAAGGGAAACTAATTTTGTACCTACGTATGTTGAACTTCTTTCAGTTTTAAAGAAATGAGTTTTCAATCCAGATGATGATTTGAAAGTGCATAGCTCCAAGTGGCTTCCGAACATCGGGAGGAAGAACGTTCCAGACGGCCGCCAAAGCGCATCTGAAAAGCGCCGCTGTTCGATGGCCAGCCACACGCCACCGCTGCGATGATCACCGCAGTCCTCGCGAAGACTCTTGCTCCGAGACGAGATCAGCGAGCTATTGCGATGTTCCAAATCTACCGGTCAACAAATCAGTGCATTGTTCCACCCCCACCACCACCACCACCGCACGCACTAATCAACGTCGGTACAGAGAGCATCTCGTGGCGTGAAAGGGCTCGCGCGCTTTGAAGTGTGCGAGCCGTTAAGAGGCGACCGGTGAGTTGGAGGGGGGAGGACGGGGGGGGAGGACGGGGGGGGGAGGACGGGGGGGGGGACGGGGGTGGGAGAGGACGGTGGGGGGAGGACGGGGGGGGGGACGGGGGGGGGAGGACGGGGGTGGGGGAGGACGGTGGGGGGAGGACGGGGGGGGGGGACGGGGGGGAGGACGGGGGTGGGGGAGGACGGGGGGGGGAAGGACGGGGGGGGGAAGGACGGGGGGGGGGGGAGGACGGGGGTGGGGGAGGACGGGGGGGGAAGGACGGGGGGGGGAAGGACGGGGGGGAGAGGACGGGGGTGGGGGAGGACGGGGGGGGGGGGGCAGGACGGGGGGGGGAAGGACGGGGGGGGAAGGACGGGGGGGGGAGGACGGGGGTGGGGGAGGACGGGGGGGGGGAAGGACGGGGGGGGGGGAAGGACGGGGGGGGAGGACGGGGGTGGGGGAGGACGGGGGGGGGGGGAAGGACGGGGGGGGAAGGACGGGGGGGGGAGGACGGGGGTGGGGGAGGACGGGGGTGGGGGAGGACGGGGGGGGGAAGGACGGGGGGGGGAAGGACGGGGGGGGGGGACGGGGGGGGGGGGGAGGACGGGGGTGGGGGAGGACGGGGGGGGGGAAGGACGGGGGGGGAAGGACGGGGGGGGGGAGGACGGGGGTGGGGCAGGACGGGGGGGGGGGGGGCAGGACGGGGGGGGGAAGGACGGGGGGGGAAGGACGGGGGGGGGGGAGGACGGGGGTGGGGGGAGGACGGGGGGGGGGGAAGGACGGGGGGGGGGGAAGGACGGGGGGGGGAGGACGGGGGTGGGGGAGGACGGGGGGGGGGGAAGGACGGGGGTGGGGGAGGACGGGGGGGGGGGGAAGGACGGGGGGGGGAAGGACGGGGGGGGGGGAGGACGGGGGGGGAGGACGGGGGTGGGGGAGGACGGGGGGGGGAAGGACGGGGGTGGGGGAGGACGGGGGGGGGAAAGACGGGGGGGGGGGGGACGGGGGGGAAAGACGGGGGGGGGAAGGACGGGGGGGGAAAGACGGGGGGGGAGGACGGGGGTGGGGGAGGACGGGGGGGGAGAAGGACGGGGGGGGGGGGAAGGACGGGGGGGTGAAGGACGGGGAGGACGGGGGTGGGGGAGGACGGGGGGGGGGAAGGACGGGGGGGGGGGAAGGACGGGGGGGGGAGGACGGGGGTGGGGGAGGACGGGGGGGGGGAAGGACGGGGGTGGGGGAGGACGGGGGTGGGGGAGGACGGGGGGGGGGAAGGACGGGGGGGGGAAGGACGGGGGGGGGGAGGACGGGGGGGGAGGACGGGGGGGGGAAGGACGGGGGTGGGGGAGGACGGGGGTGGGGGAGGACGGGGGGGGGGATGGACGGGGGGGGGAAGGACGGGGGTGGGGGAGGACGGGGGGGGGGAAGGACGGGGGGGGGGAAGGACGGGGGTGGGGGAGGACGGGGGGGGGGGAAGGACGGGGGGGGAAGGACGGGGGTGGGGGAGGACGGGGGGGGGAAGGACGGGGGGGGGGAGGACGGGGGGGGGAGGACGGGGGTGGGGGAGGACGGGGGGGGGAGGACGGGGGTGGGGGCTCTCTTGTAAATGTGCGGATGGCGGGAGGTGACCCTGGCGCTTTGGATCGGATGCATTCGCGTACGTAAATAAATAATTAAGTGCGGTTTCTACGGGGGGTGAGGGGGGGGGTGATGCCGCACGGGACGAAGCTTGCGGGCCGCGGCGAGACGCGGCGTCAACGTAAATAAAGATAGCGTCTTTCCACGCCTCCAAGTCGGAATGCACAACAGAAGCACGGCTTGATTGTTGTCTAAGTGACCGTCGGTGTGCTGACGTGGAAACGACGACAAAGATGCCCCACGACACACGAGGGGGGTGTGGGTGGCCAGCACCACGCCCGGCCGCGTTTGTCTCCCGAGTGGCGATGTTTACACACCGCACCAGGTGCTCATTTGAGGCTGAGTCGACCTAGGGGAGGCCCAGGACCGGTTCAGATATCGTCACAAGTCACAGCACCACTCCCTGGAAGCAGGCGCACACACACACCCAGGTGTGGCATGCGCAGCCCAAGTGCACCTAGCCTGGCACAAAGGCCGTGATATCATTACCTCCACTTAGCGGTGAACGGCGGGTGTTGTTGTTATTATTGTTATTGTGTGTGTTTATTTATTATATATATTAAAGTGTAGTGGTTGGATCGCGTGCTTAGTTGTCACGGAAGCGAAAAAAGATTTATATATCTGAAATACCAAAAAAAAATCTATCTTGGCCTTGACCACGGTTTGGTAGTCAAGGCCCCTAATCTGACATATGGCCGGTGGCAGTGTGACATTTGTTCTGCGTGAGTTACGAAATATGCAGCAGAATTCTTTTTCATTCTCCCCCCCCCACCGCCTCCACCCATCTCACCCCCAAGTGTTTAATATTTTGGACGATATTCACTGCTTCAGTGGCTCCTGATGGACATGAAGGGGTTCATGATGCAAGCATCAATGACACTCATCACGCGCGGATTCGGGGCTGCAAGTTGAGTCTTTAAGCTCGTCCACCTGGTGACGGAAATAATGTAAAAAAAAAATACCCCACCATGCAATACAAACCGTGACAGAATTTTTTTTTTTGCTCGACACCAGCACACCTTACGCTTCTTCTAACACCCACAGATATCCATATAAATGCTGTAATCCTCTGATCTCATACGACTTCACTTTTGTATATGCTAGGCTCCTGGATTAGTCTTCACCCCCCCCCCACCCCATTGAAGATGGTAGTGGTCTCTGTGGCATAGCTCCTGCAAGTGTAAGATATTAACTCGATTGTGCCACGTTATTATGGGGGTGTTGCGCTTTATTTCCCCTTTTTGAGATGCTCCGGCCAGTCCATAGCCTCCAGTAAAAGTCAAAGGGCCTCCGTGTTCAAATGAGCAAATTGACGAAACGCATGCTTATCGGTGGCCCGAAGCCAATAGTGGAAATTCCACATTCCCATAGCAGGAGCTCGTCGCCGCCTAGAACAACCACTGCTGACATTTCCCAAATGGTATTGACGTTATTCCCCTCTAGGGGGATGATAAGCTCATGGATATATTTAGCTGCAATGTATTACTAGCTCTTGGAATGCTCTTTGTTTGGAGGTTACCAATGTAATAGCCATCATGCGGTTAGAGGGGGGGGAGAGAGACATTCACGGGGAATGATACCACGACAAAAGACTTGGTAAACAAAATTGCGTGCACAGCAGTGGGAATTGACATTCGCATAATCATAGCAATCACGACGCACTCTCTTTACTCGGGAATACAGATTGTCTCATCGTAAGTGGTGAAACGAGACCGACGTGCACTCCATTCAGCCGAGTTGGTCTTTTTTAAAAAGAGAAACAGCCACTCAGAGGTACACTGACACATTGCCTTTAACAATTGTGCATCTTGGTGTCATGCGGTGACCATTTTGCCATTCATAAATGTGCCCCTCAACGCTGAGCCCCCTAATAGGAGAAGCTCTTCTGCGTTTGTAATTCAAGAAAGTGAGATTCGAAATTCGGAGCATGAATCCCCCACATGCGCGATTTTTCTCCTCGTTCTCCGGTTTACGACCACGTGCCAAACGCTCACGAATGGAGTTGACCCCACGTGACGATGCCGGATTCTTCCTGAAGAAGAATCTTGAAGAGTCATTGAGTCTATCCTGGAAAAAATAAATGACGCTGCTCGTGTTTATTTAGATGGCATGCATTCGTCGTGCTGTATGGATAAAGCCAAATGTGGAGTCAAGTATGCCTAAATATTATATTAAATGTGTGATGCGCCTATGCGTGCGACACTGGATTGATTTTGAGTAAATGCAGTCGTTAGGAAGTGAACGATCTTACATTTCAGCGTCGACAGCGTTCGCGTGGAAAGGACGGCAAAGACAAATATACATATTCTTGGTTCTTTCAGTAAAGTCACGTAGAAGGGAAGTAATGTAATAATAAAAATATAAAACAATAAAAATTCTCACGACGTTTCGACTGCAACACAAGCAATCATCAGGTGTGATGATCAGGTGTGATGATGATTGCTTGTATTGCAGTCGAAACGTCGTGAGAATTTTTATTATTTTATTATTTCCCTTCTACGTGACTTTACCGAAAGAACCAAGAATATGAATCCCTGCAGTCACGAAAGCTTTAAATCAAAACAAATATACATGTTGTTGTTGTTACAGGAAGTATCAATAGGCAATTTACAAGATCAGTCGCACAAGGAAACACGTGTTCTCGCCTAGGCAATGGCACAACGAAGCGTGGAGCGGTGTGTGCAGAGAATCGCGCCGAGAGACAGAGAGAGAGAGGAACACACACAACAGAGAGCACGAACTAGAGCGGTGGTTCTTAACCTGGGGTGGAAGCACCTTCTGGGGGCACGAGAAACCCTTTCTGGATGTGCGCGACAATTCGAGATTTTTTTTTTTATGAATGAATGACATGTTTATGAATGACACAAATTGAGCACGGGCACGTGAGTACAACTATTTTGTTTCATTAAACCCATGTATTTATTAAAATTATAAATGCGTGTTTAACGATTGAAAACAAAAGCGTTGCAAGGCTGCAGTAAAGGTTAATAACAGCCAACACTACGATCACTTCTAAGACGGAGCGATGAGGTCAGCTCATGTGCAAGACACGAGATGGATTATGGCATCGTAGGACCATGACGGATGGCAACCACATGGATTGCTTTGGTATATTTTGGCACGGATGAAACCCATTGGACCGATAAAATGTTCACTTTCAACGGGGGGACTTCACGGAAGTCATTCATCCAGCAGTGGAATGATCAAGACGGTGATGATTATCATATTTTCACAATGCATTTTGCGTTAACCATGAGCGTTCCATTCACTAAATCGGAACCGACAACTTGAAATTAGAGAAATAAATAAGTAAACGTAGAGGGGTTGTTTTTTCCCCTCCTGTGCACATTATTTTTCCTAATTTCTGTCAACAGGGATATTTTTTTTGTTGCGGCCCCGGGACCCAGCATGCTGGAACGCTGCCTTGTCTATGGGCTGTCGTGATGATACAGTCACTCGAGGGGGCCCATTCTAGGAATGTGCCCCTGAGTGCTGCGGGTTGCATCAATATGCCACACCGTGTTTCTGTGGCTTTTTTTTTCTTTCCTTGGCGATGTTACGACGCAGGGAACGATCTCGCGGTTTCCGCCCCCCCCCACCCCCCCACGATGTGCCGAGTGTTGTTCGGCTCGACTTCCGACGTTTCGCTCCACGTGGCTCGCAGCTTTCTGCAGGTCTATTCCCCGAGGCCACGTGCGTGACACGAAGAAGAACAACACGAAAAAAAACCTCGACGCATTTCCCCACCTCCGATTGGCACGGTTGGCTACGTAACGGTGCAAAAGAAGTTCAACATACATACACACACAATAAATAACTGCCCCGATAACGAAAAGAACCCAACGATTTTAACAGGTTACATTTTCGCGCAACATCCCTTTCTGCGATAAAGAAACACCCATTGTCCGAAAAACATCGCTTATGATGTTTTCCTCTTTCGGACAGTGTTATTGACTAAATGTGTTGGAGCCGTCTTGTTATCTTGTGCTCGTGCCCCACTGACAACGCAGCAACAGCAGCAGCAGCATCGCCAATAACAAACAAAGAAAAACACAATTCCACGTTGTTGAACTCACGCCTCACTCCAATGTTTTTAAAAAAAAAATGTTTTCACCCAATTTGACTCTGTAAATCACGACGATTATGATGATGACAAACGACGACTATGTTAAAAACAACAACAACAAAAAACAAATAACTTCTGCATGCCACAGCTGATCAAAGTCCGGACAGATGGCCGGCGGAGATTTGCGCGTGCGATGATGCGTTCGGGGCTGACACGGACGACCAGATACTGTGTGTCACTTTGCTCACGCGTGAATGCGCCTCTGAGATTTGAGCGCGGAATCTGCCAGGAGGGACGATATGATTCCATTGCAATGGCATCGGTCGGCTGTTATATTTTGCTCGTCTCGTAAACAGCCGGCAAACGATGATGCCCAGTGGGGTCTTCGAATATAAAGGAGGGCATCCAAAGCACGTGCTGCATTGATTCTCTTTAAATCCCGGGGGAGGAATCTGAAGAGCTATGAAGCTCTTCTTCACAGATAACCAGTAGGGGCACGTGGTCAGCGAGTTACATCTTTATGGGTCTCTGTGTGGTGAGTCTGTGGGTCTCTGTGTGGTGAGTCTGTGGGTCTCTGTGTGGTGAGTCTGTGAGTCTCTGTGTGGTGAGCTTGTGGGTCTCTGTGTGGTGAGTCTGTGGGTCTCTGTGTGGTGAGTCTGTGGGTCTCTGTGTGGTGAGTCTGTGGGTCTCTGTGTGGTGAGTCTGTGGGTCTCTGTGTGGTGAGTCTGTGGGTCTTTATGAGTATACGTGTCTCGGTGTGGTGAGTCTGTGGGTCTCTGCGTGGTGAGTCTGTGAGCGGTGAGTCTATGGATCTCTGTGTGGTAAGGCTGTGGGTCTTTATGAGTATACGTGTCTCGGTGTGGTGAGTCTGTGGAGCTCTGTGGTATGAGTGAAACATTGTTAAAACAAGCAGAGGCACACGGGAAATCTGAATGAAAGAAGCAGAAAAGAGATGGACCAGATGGGTGGGAGGGGCCCTTTCTCATTTCATTTCTCCGCGGCGTTTTCATGCCACGTGCCTCAATTTGTCAGCGATAGCTAATTACAATTAACGCAGAGTGCGTTGGGGTTGTGTGTGGGGGAGGGGTGCGTCAACGCATGCTCAATGTCTCTGGAGGAGTTTTGGCTTTTCCACAAAAAAATACCACAGCCGTGTTGCAGTGCTAGTGAGGCATATTCATTGGTGGAGTGTGCGGGGGGGGCAGCACGGAGGTGGGGGGGGGGCACGGGAGTGGGGGCACCGGGGGGGGGGGGGCACTGGGAGGGAGGGGGGTGAACGCCCCGCCCAAACTGGGCACATGTATCGCTAACCGCTATGCCACCGCTCCCCACACGGTGCTACGATCGGTCAATCAAACGTGATTATTTAACACGGCTTCCTTTACAACACAATCGTCGCAGAGCGCTTCTGCACGTGAACACAACATTGCATCACTAACGTTTGAGATACACGAAATAGTAAAAAGTGTACACACTTCAAAAGACATAAAGAGAGATTGTCAAATCTTTAGCCTGATTAATAATAAAAACGCAATACCTTCCGTATATCAGACGGTGTTCATGGTCCACTCCACTTGAACACAGCGTCGATCAGCACGATGTATCATGAACACCCTTCACGCTGCACCACGAAGCTCCTCGTGGTGCGACTCACACAGAGACCCATAGACTCATCACACAGAGACACATAGACTCACACAGATACCCATAGACTCATCACACAGAGACCCATAGACTCATCACACAGAGACCCATAGACTCACACAGGGACCCACAGACTCATCACAACAGAGACGCATAGACTCATCACACAGAGACCCATAGACTCACACAGAGACCCATAGACTCATCACAACAGAGACGCATAGACTCATCACACAGAGACCCATAGACTCACACAGAGACCCATAGACTCATCATATAGAGACCCATAGACTCACACAGGGACCCACCGACTCATCACACAGAGACCCATAGACTTGTCACACAGAGACCCATAGACTCACACGGAGACCCATAGACTCATCACACAGAGACCCATAGACTCACACAGGGACCCATAGACTCATCACACAGAGACCCATAGACTTGTCACACAGAGACCCATAGACTTGTCACAACAGAGACGCATAGACTCATCACACAGAGACCCACAGACTCACACAGAGACCCATAGACTCATCACACAGAGACCTATAGACTCACACAGGGACCCATAGACTCATCACACAGAGACCCATAGACTCACACGGAGACCCACAGACTCAACACAACAGAGACCCATAGACTCACACGGAGACCCACAGACTCAACACAACAGAGACCCATAGACTCATCACACAGAGACCCATAGACTCATCACACAGAGACCCATAGACTTGTCACAGAGAGACCCATAGACTCACACAGGGACCCATAGACTCACACGTAGACCCACAGACTCATCACAACAGAGACCCATAGACTCACACAGAGACCCATAGACTCACACAGAGACCCATAGACTTGTCACAGAGAGACCCATAGACTTGTCACAGAGAGACCCATAGACTCACACAGAGACCCATAGACTCATCATACAGAGACCCATATACTCATCACACAGAGACCCATAGACTAACACAGGGACCCACAGACTTATCACACAGAGACCCATAGACTCACAAAGAGACCCATAGACTCATCACAACAGAGACGCATAGACTCATCACACAGAGACCCATAGACTCACACAGAGACTCATAGACTCATCACATAGAGACCCATAGACTCACACAGGGACCCACCGACTCATCACACAGAGACCCATAGACTTGTCACACAGAGACCCATAGACTCAAACGGAGACCCATAGACTCATCACACAGAGACCCATAGACTCACACAGGGACCCATAGACTCATCACACAGAGACCCATAGACTTGTCACACAGAGACCCATAGACTTGTCACAACAGAGACGCATAGACTCATCACACAGAGACCTATAGACTCACACAGGGACCCATAGACTCATCACACAGATACCCATAGACTCACATGGAGACCCACAGACTCAACACAACAGAGACCCATAGACTCATCACACAGAGACCCATAGACTCACACTGAGACCAACAGACTCAACACAACAAAGACCCATAGACTTGTCACAGAGAGACCCATAGACTCACACAGGGACCCATAGACTCACACGTAGACCCACAGACTCATCACAACAGAGACCCATAGACTCACACAGAGACCCATAGACTCACACAGAGACCCATAGACTTGTCACAGAGAGACCCATAGACTTGTCACAGAGAGACCCATAGACTGACACAGAGACCCATAGACTCATCATACAGAGACCCATAGACTCATCACACAGAGACCCATAGACTCACACAGAGACCCATAGACTCACACAGAGACCCACAGACTCATCACACAGAGACCCATAGACTCACACAGGGACCCACAGACTCATCACAACAGAGAACCATAGACTCACACAGGGACCCACAGACTCATCACACAGAGACCCATAGACTCACACAGGGACCCACAGACTCATCACAACAGAGAACCATAGACTCATCACACAGAGACCCATAGACTCACATAGGGACCCACAGACTCATCACAACAGAGAACCATAGACTCGTCACACAGAGACCCATAGACTCATCACACAGAGACCCATAGACTCACACGCAGACCCATAGTTTGTTGTCCTTCCCGCACACCTCGGATTCGCACGGTTGGCTACGAACGGTGCAAAAGAAGTTCAACACACATACATACATTCACCAACCCGCACTGGCCCAGAAGCGTGGTGAAGTATGGTCAATCAACCCCACGTGACCGTCTCGATGCGCGGAGGCCTTCATTGCAGCTGTTTTAGACTAATTTCAGGGTGCTGATTCCAAATCTGATCTCAGATTTGCTCTATCACATCTCATTTTTAAATCCTTTATATTAAGTTCGCTTGCTTGCTTGCTTGCGTGCTTGCTTGCTTGCGTGCTGGCTTGCTTGCTTAGGACCGTGCAAATCTTTCACTCGTTTTTTAACCCACTTCCCGTGATCCAATCGAGCTGACATTTTCCACAGACTCGTTGTGCGAGACAATTAATGTTCGTGAAAATTTTTTCAAAATTTTACACTTCTTAGGCAAAAAAAATGTATTTTACATTTATTCAAATACAACTCATTCATGGCTTTGGCTGAACGTCACAGTGTAGGAGCCCAGAGCGTAACCCCTCCACAGGCCGTGGCGGAGTAGCGCAGTTGGTAGCGCCCTCGCTTCTCATACCAAAGGTCGCGGGATCGATCTCCGCGTCCTCCACATGCGAATATATTTTTAAATCCTTTATATTAAGTTCACTTGCTT
Source organism: Lampetra planeri (assembly GCF_965212315.1). Taxonomy (NCBI): domain Eukaryota; kingdom Metazoa; phylum Chordata; class Hyperoartia; order Petromyzontiformes; family Petromyzontidae; genus Lampetra; species Lampetra planeri. The sequence goes on from NC_136141.1 coordinate 6,021,656, forward strand.
GCTTAGGACCGTGCAAATCTTTCGCTCGTTTCTTAACCCACTTCCCGTGATCCAATCGAGCTGACATTTTCCACACAGACTCGTTGTGTGTGACAATTAATTTTCGTGAAATTTTTTTTCCAAAATTTTACACTGTTTAGGGAAAACAAATTAAATATCTAATTACCAATTGCTTAATACTGGCAGACAATCATCTGACCCATAGGTGGCAGCCATCTCAAGCCAGAGGACGAGAAGACTCTAGCTGCCACGCATATAAAGGATTTATAGTGAAAAACTTTGTTTTTACGGGTTTACTTGTTATGCTATCGGCATACCCCATTTTCATTCATTTTACCCGAAATTAACTCTGTCACTTATGATTGCAAGTTGTTGCGAGTCAGTGACTGTTTTAGTGTTAAAATATGGTGCTGTATTTTTAGGATAGTGTGTTTATAATATAATTTTATGCAGATATTCACACTTATTTAATATTTTTCTTCTGCAGTTTTTATTGAAAATGCAATATTTTACATCTCAAAAACCTGATGAGATAAACAAAACTGTCTATCTCATCAGGTGCTGATTCCAAATCTGGCATCAGTTTTGTCTATCTCATCAGGTTTTTGAGATGTCAAATATTGCATTTTCAATAAAAACTGCGGAAGAAAAATATTAAATAAATGTGGATATCTACATAAAATTATATTATAAACACACTGTCCTAGAAATACAGCACCATATTTTAACACTAAAGCAGTCACTGACTCGCAACAACTTGCAAGCATAAGTGACAGAGTTAATTTCGGGTAAAATCAATGAAAATGGGGTATGCCGATAGCATAAAAATGAGATGTGATAGAGCAAATCTGAGATCAGATTTGGAATCAGCACCCTGAAATTAGTCTAAAACAGCTGCAAAAGTCCAGGCCAGAAAAAATGTTTTTTGATGTTGTTGACCAGTGTTATGGTTTGCCAAACGTGGCACGCAAGACCAATCACACACAAAGTGATTGCCACAAATGAACCACCCAACACCTCGCTGATCTCGTCAAGAAACATGAAGAACCATCACGCAAACTTCGCTCATCCTCGCAGCAGCGGCTTTTGGCTGCCCATCGAACAAAGGCGACGGTCACCGCACCGCGCGCTTTCAGATGCGCTTCTGCGGCCGTCTGGAACGCTCTTCCTTCCGATATTAGGAAGCCACTGGAGTTATGCACTGTTAAATCTAGATTGAAAACTCATTTCTTGAGAACTGCTTGTTGCGTTTAGTTCGTTGTCCTTCCCCCGTATCTCCGATTAGCACGGCTGGCTAGGTACGGTGCAAAGGAAGTTCAACACAGTACATGCATACAGGACCCTCATGAAAGAGAGTCTTGAGGCTTACCGAGACATTTCTGGCCATTGAAATACATGCTTGGCACGTTACGCTCGCACTAATTCCAAATATTTTCTCTCCATTGACAAATAATGCAACTATAATTGGGGCTCAATAAAAATAAGAATGGGCGAGCCAGCAGAATGTTGTTCATTTATTTATTTTCTCGAGTGTTCTGTCTGCCGCTGTTCTCTCTCTCTCTCCTACGCCCGCGTTTCAAGGGCTTCATTGTCGGCGGTTGCAATTGTTTAACATTCCAACGCAAAGCGACTGCGTTTAAGTCACGTAGCATGAGCCCGCTGCTCTGACTCTGGCTGTACCCAGTTAAAAGTTGGATTCTTATCGGCAACACAGATTTCTGAAGCTCAGCCGCATTTGATCAGATTGTTTTTGTTTTCCTGGTTGTGTCGTGAATTTTTATAGCGATCGTTCACTTTTGCGCAAGTCACTTTTTCTGCCTTCTGGTTTAGATACCTCTTCAACTTTACCAGACCGAACGATATGATAGTACTGCACATCTTGCAGCGAAGGGAGTTGAATTTTTATTTTATTTATAAGCGGATTTGCTGTAGCCGTACGCCGTTTTAAGAAGGGGGACTGAATGGCATCTTTTAAGATCAAATTGTTGTTTTCGTGCTTGTGGCACGTGTGTTGTAGAATCAATTTGGCGGACGACGGATAACAATCGGGCCAGCTCCTTAAGATGTATTCGTTTGATTTTGAAGGAATGCTCCACACAAGTGGGCCAAAGTAATAATAAAGCTCTCTCTTGGTGGCCCTCGTGAAATCTCAAAATTTAGCTAAGTCTTCAAAGATAACCCCCCCCACCCACCCCCACGATTTCCAGTACATGCTAACTATAGTTTGGCATTTATAATCTTGAGGTATGTCTTACACAAATAGATATCGTTTTTAAGTTTGCCGACTCAGCCTATCACACCCCTGTAAGGTTGATAAATAGGTAACACTTTGTGGGAAGTCAGTTGTGTTGTCCAATGGGTAAGACTGGGTCCCACCATGGAAATGTGGAATTTCCACTACTGGCGGCTCAAGGCTGCCCCATTGTTAGTCTAAGCAAGGAGAGACTTTGATTTTTGCTCTAATAACAATAATATCCACACTTTTAGCATCATCAGCAAATTTAAATCCATTATTGAATAAAGTTGAACTCAGTGTCTCTGATCCGATTTTGCTGTAACGTTTACTACTTTCTTACGTGCCCTCAACGAATTACTCTATGGGGTAATATGCAGGATGACTTGGGTTCGATCCCAACATTGATGCCTACATAATTGGAGTTTGCATGTTTGTGCTCCCTGTGATCGCGTGGATTTTTCTCCGGGTCCTCTGGTTTTTTTCTCCACAACTAGAAACGTGCGCTTCGAGTATTTGGCTGCTATACATTTCCACACGACAATAAACCACTTCGTCAAGCGATCATTCGTGGCCAGGTCGCTTCCGCAAAAGAGCTACGTAGCTCAGTGGACATTACCCGGTAAAAGATATATATTAAAAAAAGTTTAGTTTACTCCGATTTTCCTTTGTTTGACCATTTGTACAACTTCTCTCCTGATCCATTTGTCATTAAAAAAAGCCACATTATGACATTTCTCAAACGATCATTGAGATGGTGCTCGTCTCATATTTACAGTCCTGAGTCAGTTGGTGGAAATTCCATATTTCTATAACGGGGGTGAGTCTATCCATAGGACAGCTGCTGTTGACTTCCCCACAAAATGGAAATAATTGTATTGAATACGGGTGAGTCATGGGCTGAGTCACTCCCCAACCAGGAGTATGAACCAGCAATAGAGCTGCTCGCTCTATTGCTGAGCCGCCACATATAACATTATTTCCAGCAATGTGCCCTTAAACACATTCCTGCGGAGGGAGCTGGTAGGAACGTTGGGTTGCTCGGTCAATGGCCAGGGTCAACGGCGGCGTGGTGTATTCCGCAAATATGCCCGACTGTGAGGGCGGGCACAAGCCGGCATGAGTAGGTTAAACATTGAGTTTTATAAGGGCACCACGGGGTGACCAGCCCCTCCCCACCCAGCCCCACCCCTCCCACCCCCCACCCAGCCCCACCCTCCCCACCCAGCCCCTCCCTTCCCACCCAGCCCCTCCCCACCCTCCCCTCCCCACCCAGCCCCACCCTCCCCAACCAACCCATCCCCACCTTCCCCTCCCCACCCAGCCCCACCCTCCCCACCCAGCCCCTCCCTCTCCACCCAGCCCCACCCCTCCCATTTTTGGATGCACGACGGACGGACACAATAATCCCCTGTGGGCTGGTGGAACCAGGAGGTTCCTACCAGTATAAACATAGATTCAAATATCAGAAATTAATTTTAGTGGTTATCTAACTTATATATTTCCCTCACTGTTCCTTCCAAGTTATTCAATTCGAATGGCCACACGTCTGATCCTCGTCATATCTAACAAAGGTCTTCATCTTCAGACGCAATGTCATTCTTATCATAACAGCGGGATTCATTTCCCCAGAATGCACTCGGTCTCGTTTTGATCGACCCCTTTATTTCATCAGTGTGGCCATGATCCACTTTAAGAAGTTGCCCTTGATGTTGAAATTCAGTCAAATCCGCAAACTGTGTGTCTCTACCAGCAGTAATAGTTATTGACTTTCTCATTGACCGAACAGAATGTTAGCTCTGGGCCAATGCTGCCCTTCAATGTGTATTGATGGCAAGCAATGGCCCCCAATGATGGTTGGCTAACATTGTTGAACCAATCCAAAAACAACAAATCAAGGTCATAGATGATTTTGTCCCCACTCAAGACTTTCTGCAAACAACTTTCGTAGGATTGTTTGTCTTCCCGTCATGCACCTCTTTGGATTCACGCAAAATAATGTACTTGACGCTCCTCATCCACATCAAGGTGTTGTGATCAAGTGCCTATGATTGAATTCACCCAGAATGCAGGCCCAACCGACCCTGGATGGTAAACACGACGCGTCCACCGTCAGTCCCACGGTGGCTTGACACTCACACGACTCGCGTCGAAATGAGTAATACTGGTAGGAACGAAGTGGACCAGCCTACAATAGATTATATCGTCCGTCCGTCCGTCCGTGTAGCAACATCGCCCCCTACTGCAAACACTTGGCAGGACCCTACAAAAACCTTTACACTCAGTGAGGCTTTCCTGGCTAAACAAGTGTAACATTCCCTTATAATTCCCTGAGATAGTTTTTACTGCAAACACTTGGCAGGACCCTACAAAAACCTTAACACTCAGTGAGGCTCTCCTGGCTAAACAAGTGTAACATTCCCTTATAATTCCCTGAGATAGCTTTTACTGCAAACACTTGGCAGGACCCTACAAAAACCTTTACACTCAGTGAGGCTTTCCTGGCTAAACAAGTGTAATAATAATATGTTTATATTCTTTGGTTATTCGTTCCTACCAGCCCACCCCGCAGGGACCTGTTATTTAAAACAACTTTTTTTTAAACACGCTTTAATGAAATGTACTCCACGACTCCAGGAAGTGGCCTCGAAGCTTGCCATAACGTAAAGGACCGTGGCCAATTACAGCCAACGTCAGTTTACCGTGGACAATTCGACCCAAGCCGAAATATAACATGTAAAAAAGATTGTTTAGAAAGCTATTTGTTATTTTTTTATGATAGAATATAGTATTGTCATCAGTACGACATAAGTATACCAAGTTTGCAGTCGATACCACATTGGGAAGTGGGTTAAAATTGAGTTACAATATTTGAGGATGCAACAACGACAACAACAGAGTGAGTTAAATAAAAGCGTGTAAAATAAAACAAATTTAACGCAGCAACGCCAACTTTGCACTTATGATGCATCAAACTGGCGCTTTCAGATGCGCCCCTGCGGCCGTCTGGAACGCTCTCCATTCCGATGTTAGGAAGCCACTGGAGGCTTATGCACTTTTTAAATCTTCTAGATTGAAAACTCATTTCTTTAGAACTTTTTTTTGTGTTCAGTTGTTCTCCCCTGCCCCCCCCCCGGCGCACCTCCGATGATCACGGTTGGCTACGTACGGTGAGAAATAAGTTCAACATAATGTACATACAGATGTGTATCGGTATCTATGGGTCTCTGTGGGTTTCCGTGGGTCTCTGTGGTTATATGAGTCTCAGGATCTTTGTGAGTCTCTATGGGTCTCTTCCTTCCGATATTAGGAAGCCACTTGCACTTTTGAATTGCCGAGATTAAAAATGAATTGAAATTAGAACTGATTATTTGTGTTTAATTTGCTCCCCCACCGCACCTCCGACAAGCACGGTTGGCTACGTACGGAGCGAAAGAAGTTCAACATACATACAGACCGCAGGGCCAAGCTATCAGCAGTGGGCAGGGCAGCAAGTTCAATTGTTGTCATGTACTTCTATGTTCCAATGTCTATGCTCGATTTCTTCGCTAACTAGCACCAACCAGTATAGTCAAATACCCCCCTCCCCTCAACCTGCATCTAGAAGTGGGTTTACTAAAAGGGCTGTAAAAGCACTTGTTACCCAGGCGTCTAAAGCTGCATTGAATACACATGTACTATGACATAATAACAGAATAGATAAGCAATGTCAACATCCATATATCTGCCCCCCCTGGACATACTAAAACAATCAAGTCGACTTGACACTTCCCGTCAAACCAGAGCGCCTTCTGGGAGTGCACACTTTCGGCAGCGTTGGTTCAGTACAAAGCGACATTCTGGACCGATCCTGCGACACGTGGCTCCTAAAGCTGCAACGAATCCACGGCTTTAACAGCAATCAGTGCCGTGCGAGCTACCAGATGTTTAAGGAAAAGAACCTCCCCCTTTCCCCCCTATTTGAGTTCTAGAAGAGACCAGGCAGGCCACCGCGGTGGCCCACACTGCTTTTGTGGCACGGGCTTGCTCTGCCCTCTGCTGGAATATTTCGTTTGCTCGCTACCAGTTTTGGGACGAGATGGAGCAACAAAATATTTCGCGAACTCGGGAAGCGTTAAAATGTGTGCACGCCTGTATGCGGGACTTCTTTTGCACCGCACGTTGCCAACTGTGTTGATCGGAGGTGCGGGGGAAGAACGACAACAAACTGGAAACAAAAAAGCAGTTCTGGAGAAATGAGATTTCAATGTCGATTTAAAAGCGCTGTAGATGCATCGATGACTATGGGTTTTTCAGTCTCAAGACACATCCAGGAGAGCGCCTGTGTAACGCCAAGACATCGAAATGTTCCAATTAGTTTATGTTGTATGCATTTGTAATGACGACTTGATACGCTTCTCTTGAGATGGCATTTTATTGAAGACACGTTCACTTGACATCAGGCGGAGACCCCCACCGCAACAGCCCCGAGTCTCCCGCGCATCTCCCCCTTTTATACCAACACGAGGCCACGCCCTCCTTCTCGAACCTTCTCGCTGACTCCGGACGCTCGCTGCACCAGCAGACTCCACCGTCACCTGACCACGCTCCCGTCTCGAACATTCCCGTAGCCACCAGTCCCTTCGCACTCACAGCTGACTCCCCTGTCATTACCTCCCGTGGCCACTAGTGCATTCGCACTGCAGGCTGACTCCCCTGTCATTACCTCCCGTGGCCACTAGTGCATTGGCACTGCAGGCTGACTCCCCTGTCATTACCTCCCGTGGCCACTAGTGCATTCGCACTCACAGCTGATTCTCCTGTCATTACCTCCCGTGGCCACCAGTCCCTTCCCACTTACAGCTGACTCCCCTGTCATTACCTCCCGTGGCCACTAGTGCATTGACACTGTAGGCTGACTCCCCTGTCATTACCTCCCGTGGCCACTAGTGCATTGGCACTGCAGGCTGACTCCCCTGTCATTACCTCCCGTGGCCACTAGTCCACTCACACCGCATGCAGGCTCTATTGTCATTACACATTTATGATGGATCGCGGGATGTGGTGCTAGCTTTGGAATGGATTTATGTAATGCATTCGCCGCAAAGTAAAAAAGATGGGTTATTCGGTCAAATCGTGACCCCCGAATAGTGAATAAATAAACGGATCTGGTTGGAGTCCCCAAGAAATGTCCACCTCATCCGAAAAGAACAAAATGAGCCAACGCAACCAAGTTTAATCCACATTTGTTTTTTGGTGGCCTAACTCAGAAAATAAACAAACAAACATCGGCCATTGCTTTGGCTTGCAGATTTATAGACGGCTTGGTTGGGAATCCATATTTTTAGAAGGTGAACTTAGGAAAGGTATGGGGTATGGGGAAAAATCCCATAAATGCATTTGTATACATGATTGGCATGGGGGGTTCAGTGAAGACAGTTAGAATGTATCTTGCACAGCACGGAATTAGCCATCACAGACGCTGCGTCTCATTGCAAACATTTCGTGATGCTATGTAACAAAAAGTTTTGCTGGCTTGCTGGCCGACTGGTTCGAGGTCAGCGCACAGACGGGAGGAGGCGCTCGAGTGGCCGGTACGCGGATTGGGGGTGCGTGGTGGTAGGGGGGGGGGCTAAGGGGAGGGGTGTTCGATGTGGTGGGAGTATGGGGGGGTGGTCACGCGCTAGAGGGGGGCGGGGGCCTTGGGTGTGGGGGAGGACCGTCGATCAACGACACATTCTCTTCTACCGTGTACGTATACAACAAGTTTTGCTGGCTGCAATGAAGGGAGAGACGGATGGAGGGTCACGTAAAAAGAAGTGACGGGCGGGCTTTGTTTGTCTACCGCAAAACAAAATCCACCAATGCACTTGCGTGTCACGAGGGGTTTGACATACTGTCTCCAAGCGTGCACTTTTTGTCTGAATGCACTGCATCACTCGGAAACAAACCCTGATAATGTTCTTCATCATTGGAACCTCTTTTGCCAGTAGCAAAATATGATAATTGTTTTTTTACCCTTTTATCTGGCAACAAAACTGACACCTTTTTTTACAAGGAGTCATGTTTGCATTGACCACAATACCTGCGGTCGGAATGCAAAAAAAAACCCAACTCTGATAATGTATGCACTGTCCTTGAAATTGATTGGTCCACACCCGAGACAGCTTTCCTTAGAGCCTAGTCTCACATGGTGTTGGACCAGATGACGCCAAAAGGCGCACAACTCAAAGACAATGCACCATCAGAGTATGAGAGCTCGGGGTAAGCATTTACAGCATTGAAACCTCCTTTGCCAGTAGCAAAATATCATTGTCTTTGAGTTGTGCGTCTTTTGGCGTCATCTGGTCCAACACCATGTGAGACGAGGCTCTAAGAAAAGCTGTCTCGGGTGTGGACCAATCAATTTCAAGGACAGTGCATACATTATCAGAGTTGTGTTTTTTGTTTGCATTCCGACCGCAGGTATTGTGGTCAATGCAAACATGACTCCTTGTAAAAAAAGGTGTCAGTTTTATTGCCAGATAAAAGGGTGAAAAACCAATTATCAATGTTTTTCATATGCACGTTTGTGACTTCACACACACACACGTGCCTGGTGGGTTTATTCAGCTTCTGGACTCTGCAATGGCCTGATAATAAGCAGCAAGAGACAATTTTGGAACCTCTCTTGCCAGAAATTATGTAGCACAGACATTACCTCAACCATCCAGCAGAGGGCACCGCTGTCTAATTTATTTTCTTTTAAATCCCCAATTTAAAATACACAACACTCTTCCATCACACACACACACGTGTCCCTCCACATACAACATCCCATCAGCCCCACACGGCCTTCTGGGAGCTCATGCAAACAAACCCTGGACCAGTTTCGACATACAGTGTCTCCATCAGCAGAGTCAGGCTTTCGCATCGAACTCAGACCAGAGCTGTCCCTAGGGTATGGCGAATCGGGGTGATTGTCCCGGGCCCCGCGCTTTGGGAGTGGGGGGGGGGGGCTACGTCATCACTGAGTTAGATGTCGTTTGAAGGTGTGGAGGGGGGGGGCCCGTACGGTGTGAGTTACCCCGGGTCCCACACCCCCATATGGACGGCACTGACTAGGACCTACTTACAACAGAAAGGGTAGATTTGAAGCTTTCGTGACTGCAAGTATTCATATTCTTAGGTTTTGTCGGTAAAGTCACGGAGGTAAAAAATGAAAGTAATAAAATTAATTTATTTTATTTTACTTTTATTAATTTTAATTTTTTACCTACGTGACTTTACCGAAAAAACCTAAGAACAGAAAGGGTCCTTACCTATAAACATCTGGCAGTGCAGTGCAAGACAGCCCGAGTCCGCTGATGAGGCACTGTATTGTCGAAACCGGTCCAAGCTTTGCTTTTGTTGAACAAATCCTGCTGGAATGATGCACCATCAGAAAGATCACGTGACTGATGGGATGTGTAAAACATGTATTTTATACTTTTTACGTGGACGGACAGATACGTGAAGGGGGTGTATCATCTGCTTAGTATTTTTTTTGTATATTTAAAAGACATTATTATTGTATAATCAGTATAGTAATAAACTAGCATTGTTGATATCACTGAAGCAATATAAAACATATGAATCGAAACCATTTCCTGGCCACCTACTCTAGACATAGACGTTTAATGTGTATTATTTTATTATTTTATTATTTCCCTTCTATGTGACTTTATCGAAAGAACCAAGAATATGAATCCCTGCAGTCACGAAAGCTTTCAATCGAAAAGTATACGTGTTAATATAGCGTTTAATCCAGCCACACACACGAAAACGAGTTACGGTGAGCCCTTCTGAATTGCAGTAAAGAGAGAGACATCCAGCATCATCGGGCAATTTGCCAGAATTAATAACCAGCGAAACGTCGTACTCAAAAATGGAAAATGTTGTGGATTCACTCTTCAACACACCGGTGGGCTAAAGTAGTGAACTATTTGTCTTTTGTCAACGTGACACTTCTTTTACTGATTGGTCGTGTCGGGTGGTGGAAGGTTACGACACATTTTTAAATAACGCGATCTCACCCAAAAACCTTTATTATGAATAATATCGGTCGCGACAGCCTACGTGTTAAACTGACATCTATTAACATTCTTTTCTCGTTACATTGGAGGGCATGGAAGTGCTAGGGGATGAAGTGAGAGAGGCCAAACCTGCACAGAGTCTCGTGCTCATGGGGTCACGGACCCAGGCACCAAACTTTGAAACTTGGAGCAGAACTGGGCCGTTCTTGGGCATTCTAGGACCGGCAGTGCTCAGTTCCCAGTGGTTGTGGAAACGATTCGCGAGTGCTTGGGCTTAAAAACCTACAGCCACGTGCTTTTTCCCGCCTCTCTCTTCACACTATTGCACAGAGGCACACCATGGCAGTTTAATAATGCACATCGCCAGAGGTGCGATACACACCAGTGGGAGATCGAACAGCGAAACAAATGTATACAAGCGGCAAGTATTGCACAACATGTAACCGTATTCACAAGAACAAAAAAACAAGAGTTTTGTTTGCAAACTTGATTAGTTCGTCGATTCGTGCAAGACTTGTGCAAAGTGAGCGTGGTGCGCGAAGTCATTACGCATCAGCAGCAGGAAGCCCTCTGGAGCCCGCGGCCAGCCTGGTGCTTTGAGAATGGGGTGGAAGGTGATGGCGCGGGTGGGTGGTGGTGGTGGGCGGTGGTGGGCGGTAGTGTAGCGGTTAGCGCGCTGCGCTATGAACCCGGCGACACGGGTTCGATTCCCGCCTCAACAACATCCCTTCCTTGCAAGTGAAACTCTCGGACGCTTTCTGTGTGCAGCAGTTCATGGTGCTGCACGCACGGGCTTCTGGGTAGTCAAGTGGTCAAATCAATCTCCATTGCAAGTGCACGAAATCGTGGTGTCAATCTGAAATACTTTGGCGGATAGCGGGGACCCCCCCTTCCCCCATATCTGGAAGGATTTCAAACACAGGCTTGGTGACTAGCGGTGCTTGAGATTGGTCTTTGTGCTCGGGCGAGTGTGCGCGCGGTTGTCACTCATTGGATACATTCCACGTTCACCGGCCGCTGTTCAAAACTGCACTATCTAGTGGGAAACTCCTGTATGGTGGCTCGTGTTGTCACTGGTGAGCGTTCGCCTCGCGTCCGCCCTTGATACTTTGGCACCCACGATCTGGCTGACCGAATGCCCTAACACGGTGACGTCGCGGGGCAATGCGAGCCTTAAACTACAACGTAAGGGAAAACCACTGCGCTACGCTTTTGCTTTTAATGGCTTGGCAGTCGTGCGCGTCATCTTCGTTGTCAAGAGGACGAGATTGCCAAGAATGAAAAAAACAAACAACCCCCACATCAAAAACCCCCCGTGCGCATCTCGCAGACAATAGGGCGGGTGGGGGGAGGGGCACAAACTCAGGTGGTGCAATGGAGATGCTGGGATGATGATGATGATTCATCAAAGAAACACCTGTTGGTTGCTCCAAGGTCTGGAATTCCTGGATGACTTTGCCTGCCCCCTCCCCACGCCCTCCCCAAATAAATAGAGCGTCTACAGTTTGCAGATTATTCACTTTAAGCCTGCAAAAACAAACATTGAAAACAAAAAAAAACTCTCTGCCATGGAATCTTGGCCATCTCCAGAATGAAAGAAGCTGATAAATGAATCTTGCGCATGCGCGGAGTTTGCCGGAGGGGAGGGGGGCACCGGGGGAGGGGGGCACCGGGGGGGAGGGGGGCACCGGGGGGAGGGGGGCACTGGGGGGAGGGGACACCTTCATTCATAGCTTGAAATAATTTAGCGCGGGGCCCTTGAAAATGCGGGGCCTGTAGCATATGCTACTTTTGCTACTGGGATAATCCGGCACTGACTCTATACGATAAATCACGGCGAAGGTGGCGCACACAATCATACCTTATTTACGCTCTGACATTTTCTGCTGGTCATCGAACAAAGACGGCGGTCACCGCATCGCGCGGCGCTTTCAGATGCGCTTCTGTGGCCGTTTCGAGCGCTCTTCCCTTCCGATATGAGGAAGCAACTGGAGCTATAGCACTTTTTTGTTGCGTTTAGTTTTGTTGTCCTATTAGCACGGTTGGGAACGCATGGTGCGAAAGAAGTCCAACACACATGCATTTGTCGCGCCTTGTCAATGTTGGAACTAGTCCCTTCTTTCCATGCGAGCCTTTTGGAGTTCGCGCATGCAGATGTCCCTGCGCGTACGACGCGCTGGCAAAGCTGCCTGCCGCCTTCACTTTGACCACGTGTGTATGTTCAACTTTCTTTCGCACCGTACGCGGCCAACCGTGCTGTTAACACGCGCCCTTGTCCGCGGGGTTTGGCCAGGATGACACCGTTTGAGACGAGGCTCAAAAGAAAGCTGTCTCTGGTGTGGACCAATCAGTTTCAAAGACAATGCATACATTATCAGAGTATTGTTGTTTGTTTGCATTTGACTGCAAGTATTGTGGTTAATGTAAACATGATTCCTTGCAAAAGGTGTCAGTTTTGTTGCCAGAAAAAAGGGGAAAAACCCTATTAGTATATTTTGGTACTGGCAAAGGAGGTCCCATGATGACTATTAGGTCGTTGAGCGAGCATTGGAAATACATTACACCAATAATTCAAAAGAGATGTTTCCGCTTCAAAGCGCAGCAGACACCGAATGTAATCAGTGCCCCAAACGCTCGCGAATGGACGTCGCTGATTGGTCAGACCACTTTGGAGCTCGCCAATTGGCCTAAATTTGCGGTCGCGTGCTCGTCGTTAACAGGGGAATGGTCGGTAAGCGAACACATTGGGCTCTATGGAGGCACTACACTACTATATACTAAACTATACACTACACTACAATACACTACACACTACACTATTATCACTACATATTGGGCTCCATGGAGGCCCGTCGTTAAGCGATTAGTCTTTAACAGGGATTCTACTGTCGATCTATTGGCTGTTCTGTTGCAGCGTCTACCTTGCTGGGAAAAACAAACCACAGCAACATCCCGGTCCCTCCGCAGCCGTGTCCCAGTAGGCACAGCCCTTTCCACAAATGCCCTCGCAATTAAACGTGCCCTGGGTCACGACCTTTCAGCCCAAGCCTCACACTGAAATAGCCACCACCGTCGTCCCTGCCCTAGGGCTTTAACTCTAGATTTGAGATGAGCACTTAGAGCCTCCGGGGGCACTGCATTCTGGGAAGCAGAAGGGGCTGGTTGCTCGTTGGCGCCGGGCGATTTAATTATGAAGGTAGTTATCTGAAAATCTGCCTTGCTTTGCAGGTCTGGATCTTTGGTGTTAATTGTATTTATTTACCCAGACTACAGGGGGGGATAAGACTGGCGCGGTGGGGTCTAGGAATCCAGTTAGCAGGCCTCGGGCTCAAATGAATATATTTCGATTTTTATCAATCCCACTGATGAATTCCGATCGATTTGCATTCCATTTCAGATTACGGGCATACAATTCTGTTTAACAAGCAAAGCCAGGATGGATTTTACTGGTAGGAACCCACTGGTTCCACTAGCCCACAGGGGATTATTGTGTCCGTCCATCGTGCAGGGAGGGGCTGGGTGGAGAGGGAGGGGCTGGGTGGGGAGGGGAAGGTGGGGAGGGGCTGGGTGGGGAGGGTGGGGCTGGGTGGGGGGGGTGGGAGGGGTGGGGCTGGGTGGGGAGGGGCTGGTCACCCCGTGGTGCCCTTATAAAACTCAACGTTTCACCTACTCACGCCGGCTTGTGCCCGCCCTCACAGTCGGCCATATTTGCGGAATAGACCACGCCGCTGTTGACCCTGGCCATTGACCGAGCAACCCAACTTTCCTACCAGCTCCCTCCGCAGGAATGTGTTTAGATCCAAACATTAGATTTTTCGAAAAAAGACGTGAGATTTTAATTTTAAAATGTACCTTTTTTTAATTATAAGTTCCATATGATACAATTTTAAATATATACTATTATTTGCTTGTTTATTTAGATATTTGTATTTATTAATAATGTATTGTGACCCGGTACACTGTAGTTTATCACGTGTACTAACATTGCATTTGTGTCCCAGGTCTCCCTATTCAAAAAAGACTTTGTCTCAACATCCTCTCACCTGGTAAGAAATAAAGTGGCACGGTACTTGCCTATTACTACTGCTGCTACTATAATAAATCAGTCACAATCTACATTTTCAACGAGCTCATTGCCTGCGAGCGTCGGATAATCATTGCTACATTTTATGGTTTGTACTTATACTGCAACATCATATTATTTATGCGACAATATATTGAGAGGCATTGCTCCTCTCTTAAATCCTCTACTTCTCGTGCATGCATTGTGCTCTCTGTGTCCTTAGGTGGCAGTGCTGCGCCAGCGTCTGCCTTGCAGACTGATAACAACGCCCCAAGCTCGTTGCTAACATGAGTTGTTGAACGGCCTGGCTGGGCCGGACAACAACTGTGTTAACTGTGTTAGCTCGTTGTAATTACTGGCGAAACGTCGTACTCACATTATAAATGCTGTGGCTTTGCTCTGCAGCACACACTAGTGCTGTACTAGTGACGAATTGGCCACGTTCTGTTTACGTGACAACCCTTACTAGTTGGCTGTGTCGGGTGGTGGCGAGTTTCACGACACATTTATATATTTATACGATCTAACCCAGAAAAAACCTCTATTATGGATGAATGCGTAAGGACATGTTCGTGCATATATGTACGTATGTATGTGCATTTAGGTCGACTCAGCCTTAATAAAATTAGCTGGCACGGCGTGTAAACATCAGCACTGGGAAGACAAAGGTGGCCAGGCGTGGTGCTGGCCACCCACCCCCTCGTGTGCCGTCGTGACTCTCATAAGTGCTCGCTATCAGCACTTACCCCAATAGCCTCTTCATAGCCTCTTAGAGGCTATACTGGTGATCTTTCTTGTACGTGTACATATGCAATAGTGCATGCCTTCAAAGACGAGTACAGCTATGATAATTCGTTTCGTGCATGTCCTACCGACATACAAAGTGGTACCTATTTTAGTCACACCAGCGATGTGATGAGCTGCGTCCGCCCACAACTGTGATACCCATCCTTGTAGTAAAGTCGCGTACGCTTGGCCCCCCTCACATCCTTACAATCACATGACACATTGCTGTCGACTACAATGAGATGCATTTTCGGAATTCGTGGAAGGCTATAAAGGGATGCACTTTTAGCTACAGGGGAGAATTATCTAAAAGCATAGGCTCTTGAAAGCGCCACTTTATGTTCAATCTAAAGCCACGCTATGCCGATTTAAAGTGCAGCCTGTTACTCGAATCAATTTGTCGGGAGGAAAAAACGAAATCTCTCAGTGGCTTTGCGCAATGAAAGGCGCTGAATGATACTCTCCGGATCTCAACGTTGCATGCGGTTGTTTCCTAACTCTCGTTGCTGAGCCCGTGTAGGAAACCCCCCTCGCTCTGGCTCTGCACACACTGCCGACCTCCAACCCACTCTTCAAGGTTTAGGACTTTCCCTCCGTCTCTCTCCTGCCTCTGACCGAGTCTCACCGTCTGTCAAAAATGTCTCGGTCATCGCTGGAACCGCCGAGTGGAACGCCGAGTGGAACGACGGCGGATGTGCGGAATAAACACCTCACTCGAGACACAAACATCGCACCGCCTGGCTTTGACATTCCGCAGACACTCGTGGGGACGTCAATCGAGTCTGAAAATCAACAGGCCGATGCGCGCACCCCCTTGGTGAATGGGGAATTAAAGACGAGCCACTGCAGCGAGACTTAAGGCCATGCAACCCAAGCTATGGACCACCGAGTAGAACCACTGTCGTCTATGTTCCTTCAATGAAAGAGGAACAGAACAAACTTCAGCAACTCTCTCCCGAAGCCCTCTCGTCGTCGCGAGCAGAACTCGGCGTTGGCATTTGGTTCCTGGACACATTGCCGCACTGAAGAATAGAATCGCTGAAATTGTAATTCCCTGGTCATTTGAACCTTATGGCGGGTACCCCGGCTCTCGCATAATGTCCGCGATGCAGTCGTTTTATACCGTTGATGGTCGGCGATGTGGTAATCGACTCATCTCGACGAGCTGTACACTACGATGCACCACCACGGTGCGTACCGCGAGCGTTCAGGGTTTCAGCGCAATCGTCCTCGCTGCGTTTCGACATCGCGGAGTAGCACCACCGATTTCGGATTGATCGTTACGCCAGTCGCGGAGTTGAGTACACCCCTGGCAAAAAAATAGTGTCCCAGAAATAAAATATTAAATTGCCTCGGCCCATTTTGCGTTATTAGATACCCCGGTGTACAGCCATGAGGATCAATTGCTCTCCATAGTTTCGATGTTAAGCTTTCGTGACTGCAGGGATTCATCTTCTTGGTTCTTTCGGTAAAGTCACGTAGAAGGGAAATAATAAAACATTTATTATATTATTATTTTGCTTTATTATATTATATAATGATATTGTTTTATTTAATTATTATATGATATTATGTTATTTTATTATGTTTTATTTGTATTATTGTATTATTTCCCTTCTACGTGACTTTACCGAAAGAACCAAGAAGATGCTCTCCATAGCTTTTACACTTCACCTTAAGATGCGTGTATAAATATTCCTCCGTGCTTTTCCACGATCTGATAATGTGCACTTGTTAAAAAGGCAATCCGGCTTGGATTGATTTGGCTTCTGAAGGCAACCGCATCTCTCCACTTGCTGCCCAAAAATAGGAGGTGTGTGTGTTTGTGTGTGTGTTTGTGTGTGTGTGGGTGTGTGTGTTTGTGTGTGTGGGTGTGTGTGTGTGTGGGTGTGTGTGTTTGTGTGTGTGTGTTTGTGTGTGTGTGTGTTTGTGTGTGTGTGTTTGTGTGTGTGTTTGTGTGTGGGTGTGTGTGTGGGTGTGTGTGGGTGTGTGTGTGGGTGTTTGTGTGTGTGTGTGTGTTTGTGTGTGTGTGTGTTTGTGTGTGGTTGTGTGTTTGTGTGGTATGTGTGTGGTGTGTGTGTGTATGTTTGTGTGTGTGTTTGTGTGTGTGTGGGTGTGTGTGTGTTTGTAGTTTCATAGAGAAGCAGCGGCCGCGACGACTGTTAATTTTGGACAGCGCTTCGAGACGCCTTCAATTTAAATGCCGCCGTATGAATTCAAATTCCACTTGCAGTGCATAACATACGTTAAAGAAGATAAATGAAACCCTTCAAAAGGTAATTGTCATGCTTGAGATTCGACTTGGTGAATTTCTGGCGACCAGAGACTCGTGACTGCCGTGTGTGTGCGTCTCCTGTTCAACCGCACACAATGAGCCGGCTCCTATATAGCCAGTGCGGGACATGTAGCATATGTTATAAAGGGGCCCTAAATAAAAAAAAAAACGTAAATATTAAAACACGATTTTTTTTACTTGCACAGTAAAGTAAATTTAATTTTTTTTATTTGCTATACAGCCAGATAATACGTCAAATCGCTAACCTTAAACACCCAGTCGTTCATGAAAGTTTAAGGCGGTATAGTACTATAGTAATAGAGCAAGTGCAGAATCACTGAACCGCAATTGATAGCTTGATAGGTAGCTACTTTGCTACGAGGATAATCCGGCACTGCAAGGATGGCTTTTTAACAAACAAAAAAACGACCGCGTGAGAAAAGTTTATTATTTATGTGCGTGACCGCTTCAGAGCGGCACAGAGTCTCGGTTTGTAGAGCCTCGGGTGCTCGAGGCCACCGAATTGACATGAACGGAGCACAACGGCGGTGCGTGGTGATTATTCGACAGCAACCAAAAGCCGAACATCCGTATAGCTTGTGCAGTTGCGCTGATTCTAAAGCACATTCCTGCGGAGGGAGCTGGTAGGAACGTTGGGTGGCTCGGTCAATGGCCAGGGTCAACGGCGGCGTGGTGTATTCCGCAAATATGGCCGACTGTGAGGGCGGGCACAAGCCGGCGTGAGTAGGTTCAACGTTGAGTTTTATAAGGGGACCACGGGGTGACCAGCCCATCCCCACCCAGCCCCACTCCTCCCACCCCCACCCAGCCCCACCCTCCCCACCCAGCCCCTCCCCACCCTCCCCTCCCCACCCTCCCCACTCAGCCCCTCCCTACTCTCCCCTCTCCACCCAGCCCCACCCCTTCCATTTTTGGATGCACGACGGGCGGACACAATAATTCCCTGTGGGTTGGTGTAACCAGGAGGTTCCTACCAGTATAAATAGCAGCAAGGTGGCTGATTTTGCAGTTGCTTTTTTTCTGAGCCCCCCCCCCTCCCGGTTGTACAATGGTTTGCCAGGGTGGGGTTGCAACTCCAGGATAAACACAGATTTTGATTCGAATTGTGGCAGGGATGTGACGCGGACAATATGTTCACAGTTTTCACCAGTGGTTGTCCACTGCTACATGCGAACGACCCAACGCAGAAGATCCCCGGCTATGATCTCCCGATGCGGTTCATGATCCACCCTGAAACCGCATCCGCACAAACCATGACAGATGTGGGTACCTGATGTACAAATTCGATTTTTTTTTCAAACTCTCCAGTGTGCGATTGCGGCCATCCAGAACAGACCCTCCGATGTTGCACGGTTGGCTACGTAGAGTGCGCAAGAAGACAAACGTCCAGCGTACAACGACGCAATGCCCCGATCCACAAATACGAAGGAGACGTCACAGCGATTCTGGACAAGGTGGTTTGCCTTGACCATCTTAATGTGAAATGGCAGTTGTGTGTTCCAGATCTCCACCAGCCGTACGAAAGAAAGAGAAGAAGAGTTGCCACTGTCCCCCCCCAGACCAGTGCTGCTGCTGCTGCTGGCAAGCTGCTTGGGCTGTGGCCGCCTGCCCGGCGAAGAGAGCGCCGATGGTGAAGCCACCTCCGATTATCACGGTTGGCTACGTGCGGTGCAAAGAAAGTTCAATATGTACGTTGTACGTATGTGCGGGAGAAGGAAAACACACTAAACACAAAAAGCAGTTTTAAAGAAGTGAGTCCTCAATCTAGATGATGATTTTAAAGTGCGTAGCTCCAGTGGCTTCCTAATATCGGAAGGGAAGAGCGTTCCAGACGGCCGCAGAAGGACATATGAAAGCGCGCGGTAGTAGTAGCTACAATTGTAGTAGTAGCTATATGTTTAGTAGTAGCTACATGTGTAGTAGCTACTATTGTACTAGTACTATTGTAGTAGTAGCTACATGTGTAGTAGCTACATATGTAGTAGTAGCTACATATGTAGCTACATGTGTAGTAGTAGCTACATATGTAGCTACATGTGTAGTAGTAGCTACATGTGTAGTAGCTACAATTGTAGTAGTAGCTACATGTGTAGTAGCTACAATTGTAGTAGTAGCTACATGTGTAGTAGTAGCTACATATGTAGTAGTCGTATTATCTGGCTGCATATGCAAATGCAAAAATACAATTACTTTACTATGCGTGTAAAAAAAATTGTGTATTAATACTTACGTGTTTATTTATTTAGGGCTCCTTTATAACATAATGCTACAGGTCCCGCAAGAGCTTCCTCCGTCACGGTTACCGTCACCCAGAGCTCGAAAGCCCCGAGGCGAACTTTGTAACTTTCCTTTTTCTTTACGATCAGTGGAAACAAGAAGATGCTCGGTGTAGTCGGCACTTTGCTTCGTTCATCATTTCGTATTTCTTTTTTTACATTTTTAAACTTTGCTTTATGTAAACCCCCACCTCTCGCACACTCTCTCGCTCTCTCTCTCTCTCGCTCACTCTCGCGTTCTGCACGCAGCCCTTCTCGCAGTCCGACGGCCTCCGACGTGTAGCTCATATCAGCATGCAGAGCTCCCCGTTATCTGCCACCGAGCACACGGCCTCCTCCATCGCCCACTGCTCATTGAAGGCCGGCACGGCGTGGGTCAGCCGCGCCTCATCCTGGAGCCACAAGCTGCTACTTAGCGCTGTCTATCCAGAAGGACGTCTCTCTGTGTGCGGTTTCGAGGTCCAGTTGTCGGCATGAATATGGGTTTGATAAGCACAGTTCATTTATTTGTTGTGAATTGTTCCTGTTTTTAACCGCACCCCCCCACCCCCCGCCGCCTTGCGTACCTGTACTTCCAGCCCCACACGTGTCTCCGAGGCTTTTCTTTTTTTAATTTGTGCAAGGATTTTGAAAAGGGGAAATTTTCTTATTGCGACAAAACGCGAGCCCTCCTACAATACGCCGATCGACATTGGGGGGGAGAGGGGACAGAAACTCCGTGAAAGTTCGAATTCAGCGCGAAAGAGAGAGAGGGGGGGGTGCTTTATTTTAAGGGGTTGGGGAGACGGGGGGATGTGGAAGGATTTTTTTAAAGGGAAGCTCTGAAAAAATGTACACGTGCCTTTTTCTCTTTCCCTGTGATTCACAGCTGACGGTTTTGAACCGCCTCTTGAGATGTCGTTGCGTTGAGATGCTTTATACGTAACACATTGCAGCTGTTTATTATCGACACGTTTTTGTTTTAACTTTGTCCGGGGTAGGTTGACTTTCTGTCCAGATGGTCAAGAGGTAATATGTGTTCACACATTTTCAGATGATTCGGATATTTGTCCCGAGGATGATGCAAAAAATTGTTTCGGATGAATCCAAAAGTACGACATTGCACGAAGAGACAAGCCAGGTGGTGAGGAGTTGGCGCTACAAAAAAATGGCCAAGCTCTGCAGTCCTCTTCATAAGAGGATGGTTTCTGCCAATTCACATGGGCGTTTACATATGTATACTCTCGTTCATGTTTGGTGCCTGTTCTGCTAGATTTTGTTGTTGAAACTGTTTCGAGTCATTGTCGCGTTCTGACCTGCCCCAACTGGTCATCTGTGAAAAATACCATTTTCGCTCATCGGATTCCTCCAGTCTAAATACAGATTCTGAATGTTCCAGAAATGTTTTGCGAATTAAATGTTGGCCCTCCATCACGTGTGTCCCCCCCCCCCCCTCCATATTTAGGAGTAAATTGAGACTTGCAGCTCTCTCTCTCTCTATCTCGTGCTGTGTGTCGGTGGTTCTCAGCGGCCCACATCTGTCTGTCCTCTTGTTTCTTGTTTTTAAGGATGCCGGAGTTTTTTTGGTTGCTGAGCCCCAGGCATTCCTCCTGCCAAGTTTCAATCATCCCAAGAATCTCATTAGCCTGCTTACAGAGATGCGCACGACACACACACGCACACACACTTCGCATGTTGCTTGCAATTCCACTTGCACTAAAAACACGTGGTAAAAAAAATATATTGTCAGATATAAATTTTTGTAATTTTTACATGTGTTGCACTGGTGGATGTGTGTACACTTTGTGTTTCATTTAGCTCTTGCGGTCGGGTTTTTTGTTGGTTGTGGTTGCAAGAAAAAGCTTCAACTTGTACATTTTCAAATTAGTATCAAATTAGGAATTGGCAGAACATGTTAAGTAAGCTGCTAGTCTTGAGGCTCATTGGAAACCTTTCTTGGTAAATGAACATTCTTATTCAATTTGTTCAATTGGTATTTTTAGGATGTAAAACATTTTCAATGTTTATTCACCTCATTCAAAAGTTATCCTGTCTATATTGTGTACATTGCAAGCAAGAATGTGTGTAGCTGTAGTAACACGAATTTTGCTAGATAATATATTGCACTTGTTAAACGAATGCCGATTTAGACTTTCAACTGACATGCGTTTGTCACACTCGGTCTCATCATTCTGGAGTGACACAGCCAGACACGTGACAGCTACATTCAAGGGGGCAATAAAATGGCGATCCATTTATAAATACCCGACTAAAATAATAGGTTGAAATTATAGAGAAAACACATTTTTATTTCAAAGCCTCCACACGTCTCTCACACACACATCTCAACACGCGTACGAAATACCTCAACATTATCTTCTGTAAGATATGGAGCTGTTAAATAACAAAAAAATCACCTCTTTCAAAGAACGCAAAAGGGTCATGAAAACTCTGTGATATAACTGCAAATGGACCACCTTGCATTGCATCCGAGATTCAGCGGAGACGAAAGCAAAAACTGAAACGAAGACTGCTGGGTTTACTCGCACAGCTGCCACAGTGAGTGAGTGCAGGCACGGGGAGAAGCATCGGAGAGAAGCAGTGAGAGAGAGAGAGGGGGAGTTTGCGTGGCTGTGTGGATAGGGGGGGGGGCGGTGCTCTGGTGAAAAAGCGGTGGGTGGGTTGGTGGGAGGGTGGCACGCATCTGTAGCTTCTTTCAACTTTTCCGGACTCAGAGATTTTTTTTTGTAGTCATCAGTCAGGCCGGTGGCACCTCCCTGGCAAGGTGGAGCGGTCGGGAGTGCCGGGAATCCTGGACTCCGACGGGGGTGGAGCGATGCTCTACTGTGGCCACGGTGGTCACAGATGCAGCGGCCTACGGAGACGCGAGCGGCATCTACCAGAGGGCCCCCCGATCCACCCCTGCACACAGAGCCGGCCCAGCCACTAAGCGACCCTTGCAATTGCAAAGGGCCCCGTGGCCAGCAGAGGGCCCCCTAGAGTCACTGCTAGCTAGTGGGTGAAAAAAATCAAACATCAAAGGGGCCTCCAACCAAATTTTGCTTAGGGCCCCCAAAGGTCTAGGGCCGGTTCTGCCTGCACACGCCTCCCCCCCCTCCCACTCTCTCTGTCTTCTCCAGTCGCCCCATAAACTTCCGTCTTCGTCTCCCCTCGCCCTCCCAACTCGAGACTTACGGTTCGCTTGAAAGTGCCTCGCGATAGACCCCTGGAGGTTTTTAGATTGTATCGGGGTGGGGGGGGGGTACCCAGGGTGTACCGTGAAGTCGAGGACGACATGCCGATGGCAACAATTGCAGACAACGTTTATGACGGCGCATGCGTTGTTGTTGTTGTTGATGTTGTCGTGTGTGGATTTGTTGTTCGTGCTCGGCTGCAAAGCCAATTCCGTGGCGATGATGCAGGGTTCGATTGTGGTGTAAAGACAGGTCTCATGATATGGACATGTCCCATAATATGGACAGGGCTGTCCGAAAATGAATGTACTAAACAAGAGCGTTGATTAGTTGTGTTGTTATTCGAGATGCTGACGTAAATTTCATGTTAATACACGTCAAATAGACTTAGAAGTTTTCCATAATATAGTTTTTTTTTGGGTTAGATCGCGTAAATATATAAATGTGTCGTTAAACCCGCCACCACCCCGACACAGCCAACTAGTAAGGGTTGTCACGTGAACAGAACGTGGCCAATTCGTCACTCGTACAGCACTAGTGTTTAGTGTAGTAGTGTAGTGCATAGTGTAGTGTATAGTTGTGTATTGTATAGTGTAGTGTAGTGTATAGTCGTGTATTGTATAGTGTAGTGTATGGTGTAGTGTATAGTAGTGTAGTGTATAGTAGTGTAGTGTATAGTGTAGTGTATAGTGTAGCAGAGGTGTGGACTCGAGTCATGTGACTTGGACTCGAGTCAGACTCGAGTCATGAATTTGATGACTTGCGACTCGACTTGGACTTGCATAACAATGACTTTGTCCCACCTATGAGATGTGGACTCGAGTCATGTGACTTGGACTCGAGTCAGACTCGAGTCATGAATTTGATGACTTACGACTCGACTTGGACTTGCATAACAATGACTTTGTCCCACCTCTGTAGTGTAGTGTATAGTGTAGTATACTAGTACAGCACACCGGTGTGTTGGAGAGCAAATCCACAACATTTACAATCTGAGTGCGACGTTTCGCCAGTAATTACAACCAGCTTCATCAGGCGACAGCCAGATTTTCTCCAACGCATCGGTGTACGAATTGGCATGTTCTGTTTTCGTGACAAACTTTACTAATTGGCTGTGTCGGGTGGTGGCGGGTTTAACGACACACATATTTACATGAGCTCACCCAAAAAAAAAAAAATTATGGACGCTATTGGTTACGTATTAAGGTTTAGTTTATTTAAAATGTTACGGTATTGATCAGATATTCTCAAATAATTGATAAGCTCCTACCTGCCGTCCATATTTCACTCTCATCAATCTAATTCGGCGTTCAAACTGTGATTTGTTTCCCACCACCGCTGTCGGGATGGATGATGACACAGCAGCAGCAATACGATGTTGAAGTTCTTGAAGGTCCCTCGGTTTGCTAATTGTAAACTTTTAAACAAAAGCCCAGAGATAAAAAAAACATCTAATGGTGATAAGGGGCCGTCCACAAATGACGTCACGCGATTTTGGACGATTTTTGACCCCCCCCCCCCTCGTCACACGGCGTCACAAAAAGTCAGACCCTCCCCAAATAAAACATCTTTCAAATCGCTTTAAACTATTGTCATTGTAGTGCGTTTTTATTATGGCGCTGCACTCTGATGTTGTAGGAGAAAACATTTAATAAAAAAGCCTATTTAATTAAGTAGAACGTGTTGTCTATATTTATTTAAAGTTGCGCATTTTGATGTGACGTCACCTTTTTCACCCCCCCCTCCTCGTCACACATCGTCACAAATGTCTGACCGCCCCCCCCCTAGGTGCGTGACGTCATTTATGGACGGCCCCTAATTCATCTATTCACATCAAAGTGTGTGTGTGTGTATATCGAGTATAAAGTGCACGGTGGTTGCGAGTTCAAATCCTGCTTGTGGGTCGTCACAGCTCATTTTCCCCCTTCTGGGGTTAATAAAATGGGTACTTTGTACCACTTTGCGAAGAAGTTACGGGTACAATAGCCGACATATATCCGTACAAACGAAGGCAATGCCATGCGGGACTTTTCTCATCTGAACGTGATTTTTGTAGCGCCTTCATCGAGGCGCTTTTCAGAGAATTAAGAACGTTACAGCGTGTTAATGTGACGGTGGGGATGGGGTAAATGAAATCGATAAGAGGAAGCAATTGGGGGGGGGTGGGGCGAATCGGTGACGATGTGTGAATTGGGTGAAATCGATGCGAGTAAATGACGATGAACGGGTTGAATGAATGAATGGGGCTTAATGAGTGATAGCCGTGCAAGGAGAATATGAAGAGAGAACGGTGACGGTGGGTGGTTGAGGAGGGGGGGATGAAGGGGGGGAAGGGGTCGTGGGGTGAGCTAGCGAACGATAAGTGAGTTTGAAAAAATAAAAATAAAGTGAATAAAAATACCACGGCGTTTCGATCGCAGCACAAGCTTTACTATTGTTTTTTTTATCTACGTGACTTTACCGAAAGAACCAAAGAGTAATATGAATTCCTGCAGTCACAAAAAAAAAACATAAGTGCGTTTCAAGTGAGGGGCAGAACCTCGTGAGCGAAGGTGACTGTTTTAGTGTGGAGGGGAAGTTTGTTCATCCGTGTGAGAGATGGGGGGGGAGGGAGAGCCAATGCGTGGGTTGAGCACGAAGACTTGTGGCGGGAGGGGCGGTGTTGTTAGCGAACACCTATTGAGGTCGCATTGGCGACCTCAGTATGTTGGGCCCTTTCGTCTCCTCGGCGATGGTGTTCACTCACTGCACCGGGAACTCGGTTACGTGCCGTTGATTTCGTGGACAGCCCAGGATTCGTTGAGATGTCACTCATCGCGGACATTGTGCGTGCATAGGAATCAACGTCGCGCTGGTTTTTTTCCGACGTTTGAAGTTAATTTTGTTTTAACCAGGTGAGAACTTAAACAAAAAGAGAGAGAGAGAGACCGGTGGTAGTCTCATTTACAAGTCAGCTATGGCAGCTATGGCTGCAGAGTTTGGTAATACATGTTGTTTATGTCGTTTATTGTGAAAATTCGGCCACAGTTCCTATTATCACTGTTTCATTGCTTTTATGGCTTTATTTTGGTGATTTTCGAAAAGTTTTTCGGTTTGGCCATGTTTGTTTGTTGTTGTACAGAGTTAGACTGATGGCCTTAATCTAAGTTGTCTTGTGGTTGTTGTTGTTTGACTTGCATCCCACTGGGATTTTTGCACACGGTGTTGGTGTACGGTGCTTTTTCTGCAATATTTTGCTGTCTTTTCTTGGATTTTCTGTTTGCACATAGCCACTTTAAGATGTTTTCTTGTTCATGTTTTTTTGCCGTTGCACCCGATTTAAGAGCCGAATGGCTCACAGGGCTTTACCTAATAAATGAACTTGAACTTGAAGTTCATGAACCTGCAATGCCACCACTCACCAGACACGTGCACGCACGCGTCCTCGTGGATCATAAAACTGTTGCGGCTTTATCAGCCAGGTGAACATCGCTTCAGTGCTCGCTGTTATTGAACACGTAAACTGAGTATATTTCCACGTGGAAATATTTGAGACCAATGGCCTTTCAGGCATGTTTAGACACACAAACGCCGGATTTAGTTTTACCCAAGGCCGTAGCCATGGAGTCAACATTGGGGGGGGGGACCAAATCTTCCAAGGGGTCTGGGGGCCCCCCCCCCAGAAAAAAAAATCTAAATTTGAAAACGAATTTCCTGCCATTTCCTGCCTACAATATAAAAAATGGACTAACATAGGTTGGACTTTTTATTTATGTTTTACAATAATGTCTAATAGTGTATTGTATTACATTGCTCTGTTTTTTCCTTTTTGACCTTTTCTTGTTTCATTGTATGTAATGGCAGAGATTAGGGATTAATAACGTACAACCATAACCACAATCATATAAACATAAATCTATTTAACAGCGCGACGTTGGTTTGGTTTTACCCTTGGGAGGCTGATCAGCGGTCATGAGTGCTCTATAGAGTTCTGTATTATTATTATTATTTCAAATTGAGGCTTCAGTAATAACAACAACTTAAATTATGATGTTTCTTATAATCATCTTTAAAAAGCCTTCAGTTAATTTCTGATGCCATCGGGTGAGAGCCCATTGACACTGCAAGTCTATTTTTCATAGAAACCTGCGTCCTAAAAACAGATTAGACCTGCCATGGGAACGTGGAATTGTTTAACCACTGCCTTAGGGCTGCCGATGAAGAGGAATGCTGCCTTGCTGCTCGTCTGAGCGGGAATATTATTTGACCTTTCATTAACGTTTATTTTTGGATAGGTATTTGTGTGCAGACATTACACTTAGTACAGACTATGAGAAATAACGTAATCCGAACAAAGTGTGCCAAGTCCTTCATTTAAACATGCGTAAGGGGACACGTACCATCACTGGAGAACATCAGCAGACTTCTTTCATGAAGTCAGTAATTCAGGACTTTCTATTGTCACCTTTGTGTAAATTACTCATACATTTTCTTTCATCCAAAACAGTATTGTGTACTTGTAGGTATGTGTATTGTATTTGTACACAGTACAATGTGTTGTTGTCTGGAGAGTCCAGAGGTCAGTAAGTTTTAACGATGAGCCAGTGTGGACGAAATCAGAAATTGTATTTCAGCATTTGTGGATGGAAGACAAAATCAGCGTGAATGTTCCCGATATAGATGGATCACAGAAGCAAAGGAGAACACATCCTGGTTCATGCTTCGCTGGGTGACCACCAGTTCATAAAAAAAATCAGTGATTATTACAACTATTACTACTACTACGCTTGTTTACCCAGAAAAGTCTCACTGAGTCGGCGTATGACTCTTTCAGGAAGTTCCTAACACCTTTTTTTTGCAGCGGGGTCGTTGATTGCGGTGTGTAATCCCAATTGAGTATTTTGCGGCGTAGTTTTTACAAATTTGGACCACGACACCGCCACGCAATGGCCTACTTTTGTGAGTGACTTCACAAGATCTTTAACGTCCGCTGCGAAGCAGACGGAACCTAAACTATAAAACCATAAACTATATATATATTTTTTTTATTTTACCAGGTAAGGCCCACTGAGCTATATAGCTCTTTTTTTAGAAGCGACCTGGCCACAAATGATACCTCAACGAAGTGGCTTATCATGTGGAAATGTATAGCAGCCAAATACTCGCACGTTTTCTAAAGGTGGAGGGGAAAATCGCAGGACCTGGAGAAAAATCCACACGATCGCGGGGAGGCAATGAAAACTCCAAACATACAGCAGGCGCCAGGGTCGGGATCGCGATCGAACCCACGACCTCCTTTATACCAGGCGAGGAAGTTAACAACAGTCCCGAAGGCCCAACATACCAAGCGGCCAGGAACAAACAGCACTGTCGACGTTAGAACAGATGAGAGTAATACATTTCTTGAGTTGTGAAAGGTCACAATAACTTTGGAAAATAGATGATGGGAGGGAATTCCAAAGTCAGATGAGAGTAATGCATTTCTGCAGTGCGAGGGAAGAAGCAGAGAGAGAGGTGTTCCGGCCGGCAGCGTGGTGAGTTAGTGGGCGAATGGGCGGCGAGTGGGTGAGTGTGTCGTTGTGACCTGCAGTGTGGTGGTGGTTGAACACAGCACGCATGAGACAAAAACAGTCAATTTTGTTAGACCGAGTCCCCAACGTGGGTGGAGAAATCAAGGAGTGAAGTTCACGGGAACACCAATCCTGGCAGCAGCAATATCAGAGTGACAAGGAGGAGAGTTCGTGGCTGGAGATGAAGGCGTGAGACTGGGCAGCGAGGCGTCCAGATGGCAGTACAGATATGGGCTTTGGTCCACGTGTGTAATGACATGCATTGGGTCTGTGGATTGATTCTGGCCACGTGGGGAGCTTTGAGTGTTTTATGGATTCGTCCCACGTGGAGCCAAACGCTCACTGGTATTTGACCAAAACATCTCATTGCTGGACCCTGTTTTGAAAAAAAGGGTTGAGACTCGCTGACATTTACCCGGGTATATGTATTGTCATTCTGTGAGAGCCCAATTGTAGAAATGTCCAAAGTATAATTTGTAAAAAAAGAAACTAATTGTGCTACTGAAGCACAATTCATCCAGGCAAAGCACGCGACTCGCAGTTGTATAGTTCTAGTCTCACATCGCGATCGGGGGGGGGGGGTCTACACAGCCCATCATCGCTCTGTGGGCAGCTAAAGCGAATACAACTAAGCGAGGAGTTGTGAGCTGTTGTTGTCCGGAGAGACAGACTCCTGCCATTGATGGGAGTGGACAACTCAATCGAGACTGGCTCCTGTCACTCTCTATAGAAATGTAGCCTTTGTGTGAGCAGATAAACCCTCCTCCCCCACCACGAGACCCTGGTCACTCTTACAGAGAAGGTAGCGAATCTGAACGAGCTCTCTCACCGGTTGAAAGGAGGACACTGAGTGATGGGAATCGGTGAATTCGCTCTGACACAGCGCTGTCTCTCAGACACGATGAGTGACTTGGATAAAGCCCGTGTAGGACTGTTCGCGTCGCCAATGTTTACTGACGAGGCCGCAAAAGTAAAAAAAACAATACAAAGGTTTACGGAAACTGAATATCCTTTGGCGGTGTTCAGTGGGCGGGGGACACATTAGCGCTCGCTGGCAATTTTGACCAGATGGAGACGGAATGCGGCGGGGTAGGGGGGAGTGTGTGGGGGGTGGGGGGGGAGTGTGTGGGGGGTGGGAGGGCTTCTCCTTGTGTTACTTGTCGCGGCGAGCGACGGGGCCCGCCGGTTTGTCCGCCCGACACAATTTGACTCCGTAGCGTCGCCCATCAATCTCTCAAAAAGTACGGCGAGCAAGCAAAGCCACCACCCCCACCACCACCACCCCCACCACCACCTCCACCGCTCCCACCACCACCCTCATCACCTGCCCCACCACCCCGACCACCACCACTCCCACCACCACCCCCACCACCCCCCCCACCACCACCCCCACCCCCACCACCATCCCCACCACCACCACCCCGACCACCACCCCCACCCCCACCACCACCCCCACCACCACCACCCCGACCACCACCACCCCCACCACCACCACCCCCACCACCACCCCCACCACCACCACCCCCACCACCCCACCACCCGCACCACCCCCCCCACCACCACCCCCACCACCCCCACCCCCGCCGCCTTTCAAATATACGATTAGCACGGTTGGCTACGTGCGGCACCAACGAAGTTCAACATGCAAAAGACAACGACAAAGACCCCCCGTGTAGCCTGTAACAGACTGTTGGGGCAAGTGCTGTTCGCGAGTAGCACCAATGAAGGCCGGCACGGCACACGAGGGGCTGGATGGCCAGCAACCACGCCCGGCGCCCGCCTTTGTCTCCCCAGTGGCGATGATTTTACACACCGCACCAGGTATACCCATTTGAGGCCGAGTCAACCCTAGGGGAGGCCCGGCACCGGTTCAAATAATCGTCTCTACTGGTGTTGGACGTGAGCGGGAATCCGAACCGGGGTCGCCAGGTTCGCAGAGAAGCGCGGCTCCACGCACCATGAATCCAACAAACATCTCGCGGCCGCGAAAAAGCCGGCGGCGCCGCAACCTCCGATGAGCGAAATAAAGCGGAGCTCGATGCGACGCTGCGGCGTTTCCTCCCCCCCAACGTTCAGATTCAGGAAACGTGCATTTTGATCATTGTTTGGCTGCTACCAATTTCCACACCGCACGCCACTTCGTTGAGCTATCATTGTTGTGGCCAGGTCGCTTCTGAAAATTAAGCTAATGGCTCAGTGGGCCTTACTTTGGTAATATAAAAAAATAGTTTAGCTTTACTTATATTTTTGTGTGACTTGCTGACCTTTTCATACTCTTTGTTTTTTTTCGGTAAAGTCACGTAGGTAAAAAATTTAATAAATGAAAACAACTAAATTAAATCACGACGTTTCGGGCGCAACACAAGCGTCCTTCTTCCTTCAAATGTAGAATTGTTGACCTTTCTTATTCGTTGCACTCCTAAAGTGTTTTTGTATCGTGTGTTGTGACTTTCTGTCCCCGTGCGCCTACTGAACATCTGATGAAAAAGAGCTTCATAGCTCATCGGATTCTTCCAGCATAAATATTCTGGTTCTGATTCTGACCGTATTGCGTGAACAACAAAAGGGACACGATCGATGTTCGCTTTACCAAGCAACCCGCGTTGACCTCCCTTTCCGATTGGTTCGGTCGAATGAGAAAATAAAAGCCATGTCGTGAGCAATTGCTCGGTTTATTAAGGCTAAGGTTCGCCTGCGAGATAAACACACACACGCACACACAAAATAACCTGAGCGGTCTAAAGTCCAATTGCCTCGTACTCCTGGCCAGGCAAACATCTCACAAGCGCCTTGTTCTGTGAACATGGATCGGCGATTGGATCAGGCCAAGAAGGTGATTGTCAAAGGTGCGTGGTTTTGCGAGCAAAACAAATAAACGGGACCTTTTAAGGGGGCGCTTTTTTGTCCCATTTGAGTTCTGTTTAAACACGGTGTATAACTTGGGTTTATGGAAGATTAAGTCACACGACGAATGAGACGTCGGTGCTTGGAGTGATTTTTGCAGCTTTTTAAACCAAGCCAATGCGGTGTTGTGATCCACAAACGGTCAAACAAAGGTACTTAATAGGACAGTGGATAAGTAGTGGTGGAAACTACACGTTCCTATGGCGGGCACCAGTCTTACTCGGGGTTATGATGGTTATTGTCTTTGGATCTGTATGAATGTTTCGTAACCTTTAAAACATTTTGCGAAACGTAGCTAACTGCGTTGAGCTGAACGCAACCCATTAATAATATTCTACTTGCAACATTATTGTATTGTTATCATTGTTGTCTTGTTAGTATTGTTGTCTTGTTAGTAGTATTGTCTTGTTAGTATTGTTGTCTTGTTATTATTGTCTTGTTAGTATTATTGTATTATTAGTATTGTTGTCTTGTTAGTATTGTTGTCTTGTTAGTAGTATTGTCTTGTTAGTATTGTTGTCTTGTTAATATTATTGTATTGTTAGTATTGTTGTCTTGTTAGTATTGTTGTCTTGTTAGTATTATTGTATTGTTAGTATTGTTGTCTTGTTATTATGGTCTTGTTAGTATTATTGTATTGTTAGTATTGTTGTCTTGTTAGTATTGTTGTCTTGTTAGTATTATTGTTTTGGCTGCAGGTTGACTTTCTCAGCACCTCTTGACCAAAGCTACATAATCTGACAGCCTGAAGCAGTAGTAATCGCTGTGCTTAAAAATATGGCTATTTACTCTCCTGACAATCCGTTGGATTACTCAACTAACCATTTAACACAGAAATTACTGGGAAAACAATACCTCTGTGCCCAGGTGTGCCACTGGATGGCAGGTGATGGGTGGGGCTTCGTGACGCCGTCGGTATGGGCGTCGGAGTGGCGAGATGTTAGCTACCTCGCCTGGTATGCAGGAGGTCTTGGGTTCATTCCTGACTCTGACGCCTGCTGTATATTTGGAGTTTGCATGTTCTCCCTGTGGTCGTGTTGATTTTTCTCTGGGTTCTCCGGGGTTTTCCCTCCACATCGATATGTATTGAGAGCCTAATAAAGAGTTATTAGGCTCAGTGGGCCTTCCATGGTAAAATAAAAATAATTAATGGTGAAATTAGTTAATAGTTAGCGACCAGAAAAAAACGCCACTTTTTTCTAATTTTCTTGCTGTGTTTTTCACACCTGATGACGATTGCTTGTGTTGCAGTCGAAACGTCGTGAGAATTTTTTATATATTTTTTTTTATTGTTTCCCTTCTACGTGACTTTACCGAAAGAACCAAGAATATAGTTAGTGACCAGTTAACATGAGCATGGGCAGTGCTCGTTGCCATTGCCAGCTCCGAGCCAGCGTTGGAAATTCCACATTCCTATGGTGGAATCCAGTCTGCCCAAATGGAGACGGCCAGATAGCTCAGAGGTCAGAGCCATGAGGGGTCACCGCTGAGGTCTTGAACCCAGGCATCTGCCTGTGAATCAATTGGGTTTTCAAGCGTCACGAGTTATTGGTCTCAGGCTTGTCCACCAATGACCACGTAAAAAAAAGCCATCACGTCCAAAATTGGTTCTGCACTTAATTTCGCTCCAACTATGAAAATTTTTATATAATTTTTGACTGTCACGTGGTGAAAATGACTCTCATGCACAGAGCACTCTGGGAAGTAGCTCTGTGACGTCTGCTTCCGTGGGCCATTCTCCAACACGAGGAGCTTGCAGGGCCCTGCGACAGATCTGAATTGACGCCATGTCTCGTGACACGATGTCGATAGTTCAATCGGGATAAAATTGGGAAGAAAAAAACGTTACCATAACTGACTTGTGTGTTTCACAGTCCCATATCGTCTTTCCCAGGTGATTATACGCAAATGGTCCCGTTGGTGAGGCCCGAGTGAAAACTTTTGCTGATGGAATGACAGCGATGGCAGCCGTCGCGATATAATGGGGGGAAAATAAGAATAGAAAAATGGCTTAACTTGTGCACTCTATATGTAGGTCTCGTGCAGTGAAACTTGTCGATGAGCTGTTGATGGTTTGACACACACATGCGGGAAGCTAACACAAAATCCCCTCCTGAAAAAAACCCACAGTGGTCGTGAAACCTTGCGAAAATGTCATTAACGGCTGACTCCCAGTAAACAAACACGCTTATCAGTGCTGCATCTCCATGAGGGTGCACACGTGTTTTCTAAGACCCCCAAGTCAACCGGAGAAAGATTAAGAAGCCATCAATGGTAGGCGTGGTGGGGGGAGGGCGGCTTTCGTTGACAATTAAAATCAGCAAATCTTCAAAGAATTGAGCAAAATCAAAATGCTCCATCTGGGTGGGGCGTGGTGTGTGACGACACCAGAAGGTCTCCAATGTGCTTGGTTCCCGGAGGAGCGAAACGTCGGACATCGTGCCGAACAACACGCGGCAAGACCTGTAAACACAACGGAGTGCCGGGTGACGCAGCTGTGAAAATGTACGCAGTAACATCACGATCAATAATGAAATTGTTTTCATGTCAATCAGACAAGTATGTATTTTGGAGTATTCTTTCCAACAACAAAAACAATCTTTATTTAGGCTTGTTATTTTGCTTTGAAAATTGTTTTGGTTTGATGACCTTTTTTTGTTGATTTTACTCCAATATTTCATTGGTTCGTGAGAAAAATGACCAGCTTTCACTTTTTGATGCAAAAGCATACCAAACAAAAATGAAGGGACCACTTTAAAAGCCATTCATATGTTACAGCCGTGCAACAGAGCACTAAACTTACCTGTACATTTGATGCAAATGATACGTTAATGTTGCATTTCGGCGAATGAATAAAGTAAAACGGTACAAACAAGACGGTAAACATGAGAACAAAACATTCTTACATTTAAACATTGGCAGACATCACATTGGTGGCTGATTTCATAGCTGTTGAAACATTTTAATAACCCCTACAAACTTTGCAAAAAAATATTCCCGAGAAAAAGGGGAATATTGGCAACATTTTCCTGTGGTCGTTTGAAACGAAATTTCATGAGCACAACGTGACCTAAACAGGTTGTGTTATAAAGACACCCGCGATGGTGTTTAGGTGATGACTGAACAAAATTCCATGGCCAAGAGTCGGCATGGCATAGCATTTGTACACACATTTTTGGTTCTTACCAGGCAAGGCCCACTGAGCTGTTTAGCTCTTATTCAGAAGCGACCTGGCCACAAAATGAAAGCTCAAAGAAGTGGCCTAATGTCACGTGGACATTTACAGCAGCCAAATACTCGAAACGCGTGATGTTGATTCTAAATGTGGGGAGAAAAACCGGAGGACCCGGAGAAAAAAATCCAGGCGACCACGTGGAGATAGAGAGACACCGCAAACTCCAAATATACAGCAGCAGGCGTCAGCGTTGGGATTGAACCCACGACCTCCTGCATACCAGGCGAGGGAGTGAACATCTCGCCACCGTGGTGCCCACACAAACAGACCAGCGCAGACAAGACAACTCGTGAAATCTGGCAACGGCACGCTTGGCAGTTGCTGTGGATTTGAAACTGCAAGGAACTTGATGACAGCCTCAGGGTATTTCCTCCCCCCCTCTCTCTCCAAAAAGTCAACTTTGCCGTATTTGCCGTAAATTCTTGGGGAGCACCTTTTGACAGCACGACAATTAGGAAAGGTCGACTGTTGTGGCATTTTTCACGTGAACACAAAAAAACGGTGTTTGAATGGCGTTCGGTGACCCCTTGTCACCGTTTTTTTTTGTTTAGCTTTTTACCGATCCAGTCTCAAACAAAAAAAAGGGGCTCGGCATGCAACACTGGAGCAGAATTGAGGACAAAAAGAAAGTAGTGTCCACTAACTTTCATCTGGTGTCCTCGAAGGATAGTTGCATGACTGAGATTTGTGCAGATAAACACGCGCCCCAATACCTTGCAGCCCACACAGGCATCTGCGCAATATCCCGAGTGGTTTGCGACACGTGCCAAGCATTCGTTCGAGGCACTGGCCAAACATCCTAATGTAGTCTTAGTTTTTTCGGTAAAGTCACGTAGGTAAAAAATGAAATTAAAATTAATAAAATAAAATGATAAAAATCACGACGTTTCGGAGGCAACACAAGTCTCCGTCATCAGGTGGGACCGTCACAGCCAGATTTGCTGTATCAATTTGCTGTATCAAGCAAATCTGGCTGTGACGGTCCCACCTGATGACGGAAAATTGTGTTGCCTCCAAAACGTCGTGATTTTTATTATTTTATTTTATTAATTTTAATTTCATTTTTTACCTACGTGACTTTACCGAAAAAAACTAAGAGTATGAATCCTTGCTGTCACGAAAGCTTCAAATCTAGAATCCTAATGTAGCCCAAGTCTATAGCCCATTGTCATTCCACTGCTGGATGAAGGCCTCCCTCCGCCTTGCCATGGCGGCCAAGGGGCTTACTTTGACCATGCTTCACCACGCTGGTCAATCGTTTGTCGGTAAGTGAAGGGAGAGGGGGGGCCCAGAACGAATTAAGTTATCGCTGGCCACTGATGTTGGCCGTCGCCAGCAATTGACAAACTCAGTTTGCGAGGTTGAAAGCGCAGTGCGCTAACCACTGCGCCACCCCTCTCCCAGAGCAGAACCCTTCTCAGAGAATGGTCTCAAGACTCGGTGAGGTTTTTTTTTGGTGAGAAATTTTCCATTATTATTTCAGTCATAGTGTCGTTTTGCTTAATCAAGCGTGGGTGACGCTCATCTCCATTGGTGGCGCTGTCTGTGGTGGAAATTCCACATTCCTATGGAGGGAAAGGGGGGCAGTCTCCCCACAGGAAGACCCACTGTTGGCCTCTTACAATGTGATACTCGTTTTATCAACCTTGGAGGGATGATGGACCGAGTTGACCCCCGACCGGGATTTGAACTCGTAACCTTCCGATTGTGAGTGAAGACCTCTAACCACAGCACCACCCCGGCCGCATTGATGAAAGAGTGACCTTTATGAGTGACCTCGTAAGGAAGACACATTAAAGCTGTCCCTGTGGCAACTTAGAGGTTTCGACTTTCTTCACGATCCTCAGCACAACATTGCCGAGTGGTTCACTGTTACATTGTACTCAGAGGGATCATGGAAAAGCGCCTTTACTAGACGAAGCTCTTGAGAGACAATGGCGAGGGTATTGGGTCTACTCTTACACATTGACCAGGCGCATTGGAAGAGGTGGCAGGACCCACACTTTACCCCACCACGCACGGACCTGCCGACTGTATGTACGTTTGGTGAACTTCTTTTTGCACCGTACGTAGCAAACCGTGTTAATCGGAGGTGCGCGGGAAGGACAACAAGCTGGACACAAAAAGTATTGAATAAAATTTCGATTTAAAGCTTTCGTGACTGCAGGGATTCATCTTCTTTGTTCTTTCGGTAAAGTCACGTTACTTTACCGAAATAACCAAGAAGAATATTGAATAACTTCAATTGCACACAAGGGACGTCACGATCATTATCTTCAGCCATGATCAATCCACTGCGAGAAAAAAGGCCTAGCCAAGCCTTCGCCACCTCGCCCGGGGATGTCACTCGAGTGAAGGAACATTTCACTAGAGCTGTGGGGGGCCCCCTAAGCGAGAGGAGCTTTATTTACGGCTGTGTGTTAAAAACAAATCCCGTGTCTGCTCGTGTGTGTGTGTATGGGTTTACCCGAGCAAACGCATGCCGGGAAGAGAGTGCGGTGGCGGTGGGGGGGGGGTTGGGAGAGGAGGGGGGGGGGTAATTGACGAGAGCTATGTCCACCACATGGCTCAGCCGGAGAGCAGCTGGCACATTTACGCGTCGGTGGAAACGAGACCAGGAGCTGAACATGGAACTAAGGGGGGGCGTAAAGGGGCTCGTTCGCATAAACTACCCAGGAAGGGCTCGCTGAGAATGGTGACTTCATTTTTTGTTTAAAGGATGTTTCTGCATTTGGGATTGTATGGCCGAACCCATTAAGTGATGACTGGAGAAAGCCCCACCAAGCACACAAAGAGGTCAAACTCAACACGGCAGCTCCGTGCCCAGTGCCGGATTAAGCTAGTGCGGGGCCTGTAACATGTTATAAAGAGGCCCTAAAAAAACCGCGTAAATATTTAAACGCAAATTTTTTACTTGCAGAGTAAAGTAATTGTATTTTTTTCCATTTTCTACAGCCAGATAATACGACAAATCGATAACATTACACACCCAGTCGTTCGTAAAAGTTTAAGGCAGTATAGTACTATAGTAATAGAGCAAGTGCAGAATCACTGAACCGGAATTGATATCATCTTCTTGGTTCTTTCGGTAAAGTCACGTAGAAGGGAAATAATAAAATAATACAAATAAAACAAAATAAAATAATTCTCCCAGACCTGTTCTTCACCTGAGGACGGATGCTTGCGTTGTGGCCGAAACGTCGTGAGAATTATTTTATTATGTTTTATTTCTATTATTTTATTACTTCCCTTCTACGTGACTTTACCGAAAGAACAAAGAAGATGAATCCCTGCAGTCACGAAAGCTTTAAATCGAAACGGAATTGATATCTTCCAAATATTTAGCGAGGGGCCCTTGAAAGTGCGGGGCCCGTAGCTACATATGTAGCTACTTTAGCTGGCCCGCTCATGCTACGTGACCCGCTCGTTTGCGTGCGTGTGTGTGTGTGTCGTGGAAGGCGTACAAGCACAGTGGTGTCATTTTAATCTCGAAAATTTGGAAAATCAGACTTTCGTCTTTATCCGCTGAAAAGTAAACTTGTGTGTGTGTGTGTACATTAGCTCCATCATGATCAGTGTTGTGTAAGACTTGTCTTGCGGAACGTATGTTTGGTAATTCACATATACGTGCGTACTTTTGTATTTGCGGTCGCCGCTATTGGACATGACTTCGATATGGTGCATGTAGGGTGTATGTCACTTCAAGGGTGTTTCAATACGTGACGAACACGGGGATTTCTCCACAAATCTGTCTGCCCGCCTGATGACGCAAGTTGTAATCACTGGCGAAACGTCGCACTCAGATCGTAAATGTTGTTGATTTGCTCTCCAACACACCGGTGTTGCTGTACTAGTAACGAATTGGCCACGTTCTGCTTACGTGAAAAAACCTTACTAATTGGCTGTGTCGGGTGGCGGCGGGTTTAACGACACATTTATATTTACGCGATCTAAGCTAACAAAAAAAAGATGTTATGGACGCGAAGACCGTTCGCAATTATTGAACCCGTGTCGCAACTCGTTGCACCTTCGTTTGATAAACATGAGGTGTCTTTACACCCCCCCCACGAAGAAGGCAAGTTGCAAATCTGTGCACTTCTAATGTGCACTTGTGCTCGGGGGGGGGGAGGGTGGGGGGGTTGATGTCGTTGATGATGTGATGCATCTGCCGTCTCCTGGCAAAATATGAGTGCCAGGGTCACGTGTGTACGTTGAACTTCATTCGCACCGTGATAATTCGGAGGTGTGGGGGGGGGGAAGGCCAACAAACTAAACGCAAAAAGCAGTTCTAAAGTTTTGAGTTTTCAATCCAGATTTCAAAGTGGCACAGCTCAAGTAGCGTCCTGATATCGGCTTCCTAATGTCGGTAATGCCCACTGGACTATCATAGCTATTTTTTGAGAAGTGAACTGGCTACAAATGATAGGTCAACCGAAGTGGCTTATCAAATGGAAATGCATCGCAGCCCAACGCTGTCAACGCGTGTCTACGAGCGAACATCAGAGACGAGGGGTCGTGCGTCTCTGAATTCACATCGGCTGTCCACCCAGCTTTATAAATTGGTCCACCGCGGTTGATCGATGGGGATGTTGGGAGTGGTGGGATAATGTGGGGGTACTCACATCTCTTTAAAGCCATCTGGCAAAGTGTGAAAGAGTAGGCTTAAATACCCTACGGATGTACCCTCTGGAGTTCGAGCTAGCGGAAGCCCTTCCTGCCAGTAGTGACGTGAGCAAGCGATTGCAGGGCTGCGCCTTTAATAATAATAATAATAGTTCAATTTGTAACGCGCGCAAATTTGCAGACGTAGTGGCCGCAACTCAGAGGCGCGGAGCCAAGCTCAGAGTCGCTCGAAAGCATGATTGTAGAGGTGAGTTTTTAAGTGTCTCTTGAAGGAGGCGATTGAGGTGATGCTGCGAATGTGCAGAGGGATATCGTTCCAGACTGTTAGGGCTGCCACCGAGAAGCGGCGCATAGACATGACCATCCTGGATCTTGGTATCAAGAGGAGGTCGTAAGTCGCGTTGAACTTCTTTCGCACCGTACGTAGCCAACCACGCTAATCGTAAGTGATAGTTCTAATTGTTATGTTCATCCGTTTTGAGAACTTGAAACTTATTTGAACCTCAGCCAGAATCAAATGCTCCCTTTCAAACTTGTTTCTCTTGCGAGTAAGATTAGACTTGTGTTATTCTCATCGAAGAGAGGTCAACCATCTCGAGTTACTCTCATTACAACTCTCTGTGGTGAATGTGTCGAACAGACAGCCTGCTAAAAAACACCTTGGCCCAACGATCCAACTCTGGTCTCACCATCAACTCACAGATTGACTTTACGTTAAATAAAGCGAAACGTTAAATTGTTTTTCTCCGTCGAAATAAGCAATCCGTTCCTCTCACAAGCCACCTTCCCACTGTTGAAGCTCCTACCGTACCTCAGTTTCACGACTGATATGTAGGCCACAGATAGTATTCAAATGCCCTCCTTAGTAAACACAATTATCCGTATTAATCGGCTCCAAGATTCGTCTTAGATACCCAATTAGTAGAGTTTTACTCTGAAGCTAATATAGCGTCACTGGAGTTACGTTGAGATTCGACAACGGATGAACTTCATCGACAAATTTCGCATTTTTTTATGGGTTATATCGCCTAAGTATAAACGTGTCGTAAACCCGCCACCACCCGACACAGCCAATTAGTAAGGTTTGTCACGTAAACAAAACGCGACAATTAGTTACTATTGTAACTGTTGTGGGTTTACTCTCCAACACACCGGTGCGCTGAAGTAGTCACTCATTGGCGCGTTCTGTTTACGTGACAAACCTTGCTAATTGGCTGTGTCGGGTGGTGGTGGGTGAACGACACATTTACATTTACGTGATCTAACCCAACAAAAAAACATTGCTTACGAATAACATTGGTCGCGAAAGCCGACGCATTAAATTAATCTTTTTAAGTTTTAACATCCAAATCAGCTCAGTATTTTCCATTCGCAAAGTCAAAGAAACCTTACGTAGACTTCTGATTGCCTGTTGATCACCCCTACATCAAGAACTCTGGTTCCAGGGTCTTCTCTTGCACTGCACACACACATTTTGTGAATGTCTTCATGACCAATCTTAATATTCCACATTTACTTCCCTCTAGCCACGTGTATTTTGAAGGCCACGCTAAATCACCATTGTGCCTGAGGCTGTGTATATGGTTTACTGACACATACGCCTGTGAGAGGAATTTCTTGACACCGTTTTTTTTAATTTTGTATTCAAGCACTGTTTATTGTTCACCTTGTTCGTGGCAAGTTCTGGCGTGGGTTTCGTGTAAACAATTTGTTGTTGTTTGTCCTATTCTTAGTTTGCACATTTCACCCACCCTGAGATGATGTCCTGTGACTGCTGCCACTGCCAACGGTCTCGGCTTGAGGTCTATGAGCCTTCATGCGACTCTATGGTTCTCTATGTAACTCTATGTAACTCTATGGTTCTCTATGTAACTCTATAAGATCACTACATATCTCTATGGATCTATCTGCAACTCTATGGGTCTCTGTGTAGCTCTATGGATCTTTCTGCAACTCTATGGATCTCTACGCAACTCTATGGATCTCTGTGTAACTCTATAGATATCTCTGCAACTCTATGGATCTCTGTGTAACTCTACCGATCTCTCCGCAACTCT
The DNA here is from genome assembly GCF_965212315.1 of Lampetra planeri. Taxonomy (NCBI): domain Eukaryota; kingdom Metazoa; phylum Chordata; class Hyperoartia; order Petromyzontiformes; family Petromyzontidae; genus Lampetra; species Lampetra planeri. The sequence goes on from NC_136141.1 coordinate 6,062,884, forward strand.
GTGGATCTCTGCGCAACTCTATGGATCTATCTGCAACTCCATGAATCTTTCTGCAACTCTATGGATCTCTCAGCAACTGTATGGATCTCTCTGCAACTCTATGGATCTTTACGCAACTCTATGGAACTCTCTGCAACTCTATGGATCTCTCTGCAACTCTATGGATCTCTCTGCAACTCTATGGATCTCTTCGCAACTCTATGGATCTCTCTGCAACTCTATGGATCTCTGTGTAACTCTATGGATCTTTACGCAACTCTATGGATCTCTCTGCAACTCTATGGATCTCTCTGCAACTCTATGGATCTATCTGCAACTCTATGGATCTCTCTGCAACTCTATGGATCTCTGTGTTAATCTATGGATCTCTCTGCAACTCTATGGATCTCTACGCAACTCTATGGATCTCTACGTGACTCTATGGATCTCTCTGCAACTTTATGAATCTATCCGTAACTCTATGGATCTCTACGCAACTCTATGGATCTCTCTGCAACTCTATGGATCTATCTGCAACTCTATGGATCTCTCTGCAACTCTATGGATCTCTGTGTAAATCTATGGATCTCTCTGCAACTCTATGGATCTCTACGCAACTCTATGGATCTCTACGTGACTCTATGGATCTCTCTGCAACTTTATGAATCTATCCGTAACTCTATGGATCTCTACGCAACTCTATGTATCTCTACGCAACTCTATGGATCTCTACGTGACTCTATGGATCTCTCTGCAACTTTATGAATCTATCCGTAACTCTATGGATCTCTACGCAACTCTATGGATCTCTCTGCAACTCTATGGATCTATCTGCAACTCTATGGATCTCTCTGCAACTCTATGGATCTCTGTGTAAATCTATGGATCTCTCTGCAACTCTATGGATCTCTACGCAACTCTATGGATCTCTACGTGACTCTATGGATCTCTCTGCAACTTTATGAATCTATCCGTAACTCTATGGATCTCTACGCAACTCTATGGATCTCTCTGCAACTCTATGGATCTCTCTGCAACTCTATGGATCTCTCTGCAACTCTATGGATCTCTGTGTAAATCTATGGATCTCTCTGCAACTCTATGGATCTCTACGCAACTCTATGGATCTCTACGTGACTCTATGGATCTCTCTGCAACTCTATGGATCTCTGTGTAAATCTATGGATCTCTCTGCAACTCTATGGATCTCTACGCAACTCTATGGATCTCTACGTGACTCTATGGATCTCTCTGCAACTTTATGAATCTATCCGTAACTCTATGGATCACTACGCAACTCTATGGATCTCTCTGCAACTCTATGGATCTCTCTGCAACTCTATGGATCTCTCTGCAACTCTATGGATCTCTGTGTAAATCTATGGATCTCTCTGCAACTCTATGGATCTCTACGCAACTCTATGGATCTCTACGTGACTCTATGGATCTCTCTGCAACTTTATGAATCTATCCGTAACTCTATGGATCTCTACGCAACTCTATGGATCTCTCTGCAACTCCATGGGTCTCTGCGCAACTCCACGCGACAGCCCTGCTGAGCCCAATGGGGGGGGGGGGGCTCCTTACCGGCTCACGCAAAGTCTAAGTCAGCGCACGAACCCTGGTGCTGTATCAGTGCCGGCAGTCGCGTGCTAATCAACGCACCACGGGAGCCAACTGGCCCCCGCGGTGACTTGGGGGGGGGGGGGGCACCTTGCTGCTGCTACTGCTGCTGCTACTGCTGCTGCGCGTATGTTTTGCTCATCATGACAGCAGCATGCCTGCCAGTGCAGATTGCACAAACAACTCGGCACGGCCCCTGGGCGGTGGTCTACAGCTCCAAGGAAATTGCATCCCGTGGGGATTGTCCAGACGTGTGTATGTTTGTCTTTGTAGGCGTGTGCGCGTGTGTATGCATGTGTGTCATTTTCGTTGTTTGTATATCTGTGTCTGTGTGTGTATGTATGTCTTTATTTCTGCATGTATGAATGTGTGTACTTGTCTTTGTATGTGTGTATATGTGTGTGTGTATGTGGGGAGAGTTGGTGTAGCGGTTAGCGCGCTGTGCTATGAACCCTGGGACCCGGGTTCGATTCCCGCTCACGGCCAACACCCAGTGACGATTATCTGAACCGGTCCTAGGCCTCCCCTAGGTCGACTCAGCCTCAAATGAGTACCCGGTGCGGTGTGTAAGCATCGCCACTGGGGAGACAAAGGCGGTCGGGCGTGGTGCTGGCCACCCATCCTCTCGTGTACCGTTTCAGCCTTCATAGGTGCTCGCTAACAGCACTTGCCCCTATAGTCTGTTAAGGCTATACGGGGGATAGTTGTCTTTGTCTTTGTGTGTATGGGAGCTGTAAGGCCACAGGTGGGGGGGGGGGGGCATCTTCCAGTCATCTCAGTCAGTCAGCCCATCGCGCTTAGGTCTGTCGCATGACCTGCTGTCAGAGAGCCTTCCACACTCCACGTGGCCTCACAGTGCACCTAGGCTGGCACAAGCACTGTGGTGACCCCACCGTCGCTTCGTGGTCAATAGCGGCTGCTGTTGTTGTCTGGAGCAAGTGATACAGTGTTTAGCCGACTGCACCACGAATTTGGATTCCTGAGTTCGATAGCTGGCTGCAGTGGCGAGGGATATACAAACCCCGGTTCTAAGCCTGGGAAGATAAAGGCGGCCGAGAAAGGTGCTGTCTGCACCGTCTCCTTGAGCGCTTGCCCCAAAATACATACTATATGGGGGATCTTTGTATGGTTGGCATGTTTCTGTGTGTGTGTGTGTTATACCCATGCATGTGTTGTTGTTTAATTTCCCATTTTTGTCTTCCTGCCTCCTAAACGAGGTTGTTAGAATAATAGGGCATTGCATTTTCCGATAAATTTGCCGCCCCTGCCATTGGAAGAGGCCTGTCACCAGGCTTCCTTAGGCGGGAAATGATCCTGCTCCACAGCTGTAACCAGTTTGAACTTCAAAAGGTACTTTTAATCAGAGGAAACAGCCTCGGTAAAACTGGGGGGGGGGGGGGGGCACGCCGGCTGAATTTGAATCCGGATGCCCGTTTCCTCGCCGCACGCTGCGCGTAATCCGTGCTGCAAGCTCCTCTTTCTTCTGGAAGCTTCTGCTTCTTCTTCGTGATGACATTTGTTTAAAATGTGTTTATGCTTCGCAGAATTATGATTGTCAAGCAGCTTGCTTTCCCCAGGAACACCTCACTGATGCACATGATACTTTCAGGAGGGTCTTTCTGGAAAAAAAAAACTAAAATAAATTTGAGCCATGATGCTGCCACACAATGGCCTACTCTTTCGCATGACGTCACATGATCTTTGGTGTCCACTGAATATGCCCGCAACCTGTTCTGTTGCCAGAAAGGGTAAACACCTCTTCTTATTTCCCGTCGTGTTAATCGTTGGGTGACCGCTGGAATCGAACCCCCTTCAGCAAGCAGCAAATGTGCGGCCGTTAGGTTCGGTCACAGCCCAGCGAGCTGTGTGCGGTGGCTTTGTGAAACTCCCTTCCCGTGGACATCGAGGAGTCGTGGCTCTGGTTCGCCAAGAGGAGGCAGTACAGCCAGTGGACCAATCGCCATCGGTTTCCAACTTTACGGAGATCGAGCGTTGCTCCCTCTCGCGCGCGTGGGTTTTCTCCGGGGACTCCAGTTTCCTACGAAAAGGATTTCAACGTAAAAACCCAATGCATGAGCCTCCTGAAAAAACAACAACTTGTTACGATACGTGCAGTTGTGGTCTATGCAAACATGACTCCTTGTAAAAAAGGTGTCAGTTTTGTTGCCAAATAAAAGGGTAAAAAAACAATTATCATATTTTTTCTTCTGGAAAATGAGGTTCCAATGGTGTAAATGCTTACCCCGAGCTCTCATACTCTGATGGTGCATTGTCTTTGAGTTGTGCGCCTTTTAGCGTCATCTGGTCCAACACCATGTGAGACTAGGCTCTAAGGAAAGCTGTCTCGGGTGTGGACCAATCAACTTCAAGGACAGTGCACATTATCAGAGTTATGTTTTTTGTTTGCCTTTTTACTACAGGTACATCATGGGACATCCTTTGCCAGTACCAAAATATACCAATAGAAAAAAGGGGAAAAACCCTATTGGTATGACTGCAGGTATTGTGGTCTATGCTAACATGACTCCTTGTAAAGAAGGTGTCAGTTTTGTTGCCAGATAAAAGGGTAAAAAAACAATTATCAGCTTTTTACGACTCAGTGTGATCGGCTTTCCTGGATAAACAAATCCTAATTATTATTCTTATAGTAGCAGCCTTACGATTTTCTGTTCATAACCGAATATAAATCAAACAAAACGTAAACACGTCAGTCAATAGCACTCCCTTAACTGTAGGAAATATATTCTTTGGGTCTTTCGGTAAAGCCACGTAGATAGAAAAAATTATAAAAATATCACGACGTTTCGATCGCAACACAAGCAATCGTCATCAGGTGAAAAAATAGCGAGAGAGCTGCTGAGGCAGGATAACATTTTTAAAATAAATTTTCTATCTACGTGGCTTTACCGAAAGACCCAAAGAATATGAATTCCTGCAGTCATGAAAGCTTTAAGTCAAGATTTGTAAGAAATAACTTTATAATATGTAACATTACGGGCATTTAGCCTTCTTCATTGCAGAGGAATACAGAGGCCATGGGTGTTTAGTGCAGTGTCCAATAATAATTGTTCGTTAAGTCTCACCAGCCGCTCTGCTACGAAGAAAGGCCCATTGCTCAAAATATCACCGGTTATATTTCCTCTTTGGCCAGCGTCCTTGACACGTGTGGTGAGTTTTTTTAAGACTTTAACTTAATTTTGTTGTTGTATTTAAATATGGAGCTGTCCCAGTAATGAGGTGATTTCTGCTGCGTCTGCAGACCACAAGGCCATGCGGTCCGCATACGCTGGTTGTTGTGTATCAGGGAAACATGCTGCCAGACGCAGAGACGGTATGTGTCCGAATGTTTTCAGACATTCACCCATGCAAACAAGTGTATTTAATGTTGCGGACAAAAAAAAAACTGAACCTAATAGTGCAGAGCAATATTACCAATGTGCCTGAAAAAGAAGAACGCGTTTAGCCAGTGGCATCGTACCCGCTTGGGACGTATAAGAATCGGAAAACGTGGACCTTAGCCGATAAACCCCCCCCCCCCAAAGCTTGAGGAGGACACTGAGAGGCACGAAGAGAAGCGTGCTAGAAATTGCATCGAGAGACAGAAACAGAAACGCATGTGGCGCATTGCATCTGCGCATCGTTACATGGACAACAAATGTAGCGGGGGACGCGGTCACATTAATAACAGAGGGGATTGGTGCAAGGCCTCCGATGTGCCATACTTATTATGCCTTTTTCTTTCACCCCAAGAACATTAATCATGACCAACGAATGATGCTTGCAGATGTCAGTCGTTTGTAGATCGTGCTATTTCGGGTCGTATTACATCATGCCCTGCTATAGACGTTCATTTGCTTGCAGTATGTAAGGACTGTGACCTCAACGTTAAATATGTATTGTTTATATATATACACACACACAGTAGCTAGTGGAATAGACGGGACTTTCTTTTGCAAACAAGAGGCCTGTAGATTGTACATCTTTAAAACGATTGCTGCGAATGCCATCTGCCTCCCCATTGCCATTCCGTGCGTTGCATTAACCAAAAAAAAAATACAGGGCGATCCATTTACAGATACCCCAATTTAAATCACTCGGGAGAAGTGACACAAATCGTAGGTAAAATAATTCTCACGACGTTTCGGCCACACCTGAGGACGGCTGCTTGCGTTGTGGCCGAAACGTCGTGAGAATTATTTTATTATGTTTTATTTTTATTATTTTATTACTTCCCTTCTACGTGACTTTACCGAAAGAACCAAGAAGATGAATCCCTGCAGCCACGAAAGCTTTAAATCGAAATTTAAATCGTAGGATGTCGATTGAGAGCCGCGCAGCGTGGGGCAGCGTGTCCGCACATTTGCGTCGCTTCTCAGCTGATTGCTCCGCTTTTTCTTCTACATTTTAAAGATTAGTTTTTTTCATTGTTCTCATTGTTTTTTTATTCTAAGCAAGAGCCCAGCGGTATAGAGCGCTGAGCGGTTTTAAAACAAAACAAAACGGAACGGGGCAACAGAGAAATTCCACGGGGGCTGAACTAGGCCTCGGCAATGTAAGGTAAAAGTGTAAAAACAACGAGCCTACCTTTACCTTACCTTTTACCTTACCACAATACAATCACTCTACCCGACCTTTTACCCTTTAGCAGGTAAGGAAGGTAAAAGGTAAAAAGCAACGAGCCTACCTTTACCCTACCCTTTACCCTTACCCCTTGGCATGTCGACACCTTTACCCTTTACCTTTACCCTTTTACCCGGTAAAAAGGGTAAATTACCTTACCTTGCCGAGGTCTAGGCTGAACCTCGAAATGCGGCGCTCATCATGGGTCGCCCGGGGGGAGGGGGGGGGGAGAAATGAGCTCGCCCCCCCCCTTCCCCGACTTGCTTAGGGATTGCTTGCAGCAGCATGCGGTTTTTTTTGTTGTAAGGGGAAAGGATGGCGAGGGGGAAAGGAAGGCGAAGTGATGGGTAAGACAAGGGTGGAGGCACGGGGGAAAGTGTGCAAGAGCAAGGTCTAGCACATAAAGTAAACCGAGTGAACTTACCGTCGGCGTGAATTTCGCAGGGCAGTGGTGATACCTCTCATGGCTCGAACGCCCGTGACCTCCTTTTCATTTGAGTTTTTAATCGAAGCCAAGTGAACCTATCGTCGACATGAATTTCTGCAAAGCAGTGGTTAGCCCTCATGCCCATTCGTGGGGGCGACACCTCCGAAGCCCGTGACCTCCTTTGCTCCAGAGTCTCAATCGAGCCCGTGTCACAGAATTTTGCGATGCAGTCTCCATGTCGTTTTCCCTTCGGGGTGGCTCGCTTGAGGTGCAGATCCGTGAATCTCGATCCGTGCCACGCCACCTTTCTCCCCCGCTCCACGGAGCCATCGCGTTAACAATGTTCCATCACCAGCTGAGAACAATAGATGGGCCACCCGGCATATTTGCCACGTAAAACCTCACGAGAAAATCAAGGCAGTCGTCATGATAATCTCACTCGTGCTGTTTGGCCAATTCTTCAAGCTGTTTAATATTAATAGTATACGTGTTCAAACTCTTTACAGATAGAACAGCGGCCTGCTTACTCTACTGCCACCAGTATACATGTACCACTGGTATCAACGATTCCAACCACATGTCAATGCTGGCCCAACGTGGCGTGCTTACAGGATAGGCGTCTTGAGCCTCTGCATAGTTTGTGTGTGCACATACTGTATCTTGGGAAACATACGACACGCCTGTGTTGTGCAAGGCGATGCCCTTGCATGCTGTGCTGGCTATTTTTATTTTAAGTGGCCGACGTACGCTTCGGCTTTAAAATTAAACTTAATAAAATTAGCCGCAGCCCGTTCAAGTGCCAGCTTTTCACATTCAGCGCTCGCGGGACTACTGTATACGCTTAATGTAGCTTGCACACAAACGAAGAAAAATCTCACATTTACTCTCTCGCTGGAGGGAAATTGCTGTTCGCAAGCCTCCGATTATGGACGGCATGGCACGTGACTGGGTGCGATGGTCCAACACCACGCCCGGCTGCGTTTTCCTTCCCAGTGTAGATTAGGAGCCGCGGTGACTATGAGATGTTAACTCCCTCGCCTAGTGTGCAGGAGGACATGGGTTCGATCCCGACCCCGAGTGTGCGTGTTCTCCCCGTAGTTGCGTGGATTTTTCTCCGAATCTGTTTTTGTTTCACCTCCACATTTAGAATCAACGTGCGTTTAGAGTGTTTGGCTGCTATACATTTCCACGCGATAAGCCAGCTTCGTTGACCTATCATTTGTGGCCAGGTCGTTTTTGAAAAAATCTGGATAGCTCAGTGGGCCTGACCTGGTAAAAAAAAAAGTTTATTTTTAGGTACACACCGCCAACTCAACTTAAAGAAGACCCACGATTGGGTCGGATATCACTTGCCGCCCACAAGGGCCACAACCAGAAATTGAACTCAGGTCACCAGGTCAGAAGCGCAATGCGCTGGACGTCTGCACCACCTCTGCCCACAAACCACACATCACGCCGCACACACGGAGGTCGAAGGGATTTGCATTGGAATTTGAGACGTAGTTGCAGGCATACTGCTATGACAGTATCAACACATTGTTTCGTGACACTGCGTTGGCAGTGGTCCAATAAGCACAAATCATAAAACATTCAAGCCATTCCTCAATAACACAGTGGCCCTTCTTAATCGCACAGGTGTGCACACTGTGCCAGGAAGAAGGGCCAATGCCCGAAACGTCCACCACTATGTCGTTTTCCATTAAAGGTCGTGTTATTGATGAATGTCAGCTTTTTCTAAAGACGTTGTAGGATATTTTCAGCACTAAAATATACGTCTGGCAAAGTATACTTAACAATGTGAGTATTGTCTTTGAGTTGTACGCCTTTTGGCGTCATCTGGTCCAACACCAATGGAGACTAGGCTCTAAGAAAAGCTGTCTCGGGTGTGGACCAATGAACTTCAAGGTGTTTATTTTTTGTTTGCATTTTGACTGCTTGTGTTGTGGTTATTGAAAACATGATGCCTTGTATAAAGGTGTCAGTTTTTTGTACCAGTTGAAAGGGTAAAACCCTATTATTATATTTTGCCACTGGTAAAGGAGGTCTCATAGTGTAAGTGTGAGTATTAACAATGGATGATTAATGACAGATACAATGTTTTGTTTACGCGATGTAACACCCCTTCACACCCAAAATAAATTAAATAAATGATTAATCATAAAATTGGTCGCTAAAGTCTGCGCGTCAAATTTGAGGCCGGCACTGCCATCGATGGTCCGAACCTGGTCACAACTTTTTTTTCTCTCTCCGCCTGATGACGACCGCTTGTGGTTGCGATCGAAACGTCGTGAGTTTTTGGTTTTTATATATCGTTTTCTTATTATTTATTGTATTATTTTCCATCTACGCGACTTTACCGAAAGAACCAAAAGAATATAACTGCTCAAGAAAACAACAATAACTTGACATTCTAGATTTGAAGCTTTCGTGACTGCAAGGATTCATATTCTTGGGTTTTTTCGGTAAAGTCACGTAGGTAAAACATTAAAATTAATAAAAGTAAAATAAAATAAAAATAAAATAAAAATCACGACGTTTCGGAGGCAACACAAGCTTCCGTCTTCAGGTGGAACCGTCACAGCTGTATCAAGTAAATGCTCATTTACTTGATACAGCTCAATTACTTGATACAGCAAGCGTGCTGTGACGGTTCCACCTGAAGACGGAAGCTTGTGTTGCCTCCGAAACGTCGTGATTTTTATTTAATTTTTATTTAATTTTACTTTTATTAATTTTAATTTTTTACCTACGTGACTTTACCGAAAAAACCCAAGAATAATAACTTGACATTCGGTGTTTAACCAAATTGGACTATTTCCAGCTCCGAGCACGAGCCGGGGGCACGTGAGAGTCGAACAAAAACATTCCCAGAAGCAGTCCTGTGACGTCTGCTCTCGGAGGCTGCTCTTTAACATGCGGTGATTGTTACACCGCTCTCTGTGAGAGCTCCGAATGGAAATTTCCATCCCGTGACAACATGACGCGATTAGGCGCAATTGAGACACAATTGGGGATAAAGACAGAAAAAACCTCCCCCAAAACTTAATTAAAGAATGGTGTGCAGTTTAAGGATGAAGCGGCCAAAACATTTTGACGTGTGCTCGTGTGTGTGTGTGGGGAAGGGGAGTGAAGCGGTGAGCGCGCTGAACCTTGGGACCCGAGTTCGATTCCGCCATATGGCCACCACCAGTGATGATTATCTGAACCGGTCCTGGGCCTCCCCTAGGTCGACTCAGACTCAAATGAGTACTTGGTGCGGTGTGTAAAAATCATTGCCACTGGGCGTGGTGCTGGCCATCCACCCCCTCGTGTGCCGTGCCGGCCTTCATTGGTGCTCGCTAACAGCACTTGCCCTGACAGTCTGTTAAGGCTATACGGGGGATATTTGCTTTGTATAATACACAAGCGAGTGAAGCGGTGGTGCACTGGTTTGCACAATGCACTACGAACCTGGTGACCTAAATTCAATTCTCATCCACTGCTAACATCAGCAGAAAGTGATATCTGAATCGGTCCTGGGATCACTTCACGAACCCGCACTGACCAGCCTGAAGAATGGTTAAACAACCGAAACGACTGACATTGTGTGGGGAGGCCTTTATCCACCAGAGGATTGACAAATGCTTGTAAAAATATATACATACACATTGTACAGTGTGTGTGTACATGAGCGGTAGTGTAGAGGTTTGCGCGCTGCGCTACGAACCTGGCGATCCGGGTTCGATTCCTGCTGACGGCAAACACCAGTGAAGATTATTTTAACCGGTCCTGGGCCCTCCCCTAGGTCGACTCAGCTTCAAATGAATACCTAATGCGATGTGTAAACATCGCCACTAGGGAGACAAAGGCGGCCGGGCGTGGTGTTGGCCACCCACCACCTCGTGTGCCGTGCCGGCCTTCATACGTGCTCGCTAACAGCACTTGCCCCTACAGCCTGTTAAGGCTAGACGGGGGATCTTTGTCTTTGTAGAACCTTGGGGTCAGGTGTCGAATGTGCAACATTTGTGAGATTTGGCCAAGGCGTGTTAGCTGGCATCAATGGCATTGGACTTGACAACTTCACACAAGGAGCAAAACACCATCACGCGAACTCCGGCCAGCCTCGCAGCGGCTTTTGCATAGCCATCAACCAACGACATTCGATGCATTGCGCGCGTACGGTGCTAAAGAAGTGCAACATGCATACACACAGAACTCTCCCTTAACCATTTACAGCAGCAGCAACGACGACAACAGCTCCATCAACAAACTGCTCCTCGATGCGGCGCAACTTTTATGCGGCGATGAAGCTGCGGGCGAGCTCCAGTAGGAACCGTGCCAAAAGTGAGATATTGAACCTTTGCCATGAAAAATAAAACCGAAGTGGAAGGTGATGAAGAAAAAAAGGGGTTTCCGTACGAGCGAGAGGAGGGGAGCGTGCGGAAACTCCTCGGATCGCCTGCTGTCCGTACGCAAGTGCCCTCGGTGTGCTATGGAAGCTAATCCTCGTTGAGGGATTTGGTGAAATTCTCTGATGAAGAATGCAGATGGCATTTCGCCCTTGCCTTCCTCCGTTGTATCTGCGTTGAGTGTTTTCGAGGCGGGTCAACTCGGCTGCTCTGAGTCGTCGTCGAAATGCGGTCACGCACACACAAAGACAAAGACCCCCCCCCAACCCGCGTGTCGCCTTTCACAGACTGTTGGGGCACGTCATGCAGGCCGGCACAGCACACGAGGGAGTGGGTGGCCAACACCACGCCCGACCGCCTTTGCCTCCATTGTGACGATGTTTATACATAGCATCAGGTACTCATTTGAGGCTGAGTCGACCTAGGGGAGGCCCAGGACCGGTTTAGATAATCGGTGTTGGCCATGAGCAGGAATCGAACTCGGGTGGCCGCGTTTGTAGCGTGGCGTAGCGCAAACCGCGAACCCCCCTCCCCCCTGCTCCCCGCATCGAACACGCAAACAGACGGATGCAAGCCCCCCCCTGTGTGCCTCGCGTTTCTGGCTCTGCCGTGACCCCAACCCCAGAGCCCTCTTCTCGGAGTCTCGATAACCATGAAACGGGGGCGGCCTTGCGCTCGAAGCGAAAATGTGACTTGAACGTCGGCTCTCTCATGAGCTCGTGAGAGGATTGAGCCATGGAGTCAACATTGGGGGGGGACCAAATCTTCCAGGGGGTGTGGGGTCCCCCCCCCAGAAAAAAAAAATCTAAATTTGAAAACTAATTTTCTGCCATTTTCTGCCTAAAATATAAAAAAATCACTCACACATAGGATGGACTTACATTGCTCTGTTTTTAATTGTTTACCTTTTCTTGTTTCATTGTACGTAATGGCAGAGATGAGGGATTAATAAAGTACAACCATAACCACAATCATATTAACAGAAATCTATGCATTGATTTATATGAAGACAAGTCCAGATATTGTGGCCAAGGTATAGCAAATTGTTCTTTTTATTTCCATAGCATAGCAAATTTTTTATAGTCATATATTGGGGGGGGGGGCATTTTAGGCATATTTGAATATGGGGGGGGGGGGGGATGTGTGTGGGATTATAATTACGGCCTTGGATTGAGGTAGCCGGCAACGACGACCTGGGGCAGTTGCGCGGTGGCGAGATGTTAACTACCTCGCCTCATATACAGGTGGTCGTGGGTTCAATCCCGACCCTGACGCCGATATATTTTGAGTTTGCGAGTTCTTCCCGTGGTTTGCGTGGATTTTTCTCCCGGGTCCTCCGGTGTTTCCGTCCACATTCAGAAACACGCGTTTTGGATTATTTGGCTGCTTTGAATTGTCCACAGGATAAGCCACTTCGTCGAGATATCATTTGTGGCCGGGTCGCTTCTGAAAGAGAGGTAAATAGCTCAGTGGGCCTTACGTGGTAAAATAACAAAGAGTAAAAAATAAGTTTCAACACAACCCGAAACACAATCCACCGTTTTGCGTCTCCCGACCGTGTTGCAGAGAGCACGGGGCGATAAACGAAACACACCTGCCGATTGATTTATATGGAAACATGGAATGTGTCTCGCCTACACACTTCACCCCATCCCAGCAACGAACCGTCATGGGATTTTTTTTGTATTTGTTTAACAACCGTGCATTTGCTTTTCTTCAAACAAGTTGGCTCTCCAACACACTGGTGTGCTGTACTAGTGACGAATTGGCCACGTTCTGTTTACGTGACAACCCTTACTAGTTGGCTGTGTCGGGTGGTGGCGGGTTTTAACGACACATTTATATATTTACGCGATATAACCCAAAAAAACCTCTATTATAAAGTGAAAACCTATTGAGATATCCCGTTTATTTTTTTCAATGGGGACCTAGGTTAAAAATCTGAATCAGAATCCGATGAGCCATCAAGGCAAATAGAAGAATCAATTCTGTATTTGCAGTGGCGTAACTATCAAGAACCCATGCGATGGAACTACACTCGGTTCCACAGATCATAGGAGCCGAGGTTCTGGGATAGAAACACGTGAAATATTGAACAGGGGGGGCTCATTTCATTCTTTGGAGTGGGGCCTATAACCCAGCGTTTCCCAAATTCTAGTCCTTGCAACCCACCCAATGTTTACCAATTTACTCCTCCCATTCACTGCATAGCGCACTTTTTACGTATGTTGATCTTCTTTCGCAACGTACATATGTGCGGGGGAAGGACAACAAACTAACAGATGCGCAACTGTGGCTGTCTGGAATGCTCTTCCTTCCGTTGAAATAAGGTGTTTTTTCTGGAAGACTTTGCTGTTTTTTCCTGGATTTTTCTGTTGCGTGTAGTCACTTTAAGATGTTTCTTGTTCATGTTTTTGTTTTGTTGCGGTTGCACCCGAGTCAAGAGCCGTATGGCTCACAGGGTTATATCTAATAAATGAAATAAATAAATGAAACTGAATATTAGAAAGCCTCTGGAGCTATACGCTTTTACATCTAGATTTGAAACTAATTTCTTTAGAACTGTTTTTGTGTGTTTAGTTTGTTGTCTTTCCCCCGCACCTCCGATCAGCATGGTTCGTTATGTACGGTGCGAAAAAAGTTCAACATACAAGCAGTACATTCAAATATAAATGAACATGTTCCATGCTTCACGCGCCTGATGATTGAGAAACACGTCCCACGTGGCGTGCTAAGAAATGAACGTGACTGCATCACGTGTTCCAACTTGTACACGCATACGTGGCATCCTTGTACACACACACACACCAACTGAGATCTCAATCTTAATTTGAATCGCCTCTCTATTAACGCAGACTGCGTCAATTTCTAGCGCGGAACGTGTTTAGCAATAATCAGGTCACGTGCAGCGCGGGACGATTTAGTTTGTGCTGCGCAACATTTGAATGGGAAAGACGTCGCGTGATGGGGGGTTCGTGGGGACTGGAGTTTGGGACACCCTTGGTCTTCGCAAAGGGTCGGCAACCTGTGGCTCCGAAGCAGAAGGAGCTGCGTCGTGGCGACATTTATGAAGGACCACCACCGTCTCGCATTCACCGCAGTGCATTGTGGTTCTTGAAAACATGGAGGTTTTTTTTTTTTACAGAATTTGAAAACAATGGCTCTTCTTGTTGTTTTGTTTGCCGAACCCCCCCACCCCTTGGTCTATGCCAACCACGCGACACCACCGGTGCAGTGGGCCCTCTTCAGGTGGGCAGTGATCTCCGCTTCCGGATTTTGCTATTTCAGGTGACATGAGCAGGCGATTTCACGAATTGATTAGGGGACAAATACGATGATGCATCTAGTGGCCGTTGCTGAGCTGGTCGTCAGACGCGTTCACCCAGGGTTTCTTGGCTGGAAAACTTTGTGTTGGAGCTCACTGCCGGATCTGCCTTGAATCCACGGTATGTCGCCTCTCGAAGGAGCTCCCCGGAGCTTCGTCTGCCAGAGGCCCTTCCGCCAGCAGTGGCATGAGTAAGCAGTGTCAGGGCTGCACCTTTACCTTTTTGTTTTTAAATATTAATTGTAGAATGCGTTGTTGCCACCCTCTCCCTTACCCGCAAACGGCTTTCTCTTAAAAAAAAAGTCCCAAACGTGGTAGGGTTCTCTCAAAAAATAGTTAAAAATGTGCTAAACTTGGAGGAAAGGGGATATGGGAATTTGTGTTTTTGATTTCTTGGAAAATGTCAAAGAAACAATATGCTTGCTGCAAAAAAAATACAACTCCATTCCATGCGCAATGGGTAATTCCGTGTTGCAGAGTTGCTGTGAGAGTGCGGAGGAGAATTTCAAGGTCACAATTTTTGGGTGTCTGCCAAAGTGTTGGTACCAAGAAAAACAGTAAATTTACTTCAGCCATACGACTTCCTCTTGATTACCGGTTCGGTTCCCTGAACATGCCGCTCAGTTTGTTTAAACGTCTTCAGCAGAGCATCTGTGCATGTCCTTACAATTTTTGATTTCAACTCTGATGCGTTTATGCATTGCCAATAATGGGCTGCGGGAATTTCAGTCAGGGTAGAGTACGGAATTGGGTCATCATCAGTCATTCACCGTAAATGCGAGTGGAGGTCAAGTGAGTTTCACATCTTGCCAGACTCATCTATCCTACTGAAATAAATGTATCTTTACATTCATTGACTAATGATGTTATTGACTTCGTGTGATGCTATGGGATTATATTTTCACCTCTATTCACTATAACCTTCAACAACAAACAAATCAGGTGGTGATGGGATTGGCGCACTTGACTTAATGGGAAGGTCACAAGTTAAAATCCCAGCCAGGGGTCAACCGAACCTATCATCCCTTCGAGGTCAGTAAAATGAGTACCACTTTTTGGTTGCTCGATGGTTAGACTGGACCTCAGAATAGAAATGTGGCATTTTTACCACTTTGTTGAATAGGAATACATTTTGACTGGAACGTTATAATGTAATAAGCCCGTTCACCACTGAGTTTATTGTTTCATGGTGACACAACCCCCAAATGCGGACACAGCGTGGACACAGCCTTCATCCAACAGCAGATAAAATGACTGAGGAACTATTCACGACTGAATAAATTATGTTTTCAAACGGCAAAAGTGCCTAGTTTTATTTGTCTTTAAAACGTCTCACCCATCATGAGGTGAAATGTGTCTGCATGACGATGTTTACACGTTGCACAATTCATGTCTCGTGTATTTTTTTGCGTGCGAGCCCAGATTTTTTGCAGAGATGGTTAACGGATTTCCACGGTCCAGAAATGAATCTGATTCAATAACGGCCAAACTAACGTCTCAGTCGGGGGAGACAGCTCAGGGCTTGGTCACGGACACACAGAGGCTGTGGCGCCTTGTCGGGGTGGCTCGAGGGCGAGGGCCTTGAATCAATTAACTTGAGGCCTCGTGTAGCAGGGATGGAGATTTGGGAAGACACTTGAGCACTAAAACACCATCGGTCCCGCCAGTCCCTTTCCTGTCTCGGCGAGTTGGCAGACTTTTACACGCGGTTATTTCGCCTTTTTACTTCTTCCTACACGCCGGGTCTCGCTTGGTGTTGTCGCTATGTACGCTGTGGTTTCTTTTCTCTCTCTCTCCGCATCTGTTTTTGTTCGATGGTGACTCAGTCTGCCTACCGCACCTGCTGTCCGCACAGTCACTTGACATTCGACTCATTGTTGTATCTCAGAAGAAGAGAGAGAGAGAGAGAAAAAAACCGTACTTTCTACCATAAATGCCTTTCATTCCTTTCTCCGCCAAACGTGACGGGTTGGGAGGGATACGGTATGTGTAATCGTCAATGGCTGTCTGTCTGTCTGTCCGCCTGTACCCGCAACACCCCCGCAAGCCTTTCGGCCAATGTTGACGAAGCTTTCACGAGCGGACCAGGTCACAGTTGCTGATGGTAAGATTGACTTTTTCAGGTCTTAAGGTCAAAGTTCAAGGTCACCACTGGCTTCCCATGATTTGTCAGGGGAGTAGGAGAGGTTTTGGGGGTGTGTGTGGGGAGGCGGGCAGAACGCTGCTCTAGATTCCTTCTCACCACTGTGGTAGTGAAAGCCGCCCGTCAACGTGCAACTCCGCGAATGTACAGTAACAAGTAACACCACATTCACCATTGACGCTGCTCTGTAAACAGATGAATAACATCGGAAGGCCAATAATTTATATATAGTGGGCCAACATAAAATAAAACACCCATCTAGAGAAGGCTAAAATGCTTGTCTCCTACTGTGTGGGATTTCTTTTTTTGTTACGAAGATGAAGTTCGGGTATGGGGCCTGTGGGCCACTGCAATGCTTGTCCGGCGACAGCTGCCAGTTAGGACTGGTGGCCAATGAAGAGGTCAAGTCGCAAATACGTTGGCAAGCAGAGCTGCAGCTGTCGGCTATTGAAATGATTGATTCATCTATCGAGTCCTGTTTAGTATGTATTATGTATGTTGAACTTCTTTCGCGCCGTACGTAGCCAACCGGGCTAATCAGTTTCCAGTCAGTGGTGGGGTGTGCTGGAGGGGTGGGGGGAGTTTTTGCCCCTACATTGAGATTCCAGATATTGGTGTTGTATTGATATTTCCATACCTGTCAACCCATACGGTTTAACCGTATTCTTGTACAGGAAATTGCATTTTCTGGTCCATACAGCATACAGCCGTTACAATACGGGCATGTTTTTGTTTGTGTTTCTCCCTTGTGATGGGACTTTGTAGGATGAACGTTGAGATGTATAAGGGCACGGGGTGACCAATGAGGTCTGAATTGGTCTGTAATAAGGTAGGGGCACTGATAAGGGTTGACAGGTGTGTATTTATCAGTGGACACACATTTAACTCCCCATTGGAAAGGTTCGAGATGTGCTTCTGTCTCTCGCGTTGTGAAGGCCCGAAGCCTGGCTTCTGTCATTTTAAAATGGTTTCCGATTTAATTTATTAGATGCAAAAAAACCCGTAACTACCGACCTTAAAGGAATAGTAATTGATTAAGCATTGTAAGCAATCAATGCGTTTAATTGTGTGCATCTATTCGGCTCCATTGCCAAGGCTTTCATTCAGACAGTAGGGTGGGATAATTTAACACGTAGGCTTTCGCGACCAATATTATTCATTATATAAGTAGGCTGGGATATAAAGTTGACTGCGCAGGAATAAAATTGACACCCAATTGATTCTGGACCGTTTTAGGCCGGGCGCCTTACAGTTGAATATCCATGTCCCAAATAAAATGTGAATTGTAGGAGACACATGAAAAAGCATTTGGCAGCTCCCAACACGAGGAGTTGTATTTGCCACATGTGTGCTGCATCACTAAAGTGCCTTCGTGTCTGCTGTGGTCATACGTGTGCTCCATTTGATCTGCATCACTGCTCAAAGTTTTGTTATTGCTTTTTCGCTTCTCATGAGAACTGCATCAATCGTGGGTCAAACACAAGGCAATGTCTCCCCGACCAAACAAATGCCGAGATGGCAATCAAATAGGACAGTGGAAGAAATCCAACATTTCTCTGGTGGTGGCTGGTTTATTCAGGGGTAAATCAATGCTGACTCCCTACAAAGTGGTACTTAATTTGTTGCCCTTATATGGATGATGGGTTGATGTGACCCTGATTTAGGAATGTGAATTCAAATAGGCCTTCAGAATAACTCCCCAAGCCTTCGATCTCCTGCACGAAAGACAAAAACAAAGATCCCCCATATAGCTTTTAACAGACCTTCAGGGCAGGTGCTGTTAGTGAGCACCTATGAAGGCCGGCACAGCACACGAGGGGGTGAGTGGGTGTTTTCCGAGTGCCAATGTTTATAAATAGCACCAGGTACTCATTTGAGGCTGAGTCTACCTAAGGGAGGCCCAGGACTGGTTCAGATAATGGTCACTGATGTTGGCCGTGAGCAGGAATTGAACTTGGATCACCCCTCCGATTAGCACGGTTGGTGACGTAATGTGCGAAAGAAATCCAACATACAAAAAATTAACCCCTAAAAACAAAGTTTTTCACTATAAATCCTTTATATGCGTGGCATCGGTTTTATTTTATTATTCATTTCTGTTTTTCTTGAGTAAGAGTTTCATTTTTATCACATTGGTATTCTAAATAAAATATTTAATTTAATTTTTCCTAAAAAGTGGAAAATTTTTGAAAAAAAATTTTTCACCAAAATAAATTGTCACGCACAACGAGTCTGTGTGCAAAATGTCAACTCGATTGGATCACGGGAAGTGGGTTAAAAAACGACCGAAAGATTTGCACGGTCGTAAGCGCGCAAGCAAGCAAGCAAGTGAACTTAATATAAAGGGTTTAAAAATAGTGCAGCACGCTAACCACTACACTACCTCTCCCCACTCCTCACACTATACATACTTTCTGGAATGTCCCCGGCTTTTGCTGCCACTCCATGGTTTGTCTTGACCACCAGTCGTAATCCCTTCTTGTGAACGTGTTCTTCACGAGCCCACTTACTTTTCTTCTTAGGTTTTTTCGGTAAAGTCACGTAGAAAGTAAAATAAAATAAAAACAAAAATCACGACGTTTCGGAGGCAACACAAGTCTCCGTCATCAGGTGGGACCGTCACAGCCAGATTAGCTGTATCAAGTGTGTTGCCTCCGAAACGTCGTGATTTTTGTTTTTATTTTATTTTACTTTCTACGTGACTTTACCGAAAAAACCTAAGAAGATGATTCCTTGCAGTCACGAAAGCTTCAAATCCACTTACTTTTCTCAACAGTCAATGCGGTGGCTCTTTGGTTTTTTCGGTAAAGTCACGTAGGTATAAAATAAAATAAATAAAATTTTCTACCCACGTGACTTTACCGAAAGAACCAAAGAGTATGGATCCCTGCAGTCACGAGAACTTCAGATCTAGTCAATGTGGTGGCTCTTAATTTTGGAGCTTTCGTGACTGCAGGAATTATTCGTTGGTTCTTTCGGTAAAGTCACGTATAAAGATAAAATAATAAATT
This sequence comes from Lampetra planeri, assembly GCF_965212315.1. NCBI lineage: Eukaryota > Metazoa > Chordata > Hyperoartia > Petromyzontiformes > Petromyzontidae > Lampetra > Lampetra planeri. The sequence goes on from NC_136141.1 coordinate 6,082,400, forward strand.
AAATAATAGCATACTACGACGTTTCGATTGCAACACAAGAAATCATCATCAGGTATAAAATAAACAGCAACAAAAATCTAACTCTGTGACACAGAGACGACCTCTCTCTTTGTGCCGATACGTGTTCTCTCTCTGTGTATCTTTATGATGTCTGTCTGCTTATATGTCTGTCTATATTTTTCTGGTTAGATTTTTGTTGCTATTTCTTTCTTATGATGATTGCTTGTGTTGCAATCGAAACGTCGTAGTATGCTATTATTTAATTTATTATTTTATCTTTATACGTGACTTTACCGAAAGAACCAAAGAATAATGTGGTGGCTCTAAATTGTGCACGTTCTAGGTCATCACTGATGATGAGGCCATCAGAATTAAATCCATCTGGCACTCAGGTATATACTGTGTAAGAATTAATAACTTAAAGCTGTGAGATGTAAAAGGTACTCCGTTGAAACGTTATATTAAATAGTGCACACATGTTAATCGAGCAGAAACCCGTTTGACTGTCACCACATTGCCCGTGACTTGGATACAGTAATCCCTCGCCACTTCGCGGTTCAAGTTTCGCGGCCTCAGTGCATCGCGGATTTTTCGAACTGATTTAAAGGCCTCATTATACCTGTGCAGTAACACCATCATCATCATCATCCATCATCACATTCATCGAACTGCACAGGTCTGTCATCGTCGTCATTGTCATCGTCATTGTCATCGTCGTCGTCGTCATTACTGGAGTCAAGTCTCAAGATACTACTGTCATTGGTGAGTGTAGAACACCATAATACGTATCGTATGAGAGAGAGTGAATGTATAATATTAAGGTTTTATAATTAAATAGATTTAAGTAAAATATATATATATAAAGTATAAATATACATATTTTAAACATTCTGGTACCCACACACACATATACGGAAATTCCTAGGGGGCCAATCCTACTTCGCGGATTTTCACCTATCGCAAGGGGTTCCGGTCCCCATTAACCGCGATAAACGAGGGATCACTGTAATCCACAATTGTCCTATTCCACGAATTTAATCCCACAGATTAGTGGTGTAAAATCACGGATAACCTCGTGGATAATAGCATCCACAAATATGGTTAACACCACGGGTAACATGAGTTTAAGTTCATACTAAACTAACTCAACTATTCTTTTTAGTAAGAAAGGCCCACTGAGCTATGTTGATCTTTTTCAGAAGCTACCTGGCCACAAGCGATAGCTCAACGAAGTGGCTTCATCATCATCACGATCCATGGGCACATAGCCCGTAGATATCCACCGGACATTTCGTCATTTGTGGCTTATCATGTGGACATTTATAGCAGCCAAATACTCGTAACGCATATCTCTTAATATGGAGAGAAGAAACCGGAGTACCCGGACAAACATCCACGCGACCATGGGGAGAGCATGCAAACTACAAATATATGGCATCAGGGTCAGGATTGAACCCACGACCTCCTGTATACCAGGCGAGGTAGTTAACATCTCGCTACTGTGACCTCGTAGCAGTCTTGGTCCTATCACACGTCGTCGCTTATACGTGACTTGTAACAATTTATCTGCTGCCCATTGTTATGTTTTCCTCGGATTGGCAGTAACCAAGGAACAGCGTATCCATGGTATTGTCCTTTTCGGTAGTTGTGCAGTAGCCTTATCATCTGTGCTCGTTTCAAGCTCTCACTCTTTGATCTGTTTGTGCCACTGCAGGGCGCCCCAATTAGTGTGCCATTCAGGGTCTCTTACCGGGTCACAGCTGGGTCACGGCACAGTAAATGTGGCAGCAGCAGCACTCAGTACAGCAGGGGTGCATTGTGGGGTATTTGGGCCCTCAATTGACTGCTGTAGAAATGCGACTTCCAACTTCAATGTTAGCGAGATCAAGTCGCTGCCAATAACTAGAAAATATAATCACGTAATCTTTATTGTTTAGTTTGACTCCTAATCTTCCAATCAAAGTATCAATGATTCTCAATATTGTTTTCAAGAGAGTCCTCAGTGCTGTATTTGACTAATTTTATGTATATTTTTACATTTACGTGGGGAAATACTGAAGTGTGTGTCGAAAATACAGTACATGTACTAGCGGGATGAGGGAATACTCAAACACTGCACAATTCCAAATGTGTGTAATACAATTACATACCGCAAATGTATGTCCATGTGTACAAGACAAGATTGGTGACATTTAGTGGCCATGCCAATTTGTTTTAGTTAAAAAGTCAAAAGTGAACTCCCACTAAAATGACAATTGGGGCAGAGCTCAAATCCATCCCATTTACAGCCTTGAGCCAGTGGAGGAAATTCCACATTGCTGTGGCGGGCTTGTGTGTATACATATAGAGCGACCACTGTTGACTTCCCCACAAAATGGTACTCGTTTATCGATCCTTGGGAGGTGATGGTATGAGTGAAACTCCAACCAGGATTTTAATTTGCAACCTTCCAATTGCGAGCCACCTGCCATTCCCGCTAAACCAGATTTGTTTGATAACTGAAAAAAAATCTAGCCTATTTTAATTAGGTTTCAGAGTCCTATCGGTTTTATTTCCACATTTGTCCTGCTAACGGTTTGCCTCACTACCTCGTGCAAACTCAAGCACTAAGTACTAGGCCTCGCCACGTGGTGCAGGTTCAAGCTCTTCCTCTTAATACTTTGCATGTATTGCATCATAAGTGATTTTTTTTATTTTACTTATTTCTATGCATCCTTCAATCTATTCAAATCACATAGATATCAATGCCCCCTTGATTTGTACAGCATCTTGAAATGCAGACACATTTAGACGTTGAAAGAACATCAGGTATTTGATGTATTCCGTTAAATATGACTTCATGGTGTACAGTATTAGCTTATTCCTGGAAGTGGGAGTCAGCGATGGAGTGGTTAGCACCCATGAACCCCGTGGCCGATCATCCCCCTTCATAAACCGGTACTAATCAGCGCACTGAAGTATGGTCAAACAAAGCATCCTGTCTGCCAACAGTGTTGTTTTTTTAAGCATTCGTCCCGCACTGGGTTTAACCAAGTGCTATAAATCATCACGAATGACATTTATTCCTTGCCACATTTTTTGGAAAGTTGTCATTCACTCGAGTTGCACAGTCTGGGGGGGGGGGGGGGGAAATCTTTGCTTGGCTCAGATATGCGGAGGGATGATGATGTCATTAATAACATAGACCCCCCCCCACCACCCCCAAAAAATGGAATTTTCGTTATCGGTATTAATGACTTATCCCATATGTATTGCACGTGTAATCCTACCCGGTGCGCTCCTCTCTGGCGATTGCCTTGCGTGAAAGCACAAAGGGCCCCAGCTGTACCACAGCCCCATTGTCTGTATCGGAAACACAATGGAGGTCATTATATATAGATTATTACAGAGTCTTTCCGAACATTCCAGTCGTATTACACGCAGTAATTAACAGCGCACGGGGATGTGGAGGCTGGCTGTGCTGTACAGACACCGCTGTCAGGTGGCACTCACATCGGGCTCCCTCTAGATCTACTCGGTGTGAAGCCAGTTGTTATAGTGTGTGAACCTGGAGAGACAAAGGCGGCCAAGCATTTCTAAACTAAACCATATTTTTACACTATGAGACATCTCCTTTACCAGTGGCAAAATATAGTAATAGGTTTTAACCCTTTCAACTGGTACAAAAAACCTATTACTATATTTTGCCACTGGTAAAGGAGATGTCTCATAGTGTAAATGCTTACCCCGAGCTCTCAATACTCTGATGGTGCGTGTCTTTGAGTTGTACGCCTTTTGGCGTCACCTGGTCCAACACCAATGGAGACTAGGCTCTAAGAAAAGCTGTCTCGGGTGTGGACCAATCAACTTCGAGGACAGTGCATAATATTATCATCATCAGAGTTGTTTCTTTTTGTTTGCATTTTGACTGCTTGTGTTGTGGTTATTGCAAACATGATGCCTTGTATAAAGGTGTCAGTTTTTGTACCAGTTGAAAGGGTAAAAACCTATTACTACTAAACCATATTTTGTTTTATTTAGTGTGCTGATCTTAAAGGTGCATTGACATGTTTTCATACTCCGACTGATGCTCCTGCTGTAGTGGAGTGACCCATGCAGCCAGCTATGGCTACAGAGTTTGGTGGTACATGTTGTTTATGTCGTTTATTGTGAAATTTGGGTCACAGTTCCTATGATCACTGTTACATTGCTTTTATGGCTTTATTTTGGTGATTTCGAAAAGTTTTTTGGTTTGGCAATGTTTGTTTTTGTAGTACGGAGTTAGACTGATGGCCTTAATCTAAGTTGTCTTGTGGTTGTTGTTGTTTGACTTGCATCCCACTGGGATTTTTGCACACAGCGTTAGTGTACGGTGCTTTTTCTGCAATATTGTGCTGTCTTTTCTTGGATTTTCTGGTTGCACACAGGCACATAGTCACTTTAAGATGTTTTCTTGTTGATGTTTTAGTTTTGTGTTTTGTTGCGGTTGCACCCGAGTCAAGAGCCGAATGGCTCACAGGGCTATACCTAATACACGAACTTGAACTTGAACTACCAGGTACGGCCCACTGAGCTATATCGCTATTTTTTCAGAAGCAACCGAGCCACGAATGATAGCCCAATCAAGGGGTTTATCCTGGAGAAATGTGTAGCAGCTAAATGCTCTACACATGTTCACACATGTGCAGGGGAAAACGGAAGGATCCAGGAGCGAAATCCACCCGACCACAGGGCGAACACGCAAACTCTAAATATACAGCAGGCGTCAGGGTTGGAATCGAACACCACGACCTCCTGTATACCAGGCGAGGTAGTTAACAACAGCCCCGAAAGCCAAACATATCAAGCGCATAGCAACAAACCGCACTGCAAACGTTAGAACAGATGAGAGTAATACATTTCTTGAGTTGCGAAAGGTCATACTAACTTTGGAAAATCGATGACGGGAGGGAATTCCAAAGTCTCGCCACCCTACGTGCTACCGATGTAACCACCCCATCATGTGCCATCATACTGGCCTTGACACTTGTTGATGGTGCCATGCCTGATGTTTTGTACAGACTGAAAGGGGGATCTTTGTATGAAGTACAGAGTTTGGTGGTATGTATGTTTCTCCTAATGTTCACGCTTGCGTACTTTATCACGCGTCGCCATACTCATTGACATGTACATTTTTTCTCTAACCCCTCCCTCTCTCCGCCCCCGCCCCCCTCTGTCTATTTAAGGCCTCGCCACAGAGACGATCTCCCTCTCTGTGCCTATGTGTTACTCTCTCTCTATGTATCTTGGTGATATCTGTCTGCTTATATGTCTGTCTATAGTTTTCTGGTTAGATTTTTGTTGCTATTTCATTTATACCTGATGATGATTGCTTGTGTTGCAATTGAAACGTTGTATGCTATTATTTAATTTATTATTTTATCTTTATACGTGACTTTACCGAAAGAACCAAAGAGTGGTATGTTGTGTGTGTGTGTTGGGCGTGCACTGAGTCACCTATTTAACGATGCAATAAATCGTCACGAATTGTGGTTTGCAATTAGATTAAATAGTCAATTATTTTTTTTACCGCCTGATTTTACGTATTGTTTTATAATTTTTCTTCAACTCGTGTGTAGAGTTTTGATTCCTTAATTATATTAAATGTAGCATTAGCATACAATGTGAAAATTATCAAATCATCACACGGTCGGTTTTATGTATGTATCGTGAACGTGATAATCATTTTTATTATTATTATTGTTAACGCAGTGAATAGTTCGATGGATAATGCGGGTATATAGATATACACAAGTGCATAGCAAATTAAAAACGACTGTCTCGCCACTCTAATGAGCTTGGAGTTGTGTATAGGTTAGTTCGGGGGCCATGAGCCAGAGGCGTCATTTGCAGAAACACATTGGAAACACATTCTTGCGGAGGGAGCTGGTTAGGTACGTTGGGTTGCTCTTTCAATGGCCAGGGTCAACGGCGGCGTGGTGTATTCCGCAAATATAGCCGACTGTGAGGGCGGGCACAAGCCGGCGTGAGTAGGTTAAACGTTGAGTTTTATAAGGGCACCACGGGGTGACCAGCCCCTCCCCACCCAGCCCCACCCCTCCCACCCCCCATCCAGCCTTACCCTCCCCACCCAGCCCCTTCCCACCCTCCCCTCCCCACCCAGCCCCACCCCTCCCACCCCCCACCCAGCCTTACCCTCCCCACCCAGCCCCTTCCCACCCTCCCCTCCCCACCCAGCCCCACCCCTCCCACCCCCCACCCAGCCTTACCCTCCCCACCCAGCCCCTTCCCACCCTCCCCTCCCCACCCAGCCCCACCCCTCCCATTTTTGGATGCACGATGGACGGACGGACACAATAATCCCCTGTGGGCTGGCGTAGCCAGGAGGTTCCTACCAGTATTAGTAAAACAATGAATAGATTTAGCTGCACTCAAGTTAAATTACAGAACACACACAATCCAAATGCCTGATTATTGTGTGCATTGCTTTATATACGATAAAATAATGCTTTTTCGGATATTCCGAGGATTGCCACCTGTTCCTGTTTTCTCAGGATTGCCCTCTTATTTGAAGGAGCTGTCCCAGGACGCCTGTACGTCTTCTTGGGGGCATTAAAAGTCCCATTCTTTGGTCAATTATTTTATAATGGTAATCCCCTTCTTTCTTATGGCTGATGTAGATGTCAGAGCAACGACTGCAATTTCACATTGAGGTGGTCAAGCCGGACAACTGCGTCAGGAGCAGCGGAGTCGTGTATCGATGTCTCCCTCGTGTTTGTGTGGATCGGGGCTTGGCGTCGTTATACGTTGTACGGTCTGATCTGGATGACCACAATCGCACACTACTGCAGAGTTTTGTAATGATAATAAGTTAATGACAATGCACCACTCAAGACCATTTATATTTATGTGTAGTTCTAACCTGTTGTGGTTATGTGCGATTTTTTTTTATCTTCCCACGATTTGTTCCAGTTTTGGACCTCACGACATTACATGTTGCTAACGCTATTCATCTGTTAGAAGATGGCTTAATTATAGTGACATGACACCCGGAGCTTAAGGAGGCATTGTTAGCCCTCCGAACGACGTGAACATCACCGCGCTGAATTTCGATTTAAAGCTTTCGTGACTGCAGGGATTCATCTTCTTGGTTCTTTCGGTAAAGTCACGTAGAAGGGAAATAATAAAATAATAAAAAGTAAAACATAATAAAATAATTTTAATAAAATATTATTGTATAATAAAATAATAAAAATAAAACATAATAAAATAATTTAATAAAATGTTATATAATAAAATAATAAAAATAAAACTTTATAAAATAAATTTAATAAAATATTATTTTATGATGTTTTATTGTTATTATTTTATGAAATAATTTTTATAAAATATTATTTTATTATGTTTCATTTTTATTATTTTTATTATTTCTCTTCCACGTGACTTTACCGAAAGAACCAAGAAGATGAATCACCGCGTTGCTTTTCCTCATCAACACATTTGCGGTTGTCGTCTTGCACGTGCTCACTGGCGCTGTGGAGACCATTGTGAAGGATCCGTCATCTCCTCTGACTGCCGCTTCAACTCTTTTGGCACGGAAAAAAAAATGTATTCATTGTAAAAGAGCGTCAATTTACGATGACATTACGTCAGTTACGCAATGTCAGTGTCTCCAAAAACAAAGTCGCCGGCATCTGACAGCTTTCGCGCTGGGTAATGGGCAGCTAATGGGGTTTACAGAGGGCAATTTTTTTTATTCGGTTCAACTGGAACATTTCCATCACCGTCTCTGCAAGACATGCATGCTTTCCTTATTAGTGCCGAGAAAGTGATATCGCTCACAGCGTCCACCGCCGTCTGTGGATGCCAAAGTGTCTCTTTACACTCCTTGCGATTGAGACTCATCCCAGTGTCTTTGTTATGATCATATTAAAAAAACCTGCCATCTAAATCTAGCACTTTAAAGGACTGCCTTCACCAGATTATAAAACGCTCCATACATTGAGATGAATCTCAAACGTGTGCCTGTTGCCAGTAAAGTTGTACAGGTCTGGTCATAAAGACAAAGATTGCCCGTATAGCATCAACAAACTGTTGGGGCAAGTGCTTTTAGCGAGTGCCTATGAAGGCCGGCATGGCACACGAGGGAGTAGGTGGCCAACACCACGCCCGGCCACCTTTGTCTCCTCGGTGGTGATGTTGACACACCACACACTCATTTGAGGCTGAGCGACCTATTGGAGGAAGCCCAGGACCGGTTCAGATAATCGTCGCTGGTGTTGGCCGTGAGCGGGAAGTGAACTCGGGTCGCTGGGTTGGTAGCGCAGCGTGCTTACCGCTACACTACCGCTCCCCATTATGTTCTTGTATATCTGGTCACACACGCGCACACACACACCTACTGGAACGCATTCCTGCGGAGGGAGCTGGTAGGAACGTTGGGTTGCTTGGGTCAATGGCCAGGGTCAACGGCGGCGTGGTGTATTCCGCAAATATGGCCGACTGTGAGGGCGGGCACAAGCCGGCGTGAGTAGGTTAAACGTTGAGTTTTATAAGGGCACCACGGGGTGACCAGCCCCACCCCTCCCACCCCCCACCCAGCCACACCCTCCCCACCCTCCCCTCCCCACCCAGCCTCTCCCCACCCAGCCCCTCCCCACCTTCTCCTCTCCACCCAGCCCCACCCCTCCCATTTTTGGATGCACGACGGACGGACGGACACAATAATCCCCTGTGGGCTGGTGGAACCAGGAGGTTCCTACCAGTATCAGATGCACCTCCAAACTTTACTCAGCCTATCAACTCTCCAGTGACAGGAAAATCAGTACTGAAGTCAACGGTATTTGTCCAAAAGAGCCAACAGTTCTTTCCAAACAAACCAATAATTTTACTTTTGGCTCGGGGTAATCAACCCTTGCTTGAGAATTACATTCTAGATTCGAAGCTTTTGTGACTCTCTGGTTCTTTCGGTGAAATCACGTAGAAAATAAAATCAAATACAGGATTTTATTGGTGCGTGTCTCGCTCGGTGTGTCTTTGTGTGTGTCTCTCTCTCTCTGCATGTGTCTGCGTATGCTGTTCCCCGTATTCTGTGTTTTATCATTCATTCTTAACTGATGTAGTGGCTTGTGTTGCAACCGAAACGTCGTATTCTATCATCATTAGAATTTATTTTCTCCGTGACTTTACCGAAAGAACCAATCAGAATTACATGGCTTGATGTTTGACCTTGAGTCAACATTTACTCACATTGATAGGATGCAATATTTATGACTGGGCTAGCAGTGCTGTAGTGCTTTGAACCCAGCGAGCCGAGTCCCATTCTAGGGCACGGCCATCATCAGTGGCGAGTACAACCTGAGCTTTTCATTCAGTCCCTCCTCTTCACAAATCCGCACTGACTAGCAAGGCGAAGTATGATTGAACAACCTCTATGACCTACACAGCATGTGCGGGCCTCCTTGCAGCGGTGGATTGACAAAGGGCAAACACAAATTCTCATAATTTTTTTCTCATAAAAAAAATGCGCTTGTCTGAGAGATTTTAAACAACACCTCCGCTTGAGACCCCAGGGTCAAACCATTAGCCCGGGGCAATATTGCCAAGTTGCCGTCGGAATGCTCTCTAATCTAACGTCCCAGCAGCAACAGCAGCTGTTGCTGCTGTTTCACTCAAGGTTCGCCACGGTTCCGCCAGAGTCTCGTAGAGTGAAGGTGACAAATCGGACACCTCCAGCACTCACTGGGGGGGTGTCGTCCCACTGGGGTGTCTTGCCACCGAGCTGCCAACTCTCGCCGCGTTCGTGCTGCTGCTGCTGCGAGGCCGCCTCGGGCGGTGCTGAAAAAATGAAGACGTACCCCCGTTCCTCCCCTCTCCATCCTACCTCCCTCTCCCGGTGATACTGCGCGCGTTTTTGGGGGTTGTGGCACACGAAAGCTCTCTGATGAGACTCGGGTTGTCTCGCGTGCTGTTCGGCGCGGTGTCTGACGTTCCCGGCAGCGCTCTCCCTGCACGTGGGGACAGATGTTGGACATCGCGCCAAATGACACGCGGCAACGCATCTTGAGCGCATTTCCCGTTGTGAATGTTTTAAAGCGGTTCTGCAGCAAAGCATTTTGTGGTGAGGATTGCGCAATATGCAAGTGAAAACCCAATTATTTTAATACATGTTTATCTATTTATTTTTTCTTGGATTGTAATATTCTTGTCGTTTTGCCATTTGCTTTTAGGTGGGTTTATTGAAAAAAAAAGTTGTTAAGCAGAACGTTTAATTTAAATACATTTGTAATTGTAAGAGACAGGAAGAGGTGGCACAACATTTGGATCGATGGGGGGAGGTGGGGCTGGCATGGCAGACGGTGTGAAGTGCAGGAATTGCTGCATCGGCATTACATTTTCTTTCGAATGAGGCTTCAAAAAAAGTATGGTATTGATTCAGCTGGGTGGCGCTGTGGTTAAAGTCACAAACTTACTTGGGGGCCAATTTAGCCCATCATCGCTCTGGGGTTAATAAAATGGGTACCACTTCACGGCAAGTCAACTATGGTCATTCCACGTCTCGACAGCACCTGTCCATGTGAATGTGGAATTTCTCATGGCCAGGGTGTCTCCCCAAGCTTGTTTGCGCGCGGAGAGACAATTTGACATTGACTTGATGATTCTTTATTATGAAATTTTCCCATCGTATTCATTATGTGATGTGCAGTTTTTTTTAAAGGTGGGGGGAGGGGGGCAGTGAGGCGGGGGGGGGGAATCCAAAAACACACGGATATTTACACAGATATTTTTCCACACCGTGTGGGTGGCTCTCTGATCTTGGGCACACAGACAAGTGACGCACTCGCGGAATAACAGTTTGCGCACATTTGACGACCCACAAAAAAAAAACAATCGGTTTGGGAGGTCGAGTGGCCTTGGCACACCCTGCACGCCGGGTGGCGGAACAAAAAAAAAGGATGAGACCTCTGTTGTTGCTCCTCAGCGGAACAAACCGAGTCCAAAATTTGCCATATGGCCACGTGCGCCAGCGTGTGTGAGGGGAACGGGTGTCTTGCACCGAGCTGCGATGAGATTGAACAGTGTTAAAGGCGTTTGGCGCACGGCTTTAATGACGCCGCATAAAATCGCCCACTTGCACGCGGCTGTAAGAAAAATAAAAGCACGGCTGGGTTAACCTACCAAAGCCGGAATAGAGTTAAAATATGTCCCCGTGCCTGTTCCAGCATGTGATTACACAAATTGTTTGCATCGTGCCGAGTTGAAATTGAAATAATTCTGGATGCGATGCGCGGGATGCAGAAAAAATAATTTTCAGAAAATTATTTTAAAATGTATAAGTTACTCGTTACGTCACTCTACCGTTGTCTGCGGTTAACAGTCCGTGACACACGACCCACGGCTCTTAAAAGATACCGTGCGTGCATTTCACGGCTGCTATCAGGACGTGAGGTGGCTAGTCGATGCTTTAACAACGGCCAGCAATGTTTACTCGTGTTTAGATGTTTGACTTTGAGTGACAGGCGCGTCGGGAATTAAAGCAAATATCAGTGGCCCTGTGAATTAGCGTGGGAACAGTTTAATTGCAAATTTTTTAATTCACGAAAATCCGTGTCCATTTGGTCCCCAATTTTTTTTGCACAGAAGACCTTAACGTTACAATTTTTGGGGTTTGGCATGCTTTCTAAGCTAGATTCAAACACGAGGCAATTCAAATTTTCCTCACAAACATTTTATTTTTCACTCATTTGTAAATGTTGCCACAATTCACATAAGCTGCCACCGTATTTGCACCTTCAAAATTCGATACATTTAACTTATTTTACATCTTCGCTGGACAAAAAAAACCGAACAACTGCTTACTCCTCTTATCGTGTGCATTTGTGGAAGGCACTACCGTGTTTGATGACATGTTTATGTCTGCTATTTAGTGGCAAAATGTAAACAAAATATCGTACACTAACACCACCTAGCCACGTTATCAAAATGCCCTCATCATTGGAGAATACACTCTGGCTTAGATATATCGTGGTGATATCTTAATTGAACGTGGCCATGAGTCGTGACAATTCATCGGAGAGCTGGCAGGAGGAGGAGGAGGAGGAGGAGATGACGAGGGTTACTTGTCCCACGTCTGCTCGAAAGATCCCGAATTGTTCTTAATGAGACTCCGCGGATGGAGTCCAAAACAATGTCCACCTCGTCTGGACAAAAAAACCACCCAGACCATGGGACTGAGCTTGGTCGGGACTCCATCTTCGAGGACGTGTAGACGTTGGGGAAAGTGTGGAGAAAAAACGCAAACACAGTTGAATGCATAATGACAAGGGGTGAGTCGGGAGGGGCGGATTTAGATAAGAGAGAGTGGGTGGAGGAGTGTGGGTGGTTGTGCGAGTAGGTGGTTGGGTGAGTGGGTGGAGGGGTGAGTGGGTGGAGGGATCAGTGGGTGGTTGTGTAAGTGGGTGGAGGGGGTGAGTGGGTGGTTGTGTTAGTGGGTAGTCCGGCAAAAACAACCCCCTACCTCCTATTCATATTCTTAGGTTTTTTCGGTAAAGTCACGTAGGTAAAACATCAAAATTAATAAAAATAAAATAAAATAAAAAATCACGACGTTTCGGAGGCAACACAAGTCTCCGTCATCAGGTGGGACCGTCACAGCCGGATTAGCTGCATCAAGTGAGGCAATGATTCAAGATGTAATCCCTTAAAAGCAAGTTGAGGGGGGAGGAGATGGGGGGGGCTCATCAGAATGTGGTAGCCAATGAATGGAACGTATCGGGAGGGAGGGGGGCGGGGCTCAAAGACGGCACGGAGTGCCACGTACAACGCATCGGGAGGGGGAGGGGGGCGGGGCCAAAAGGATGGACGACGGCTTGGACGCGGTTGCTGCTGCACACGCCAACGCATTGGACAGAGAGGGGGAGGGGAGGCCTGATACACATGATAGAAAAAGAACGAAAATGCCCATGTTTATACCAATGAAGAGAGTACTGTTAAACACTGGGGATGTTAACACTCGGTAAAGTAAAGTAAAATAGTGCCTGTCAGATAAGATGGTCCCTACCTCCTCGTGGTGCCAGACGGCAACGCTGTGGTGGGCAGTGCCGTGGGGGGAGGGACAATTTAGATTGGCCCTTCCTTTCATGGCGTTTGTAACCACCACAGCAGCCAAATGGTGGCTCTGGATGGGTGCGAGGGGCTGGTAACCTCTCCACCTTCAATTAACTACTACTAAACTACGAGTATTTTTATTTATGAAGCTTGTGCCAGAGGCCCCGGGGGGGATAGGCGTCTATGACGTCTCCTGGCCAAACCCCATTTGGTGGAGTCAGGAGACTGAATCCTTACTCTCGGTGCTGTTCCATTACGGATGGTCACGTGAATTGTTCGAACGCTCACTGCGGAGGAGAGGCTGCCATTCCTATGTCGGGAGCTGGACTGGTACCCGCCTGGATCTCCGTGGTATTCAGGAGGTCCGGTGGACCGGCTCTGACTCCTGCCACCATGAGGGGTGGACAGTCCTCTACTCGGGGCAGGAGACTGCCAAACAACAAGGAGTGGCTCTTCTTCTGATAAAAATAATGAAGGGGGTGTAGGAGTGTGGCGGTGAGGTGTGGGAAGCTGTAAGCCCCAGGCTACTTTGGGCTCGCCTTCCCATAAACCAAAGGCGAGGAGTGGTGGTCGTGGTTACTTATGCCCCCACCGAAGACGAACATCAAGGCCGATGAGTCAGATGCCTTCTATGACCTCCTGTCACAGGTGCTGGCTAAAGTGGCCCCTCGGGATAGAGTCATCTTGTTGGGTGACTTTAATACCTGAGTTGGTCATGATGCTAGCACCTGGTCTGGAGTGATTGGAAGACATGGGCCAGATCAGCTCAATAACAACAGTAGGAGGCTGCTATATTTTTATGCAGCCCATGGGCTTGTAATTACCAATTCGCTGTTCCGGCATTGGCACATCCACACAAAATCATGGATGCATGCCGGGTCCAAGCAAGAACATCTGCTGGACTACATAGTGATGGAACAGTGGATGTGGGTCCATGTCTTTGACACCAGGACCTACTGTGGAGCTGATCTGCCCACTGACCATCTACATGTCATCTGTAAGGTGCGCCTGACATTATTTCACTCCGGTGGTGGGTGTACACCCAGGACCCCATTCAAACCCATAGTGCCATGGTCCAGAGGTGTGGACTCGAGTCATGTGACTTGGACTCGAGTCAGACTCGAGTCATGAATTTGATGACTTGCGACTCGACTTGGACTTGCATAACAATGACTTTGTCCCACCTATGAGATGTGGACTCGAGTCATGTGACTTGGACTCGAGTCAGACTCGAGTCATGAATTTGATGACTTGCGACTCGACTTGGACTTGCATAACAATGACTTTGTCCCACCTCTGCCATGGTCTCAGCTAGCTGATGAAAGTTTCAAGCGAGAATTGTATAATCGCTTGCGGTTGGGGTTGGCGTCGTCCCCCACTTCCCCTGATGTTGAGGGGAAATGGGCGAGGTTTAAGACTGTGGTTCAGGCAACTGCAATGGCTGCTTGGGGTACACGGTCCAGACCTCCCCAGAGACCCTGGCTGACAAAGGAGGTGTTCAGGCTGGCTGAGAAAAAGCGACAGGCCCACTCTCATCATCTACAGCATCCCACGTCAGAGAATGAGGAGGCTTGCCGCAGTCTTCGCTCAGAGGTTCGGAGAGCTGTGAGGCGCTGCAAGGATGGTTGGTGGTCATGGGTTGCTGAGGAGATGGAGTCTGCCTCAATGGCCCGCGATCACAAATCGCTCTTTAACTTAATAAAAAAAGTAACCTGCAGCATCATACCTATTACCATCATTAGGGGAAAGAATGGTGATCCAATCTCCGACCCCCAGGAACAGGTTTGCAGATTTGCGGAGCATTTCTGTGAGGTCTTGAGGGAGGGGAAATCCCTCAGCCTGGAAAACATCATGGGACAAAGTGGGGATGACCCTGCTGAGGCTGCGGTGCCTCAAATGTTGGAGGAAGAAGTCACCCTCTGTGGCTGGCTGGCTGAGGTGATATCTGTTGACGAAGTACTGAAGGCGATCCAGAGCCTGAGACCAGGAAAGACACCAGGCAGAGATGTTCTCCCAAGCAATATGATGAGGGAGGGTGACGTTTGTGCACAAACTGCCCTACATGACATCATAACAACAATCTGGACCACTGGACGGGTTCCCCAAGATTGGAAGGATGCCCTGGTGGTCCCCGTCCCCCACTTCCCCTACTTTTAAAAAGGGGACCACACAGACTGTAACAACTACAGGGGCATCTCACTCCTCAGTGTGCCGGGAAAGGTCCTGGCAAGGATTATTCAACATCGCCTTGCCAGGCACACTGAGGAGAGGCTTGTGGAGCTCCAATGTGGTTTCAGGAAAGGGCGGTCCTGCACAGATGCCATATTTTCTGTCCGTCTGCTACAGCAGAGGTATAGGGAATTCCAACAAGACCTACATCTCTGCTTTATTGACCTGGTCAAGGCCTATGATACCATCAGTAGGCCTCGGCTATGGGTTGTTCTTCGTGATTTCGGAGTCCCTGAACCGCTGCTCACAATCATTAAGGACCTTCATGATGGTGAGCGGGCTCAGGTAAAACTACGTGGCCGGGAGTCGGAGCCATTCCCTGTTCACTTTGGGGTGCGACAGGGATGTCCTCTGGGTCCCACATTAATTAACATCTATTTCGACCACGTAGTTCGTGAAGCCTTCAATAGCTTTACCGGAGGAATTTCCATCTGGTACAGATACAATGGGAGGCTGATCAATGTCCGGGTGCGGTCAAGGGATTGCTCCCTATTGCTCAACCATGTTATGTATGCCAATGATCTGGTAATTGCTGCTCACTCAGAGGAGGAGTTGGTAGCGCTGCTGCTGAACCTGGAGCTTGCCACTAAGAGGTAGGTACTTGCCATCAGCCCCACCAAAACTAAGCACCTGCCTGTGTATTTTGTACCATCGGACACTCCATCCCTACAACTCCAAATTGGTGATAGGGCAGTTGTGGAGAGAGTGGAGAGTTTCCCATACCTGGGCAGTGTGCTCATGACCGGCTCCGGTTTGACAGCAGAGGTCTCACTCCGAATCAGTCGAGCGGCATAATATTTGAATTAGTTGCATAATGCTGTGTGGAAGCTACCTGGTCTGTCGCTCCGCACGAAGCTTCAGTTCTTCTCAGCCACGGTTATTCCCTCCCTTTTCTATGCTTGCGAAACGTTGACCCCCCCCCTAATGGAACATCTTCGCTGGTTAGAAACATTTAGGTTGGCCTGCCTACGATCCATCCTGGGTTTAACCAGGCTGGATTTTGTGAGGAGCTCACATTTCCTTCAAAGATCTGGACAAAGTCCCATCGGTGAGCTCCTCCGGCAGGCAAGGCTGTGTTGGCTCGGTCAGCTTTTGTTCAGCCGGATCGAGGGGGCTAAACGGGCGCGGCATGGGCTAGAGAAGAGATGGAGTGATGTGGTACAGGAGGATGTGGAGCTGAGTAGACTTGCCGATGACTGGTATCAGCGGTGTCAAGATCGGCCTCTGTGGAGGAAGCTCGTGAAGGACGCTACTTGGCAGTTGGAGGCAGTCGCCCTCCAACAACAACAGAGGGGGGAGGAGCGACGCTCACAACAACGAGCGGAGTGCCGGGTGGCTAAAGCACAGTAAGTTGGCACAGTAGGGGGCACAGTTGGCGCATCAGCTAGTGATCTCAGTCAGTCGACCCGTGGCACCTGTGCATGCCCCGTGATCTCCTGCCAGCGGGCTTTCGACACTTCACATGGCTTCAACGTGCACATAGCCTGGCACAAGCGTCGTGGTGACATCACCGCCACTTAGTAGCGAATGGCGGTTGTTGCTGTTGTTAGTGGGTGGTTGTGTGAGTTGGTGGTTGTGTGAGTGGGTGGTTGTGTGAGTGGGTGGTTGAGGGATGTGGAAGGTGAGTCGGAGTGTGGTGTGGTTCCCCTTGCAGTTGGAGGGGGAGTTTTCTTTGTGTCCGGTGTCTCGTTACGAACACTCCTCCCCGCTGCCGAAGAATTCCTTCATGAGCACCGCGTGGTGCGTTTCGGCGTGGGGCAGGTGAACTGCCGACAGGCTACATTTTTAGAACGCGAGTGTGTTAGTGTGTGCGTGTGTTTGAGTGCGTGCGTGGAGGAGGTTCGTGAAGAACGCAACTGGGCAGTTGGAGGCAGTAACTCTTCCAGCAACAACGGAGGGCAGATGAGCGACGCTCACAACAGCGAGCGAAGCGCTGGCGACTAAAGCGCAGAAAGTCGGCACAGTGGGGAGCACAGTTGGTGCATCTGCCAGTCATCTCAGTCATTCAGCCCATTGGTACCGAAGTATTTTCCGTGAGCTGCCAGTGGGCCTTCGACAGCAGGCCTGTCAGCAGGCCTACCGGACATCTGTGAAAAAGAGCTTCATAGCTCATCGGATTTCTCCAGGATAAATTAAGATTATGATTCTGACTTCACGTGGCTTCAAAGTGCACCTAGTATGGCACAAGCGCCATGGTGATGTAACCACCACTTAGTGACAAACGGCGCTTGTTGTTGTTGTTTGTGTGTGATGGTGTGTAACACGGTGGGAAGCGGGGAGTGGCAGTGTATTGGTTGGCACACTCTGCTCCGAGCCCGGAGAGCTGATTTAGATTTCTGTTCACAGCTGATATCGGCGATGAATATTTGAACTCGCCCTGGGCCTCCCATAGGTCAACTCAGCCTAAACTAAATAAAACACCCATTAACTCGTTCTTCTTTTTCTCCACATGAGTATTGAGTTGCTGTTGTTTGGCCCACAAAAGTGGTACTTATAGTCTAGGATTTGAACTTCCAACCTTCTGATCGTGAGGTAAGTGTTTAGACCTAGTTTTGGTTAAGGCCGTGTATTTATTTGAGTAAAAACACATTTTTTCAATACAATAATTTTCTTTGTTATTTATATGAACATTTTTTCTTAACCTACTAAGTGGTTCGGAAAAGAACATCATCATCATCACTCACCAAGGACAACCCACTTTTTCATTTGGCAAAATCATAACATAACTCACTACCTTGGGGAGGAATGTGGGCAATGACAATGTAAAAACCAGGCATTGCACCTGTTTCACGTCTGAAATAGTCAAATTCTAACCCATAGTCCAATATGCCTTCCGGTCCAAATCATTCCAGGAGCGTTTGTTTAAGTGGACCATCTTTTGACCTCTTCCATAGTCTCATCAGCAGGATCCGGCCCTCCAAACCAATGCTGCCTCATTGCATGTTTGGAGTTTATTTACAAATGTAAACCGTGGCACAATTTAAACCGTGATCGATCCACTCCTGGGTGGAGGTCTTCGCAAGCTGTCATCGTCTCTCAGGGATCTGTTCAATGAAAGAGTCTTGATTCTCAGTGATGATTTTTTTTATACGTATAAAAAAGCAGTTTTTCCGAGATGTATGTATGTTTATTTTTTTGCACCGTACGTAGCCAACCGTGTTAATCGGAGGGAAAGACAACAAACTAAACACGCAAAAAATGTTCTTAAGAAATGAATTTTCAATCCAGATTTAAAAGTGCATAGCTCCAGTGGCTTTCTAACATCGGAATGCAGAGCGTTCCAGACGGCCACAGAAGCGCATCTGAAAGCGCGCGATGCAGTGACCGCCTTTGTTTGATGGGCAGCCAAAAGCCGGTTTGAGGATGACCGGAGTGAAGACGCCGATTAAGGTCAATTGCAATCTAGAGGTGAGTGCTCGATGGAATTTCCTCGAAGTGGAAGCCCTTCCACCAGCAATGGTGTGAGAAAAACATTGCAGGGCTGCGCCTAAACCTTTGAAATGGGATGTAGAACCGCAGTCAGTGTGCACTGCAGTGTACCCTTTGCTTGTGTATGCTGCAGCAATGTGTGCAGGCAATCTTGAGAATTATTTCAAGTGCCATTTGTGACTCGCAGCCCTGCGTCCTGCCCATCAAGCTAGACAATCGCAAAAACCACGATCGCGTGCAGAATCGCTTGAGGATTATGGAGATTTTTTTTAATAAAAAAAAACTGCCACCTGAAGGAACAAAGAAAGAGGGCCGGAGGAGCCTTAATCTCAACACAACCGCGTGATTCGATTGTTTTTTATTCCAGCAAGGAACGGGTTGACAACATGCGGTCGTTGGCGGCTTATGGCTCTTCCAGCACGCTTCTCGGCGGTGGTGGCTGCGTGTCTGACGCTGTCACGCCATGACACCCGCATGGCTTGTCGAGTGTGTGTTTTTTTTGGGGGGGGGGAACACGTGGTTTCTTTTTTTCCTTCCCTTTTGCCGGATTTGGGTGCTGAAACAAGGTGGCATCTCTCTCTTTTTTTTTACGATCAGTGGAAACAAGAAGATGCTCGGTGTATTCGGCACTTTGCTTCGTTAATCATTTCGTAATTTTTTTTTATAACTTTGCTTTATGTAAACCCCCCACCTCTCGCTCACTTTCTCGCTCACTCTCTCGCTCACTCTCTCGCTCTCTCTCGTTCTGCACGCAGCCCTTCTCGCAGTCCAACGGCCTCCGACGGGTAGCTCATATCAGCATGCAGAGCTCCCCGTCATCTGCCACCGAGCACACGGCCTCCTCCATCGCCCACTGCTCCTTGAAGGCCGCTCTCCCTTCGGGCGCGCTAATCTCTCTGGAAGCCTGTTGCGCATGCTTGCGAGGGCTTCACCGGCCACCACGTGGGGAAGGCAAAGTGGGGTAGGAAGAGAGTGAGAGGGGGGAAAACAAAATATCACACGTTTACCCCCCACCCCCCACACACACATCCCCGTGCGCTCCACAGGAATTTGAGCTCAGCTCGTGTTTTAATTACGCCTTGGTGCTGCTAAGGGAGGCGCAAAGTGTGTGTGTGTGTTTGTAGGTGCTTGTTGGGGAGCTGTAGCGTCGCGGTTAGCGCGCTGCGCTGCGAACCTGGCTACCCGAGTTCGATTCTCTCCCACGGCCACCAACACCAGTGATGATTATCTGAACCGGTCCTTTGGTCTCCCCTAGGTCGACTTAGCCTTAATTGAATACCTGGTGCAGTGGTGTAAACATTGCTACTGGGGCCGTGGTACGAGCCACCCACCCACCCCCTCGTGCGCCGTAGCGGCCTTCATAGGTGCTCGCTAACAGCACTTGGCCCAACAGTATGTGAAGGCTATAAGGGGGATCTTTGTCTTTGTAAGTGCTCGCTGAAAGAACTTGCCCCACACGATATTTGTTTCAGTTGTGTCGTGGTTTCAGGGCCGTGCTATGAATATCAGCAGCACGTGTTCGATATCTGGCTACAGATGCACAACACTGACGAAAATTGTAACTGTTCGTGGGACCTCCCCTAGGTCGACTCAGCCTTAAATGACTACCTGGAATGGTGTGGAACATCAGCACTGGGGAGACAAAGCTGCCCAGGAGTGATGCTGGCCACAACACCCCCTCATTGTGACTTGGCAGCTGTCATAGGTGCTTACGACCAGCACTTGCCCCAACTACCTGAACAGGTTACATAGGCGATCTTTGTCTTTGTGAGCCTACAATCTGCAAAAAATATTTGGTGTAGAAGTTGGTGCATGGGTGCCTGGAATACAAATGATGACATTGAACATCGTTGACAGGCAGCATCTGAACCTGTTTTGGATCTCATCTAGGTGAACTCAGCCTTAAATGAGTACTCGGTGCAGTGTGTCACATTAGTTGGCCTTAATAGGTGCTCACTAACAACACTGGCCCCGAAATGCTCCATTCTACTTAACGCTAAACATGTGTGTCAGTGAAAAATACATCAGTGCGTTCTCAAATGCATCGATACAAATGCACAATTGTGCTCGTTCAGTTGCGTGCGTGTGTATATTATCTCGTGCGCGCGCTCACACGTGGTGAGCACAGATGTGTTTGTATATTTAGTTATTTATTTCTGTTTTGGGATAGTTTGTTGGGAGGCTGAGAGGAGGAGGGAGGGAGGGAGAGACACACACATGGGAAGGGGAGGAGGGATAGGCACAGGGGAAGAAGCTTAGTGCTGTGCGCCTGTGTTGTGGGGTTGGAGTGTTGCGGGGAGGGGATGGGAATTGACGCTGGAGGAGGAGGAGGAAGGAGAGACGGAGCGGGGGGCTACGAGGGGGTGGTCCTGGAGTTCTCAAGTTTTTTTTTGCATACTTCTCTCCACCCCCTTCCAGTGGGTGTCTCTCACAGCACCCCCCCCGTCCTCAAGTACTGTCTCGGGTGTCTCAGTACCGCGTCCCGCAGAAGAAGCACAGCAGCCAACACGCAGGGTGCAGCTGCCCCTTGTGCGAGCGTGCGGCGCGTGTGCCTTCCTGCTCTGGCACTATTTCCCCCCCCCAACCCTTCTCTCTCTCTCTCCCTCTCTCTGTTCTGTTGGGAATTTTTTGTTGTTAAAGGTTTCATTTGGGGTTGCGGTTGTGTTGCTGTGCAGCTGCTCGCAGAGTCTTTGTACAAGGAAAGTTTGCGTCGTTAAATCGGCATGAGATAGACACGAAAAAGTAGAAAACAACAACGAATCAGGCGCTCCTGCAAAGTTCGTGGGCAAAGAGAAGACCGCTTGACTCCTTCTCGCACGAAACTTTTTGTTGTTTCGGATTTGCTGGCGGCCACTGGGACCGGGGTGGTTTTTTTGGAGGGGGCGATTTTTTTTTTTAAAGCCGAACCCAAGGAGGGGGGAGGCGGGACGTGGGGGAGGTGGTGGCCGCAACGCGTGGACTCAAATTCGCGGGCTCGCGCGAGAGAGGAGAGAGAAGAGAGAGGAGAGTGAGAAGAGTGAGAGAGATCTTGGATTCCGTGCCCTCTCCGTCTGCAGAAGAAGCGCTTGGGCGAAACTCACGGCAAGGGGAAGGGGGGGGTGGTGGGGGCGGCCGGGGAGAATGTCAGCCATGAGCGACAAACTCTCCATCAACGACCACCTGGAGGGCATCCTCTCTGACTTCGAAGGTGCGTTCAAGTTATCGCCGCGGTTGTCATCGCACTGCGGACACGATTGCCCTGTTCCCGCCGCTATTGTTTCTCGCCGCGTTTGAAAGGCTTTCGGGGCCGCTTGTCGGCAGCCTTTCGTTTCCCCAGGCCGTCTCGTGTTTCGTTCGCACGAACGCGTGCTGGGACTTCTTTCGCGCCGTACGTAGTCGCGAACCGCGTGGCGATCGGCGGTCGCAAAGTGGGATTGGATTTGCTTCACTTATTCACGTTGACTGACGTTGCTGCATTGATGATATCGTTGATGTAACGTCGCTATTATTAACGTCGAGATGCTTCGCATGACTCGAATATTCCATTGCAAATACATTTTGCGATGCGAATGTCGTTAGTTGCCATTATCGTCGTTGAGATTTTTAATCAGTGGCAATTGACTAGTCTCATTAGAATGTCGTTCAAATGCTCACGCAATTCCGCGAGTTTGTTCTTTGTGAACTCCTGCACAGCTTTGTTAAAGTTGCGCTCACGCACAGGTCAACATCAACGACCTCCTCTTGAGGCGACGGTGAAAATTCCCCTCGTGTTAAAGGGGTTGTTTTACAGCGTCCACTTGTGCGCGTTTATTACGCAGAGCGGGTTTATTTGCACGAGCGGGCAAAAAGTGTGTCGCGTTCTTTTCCTTTCACGTGCCGGCGGCAAATCGCAGCTTTGCCTGCCGAAGAAATACGTTTTGGGGAGGTTGGGGAGGGGGGTGGAAGTTACAGCAAAATAAAATAAATTAATTCGCGGCTGTCAATTCCAGGACGGGTCTGTTGTTTTTTTGGCTCGCGCGGCTAAACGCCCGGGCCGGTTCTCTCTACCCACCCGTGGCTGGAGAGCTTCGGGGCCACTGCTGAAGTTGAGAGGGGGGGGGGTGTTCGTGGCTCTCGACTGGGATTAGACGTGAGGCCTTGGGTGGGTGTGCAGCATGTAGACTTGTCATTCACTGAGCAAGCCACAGTTTTTTCAACTTTTTTTCGTGAATTCCCCCCCCCCCCCACTTTTGCTGTTGGTGTGCGTGCTTGGGTACGGGCGGGGGTGCAGTGGTTTGCGTTGTTGCGATATGAACCCGGCAACGCGAGTTCGATTCCCGCTCACGGCCAACACCAGTGACGATTATCTGAACGGGTCCTGCAGGGCCTCCCCCCCAGGTCGACTCAGCCTCAATTTAATACCTGGTGCGGTGTGTGATGTTGGCCACCCACCCCCTCGTGTGCCGGCCTTCATAGGTGCTCGCTACCAGCACTTGCCCCAACAGCCTGTTGATGCTATATGGGGGATCTTTGTCTTTGGAGTGGCAGTGCAATGGTTAGCGTGCTGCAATACGAGCCCGGCGACCCCGTGGTTAGAATCCCGGCCACGGTTCACATCAGTGGTGATTATCTCCACCGGCCCTGCGCCTCCCCATAGGTCAGCTCAGCCCTAACAGAGTATCTGGTGCAGTGTGTAAACATCAGCACCATTATTCTGGCCATACCCCCCCCCCCCCCACAATGCGATGTACCGGCCTTAATGGCACTGGTCATGGTGTACAAACACAAGGGTGGCCAATTTGAATCCGAGCTTGGCATAGGCATCCTGTAGGTTGGCTCAGCCAAAATTGAGTGCCTGCTGTGTCAGTGGCAGCATTGGGATGATGCAAGTGGCTGGGTATGGTGCCGCTCGTATTGGCCCCTAATCTCCAAAGACGTTCTTAATGAGCGCTTTCCATCAGTACTTGTCTCGGCCGTCTATTTGGTTAAGTGGACATCTTTGCCTTTGTGTTTTAGGCTGAGAAGCCAGTGCTGTTAAAAGAGCTTTGAACGATGGTTGTGGAAAACGTATTCTAGAGAAATGTTCTTGAGCAATAACACCATTTAATACCAATGATCCATCCAAATATCTTAATTCGCTTGTAATCTGGACGTACCATCATCCCCAGAAGCACATTGAGGGCAGTTTCACCCCATTGCACATCCGGGATTATAATTATCAACACGACACACTTAATACGATTCGGATATTATTCATTTGTGCAGCAGGGGACGATTTGCCAAGCTTGCTGTTGTATTTACAGTAAATACGGTATGAAGAATAGTAACTATGAAATGGGTTGTACTCGTTTCGTACGCCGTGGAGTTGATCAGCGGTGTTTATTCTGCGTTCACGTCGAGGTTGGCGAGCGAGCCAGCGGACGGTCTCGGGAGTAGCCTCACGGTGAATATTCGAAACGTTGCCAGAGAATTGGAGCAGGCAGTGATGTTGACCTTAAGAGATGGAGTAAACGTCTTGTATATTCAAAAAGTAAAAAGAAATGTCTCCCTGCTCAAACGATCCATAGGATGGCACTCATCTTTCTTGGCAAGTCTAAACCAGAGGTGGAAATTGCACGTTACCCAGTGATGGGGGCAGTTAGCGTCACTACTGTCGAATTCTCACAAAGTGATACTCTTTTTATTGACCCAGCTTGACAGTTTCCTAAACCAGTCCTCACCAATTCTCAATACTTGTTCAGGTGGGTTCTGCATTGGCATGTTTGGCTAATTATGTTTTTGTAGAGACTAATTTGCACACAAAAATGGGCTTATTTTGAAATCTCATTTATATATGAGTTTAATCATGTTTCACAAGCAAAGTGTACATTAAAAAAGGGCTTGGAAATTCAAGTAGCGAGTGAGTCTCTGCGCACATGCTCATTAATAGCGGCTTTTTTTTACTTTCCCAAAACTTATAAAAACACTTTTCCGGCAACCGCGACGGCAACGTAACCCCAATGGCATCGTTTTTCTGTGCGGCTTAATGAGCCCTCCAATTTAACCTGAGCAACGTGGCTCACAATGAAGAGCGCGGCGTGCGAAAGGCGCGGCAAATCAGCGGGCGCTCCATCGGAAGCCTTTAGCTTCGGTTTGTTGATCACATCGGTGGGGGCCATGCTGTTCCGAGAGCTTAATTGAAATTGGGGCCTGTAATTAGGTGCAGATGTTACATCGTGCCGGACAGACACTCCTTGTTCGTTAGCTTGTAATGTTGCTAGAGGGTAACGTAGAGTAATGGAGAAAGAGCTAAAAAAACACACACCACATTTTATTACACTTAAACAGTTACAGATTTAATACGCATAATACAAATGAGCGTTCGTAATTCACTAGATGCATTCCTAACTAGGTTTGTTTATTTTTTTAATATTTATATATGCAGGACTGGATTGTGGGGCTGGGTGCCTTAGAAGGCAGAACACGAAGCTGGCACTGCTGAGAGCCTGGGTCCCATTCCAGGTATCAGCCACCTGTGATTAAACCGGGCCCTTTACGTATATAGTAATTTCTTTGGCCTCAATCTGACCGCCAATAACTGCACAATTGACTCTCAGATTAAAGCGTGTTTTTTTCCCACTTAAATTTGGCAAAATTCAATTTTTTTGAATTGCAATAAATATTTTTGGCTGCCATGCAACAACAGCACCGATATTTCCGTCGAGCGGGAGGGAAATGTACGCTCCTATACTGCGTAAAAGAAACAAAAATGCCACTTAATGGGTTTATAAAAAAAAAGTTCTGTAAACATTGATTTTACTCAACCCCGGCATTGGACACAAGCGCAAGGTGGCACTTACTCTGCGAGATTTGCCAATGGGATTCGTTATCGCGTGGCGTATTGTCGACAGCGCAGCAGGAATTAAAAACTGAGCGAAATAACCCAAACTAACACCCGCCCGGAGTGAAAAATAGACGTGAGTGCAAGAACAACATTTCTTCAAGAGTTATGTTACACTGTACACACACACAGAAGAGCCGTTCGGTTACGACGAAGAGATGCTCGAAAAGGTGGGTTGCACATGCAATAAACGTGAGTGGGATGAGCAGATAAGCAGCGAGTGTTGGATGATTTATAAAGCAGGAGGATCTTGTTGTTGGTTTGGATTAGAGGGTGCGGCGTGTTTGTCAAAGGATAAAGCCGTGAAAGGAAAGGTGGTGGTCGGGTTTTCGGGAAGAAAGGTGGGGAATGCGACGCAGCGTAAAGGTTCGTGATAATGTTTATTCCTGAGAAATAACTACATTTTTACGGCTTATTTTTCCTTTTCAAGGGGATTGGTAAGAAGTGTGTAACTAAGTGAATAATAATATATTTATGTGCTTGTAATCCAGTGATGCATCTGATGGGGGGGGGGGGTGGGGTGGGGATTGTGGCCTTGATTTGACATCTGCATGCATTGCAGATTTGCTTGGAATAAGCACAAACGAGTTCCTTCTGATAATTTATAAGCAACACATGGATCTGCTAATAATCGGGGGGGGGGGGGTGGGTGAATTTACGAGAATCAACTTAGTCGAGATTTCCAGCAAACGGGTTTTTGCATGCACCGAATAAAAAAAAAGGACACGCTTGCAGAGTTAAGCTACTGGTGTTACACGTCTAGTCGAGTAAAGTTTAATGTGTCGGCAATTTGTTACACGCCGGTGGCTTGTAGTGCAGTTGCACCGCCTGTACACTCGGGTAAGCGACACGACCTCGTCTCTTCGAACCACTAAGGCAGTTTGTTTTTTTATCCGGCAGCGTCACCTGACGGTTATCGAACACAGCTCGTCACAACAAACTTTTGCCCGGCGATTGGAAATTTGAGGACGTGGCCATGCACGAACTTGCTTGGCTTCTGGGATTTCATGGGCAAGCTGCCGATTGGTGTGGCACCACGAGGGCCTATAACGTGTGTCCATAATGAAGGCTTTTGGGTTAGATCGCGATCTATATTACGAATAATATTGCTCGCAAAAGCCTTCGTGTTAAACGTATGTCCACTTGTGCATTGAAAGGGACAATGGGGAGCGGTAGTGATGTGGTTAGCGCGCTGCGCTACGGACCATGCAACACGAGTTCGATTCCCGCTCACGGCCACCAACGCGAGTGATAATTATCTGAACCGGTCCTTGGGTCTCCCCTAGGTCGACTCAGCCTCAAATGAGTACCTGGTGCCGTGTGTAAACATCACCACGAGGGAGACAAAGGCGGCCGGGTGTGGTGCTGGCCACCCACCCCCTCGTGCACTTGCCAACCTTCATCGGTGCTCGCTAACAGCACTTGCCCCAGCAGTCTGTTAAGGCTACATGGGAGATCTTTGTCTTTGACAGGCCCCATTGCAGACCTGCCACCCGGCTACGATGACTTAAAATGAAAAGTTCCAGCCCCTTTGTCAATCCACTGCTGGATGAATGTCTCTCCACGCTGTGCCAGTCATAGGGGTTGCTTGACATACTTCACCGCGCCAGTCTGTGCGGGTTGGTGAAGTTGGCGTTCAAATATCAGTCCCCCGCTAGTCGTGGTCAGGAATAAAACTCAGGTCGTCGGGTGGCATAGTGCGGCACGCTAACCCACTGTTTCACCTACATCCACCGCTGTGT
Organism: Lampetra planeri; assembly: GCF_965212315.1. NCBI lineage: Eukaryota > Metazoa > Chordata > Hyperoartia > Petromyzontiformes > Petromyzontidae > Lampetra > Lampetra planeri. The sequence continues at coordinate 6,109,724 of NC_136141.1, forward strand.
CCACTACACCGTTTGTTTTCTCATGCAGATGGAGTGGTGGGACAGTGGTTAGCGCATCGTTTTATGAACCTGGCAAAGCTGAGTTCAATTTGCAGCCACCGAACATGAGTAGAAAGCGACGTATATCACTTTATATATTGCTTTCTACGCCATTCCAAAGTCAAGGGTCGTATATGCTGACCCAGTGGCATATCTTGAAAACTAGAGCCAATCAACAATTTTAAGCATCATTTTCATTCTTAGTAACCCAGAATTAGTAAAGTTGGGCTACATTTTTTTCGGAAGCATTTTGGCCGTAGAACCAGTGTTTCCGAACAGGTATGTGTGATGATCTTCTTTCGCACCGTACGGAGCCGACCGTGCTAATCGGAGGCGTGGGGGAAGGACAAAAAACAAGTAAACCCGTAAAAACAAAGTTTTTCACTATAAATCCTTTATATGCGTGGCATCGGGACGGCTAGAGTCCTCTCGTCCTCTGGCAGCATTAAACAATTGGTAATTAGATATTTAAACATTTTTCCTTAAACAGTGTTAAATTTTGGAAATTTTTTTTCACGAAAATGCATTGTCACGCACAACGAGTCTGTGTGCAAAATGTCAGCTCGATTGGATCACGGGAAGTGGGTTAAAAAAACGACTTAAAGATTTGCACGGTCCTAAGCAAGCAAGCGAACTTAATATAAAGGATTTAATTAACACAAAAAGCACTCCCCCCCCTCTCTCCCCCCCTCCACACTGACCATCGTGGTGAAATATGGTCAAACAACCACGGCAAGCGACGTCGTTTGGATAGGTTTTCACCCCCAGCAGCGGACAAGCGAATTCGCTGGCAATACATCAATTCATTTTCTCTCTCTTGTTTATTTGGACACGGGGCCATTGTTTTAAATAATCATACCTCGTGTGTGTGTGTGTGTTTCCGCCTCCTCTAATTGGCGCCGCCCACATACTTGGTCCATCTTTCCGTGTGCCAGTGCATGCGTGTGTACGCGCACGTGTGTCTGTGTGTGTGTGTGGAGAGCGGTGGCGCAGTGGTTATCACTGCCCTACGAACCCGGCAACACAAGTTTAATTTCCTGCTCATGGCCAACACCATTGACGATTGTATGAACCTGTCTTGGGCGTAGATCGACTCAGCCTCAAATGAGTACAATTGTTCAGTGTGTAAGTATTGCCACTGGGGAGACAAAGGCGGTCTGGCGTGTTATGGGCCACCCACGCCCTCGTGTTCCATGCCAGCCTTCATAGGCACTCGCTAACAGCGCTTGCCCCGACAAGTCTGTTCAGGCTATACGGGATATCTTTGTCTTTGCTTTACGGGCGCAAAGGTATGTGTGGTGTGCATGAGGAGTGGTTTTAATGTTTTGAGAACAGCTTTCCGCAACCACTGGTAACTCACAATTAGGCTCCTCAAAATGGCCAACGGGGCAGTGTTCATCTCTGATGGCAGCTTGGTGCAATTGGGTTGGATAGTCCACATTTTCATGGCTACATTACAAGTCCTATGCATTGGATAAACACGAAGCATACGGCGGTCAAGACACTAGGAGAAGCGAAGTAATATAATTTATGTTTTGTACTCTGTACATAGATATTTAAAGAAAATAATACATGTTTATTTTTGCGCCGAATTTCAATTCCTGCGGGTGGGTTATTTTGAGCCCTGCTTTCCATCTGTTTTATTTTTTGCACGTTTCCCCCCCCCAAGGCACTGAGCACAAAGCCATCATGTTTTAATTACAAACAGGCCACATCCTATCCATGAATATCCCTGACCAATCAATTCAGGATGCCTTTCACTTGATTTACATACGAGAACCATCTGCCTTCTTGGGGAAAGGCCAGTTCCTTCCCCCCCCCCGCCGCTCTCATAGGTATATTTTTAGAAAAATGACAGAATGAGAAATCGTTGTGTGTTGTACAAAAGCGTGGCCCTTGATTGTGAGCTGTCTTTGTCAAGCGGGTGTCGGGCAACCGGTTAGCAAATGCTTTTTTTCTACCTGTTCCCAAGATTGTGCAGATAGTGTGAGCAGCACTTAAGGCAGTCACGGAGACAGACTTTGTTCGTGGAGTGCCACAATAATCTGCTGCACCCTTAAGCCTCCCCCCCCTCTCTCTCGCGTCCGCGTGTGGACCCACAACGGACATGTCGGGCACGCGGCTGGCGTCGCGTTTACACGCAGCCAACGTTTTTTTTTTCTCGATTTAAAAATTTGTGCGGGAATTACGTAATAATAATTTTTTAAAAAAAAACCTACACCACGAGACAGCGATCGTCACGTGTGAATCTCCGGTGAGAATCGTTGTTTACACGCCGATTTTTTTTTCTCTCGGAGATACAGATCGGAAGTGGCTTTATTTGTTTAACAATGCGGAACACTCCGTGACAGCACGTAATACATTTTATAGAATTTTTTTAGTTCTTGTTGTTGCACTGACAGGGTTCTGTCGTTCAAGACGAGTGTTCCCACCAATCACATCTGGTACATCGGCAGTGTTTGTTTATCAAGCCAAACTCCACTGATGAGACCCAGAAGGTCGAAACCAGCCCATCGTTTTGCTTGTTTAGACACGTGCTATCGGTTAACACCTGAGTTTGTTTCCTGACCATGGCCAACTTTTGTGGCGAACATCAGAACTGGTCCCGAGCGTCTCCCTCGGTCGATTCCACCTACCTGGTGCAGTGTATTAGCATCAGCACTGGGGAGACAAAGGTGGCTGTGAGTATTGCTAGCCACATCTCCCACCCCCTTAGCGCTCGCTAAAACCACGTGGGCCAGCACTCTAATGATGGCTGTATGGGAATCGTTGTATCTGTTATTTGTCATCTATATAAAAATATATATGCTGAAAATAATATATTCTGTGAAGATATGGAATGGATGGGCATTTATTACTTCAACCAGAATTCCCCACTTGTTTGTGGTATTCTTATTCGTGGCATTGCACGAGGAAGCATGGGAGAGATTGAAGGGGAGGACCACGTGGATTATAGATTTATTCAGTTATTAAAACTTTTGATATGTCGCTTGAAGGGATGATGAACGATGGTCAAGAATAGTAACTGAGTGGCAACTATTAAGTGGATTGAGTGAGAGGACGTCTAGCAAGGAGATTGAGCAAAGAAATCGGCTCGTGTGAAGGTGCTGGGTAGATTGTTACATTGCAGAACCAAGAAAGGCTCGCTCCTGCGACCGTCTGGAACGCTCTTCCTTCGGATATTAGGACGCCATTGGAGCTATGCACTTTGAAATAATCTAGATTGAAAACGCATTTATTGAGCACTGCGTTTTGTGCTTAGTTTGTCGTATTTTACCCACACCTCCGATTAGCATGGTTGGCAATGTACGGTACGAAAGAGGTTCAACATACGTGAAGGTGCCAATGGTTTGTGGGAGGCCTTAATGTAGCAGTACATTGATAATGACTGGTGAATATGAAAAGTCATGAGATATATAAACAAGATTGTGCTATTGTGCCATGTTTACGTGGCTATTGAATTGTAACACAAGCTATTCGCAGATAATTAAAGGTTCATTTGCTGATGCATTGAAATAGAGATGGAAAATAAACGTGCCTGGTGACTGCTGACGACTGCACAATGAATGTCTGAGTGAGAAGAATTACCTCATTATTTATTATGCCGGCATGGGGAATTGCAGTAATAACGTGATGCGATGCAGTGCTTGTTATTAATTAGAAAATTATGCTCCTAAAAATATAATCCCCTTTGTAATTGTAGATTAAGCAGAGCTTTAAAAAGTGTCTGTGTTTGGTTATGACAAATTATCTTGACCCCTTGTCTGTAGTTTGTTTAAAATAAATGTCTCTCCCTCAGAAAGCCAAACATTATGTTTACTTTTTTTTACACGAACCATAATAAAGCTTTATTTTTTATGATGCAAGAGGTAAAGATGGGGCCCTGCAAGTTCCTGCTCATGCCACCGCTGGCGGAAGGAGCATCTCTAGAGGCCTCCTCTTCAACGCTGGATATGTTTAAAAAAACATTGCAAGAGGTGGGAATATCCCACCACATTAGACCTACTCGTCGACTAAGTGTGCCCGTAACCCATTTATACCATTGAATGGACAGAAGTGGGGGGGTTGAATACATTTGCGTCGTTCAAACTGCCTGGATTGCACGTGCAGCGTGCCAAACGTTCATTTCAATACGCGACTCAAACAACAAATACACGCTTCGATCGGAAGAGCTATTGTTGCCCATTAAGTATTCGTCTTCACTCTTGTAAACTTTTAAAAAGGTTCATGAGATCTATCTATCCAGGCAGTAATGTGATCGTGTACTTGACTCATCATCATAATTCTCCCTTATGGGTTTTATGAGTAACCACTGCACTGGGGGAAGACCACAGGCTTTGTGCCATGGGACATACTGACACCTGCAATAGGAATGTGGAATTTCCACCACTGACTGGTTCAGGGCCACAAACAGAAATTAATTGTGCACCAATGCTGAATTGAGTCTGGAGACATAACTTTGAACTTTTGACTTCGTCCAATTATCATCTTACTTCACGTAATTAATACGTCTAAGATGGGGCTTCAAATATAGCCCCGGGTTAAGCCGGTGCGGCCTCGTAAAATACAGCCGTCAGAGCATTTTCCCTTCAGCGCGTGCACAATGTGAGTTATGGGGGTAGGTTTACATACTCAAATAAATACTGGAAGAGGCTTCTGGCTTCAAAGAACACAATTTTCTGAATTTACTCTATTCAGAATGGTGGCCTTGGGCCTCTTCGTGAAAGGAAAACGTGAATCTTGCCATTTTCCACGATGGTAATCTGGGGACTAATTTTTCAAGCAAAGGCAACCAGGGAACAAATGTTCTGAGTGGGCTTTCCCCAACCCCCCCGCCCCATTGCCCGCACCACTCCGACCCTTCCCCAACGAGAGGGAGAATCATCACAAGTCTCACGCACTCGCATCTCCGCTTCGTTTGCGTGACGGATTGCCGCGAGATTAATAGACGGGGGGTGTTTAGCTTTTGAAAGAAGGGCGTGTGAATAAACCACCAATCTTGTACACGGGGAGCATTCAACGCGGCCCCACCTGTATGAGGTTTTTGTGTTGTTGTTTGTCCTCTCCACGATGGCGAGTTCGCGTGCGCGTCGCTCGGCCGCCCGCGTGCTTTCTTGTCCGATTGCACGGCTGGACGTAAGAGTACGTGCCGCGAAGTGCACGTGCCATGGCGCGGAAGCGCAGGTGGGAACGCATCTACCGGTCGTCTCAGTTGACCCCACTAACAACCACCCGTCTGTCCCGGTGACCTCCTGGCAGCGCGCGAGCCCTCTTCTCTACGTCGCGCGGCCTACAAAGATTGCCCGGCCTGGCACAAGCGCTGTGGTGGCATCATCACCACCGCTTCGTGGCGGATGGCGGTGGCTGTCACGTCATTGTTGTTATTGTTGCTGTAAGTACGTAAAGTCCCGTGGCTGCGGGAACGGGGAGCGTATGTGTAACGCTTGGCGTCTCGCAGGCCACGGACCCGGCCACCCGAGTTTAATTCCTGGCCATGGCCAACTTTCGCGGCGGATATCAGAATTGGTTCTGAGTATCTCCCTGGTGCAGTGTATTAGCATCAGCTTTGGGGAAACAAAGGTGGCTGCGAGAATTGCTCACCACATTCCCCACCCACTTATGCCAATCGTACTTGGTGCTCAGCTAAAACAAGTTGGGCCAGCAGTTTACTAAAGGCCATATGGGGATCTTCGTCTCTGTATTTGCCATGATGGGATGCAAGTGTGTGGCGACATGATGTATGCGGTAGTGTATATATCATAGTTAGATTCCCGCTCACGGCCAACACCAGCGACGAATATCTGAACCGGTCTTCCCTCGGTCGACTCAGCCTCAAATCAGTACCTGGTGCGCTGTGTAAACATCACCACTGGGGAGACAAAGGCGGCCGAGTGTGGTGCTGGCCACCCACCCCCTCGTGTACTTGCCAGCCTTCATCGGTGCTCGCTTACAGCACTTGCCCCACAGTCTGTTAACGACGATCTTTGTCTATGGTATATGTTTGTGTGTGTGTATATATATAGCGTGGTATCATTCATACTCTACATTTTCCTTGCATCAATCTATCCCAGAAGGATTTGTGGAAGCTCGGCATTGGAGGCGCATAGCCTTGGGAGTGCCCCGAGCATACGAACGTCAGCTTCGCACACGCGTGCGACGTACGGGTGGGCCGAATGGCTTCGCGGTCGCTGCATGCGCCGATGGGACTGTGTGCGAAACGTTCCCGGGGGGGAGGGTTCGATTCCCACGACTGGAATGATTAAGCCACCTGTTTCGAGGTGAGCTTTCGAGCCCATGACGCATCGCTCAACAAGCACCCGGGCCATCGTGTGCCGGTGTAAATATTCACGGTGAATGAATAAAAAAGAAACGGCGTGCAGAGCGAGGCGTTGATTCAGAAGCGCTATCCAACACGATCTGGATTCGTCTGATCTGTCCATACATTGCTAACCCACCCCTAACTAGACATCTGTGCAACAAGAGCTTCACAGCTCATCGGATTCCTTCTCTGGTCTAAATAAAGATTCTGATTCCGATTGCTTTCAGGTGAGGCCTCACGGTGTAGCTTCATGCCAAAATTGTCCTCACGAACCCTCCACCAACCCGATGAAGATTGTCACCTTTACACAGACAGTAGTAGTATTATTTTTCGATTTAAAGCTTTCGTGACTGCAGGGATTCATCTTCTTGGTTCTTTCGGTAAAGTCACGTAGAAGGGAAAGACAGCTGTCTTTACGACAGATCTGTTCTTCACCTGAGGACGGCTGCTTGCGTTGTGGCCGAAACGTCGTGAGAATTGTATTTTATGATATTTTATTTATTTTATTTTATTATTCCCCTTCTACGTGACTTTACCGAAAGAACCAAGAAGTATTATTATTATTACCCTTTAGTTCTTTTGGTAAAATAAATTTCCCCACCTGATGACGGACGCTTGTGTTGCACCCAAAACGTCGTGATTTATTTTATTTTCTACCTACGTGACTTTACCGAAACAACCAAAGAGTATGGATTCCTGCAGTCACGAAAGCTTCAAATCAAGATGATGATTATTATTTTTATTAACCACGTGGGCCAACGCGTCGACCAAATTCTGACCAACGAAGCCGTCGATCCTCGCCGGTGACCCGAGACCTTTCACGACGGAGGTCGAACAAGCGACGGACCGACGTTTCGGCCCAAAAACCTCATTCGGTATTCCATCGTACGTGCACGATCAGCCCAACGGGGCTCAGACAGCGGCTCTGCCGGGGACGGTGCGGGTGACCGCTCGACCAAACGTGGCCCGGTGTTGCATGGGGCACGTCTCTCATAGCGACGAAATTTTTACGCCGCGGTCTAGTTTGTTTTGGGTCACGTGCCTGTGCCGTCGCAGACGGGTGGACAAAGTTGACGCGTCCATTGCTTTTAACCATCGCTAGAAATCACTGAAATGGTCCCGTGGTCAAATCGTAAAATGGCCCTCGGTAAAGAAAAAAAGAATAAACCTTGTCTCCTTTGCCAGGAGCAATGAATCTCAATGTGTTCTCCAGCTGGGTAAATAAAACCTGTAGGCCAGTCAATCAAAAACGTTCAAGTATGTAAACCCCGCCCCCCCCCCCCCCAGTAATTTCCTATTTGGTTTGTGCTCGAGGAATAGGGAGAGGCAAATATTTAATGCGACCGGTGTTTCTTAAGACTCAGTCCCAATACAGATCTGACAGCGAGGGGGGGGGGGGGAAGATACTTAATTACTATTCTTAGGTTTTTTCCTTAAAGTCACGTAGGTAAAAAAATTAAAACTAATAAAAGTAAAATAAAATAAAAATCACGACGTTTTTTATTTTATTTTACTTTTATTAATTTAAATTTTTTATCTACGTGACTTTACCGAAAAAACCTAAGAATATGAATCCTTGCAGTCACGAAAGCTTCAAATCTAGAAATACTTAATTCACCTTTTGCACACTGATTGACGATGTATTGAGGATGGTGGAAAGACGGCTAGAAAAAAAAAACCAAGAGTGATTATTTTTAAAACCGTAATTTACATCGAATCGACGTCGTGCAGCGAGTAGAAAGTAGAGTAGGAGTGATGGCGACACCAATTATTTACTCAAGAAAGCCTCCACTGGCTTTGTTTGGTCAACACCACTTAGCGAGTGTTTGACACGAGGGAGTGAAACCCGGAGTCACCGGAGAGAACTTCCTCTCAACGCCTCCGTCCCCTGGTCACATAGCAGCTCCCCCGTGTCCCAAAAACACCCCTGGCGATTCGTCGTCGTCGTCGTCCACGTGGTGGTGGTGGTGATCGTCCGTGCACAAAACCAGCCCGGGGCTCTTTCGACCGCCTCGCTTCGGAGATCACAAAATATCGGGCGCGAATTTGTTTGGGCGATTTTTTTGTTGTTCTAGATTTGAATCTTTCGTGACCGCAAGGATTCATACTCTTAGTTCTTTCGGGAAAGTCACGTAGGTAAAAAATGAAATTAAAATTGATAAAAAAAATAAATAAAATCACGACGTTTCGGAGGCAACACAAGTCTCCGTCATCAGGTGGGACCGTCACAGCCAGATTTGCTGCATCAAGTGAGGCAAGGATTCCAAGATGCAAGCTCTTAAATACAAGTTAAGGGGGAGGAGGGGGGGCTTATCAGAATGTGGTAGCCAATGAATGGAACGTATCGGGAGGGGGGGCGGGGCTAAAAGAGAGCACGAGGTGCTCGTAGTCGTCGACGTGGACGTGTTTGTTCCCGTACTCCATCTCACGCGAATGAACTCGCTCGACTTTATTTGCATTCGTTTTCATCATCCCGTGTCTGTCGTTAACACCTTACGATGATTGGGGGGTGGGGGGGGGGCCGATATGGTTCCAGCCACGAGCGAGCCAGCCGGGTGTTCGTAAACGTTGGGTGGCGGCGGTGTGGGAGGGCCTTGCGGTTGCGGTGACATCCAACGTCCTGTCAACGTTGCCACGGCTTGGTTCCCTTTGAGGGTGATTGGGTCATTAGGAGATCGGTGTTTTGGTGTTTTTTTCTTCGGTTGAAAGTAAAGAAAAACCATCGTTCTAATAAAATGTGACGAGTTTTTTTTTTCTTTTTCGATTTAAAGCTTTTGTGACTGCAGAGATTCATATTTTTGGTTCTTTCGGTAAAGCCACGTAGAAGGGAAATAATAAAATAATAAAAATAAAACAGTGTAATTAAATAAAAATCTCACGACGTTTCGGCCACAACACATGCAGCGCTCATTGGAGCGATGTCTTTCCGACAGCTCTGTTTCTTCACCTGAGGACGGCTGCTTGTGTTGTGGCCGAAACGTCGTGATAATTTTATTTTATTGTTTTTTTTCCCTTTCTCCGTGACTTTACGAAAGAACCAAGAAGATGAGTTTTTTTTGCTGCTTCATTTCTTATCTGAACGTCATTTATACAGAGCCTTCAACCGAGGCACTTTTCAGAAAATTAAGAACTTTTACAACGTGTTAATGTGACGGTGGAGATGAGGTGAATGCAATAGATGAGAGGAAGAGTGGTGATGAATGAATGAATGGGGTTATTGAGTGATTGCCGTATAATGAGAATATGAAGAGGGAGCAGTAACGGTGGTGGTTATTGAATTTGGACATGAACGGGGTCGTGGGGTTGAGCTAGGGAAAAGAAGTGAGCTTTGAGTGAGGAGCGGGAAACTAGCGAGCGAAGGTGACTGCTTAATGTGGAGGGGAAGTTCCATTGAAGGGGGGCGCGGGGTGGGGGAGGCGAGAGAAGCGAAACAGAGCGGAAGAGCGGATTGTTTGCCAACCGGTTGCTGGAATAATAATTACGCGAATCTCCAAAACGAATTTATCCGTCATCTTGGGACACATTTCATCCTTGGAGCACCACGAAATGCATCCTGGGATCACAGTTTAACCTGACAAAATGATGGCTGTGGTGGTGGTGGTGATGGTGGGGTGGAGGAAGGTGGAAAAGTGGTTTCAGCCTTTCAAAAAAACAAAAAAAACGATTTCAACGGCTTGATCCGGACATTTCCTCGGCATTTTTCCCGTCAAAGCTGAGGACCGTTCATTTCGTCGGCCAAACGTGTGGCGCTTCCCCACCCCCCCCTGCCCACGGACGCGTTTGAGGCGACGGGCAGTGATTGGAACGTGTCTCGTGCCGTCTGGCGAGTAAAAGAAAAGCCCACTTATTCCGTGCCTTCGTACGGAAGGAGGAAAACAAAACCTGTTTGGGAACAATTTTTGCAAGGGCTTCAGTCTCTTTTTATTTCATTATTTACCCAGCCATACAATGTGTGCTTTTTATGGCCCATAAAAATAAAGTGTTAAAAGTGTTGTGTGTGTTTTTTTTTCGTAAACCACCAGCTTATGTACACGAATTGCAATATAATGCACCTTGATCCACAGAGTCTTGTTCAAACACACCTAGCTTGGTACGCTTTTTTGGGTAGCTGCATTCCGCGTAGAGAAAGCAAATCGATCATATCTGTCAACCCTGACTTCAATTCACACAGGAGACGGACCGAGGCGAGAGTGTTTACAACTCGCCGTAGACCTCCTTTTGTCTGCGTGCCCACCAAGTTACAGTCGCCACTAGCGATCGGTACGCGGTCCCAACCCTAAGCCGCATCCAACTGCACCGACCGCGGCAGTCAATACCTGATGCACTACGCTCAAAGTAAAACAAACCAAGAAAACGAAAACTCCCCGGCAGTGTGCGGCCGTGGTCACGCAGAACGGACCGTGCAACTTGTCACGAAGTGAAATGCGCGGTCCACAAATACGAAGGGGACATCACAGCGTCCGCTGCACCAGGGGCTTCACCACCTTGAATGTGAAATTGTATATTTTTTTGCCCTGCATCTACATCAGCCGTACGAAAGAATAATTGGTACAAATGAAAGCATCAACTGGAAAATAAATAAAAACACACGACAATTTTTTGCGTGCATCCCTATTGCGAAATCAGTCAATTTGATCGATGCATTGCATTTCACCCAAAGCACTATACTTGTATTTTTCTGTACAAATGAACTCAATGCATTTGTCAATCGTACTTTGACCTGAAAAGAAAAGTATATAATCGGTGAAATTTTGGGGAATGAAACTTCTCCTTGATGTGCTCCGCAGAAGGTCCAATGCCTGAAATGTCGCCGATTATATGTGTTTTTTTTCTTTTAACATGGTACTATTGACGAATACGAGTTCCTGCGTGTTATTTGTGCTTGTGCATCACTGCCAATGCAGCATCACCAAAAAAACGTGTTTCAATACAGAGTACGCGGACCCGCTCGTACACCACCGACCGACCCCGATTCATCCTGACACTTTGTGTGACTCAGAGTTTCGCTACTCGCGCGCACGGTGAGAGAAGCGAGGAGCTAAATCCCCCCTCCGCCCCTCTCCGCCCCCACCGCCATCACGCGCACGTGGATTTCACGGCGTCAAACCGTTGCGCACGCGACGATTCCAGAAAACTATCGTGTTCTAATTTAGCGTTAATAATATGTAATATATAGTATTTTTAGGGTTTTTCGGTAAAGTCACGTAGGTAAAAAAACATAAAAAAGTAAAATAAAATAAAAATCACGACGTTTCGGAGGCAACACAAGCTTCCGAAACGTCGTGATTTTTATTTTATTTTACTTTTTAATGTTTTTTTTACCGACGTGACTTTACCGAAAAAAACCTAAGAATATGAATCCTTGCAGTCACGAAAGCTTCAAATCTAGAAGTAATATATAGTGTTAATATTAACATGGTGTTCTACCTGACTTGTATGCTACTGATGATTAATGAATCATTTACCGTGCAATACCGTACTGTAACACATTCATGCGGAGAGAGCTGGTAGGAACGTTGGGTTGCTCGGTTAATGGCCAGGGTCAACGGCGGCGTGGTGTATTCCGCAAATATGGCCGACTGTGAGGGTGGGCACAAGCCGGCGTGAGTAGGTTAAACGTTGAGTTTTATAAGGGCACCACGGGGTGACCAGTCCCTCCCCACCCAGCCCCACCCCTCCCACCCCCCACCCAGCCCCACCCTCCCCACCCAGCCCCTCCCCACCCTCCCCACCCAGCCCCTCCCCACCCAGCCCTTCCCCACCCTCCTCTCTCCACCCAGCCCCACCCCTCCCATTTTTGGATGCACGACGGACGGACAGAATAATCCCCTGTGGGCTGGTGGAACCATGAGGTTCCTACCAGTAACATTTTATATACATTCATATACATTTTATATACACTCTTACATTTGATATCTACGCTCGTATAGTAATACAGTAGTATATGGTAGTGTATAGTAATATATAGTAACGTGTATATAGTGTATACACCCGTATAGGCGAACCCCAACTTACGCGAATTCGCGCTTACGCGGGAGTACACGGAACCTAACCCCCGCCGTGTTCTCCGAGACATTACCGTGACGATTAGCGCACCGGACCTGTGACCTCGAGGTCACCAGTTGAGTTCATTCTGCCGGCATATACGCAGGTCAATCAGTGGTGCGAGTTTATTAAATGCCCCATCCCTCCCCTGCACCACCTCTGTTCTTCTCGGTTTGTCGGTCGGAGGTTACGTTTTGGTGGCGGGGCAGACTGTGGCCACTTCCGCCTCTTCCAAGCCGTCTGAATAGTGTGGAAGAGTAGACCAAATACCCTTGATCGTTGGAGGCAGTTGCAGGGGCTGCGCCTTTGCGCTGCTATCCCACAAGTGGGGATCGGGACGTGAGTTGGTGGGTGGCGTGGTACATTGCAGAGGTGTTGCTTCATGGGTAGGTTGTCATTTGATGATATGTGATAGATGCATTAACTGCTCTGGGACTGTTTTTGCTGTTGGTTTGCTGCCTTGCCTAAGCTTGGGAATTGGTGCGCTGATGCAATTTGAACTTACATACTTCATACATTTTACATATTTATTTTTGAGCGATTTGCTTCCCTTTGCTATACTTTGCACTCAGTTTTGTCGTATTGATTGCCGTTGGAACTTTCTGAACCCGACCTCTTACTGGACATCTGTGTGGGGGGGGGGCGGGGCGGGGGGAAACAAGAGCTTCATCGCTCATCGTATTTCTCGCAGGATAAATAAAGATTCCGATTCTTTCGCGGGTTTGTCGCTCGGTGCGGTGCGGAGTGACTGCTTCGGCCTCGCGACCGCACAGCGCGAAGCCGAACGAGGGCTGCGCTGTGTGCTCGTCGCTTTTGAAAGTAAACAAACGACCTTTTTGTGTTTTACTTTTTTTTACCCCCCCCCACCTACCCCCACCACTCTGGATGCCTGTGGCTCCGCCAACTCCTACGCCACCCTCGTTTCAAAGCGAGGGAGCGGATCCTGTTACCGAGAGATCATGTGACATCTGCCTTCCAGCCCGTTCGTCCGGGCTGCCCTCCGTCGGTCGTCGTTTCGTGGCTTGGCACTTTATTTACGAGCCGTATATATTAAAAAACAAAACCTTACTCCTTCTCCCGTCCCAACGTCCATTTCACAAGAGCATCAACGCGGTTTATCGGTGGTTGCAAACGTGCTTAAGAGTTGAATCCTGGTGGAGATTGGGCCCTCGTTTTTCACGTGAAGGATATTTCTCCCGAGGTTGTCTGGTTCCTGGCGAAGCACGCCGCGCTCGCAAACCAAGGCGGCGCTAGCAGCACCGATGCTGGAAATGATTGCGGCAATTGAATGGCTCACGGACGCTTTACGGGTTGAATCTGTACGGACAGGTCATCACAAGGGGTGAAAACCATGCAACTAAATCATTGGCATTGGCAACTAACAAGGCAGAGGGAATTCAGGGAAGAGGATGACTAAAGAGGAGGTGAAGTGACAAGGGAGATGCAAGTGCAGGTGTCTGATGAGAGCCAGAGAAAACGGGGGTCCCTCGTCCAATAGTGGATATATTCAGAAGTTGAATTCTTCGAAACTTGAGTGAGGAAATGCTCAAAATGCTGATGTTGGGAAGGAGCACCAACCGTCACGTGAACTGTGGTCATCCTCGCAGAAGCCGCTTTTGGCTGGCCATTGAACAAAGACGGTCACCATAATTCGTGCGCTTTCAGATGCGCTTTTGTGTTCGTCTGGAACGTTCTTCCTTCCCATATTAGGAAACCACTGGAGCTATGCACTTTAGATCAAGATTGAAAGCTAATTTCTTTAGAACTGCTTTTTGTGTTTAGTTTGTTGTCCTTTCCTACACCTCCAATTAGCACGGTTGGCAACGTAAGGTGCGAAAGAAGTCCGACAGAGTACATACAATGGGCAGCCCAACCCAGGAAATCACGCTTGGATTACAAGCGGCTGCAACAACCTGTAAATTTCAGGTTTTTTGTCAATTCATTTCTCGTTTATATATACTCACATGAAACGCATGAGTAATGGCCTGTGTACACTGGCTACGGTTGTAAACGTGCAACAACCAGCTCAAAAGCCATTCAAAACAATCCAGTGCTGGGAGAGTGGGCACACGTTGTCGCCGCTCTAACAACAAGAGCGGACGTACAAGGTGTAGTTCCTGAGCGCGTGTTGACATGGAGCGCGGTTAAAGAGATTTGACATTCTTGACCGATGAGCGTCGTGTGAACAGCCTTTATCCCTTTTCACCCAAAGTGAGCGAATTCAAAGCTCTCGAAATACCCAAGCTTCATTTCCTGCCAGCGTCGCGCTCGACGTTACGTTTTCGCAAAAGTGCATTGTCGCTATTAAAGTCACACATCAATCCTCTTGCCGGATAAAGGCCTCGCCATGCCACGCTTGGCGCGGGGGGTTGTTCGACCAGAACATCACGATGGTCATTGCAGGTTGCTGAAAGTGGGGGCCCAAGACCGGTTCAGATATCACTTGCCGCTGATGTTGGCCATTGGCCAGAAATTAAACTCAAGGTTTCTGGGTTTACAGCAGAGTGCTACTGCTCCATGCTCAATGTAAAATATACCCTGCAAAAAATAAATGCGTCAGTTACACGCTTGGTCGGTAACAGCATCGGTGTCCAATTGGCGGGGCAATTTTTTTGTTCATGATGCCTGTTGTGATGTGAAAAGGAATGTGAAATTGAAGCATGTAGGAACGATATGAGGAGGTATGGACGCAGTAGCTGCATATACCAACAGATGCCACCAAACTTTTGCACAGGCGACGGTGAGCGCCCTCCTGTTGAGGTGAAAGCACATTTGCAAGGCGGGTTTTTTTTATGCCAAAGTACATGACTGCTCCTGCAGACGCCGGAATCCCGCGTGTTATATTTTGAATCCCTATCAGGCCCAATTTTTTTCTCTCCATTTTTTCACTTTTTTTCATCTCCTAGGTACGGCTCAGGGCGTCGGCTGATTTAACGATGGCTGTTCAGGAAGCGTCCGAATCTTAAACAGGAAAGGCGACGCAGCAGAGGGTTAGCAGCAGAGGGCTAGCAGCAGAGGGTTAGCAGCAGAGGGTTAGCAGCAGAGGGTTAGCAGCAGAGGGTTAGCAGCAGAGGGTTAGCAGCAGAGGGTTAGCAGCAGAGGGTTAGCAGCAGAGGGTTAGCAGCAGAGGGTTAGCAGCAGAGGGTTAGCAGCAAAGGGTTAGCAGCAGGCGGGCGGGCGGGCGGACGGGCGGCATGATCGGTGCGGGTGGCGACGGAAGGAATCACAAATGTGTGACCAAGCCCCACCGACTGCAGCACAGGTCTGACCTTCTGACCGCGGTGTTCTTTGAGCAGACGGGAACTGCTTCAAAGGGGAGAGAGAGAGAGACGCTCATCTGGGGGATTGTGTCGCACTTAAGATGGAGGACACGTGAGACTGGGCAGGAGTAGAAAGTTAAAACAAAGAAATATTCCGGCTCTCGGCGTGATTGATATTCGACGATTCGCTCCACATGTCCGGAAGCTTCCTTGGGAACTGAATTGAGCTGCATACTTTCTCCTTATAGATTATATAAATCTATGTACATACAAAGACAATGATTCCCCTATATAGCCGAAACAGAACATTGTGGCAAGTTCTGTTAGCAAGCACCTATTAAGGCCGGAACGGTACATGAGAGGGTGGGTGGCCAAAACCACACCTGGCTGCCTTTGTCTCCCTATTGTTGGTATTTACACACCGTGCTAGGGACTCATTTAAGGCTGAGTCCACATACGGGAGGCCCAAGATCGGTTTAGATATTCGTCACTGATGTTGGCTGTGAGCAGGAATTGAACTCAGGACGCCCGGATTCAGAGCACAGCACACTAACCACTACACCACCGCTCTCCATATTATTATTTAAAAGACAAAGATCCCCTGTATAGCCATTACAGACTGTTGGGGCAAGTGCTGTAATCGAACACCTATGAAGGCCAGTACAGCACACGAGGGGGTGGGTGGCCCGCACCATGCCCGGCCGTCTTTGTCTCCCTAGTGGCGATGTTTACGCACCGCACACGAGGTACTCATTTGAGGCTGAGTCGACCTAGGGGAGGCCCAGGACCCGTTCAGATAATCGTAACTAGTAACCTCAGCAACCCCAGAAGGATGGCAGTGGTGGTGGTATTTAACTGAGGGTGAACGTTTTCCACTCAATTCAATTTCTGAAGAAGCCCCCTAACACACGCAGTGAAACGTCGGACATCGTGCCGAACAGTAGGAGGTGCAAACCCGAAAACAGGGCGGAGAAATTAATCAGCGCAACTCCGTGAACGTACGCAGTGGCATTACGAAACATTGCATTGTGCAGGCCGTGCGGGAAACTTGAAGCTGTTCTTTTTTTGTTGTAAGATGGATATCGTTGGAGTTGTAGGGGTGCACGAAGATTGCAGAGAGTGTTGAACTTCATTAAGAAAAATGGGCTGATGCGGACGAGATTGTGTTGTCGCTAGGAGGAATGACAAGCCATGGGTAGAATTGCCGATGGAATAGTGGTGTGGGGGGTAAAGCATTCTTGAAGGTTTGATCAAAGGCCATATGGAATGATTAGTGGAGGTGTGGGAGTGAGATGGAATTACAACTGTAGATGAGCGGAGGCGGCAGGGTTATACATGCACTCTGGCCATACAAGCGACAGGCTTGTGAATGACAATTGGTGAATTCTAGATTTGAAGCTTTCGTGACTGCAGGGATTCATACTCATATTTTTTTCGGTGAAGTCACGTAGGTAAAAAATGAAATAAAAAATATTAAAAATAATAATTATTATATTTTCCAAAATGTAACTTTCCTTCATGTGGCAGAGACTGTAACAAAAACAAGAAAAGGGACATTACCAGCAGCAACAGATTTGCCCACCTGTCCACCCGGCCGGGGTGTAGTGTGGCGTCGGCTGCATATCACGTGACACTTTGAGGCCTCCCTATCCTGCCAGTGGCGTGAGAGCCGTGTACATACCTTCACTTTTACCCCCCACTGAAGTTGAAATGGGCCATGTCCACTATTTGCACCAGCAGGCCACCTATCTCGCCCCCATGACGATAAGCACGTGTTGGTAATTAATGATGGAATGTGCCACCTGTTGTTCGGGCTGTTTTGGTTTGACAAACCCTGCACGTTCTTAGGTGAGGGGTCTTGCGTGATATCATAATATTTGGCAAACCATGAGTTTTGAAGGCCGTGGCTGCATTCAATCTGTATTTAAAAGGTATATGACAATAATGCCATATCTTTACCTTATAAACACTCATTGAGTTTCAATATTTTAGGAGGGTTCTGCATTGGGATGTTAACTCACTCACCTGTTAAGATATTACCCCATTCAGATGGTAACTCCCTCGCCTGGTATGTAAGGAGGTGGTTTGGTGAGAGCCCAAACTTGACTCCTGCTGTATATTTGGAGTGTGCATGTCTCTCTCCCCGTGGTCGCGTGGATTTTTCTCCAGGTCCTCTGGTTTTACCCTCAACATTCAGAGTATTTGGCTGCAATACATTTCCACGTGATAAGCCACTTCGTTGAGCTTTCATTTGTGGCCAGGTTGCTTCTAAAAAAGAGCTACATAGCTCAGTGGGCCTTACCTGGTAAAATAAAATAAAAAGTGTTTTAGTTTTAGCTTGGATGTTTGGCCAGTTCCATAAGTAAGTGTTTGGCATATGAGAAACTGGCATACCTGTGCATATGAGGGCGGTAGCATTCAAAGCGCCACAATGATAGATTTATGCACTACAATATTTCAACACCTATATTAAAATAAAATGTCAACATGTATATAAAATGAATGTCGACACGAGAGATAACGAAGTGCTCTCTGGATTATTTCCATCACGAGAGTATCACTGGTATGCCAGGAAAGAGGTCTGGAAAATAACATCGCAGAATTCCCATATGAACGCAAATATATTTTGCCACGTATAAATAAAAAAAGGGATGCCAAAAATAAGAACCCTATCAAAATGAGTCGACACAATAACACGAGGGAGGCAGAATGAGCGACGGAGCGACTCACCGTTCGCTCGCAATTCGTTCTCAACCTCAAACAACTCCAGACAGCCACAGATCTTCAACTCCAGAGGCCCTCTCACCCGGGACTAAAAACAGGGCCTCCTCTCTTCCCTGCAAAGAGCGGCTCGCCACGTATCAAGTCGTGCGATCACTTGTTTTTTTTAAATATTGAGTGTGGTCAAATCACGTGGAAATGACTAGGCCCGCCAGCCACTACAGTGCTTCAATTAGACTACTTCGATGATGTTGCTGCTATAAATGTCCAAATGAGAAGCCACTTTGTAGGCCTATCATTGGTGGCCAGGTCGCTTTTGAAAATTAAGTTAATACCCCAGTGGGCATTGTCTGGTAGGGATGGGGATGGTTTAGTTGTACAGTATTTGTATGTGTTTGGGTGATTTGTTGACCATTCTTGTACTTTACACTCCTGTCGTGTTGTTGTTGTACTGTTTGTTGTTGTAGCGTTCTTATCCGCCAGGACTGGACATCTGTGAAAAATATCTTTATAGCTCATCGGATTCCTCCAGTATAAATAAATATGCATACTTTGAATTGGTGTGATTCAATTAAAAAGGTTTTTTTTTAATAATAAAAAAACAACTTATCTTAAAATCTTACGGTGAAAGAATTTTTACACACGCGATTCTATGCGTGTGTATCAAGAGCTATGTTCATTGATGACTCGATCCATTGTTTTAGCCCCTCGTGCTATGCAGTCACTGGTGACTGGGCTGACAGCATCGAGTCGGTAATCTTGAGAAATCTGTCTTATTGACAGGTGGCTGTGTGAATCGATTCGAACCGAGGATGCTAGCTCAGTGCTCTGACACATTGATTGTTCCGGCTGCACAGCTGCCTCTGTATCTTGACTGACGGAACACAATATAATTCACAACTTCATAGAAGACAGAACAATTGTCATCTCTCTTCTCAAACTTTGAAATTAATCTCTTGAGTCCGATACATTTTCCATGACCGAGGGCACGTGATTTCACGCAGTTAGCCGACTGACCACTGTGCTCAACTCACGATCGCTACCGACAGTAAAAAAAAATAAGTTAAATTCCCAACGATGCATGCATAGCCCGTGTGCGTTGGTGCCCCGGAATGTCCCCCGTGAAATGGGAGGTGTTTACAAAAGAGAGCACAATGAAGGCTCTATGCTGCATTGGTGTGGTGAGTCTCGGGCAGGTTGCGGGAGCAGGTCGGTGTTGTGACTGGGACTGGACGAGAAGGGCCCGTCGCACTATCTCCGCACCTTTACACCCCACGCCACCGTCTGCAGTCGTCCTTTCGCCGTAGCACTACGTACGTGTGTGTACGTGTTATGTTGAACTTCTTTCGCGCCATACAAAGCCAACCAACTGTGGTAATCGGAGGTGCGGCGAAGGACAACAAACTAAACACAAAAAGCAGTTTCGATTTAAAGCTTTCGTGACTGCAGGGATTCATCTTCTTGGTTCTTTCGGAAAAGTCACCCGACAGACCTAGTCTTCACCTGAGGACGGCTGCTTTGCGTAGTGGCCGAAATGTCGTGAGAATTTTTTTTATTATGTTTTATTTTTATTATTTTATTACTTCCCTTCTACGTGACTTTACCGAAAGAACCAAGGAGAAAAAAAGCAGTTCTAGATGAATGAGTTTTTAATCGAGATGATGATTTAAAAGTGCATAGCTCCAGTGGTTTCCTATTATCGGAAGGAAGAGCGTTCCAGACGGCCCGCAGAAGCGCATCTGAAAGCGCGCAAATGCGGTGACCCTCTTTTTGTTCGATGGCTCACAGCCAAAATCCGCTTGCTAGGATGATGGTTTATGCTCCTTGACAAGATCAGCAAGGTATTGTGCTTCATTAGTGGCAAGCACGTTGTGTGTAATAGGCCGTCCATAAATGACGTCACGCATCTAGGTGGAGGGGGGGGGTCAGACATTTGTGACGATGTGTGACGAGGGGGGGGGGGGGTTTGAGAAATGTGACGTCACATCAAAACGCGCAACTTTAAATACATATAGACAACACGTTCCACTTAATTAAATCGACTTTTTAATAAATATTTTCTCCTACAACATCAGAGTGCAGCGCCACATTAAATACACACTACAATGACAAGAGTTTAAAGCGATTTGAAGCATGTTTTATTTTGGGAGGGGCGCGGGGCAAAGCTTTGTGACGTCATATTTGAGGGGGGGTCTGACTTTTTGTGACGCCGTGTGACAAAGAGGTGGGGGGGGGGGTTAAAAATCGTCCAAAATTGCGTGACGTCATTTATGGACGTCCCCTAGAAAGCCCGACCTTAACATGTATTCGTTCTGCAACCGGAAGCCAACGCAGTTCGTCGAGCCCTGGACGGACACGGTCGGATCTTGCAGTACCCAGTCACGACACGCGCCATAAATCAGCAACTTCTCCCCGCTTTCTCGTCTTCGTCATCTCCCACCCCCCCTCTTGGGATACGCCACCCACTGCTCGTCGCTTGCTCACTCTTGAAATAAATCCGCCGACGTTCCTGGGCGGTTGGGGCATCGCTCATCTGCCGTGGAAACGAGGCACGTGCACAGGCGCTCCTTACCGTTGGCCCAAGACTCTGCCAAACAGTTGAAATCATCTCCCTCTGTGGTGAGATTAAAGATGTACTCTAAAAAATAAAAAATAAATCCTAAAACTGCGCAGTGTTTGAGAGATGTTGACTCGCAGAGTGGTGTGTACGCAGTCTGTCTTCCATGCAGATGCCGCTCGGTTTGAAAAGTTTCGCATCGCTTTGTGTCACCCGTGCGTGGTTTGGACACGTGGCTGACGTGTGGCAAAAACGCTGCGATGGCGTGCAGCAAACACTACCCTCCTCTTCGCTGCCCCTGTGGGGTGCAGTCATCGGTCTGCACTGCCGTGCGTGGCCCACGACCAATTGACCGGTGAAGGATGAAAGCAAAGTGAAACGGGCCGCTCTGCGAGCGACGTGCGCGGTTTGCGAGACCCTCGGCTGTCGCGTCTCGCGCGCGGCATCTCGCCGAATCCGAAGGGCCTGGTCGATTGCGAATCCACATTGGAGGCGCATTCGCTCAAATTTAGAGTGCGTTGCACGATCTTGGGAAGCTGTTGGGCCTACGCGAAGCCCTCTTTCTGATCTGGATGGCTGAAGCAGTCGATGTCCAAGGTGAGCAGCGGCGGACGGTTTTAGAAGAAAAGTCGCCGTCTGCAATCTCGCAGAGTGTGGCTCCCGTTTATACAGCTTTCCCCCTGTCTCCGCTTGAGCATCTTCATTGAGGTTGGCTCCGTTAAAAGGTGCCCTTCGTGCCCAAGACGATCACCTGTACTTGCCACATGCAGCATAAGAAATCACATATGGAAGAGCGTAACAACGGTCCCCACGCACAGACTGCAGTCTGTTGAGGTGAGAGCGAGTTCCTAACGAGGGCTGTCGGCATGGTGAACGAGATGGTGCGGCGTGGCCAGCACCACGCCCGGCCGCCTCAATCTCCCCGGTGCCGATGTTTGCACACACACCGCACTGGGTATTCGTTTAAGGCTGAGTCAACCTAGGGGTAGGCCCTGAGCACTAATGGTGGTGACGTGGGGGGAGAGGTAGCACATTAGGCACTTACTTGTTGCAGAGGTTCACGGTTTGACACCAGCGGCCCGCCCCGGTTATTACTCGCAAGCGTCATCATCATTATCATCATCTGGGGTCCCACGAGGTCGCGTATGATGACCTTCCATGGACAGCGATGATGGTCAGGGTTTGTGGGTGCGCAGGTGGCTGTGGGGCGTATTGACCGTACAAATGCCACGCGCGGCGTCCGCTTTCGCAGTGGACGTTAAAGATGCCGTGGCGCCGTTCCCAAGAGTAGCCCGTCGTGTGCCGGCGACATGGTCCAAATTTGGAAAAATGACAGCGCAAATTGTACGTCGCGATCACCGCCCTCTTCTGCGAAAGCGTGACACCACCCCACATGAAAATGAGTCTTGAGACTCAGTGAGGCCTTCCTGGGTAAACGAGCATGATTATAATTATTATAAATAAATAATGCAGTATAAAATGCACACAAATACTGTATACATGTATTCAAGTGTCAATTCACATGGGCTCAATTAAATACAACACTGTCACTTGTGGGAATTGAAATTTTACTATGTTTTGGTCGACTGACCACGTGCAGGAAATGTGGACGTTTTACAGACTCGCAGCGAGAGGCTTACGTCTTAAGCCCTGATATTTCCTGAGGAAGGCCAGTAAGCTAAATTGTCAAGATACTTCTACCCTCTCAGTGACCGTAAATAAACCCCCATTGTTATTTTTGATTAACCTTTAGGTCACTGTACAGGTTCACTGAAGCAGCGATCTTACATGGAGAAATGTATATTGTGTTTGTCCATTGTGTGTGTAACTGTCATGCATATCACACGTGTGGGGAGTGGTGGCGCAGTGGTTTAGCGCACTCTTCTATGAACCCGGCGACCTGAGTTCGATTTCCTACCGTGGCTAGCATCGGTGGCAAGTGATATCTGAACCGGTTGTATACCTCCCCTAGGTTGACTCAGCATTAAATAAGTACTCGGTGCGGTTTGTTAATATCAGTGCTGGGAGCCAAAGGGGTGGCGTGGAACTTGCCATCGCCCCCCTTTTGTCTGCGCTGTTACGCCCTTAAATGGTTGTGCTCGATAACAGAACCTCTGCCGACATTCTCTATGGCTTGTAGGGGTGTATTTGTCCATGTCCTATTGTGGCTGTGTCTACTGGGTACATTTCTATTTTTTTTAAATCAAAATTCCGCGCCAATTGAGAAACAGAGAATCAGTGATTGAAAAAGTCCTTAGTCTGATGCGATGATTAAAAAGGGACCTTGACCTATCTTAATTTTGGAGCTTTCATTTTGGAGCTTTCGTGACTGCAGGAATTATTATTTGGTTCTTTCGGTAAAGTCACGTATAAAGATAAAATAATAAATTAAATAATGACCTGCACCCGTTAAAAACTCTAAAATCAGGTGCAGCATCACAGAAGTGAAAATGCGAATGCGATGGTGGCCCCGGAGCCAGTGGTGGAAATTCCACATTCCTATGGCAGGACACAGTTTGTCCAATGGGCAACCACCACTGCTGGATTCCCACAAAGTCAAAGGTGGGGTTTCATGATGGGCTGAGTCTGGTCTCAACTGGGATTTGAACTCTGACCCTTGTTAGTGTCAGTTGCTGTGTCACAGCCAGTGGTGCTGTGAGATGTTGACACAGTTCTGTCATTTTCATAGTGTTATAATAATACTAATTCTGCATTACTTTATTACTACAACGTACAGCCCTTTGTCAATCCACTGCTGGATGAAGTCCTCTCCACACTTTGTTGATCATTGGAGTTGTCTCGCCATACTTCATGCTGTATAATACCATCATAATAATTCTTCTTTTTATTCTTATTATTATTTAGCGTGTGTGTGTTTATAGTGGCGGTGGTACAAATATCAGGCGAGGAATGTTTTCCTTAAACTGGGCTTTTCACTAAATTGTTAAAGGATCGGGCTGACATGTTTGTCCACGCACCACTGCGAAGCTCGTAGCTTGTCACTCCGGCGGGCGTCACGTGCGCCGAGGGGTTACTCGAGTTTAGGCCGGGAGTGGCTCCAGTCTTGGCTTCGTGAGCACAACGTTTGCAATTGTGTTGTTGAGTCACTTGTGCTCCGATGCCGCAATCTGCAATTGTCTGAGGTTGGCACTTTTAGCGGTCTTGGGGGTGGCATAGCGTGGCACAGTGCGGACATTTGGGCCTCCCAGCAAGAAGGGAGCTGGGTTTGATTCCAGTCTCTGGTGACAGTTTGTGTGTGTTTTGCATTTCCTCTGGTTTCACTGGTTTCCTCCCGTAACATACTGTAACATTAACATATAATTCGTCAAACATCTCGATGTAGAAAGCTTACCTGCAAATCGCTCAATCGAGATTACAAATAGCAACTTCGCCTCTTAGTGCAAAAACTTGGCAGAACCCTCCTGAAAAAAGGGTCTGGAGACTCAGTGAGGCTTTCTCGGGTAACCAAACGTAATTATAATAATAATGTACATCGTCAGTGGAAAGGAGCATGACTCTGGAACTCACTACCAGTTGAAATGAGTCTTGCACCAACCTTGCCGGACTTTAGGGAACTACGCAAGGCAATTCTGTTCATCTAATCTGTTGGTTAAAGGGAGTAAGTTCTGGGAAATCAAACATCGTTATGACTTGTGTGCAGTGGATTGACGTCCGTGAAAATGTATTGAATTGATAACAAACAGTGAAATAAAAAAATGCATTGCTAGGTAACAATTATGATTTAAAAACTAAACATACGGATGTTATTAAAAGTAATGATATAAAACCTAGTACTGTTGGTCAAACAACCTCCATAACCCCAAAAACTGTATATGGCCTGCAAAGGTCATCCAGCAGTGGATTAGCAAAGTGCCGAACGCAAACTTACCGGTGGTCCATGTCTTTCTATGAAATGTACATACCGATGGATGCGTTTATCTTATTGATGTTGTAATTGCCATTGTAATCGTAAATAATATCTGCCAGCATCATCATCATCGTCATCATCGGCATCCGTCGATCATCCGTCAACCATCAATCATCTGCGGACGTTCTTCTGCCGTGTGCTGCATGAACGCCTTTGCGATCGCTTGTGCTGGTGTGTTCCATGTTGAAATCGATACCGCAAGTGTTAATTTGTGATTTATTACGTGCCATAACATCATCCTGCATCTGGTACGAAAGCAGCGGAGCGTAGGTTGGGATGGTATTCTGTTCTGCGCTGGAATGTCGTGTATCGGAGGGTGTTATATTTCATGGTGTTTGGTGTTTGTCCAGTGTTACTGGATTTTTCTTCTCCGCTCTGCCAAATCTTTCTCTGGCTGGGCAGGTCTGTAGTTAGAGTTTCTTATCCGCTCACAGTTGGAAGGTTGCGTGTTCAAATCCCTGTCGGAGTTTGACACAGCAGCAGAGTGTCCTCTCTTCTCAGTCAATAACATGAGCACTATTTTTTCAAGAAGTTATCAGTGGTTCTCCTGCAGAATATACTCGTCCGTGTCATAGGAACGTGGAATTTCCACCACCGGTTCGGGACAGCCGATTGAGAATTTGCCGAGGTATAGCGCAGCCTAATATTGACTTTAGCACGGCGGGGGAAGCACTTCACACGAAACCTAATGCATTTCAATGACTTGTTCCACACAAGCACTCTACCGATGGTTGTTGTACGCATGTTTGGCCACCGCATACGTTCACTTGTATGAATAGGACCAAAATCACAAGCCGTTTTAGCCAAGGTGCCGTGAGAATGTGACCTCCCTGGGTGCACCTGGCAGGAGATGTTTGCCCTAAGTCTTTGTCGATATGCGCAAGCTGCAACCGGAACTACTGCTAGCTACTGGCTTCGGAACTGTTTGTCATTTCGATTTGATGGACAGGAACCTGCTTCAGAAATCCACTTAAACTCTGAGGTGTGTTTGCCAGATCGAGGATTTCATCCCCGGTTTAGAGGCCCTCTGGTTGGGTACCACCAACGGCAAACTTTAGGGCATTTAATTTTTGAAGGCAGAGGATCTTTCTTTTTTCTTGAGTGAACTATTCGTGTGCATCTTTATAATTACAGCGAAATCTACCGATGTGGCGTAAACTACAAACTAAACGAATGCACGTTCAGATTCTGCTGCAAAGAAAACAAAAGCTTCTCAACTGGCTAGGGATAGGTAGGAGGAAAGAGGCAGCCCTGCAATTGCCTGCTCACGGCACTGCTTGCAGAAGGGCCTCCACTTAGACGGAGCTCCAGAGAGCCACACGAAAGGCCATTTTTACCTACTCTTCCATGCTGGTGAAATATATTTGAACAAGTCAGTGTACCCACACTTCACCGCACTGCCCATCGACGAACTGTTGTGTGCCCGTGTATACCACTGGGTGGCCAGAGGCGGGGGGGGCAGATTTTAAGAAATTTGCCACATTGTTTCAAGTGCCGAGCTGATCGAACCAGCGGCCGCTGGATTGAGGTGTGCTAACAGTAGCACCACGGCAGCATTGACGGGTACAGGACATCATTTACGTGTCGCTAGACTGACTCATTGGTGCTTTGAGAAATCGCAGCCAAACCTTCGGGACTGTCTACCAATCCGGTCAGTCTGATGCCAAAATCCGGTGGATGTTGCCGTTCTGCCAACCCGTGAATTGTATCCACGTGTGTTGGTCACGATGAGAGCCTGCTTCTCCGAAGTGTAGTCATCCGTCATTTCAATGAACCTCTACTTACACCTGGTAAGCATTGTGTTTATCAGATGTGGCATATGCTTAAATTAATGGTTCCTGTGCATTTTAACACATGTTTCTATTGACTGTGTGCTTGTTTGCTAACTGGTACTTTAACAATGCTTTGTGTATGTTAGGATACATCAGTGGCTTGAGCATGTTTTTACTTTGAACGTCTTTTCGCACCGTACGTAGCCAACCGTGCTAATCGGAGGTGCAGGGAAGGACAACAAACTAAACACAAGAAGCACATATTCTCAGGTTTTTTCGGTAAAGTCACGTAGGTAAAAAACATTAAAATTAATGAAAGTAAAATAAAACAAAACAAAAATAAAATTCACGACGTTTCGGAGGCAACACAAGTCTCCGTCATCAGGTGGGACCGTCACAGCCGAATTAGCTCACAGCCGAATTAGCTGCATCAACTTGATGCAGCTAATTCGGCTGTGACGGTCCCACCTGATGACGGAGACTTGTGTTGCCTCCGAAACGTCGTGAATTTTATTTTTATTTTTGTTTTGTTTTATTTTACTTTCATTAATTTTAATGTTTTTTACCTACGTGACTTTACCGAAAAAACCTGAGAATATGAATCATTGCAGTCACGAAAGCTTCAAATCTAGAACAAGAAGCACATTTTTAAGAAATTAGTTTTCAATCTAGATTTAAAAGTGCAAAGCTCCGGTGGCTTTCTAATCTCGGAAGGAAGAGCTTTCCAGACGGCCGCAGAAGTGATGCGGTGACCGTCTACGTTTTATGGCTGGCCAAAAGCCGCTGCGAGGATGACCGGAGTTTGCGTGATGGTTAACTCTTTGAAGAGGTCAGCAAGGTGTTGTGGTTCATTTATGGCAAGAACAATCTGAACTAGTCCTGCCCCTCTCCCCCTTTCAACAACCTGCACTGACGAGCATTGATGAAGTAATGGTCAAACAACCCCCATGACCATTAAGGCATCGTGAGGCCTTTACTCAGCAGTGAAATGACAAAGGGCTGTACATTCTAAATTTTTATTATAATGATTTAAGTTGTAGTACTTAAGTAGTCATTTAAATTAATTACCATTGCTTTTGCTTATAATACTGTAGTGAGTCCAACTGAGTCGCAGACATTGTCTTGGGAGCAACACTATTTATTTCAGTAACTCAACACAACATAACACAACCTACACTTGGGTGTTGAATGCCCATCTAGCCACGCTACAGCAGAACTCGACACGGTTCACTATCCCGGTCCGGACCACAAGCTGGGTCTCGGACCGCGTGGCTAGAGGCTTCTTTTACCCGACGTGGACCTTCATCACCAGCAACACGAAGAACCCCGAGCCCCTCACGGACACCCCCCCCCCCCCTTATATCGGCCTGGACTGGGGCTGGCTCCGCCCCTCGCCCCGCCCACCTTCTAGATCTCTCGAGCTGTTTCCCGAAGGCTCCCGAGAGCTCTTTTAGACCATGTGACCGCCCAGCGGCCCCCGTCCACCGGTGGCCCCCCTCCAATATCATCCAGTCACGGGTCAGCAGGTCAAGCAGCGTATCATGCCCCAACGTAACCCTGGCTGGCTGACGCTCCCTCTCGCTCCCTTACCGGGAGCCCGCACCGCACACTGCTCGTGGTGCCTCCGCACTGACCAGCGCTCACCCAAACCCCGCTAGGGCTGGTACTACGCCCAGTAAGCGGGCTACACATAATGCCAACACATTATCCGCCGTGGCTTCGTAAGCCCGGCACCACACAGTGACAATCACAGTCACTACAATATTATCAACACTCAGGCAATATTTTTGCATCAATAAATATCACTTCCTTGGAAGGAAAAAATTCTCTTGTAGATGGAATGGTTCATGCCATAGGATGAAACAATGTGTTATCCCTATCATTAAGTACATTTTCCACGTTCTCTTTTTTCCCCAAAATGTGCATGGCCGATGTACCCATTCCTCAGTTAATCCCAAACGCGGTTCACAGTGTAATATACTGCTGTCAATGTGCTCTCGGCATTGCCCTTTCACCGAACACTTTGTATACACAACGCGAGAAGTATGTGCACGTCTGAGTGAGCGGGGCTCATGCGTATGTTCTATAAAGTACTCAAACACAAATACTTTTACTGGTGATGGCCTCAACACGGGGAGCGCGTGGAGGGGACCAACTTCAGCCAAACAAATACCGCAGCCTGTAATTTACCACCACCACCGCCACCACCGCACGGACATTTGCGGGCATGCGTGCACCGCTGTCTACGTTCCCAGGACGAGGCTGTGGAAATATGGAATCGTTAGCAGTGTTCACGGGAACACGTGGACCGGCCCCCACTTGCATGCGTGCGGGTGCAATTCTGCCCCGAGGCACCGGCAGCAGCGGCGGCAGCAGCGGCAGCAGCAGCCCCAGCGCCGCACATTCCGCGTCTGATTTATGCAACAACCTCGGCTCTTTTCGGGAGACGTCCTGCAGTGTCGCCCTTCCACCGCAGTGGTCGGTTCGGCCGGCTTTGTTTACCGGCCAGACATCTGTCGAAGGGCCCAAGCTGTGATTATGATTGTGTCTGAGACACTCTCCAGGAGTTTGATTCTAGATTACCCCAGAGACCAGCTCACAGCGTGCCGTGGCGAGGCGGGCAGCTTGCAAGGGCTTCCCGACTGCTAGCGTTGCGTCCGCGCGCGTTATCTGGCCGTGACTAATTTTTTTCCGCTGCCAGTCTGGCTTGCCCGCTTGCTTGGGCGCGCAGTCGGAGTTCGCTGCCAGGGGGTAGCCGTCGCTTCACGGCCGACACAGGGCGTCGAGCAGAGGATGTGCCTGCCTTTGTTCATCGCGGCTCGAGGTGTTGTGCAGCATGAATTGCTAGAAATGCCATCGGTGTGAATGCGGTACAACCGGCGCTGTCACGTTCATTTAAAGTTTACCGAGAATTAAGTGGGGGTGTGGTGGAGCGGTTGTTAGTGGAACCGTAGATGATTCAAATGCCAACTTTTCCTTGACGATTGCCAATCTGAGTACATGGCAGGTACGAGCATCTGCTTGACTTCTGGGTCCAGCCACAGGGTGGTTTAGTAACACGAGGTCATGTAAAGTGTGCCCATTATGGACATTGACAGGCACAGTGTTGAACAGTAACCCCAGCTGTGTTTAGTACGCCATCAATTTGGCCATGGAGGTGGTGCAGTGGTTAGCACACTGTGCCATTAACCCATTAACCTGAGTTCAATTCCTGGCCTTAACTAACATGAGTGGCGAATGATATCGGAACTGGTCTTGGGTCCTTTACCCTTCAGCAGCCCACACTGACTGGCATGGTGAAGTATGGTCGAACATCTCCCCATGACCAACGCAGCACGAGAAAGCCTATACCAAGCAGAGGATTGACAAAGGGCTGTGAATTCGTTTTTGTTATTTTGATAAATACATATTTATTTAAGATAAATATTCACTGTCATCTTGGCTTCCCCTTTTGCCATGTGCAGTTGCGGAGAGAACTGGAGAAGGGGACACTTTATCGAACTATGATGCACACAGAGAGGCGTTGATATGGTAAATGGTGAGACTACCTTAAACTGGTCTTGGCAATTTCAACTCAACAGAGAATGCCTGCGATTTTTCATTTAAAAAAAATCACACTTACCTGAAATGGCCAAAAGAGTTCGTTGTGATGGTGCTGCTAAGGATGGCAGCTGGTTATTGATGACAGCTGCTGAAGATGTGGAATCGAGTGTTAATATACAGTGAGGACTTAGACACCAGATCCTTTTGGCCTTTTGGAATTGCCCACTTAAAATCTATTCTAGTTTAAAAATCTATTGTCACCTGGTCGCCAATCATTGGCAGGCACGGCCAAATTAGACTCTACAGACCAGGCGGACGTGCATTCAATTAAGACATGCCCCGAAGGTCACTTGGGACCTGACAATTTAACGCTCAGCATACTAACTGCAGGTGGTGACAAATGCACGGCAGGGTATTGTCAGGCGATATACCTCAAGCATTGCGTCCCTGCTAATCCAGCAGCATTTGTTTTTAATGAAAACCTAACTCTGCCGATGAGGCCCAGTAGATCGAAGCCGGTCCAGCTTTTGCTCTGTCAAGTAAACGCTGCAGGACAACAATTGGTCTGGAAAGCCAAGCAGCTTATGGACTGAAAAATATAGTCATTTGGTTTTGGACAAACAGAGCGTAAACTAAAATGAACCGTAATGCTCCACAACAACGCATTGTGAATCTGCATCGCCTAAGTGGGATCGACCTCTGCTAAATATTTAATCGTTTGCCACTGATAACTTAACCGTGCTGTAGTTTGGTCGCCCAGGTTGGCTACGTTAAGGTCCAAAAGAACTTCATACATACATACAGGGTCATTTCTAGGTCGCGAGAAAGAGCATACCAGGGCATTTGCAGGCGATATACCCGAAGTGAGCTCGCTGTGCTTAAATCACCTGCTGTTGATGATAGAATCGTTTGCTCTTGCCAATAACTTACAATGGCATATTTGGGTGGCCCATGTGGCTAATGCTCTGTGGCAGTGCAATTTTGTACCGCGCACACTTAAACACAGGTCACGGCGTAGCATGCCAGGTTATTTGCAAAGTGACATGCCTCAAGTGAGGGACTTGTTTTCTTACATCGACCGCCGCTGCAAAAGGAATCCTACGCTTTGACAAATATTCAACCGTGCCGAGGTTGGGTGGCCCACGTGACTATTATGCTCTGTGGCAGGATAATGTAGTGATACCTTCTGGAGATCCTGGGTCTGAAGCCCTCCCAGGGGAAAGGTCAACAATATTTTTTTTTCTTTTGCAAGTGGGATGAGGTGGGAGGGGGGGGTGAGGTGGTTGTGGGGGCGGGGAGGGTTTCAAGAGGTGGTTGTTCTCAAGCCAAGTCGTTATTTCTCTCACCACATAGCTGACCCAACCCCGTAAAAGCAGATTGAATGAAAAGGCTGCAGGGGTTGTATCTGTGTATGTTGTTCCGTCATGAGCTCCTCGACTGGGGTGAGACGCACTGAGCCCCGTGACTCACACCTCTGGAATGATAGTAAATCACTGCGACTTTGTGAATGCTTAAAGCTTCTGGATTTGCCCACGGTTTAACTCTTGACAAACTAAGCCCAAACAGCCACGGTGGCGCATGTTTCCGTGATTGTGCTGTGCAGTACAACTCTCCGATCCGTTTTTAGGCCGCATTGCGTGTTGTTGTCGATGATAATAGTTACAGCAGTTTACACCTCGCGTGGTACTGCTTGGCATGACGACGAACGTTTCGTTCCACGTGCCGGGACCTTGCCGGCCGCTTGTGCCGAGCATCGCGCGGCACAACGGCAAAACTCGCCGGAAAGCCACGATTGGCACGGTCATCGCCGCCGTGCGTGCCAATTATTGCCCTGCGGGCCCTTTGTTGCGGAGGGGAACATTCCTGCCCACAACGCAGGGCCATATAACTCCGCAGAAACGCATTCAGAAATGGACACCCTGATAATTTAGTAGTTATGGGGGCAATTCTCCAAATTTGTTTCCCATGATAATGGAGCACAATGGCCCTCTTCTTACAAACAATGCGATGGACTCCCCCCCCCCTTCTCCCCACGTTCGCGCCAAACAAGCAGATGGCACGTTTGACTTGACAGTGTCATTACAGCAGGAGAGATTACGTTGGATTTTGAAATTGTCACTCTTTGGAAAAAAAAGAACCGCAAGCGACAACAAACCATGGGGGTACGCGGGGTACATAACCACGT
Organism: Lampetra planeri; assembly: GCF_965212315.1. Classification (NCBI taxonomy): domain Eukaryota; kingdom Metazoa; phylum Chordata; class Hyperoartia; order Petromyzontiformes; family Petromyzontidae; genus Lampetra; species Lampetra planeri. Next base: position 6,142,093 of record NC_136141.1, read on the forward strand.
CCCGTCGCCTCGTGTCGTTAGGCACATCGTCCACACGCAAAGATGTGAGATAATAACACAATGGGAAGTAAATGAAATCTGTATTACCACGGACACATTCAAATGGTTTGTTATGCCACGACGGAGTTGGCAAGGAAAATGTGTCCCACGGGTGACCTTTATCGGGGCAAGGCTATGAAAACAAAGTGTGTGTGTGTGCGCTTTAAACAATTTTCTTTTACCTCACGCACGATTGTTTAGGGGCTTTTTTAACCCGAGGAAGCGATGACCTTTTTGAGGTTTTGGTAACTAACAGGACATCCAGTGAAACGGTGCCAAGTTGGCACGGGAATGATTGCTTCAGGGAGGGACCCTGATCCAGAGGTCGCAAACGGGTTTTGATTCCTTACCCGTACCCGTACCCGACCGCACCAGGGTCGCAAACGGGTACCCGTACCCGGCCGTACCCTTACCCTACCCGTACCCGGCCGGGTACGGGTAGGGTAAGGGTACGGGTACATGATTGCGACCTCTGGGATGAAGCCATGTTGCGGGCGCGGGTGGGTTGATTCTAGGAACTTGAATTGTGAGAAGAGACAAGACGTTGGGAAATGAGTGACAAACGGTTACTCACCAGTGACTCACGGTCTACCCGTACCCGTACCCGGCCGGGTACGGGTAGCCGGGTATCGGGTAGGGTACGGGTATTGGGTACCCGGTTGCGACCTCTGCCCTGATCTGAATGCTTAACGCGCGCTACTGTGAAGCAGCGGTGACGTTCTGGATCTCGTGAGTGTAGTTGGGGTTTAAATACTTGAACACACCGGTTCCACCATTGCATAGGAGTTTGTGATGACGTTTCACAATGGCTCTGTTTAGCGGTATGTGTGTATTGATATTTAATAATGCACTGCTCTTTGTCAATCTCCCCTACTGTGTGAAGTCTTCCCCGTGAGTTGTTTGACCATACTTCACCATGATGGTGTTATAATCCACGTCATGATTCAATGCATTTCTCCAACTCGGGATCAGGGTCATCTACTCAACAATCAATTTATTTATTAACCACGGAAGTTAATTTAGTGGTCTCTCTTTGGCTGGAAGGGTCACTCGTCGATTTATCATGAGCTTAATTATATCGATGGGTCAATCTTTGCACCCTAGCATCTTCAATATTGTACGGGAAGCTTGGTTATCAGCATGCTCGCCACTGGGTCAATGGACACGCATTGATACAATTCAACACATCACAATAACGGTGGACTTTCACCAGGTTCATAACATTATTTTGTTTGTCGCGTGGTAAAGAAGATGAAAAAAGTAAATAAACACATTCATCTCAACACGTCACTCCCAATCTAGCGACTGCAAATGACCCATCACCAATGGTAGTATATATGCCCATCACGTATCTGCTCCGATCAATCAACCAACCAATCAAACATGTTTCTCTCGACATTCACATATCCGTTTTAATTGTTCAAGCGTCCACCCGAGCCTCAGTCCCCGGCCAATTGGATATCTGGCGAGTGGCACTTTAGTCGTGAGTTCAAATCCTGGTCGAGCGCTGGCTCCACGTGCCACCCCTCCAGGCTTTGTTCAACACGATGTCCACTTTGTGTGTAGTCACCAGTAATTGGCCTCGCCATAGTCTGACCCAATCCATCAGAAAATTACACGGTGGCGAGATGTTAACTGCCTCACTTGGTATGCAAGAGGTTGTGGGTTCGATCCCGACCCTGATGTCTGCTGTATATTTGGAATTGTTCTCCCCGTGGCCGTGTGGATTTTTCTCCGGGTCCTCTGGTTTTTCCATCCATATTTAGAATAAATATCACGCGTTTAGAGTATTTAGCTGTTATACATTTCCACGTGATAAGCCACTTCGTTGAGCTATCATTTGTGGCCGGGTCGCTTCTGAAAAAAGAACTACATTAGCTCAGTGGGCCTTACCTGGTCAAATAAAAAATTAACCCGTAAAAACAAAGTTTTTCACTATAAATCCTTTATATGCGTGGCGGCTAGAGTCCTCTCGTCCTCTGGCTTGAGATGGCTGCCACCTATGGGTCAGAAAATTGCCTGCCACCATTAAGCAATTGGTAATTAAATATAAAACACAAAATTCCTAAAAAGTGTAAAATTTTTGAATTTGTTTTCACGAAAATAAATTGTCACGCACAACGAGTCTGTGTGCAAAATGTCAGCTCGATTGGATCACGGGAAGTGGGTTAAAAAACGACCAAAAGATTTGCACGGTCGTAAGCGCACAAGCAAGCAAGCAAGTGAACTTAATATAAAGGATTTAAAAAATAGCTATTTTAAAGTCATAGTTTTTATTAGAATGCGAAATTTCAGAATTTCCACTGCTCGCTGAGGGGGCCTCCCAACCGTGGAGATGAATGCTACCTCCATTTCCCGTTTGATCAGGGAGATGCTTCGAATCGACTTTCATCAATCGACCCGAACTTTTTAACGCACCATATTCATAAAAAAAGCCGACACGTAAGGCGTGGATGCCACTGAGAAAATATAAAGGAAATTCGATGAAATAATAGACAAGAAGAGACTTGTTTTTAATCCGATATGAAAAGCGCAGATTGTGACGGCTGACCGGACTTTGAGTTGGCACGGACTGCCTTGAAGAAAGCAACGTGCAACAATGTTACACTCCAATGGCTCCGATGGGTTCGTACTCCCACAGGCGAGCGTGTGTAATAACCACGTTGGGGACAAAACGGTTTTTATTTCTTTATATTTTCTCAGTGTGCATAAGTGGATCCAGAATGTGTTTTTTTTCTCTTCTATTCTTTGTGCGTAGTTCACATGTCTGCGGTCAACTCCAGCACAGAGGGGTGTCACAGGGCTGACTCTTTCAGGATAATCAATGTCTTGGTTCAGCATTAAGTTGCATTATGCTCACATGATACAATTCACAGACTTTCCCGCAAACCTGGGAGCCGCCGTTTTAAGAATCATTTCACGTGAAAAGTCAATGAAAGCCGCCGAGTGGCGCATCTGGTAACGTGAGCCAGGAGTCAAAGTGCCTCCAAGATTCGGATAAATTATGGGGCCCAACACTGAGCCCTGAGCGAGCGGTGGAAATTCTACATTGTCATGGCAGGGGTTGGTCTCTCCAATGGACGATCATGGTTTGATGTTTGCACGGTTGAGCATGTTTGTGTATTAAAGTTAGTTGCGATAGTTAGAGTAGGTTACTCTTTCTTTCATTGTTGATTAATCTGTAGCCATTCATGCTGACCGATGTTGAAGATACATTAATTAAGTTACAAAAAAAACAACATTAGGAGCCGGTGTTGGCAGCGGTTCACAATCACAAATAATAAAAACCTACCTCATTTATCAGTAACACTTACTTTAAACCGAACAAAAAAAACGAACAATATAGGCTAAGTTGTCGGGAAATAACTTTTTATGTCCGTAAAGTTATTCGCGATTGAATGACTCCAATTTGACAGCAGTTTGCACTGCATCATTGCAAACACTGGCAACGGATAATTTACATATCGAAGTGCTTTTTAAATCTGAACAGCTCACAGCAGGGGCATCTGAAACGATCATCGCCGAGCTGCTGGCGATCACGTGGTGGACTTTTCCCAAATGTCAACGCGACACCACAGCTGGAGCGCGGAGGTTCAGAGGAGTGTGGCGCTCCTACGGGCGACACTTTCCCACGGGCCCAGCAGAACTTGACCGACACAACTGAAACCGCCGTTCAAAGCTGTAGATTCCTCAACGACGAACGATACATGTGTGGGACACCCTGCATATTGACGGGCGGATATTTATACAATTGTAAAATAAGAAGAAGAAAAAAACCCCCCCTCCGAATATAATGACTTTCCGCGTGAATTTTTGAGTCTGCACCAAGATATGGTCATGTGGAAGTAATATGACTCAGGCCGCTGCTTCGAGTGCCAATAATCTGCCGTGAATGCTCTGTGATTGTTATAGCCGCGGAGCGGTTGTGCCGAGCTTCCCGTAACAGTACAATGCGACTCACAGGAAACATCTGCTCCCACTCCCCTCTGCCCCTCTCTCCCTCTCCCTGTTCTCTCTCTCTCTCTCCGTCCCTCCAGCGCTGAAGCGGTCCTTCGAGATCGATGACTTGGAGCAACTGCCGTCCGGCGCGACCATGGAGGTGTCCAGCCCCGGGGGTGGCCTGCTGATTGAGGAGAAGCCAAAGTCCGCCGTCGCGAGCTTCCAGGAGTCGAAGCGTGCCGAGCTGAGCAGCCCTCTCGGCTCGCGGCACGTGACGAGCCTCGTCCACACGCCAAACTCAGGCGCCAGGGCCAGCCCAGACTTCGGTGCGGGCTTCTGCCCCATTCCCAACGCCCGGGCCAGGGCCTACAATGGCTCCGGCTTCACGCTGGGCGAGCCGGTGCACTTGAGCGCCGCCACCGGTCCCAAGGCCTCCGTGAGCATCGTAAGCACCAGCAGCAGCGGCGGCGGCGCCTCCAGCCCGAGTCCGGCCACGCGGCCCAAAATGCGCTCCGTGTCCAACGTGGACGCTCCGAACATCGACCACCAGCCCGCGTCTTCTTTCGTGCAGAGCCCTGCGTTCCAGCATTCGGCCGGCAGGAGCAACGGAGCTTCCGCGAGCTTCACCGTCGTCCCGAGTGCAGGCCTAGCATCCAGGACCAGGCCCAGCAATGGCATTAAGAGCTCCATTTCAATCGACAACCCCGATCTCTCCTACTCTTCCGGCTCTGCCTTTGGTCCTGGAGTGATTTCCGCCGGCAAACCGTCGCCGCATTCCAGATACAAGCCTCAAGCCGAGTACAGCAGCACCCCCATCGCCAGGGCTTATGAAAGCAACTTCAACGCAGCATCAGGCGGCAGCGGCGTTTCTGTCCCTCGTGCTTCCCAGAGCTTCAGGGTCAAGCCGTCCGACGGCTCGAGCTCGCTCTACAGATCCAGCTCCCTCAAGAGCCCCGACTACGTCGCGAGCACCAGCCTCGTGCTGAACGCCGCCCCCCCTGCCGCCAAAGTCACCGGGCCCGGCGGTTACACGCACAAGGCGAGCCCCACCGTGAGCCCGCGCTACCGATTCCCCAACGGCTCCACCTCGTCCATCTCCAGCTCCAGCTCGTACGACGAGCAGAATCTGAGCGGCGCGGCTCCGGGCTACGCGGGGAGCGTGGGACGCTCCCTTGGCGCAGGCGCCAGCGTCAGCCGCGCCTCCATCTCCTCCGTCGGGACCGAGGGGAGCACCGCGCCTGGCACGGCCGAGCCCGTGGGGAGCCCCGTCTTCTCGCCGTCGCCGTCCGCCGGTGAGCCGGTCTCCGTCGCGGCGTCGCGCTCCGGCTCTGCGTCCAGCGGCGCCGACAGCCACGGCAAGGGCGGCAGCCCGGCCCCCAGCCCCGTCCCACGCGGGGGGGAGAAGCAGGCCCCTCGTGGCCCGCCGCCGATGGCCCCCGCGGCCACCGCCACCGTCGCCGCCGCCGCACCCCCGCAGGCCTTCAAGCCGTACCATGGCCACGTCGACGGGGAGGTGCTGGCGCCAGCGACGCTGGCAACCTCGGTCCACGGGTCGCAAGCGGCGGCGGTGACACCGCCGCCATCGTCACAGCTGCCCTTCAAGGAGCAATCATCTCCGAGGCCTCAGGTGGAGCGCAGTCAGCAGCAGCAGCTGCAGCAGCACCGGCAGCAGCAGCAACAGCAGCAGTTTCAGAAGCAGCAGCAGCTGATGCAACTGCAGCAGCAGCAGCAACAGCAGCAGCAGCTGATGCAGCAGCAGCAACAGCAGCAACAGCAGCAGCAGCTGATGCAGCAGCAGCAACAGCAGCAGCAACAGCAGCAGCAGCAGCTGATTCAGCAGCAGCAGCAACAGCAACAACAGCAGCTGATGCAGCAGCAGCAGTTCCAGAAGCAGCAGCTGCAGAAGCAGCAGCAGCAGCAGGAGCACCCAGTGGTGGCTGCACGGGTGTCTGAAGCGAGGATGGCAAGTCCAGGAGGTACGATCTCTTAACTAGCTGACGGTGTGGTCATGGAAACACGTATTTGTTTGTGCCTGTGTGCGTGTGTTTCCAGCGGTAGTGGATTTGTTACCACACTTCGGCACAAACCTGAGTCCGCGCGTTGGCCGTGGCTAACGTTGGTGACCGTGTCCGCGGCCTTGTCTAGGTCGACTCAGCCTTAAATTAGTACCTGGTGTGGTGTGCAAACATCAGCACTGGAAAGACGAAGATGGCTGGGTGTGGAACTCTCGTGTGTTGTGCTTGCTGACAGGACTTGTGCCCCTCACAGTCTGAAAAGCCTTCATGGAGGATCTCTGTTTTTGTGTATTCAGAGATGGGACGTTGACAAGTATCTGAGAATTTTTTTTGAGAAGTTTTTTTTTTGCGTTTTCTATACCATGTGAGTTTTACTTGGGGGTCTTTATCAATGTATGGCTTTACTTGGGACATTATCAATGATGGGTTTTATCAGGGAAATGATCAATTATGGGTTTTACCAGGGCCCTTATCAAGAATATACATTCGTGAGCAGATGTTGCTAAACAAAACAAAATCTGTTTGACAATTGACCTCTTCTTCACGAATTCCCGAGAGCAAGCATAATGCTCCCTCACTGACGACACGCGATACATATTCTGCGTACGCACGGACACTTGGTGATTTTGGTGAAAGCTTTTTGAGGCCTAAGACTGCTTCAGAGATGAATTGCCGCTGATGATATGATGATAGCCATGGCCGGTAATAGAACCCGAGCTGCAGAGCACCAATCACCGCACCATCTGTCTACCACTCCTGCACAAGGATACTGTGCGTATATCTTGCGTACGTTTAACACGGCTTTTACCTCACCAATGAAGCTTTTGCTGTTGGAATATATAAACGATTGTCTGGGTATTATAGTATACGTTCCGTTGATGCGTGGACTTGAAGGGGTCAGTTGAAAATATGTAGGTGTGTTTAAAAGACCTGCATTTAAAACGATCCTCAACAAAAATAACGCGATCGTATCTTTTGCGGCTTTCACATTTTTTTTTCTCTCCCGCGAGAAACCACCGATACGGTTACCACTTTGGACAAAAAAAAACATCTAACTTTGTATATATACATTTTTTCGTGAAGTTAAATTGCAGTCAACAACGGGATGCTTAAGGTGGATCAACGCGAAGAGACGTGGACAACTCGGAAAAAGGACACGTCCGTGCAATGCCGAGAGCTCGTCGCAATCGCCCGTCACACCTTTTAGAGCCACAAGAATTGTTTGCCGCGCAGTCCGTGCGTGGAGCATGCCTTCACGCCACCTCCCATCGAGATAGTAGTCCTGGCGTAGTCTCTCCCTCTCTTGTGGATCCACCCATGACGAGCGACTCGTAAACTTGAGCGTGGAGGCGGGCAGTGGGGTGGGGATAGCCACCGCTTGGTGTCGAGCTTCCAGCTGCACCGATTGGATTGGGAATTCTCTGGGGTTTTTCGCAAACGAACTTTTCTGTCCTATTATTGTTCATGCCACACATCGGGGTAAATTGCAAGCAGGCTTGGCTGCGTATTTGACAGTCGACAATGAAAATTCATGTGCAACGCTAATGTTCAATTCAGGATTGTTGTTGATTCATCCTGAAACATCTACCGTCACCTTGCACATGGATACCTGCTGCTTGTGCTTTATTCACATTGTCGAAATGAATTTACAAAATGCTCCTTTCCTCACTTTTCTACGCTGAAAACCTTACCACCACTTCTACCAATAATGATAACAACACCCATTATTTATCACGGAAAACCTCAATGCATCTCAAGACCTGTATAAGAAGGATTCTGCATTGAGTTGTTTTGCCATGATCATGAATGAGTGATCAGCTTTGTGTGTGAAAACTGGAGAACTGGAAAAAAACCCATCATGCACTCTGACCTCCCAGCGCCATGCCTACGGCACCTGGCAAGCCCTGGCATCTGCAGGCAACTGCCAATTTATCCATTACAGTATCAATTAATTATGCAACACCTTAACCGAATATACATTAAAAGACAAGTTTAACACTTTGCGGGTATGAACCATGAATTACAAATCACAGAATAAAAATAAATTGTGCAGCAATTTGTGTAAACAAAGACTGGCCGTTGCCATGACAATGTGGACATTACACCAGTGAAGATGACTGCCAATTAGTGCTCATTTGAGCTTTAAGACGCTGGCCTTTGGTGAAATGTTTTGTTACCAAAATAAATTAAACGTTGTGATAATTTGGTAATGCGGGTCTGCATTGTGCAGAAATGCAATAAACCTAAAATGTATGCTGCCAAAAAGAGTACATTTCACCATTTTTTGTTTATATGGGAACTTCTACAAACTTGCACAAAGTAGTGATGATCCAGTCATTTTTTTTGCCAAGCATCAGAGGAAACCACATTAACGCCAAGCCGCGAATGAGGCTGTATATCTTCGAATGTCATCTCTTTAAACAATAGACTCGTGTTAGTGGAAATCCGTCGTTGGAATATTCTCCTAAAAATGGGAACATCACGTTGGTAAACTGCACTGGTTATTGCAATTCACATTTATAATCGGGCAATGCCTTAAGCAGACGCCCATGACCAAGCACGGGCGTTGTGCTGAGCAATCGTTTTGTCTGAAAACGTAGCGGCATTAACTCTTTAATTCATTTAGATTGCATAAGGTAAGCTGGTTAGTAATTGGATGGGGAGTCTGCCAATAAATGATCGGAGTTGCAGGGCTTGGCCTGTGAGGCGGCCAGGAGATAACAGCACAGCAAAGGATTTCTTAAATCTGTCTGTGTGGAGCTTTGTGTATTCTGGGTTATTCTTATAAGCCCAACACTCATCGATGGAATTAGCCAATCATCCCAATGCAATGCAAGACCCTCCTGATACTCGGTGAGGCTTTCCTGGGTAAATACAGGGCATTATTATTAGTATTTTTAAGTGATTGACAAACCTTGAGTGGCAACATTTGGAAGGCTCTCTTGAGATCACAGCACTTCACCAATAACCCGATGTCCACAGATCTGGCACACACGCAGGTATGCATGAGCACCTGTGCGGTCATGCCAACCTGCATGAAAGTTAGCCGGTGTGATACACACTACACTACCTGGTTAAGGGCAAAGATAAATAATTTCCTTTTAAGGTGGTTAGAGTTTCGCTTGATCTTGGGTTGACTGCGGATAGTTTTTTGTCCACGGAGGAATGCGCGCCGCACGTAAATGCGAGTGTTGGAGCATGGCGATACGTAATCGATTTTTATCTCGGGCGGAACGCAAAGGCTACGATGGGTGTGGTTGCTCTTTATTATTTCCACTCGATTCAACGCACTGGTGGGTCTACGATAACGTACCGCGGTTGGCGACGGTACGGATTGCTGCAGTTTGCGAGGATATCAGAGCTGCGAGGGCAATTTACCGTTCACGGTGAAGGTAGCGCTTGAGAATGAGCGGTTGTTACGATTTGTGCCCGTTTCTGAACCCGCTGCTGGACGAGGGCATCCCCTTCGCCACGTCGGTCGTAGGGACTGTTTGGGCTGACTTTACCACGCCGCTCCGTTGCGAGTTTCTGCGAAGGTGGTCTTGGCCAGCGTGATCTCGGAGGGCGCTTGGCAGCGGCAGTCAAGCTCGCGGTGCGACAACTACTGTGCCACTCCTCCGTCCACCGCCGGAAATGTTAGGAACGATGTATCATCGGAAAAAGATTAATGCGAGATGTATTTGTTTGATATATGAATAAGGGCACCAGGGTGTCATCAGAGTTCAAAAATGTGCCCCCCACTCCCACCACTCCAGCAAAATTTGTTGACAGATTGGCTCTCTATAGTTGTAAATAGAGCAGTTATCAATCTTGATTTGAAGTTTTCGTGACTGCAGGGATCCTTACCCTTTGGTTCTTTCGGTAAAGTCACGTAGGTATAAAATAACATAAATTAAATCACAGGTGGAGAAATCACAGCAAGAAAATTTTCCCACTTCAGCAAAACATTTTTTTGCTATGGTTTTCCCACCTAATGATGATTGCTTGTGTTGCAATCGAAACTTCGTGATTTAATTTATTTTATTTTATACCTTCGTGACTTTACCGAAAGAACCAAAGAGCATGGAGCAGGTATTTGATTGCGTTCGAGTCGCGTCTTGAAAGACGAAACACCATTGGCTCGATTCATGCGCTGGAATTTGTCACCTTTCCACCCAATTTTGTGCGTGGAAATGCCCTCGTTGGTAGAAGGTCGCAAAGCTGTTTTTGCCATGAGATATTGTGGCACGGGCTCCAGGCTACGTTCACGTTGCCCGAGTGTACTCGCAAAAACGCTATAATAGTTACGATAATTCATCCGTAGTGTTGCTGTCCAGTTATAATTATGATCATTAGGATGGCATTGATTTTGATTGGGAATAGAGATCGAGAGATACGTTTGGATGTCAGTGGATGATGAATGAATGGACTCCCGTTGATGCATAGATATATGTTGAGTGCGTGAATGATGGAACAAGCGATTAATACACATCCGAGTTGGCCCATATAGAGTGCCGTTCATAATTCTGCGGAGACAGACGATGAGTGGTCTGCGTTTCCCAGAATGCCTCGTGGTTTCCGAGAAAAGCCAAGCGCGCTCCGTGCAGTTAATTTCATGATTTACGATTTTCCATTCTGTGGAGGCTCAACGCACAAACTCCCCACTAGAAGCCCCATTGGATACTTTTTGCTACAAATCGGACGCTGGCTACAAATTCGTAATGATCTCAATCACCCCTCCACCGCAATGGTAGGCTCCAAATTGAGCGCTGTCCCATGAAGCCAGACACCGAATTTGGATCGCATCATTCATGTTACAGGGGTGATTTGGGACTTTTCACTTTCGCAGATAATGTCCTCTGGTTCGCCTGTGGAGTGACTCAAGTGTCTGGCATCTGCTTACCAATGGAATGTGGAAATTGATACCACTGGTTCGGGACCACCAGTTAAAGATGGGCAATGCTCTGTAATCATATCATGTGCTTGATTTACAACTCCACTTAATCACACTTGGAATGCAAAGTATAGGGCGCAGGGTGGCAGTAATGTATGCAACTGTCACGCGCTGCTGGGGCAATCAGAGTGGTTTCATTTCAAGGGCGGCCTGGCGAAAAAAAAGATTGGTGAAAAGAAAAGGAAGGGGGAGTGTTTTTGAGAACGTATTAATGTGCCGTGACGTTAAGGCATGCAAAGCAAACATTATAGTTATGTTTTTTTTACGTTTGTAAAAAAAAATGCTGATGCATGCATAAAGTTACTTTTTTTTTATAAAAAAAAACAGCGTTAGGCAAAGAATACTGTTCGTTGCAAGGAGTACTCTTTTCTCACCTTATTTGGTAAGAGTCTATTGATTGTGTTATATCTTTTTTTATCGACGGAATTCATATATTGGTGAAGAAAGTGGTCAGCAAGCGAAGGCCGTCTTTCGAACGTGGAGCGGCTCGCCGCAGTGGTTCTGCTCGCTGTACGATGAACCCCGGTTCATCCGAGTTCACTTCCCCGCCGGCCACAGCTATCACTGACGCGCGGCGGATATCCCTAACCCATCCTGCGTACTCGCCTTCATCAGACCCGCGTGGGGAAGTATGTTCAAAACAAACCCCCATGCCCGGACACGGTGTGGGCAAGCCCTTCATCGAATGGGTGGATTGACAAATGGCGGTTAAAGCGTGTTCTTGTGCGTGGGTGTTGAACTTCTTGCGCACCGTACGTAACTAACCGCGCGAATGCGACGAGCGGGGCAAGGACGACGCTTATTACGTGCGCGCGTAAAATACACTGCTATATACGCATCGAATGGGGAGTCATATGAGTTGAAACCTTGATATTGTTTTTAAAATCCAGGGCTAAGGCAAGCGTGCCCTTCTTTGACAGCTTATTTAAAAAACAACAACTCGTGCATGCACTTACTACACCTGGTCCCAGTCAAACTCTGGGCTGGATTATTCATTCTTGCCGCCCACCCCGTTGGGATCCGGGCTGTAACACGGCAAAGAATGCAACACGGAATGCTGCTATTAGTTGTCTGATTGCTTAAGAAGCAACATACGCTTGGGAACAGGTAATTGAGAAAATCCTGTCAAACATCTGCGTGCGCGATCGCACAAAAATAACCTCGTTTGCTCATTGAGACCACAGGAGACGGTTCTGTTCGCGAGCCCTTATTGAGGCCCTGCATGGCACACGATGGGGTAATGGGACCGGCCACCTAAGGGGCCGTCCATAAATGACGTCACGCGATTTTGGACGATTTTTGACCCCCCCCGCCCATCGTCACATGGCGTCACAAAAAGTCAGACCCCCCCCCCCTGAAATATGACGTCACAAAGCTCTGTTCCCCCCCCCCCCAAAAATAAAACATGCTTCAAATCGCTTTAAACTATTGTCATTGTAGTTGCGTATTTAATGTGGCGCTGCACTCTGATATATATTTAATTGAGTAGAACGTGTTGTCTATATTTATTTAAAGTTGCGCATTTTCACGTGACGTCACATTTCTCAACCCCCCCCCCCTCGTCACACATCGTCACAAATGTCTGACCCGCCCCCCCCTTTGGTGCGTGACGTCATTTATGGACGGCCCTTAAGTGAACCTAGACACAAATAGCTGATGGCTGTGCTTTCGACGTAACTAACACTGCCCACCACTTGACGCACACAAAAGACAACGTCCTTTGATAATAATAATAATATAATAATAATAATAAAACAACGTCGTTTGTTGCGTCCCTACAAGTTGTTGGGACAAGTACTGAGTTGAGCATCTTCTTATGTAAGTCTGATGGAGCACACCATGGGTGGTGTGGTCATTACCACCACACCTGCCTTTGTCTTCCCGCTGCCGATATTTATAGACACAGCACTGGGTACTCATTAAAGGCAGAATTAGCTTCTTTCGCAAGGCAATGTGAATTTTTGCAACGGTTTGCATACATCGAGGTGATTAAACCATTCAAGCAACTCCCCCCCTCGATGGAATCTACACGCAGTTCTCCTGTTCAGCATTTGGCCCCTTGATCTGTGCTGTGCACAATCGGACAACACGACAAATGCTGCCAACTGGCTACCGGACTTCGAGCCGTCGTGCGTCCGGCATGAATCTCACTTGATACAGCAATCGTGCTGTGACAGTTCCTCCTGAAGACGGAAGCTTGTGTTGCCTCCGAAACGTCGTGATTTTTATTTTATTTTTATTTTACTTTTATAAAAAAAAATATTTTTTTATTTTTACCTACGTGACTTTACCGAAAAAAACCTAAGAATATGAATCCTTGCAGTCACGGAAGCTTCAAATCTAGAATGAATGGCAACGTTAAGGCCGAGTCAGCCTCGGTAGGAATCGTCACAGCTTTATGTATAACTTGCCGCTTGCATTGACCGTTGTTGGGAATTAAAGATTAAAGTCGGGCAGCACAGTACGCTGACCACACAGACGCACGAAACAACACCTTCACCTTTTCAACTCTTTCCGTGTTCGCAGACGGAGATGCCTGCTGGATCGTCGCCACTTGATAGTGGCGGCGCACATTTGCAGATGGTTTGAATGGATGGCCAGCAAAGTGCTATCAGTGTAAACAAACAGATCCGGGCTTATCTTTGCACTGCTAGAGGGGGGGTGGGCACAGATTCGACTGGTGGATAAGGTGGCCTGGGGCGAAACTTATGCCGCAGAGGTCAGCAGGTCACGCAAAGGGCATCCAAGAGAGCAGTAATTAGAAGCAGCCTTTGCTGAAAAGTGAGCACAGTCATTGTGCTCCTTTCTCTGGCCTCTTATTTTGTGCGTGTTTTTCTTATTTTATATTATTCGCGGGATGCTCATTATATGACAGGACACACCAGGATGTCCCAATATAACATAATGGGCAGGATATCCTTGGCGTGTCACACCGAGCGAGCGAAGCAGTTTACGTGACTGCTCACGTCATGCCAAGTGTGTCGATACAAGACACAATACATGAATGTTGATGATAATATTCTAGTAGAGAACCTGTTGCTCTGCAACGGAGAAAGAGAGACGGCCATTATTGTCGTTTATTATTAATAATAAAAATCCAAAATAACATGTATGGAGATGTTTTTTGAAAGTTATATTCTGTACGCTTTAAATGATATTTTTTGACAAGACAAGTAACATTAATAGGAGCACAAATTGCAAAATTTAGAGCCATTTGAAATGAACCGTTTCACTTAGTGCCACTTCTTCGGTGTCACTATCTGTTGTTATTATTATGTCTTCTGAACTTCTTCCGCCGATTAAAGGCAATGTTTATTTCTTACACAGAAAATCCTGTTTAGCCAGCTACCCTGCTAATTTCGCGCGCAACATCCCGCAGCCCGCAGCCACTAACAATAGATGTATTGTTGTGGTAGACAGGAGCCCAGCCAGCAGCCAGCCAGGAAATTGGAGGTATAGATGAATGTGAATAGCAGTATGATGAAAGTGCATTAGTTTATCGACAAGAGGCACAACTGAGCCTTGGGGTACTCTTTACAGGAGGGTCCTGTTGAGAAGTGCGCCACGGTGCCGAGATGTTAACTACCTCGCCTGATATACAGGAGGTCGTGGTTTCGATCCCGACCCTGACGCCTGCTGTATATTTGGCGTTTGCGTGTTCGCTCTCCCCGTGGTCACGTGGCTTTTTCTCCGGGACCTCCGGTTTTCCCCTCCACATTTAGAGACATGCGTTTTAGAGTATTTGGCTGCAATAATTTCCACGTGATAAGCCACTTCGCTGAGCTATCATTTGTGGCCAGGTCGCTTCTGAAAAATAGTTTTTTAGCTAAGTGGGCCTTACCGGGTAAAATAAAACAAATGTTCAAGGGACACAGCAAGGGTGTGATGAATATATATGTTCAACTTCTTTCATGCCATACAGTTAGCTACGTACAGTTCGAAAGAAGTTGAACATACATACGTACGTGGCGTTTTTTTTTTTACCATACTTCACCACGCCATGTCAAACACATATTTGGGGTGGTCTTCACCCGGGCAGTCGATTGACAAACGTCTGCGAATTTACGTACATTTCACCATCCAGAGCAGCTGTACTTTGCCAGCACAAAACTCAGTTGCTTGCGCGAATTGTAAAGGTCACCGCGTGCAAGGGGCTGACCCCCTGAGATGCGGTCACCCCTGCGACTGGGATGAGGCCTCTCTCTTCTTTTTTGTTTTATTCCAAAATCCCAGAGGGCTTTTTTTCCCCTTGTTTATAAATCGCACTTGCCAAACGCAACAGCCCTGTGGAGCGCCGCATGATTTATGTCGCTTGCTAACTCTTCCTGTGACCTACGACTTACTGAGATTCTTGCGTACCCCAAGACAAAAATGACCCGTATAGCCTCAACAGACCGTTGGGGCAAGTGCTGTTAGCGAGCACCTATGAAGGCCGGAACAGTACACGAGTGGGTGGGTGGGTGGCCAGCACCACGCCCAGTCGCCTTTGTCTCCCCAGTGCCGATGTTTACACACCGCACCAGGTACTCATTTGAGGATGAGTCGACCTAGGGGAGGCCCAGGACCGGTTCAGATAATCGTCACCGGTATTGGCTGTGAGCGGGAATCGAACTCGGGTCGCCGGGTTCGTAGCGCAGCGTAGCGCTAACCGCTACAATACCACTCCCATTACACGCACACACGCAAAGCGAGTTCAGGAGTGATTGTCGGCCGGAGTTTTGCCTCGAGTGTCTGTTTTGTGTCCTTTTCTTTTTTCTGACCTTAAGCGTTTTAAGTGAAGCTTTTCCTTCGAAGCGTACGTAAATAATAATGTGGGAGCGTTTAACTAAACAAAGGAGTTGACTGATTTCTTTAAAAAAAAAAAATCTGTTTTAATGCGTGATCTGATTTTGAGCACTTCAGTTTGCCAAAAAAAAAAAGCTTATCTGCCATGAAATCGCGCTGACGGCTGAGGTCACAGTGAAAGAGAAAAAAAAAGTAAGAAAGAGAAAGATAAGAACATAATTTAAATGTGAACAGCATCGTATGGGGGGTGGGGGGGGCTGCTATATAAAGATGAATGCGGCATTGTGTGTGATAACACAACAGCAACTCTATTCTCAACCGCAGCACAGCATTGCATATCGGACCATCGCATAGCCATTGTGCGACCACACCCCAGTGAGTGGTGGCTCTGTTATTTTCTACAAATGTTCACAAATGCAGCCCTTTCGCAGACACCGCGTGGATGTACGTCTAATATCTCGTAGATTAACTTACTCATAAAGTACAAGAATGCATACTCTTTGGTTGTATTTGGTTAAAAATAAAATAAAAACAACTAAATTAAATCACGACGTTTCGATTGCAACACAAGCAATCGTCATCAGGTGTGACAACCACAGCAATTTTTTTTTATTTTTTGTTTTCACCTACGTGACTTTACCGAGTTAAACCAAAGAGTATGGATCCTTGCAGTCACGAAAACTTCAAATCTAGAATTACTGGAATGCAATTTCTCACCTTTAAAGCAGGTTGGCAAATACATTTTTTGTCCAGTAACCTATTAGTGCACGGTGTAACTAAGTTTACAGCGAGGCAGATATGCGACATTGTGCTCTTAATAGCTGGTTCACCGTTAGAACTGGGTATTTGTAGTGTGTCGTTGGTAAGTGGATATAGATTTTTGTTGGAATACCAATCAGTATTGGGTCATGCTGAAAAATGTATACGTTTTATTTGAACAGTGTGCTCAAATGCAGCGACTGTTTGAAAAAAATGTGTTAAAATAACTTTGGTTGATATTGTTTAGCAACAAAACCCCCAAAAGACCTACATGAAATCTTACATGCAATAGGTAAGCATATCGATAAGCATTTACAGTATAATCATCACGATCCATGGAGCAGAAAGCCCTTAGGTATCCACTGCACACTTCATCAGTTGTTTCCATTTGCAGTTTCCATAATTATACTAGATATTAAATGATAAGAACCAAGAAGATGAATCCCTGCAGTCACGAAAGCTTTAAATCGAAAATTAAATGATAAATTATATAAGTAAACGATTTTCTAATTATATTGACGTAATTAAAACAATGGGGTCGGACGGCGATGGCGCACGTGGCCTGTACTCCATCACCATGGAATTCTTTAGTTCCGCCCCAAATCGTAAGTTTGCATTTTCTATTCATATATTGATCATTGGAGATGCACAGCAAAGTGCTTGCAACAGAGGAACCACACAATACCTCGCTAATCTCGTCAAGGAACATGAACCAACAAGCCAACTCCGTCTTAATTTTGGAGCTTTTCGTGACTGCAGGAATTATTCTTTGGTTCTTTCGGTTAAGTCACGTCTAAAGATAAAATAATAAATTAAATAATAGCATATTACGACGTTTCGATTGCAACACAAGCAATCATCATAGCTAGATTTTGTTGCTATTTCTTTTATGCCTGAGGATGATTGCTTGTGTTGCAATCGAAACGTCGTAATATGCAATTATTTGATTTATTATTTTATCTTTAGACGTGACTTAACCGAAAGAACCAAAGAATTAGCCAACTCCGGTCATCCTCGCAGCAGCGGCTTTTGGCTGCCCATCGAACAAAGGCGGCGGTCACCGCATCGCGTGGCGCTTTCAGATGCGCTTCTGCGGCCATCTGGAAAGCTCTTCCTTCCGATATTAGAAAGCCACTGCAGCTTTTTACTTTTAAATCTCGATTGAAAACTAATTTCTTTAGAACTGCTTTTTATGTTCAATTTGTTGTCCTTCCCCCCACATCTCCGATGAGCACGGTTGGCTCTGTACGGTACAAAATAAGTTACACGTACAGCCACTTTAAATAACAGTCCCCTTCATCTTTTGTATGGCGTTTTAAAAAAGTTAGCAGCTGAACGTACTCTTTGGTTCTTTCGGTAAAGTCACGTAGGTATAAAACATAAAATAGCAATTAAATCACGACGTTTCGATCGCAACACAAGCGACTGCTATCAGCATTTGTCCTGCTGCTGTATCGGTTCCACATGATGATGGTCGCTTGTTTTGCGATCTACCAAAGAGTATGCATCCCTGCAGTCACGAAAACTTCAAATCTAGCTGAACGTAGTTCGCTTGTTCCTCCAGAATACGCGCGTTGAATCGCGGCGTTAATCGCCGATTCGCGCCCGCCGATGGTTTGCACCTCACCGCATTCGTAGCGTGCCGAGTCCTCGATCTCCCCACGGTAGAGGATGTCCATCCACACCTACCCCGTGGACAGAACAGTGGCCCTAACGTGAGGTGGGCGGGCCTGTTGCGCACCGCCGGAGGCTGATGAATCGTGGATTGTGGACGGTTAAAAGTCGCGCCGCGGAAGAGGCCTGCCGAGCAGAGCAAGTGACCTTGTGCCCGCCGCCGGCTTGAAGTGGAGCCACGTGGTAGGCGGCCATGTCTCCGGGGAGTTTCCCCCCCCCCCCAACCGATTTTTGCACGAATTATAATTGAGCAGAGTCCCCGAAGCAGCAACAAACACCCTCCGCTGCTAAGGAGGGACCCAAGGGATGGGGGCCGAGTTGCAAGAGCTCCCCCTCTACCATTCATAACATCCTATAAACACGAAGCGAGGTCATAGGCAATCGATCGGTCGAGCAAGTGTTTATTTGCGACACGGAAAGCACCCGTTTAGCCAGTTACCCAGCTAGTTTGCGAGGGAGATTCGTGGCGCTATCAGCACCGAACAACTACAACACCGGCGGAGTGATCCGTACGGGGGAACGGGCTGCAACGGAACACAATGGTACAGAGGTACAGAATGTTAATCACAGAATATTTTAGTAAAAACTTATTTTAAAGAAACTTTTAGAAGGCCGTGCGGCAAATGGCTTGTGTATAATAGTATATAAGAATAGGGTTTTCCCCTTTTTTTCTGGAAACAAAACTGAACCCTTTTTACAAGGAATCATGTCTGTATTAACCACAATACTTGTGGTCAGAATGCAAAGAAAAAACATACTTTGATAATATATGCATTGTCCTTGACACTGATTGGTCCACACCAGAGACAGCTTTCTTTTGAGCCTCGTCTCAAACGCTGTTAGACCAGAGGACGTCAGGAGATAAATATGGGAAGGAGGCATACTTTGTTTTCGACTAATCGAGGCATGTTGAAACAAAGATATGCAACTGCAAAATTTAGTTTTGTTCGCATAGAATCCAAAACGATAAATGTTGGAAGGGTGGAGTGATGGTGCAGTGGTTAGCGCACTGCGCTACGAACCCGGCCACAACTAACGTCAGTGGTGAATGATATCTGGACGGAGTTGTGGGCTGTCTCTTCTCAACCCGCACTGACCAAAGTGGTGAGGTATGGTTAAACAAAATTAATGAGGCCTCCATCCAGCAGTGGATTGTTAAAAGCCTGTCCACTACATTTGCTATTGTTTCGTGTTTACAGAAGTACGTGTAATGCATTGTGCAAGATTGATTTGCACATGATTATCAAAGTCTTATTTTTTTTGCTGCAAATTTATGACAATCGAATAACCAAATAAATAAAAAAAGGCTAAATACCAACACCATCCAAAAACGCGCGGGCTGTTTCTAATGAAACTGAAAATCAGGAGAGAAAACAATACGCATGACTGGTCCTAATTAATAATTCTCAAGCTTCATTTAATTCATGAGAAATGTCGATGAGGAATGGAGTTAAAACAAAGTACAAATAGTACCGACATTAATTCAATATTTAAACAAAACACAAATATTGTTTGGACGTTCTCGGTACCCATTTATCTTTGCACTTTAATCAATTTCAAGACCGCCGGTTTTTTGCCAACTTAAAACGGTAATGTTGTGGAAACTTACAGGGGCACCTCTTGGGGCCAATTTGGCACGCGGTCAAGTTGCGCAAGACGCCTGTGGCTTCCTGTGGCTTCCTCTCCGCCGCCTCTGAGAGATTCGTGGGAATGCGGCTTTATGTCTTCCTTCAAAACAGGAGTGACAGGACACGCGGGCCCGTCGCACGTGCTGCTTTGATGACGAATCCCTTCCTCCTCTTCTTTCCGTCGCAAAAAAGAAGCCTGCGATTAGAATTTATAGCACGGCAACACACGGCGGAGGATAACTGTGGTGGTGCATTATTCACACGGTGGCTTGTGCGGCAGAGCATTTGACTTACAAATCCGTAAGGTGTGAGTTCAAATCACAGTCAGGGGTTGGCTCAGAAAGTGGCATTTGTTGATCCACAGGGTTCCTACAATTGTCATCTCTCTGTATGAAATCAACAGGTCTGTTGTCCCTATGCTGAAACGAGTACTGACTGTGGGAATTCTCAATTTCAACCATTGGCTCTCCAGTCACAAAACGTAGATAACCAGCGACCTCTGCACGTTTGAGAATGGAGGCAGTTCATCTTGACTTAGTTATTCTCGTGTTTTCATACTTTGACTTCGTTATTCCTGCAAGTGAGGTTTTCCTGAGAGGATACACGCATCGCGTACTGTAAGTAACGAGCATTGGCACGTTCATTACCCTCAATGAATGTGGTGCACGTTTTAGATTTTCCTTTTTTTTTGTACAGATCGGCAGACTGTCAGTCACTTGGAAGCGGTTCAAGTTCCACTCACCGAGTCGGCACACTGCCGGCATGTTTTGCAGCAGTCGCAATGCAATGCTTTGTCACGTGACAAACCTGGCAGCAGTCGAACGCAACCCGAAACAAAGTCCCGGGGCCAGCGTCTGCCTCTTCTCTCCGACATATTTTTGGGTTGTGCCGCGTGTCAGAACCAGAATATGTATTTATACTTGAGGAATCCGATGAGCTATGAAGCTCTTTTTCACAGATGTCTTCAGCAGTTCAGTTCCTGAACAAGGTCGTAGCTACGTGGAGCGAAACGTCTGGCGTGAACAACACACAGAACAATCTGACAATACATCGGTGAGCTGTACTGAAACAACCAGAAGCTGTCTCTTCTGCCTTACGATAGCCCCAGGCCTTATTGTATTGACGTAAGTGTGCTGAACTTCTTTCGCATCGTTAGTTGGAGGTGCAGGGGATGGACAAGAACACTTTCATCCCCCGACGATGTTGGAAATCCTCACCTGAATCTGTCCGCACACGTACAGGAAATCACTGCAGTAAAAAACACTAAGGCCCATTTTCCATGTAGATATTATTCTCATGATTTTTTCCTCCCCCTCCGTATAAGTGTGGCCCCAAACTTGAGCTCATCATAACGCACGCTAAGGGTTAATATCGGCGGCCGTGGCCAACCGGTGTTTTCCATGCGCTCAAATTCACATCTGAGCCACGGATGAAGAAATGAAATCTGGGTCGAAATCTTATTCTTCAGCGGTACGGATCCAAAACAACCATGCGTGGTAGTCGTCGCCAAAAGTGTCCTCGCTCAACTGGGTTGGCTACTTTATTGTAAACTCAACGAATGAAACGCGCCGCTCTCCCTCTGCCTGCCTCGCCGGGCCAATCACAATAACGAGAGTGGCAGTTGCGTTGCAGTGGAGTTTATACGATTGTGTCGTCAGGTCAGCAGTGAAAGTGCCTCCGTGCTCATGAGGTGGTTGCTAATCTTGCAATGATATCTCCTGAGCCACTGGTGGAAATGTCACACCACTGTGGCAGGGGCCACTCTGTCCAGGGCCTTATTCCCGCCTGAACCCGCTCCAGCGCTTTTTCACTTCCCTACATTGATCTTCTTGGTTCTTTTGGTAAAGTCACGTAGAATGGAAATAATAAAATAATAAAAATAAAACATAATAAAATAATTCTCACGGCGTTTCGGCCACAACGCAAGCAGCCGTCCTCAGGTGGAGAACAGGTCTGTCGAGAAGACCGAGTCTGAATTATTATTTCCATTCTACGTGACTTTACCGAAAGAACCAAGAAGATGAATCCCTGCAGTCACGAAAGCTTTATATCGAAATTTAACTCCCTACATTGCTCGTGCCTCGCTCAACCGTTCCGTTGCGAGCACATTTAGCGGAGCGATCGTAACGGGCGCAGACGCGGTGTGTGATGCTCGGGGTTAAAGCCCACGTCACCGGTGCTGCCCTGGTGTGACCCCCCCCCCCCTGCTGCCCCCCCCCTACGTGCCGTGACGCTGAAGTCGCCCAAAATCCGCAACTGCTCGCAGAGTCGTTCCGCGTTCAGTGGCACTCTGACTTTGCGTGAACCCGTTTGATCCCCCCCCCCCCGTACACAGCACCCGTCTAGCACGCGACGCACCGAGCTTTTGGTCCTGTAAGCAGCGATTTGTCCTGAGTAATGAACAGGAAGCGTTTGGAATTGAGCAGCCGACTTGCGCAGAATAATGGCTCTCATTGTACACGAGCGTGTGCGGAATTATAGCCGCAGTGTTGCATATACAGTAATTTTGAGATTCCTAGAATTTTTAATAAAGATCCAGAGCTTTGGTGGCGGCACCAAGGTAACGCTTTTGTTAATGCTTAAATGGACTGGAACAGAATATTCACAGACGTGGCCGACGCTCTTGTCGTCTGATTTACTTGCTGGTCATGTGGAAAGGTGACACTTTATTTATTTTTTGTTCAGTCAATTAATTTAACCAGGTGGGAACTTGTTGGTGGGACCGCGTGTTTATATTTCAAGGGAGAGACTTGAATTTAAACCAACACTAATATGTAACCAGGGTACATTTCATGAAGCTGCAATGTTTCAGTAATATCCATTTATCATATTGCAAGTCTGCACTGTTGCAGTGTATACATTTTCACGTTCATCGCATAGCAGAAGGCCCTGCACACTTAGCAGTTTCACTTTTTATTTTTAAAATAATAAATCAAAACATGATACATTTTAAAGTTAATATACTATTATCATCGTCTGCATTTGTATAACCTTGATGATGTATTTTGAGCCATACAGTATTTGGTTTTTAGGTTTTGCCAAAATTTGTGTCATTAACCCTCTAACACCCAACGAGATTGTCACATTTACAAATATGTTATGGACACGTGATGTATCCATCAAATTCTAACCTTTGGTGGCAAAAGATAAACCACCTCGGCACCGTTCCGAGATGGTTGATGGCCCTCTCATGAGCTCGTGAGAAGATTGAGGGAGCTGACTTGAAGACCTGGCAGTCGCTGGGCCCCTGATGGTCAAATACACGGTGGCGAGATGTTAACTTCCTCGCCTGGTTTACAGGAGGGCGTGGGTTTGATCCCGACCCCGACGCCCGCTGTATATTTGGAGTTTGCATGTTCTCCCCGTGGTTGCGTGGATTTTTCTCTGGCTCCTCCCCCCCTCCTCTCCCCACGTTAAGAATCAACGTCCTTTTGGAGTATTTGGCTGCTATAGGCAAGGTTGCTTCTGAAAAATAGATGTATAGCTCAGTGGGCCTTACCTGATTAAATAAAAATGGTTCAGTTTAAGTTTATAGTTACCTATCCAGCTCAAACCGCCTTGAGCTTCATCAGGTGATGAACTCTGAAACGTGCTATATGTTGACCACATTTCACTGGCACTGGTTCGTGTGGATTGGTAAAAGGAGTGCCTTGATCAGATTAGATATCGCTTCGTGGCCTGGAATTGAACTCGGATCACTGGGTTTATAGCAACAATGCGCTATGTTAGAACCATCAATGTTTAGCAGTATGTAATATTCTAGATTTGAAGTTTTATCAAATTTAGTATGTCATATCTTTACCTTTAAATTACTCCTTTTGATTCGGTGGGCATCAGCAGGGAAGTCCCCCACGTACCTACATCCCTCAAGGACTGTGAGGAAAAGTTGTTGTTTACCGTGTAACGTTACCTGTATCGCTACAGCAGCTCTCACGCACAAAGACGGCCGATAGGAATCCGTCACGCCTTGCAGAGAACAGCCCTCAGTGCGTGCAGCGGCACATTTCAGCGATGTGGTCACGTAACCATCGCAGCTGAACCAGAATGATAGAGTTGCCCCAGTACCAGCCTCTTACTGAAGATATGCAAAATATAGTTGGTGGGGGTGGTGGTGGGGGAGGGCTTATCGAGCACTCTTTTTAGCACGCTTGAACGAGTGGCCTTTTAAAAACCCCAGTGCTTCTGTTTGGCAATCGGGAGGTAGGCTGTGAGTTGAAACGTTCGTATGTTTAACTTCTTTCACACCGTACGAAGCCAACCGTGCTAATTGGAGGTGCGAAACACCTGATCGGGGGTTGACTAAGCCCGTCATCTCTCTGTGGTGGGTAAAGGAAGCATCACTTTGTGGGGAAGTTGCAAGCAGCAGTCATTCCATGAAGACATTTTTTCCACTGCACCGCGCCAGTTTATGACCAAACATCAAAGCTTCACCCCTGTTTCAATCATTTGAGCAATTATAACGAAATGAAAACAATAACTGTTGAATGCCGCTACGTAAACACGATACCCGCGGCGATGATAATAATTACGCTCACAATTAGGGCTTCGCCCCGAAGCCTTTGAACGTCGCTGTTTCTCTTTGGCAAGCACCGTGACTCCTTAGACCCGTGCCCATCGCGTCGAGTAATCTCGTGGCAACTTCTCCTCTTCCACTCGGCAGCCGACACGCTCGGTGGGGGATTGCGCAGGTGATTCTGAGCCAGCTGCCCTCGCTCTGCCGGGCTGTCACGCTATTGCTCAGTGGGCAGCAATTAGTCAATCGCGCTCTCGGCCAGCCGATCGTACGGCTCCTTTGAATTCAAATGCGTCCCTCGTTGTTTTGTAACGCGCTTGGTTTGGACTGCTGCTCTGGTCACCAAATTCAATGCCCTCTCTGTCAGCCGCTGGGAGCCATGCACTTTCAAATCTCAGATTGGCAACGCATTCCTTCGGAACTGCTGTGCGCGTTTAGTTTGTTGTCCTTAACCCAGCAGCACGCCGCGCCTCCGACGAGCAACGGTTGGCTGCGTACGGCGCGAAAGAAGTTCGGCATACAGTACGCGCATGCGGGACGCTTTAGGCGCGCGGTTTGTTTGTTCTTGCCGCTCTGATCGCGCGCCCACGTGCATGCGCGCGCGCCTAACCCAGCAGAGTCGATGAGCTTCACGGGAATAACACAGGTGAACCGCACATTCCGCTAGAGTGAATCACTTGCAAAGAAAGTCTCCTTTCGGTCGTGATTCATGCGGTAGTTTCTCGTCGACCCCCCCCCCCACCTTTTTTTTTAAAAGAACAAAAAAAAATCTTCTGATTCATCATTCTCATTTGTCTAATTGCCGTGGTGCTTTGCTTTAGGGGCCGTCCATAAATGACGTCACGCACCTGGGGAGGGGGGGGGGTCAGACATTTGTGTGACGAGGGGAGAGGGGGGTTGAGAAATGTGACGTCACATCAAAATGCGCAACTTTAAATAAATATAGACAACTCGTTCTACTTAATTAAATATACTTTTTTTTATAAATGTTTTCTCCTACAACATCAGAGTGCAGCGCCGCATTAAATACGCACTACAATGACAATAGTTGAAAGCGATTTGGAGCATGTTTTATTATTTGGCGGGGGGGGGGGGGCAGAGTGTTGTGACGTCATATTTGAAGGGGGGTCTGACTTTTTGTGACGCCGTGTGACGAGGGGGGGGGGGGTCGAAAAATCGTCCAAAATCGCGTGACGTCATTTATGGACGGCCCCTAAGTCACTAAGGCCCTCTGAGACGCCACGCGATTCTGTTGGCAAGAGGTGGATATTCCACATTCCCATGGCGAACTTCCTTTCTCTCTCTGTGGAACATCCACACCGTTGACTTTCCACGAAGTGGTTGTCATTCTATCTACCCCCTCCCCCCGCCCCACCAATGTATCGTCTGGAAGATTTTGACCGGTGTAATTTTCGAGGGGTCTTTGGCAAGCAGCAGGACAAATCTGGTGTAATGCTATCAAGATGTGCGCGTGTGTGTGTGCGCGCGCTCGCACACACACACACGTGTTTCGTTTATCAATAAAATTCATCTCTCGCACGGTCAAATGCTCCGGATCCCTTTGATAAAGGGCGCGGGTTTCCATGCAGGCTGTCCTCCTCGCGCGTCCGCCCACACTCGTCGCCACTGCAAGGGGGTTGTGCGAGCACGATCCAAGGGTGCGCGGCAACCCGGCGTCTCACTCCGGCGAGGTCTTCGGGCGGCTGCAAGAGGGCACGGCAGGCGGAAGGGTTCAGAGTCGCTCTTTTTGTTAACCGGATTTCGTTCCGCTTTAATGACACCCACAGTTGCTCAGGCCGACGCCGCTGCCGCTGCTGCCACTGCTGCTGTGACGTCGCACTCGTTTGCGATGCGATGCGAACGTAAAAGCGAGAGAGACACACGGTGATGTTCCGGCAAAGATGGGTTGTTGTGTGCTGGTGGAAATGTGCAGATCGCCGCCCCGCAACAAGCAATAATATACACCCCCGCCGCTTAAAAGGGCTCCACTTCAAAGCGCGTGCCGTTGCCGCGCTAAGCATTCCCGGTATCAGTGTATATGAAGTTATGGCACTGAAAATAAATACGCAGCATCACAATAGATCTGTGTGCTTAAGTAACGTCGCGGAACCTATTGAGACTGAATGTCTGGGTTTCTTTTTTCTTTCTGTTAAAGGGAAACCCGCAAGTGCGCAGCCTGTAGATGAAATGAGAGGGAGTCGAAGGCTTTTTTTAAGAACGGGGGGGGGGGGAAGAGGATGTAGCGGTGTGGGTGGTAGCGCCAAGTGGCTTTGACCAGCGTGGTAAATTATTGGTGTGTAAAAAAAAAACCCCCTACGCTCACCAACATTGTATGGGGAATCCTTCATCCTTTGTTGGATTTAAGATGGGGTTACACGTTACTTCTGCTTTCGTAACGGCGGATGTAGATGCGGAGCAACAGAATACAATTTCACATTCAGGTGGTCAAGCCCAGATAACCGCGTGCGGACCAGCGGAGTGTGATCGTCGCCGTGGTGTCTCTTTCGTGTCTGTGGCTCGGGCACAGCGCAGTTGCATGTTGTACGGTCTGTTCTGGATGACCACAGTCGCACATTGGAGAGTTTTTTTTAATTTTCCATTTGTGCATGAGGCGTATCCGAATCTGCCACGGTTTTGTACGGATGCGGTTCAAGGGTGAACCGTGACTGTTAAAGTACGCACTGACTCAGACATTACTTCTCAGCATGGAAACCCGTTGCAAGTGTTATCTCAAAGTCACTGGCTCTCTGATCGAATGAGCAAAGGAGCATTGCTCGCATTGTGGTCAGCTCTGGGGCGGGGCTGGAAATTCCACATTCACGTGACAGGGACCATACTCTCCATAGGATGATCATTCATAAAATGTCTACATTTAATACTCCCAAATTTTGATTATGCCACCGCGCTGGATATAATAACTTTACGTAAATTATGAAATGCATCCACACAGAGCAACGTGCACATGCATATATGTGGCACAATAGAAATTAGTACCCTCCCCAATTGCATTTTTTATATATATAAACAAATAAGTTGGTATTTTTCGGGTCTATCGGTAAAGCCACGGAGATAGAAAAATAATTTAAAAAATAAAAATATCACGACGTTTCGATCGCAACACAAGCAATCGTCATCAGGTGAAAAAAAATGCGGGAAAACTGCTGAGGCAGGAAAAAATATTATATAAACATATATACATATTTTTTATTGCTTGTGTTGTGATCGAAACGTCGTGATATTTTTATATCTACGTGGCTTTACCGAAAGACCCAAAGAATATGAATTCCTGCAGTCACGAAAGCTTTAAGTCAAGATACACAAATCATTGTCATCATCACATACACGCGTGTATCCAAATTGGTGCCGAGTCGCCCTTCATTCATTGTGTGTTTACTCTTGACTTTTTAAATTTCACTCCAACGTGAAACCCCCGTCTCCACGACTCCTCCGGCACCGCGGCGGTCACTTCCAACACTCGACCCTGACACTGAATTCCCAACGAGTAGATCGTTAGATTATTGATAGATGTGTATGTCGTACACATCTATCAATAATCTATAAAACATACGTATACATATCAATACGGTGTGTATATATAGTCAGGTCAGCCTTGAAGATGACACTTATGTTCTCATCGGGCTGTCGGCTGCTCATAAAGGACCAGCTCTTTATGTACAGACCACGGAGTACACATATTCTTGGTTCTTTCGGTAAAGACACGTAGAACGGAAAAAATTAAATAATAAAAATATAAAACAATAAAAATTCTCACGACGTTTCGACTGCAACACAAGCAATCATCATCAAAGATCCCCCGTGTAGCCTTGAACAGACTGTTTAGGACAAGTGCTGTTTTCGAGCACCTATGAAAGCCAGCTCGGCACATGACCGCCTTTGTCTTCCCAGTGGCGGTGTTTACACACCGCACCAGGCTACTTATTTGAGGCTGAGTCGACCTAGGGGAGGCCCAGGACCGGTGCAGATATTCGTCACTTGCTGTTTGGCCTTGAGCGGGAATTGAACTCGGGTCACTGCGTTCAGAGCGCAGCGCGCTTAACCGCTACAACTACCGCTCCAGACATGTTGGATGACGAGCACATGAACACACGTACACACGTACACAAAGATCCCCCGTATAGCCTTAACAGACTCTCGGGGCAAGTGCTGTTAGCGAGCACCTATGAAGGCCGGCACGGCACACGAGGGGGTGGGTGGCCAACACCAAGCCCGGCCGCCTTTGTCTCCCTAGTGGCGATGTTTATACACCGCACCAGGTACTCATTTGAGGCTGAGTAGACCTAGGGGAGGCCCAGGGCCGGTTCAGATAATTGTCACTGGTTTTGGGCGATGAGCGGGAATCGAACCCTGGTCGCCAGGTTCGTAGCGCAGCGTAGCACTAACCGCTACACTACCGCTCTCCACACACGTACACACATAAACACACATACACACATACACTTGCACACACACAGCACCACATCACCACAGCGGGACGCGCTCCCCTAATAGGGCTCGGACGAAAAAACGCAAAAGAAAGCCGCGAGCTAATCCCCCCTGGTGAAAGCTCCTCCCGACTTTCATCTCCGTGCATCCGTTTTATATTCGCACCTCATGACGTGCGGTGGGCAGGACTTCAAACGAGGGTACCCTCTGCGCCACTTCGGGCAAGAGAGCGGGTCGTATTTGGAGGAGGAGGAGGTGGTGGTGTTGGTGGTGGAGCTGTGCTCATTAAACGGAAGAGGAGTTCAGCAAGCTGCGCGCTGATTTTTTTGTTTGAACTATTAATTTTTTTTCTTCCATTTCACCATGTAAGGCCCACTGAGCTATGTAGCTTCAGAAGCGACCTGGCGATCACAAACGATAGCTTCAACGAAGTGGATAATCACGTGCAAATTTATAGCGACCAAATAACCTAAACGCGTGATGTTTATTCTAAATTTAGAGGGAAATACCGGAGGACCCAGAGAAAAATCCACGCGACCACGTGGAGAGAGACACGCAAACTCAAAATATACCAGGCGTCAGGTTTGGGATCGAACCCACGACCTCCTGTATACCAGGCGTGATGTAGTTAACATCTTGCCACCGTTGCTGGTTAAACTGGTTAAGGGAGACCATCCGTGTGACAAATCAAATAAACATGCAGGCACACAAATATACATACAGTACAGCGAAACGTAGGGCATGAGACGAGACCAAACGGGCAGCGCTGGGCACTGCGTGAGTGTCTGTGACGAGAAGCTGCCCGTGGCAGGGGGAAGCCTGGGGGGGCAGTGGGGTACGGTGCGACTTTTGCACAAACACACCCACGCAGCAGATGCCTCGTTGAATGGTGCCAATGGACCCGAACCTGTCTCGTCCGACGGACCCGTGGTTCTTCACGCGAGGGCGCGGAGGGGAGCGGTCGCTGGAGGAGCCCGTCTGCCTCGCTTCCTCGTGGAACTGCCCTCGGCGTGTCCACTGCCCTGCCGCCCCGCCCCACACCCACACTGCCTCATTCCTCCGCTGCGTCATTGGGTTGTACCCAAACGACCAATTAGCACGGTTGGCTACGTACGGCGCGAAGGGAGTTCAACATACGTGCGTTACCGCGTGCCGTTTCCGAATGACGTCCGGCGTTTCGCTTCGCCTGCCGGGAGCTTTCTTCGGGGAAGTGACGAAGAGCGGCACTGAAGGAGCTCCGGGCACGTGGAGATAAACGTCGGACGTGATTCCGAAACGTCACCGCGGCACAACCCGACAGCGCGTCGATCGCCGCGTGAACCCTAGAACGGCGCGATTCTCCATTGTTCCCGTTCCACCGGTGCTCCCGTGAGCTGCGAGTGACGCCGCGCACGCAGCGCCTCGTCTAATCGTGGCAGACGGGGGCACAGCTGTGCGCCACTCCAAGTCAATGCCAGCCCCTGCTCGCAAGAGCACCGGGCGCTGCTAGTCCCCTTTGGCTTGCCCTCGGCCCGCGATTGTAATTCTCCCCATGCCCATTGCGGTGCCTGCTCTCTCTATAGGATGGCCAATGATGATTTCCCGCAAAGGTTATTGCAACTCGCCACTCTACGGGACGTCTGACAAAAACAGTTACCGAGCTGCAGCGGGGACGAAATTTGTCCGGCGCGTGGTCGTGACGGGTTCTGCGAGATCCGACCGTGCCCGTCCGGTGCTCGCTGAGCTTCGTTGGCTCACGGTTGCCAAACGAACGCATCAGAAGGTCGCGCTCATTACACACAAAGTGGTTGTCGCAAATTAACCACAATACCTTGCCGATAGCGTCAAGGAGCATAAACCGTCACGGAAACTGCGGTCATCCTCGCAGCAGTGGCCTTTGACTAGCCATCGACCAAAGACAATCACCGCATCGCACACTTTCAGATGCGCTTCTGCGGCCGTCTGGAATGCTCTTCCGATATTAGGAAGCCACTGGAGCTCTATGCCCGTTTAAATAATCTAGATTAAAAACTCATTCCTTTAGAACGTATTTTTCTGTTCAGTTTGTTGTCCTTCCCACGCACCTCCGCTTAGCATGGTTGGATACGTACGGTAAAAAAGAAGTTCAACATACATACGAAGGTATATGTGTATTTTCCACCCTCATGCTATCCACGGCTGTGAATCAAACTCGGCTCACAACACTCATTGTGCAGTACATAAATCAATACACCAACGCTCCTCCCCTCCATAGTAAATTTTTCGCTCGTGACATTGATATATATACACACACAGCATACCTTAACACTAAGCACATGCAGCTTTGTGCATCCGTGGGCACGTGTGGGCGTACGTGTGTAAGTGCGTGTTTCCGTGCGCGCGTCTACGCACGCGCGCTCACAAAACACCAAGCTCAATCCTACAAGCATTTGGCTGAACCTTACCAAAGAGACGACAAGGCACTCCAATTTGCAGCAATGGTTTTGTATGAGAACTGTGGGCTGGCAGAAGCCTCGTGGTATAAGTGCCAACGATTGCAGTCCCTCCAGCATTGCGTTGAATTTCCCCTGTTTGCTACATGGGGCGCATGACTTGTTTGGCAGGGGAGTAATGGCATTTGTGCGCGCCGTCTCGCAGAGCTGGTGTCTGATTGACCTGACAGGCATTGGCTGTTCTTGCCCAGGCTGGCCGCAGCCGGAGAGTGGGTCATTCGTGAGACGATGCCAGCACACCAAGACCGCTGGCTCAAAGGGAAACAATTAATCCTGCATAACGCAACGGGGATTCTACATTGAGCACGTGGCATGTTAAATTCGTGTGTGCCAAAAAAACAACAGAAATGCTCTCTTCCATGATCGTGCTCCGAAGGAATGCATTTTGGTGTTGTCATTTGGATCGGGACATTCTTTTTAGGAGTTCTTGTGAAAAACTATCATCAATTCTCGTCATGAAAACTTCAAGGTGACTATTGGCAAACGTGATCAATATTGACACTTCATTGACTGTTGACATCTTTCTTGCAAAAACGCTTATTACCCTCTGTTACATTTCATAATGGTGTTGGTGTCACGGTGACCACACACTGGGCCTTGCAATACAGAGGTCGTTGGTTCAATCTCCCGGCGTGACATCTTTTATTCCCTTCGCCACTATCCACCCACCAGCAGCATACATGGGTCCGCCACAAGTTAAGGCGATCGGAATGTCGAGTCGGGTCAAGTGTGCGTGCACTCCTACGTCTGTCCAAGACGTCTGGCCACCTCGAGAGAGAGTAGGCCGAAACACCCTTCGAGGGGAATCTCTCACAAATCCCTCACGTGAACGATCGGTTTTGCCAGTCGTGGCGTGAGCAAGCAATCGAAGTGCTACCCCTTGGACCTGTACTCTTACACACACACATATTATTCTACGTGTTTGTGGGTTAATTCCGTAATAAACACGGCACAAATGTAACGACTTAAAACAAATTGTATTAAATATATATTAATGCAATGCCCCTCTAAAAGATACAATGTTTAGTGTGCTGTCTTGCTGGCGGTTGCCAGGTCACATGACCGAGTGAATTCGCCAGATTTCACAACGTTGTGCAGCAGCGTGTGTGCCGGGGTGTTCTGGTTAAAATATTCAGTTTCAGTTCATTGCAATTTAAAAAGCAGCTTATACTCAATGTGACAGTGGCACACATTGTCGACTATACATTTACATATACGCTAATGTGGCTCAGTTTACATTAATGGTGTGTATGCTAATGCAATGACAAACTTATTCAACGAAAAATAACAAACTTAGGTCATTTCCCGTGATTCTGTTTCATGCTGTAAGTTCATCAGTGTTTCGAAATAATCATTGTGATCGAGACGTGGAAAAGGGATGATTAGTCTAATTACGCTTCATGTTCTGCTCTTGTTTATGACTCAGCATAAGTAGCAGGGAGCAAATGAACCCCTAGACTTTTGAGTGAGCAAATAAACCCCATAGAGTCTAAAGCAGGGGTGGGGAACCTTTATTCTGCCGAGGGCCATTTGGATATTTATAACATCTTTCGCGGGCCATACAAAATTATCAACCTAAAAATTAGCCCGTTATATTTGGTAAAACATTTAATTAACTCACCCCTAATGTGATGGCTGGAACTGCTTCTCTTTTGGCGAGGCGTGTGATGTTAGCTGGTATTGATGATGTTGCTACTCGCAACTGCTTTTCCAAGCTTGCTTCTAGATTTATTGAATTTCGAGTCCTGCCTGCGGTTGCCTTGGCAGGGCCAGACCAAATGATTTCGCGGGCCTTATACGGCCCGCGGGCCAGACGTTCCCCACCCCTGCTCTAGAGGGAGCAAATACACCCCCTAGACTATAGAGAGAGAGGCTTAATTAAATGACAGCGGTTGATGCAAATAGTTGTTTTTTTCTCATGACTGACATCACCAAAATACTTGGCCCATTTGTATATATGTACGTATGTTGAACTTCTCTAGCACCGTACGTAGCCAACTGTGCCAATCGGAGGACCGGGGGAAAGGACAACAAACTCAACACAAAAAAGCAGTTCTGCAAAAAGCAGTTTTGAAGAAATTACTTTTAAATCTAGATTTAAAAGTGCATAGTTCCTGTGTCTTCCTGATTTCGGAAGGGAGGGCATTCCAGACGGCCGCAGAAACGTATCTGAAAGCACGCAATGCGGTGACCCTCTTTGCTCGATGGCTAGTCAAAAGACGCTGCTGCGAGGATGACCGCAGTTCGCGTGGTGGTTTGTGTTCCTTGACCAGATCAGCGGGGCATTGTGGTTCATTTGTGGCGAGCACTTTTTGTGTGCAATGAGTGCGCAATTTGCGTCTCCCAGACTGTGACCGTAGTCAAGCAAAATGCGAATCTGGGTGAAGGTGCGCCTGGCCTGGGTCACTGCGACCTGGCCGACGTCGATTTGCTTCGCGGCACCGAGGGGGGCCCGCTGGCTCCGCCACGAAGTGGGGCACTAACTCCGCATGAGAGTGAATTGTGTCTCCGTGCTGCCCCAAAGCCGTCTTGCGAGGGTAGAGAGATGAGAGGGAGGGCACGGGTGGGATGTGGGAAGACTCCCTTTTAAAGTGGGTCCCCTTTGACCCTCGGGCTGCTGCGTGCGCAAGTTTTAGTGTGGGATTGGGTGGGGGGTGTTAGCACGCCAGCAGAAATACCCCTCCACGACGCCAAGGGGCACCAAGGTGTTTATCCATTCTCTGTTGGCTATGGAGAAACGATCTTGACGGCCCTACTTTAATTAATATTTTGTCGGCGTCAAAGACTCGTACGTAAGTATGTAGAACTTCTTTCACACCGTACGTGGCCAACCGTGCTATAATAATCGGAGGTGCGACTCACAAAGTGCACCCCTCGCTGTAGCCTGCTCAAACTGGGCCGCAGAGCCAAGGCCGCCCACTCTGCGTCGTTGGACTTGTTTGCCACTCGTCTCATTGTTCAAATTCGGCGGCCGCTATGATTACTACTGTGGGTGTAACAAACGCAACCATAATACTCCGACTACTACGTGCCGTCTGCTTAAATCACAGCGGATGTTAAAGATCCCCTGGCGTCATTCGCCTGAGTCAGGGTCCGAATTTTCCCGACGTAAAATTTGCGGTTGTAATTCTAAAAAGTTACACCGCAAATTACTCATTTGGGAATACTCTATACACACACACCGGAAATCATTGCCCCCCTACTGGCAGGCTAATGCCCCAAGTGTTTTGCAAATGAGGCTCTATCCTGGTCTCTTGAGTGCTCACCAGGTTAAATAAAATCAGCTTGAAACAGGACTGCAATACGAATTCACAAGTGTATTTCAGCCTGCAAATGCCTTCAGGATGTGTCCACCTTCGTGATCAAAAGGACTCAACAGCGCTTCGTTGACAAAGTCTGTCTTCCTTTCCCACACTCGTTAGCGTCTCACCACACCGCCTTGGCATTGCGGAGTCAGCCGCGGGCGCACATTTGACAGAAAAGATGTGTGAAAGGACATCGATAATTACCGTCGGCCGTGGAAACTGTGTTTCCTGCAATCCCTTTGAGCTGATAATGTCTCGCGTCTGACCTTGCCTATAAACAACGCTGGCCCCTTGAGTCTGGCCCAAATATCAGCAGAGGTCGTGTTACCATGGCGATGAGGCCCAGGCATGCTCGCCGCTATATCCAGAGATTTTCACTTTTTGAAAGGTTGGCAGCTGCGTGCAGCAAAGGCCTCATTCTGGTGGCGGCTTTGCGCTTCCTAGGCCAGGCGACGCTGCTGTTCGAGCACCTGACTTCAAGTCAGAAGGTGGCAAGTTCACAATCCTAGTCTCGTCAGTTCAATCTATCATCCCGTGAAGTCAATACATCTTTTAGCCCCGCCCCCGCCCTTCCAATACGTTATCATGTGCACCAACACGTCCACGTCGTGCTCTTTTAGCCCCGCCCCCCCTCCCAATACCTTCCATTCATTGGCTACCACATTCTGATACGCCCCCCCCCTCCTCCTCACCTTTAACTTGTATTTAAAAACTTGCATCTTGGAATCCCTGCCTCACTTGATACAGCAAATCTGGCTGTGACGGTCCCACCTGATGACGGAGACTTGTGTTGCCTCCGAAACGTCGTGATTTTTTATTATTTTATTTTTATTATTACTTTTATTAATTTTAATTTCATTTTTTACCTACGTGACTTTACCGAAAAAACTAAGAGTATCAATACATCTTGTTGGTAGCCTGAAACTTCCCACTTTTTCTCCCATTCTTTCCTTTCATAGTTGCTCCCGTCCAGTAGCGGCCTTTGAACTCTGTGACGTCATCCCGCTACTGCAGTCCCTGCAGCTGTCTTCCTCCTCGTTCTCAGCACTGCAGT
Source organism: Lampetra planeri (assembly GCF_965212315.1). Taxonomy (NCBI): domain Eukaryota; kingdom Metazoa; phylum Chordata; class Hyperoartia; order Petromyzontiformes; family Petromyzontidae; genus Lampetra; species Lampetra planeri. The sequence goes on from NC_136141.1 coordinate 6,177,651, forward strand.
GAATTCTGTCTCTCATCTCCCGTCAGTTGTTGCCACGCCGCATCCTGGCCATTCCGCTTCATTTTCCTCCCATTAACAACAGCATCGGTGACTTCCCCATAGTTTTATCATATTTATTTTGCCTTTTGACCCACCCCCTTAAAACTTCTGACACTTGCTCCTAACACGCTTCTACCCCTAAGATATGTTGGGGTCAATCAACTGAATACTCATTTGTGGATAGCGAACAGTTGTCATGCTGTGGAGAGGCTAAACCCCGATCCCATAGGAACCTGGAATATTCACCGCTGGCTCGGAGTGAATTTTTATTTTTTAGTTAGATGAGCACTGCCCCCCAGCGCGTAGACACCGACTTGGGCTGCCCCCTCTGCGTGGCGCACGTACAACTCTCAGCGGGTGGGGCAAGGGGGTGAAAGGTCACAGCCGTGTGGAGGTCTATTTACTTGTTTTGGCCACCGCCAGCCTACTGCTGCCGCAATGCCAGGGCTGTCAAATGGGCCCAGTCGCTGTGTTTTCCAAGCGCTGCGTGGCCCTGACTTGTATTTTATGAATGTCTGTCGTTTTTTTTTGGGGGGGGGGGGGGGTGGCCTCTTTTTCAATTGTAAAGCCATGTGATTTTTTGACAAGGATAGAATGGGAGGCGCAGTGGTTGTGCGCCGCTGGTTTGCGAGCCCGGCGGCTTGGATTTGACTTTTAGGCCACGGCTAAGGGTTAGTGGTGAGCGATAGCTGAACCGGTTCTGGGACCGCTCTCCCCACTCCCCATCCTGCTCTGATCAGTGTGGTGAAGTATGGGACACGCAAGCCCCATGAGCGACATGGCTTGGCGGGGGGAGCCTTCATCTAGCAGTGGATTGACAATGGCATGCATATTGAACAATAATTTATTCGTGTTTAGTTTGTTGTCCTTCCCCAACACCTCCGATCTAGCACGGTTGGCGACGTACGGTGCGAAAGAAGTTAAACTCTGGCTGTCGCCTGATGAGGCTGGTTGTAATCACCGGCGACACGTCCATACTCGAATTGTAAATACGGTGGGTTTACTCTCCAACACACCGGTGTGTGGTCACGGGTTTAACGCCATATTTATATTTACACGACCTCATCCAAAAAAACCTCTATTGTGGATATTGGTCGCGCAAGCTTACGTGTTAAACTGAAGTTCAACATACATGCGTGTTATTATTATGAGCGAGTTATTATGAAGAGGGTAAGCATAGGTAAATTAAGAGGACGTGAGAATACATTTTTTAAAATTCTGCTTGATCTATATGGCGATGGGCAAGTTTGTCAACGAGCTCTGCGGTACGACGACATTTTGAGCACTTGTGTAAAATATTGTAGCCCGGCTGCCTCTGTGTTGGTGATCAAGGGGGCAGTGAAGGGGCGCACAGAATAACCACTTTTGCGTTTAGTGGCGTACAGAGAGGAGACCTTACTGGCATGGCAAGCCATCATGAAGCACCTCTTCAATTGCTCTGTCCACAGAGGGTTGTGCGTCAATAAAACCCAAGAACATTGATGCACATGTCGACATTTTTCGAGGCATGGATTGAAACCTATTACAGTGGATACAACATACAGCGATCCTCCGTATCGCCTTAACAAAATGTTGGGGCAAGTTCTGTTTGCGAGCACGCTGATGTTTACAGACCGCACTAGGCGCTCGTTTAAGACTGAGTCGACTGAGGGGAGGCGGCCCCAGAACCAGTTCAGATTTACACTCGCCATTGACGTTAGCCAGGAGTGGGAATCGAACCCGCGTGTGCGCCGGGTCTCTGTGGCACAGCGTGCCAACCGCGAGACCCACCGCTCCACCCTGAAGTGGAGTCCCATACACCAACACAGCACACACAAGGGCGCCCCTTGTATTTCTTCTTTTGTTGGAATTTTTTGTTGAATAATAACACTACATTGGGGTGTGGACTTGCGCTGGTATTTGAGGGGTTTTAAAGTGGCAGTAATTCTGCTTTCGAAGTCAGTTAAAGCAAACAAAAACAGTTTTTACGAGTCCAATTTCAAGAATGGAAAGTCGTTTATTGCATTCCTGGCGTTTATACCAGTGGTTGCATTGTTGTTTTTTCAAGCCCTCAACATACACTGTGCTGTGTTTGTTATCTTGCGCAATGTTGCTTCTTGAACTTACATAAATATCACTTAATTCCTCGTTTATTGAAAAGACTCATGGCGGTCTATTCCCTTGCAGCATATGATGCACTGGTTCCCATTTTAAAGCGAACCACATTTTTAGAAACGTATATTATATGCACGGTAGAGTTCGGGCGGTGGTGCAATGGCCCGCACGCTGTGCCATGTCCCACGGGGCATGAGTTGTATTCCCAGTCACCACTAACATCAGTGGCAAGTGATTTCTAAACTAGGCCTTGGCGCCCCCCCCCCCCCGCATTCACCAACTCACACTGACCAAGCTTGGTGAGGTGTATGGTCAAAGAACCGCCATGAGGTTTTCATTCCATAGTTTATTGTTGAAGGACTGTATCTATCGCATGGAGGAGTAGGCCAAACACCCTATGGATGGGCTCCCTCTAATGGGGGCTCTTTCGCCAGCAATGACGTTTACCTTTGGACATACGCACTCTCTTTGGCATTTTAAAACTACTGCATTTTATAGATTTAATTCTAATGTGTCACTGGCATGAAACCGGGGATTTAGGGATGCTTTACGGTCGGAGACGTTTGTCAGTAAAAACTCTGGAGGACCTCTTCTGCGTCTAATCGATAAACTCGGTTTACTGGCGTTTCCCAGAATGCATTCCACACTGGATCTGATCGTATTTTTTGCCCTGCATTTGTGAATCGTTACGTGCGATATATGCATTAATAGCCAAACGTAACCCAGTTGGATCGAACCACCTATGCTGTGGGTGAGTTTGGCTTCAGCTGACCTGCCCGCAAGAATTTCAGAATCCACAATTATTTTGATGCGAGCTTGTCCAATGCAGGTCAGTAGAAGGGAGGCCACGTAGCCGGTTAAGATATCACGCGCCGCTGATGTTAGCCGTGGTCGGGAATCGAACTCATACGACTGTGCTTCTAACACGTTATCACCAACCAAATGAGAGCTACCGTGAGACACTATATATTTGCACAAGATGTTGCGTTGACAAATTCGCCATACTGAACCAAGTCTGTCTGCTTCAAAGTGTGAAACACACACACACGGTTTTCTTCATGAATCCCGATGGGTGTTTGGGAAGCCATTCGACGCATAAACGTGCTTTCATTAACGGCAGAAACATTTGTTTTTACTTTGCTGCACAAAACTAAACTGTTTGCTATATCGCATTGCACAGCGATGACAAACGCGCCGATAGATACATGGGGCGTATGGAATGCATCCTATCAATGATTTAAGCACCGCATGTAATTATTCTTTATCAAGTTTTATTTCGGCGTGTTGACCCACAACTGCATCTGGTTTCATTCAAAATCTCCCCCCCCCTCCCCTTACATCACACCAATCAGCAAGCCACGGGTACAGCAGAAGTAACGTTTTTTCCCCTTTTCAAACACAGGATCTCCCACCCAGCACTTGGCACAACGTTTTGATCATGTCCACAAAACAAGGGGCGGAGAAGCTCGGCTTCTCACGGCGGCGCGCGCGCAGGTCAACCGCGCCTCGCCTCTGGCATGCAGACGTCGCACGCCGAGTCAGGCGCGCTCTGCCATCTGGTCACGTGCTTTGCACCTGCTGTTGATCACTTCGTATTCTCAGGAGCGGGGCCTTCTGACGCACGACAGCGTAATGTGCTCGCCGGGGTTTAACCGTGCGGCCCCTCCTCAACCCCGCGTGTTGTTCCGCGCGATGTCCGACGTTTCGCTCCACGTGCCGCCGCTGAGCGCTCGCAGACACCGCATCGTAGCACCTCCTGGAAATTTTTCTTCTATGTTATTCGATTCCGATTGGTTTTCATTCCATAGCCGCCCTCGACTGCGGCTCAACGTTTCTTGACATTGCGTGCTCGGTTCCTGATACGGACTCAAAATCAGAAGACTGGGCTTATCCTGTTTGATCTTGGTTCAGCAAAGAGATGTGCCGCTTTCTGGAAAGTAAAGATCGGTTCTGTGGAGAGACTGGCCCCCACCAGACGAATGTGGAATTTCCACCACTTGCTCAGGACCAACAGGCGGACACTTTGACTGATATAAGCGCTTCCACATGCGTTCCCCGTACTACCCCACGAGCACAACAAATTAACCCTCCATGACCGTGAAACATTTAGGATATGCCTTTGTCGTCTGACATTTTACAGCGCCGTCTTATCCTGTGTATATTTTATTACCACATCGTCTCACCGGTGCAACAATGCACACCCACACCCGCAACTCGTTGCGCTAAGAAGCCACAAAGCCGTGATGGGATTAATACGCAACACACACACACAGAGCGTTGATTGCGTACACATTCAGCACAATCGCACTTACAAAGCCCTGTGAAAAGTACAAGCATGGGGCTTGCATAAACATTCGGCCGCACATTTATCTTAAACACCGCTAACGAAAGCAAGCATTGCTTCCTGAGAAATAAATATATATTATAAGTATTTTGAAAGAGAGAGGAGAGAGAAAAAAAACCCACACATTATATATTGTTTTAATGATATAGCGACAGTTTAAATGTGCAGACGGTACTTTCATGAGCCACTGGTTTGGACCCATTGCTCATGAAATGGCTTTTGTTCTTTAATTTAATCAGGATCTTGTTTGTGCAGCCCACATTTTCATGGAGACTTCCGCATAATCACGGGAATCAAATAGTCTCGCATGTGCACGGCGTTCATTGGTCGATAATTGTCAACAAACACGTGCTGTGTCTGCCCGAGACGGTAATGGATTGTGTATGGGCGTGAGCTTTGTCTCGACACAAAATAATAATAAGAAGCCTACGAAGTTGGACCCTTGCCCCCCCCCACCCCGACTCCAGAGATTATTAAATGTAGCTAATTAGAAGCAGGATTATTTGACTCGCCTGTCTGCTCAACGCTGGGAAATGCCCCATGCAGCGTGTTTTTTGTTGTTGTTGCTGATTTGGCATTGTTATGACACAAATGCAGTCTGTGCATATTTCCTTGATTACAAAAAATATTCAGGACATTCAGGACGGTTCAATTATTCTCGCTATGTATAAACAGCTGAAACAACGTCCTGAACCCCCAATCCACTTGTAAAGTTAAGCAATCGTCTGTAATTATATTTAAGTAAATGGGGGGGGGGGGGGGTGTAGTGAAGCATCGATTCGTTCATCAAAATCGATTCTTAGGCTTACGATACACATGTCAACTTGCAGGCGCCTGCATGAATGTGCTTCAGTAAATGCACACCGCGTGATAATAACACGTCGACTTGACGCGGAAAGGACGATCAAACCTACCCGAACGTGACAGGACAAATGAGAGCTTTGTGCAAATGAGGTTGGTAAAGCCAGAGCCGGCCCAGCCACTAAGCGACCCTTGCAATTGCAAAGGGCCCCGTGGCCAGCAGAGGGCCCCCTAGAGTCACTGCTAGCTAGTGGGTGAAAACAATCATACATCAAAGGGGCCTCCAACCAAATTTTGCTTAGGGCCCCCAAAGGTCTAGGGCCGGTTCTGGGTAAAGCACATGCCAAACGGAGAACTCATGCTTGATTCAAATCGTGGTTCTCTCGTCAACAGCATCAGGGATCAGCGACGGTCACCCTCCCCCCCACCCCCTCTGCACGACGATACCCCCCAGGCCATCACCGTCTCTTACGATTCCACAAAGTAATAACCCTCCTATCGCCGGTGCATGGAGTTTATTTTTAAATCTTTTATATTAAGTTCGCTTGCTTGCGTGCTTGCTTGCTTGCTTGCGTGCTTGCTTGCTTGCTTACGACCGTGCAAATCTTTCGATCGTGTTTTAACCCACTTCCCGTGATCCAATCGAGCTGACATTTTCCACACAGACTCGTTGTGCGTGACAATTAATTTGCGTGAAAATTTTACACTGTTTAGGGAAAAAAATAATTAATTACCAATTGCTTAATGCTGGCAGACAATCATCTGACCCATAGGTGGCAGCTATCTCAAGCCAGAGGACGAGAGGACTCTAGCCGCCATGCATATTAAGGATTTATAGTGAAAAACTTTGTTTTTACGGGTTATACTTGTTATCGTTTCGTCTCTCCTCGGTTGACGTCCTCGCTGGCGCGTTGCATTCCGATTTTGGCCCTGCATCGTGACAATGCATAGATTTTTTGCCAGGGGACGGTGAATCACTTGCACCTCGAGTGAACAAATTCAAGTATGGGGGACAGGTGTGTATTCGCGCAGCTCTTGTAAACAAGGCCCTTTGTAAACAAGGCAATTGTAAACACGGCTTTTGTAAATTTTTAATTAAAGCTTTCGTGACTGCAGGGATTCATATTATTGGTTCTTTCAGTAAAGTCACGTAGAAGGGAAATAATAAAATAATAAAAATATAAAACACAATAAAATTCTCAAGACGTTTCGACTGCAACACAAGCAATCATCATCAGGTGTGAAATCCAAATTTGCTTACTGTGGATGTCACACCTGATGATGATTGCTTGTGTTGCAGTCGAAACGTCGTGAGAATTTTATTGTTTAATATTTTTATTATTTTATTATTTCCCTTCTACGTGCCTTTAAGAGATGGGACGTTGCTCCTCTAAGAAAGGAAGACCCAGTGGGACATTCTACTGTTAAGCTAGGCACCCTCGCTTCGACATATTGTCATCATCAGGACAATATGTCACGGTTGGCTATGTACGGTGCGAAAGAAGTTCAACATACATACATCACCAGTGGGATCAAGACAGGGATTTGAACTGGATCAAAATTTGGTAAATCCAAAGCATCAATGCAAGGGCATCAAACCTCCGGGCTGCTCAGCCACAACCACGTGAAGAAGACGAGACAAAAGGCCACTCACTCACTCAACTGTCTTCTACTGAACACGCATATCATTTTATTTTACAATCAAAAAAGTTGTAGGTACCATACTTATTTAAAGATATTTTTTTTTTTAAAATGTCTGGCCGATTCTGGAAAACTCGGAGTGTTTGCTAAATTATTATTGTTATTAACTTTAGTATGTTTGTTGTTGAATGCCACTTCGGCAAAATGAAACAAAAGTTAAAGACAACGTTTAGTGCAAAATGAGAAACAATGGGCCCTTTTTTGGACCAATGTTCCCCAGTCGCGTTTGTTAACACGGGGAACATACTGGGCCAGTTTTATACGCCACTGAAGTAACATCGGGCAGGGTGTGGCCCATTAAATAACTGGCACTGGGCGGCCAAACGTTCTGGACAAAACACCGCTAACATCGCGGAGTGCCCAAACACCCCCCCCCACCACCACCATCAAGTTACATTCCGCAGAGGACAGCAAAAGTTCACCGAATCACTGCGCTCCGCTTTGGGGGAACGTGGGAATTCAATTTAAAGAAAAGTAGTGCGCGGTGATTTTGTTCATTTTCTTTTGAGCTACCGAATGTGACAAATTGCTGTTGGTTTTAAGTGGCTGCTGTGTTAGTCACCCCCCGGATGATGATTGTGAGTGATGGCGAAGGCTTACGGGGACAAAGAGGCACATCGATTTAGACGAAAAATCAAGCAGCTCTGCCTGACAGTACGATACTGATAAACCCCCCCCCTCCCCCATAAATCTCTCATTTCGCCTCTGCTTATGATCCGTCATCAAAATACATCGTGCGCAGCGAAAGGTAGCCGCGGACAGGAGCGGCGCTCACACGGCGGTACAATGCACACGCGTGTCACACGCGTGTGCGCGCACGCGTGCCTGTGTACGCTCACGCTCGTGATGCACCGCACTGTAAAATGTCAAGGCCACGTCTGGGGAAATTGGACCTGATCCAGACCACAAATCAGAAAGAACCGCGCTTTCATCTTCGGCTTTTCCATGGGCCACATAATGTGCTGTTTATGAGAAGCAGGGTAACGCATCCCAGATTGCCGAGAAGGCCACGCAGATACGGGCCGGGCAGCAACGCTCGCCCGTCCTGCTGTTGTTTTATTTAGTCTTGTGTCTGCTCCTCTGAGCCGCAGCTGCGATGAAAAGCATTGTCATATCTTGTGCCAAGTGTACGGAGCTCGTGAAATGAGCTCTTGGAAGGACGTAAAAGTGGCCATGAAAGAGTGGACATTTGTTTTGCGTTCGGATTTTTTGTTATTTCAGTAAAGCTTTTAATTTCTTTTTTTAAAACAACGAGCAGGAGCGCTGTCATCCCCATTTGCCTAAAAATTTCCGAGGCGTCGTGTTTTCACAGTCTGGTGTCTGGGGTGTACCGCTATGCACCCCACTGCAGCCGAGCTCTGCGGTGCGTCAATTTCGCTCGTCAGCGCTCTGGGCGGCAATTTCATTGTGATGCACGTAAATTCTCCTTCGACCGCTGCGTCTTCGTTACCTTATATACAATAATGTCATCTTCCAAGCACGCTCCCAAACCCTATCTTCCCGGCCACTAATAATACAACGTTTACGTGCTCGACAAACGATTTCCTCTTTACCAAGAGCCCGTGATGTCGCGGGTCCACCTGTGCCCCCCAGCACCTTGTGATAGTCATCCACTGAATTCTGTAGAAATCCGAAATGAGTGTTTTTATTTCTTGTAACCACGTGGAGTTTGCACATTCAGCGCGAGCGAATGCAATCGTGAAAATGAAATAAATTTTCCGCAATTTGTTTTCCCATTCGCAAAATAGCACCGAGCTTGCAAGCATGCAAGCACGTGGTTTGTCCACGTGCTTGCAAGCATGCAAGCACGTGGTTTGTTCCACGTGCTTGCAAGCATGCAAGCACGTGGTTTGTCCACGTGCTTGCAAGCATGCAAGCACGTGGTTTGTTCCACGTGCTTGCAAGCATGCAAGCACGTGGTTTGTTCCACGTGCTTGCAAGCATGCAAGCACGTGGTTTGTCCACGAGCTTGCAAGCATGCAAGCACGTGGTTTGTTCCACGTGCTTGCAAGCATGCAAGCACGTGGTTTGTTCCACGTGCTTGCAAGCATGCAAGCACGTGGTTTGTTCCACGTGCTTGCAAGCATGCAAGCACGTGGTTTGTTCCACGTGCTTGCAAGCATGCAAGCACGTGGTTTGTCCACGTGCTTGCAAGCATGCAAGCACGTGGTTTGTTCCACGGACCTCTCGCCCAAAGTGTTGAACGTGCCCGTGACAGATGGCAATGTGCACTTGGTAAACACTGCCGCTGCCAACGTGGTGGAGTTTTGCTCCTGTTCAGCGCGATAAATCATTAAGAGGGCGCAAGACCAGAAACAGAGATTATGTCCTTGTAAGGGTATCCTCGTTTTTATGGGTTTGCCTTAAATGTAGAGGAGCCGTGAAGCATTCCGGCAGCCTGATGGATGGGATGTTGCCCAAAACTTAAAGAGGCCGAAAGAGCATCCCCATGGGAGCTCTTGAAGGTGAAGTCCGCCAGGCTAATGCCATTTAATGTGCCGGGGGTGTCCATGCCGATATTGGCCATCATTAGGGAATTATAATTAGACAGAAGTTTGCGCCAAACTGATTAAACTAAAATAGAAAAAAAAGGTGCTGCCAACAAAGACTGTTGGGGCGAGTGCTGTTGGTAGCGAGGTGACATGGGACAGAGGGGATAGTGTGGCCAGCACCAGACTCGACCACCTTTGTCTCCCCAGTACTGCCGTTTACACACCGCACAAGGTGTTCTCTTGAGGCTGAGTCAACCTCGGTGGAGGCCCAGGGCTCGTTTAGATAATCACCAACGATGGTACAGTATGTATGTTGAGCTTCTTTCGCACCGTACGCAGTCATCCGTGCTAATTATCGGAGGTGCGGGGGAAGAACATCAATTTTAACACTAAAAAAAAACGTGAGCCAAGTACGGTAATCGAACTAGTGACTGCCGAAGTTCGTCCGTAGCACAGTGCGCGAACCACCACGCTTCCGCTCCGCAAACTTGGCAGTGTGAAGATGTTATCTTAGGAGTTGATTTCTCGAAACCAGTGCTTCTCAACCTTTTTGATAAGGCGCCCTCTCACTAACCCCCCCTCCCCTTGTCAAGACCACTTGGCCCCACGCCTGCCCATCCCACCCCACTCGTGTGCGTCACCGCGGTTCACGGTTCGAATCCAGCGGCCGCCCTCGTTAATACCGCGGGTGTCAGAATGGACGTTAAAGTTCCCCTGACGTCATTTTGAAGAGCAGGCCGTTGTGTGCTTGCGTCAGGGTCCAAATTCCCCAAGTTTGATGAATTACCCGCAAATGAAATACATTGGAATATACATGTGCAATCTTTGGTCCCTAGTAGGACAACTTGGCAGGACCCTCTTGAAATAGAGCCATGGGACTCAGTTAGGCCGATTAGCACGGTTGGCGATGTATGGTGTGGAAGAAGTTCAACGTACGTACAACTTAGGCGTGGCACAGCTCGGTTTCTGCAGTGGAAAATAACGAATGTGCGTGCGTGTGTTTTGTCTCCATAATCTGCAACGTGACGCTAAGGATTCTCCACGCACATTTAGCGTTTACAATTTGGACGCATTAAATTTCGATAACTTTAAAAAAAAATCAAATTGAGTTATGTTGTATAGCATATCATGCGAAATACATAATATCCCACAAGGACATTTGTAAATAACCAAGGGGCTTTCTCGATCATGGAGAATGCATATTGCCCTGGGCTTTGAGAATTGAAAGGCTAATGGTTCCATCTTCAAAACATCAACGTATTGTTATTGTATAAACAAACACTGCAGAACAATAACGCGTGTGTTTACCACTACAAAGTGCTGGATGAAATGGCGCTTAGCGTAGATGTTTTCATGTTGGCGTTATTTGCTGAGTTGTATGTCTGCCTCGTGTTTGTTTTATAAACCACAGACCTCCCACACAAACACAGGGGGGCCGGTCCTCCAGTGAATTGCAGAATAGGTTCCAGATGAAATCCCGATTTGTGTGTTTTAAATTGTTACGTTATTTATTTTCCCTCGATCGAATTGACATCAATCAGGATTACACGAAAACAAACAACTCCTTCATAACATTTTTGCAGTAGGCCTTTTGCTAAAGTTGAGTCATAGCTTCTAACTGTACAGGGTGATCACGCAACCAACCGTGCACAAGTGTCAGTGATCACATGGCATGTGAACCAATCAAAAACCATCAGAACAGCCCACTTATAGAAAGCAACGTCTCATAGTGTTACAATTGTATTTACGAAGAACGCTAATTGCAATCAACAGTGGCCTTGTGTGATTGGCTGCTTGACCTCGCCACAAAATGCATGTATGTTGAAGTTCTTTCACACCGTACGTAGCCAACCGTGCTACTCCGAGGTGTGGGGTAAGTACATTCTAAATGTGGAGGGAAAAACCAGAGGACCCAGATAAAAACCCACGTGGCCGTGGGAGAGAGAGAGAGACATGCAAATTCTAAATATACAGGCGTCGCCAGGGTCAGGATCGAACCCACGACCTCCTGTATACCAGGCGAGGTAGTTAACATGTCGTGTGCTTGTGTCATGTAACATCAGAAGTAAGAGGTTTTTTTCCCTGCAGGTCAGACAGTGTGCCCTGCTATAGCGTGTGCCCTTATGGTAGCCGGGACCAGATCTTATCCCTTCTTGCTCTAAACAAGCCTCCCGTAATGTCCTCTCGCCGGCAATAAGGAGGAATACACATTGGTTCAAGTGTCCCTTGAAGTCCTTAACAAATGCCATCAAGTTCATCTCAGAGTTTACTCCCCTCACTAGCAAAGCCCGATTAAACGCAAGGTGTGGATTACAAAATAGAGAGATGCTTACAAAAGAGACATTTTATCTCGACCTAAAGTTAAAGATACGTATTGATTGATTTATATATAGTCAGGTCATATTTCAAGGTGGCTTACTGCGCAAAGGAGCATGGGGTAGTGCTCATCTTCATTCTGGCTAGTGATGAAAATTCCACATTTCTATGGAAGGGGTCAGTTTATCCATAGGGAAACTCACTGTTAATCTTCCACGAAGCAGTACTCATTTTAGCAACGTCAGAAGGGTAATAGGCTGAATAGACCCCGAATATTCTCGCTGTTGAGTCAACTGCTCTCACAGCCTAACAATGCAGCCAAGTTTGCTTGTATTACTGTTATATTTCTCTGAACTACACCAGGGCGTTTTCCCACAATATTAGTCCCACTTTAATAATATATTTCACATTTACAAAGTGGGCTTTGCTTATGATGTCTGCTCGTGCAGTTTCGTAATTGTAGTTCCAGTTGTAACACAATTACATTTCATAACCTAGTTATGGTTCATTTTCACATTTTGGGCCATTTGAGTCATGGCAAAGGCACGCAATGGAGCATCGTTAATTTCAGGAGAGTCCTTCAGCTGGGAGATAATTTCTGAGGGCAGCCGGGCCAAGGCAGCCAAGCCGGGCTGCACATGGCATCCCTAAATATCCGCAAAGCACGGAATGGTTGCTAATTGAAACTCTCAGTCAAAGTTGAGCCTCACAGAGACCCTGAGAAGTTTGACACGGAGGTCGAGCTCACTGTGGCACTCGTCCTCCATGTGTTTTCGATTTCACGTGAAACAAATAATGCTTCCTGGTTGCAGAGTCACCGCCTCATGTATTCAAAGCCATTGTTTGGTCCTCGCGTTTGCTCTGAAACGTGTGCCATGCATTCATTTTGCCCATTCGCGTGTGCAATTCGTGCATCTGTGCCATACATCTGAGATCTGTGTTGAAGGATGCCTCATAAATCCAAATTATTATTTGGATTCAAAGGTTTATGGTGTAATGCACATTAGACTCGCAATGCAGGGAGCTTCTGGTTCGATCTCCCAGTGTGGCATTTTAAACAATGGTGCAAGTTTCTTAAGTTCCCCAGCCTCTGTCCATCCAGCAGTATGAATGGGTGCCCCACATTTAGTCTATCGGCAAGTCACATTTGGTGGGGTAAAGTGTGGGCACTCACACTTCTTGCAATGCGTCTGGCCATCGTGGAAGTCAGCCACAGATTTAATCTAGAGCAGTGGTTCTTAACCTTGAATGCAGCCTTGTAGCCCTTTGGTTCTAATTCGTAAATACATTTATAACGTTACTCAATACATAGGTGAAACAAAGTAGTTGCACTTACATGCCAGTGCTTAATTTGTTTCAAGATTATTTACCTTCGAAAAAGATGTGCCATCTCTCGCACCCCCAGAAAAGGCATCTCGCACCCCCAGGGAGTGCGTGCACCCGAGGTCAAGAAGAACCACTGATCTAGAGGGACTTTCTTGAGCACTGCTATGAGCAAGAAATTGCAACGCTGCACCTCTGTATAAAACTAAATCATATTCCACAAGTCAATGTGCCTCCTTCCCTGCTCAAACAAGCATAGGAGTGGCACTCATTTCTGTTGCCAGCCCTGAGCCGCTGTTGGAAATTCCACATTCCCATGACGGAAGCTAGTGCAGCACGAGTACTGTTGATCTCCCGATGGCTGAATCATCAACTGCTGACTGGACTTTGAACTCGTGTTTTGAACGTCGTGGGAACAAAACTCGTGAAAAGATGCAATAAAAATGTGGAACAGCTCTCTGATGTGTTCTCTGGGGTTGTATCGCATTAATTCATTTCCTGAAAAAGCTCCGAGCAAGGGGAGCGGAACGTGACGCACCGTGCCGAACAACACGCGATTCGACTGGAAACACACACACCGTGAAAACCTACGCAGAAGGAATGTGGAATTTCCACCCCTAACTCTGGATCACTGACAGAGTTGAGCACTGCCGCATGCTTTCTTGAGCCGCGAGGCACTTTAACTTTTTGTTTGCTTCTGAAGTAGCCTAGCCAACCACGGACCCAGTCAGTCAATGGTCTATGTTTATATTCAGGTGAGGGTCCAGTGAGACATACGTCTGCAGGGGAACGATAAACAGGGTGAGCATTCCTATTGCCCACCCCACACTGTGTACATTATTGTACACAGTGTGCACGATTGACAGTATACACCTGTGTATAATTGGCGTTGACAGATGTGGGTTGGGAGGTAGGGTAGAAATGAGCACGTATAAACAAAGCTATATTTCTCTGTTTTGTTTTTTCACAATTGTATTGAAAAAAAATCAGAAAAAAGTCCCTTCAGGACCCTGAGCTAGCCGTCCATCACCCTGTGACACAGAACAGCCCCGGAAGATCATGTCAAGGAATCTATATCGGACGTCACTTCAAAGGCCGATGAGCACGGTTGGCAACGTACGGTGCGAAAGAAGTTGGACACGGGGGGGGGGGGGGGTACAGCTATTATGCGCCCTGCAAAGAGTGTTTGCTGAATGCCAACCAAACTAAATGTTTCACTCTCGGCGCAGCAACTTAGCCAAAGTAAGCGAATCAACACCGACATTGTGAAAGTTTTGTTTCGTGCAGTAATTGGTGACCAGGCTGAGACCATGAACTCCCTGCACTTCAAAACAACATGGAAACCTTCCCGATCTTCGAAATCTACTTCGAGTTCTGCTCTCTTGAATAACATTGAACAAGTACAACCAGTGGGACTTGCGACCTAGATTCGAACCCAGGTAACATAATTGATTGGAGGCGGCTCAGTCCTCCAAGTATCTGACCCCGTAACCACCTTGGCTCCTGCACTCATTCGTATCGGCAAAGGCCGCTTGCAAGCGAGCGGGGGCCATTATCGCGATCCGTGTTCAGTCCTGGGGGCTGGACACAGCCGCGTCGGGCTGCTTGTGAGCGGTCAGTCTGCCGTATCGAGTGGCCCCATGGCACGAGCGCCTCTTGTAGCCGTCCGCTAAGACGGAGCGGTTTGACCGCAAACCTCAAAGGGAACATAACTCTACCTGGTGGGGCGTGGGGGGGGGGGGCTTGCCTGGCAAGTCAGGCGATTACCGATTTCGTGGGGCCTTGTTCGAAAGTGGGTGATGAATTGCAAGGGGAACAGACGCCACTGCGCGACCTCCCATAGCCCCGAGATGTTGGGGCGCCGTGAGGCCGGACGTCGGGACAACTTGTACCAGCATAGACACGAATCTTGGCCCGGCGGCATCGATCGCAACGTTGCTCTGCAAATTAAACTCGCAAACCGTCAAAAAGAGGTCGCCTGTTATGGAATAAGCGACGCTGATTGGGCGATTTAAATGTGCGCAGTGCGATTACGTGCGCTTTGCTCGAGACATTCCAAGTTGTCATCAACACGGACCATTTATAGCAAAGCCTTTCTCATAGTAATAATAATGGCAATTTATTTATCTAAGAGGTCAGCGTTTGGGTTTAGGACCCTTTTTCAGGAGGGTGCTGCAAGGCAATGGGGGTGTTTGGCCAAGCCCCAATAAATAAGTGTTCGGCATTTGGGAGGAATTCTAGATTTGAAGCTTTCGTGACCGCAGGTAGGTAAAAAATAAAATTAATAAAAGTAAAATTAATAAAAGTAATAATAGAAATATTACTTTTATACATTTTAATTTTATTTTTTACCTACGTGACTTTACGAAAAAACCCTAAGAGTATTTGGAAGGAAACTGCATTAGCCAAAATTAACCTAAACGTGCAAGGGGATAACACTCAAACTGCCGCACAGATGGATTCAAACCAATTACGTGATGCACCAACCATCGCTTCCAAAGTGCATCAGCACCCATGTTTTTGATTGTCTTTTGATTCAACACGTTTAAAACCGCGTATATAAAGTATGCGGTGAGCATGTTTGTGTTCATCGATTAGTATTCCTTATCGGGCACATTTTACGTGTACGGCGGATGACAGAGCCGCGAGAGACCGCCCTGCGTTTAATGTCGCGTCGAGGAAGTGAAATTGTGCCGCGTTTATTAATCGGCACTATCTAAAGGTATGTTTCATTTGGAATTCGTAATTACTCCTCGTGGTTCAGATGGGAATGGGCCTGTCCGAGCAGCGGGGGCTGC
Organism: Lampetra planeri; assembly: GCF_965212315.1. Taxonomy (NCBI): domain Eukaryota; kingdom Metazoa; phylum Chordata; class Hyperoartia; order Petromyzontiformes; family Petromyzontidae; genus Lampetra; species Lampetra planeri. Next base: position 6,193,559 of record NC_136141.1, read on the forward strand.
TGTGACCGTTTCGTTTGTTCGTGGCTCAGAGCCGTTGGTGGAAATTCAACGGTCCCATGGTGGGGTCCGTGTACAATGAACGAAATGCACAACAACAACAACAAGAAAAGTGCGGCTCCATGTGCTGGCCACCCAGCACTAAACCTAAACAAAGCTCTAGCATCAACACATTTTTATTTGACTTCTCAGAAGTCACTCCGCTGAAGCAGGACATCTCCCCCACCACCTCCCCCCCCCTCATAAAGAACCGCCATTGTCAACTTGTTTTGTGACCAAAATTGGTCTTTTCTGGGGCGCTTCCAAAAGCCTTCTTTGTAAATATGTCCATAAGAGGCACCGATAGCCTCGTTCCAGACAGCCTCTTATTAATTTACAAGACACGGACTTGGAAGCGCTCGGCGGCTGGAGGTAGAGGCGGCGGGGGGGGGGTGAAGACCGGGAGGAGTGGCCATTTTGATTGCTTTTTGTCTCGTTGCCACAGTTTGGCCGCGTTCGAGGCATCTCAACAGTGGGCTTTGTGCAAAACAATTCGGGCCGGGCCCGCAGCAGACAACAGCTGTGCGCCGACTTGAATTAAGCGGTGGGTTCGCTCGCATGCCCCCCTCTCGGCTCCGTCACGACGCTCCGTGTTTATGAGACAACTTAATGACACCACGGAGTCTTCAGCCCTGAGTCACTCACGAGGGTTAGGGAGCTCCGCTGTGCTGCAGGCTCACCTGTGTGCGTGATTGCGTGACCCGATTCGTATCGCACTTGGCGCTCGCCTCGTGGGAGAGCGCGTTTGACATCTTGAGCACGCACACCCGAGTCTATTATCGCTCGCGCTCTCTCTCTCTCTCTTAGCCGACTGTCTGAATAAATGAGTGTGCGTGTCCTCCCTTGACTCGAGGGGAGGGGGGGGTAGTTGTCGAGATTAGTGCGTCGTGCTGTGAACCTGGCGATCTTAAGATGTGTGATTGGTCCCGGCCATGGCTCACGTAATTGACGACTTTTTCCAAGCGGCCCTGGCCCTCCCCTAGGTCGACTCGGCCTTAGGGGTCGTCCGTAAATGACGTCACGCACCTGGGGGGGGGGGGGTCAGACATTTGTGACGATGTGTGACGAGGGGGGGGGGTGAGAAATGTGACGTCACATCAAAATGCGCAACTTTAAATAAATATGGACTACGCGTTCTACTTATTTATATAGACGTTTAAATAAATGTTTTCTCCTATAACATCAGAGTGCATGGGGGGGGGGGCAGAGCTTCGTGACGTCATATTTGAGGGGGGGGGGGTCCGACTTTTTGTGACGTCGTGTGACGAAGGGGGGGGGGGGTCAAAAATCGTCCAAAATCGCGTGACGTCATTTATGGATGGCCCCTTAAGCGAGTACTTGGTGTGGTGTGCAAAAGTGAGCACCGCACGTGCCTTCATTGGTACTCGCTAACAGGACTTACAGCCACATTCTGTTACGGCTATAAGGAAAGCTTTGTCTCGTGTTGTAGCTCATGGCTGTACACCTACATTTCTGGTGACGTTGTTCAAGGAAAGGGAGTGTGTGCGAAAGAGATACATTTGAGTTGTTTGTGAGTCATGAAAATAGCAGTTATTAAGAAACCCAGCAAAAGCTTCACTGAGTCTGAAGTTTCTTCATTTCCTTCAGAGCACCTTGTTTTGAATGCTTGACCGATTTCTACGTTGAGTCTTTGAGAATAAGTCAGAGTGCCTGGAGAAAACACACCTAATATCCGATGATAAGTCAACTGAAATTTGTATTAACACTTATATCCAATGGCAGCTCTGTGCAAGTTGACAGAGATTTCACATTGCTCTGGTTGGGTCTTTACATTGAACAGCTATTGCTGACTTCCTACAAAGTGGCACTGACATTTCATTTCTCGACAATTTGAGAGACTACGGAGCTGAGTCCAACGCTTCGCACTCAAGAGGTGGAGCTCAGAACCTTCAAAATCGTGCCGTCACCTGCAAATTAAAGCAACAACACAATCTGTACGGATGGAACAGCCACCTACTTTTCGATTTAAAGCTTTCGTGACTGCAGGGATTCATCTTCTTGGTTCTTTCGGTAAAGTCACGTAGAAGGGAAGTAATAAAATGATAAAAATAAAACATAATAAAATAATTCTCACGACGTTTCGGCCACAACGCAAGCAGCCGTCTTCAGGTGAAACCGATAGACCTGGTTTTCACCTGAAGACGGCTGCTTGCGTTGTGGCCAAAACGTCGTGAGAATTATTTTATTATGTTTTATTTTTATTATGTTATTACTTCCCTTCTACGTGACTTTACCGAAAGAACCAAGAAGATGAGCCACCTACTTGTGCTACTGCCATCTTCTGGCCACATGTTCTCCCTGCACGTGGGTCTTTCACATCCGTGATGTTTAAGAACGAAGAAGGAGGACTTCTCCACAAATCTGTCTGTCGCCTGATGATGCTAGTTGTAATTACCGGCGAAACGCCGTACTCGAATTGTAAATGTTGTGGATTTACTCTCCAACGCATGTGTTGTTTACGTGACAAACCTTACTAATTGGCTGTGTTGGCTGGTGGCGGGTTTCACGGCACATTTATATTTACGCGATCTAACCCACAAAAAACTTATATTATCCGTGGTAACGTTCGCACGATCCACCAACCACCCACCTTTTAAATTCTGGATTTGAAGTGCCCACCACCACGCCCAGCTGATTGTAGTTTATGCTCGCAATTGCTCCAAAAAAAAGCCATCATTATTTGTTGCTCACAATTGCCTATGCTGGGTCCACCCCACAATGCCATAATGAAGCATAAGGGCAATGGTTCTGGCCAAGCCAAACTGCCAGCTGCCCTCCTACTTGTACGCACTGATTTCTGCCAGATTGCGAGGTCTGTTTTACTTAAGAACGCAACCACACTTGGGCTCCGTGGAAGGTCATCGGCACTATTAACATTCCGTCCATCCTGCCACACTCGCCTCAAGGCCAGTTTCGCATGGGGCGAGTGGCTTTTGTTTGTTCGCCTATTTTTTGTTGTTGTTGCCCCTAAGATTATCCCGGCTGTGCGGTTGGCATCGCGTCAACGGATGATGCATCCTATTTGGACATCTCGCAGAGTCGTGCAACCCGCGGTGTTGTTAAGTGGCCCACGGAAGAGCGGATGAAACACAGTTACTTCTGAGATTTTTTAAAGTGACCTCCGGTCCACACAATATGAGGAGGCCTTTGTGGTTTTATTGGTGTGGCCATGTGGCTTTTTCTGTCAGAGCACCATCTCAGCCATATGAATGTAAAACAATGAAATACGGCCCTTTATCTATCCAATTCCGGGACGAGGGTCTCCCCATGCCGTGCCGGTAATTTTGACCATTACCTGAGCAGGCTGATCAGAGTGGGTTGGTGAACGGTGAGGAGTCCAAGCCCGGCTCAGATTTAATTCATCACTCATGTTAGTCGTGGCCGGGAATTTAACTCGGGTCACTGAGTTCATAGCGCAGCGCGCTAACCACTACGCCACCACTGTCCCTTATCCCTGGAAACCATCACATGTATTGCATGAGTAACCCATTGTGTGCTGCATTACAGTCCCATCCTTACCTATTAGATGATGGGTTTAGGTTATGGGTTTGAATTGCGACAGTGAAATTGAACATTTTGCCCCTCATCTCTGGATCTGTGCGGCATAATTCCATGCGGTTTTAGTGATGTGCATCTTCAAAGCAACCCTATGGTAGGCAGGGTTTACGGATCACGGGTGATCCATTCATTTTCATGGAAATAAGGTGCCTGTAGGAGGGAGTACAGCAAGTAGATAATACGACTAAAGTCCATGATTCTATTTTGTATTATAAAGCTAAACTATTTTCATTTCAACCCAGAGCTACAGTTTCAGCTATTTTTTCCGAAGCGACCTGGCCACAAATGATAGCTCAGCGAAGTGGCTTATCACGTGGAAATGTGTGGCAAACAAATTCTCTAAACGCATCGTTGTACTCGAGCATGCACTCGCAATCGGGACTACTCAAGTCGGAATTTCACATACATCATCAAACAGATTGTGAACATAAGGGTTGTTTTTGTTCTTATTACGAGTCAAGTTGTACTGGAATGACGTGCGATCCTTGACTCAATCAACCAGGCTGCCCTTAGAAAGGTCCAAGTTCGATTCCCGTTCAGACTGGGGGTCGGCGAGATTCAGCCTATCGCCCTGTGGTTTTTTTAAAATTCGTATCGCACTCTCGCAATGCGGCGGTGTGTTGGTCATACGGAGATGCCTACCTTGCGACCGGAATGTGGACTTGACACCCCTGACATTGGGCTGCGAGTGAAAGATAAGCAACGGGGAGCGCAGCCACGTGAGCGTAGGAGAGAGAGAGAGGGAGAGACACTTTCGAGTCATTCTTTTTTTCTATTCCAACTATCATCCAGCACCCTACAGTTTTTAAGTTATCTGATGGCCATTTCTTGGGGGGAAATTGATTGCAAACTGCTCTAAAGCGGTTCCCTACCGGGATCGTGAGAATCACCCCGCCGGGGGCAATGAACCCTCGGAACGAGTCCTCCAGCGCCTGGCACGGGCGGCAGAGAGAAGCCACGGGATGTGGGTGTGTGCGTGCGTGGAGTGGTTAGGGGAGCATCTGCGTAGCAGTGAGCGCGCCGCGCTAAGAACTCAGCCACCTGAGTTAGATTCCGGCTCACGGCCAAAGCCAGTGACGATTATATGAAACGGTCCTTGGATTTCCCTAGCTCGACTCAGCCTCAAATGAGCACCTGATGCGATGCGTGAAGGTTGTCACAAGGCGGTCCGGGCGTGGTGCTGGCCACCCACCCCCTCATATTTGCTCGCTAATAGCACTTTCCCCTAACAGTTAAAGGCTATACGGGGGATCTTTGTCTTTGTGCGTAGTGTAGTGGTTGAAGCTCTGCGCTGCGAACATGGCGACCCGAGTTTGATTCCCACTCACGGCCAACGCCAGTGACGATTATCTGGTGCTTGGCCTCCCCTAGGTCGACTCAGCCTCAAATGAGCACGTGGTGCGGTGTCGCGTAAACATCGCCACCCGGGAGACAAGGCGCCCGAGCGTGGTGCAGGCCACCCCTCCTCCCCCCTCACGTGCCATTCCCGCCTTCATAGGTGATCGCTAACAGCACTTGCCTCAAAAGTCTGTGAAGGCTATGCAGGGGATCTTTTATCTTTGTGCATGTCTTTGTGCCAAACGTGTAATGGCCTGTGCCGTTATAGCTGAATGTGGGCCTTGCGGCTCGTTATCATAAAAGGTAATGTTTGGATCGTAATACCCTGATGCTGTGAAGTGTGCTGTTAAGTGTGTGTAAAATACAAATATAAACGAAATGTTAAATTGAAACTGGAAATGGCAATGTTTTATCAAAATGTATTTTTTATTTTATCTTCGCGAGGAAGTGTCAGGTGTGAATTCAGCTTACTTGGTTTGAAACTCTGTTAACAAAGGACATATCAAAATCAGACATCAAAAGATTCTGATAAACAAGGGTTTTTTTTTACTGTGATGTTTCCTTGTTAGAAAATAGACGCTTAACGTATTACTACTTGACATAGCGGGCACAGGGGTCAATTGCACTGCACTGTGAACCCAGAGACATCGGTTCGATTTCTGACCACGACATTGGGAGCGAGCGATGCGTAAAACCCCCTGGGCACCCCCTTCACCAACCCACACTGACCACCGTGGTGAAGTATGGTCACACAATTCTGATGACTGACACAGTGTGGGGAGGGCCTTCGTGATACATATATTTAAATAGTAATTTTTTTTATAATTTGCTAATTTAGTAAATGAAAGAGTCTTGTACCGTACTATGGTTGATTGAGCACCATGATTAGGGTACAGCGGTCAAACCAAAGCGTCCAATATTCATATCAGAATGAAGGCCATTTATTTAGACTGGAGGAATCTGATGAGCTATAAAGCTCTTTTTCACGGATGTCCAGTAGGGGCGGGTCAGAACGTTACAACAACAAACAATGCACTTTTAATAACACAGATTGTTTTTTTAATTCGGCATTTTTTTTCTCTCATTCCAATTGGAATATTGGATTCCTCTGTCATACAATAACCAGCTTGAATATCACGGGACCTTGTTTAGGTGTGTAGGCCAATCAGTTTCGAAGACAATGCATATATAATTATCCGAGCATGCTTGTTTGCATGTTCACCACAAGTACCGCGTGGTTGTTATTACAGACTTGATTCCTTGAAAAAAAAGAATCTATCTGGTGTTTGAACATCTTAACACAACTGTTTTATTGCCAGAAGGGATCACACCTATTCGTATTTTTCAACCAGCTTGAAGGCACCTTTGGCATTATTTATACGACAAGTTTTCAAAAAGGATTGCATTTTTTTTAAAGACTATGGCAGTATCACATGTTTCTCTGTTCAAAGCTCAATCACATTATAAGTTAAACTGAGAAACTGGCAATTGAGAAAATTAATCTCTTTTACAAGGGAGTAAGATCTGGAAAACGTGCATTTGAAAAGTGTGTGTTCTCAGCCTTGTTGTTTTAGGCTCATTGTTGTGCTAACTGGGCGTGAATACATTGCATTATTTATCGCATCCAAATTGTTGGTTAGTTTCTTGGGTTTGAAATCTGCCCAAAATGTAAAATTCATTATCCACGGACAGAGTATGCGAGATGCCTGCCACAACGAGCATCAATGTGCAAGCAATTCTTTCTTGCTGTGGTTGTTCCCACCCGATGAAGGTTGCTTGTGTTGCAATCGTAACGTCGTGATTTGTTTTATTTTATTTCTACCCACGTGACTTTACCGAAAGAACCAAAGAGTGTGGATTCCTGCAGTCACGAAAACTTCAAATCAAGATTGAGCGACAATGTGTTCGGTCCAAGGGGGAAGCAAGGTTCAACTTGAATCCTCAAGAAACACGAACCTACCCCTGCATCATAATTGCACACATACACAATTGAGTTCACCGGAATGTAATTACACAAGCAATGCAGACGCGATAGACATGACAACAGACCGGGTTGGGTTGTTTCTGCGTGTTTGTTTGTCGCACCGACCTGCTGTGTGAGGAACATTAGAAACGATAACAGCCCAAAATGATGCTTGTGTTCAATTCTGTGATCATCATGTTCCCGTGTCCCTTGCTGTTTCCCTCTTACCATGACATTGACCAAATGCTTACAAGTAGACACCAGATCTTAGCAGCGCTTCATATTTTATTTATTTTAACACCGCATCTGCCTCATTTTGTCCTTAAACAATGGAATTATTAATACTTGAAAACCCAGGCCCATTGCATTACCCGACTGCTATTACGATCCATCACGTGCGCCCTGCACATACACAGTGCGCACATTTGATGAAGTGCTCCGCGTTTAAACTAAGGTCAAAGGAATCGACGCTCCATCTCATTTACGTTGATTGCTTAAACGACTCCAAGCAATCAGCCACTCCCGTCAGAGTTGCTCGTCTGGGAGTCGGTTGCGTTTTCATGTTGGCCTGCTCTTAGCAGGCTGATGAATCTGCTGTCAGCGGGCAGACAGACCGAGCAGCAGTCGTGTGTTGAGAAAGAATATCCCCTCGACTTGGTTTACAACAACAACTACAACAAAAAACACCGTTTCTTTTTTGCCAGGGGATTTCCAAGTTCAACTGCGGGACATGAAGGCCACACTCGCAGCCTACGAATAGAACGCCGCCGCCGCCTGCGGATTTGAAGGCACTCGGTGACAATACAAATTGCTCCAATGAAAATAGCTGTTTCGAAAAGTAAAAAAATAAGAATGATCAAATAAAATAATATTAAGATTTTTCCACTGATCTGTGTTATAAACGTCATTTCTGTACGATTCCAATCATTTTTATAGTCAAAATCGCCAAATTTGCGGAGCTCCGCTGCAAATGCAGGAAGAGACGAGAGGTGAGGCAGCGACGAGCTCAGCCTCCCCTCTGATTGCGCAACCCTTCAGTAACTGGATGGAGCGCGGACAATCAGCGCGCGCCTGTTACTATCTCAGTATGTCACCAATGTAATCTTTGTAGACCCCTTCATTTCATGTCCTCGCCTTCCATACTCCAGGTAACTCCACTTGAGCAGAAATTCGGAGGCTGTTTGGTCTGGGGACACCCACGTAGTACGTACGCATGGAGGGGGGAGGGTGGTTAACCCAAATGCGTACACGTGCGTATGGGGGGGGGGTCTACTGACAATGTGCATACACATAGGAAACGGCGGGGGGGGGGGGTGAAGCCTCGATAATAATTTGTCTACATTGACCTTCAAATGAGTTCGATAGTCCGGCGGTGGACGATCTGTTTGCTTAAACAAGTTAATATTATGAATCCTTGATCGTTTCTGCGTTGATTAAATATCGGCCGTTCAATAGGATTCGTGGGGGGGGGGGGGGGGGTGCGTCAGGCGTACGTACGCTGGTAGGGGGGGGGGGTGTAACAAGTACGTGTGCGTACAGCGAGGGGTCGAGTTTTGACAGATTTTTTGCGTTCTGCGTACTCAATGGATGGCCCCTGGACTACTCTGGCACGTTGACAAGTTGCGCCGCAAGACGTTGGGCAAACTTCTCGGCAGCACACGTGACCCGCCTGGCTGCTACCTGTTGGGCGCACAGTTATACTGCTGGAGGCCGGCGATGTGGATTTGAGAACCATGCAACATATACTTTATTTTTTATTTTTTCAAGTGAATATTAGTCACTGTTTTGTGCTTGATGACCTGTTCAATCTGCCGCTCTGTGGGCCGTGTTGGCTCACCACTTCATAGCGAGAGTTGCAACGCCAGTCTAGGAGGCGCGATTGTGGCGTCTGGAACCACCCACAATGATTAACCACCGTTGAATCACCGAATATGCCTGAATGGCCACATTACAAACACAGTCTGCTGTGACCGATATAATCATATCATTCTGACCATAGTACTACAAAGTAGCAATTGAATGTGTGCTCTTACAGCATCTGTCTTGTCGACCTACTGAGAGGGCCTTGGTGTTGAGTCATAAGCTTGCTAATGCGGTATGATCGAGGTTGCTAAATCGGTTTCCTGTGACACATCAGATTGCGTCTCTGTTATTTCACAGTTATGTTTCTAAATGCTGATTGGGTTTGGCGGTCTGCTGAATTTAAAGGAAGTTGGTGACCACAAATTGACATATATTGTCCCGCATTGAAAGCGCTGACAGATAGAAAGCTCCAGTTATGAAGTGGCACACCATCTCTTGGCGACAGCCAGACCTTAAAAGAAAAGCACAGTTACTGCTCAGGATGAGTTTTCTCTATGAGACACAGATGCTTTTACCTACCATTTTTTCACTAAAACAATATCATGGTAACAGACCCCCCCTTCGCCATCAACAGCCATCAGAAATGTGTTAATATCCTGGTGATTCAAATTGTTGGAGAACAGTTTTTAACATGTAGGTTTTCGTGACGAATATCCATAATAGAGGTTTTTGGGTTAGATCGCGTAAATATAAATGTGTCTTTAAACCCGCCACCACCCGACACAGCCAATTAGTTAGGTTTGTCACGTAAACAAAACATGCCAATTCGTTTCTAGTTCAGCACACCACTTGTGTGTTGGAGAGTAAACCCACATCATTTACGTTTCGCCGGTAATTATTTTTACGTGTTGGCTGTGTAGGGTAGTGGCGGGCTTAACGACACATTTATATTTACGCGATCTCGCCCAAAAACCTCTATTATGGTCAATATTGGTGGCGAAAGCCTGCGTGTTAAACCAAAATAATATCACGATGACAAACCCCCATCGACAGCCAACGGAAATGCGTTAACATCCTGTTGAAAAAAAACTGTTGGAGAATTAGTTTTCATTTTTACCAGGTGGCTTGTTCAGCCCTGCGTCTGTAGTTGAAATTTCAGCGCCGTCTCATTCCTGCAGCTGTCTGCGAATTACAGCGCTTGTCCGCTCTGGAGTCGTCGTTAAAGACCCCGTTAAGTCACTCGCAAGAGCGGGTTTCATGGCGTGCCAGCACGAGAGAGTCCAACTGCACTCTTCTTGCAGTTGCCAATCCCACTTGGGCTCCACACGGCCTATCATCATCAACACCATCATCATCATCTGACACAGAGATGATAAACTGAGTATCACTCTGTGCATCGTAAACAATTGTCCTCATTCGGAGAAACCCAACTTAGGTTTATTATTTTTTATCGTCAGTAAAATTTTCACCACACTGCTTTAGGGAGAACCAACACAAATACTTGTTGGTCATTGTTTGCTTGGTCAGGGAGATGCGTTAACGTGGCTTGTAAGTGTGTATATCTACATTATCTGGGATTCTGAAAATGTTGTACATAAACAATCCTGCAGTTTGGTAAAACTTCCTTGCAACGGGTTTTACTTTTACAAATCTTGCAGGATTAGTTTCAATTTCCTCACCAGATCCTGTGAGATTGGTTTAAATTCTCTGTTGGATCGTTCGGGAGATCTGTTTTTAATTATTGCGGGAATCTATACGATGTGTTTCATGCCACCACATGATCTGTCTAGGTTCTTTCACATGCTCTCCTTAACGTGCATTTAATATCACCAGGACATAATGAGACACTTCAAGACATCTTTGTTAACAAGAGTGCCTTATTGTAATATCTGCTGTGCGCAGTCTTAAAGGCAAATCATTTCTGGCTTCAAATTAATCCACGGCACTGTACAGTTTTTCTATTGTACGGCTTTAAAAAACCCCACACCAGGTGCGGTAATGTCTACAATCTGAGATCGGGGCCCCATACCAATGCAATAATTAAATTCTTTTTTTCTTTATAAACCACAGACTTAGAAATTTAAATCGTTTCGGCGCTTAAAATCGGAGTCCTTGGATTGCCGTCAGCTTTAAGCGCCTTGTTTTTTGCCTCAGGTTACTCATTTAATTTTCTCGCTCGCTAATTCTTCAACGCTGAATGTGCCCTTTCAGATAAATCCGAGGGTATACGTTCCGTAAAAAAAAAGAAATTAAAGAAAATCAAGACCGTGTGCAAGCGCTTGTTAAAAAAAAATGCTGAAACTGCACAAAGAATGTTGTGAGGAATTTTACATGGGCACAAAGGAATTTAAAATTCCCATGGCATGTCGGTCGTATAGGTTCTTTTGTTGTATTGTTGGCACGGGCGAATTTTATACTCAATGAATTGGAACCCGTTCTCTTTCCTCGCCCAGCCATCACGACTCCTCCACGCCATCGCAAGCCATCGCGACTCGCGCGGAGAGAGAGAGAGAGGGAGAGAGCGTAAAGACCGGCATTTCCGTCTCAATCGGAGCGGCGGCGTCGGGTTTCTTATTCAGAAATAAAAAGCTGGGGTGGTGCCTTCCCCTGAGCTCCCCATTCCTTTTCTCAGCCGCCGCTCAATGGGACTGCCCCTTGGCGCTCGGCGGAATTTTACCTCGAACGAATGAAACTCTGCAGAGGTGGTAACGCGATACGGGTACCTGAACGGCGGCGTCAAATCGCGTTAAGCGATGTCGCGCGTGGCCTGACGTGGCCACCACCACCACGACCACCACCACCACGACCACCCTCCCCCCCCACTTCTGTTTCGTTAATTGTTTTACATTTGCATTGCCAGCCCGTGGGCATTTTGCGGGCCAAGTGGGGACTCGATTCGGCACGTGTTTATTTTGCTCGGTTATAACTGCTTCGGAGGAATACCAGGTATGTGGGACAAATTGAAACGAGCCAGGTCCAACAAGAAATAGTAGCGACGGGGTTGGCGGGTGAGGGATTGGAGCATGTACTGCATTACAAAGGCGTCCTTATTGTAATGGCCAAGCAGTGGTGGGGGGGGGGCAGTGATGGTTGTCTGGAATGGTAGCAGAAATGGGTGCACGTTGAAACGAGAGAGACTGCATTCAAGCCAAAAGTCAACGTGATTTCTCGGTCAAATGAGCATTGAGGGCAGTGCTCATCTTCTGGCTGCAGCCGTGAGCCAGTGGTGGAAATTCGACATTCCTATGGCATGGGCGAGTGACTCCAAAAGGCAGCCGTTGTTAACTTCCGCACAAAGTGGCGCTCAATTGATCGACTCCCAGAGAGATGATGGGCTTAGTCACCCCCGACTAGGATTTTGACTCGCAACCTTTCCGATATGCGAGCGGCTCGCTCTACCTCCTCTGTATTAGTTTGTAGGTTACGCGTGCCCCAGTGCAACAGGAAATCGAGCTGGATATCTCGACTATTATTATTATTCTTTAATTCCACAGGGCTCTACAAGAGAGCTAAATCATTTGTTCACAATTCTGAAACGGCATGCCAGTGTGTGTTCCTTGCAGGGCCCATTATGAGGTCATGTAGGGATTTGCTTTTCTGCGGATCTTCCGCTTGGGTCTCGTGATGCGAGACCTCGTAAATAAGCAACGAGTGGTGGTTTTCGCGAGTCCTCCGTGGGTGTTTTGTGAGCCCCCCCCCCCTCGGTGGTGTCAGCTACCGCCTGCTGAGGTTTAACGTGATCCCAAATGTAGTTTAATAAGGGTTCATGGGTGCAACCCTGTGGGGTTTGTGAGCCACCTGCAGAGTTTTCACGGAGCCCTTGTGCTGCGTTTGTGGCCTCATTTTGCTGGTTTCATGAACCTCTAAAGTGGTTTCACAGGCCACGCGTAGACGGTAAACAAACGTATGTATGTTGATGTCGAACTTCTGTCGCACCGTACGTAGCAGGCCATGCTGAGCAGAGGTGTGGGGGAAAGACAACAAACTAAACACGAAACGCAGTTCTATATTTATATCCGACAATCCCATGGAATAGCATTTATTTATACTGGAGGAAGCTGATGAGCTCTGAAGGTATTTTTTTTACAGATGTCCTGGAGTAGAATGTTGACAGTTGTCCCCCTAATTATAGAGTGATATATGTTGTGTCTGTCTCACAAGTCCACTGACCTGACACTGAGCTCACAGAACAGTTCAAAGGCTCTCGCAATTAATTGCGAAACGTCTCTATGAAATGTATAAAATGTCATTTTTTTCACACACGTGTATCCCCATGCTTTCCATGGTCCCACGTGGTGGCCGTGCCACTTGTTGCACTGCGTCTTGAGATGCATCTGAATTTAGGCACGCTCTGAATCCAAGTCGCTTTGGAAAAACAGTAAAGGCGCAGCCCTGCAAGTCCCCGCTCATGCCACTGCTGGCGACAGGGCCTCCACTCGAGGAAGCTCTGCAGTTCTCATTTCAGGCGTATTTGGCCTACGCTTCCCATGTTGGCCTTACGCCTAGGCCTCGGCAAGGCAAGGTAAAAGTGTAAAAACAACGAGCCTACCTTTACCCTACCTTAAAACCTTACCACAATACAATCACTCTACCCTACCCTTTACCCTTACCCCTTGGCATGTCGACACCTTTACCCTTTACCTTTACCCTTTTACCCGGTAAAAAGGGTACAATTACCTTACCTTGCCGAGGCCTACTTACGCCTTGCTAGGGACAGGAGCGCCCACACTTTACCCCACCACACACGACCTGTCTGATTGGCTAACCGGGGCGCACCCATTCAAATTTTCGAGGTGGACAGAGGCGGGGGAATAACATAACATCGACCAATTGTTTTAACACCCGCACTGGGAGATCACCGGTGACTTCTGGTTCGTATTGTATTGCAATCATCCTTCTGCACAATTTATAACGAGTAGTAATAAACAGTGTGAGTATAAACACACTCTCTCTCGCAGTCATATCTTCTGTGCTTTCAATCACTTTATGGCAAGAATGGTGTATATCCATTGGGAGCTGTGCGATTGATGCAGACACACGTGTGATAAATTACAGGAAAAACACACACACACACATCACGCACACTCATTTGCACAAGAGTATTGTTGACTTCAAGTTAACTTGTCCGCCTTTGCGATTCAACATTGGGTAGTTGTGGAAAATCCACATTCCTATGGGAGGGACCAACATGTAAACGTTGTCTCTTGTTGACGGCAAATGGAATGATGCACATTGTAATAACCCTGGTATCTCTACAGGACAGCCACCTGCAGATGGATACTTATTTTGTCAACCCTAGATATATGTTGAACTTCTTTCGCACCGTACGTAACCAACCCATGGTAATCGGAGGTACAGGGGAAGGGACAGTAAACTGATCACAAAAAAGTAGTTCTAAAGAAATTAGTTTTCAATGTAGATTTAAAAGTTCGTGGCTTATGGGCCACATCAACAAAATCAACCCCGGACTGAGATGCAAACTCGTAACCACCCTTGTTAGTTGAGTGTTGCACCACAGCACCTCCTGGCCCGATTATGTTCAGTGAAATAATCATTCGTTCAGACATCTTCAGTCATGCTTAAGGCGGTTGTGAATGTCTAATTTGTAGCTCGCGGCCCGATCTCCCCAGAGTGTGCTCTGTGTGCTCGGAGCATAGAAACTCCAAATTCGTTCATCTTACAGTCTTCCGTGTGGTGAGATTTGCATTTAATTTGCTGATTTTTACGAAATGTCACAAATCGATCAATCATCACCACCCGCGATCCATGCGCCGTTTGATGAAGGCTTATCTACGAGTTGTCGCCGTCTAGCTCCAGCACGTGAGCCAATTTGTGTGAAATATCAACATCATCATCAGCCGTGGTGTTGATAATGATGGCTGTGTGTTGTTGTCTTGGTGTGGTCTGGGAATGTTCTTGCTGTTGTTTTGCTGCCTTGCCCAAGCTTGGGAATTGGTGTACTTACTCAAATTTAAATTTATATACATCTGTGAAAAAGAGCTTCATAGCTCATCGGATTTCTCGAGGATAAATATTCTGATTCTGAAAGCCTCGCCAAGCCGCTGTCACCTCTAACGACACTGCGACGTAATGATCCACGCAGCACTTGCTCAGGAGCTCATTCCCATCACTCTGTATGAATTGCATGTACCACAGTGGCGAAATGTTAACTACCTCACCTGGTATACAGGAGGTCGTGGGTTAGATCCCTACTCTGACGCCTGCTGCTGTATATTTGGAATTTGCAGGTTCTCCCCATGGTCGCGTGGATTGTTCCCAGGGTCCTCCGGTTTTCCCCTCGACATTTAGAATCGACGACATGCGTTTCGAGTATTTGGCTGCTATTAATTTCCACTTGATTAACCACTTTGTCGAGCTCTCGTTTGTGGCCCCCGTGTTATTTTCTATGGGGCTTGTCGACCAATTCCCTTTTTGTCGAGCAGGTTACCAATGAGCTTGTGTTTTCCTGACTGCAAGCACGGCCTGCGAGCGCTAGCCAAGCTGTACGATGTCATTTTTGAAACGCTTGCCCAACAATCAATACCCACTATTCGGTAACGATTCATATGGTAATAAAAAAAAACTGTTCTGCAGCAAACATTTTGAAAATACAATTTTTATCATGTCCTATTGTGTATATCTCTTGTCGCCTATCTACATATGCACTATAAAGAAGGGTAATTTCCTGAAACGTTACCCATTATACATTTTTCCTCGTAAGTCCACGGCGTTATTTACGAATTTGTTAAGTTTTTTGAACGATATCCGATTTATATTCTTGGTTCTTTCGGTAAAGTCACGTAGAAGGGATATAAAACAATACAATTTTATACAATTTTATTGTTTTATATTTTTATTATTTTATTGTTTTCCTTCTACGTGACTTTACCGAAAGAACCAAGAATATGAATCCCTGCAGTCGCGAGAGCTTTAAATCAAAAGATATCCGAGTTATCGGTCAGAGCTCCTCAAAAGGGGCTCACTCATAAGCGTGACTGGAGCAAAGCGCCTCAGCGAATGCCATGGCAAGGAAATCAGCTCTCCGGATTGTACTCAACAACAACAACAGCGAGACTGCATTCGCTGTGCGGCGCGCAGACTCAAGCAACGAGAAGTCGACACATTCTTCGACCTTGTGGGCAATTTGATGTCTCCCTCGCCTGGCACGCAGGAGGCCGTGGGTGTTCGACCCTGACCCTGACGATGCTATTTGTATGTTTGGAGTCCGCGTGTTCTCTCTCGACATTGGTGGTCGCGTGCATTTTTGTCCGGGTTCTCCGTTTTTTTGCCCTCCATATTTAGAAACGTGCGTTTAGATTGTTTGGCCGCTGCTATAAATTCCCACTGGTGGATTATGTCCTGTAAGCTGCTTCAGTGAGATGTCACGTGTGGCCAAGTCGCCTCTGAATAAGTAATATTTTAAAAAACTTTTTTTTAAAGCACGCTTTAATGAAATGTACCGTACGGGTAATGGCAGAACTCCACGACTCCAGGAAGTGGTCCCGAGGCTTTCCATAATGTAAGGGGTCCGTGGTGACTTACAGCCAACGTCAGTTGAGCGTGGACAATTAGACCCAAGCCGAAACATAACATATAAAAAAGATGGTTTAAAAATATTTATTTTTAATGATAGAATATAGTATGGTCATCAGCATGACATAACTATACGAAGTTTGCAGTCGATACCACATTGGGAAGTGGGTTAAAACTGAGTTACAAGATTTGAGGATACGACAACAACAACAGACAGAGCGAGTTTAGCGTGTAATAAAAAGAGCTTTACCTGGTAAATAAAACAGTTCTAGTTTATTTGAATAACACTGCCCTGAGAGGATTTTTTAAAAGAATATATTTATTTTTATGTATAAAATATATAACAGGTGACATTTTGGATAATGGCCCTGCTAATAAGATGGCCTATTTCACAAAATGCCATAGATTGCATTTAAATTGACTCGTGGCAACACATTATTATCATGCCATTGCAATTTTTATTAAACTCACAAAGTTTCAGATGATTGCTTTTACAGTGAATGTTATGTTTCGTGAATGACCGATTGTCCTTCAAGCAGTAATACGTTACCACATTTGTTCATCATGTGACAACTCTATTCATTGAGCTGTGTTTGGTGGAGGGGAGGGTATTCGATATACATTTTACTCACCCAAAACATTTTTAAAATTTAGAATCATGGTATTGGTCACGAAAGTCTGCACATGTTAAATTTGCGTCGCGTGTGATTGCGCTCACACTTTTTTTAAATCCTTTATATTAAGTTCGCTTGCTTGCTTGCTTGCGTGCTTGCATGCTTGCGTGCTTGCTTGCTTGCTTACGACCGTGCAAATATTTCGGTCGTTTTTTAACCCACTTCCCGTGATCCAATCGAGCTGACATTTTCCACACAGACTCGTTGTGCGTGACAATTAATTTTCGTGAAATTTTTTTTCCAAAATTTTACACTGTTTAGGAATATTTTTTAAAATATTTAATTACCAATTGCTTAATGCTGGCAGACAATCATCTGACCCATAGGTGGCAGCCATCTCAAGCCAGAGGACGAGAGGACTCTAGCCGCCACGCATATAAAGGATTTAGAGTGAAAAACTTTGTTTTTACGGGTACATTTTTTTGGTTACTCAGGTTCATCAATTGGTTATTGCAGCACTTTATGACGCTCAGAATCATGGTAATTATATACCGCGTGCACACAGAGCTTGACGTTGTTACCCAACGAAGGCAACTTTATTCGGTCTGGGCGGCTCATTCGTAGAGAAACCCCGTTACCCCCTGACTTTACTCATTAAACCATTTTCAAAATCATGAACCCAACCGATTTTTTGATTGGCCATGCAGAACATGATACGGTAATTAAAGCAATTATTTCTATTTTTGTACGGGTGACTTTAGTTAAAATGGCATAATTTAAAATCTGAAATACAGTAATAACAAGGAACAAATGGAATTATGAGCACAAAGCAAAAGTGTCCAGTCTGCTATTTTTACCTCCCCCCCCCCATCTGCAAAGCTTTTAGGTGAAATTGGAAACTATACATGATTTAGGTTATGTGAATGTGAGATCAGAGGAAAAAACACGATGAGGTTAATTTCACTATTTCTTGGTAAGGCGAAGAAAGCGTGAAGTTCACCGTGCCTGTAGTCTGCTGTATTGATTTCGCCATCAATTACGTGAATGTTTGAGTGGAATTTAAACCTCCTTGTGTTTTGAAAGTCCGGTGGGAAAACCAAGTAGAGTTTCAATTGAAAATAATAAATAATGAACAGTTTAAGTGGGGCTTGATCGGGTTTTATTGACCGCTACATAAACTGGATTTATTTGTGTTTTTCTGCACTCAACATTAAACTTATATATAATGTGCCTTTACAACGTGCCTGCTGTCGAAGCACATCAGGATTCTTTGCTAATTAAAACATTACAATGGATTGTAGGGTAGAAATTACGACAAAGTGACAACGTGTAGATTTAAAGAACCTTATTTAATATTCAGCAAAAGCACACGTGTCCGATAGGCTTATAAATAATGATTTTAAAATTAGATCATAAAATCCAATACACTTTGCCCCAGGCTAGCAATATACCATGTTTACAGGCGCAGTTATTTGGCAGCGACGATCATGGAAAAAACATTGCGGGTTCGTGATGAACAGTGGTGGCTTGAGGAGGTCTTTATCCAGCAGTGGATTGACTATGGCTGATGATGACAATGTTGAACAAATGTAATTGTATTGTTCGGGATTGCTCTGTCAAATTAATACAATTTGCGTAACTCTGCTTCCCATTCCCAAAACTTGTTTGCTTCTCCTTGCTTATGTTCAAAGTCAACCCATTGGCACGAATTCCATATTGGCATGGCAGAAACAAGTCTGTCCTTAAAAGTGACAACTGGTGACTTTCCACACCGGCTGATTCAGCATTTGCTTAGGCTTTTAACTAGAGAGTTTTTTTTTCCCACGATGTCATGTCGAGTTGAAGAATCCATTCAGAAAACCCGCCGCACAGTTGTGAACACTCTCCATGTTAAAGAACACCGCCGCGGAAGCAGATGTAACAGAACTACTTCTGACATCCGCTCAAATGACCTCTTATCCAAACAAAATGGGGGGGGGGGAGGGGGGGTGGTAGGGAAGCGCTCTACCACCCGACCTGCTATGAATTCCAGTAATGTTTGTCGCGTGGTGGTCAAACATGATATTTGTCGTTCAGCTGCAGTTTTGCCAAATGAAAAGAAACTCCAAATTGAATATGACGTGGTGAGGTTTTTTTTGTTGCTGTTGATGCAGTAATCAGTGACGGCGCTGAGATTGTAATTAGTGACGGCGCTGAGATTGTAATTAGTGACGGCGCTGAGATTGTAATTAGTGACGGCGCTGAGATTGTCAACTCGCTACAATTGTAACCCCGATTTAATCACGGGTGGCTGAAACCCAGCTTCGAAAGCAGAGGTCTCAGCGGTGCCAGCTCTGACCTCTGAGCCACCTCGAGCCAAGAGCTCGAGTTACAAGTTCCAGCGTTACTTATGGCTCTTTAGCAACGTTTATGGCTCCGAATGTGAGTGTAATTAATTATGTATACGCGCCTGCAAGAAAAAAGCGCGTGCTCCATTTCCAGGAACACTTGAGTTAGGCGTGTACCCAATAAAAACTTGAATACACTTGGTGAACGATGTACCACTCTACACAGTATAAATATGTTAGAATATCTACGAGAAATATATTGAGGATGAGCGTCCATTTAAAATGGAGACGTTATTGAAAACATGGCGCTTACTCACAGTTTATTATATCCCTTTACACAGCGGCTATGAATTTGTGAAACTATAAACTATTTTTTATTATACCAGGTAAGACCCACAGAGCTATATAGCTCTTTTTCAGCAGCGAATTGGGCCACAAATCAAAGCTCAACGATGTGGCTTATCGTGTGGAAATGCCTAGCAGCCAAATACTCTAAACGCGTGATGTTGATTCTGAATGTGGAGGGTAAACCGGAGGACCCTGAGAAAAATCCACGCGACCACGTGGAGAAAGACACCGCAAACTCCAAATATGTTGGCGTGAGGGTTGGGATGGAACTCACGTCCTCCTGCATACCAGGCGAGGTAGTTAACAGCCCAGCCGACATTAAGCCTATAATGAGACGGTCAAATTAAAGTCGTTTTTCATGACATGAACGGCGCATTCACAAAGCAACAGCCGCAAACAAAAACAATCTCGAGCTTAAAGGCCCGCGTCACGTCCTCTATCTCACAGCCAAGGTCCTTAAAGGTTGGGGGAGAAATAATGACCGCTATTAACTTTCCTCCCTCGCGATTTTAACAGAGATGCAGATCACCTCCGCCTTTTCCTACAGCAGCGTACGAAACCGCCGCTCTCTTGAGAAATCAATGCGGGCACGCGTCCTTCCACGTCGTGTGGAGACACGCAGCGACTTCTTTCTGGTGGGTGTGATACGTTCACTTAGAGAGAGAAAAAATATATAATATATTATACACGTTCGAATTTTTTTTTTGTCAAGTGTCCCCAAATCTGTACCCCCGCCCTAAACCACATGTGTTGTGAGCTCGCCTTATCCCGTGGGTTGTTCATAATGAGGGTGATTCACCCTGTCACTGGTGCTAGCTCTAGCGCAGGGCACACAGGAAGGCTTTCATTTCTAGCCTAGTCGCCCTGTGCAGAGGCAAACCTTGAGCTTGTGTGAGGGATTTCTGTGACAGCATCAGTGGCAGCGGGCCTGGCCAAAGCTGTTGAGGCCTTCCTCTCTTTCTCCGCTGTCGCCGGCCACCGTTTCACGCGCTCACGGGGAACTGCTTGAGTTTGCAAGGCGGGTGAGTTGAGCGTTTGTATTGTTTGTATGTCTGGAGGGTTATTCAGTGGTCAGCTTAGAACCAAATGTCAGACGCGCTTAGTGCTGTGTGTGCAGTACTTGTGAATGGTTTTGTTTAGTTCGATTTCTGTTGTTCTTTATGTTCGTATTTTAGTCGGCGAATGATTTTCATATTTTTTTCGGTCACGATTTTTGTTTTGACCATGAACATTTCATTCTCGGCGAGCTTCTTTCCTGAGTTAACGTCGCGCGGTTACGGTTGAACTAATAATCCACCGGCGCAATACAATTCTGCCTTGGTGCGTGTTTTTGTTGCCCCATGCTTCACGCTTATATTCTGCAAGACCAAAACGCGTTGTTTAATCCGAGCAACTTCCTGCATGATTGTTTTGCATAAAAAAAAAACCTTTGAAAAAACGAACCATTCGGCGAAACCCAACTGAGCTAATTCATTGTCGTTCCAACAAAAGCGCTCTCCTTTTCCCCAGTGCGAGATCCTTCACCGCCTCGCTCTCTCGTTTGAGCAGAAGCGAGATTTGCCTGTCGACTGTCTCTTGGACCTCGCCATCATAAATTTCGTTGGCCAATCAGCCGTCCCCGTGAGTGAAAAACAGATGTGAAGCAGAGCTCTCTTGCAGACAGCACGTAGGGAGGGGACCGTCTGTTGGCTCGGTTGCTTCTTGGCGGACTCGTGCAGTGTTGCACCCTGTTGCGTCGACCACACCGCCGTGGATTTATGCCGCAGTTGCTGCGGACGTGACTGTCTTGCGCACATGGCTGTCAGAGTACGGTTGGCAGTCTCTCTCTCTCTCTCCAAAAAAAAATCATGTTTGTTTAAAGGATAGTTTATTTTATAGTTCACTTACAAAAAGAGTCAAAACGTCAGCGTGTACTTCGCCCGGTTAAAGGAGTTGAGCGGTCGGGTGGAGCTCACTTGTGATTGGGGCCCCGAGCCAACAGGAGAAATTCCACGTTGCCGTGGCAGGAGCCGGTGCATCCGCAGGATAACCGCTGCTGACTTCCTTTCAGTTGTGAGTTCGCACAATACGACTGGATGTTGAATTATCTTAAGTATGGAATGTAAAAAAAAAGTTACAAATAAAATTATTATAGATGATTTTTTTTTACTTTGATTAATTGGATTTCATGGCCAGCTAGAAGCCTTTCCAACAACATTTCAAGATGCATTGTTTTGCAAGTGCCCTGTCACCAACATTCCATTCCTCGTACCTCGTTTGTTTTTCTCCATGAAATATTAAGCAAAATAAATATCAGTAATCGCTCAATACCTTTGAGTTTTTCAAATGCGTTTCCATTTTTTTATGGCCACGGGCAAAGAATTTCCAGCCACTGCATTTGTACGCATGCATGCACTTGTGAGCATTGGCATGCTGGAACAGTTTGTACAGCCACGGTGGCGAGATGTTAAATACTTCGCCTGGGATGCAGGAGGTCGTGGGTTCAATCCCGACCCTGGCGCTTGTATATTTGAAGTTTGCATATTCTCCCCGTGGTCGTGGGGATATTTCTCTGGGTCCTCCGGCTTTCCCCTCCACATTTATAAACGTACGTTTAGAGTATTTGGCTCTAATACATTTTCACGTGATAAGCCACTTCGTTGAGCCACCAATTTTGACCAGGTCACTTCTGCAAAATGACTGTATATCTCAGTGGGCCTTACCTGGTAAAATAAAAAAAAGTTTCAATAGTTATTAATTTAGTTTATTTTGTACAGCCACACACCCACTTGCACATATGTCAGAAGCCCTCACCTTTCCATGGCCATTTGTTTATTGATAGACATTATAATAATCTAACAACTATAATCATCAACATGAATTTTTGTTAAGGAGTCACAATCAGCCAATGTAAACGCTTAATGAAACATCAGCAACCAATGCTTGCTTTATACACAGCTGTGTGCTGCTGGTGTTGTTACAGCGCTTGACCCACAATTCGGAGGTTAAAACCCCCTTTCAGGGCTCACCTCTCTCTGTCCATTACTTTTATAGGTTCAGTAAAATGAGTAACACTCCGTGTGGGAACTCCACGATGCCTATTCCAAGGAGAAAACGGACCGTAGTAGGAATATGGATTTTTTTTTTCAAGCTTTGGCTTATCGCTGCTGCTAATGGCAAGGAACAAACACAAATGTTTGTTTGAGCAGGGAGACATTAACAACTTATTTTGAGCATGTTATTTGTTTTGAAAGCAGCGTGTCATATGCCACAAAATATGGGTTGCGTATTGCTCTATTTAGCAGACCAGTGATTGTTGTGCTGCAGAGCTCCCTGCTGCCTTTTCTGCTTGTGCCACGTGTTGTATATCACAAACGTCCGACGCTTCACTCCACTAAAGTGGCTCCCTTTACATTGAAGCATACGCTGCACTTCATAATATACAACACGTGGCACAGCATGGAAACACATTGGGGAACTGAATGTTAAGGTCCATCATATAAACCAGACTTGGGAGCCACCTTGGTGTAGAGCCTAACGCACACCCGACCGGCAATCCAACAGTACCTGGATTTGATTTACAGATAAGGATTTCAATTCTTGGCCAAATTATTTTTTTATACCCCGATACTATATTTCACATTTCCTCTGGCCACGCACCAGTGGACAATCGGTGCACGTTTATGATGCCAATTGGCACACTGCTCGTGGTGGGGCCAAGTAGCAGGTTTGCCCTGGCTCTTCCAACCCGTCCGATGCTACGGGAAGCAAGGGTTCGGCGAAACTTGCACTTCAGTGGCACGGTCACTGAGCGGTGGTCTGCTTTGCTTTGCAACATTCGGCTCACTGTTAAAAGGCAA
Organism: Lampetra planeri; assembly: GCF_965212315.1. Classification (NCBI taxonomy): domain Eukaryota; kingdom Metazoa; phylum Chordata; class Hyperoartia; order Petromyzontiformes; family Petromyzontidae; genus Lampetra; species Lampetra planeri. The sequence continues at coordinate 6,216,939 of NC_136141.1, forward strand.
TCGTGGTGTCCGCGGTGACCCTGTTTGGATCTAGCTCTTGTTGTCGCGATGTTGCGAGTCAATGCAACTGGGCACTGCGTGGAAAGGGGCCACGTTTTTTGAGGAGTCGTTTGTTGCCAGGGCGCGTTTGCCGTTGCCTTCGCCAAACGCCAAAAAGAAACACAAACAACCCAACCACGTTGACGACCTCAATAGTGGCCAGCAGACTTTGACCTTCCTTATCACTTCCACGCCCGTCGCGATGTCCATAAACGTCGATTCCAAAGTCTCACTTTGCAGGCTTTGAAAACTGCACACTTTGTATATTTTTAAGAATCGTCTACAATTTGTTTATTTCACCGGGGGGTTTTATTTTTGTTCGTTACACCACGCTGATGCAATTCGAGTTTAAATCTACGGTCACCAGCAAATTGGCGTTGAACATTTTCTGCCGAACTGTCCGTATTTGTTCATAAACACTGAGCAGATTGTACATTCAAAGGTGGGGGTTTGGGGGGGGGGGCATGCTGTGTCCGGCTATCACTTGTATGCACACGCCCGTGTAACATTTTGGCAGCAAACGCTCGCGAAAATCCCCCTTAAAAACCCCGTTGCCCTTAATTGGAGATGTGTGCCACGCGCAAAATGTCACGCTCCGAGGTGGGAGCAAGCCCGCACGGAGGGATCCCGGAGGTTCTGGCAACCACGTCCTGTGACCGTAAGTGAATGTGGTTTAGTTTGTATTTGCCCGTGCCATCCATTGTGTGTATAATTACATGTATATGTCGGTGACGCAAGCCTTGCTCTGAAGCAAACTTTATTGGCAAAACTCTCCCGACACGTTTTTCGGGTCGGGCCGCGCGTTTGTTCGGCGGCCTTTGAAGAGGCCTTGTCCGACAATTCGCTCGGGGGGAGGGGGGGGGCAGCTTCTTCAGGAGCTGAATTGGGGTAGGTCGGGTGGAACTAAAGAAGCTCCCCCAGCACTCGGAACGAAACGTCGGACATCGTGCTGAACAGCACCACGGTACGACCGGAAACGCGTCGGAGAGCCATGCAGCACAACTATGAAAACCGCCCACGTGGTGACCTTCATGGATACCTGCCAAAAGGAGCCCTGTAGCGTTAGGGTGGTGGTTGGACTGGTGACTGGTGTATTTCAAGCCGTCGTTCACCTTTGCGTTGCCATCTCTTTTCTGATCATACATTTTTACTCTTCTTCTAAAAATCCTTTGCGGTGAACGCGATGTGCCTGTTACTGAACACACACATCCTGCGCAACTTAATCGAAGCGAATTAGCCTCCGTTGTGATTGTTTTGAAATTCCATCTCAATGACCTTAACAATACTTTGTAAAGCTTGTCAAGGCCTCCACGAAGTTGACTCAATCTGAAATGACTTGCAAAATGCTGCCCCCCTACCCTACTCTTTCCTTTTTTGCTTACCAAAAAAACCCAATGGAATTTCTAATTCACTCGAAGCTATAGATATGAAGGTTCTGCACGTCGATTCAAAGGTTTGCCATTCACCTCTGCTGGCAACACAAACGTCTTCATGGCAGGCATGATTAATAGGTCTTTAAAAAGTACAACGGTCGCCAACGAATATAATGTTTAGCATGAATTCGTCTCGAGCGTGAGCAGAGTATTGTGGTATAGTTTGTGTTGGAAACTTTCGAGTTACAGGAAGGTTCAAAGAGAGCGGTTGTTTTGGATAAACTGTCCGCCATTGGCTCAGGGCCCCCAGTGGAGATGAGTTGCTGCCCCATTGCTTATCTTACCAGAGCCACTTTCACTTTAGATTGACCAAGTCGTGAATGATCCATCATTCACACCTCAGATTAGCGCAGTTGGCTACGCGCGGTGCGAAAGAAGTTCAACATACACGCATCAATCAATCATAAACTATATTTTCCCGTGACATCAACCCACTTTATTAAGCCATATGTGGCAAAAAAAATCTCTGTTAACATGCAAATGTTTTCATCAGCATCATTGCTTGGATTATTATCAAGCAAAGCCATGAATCTTCATGTTTTCCTGCAAAACGCACTGAACTTTACTGTTCTAAATCTCCCTTGCCTGCCATAGCAGCATGGCTGATTTAATGCCCTATAATTGCCATGTTTCATGTGTGCTTCCAGTGAGACCAAAACAAGCCAGATAATCAGACTTTGGATTATAAACAGCCAAGATGGGTCCCCAGAGGGGAGCCCCGTGCGTGCTTGAATTGGACTGAATTTTACAAAGTTGGGAACCATTGTAAATAAGTGCCGCCCACCGGCTCGCATCCCAAGTGACTGCAGTGGGGCTTGTTTTTGTTTATGTGGCTCATGTTGTTCAGGTACAAGAGAGCCAAATATTTCGAACTTTGAGCATTGACCACAAGAGGGAATTGGGCATCAATAACATTGCCGTTTTTTGTTTATACGAATACATTTGAGCTAATTCTAGCTCAACCCATAAGAATGCTACACATATAGTACCTTGGGAGGTGGCGTGGGATGTAGAAATGTTTTTTGTTACCAAATATTGGGGGGAAACAGTGTTGCAGTACTCTGGCTGTCGCCTGACGGGGCTGGTTGTAATTACTGGCGAAACGTACTCGAATTTTGTAAATGTTGTGGGTTTACCCTCCAACACACACTGGTGTACTGAACTAGTAACGAATTGACATGTTTTGTTTACGTGACAAACCTTACGAATTGGCTGTGTTGGGTGGTGGCGAGTTTAACGACACATTTACATTTACGCGATCTGACTGAAAAAATCTCTATTATGGAGTTGTGCAGTAGTTAGTGCACTGCAATGTGAACCCAGCGACCTGTATTTGACTGTCATCCACAGTTTTGGGCCCTCCATTCACCACCTTGCATTGACCGGTGTGGTGATGTAGAGTCAAACAGCATGGCGAGGGCCTATTCTTATGACTCGAGAAAGAGTTGGGGAAAGTGAACATAACCTGCTGAGCTCTAATTCAAATCAAAGTTGCATAATGCTGTCGGTGGTCCACAACTGCAGTGTAAATTCCACATTCCTATAACAGGGACCAGTCATCCAATGCGATTACCACTTTTGACTCCCTACAATGTGGTATTAATTGTATTGACCCCAGAGAGATGATGGCCTGAGTTCACCCCCAACTGAAATACAAAAAATTCAACCTTCCGGGCATGAGTTTAACATTCTGTCAACAGCACCATCCGTCCCATGGATAGACTGATCCCGTCCATGACAATGTGGAATTGTGGGCCCGAGGACTGCCAATTTGAGAATGGGCCCCGTCCGCTGCTGATGTGAGCACAGGGACATATTCTGGATTTTCGAGACGAGCGGTTGCTGTACGTAAAGGGGGCCACGTGTGGGTCCGCAAGGTCTGGCATTGCTCATGGCAGGACAGAGAGAAAATGACCGTGGAGTTGTTGTTTTTTAAAGTCTTTGCTGGAGAGAGTTGGACGTGTGGCAGGGTGTGGCTTGTGCATGGAGGAGAGGACGGGCAGGAATGGGCATGGTGAGAAGGGCTGGTAATGTGTTGCGGTTGTGGCGGGCAAAAGCAATTAAAACAGTATTTTACATTTTTTTTTTGGTATCTGGCACAATTGACGAGCGTGTGTGCGCCTGGTGCGAGATAGGGCTTCGGGGAGTGTGGCGCGATATGTAACCGGACCACCCAGTGCCGCGGATGTTGATAACAAAGGGGACAAAAGCGGCCCGTGTAAACACAGCACAGATGCCTCTTAACTCAACGCTGTGTGTGGATGCCTCTTTATTTTCACTTGTCAACGTTTCCTCCACATGTACGGGAGAGTGTGGCATTCGTTTTTTTTGTTTGGGGGTAGCCTGTAATCACGTTTAACATCGGCTTTAATGTAAACCTTGCACAGGTCCCCGTTTTCAAAGTGCATTGTGATTTTTCAAAAATACATCGCTTTCTGTAGGGATTAGTGAGCATCGTGAATGCGTTACGGAGTGATTTTATTGTTAGGACGGTGGGGGGGTGGCGTGAAGTGGTGACATGGTGCTTAGTGCAGTGCGCTGTGAACCCAGTGCGCTGAGTTCAATTCCTGGCCATGGCCAACATTAAGTGGCGAGTTATTGCTAAACCGCTCTTAGCCTGACGCCAATTCACCATCTCTCACGGGATATCGAAGTGAAGCAAGGTCAAACAACGATCATGACCAACAAGACATCGTGAGGAGGCCTTGATCTCGTGGTGGATTGACAAAGGGCTGTACATTATTATTATTGTGATATTTATTGTACGGATTTCTATTAAGCAATGCGTTTAAGAGATGTATTGGCGGACCATGTAATGGCCAGCTAGCACAGTGGTCAGAGCGATCAACTTCCAATTGCGAGGTTGCGAGTTCAAATGGGGGGTTGGCTCGTCCCATCAAATCTTCACAACCGATACGAGATCACTTTGTCAGACGTTAATAGCGGTTCTCCTCGGGAGAGAAGACTGGGCCCTACCGTGGGTGATGCGAAATGCCCACCACTGGCTCAAGTCTGGCAGAATCTCCGAAAGAGGTGTCACAATATACTTAAAAAAACTGAAAGATGATCGGAAGAATCAGAAGTTTTTTTAGCAGAGTAAATAACCCATTGACCAGTGCGACTCTTTTTCAAGCGTGACTCGGCTAGGAGACAGTCAGAGAGCGTTACCAATTAATAAATAAACACGATATAAAAATTAAAAAAAACATAAAAAAAATGTATTAAAAGCAAATGATCTTATGAAACGATTATATTTGTATCGTTTCGACCTCTTTAACGTCCGTTTAAAGGAGTACAGAGATGGCAGAACGGTGATCCCTGGAGAAGACACCAAAGCGTGTTTGAATCTTAAATCAACCTTTACTTACAGTGTTGCTCCCTTGTTACATCTTGACACACCCTGCCTCGACAACTGCGGTGGCGTTTAAAGAACAAAAAAACACCCAGTCCATTCGACACGCCCTTTCACTTCTCGAAGAAGAAACAAAACAACGTCTTGGCGCTGTCAGTCAGCCCCCCGGTAAAACGAAGCGATGACTTCTTTATCGGGCATTCTGACAGTCTGTAATTGCGAGCGAAGGTCAGTTTGAATGAGACCTTCTTGGCTAGAGTTGCCTGCATTGAAGGTGACGCATGAAGAAGAATGAACACGATTGCTTTTTTTTTTATTTACCGAGCTCATGAGATTGTAGCCTTTTTTTAAAAATTGTTGTTGTTGCAATTTCAGGTTGGAAATTCACCAACAAACCTGCACTGACCAGCATGGTGAAGTACGGTCAAACAAAATCCTCACGACTGACAAATGCGGAGTGTGGAGGCCTTCATCCAGCAGTGGATTGATAGAGGCTGTACATGACTATTGTAAGCATGGTGTGATCATCATTAGGCATGAAACAATTCACCCAGCTCACAAATACATGTATTGTCAGAATGAAACGCCTCACGATTCGATTCAAGAATATTTCCACTCGTTTCTACATTCGTAATGGTGTACGTAGTATGTCAAGGCGATGACTGCCTACACATCGATAAGAATCGATTATTATTATTGCACCCACGGGTTGATCCATGTGTCATGCGTGCAGGTTATCAATTTACATCGATCAACCGACGTATCTTCACGTGCCTGGCGGTCGCCCCATATACGCTTATAAAATAATGCTGTTTACAATCGCAAGCGACCAATGCGATGGGCCCATCCCTGTTGCTCGCTGGCAGTGGCGACCGCTTCATAAAGAGGAGCAGTGATTTATTGTACTCGCAGCGGGCCAGGTAGGCGTTTACAGGAAGCGCACATTGTCGAGATGGGTGCGGCGTGACCGACGGCACCGTGCCGCTAATGTAGCGACTAGCCCGAACAAGTACGGCCTTTCTTTCCTACCCTGCTGCACCTTTGTCAAGGCATTGAAAAGTGGGATTGAAACTGAAATGGCCTCTGCGAACGGTACAATTTTGGCGCCCGGATTCCCGCGAGCGCTTCTCAGCAGACCGAGTAATCGGTCAGCGGTCTCGTTTCCTTATTTAATTGCTCGTACAAAAATAAAAACTAGCGCGCAACCTGTGCACCTTTTTTCGTGTGTGTTGGGGTTATGCTGACCTCTCTACACTGTGATGAAGTGTCTGGCAGAGAGGCGTCGTAACCGCAATGCTTGACTACCAGTTTTAAAAGTTCACGGGGTTGACCGAATCCCATGCGTCGTCCTTTTAGGGTCGTCGGTAAAATAGCTAACAGCTTTTCGGGATGACAGCAGTGGTTGTCCTGTGGATTAAAGGTCTTTACCATAGGGATGTGGAATTGATGAAACTGGCACATGGCTGCCAATAGAAATGAACGCCACTGCATGTGCTTAGCTTAATAAAGTATATATGTAGTTTCATTATGTTTTGGTTTACATCCCACAGCCTAAGTATACATATATATAAAATTGAAATTTGTGATTATGTGCATCTGTTAAAAATGTTTAGCGTACTTCCCGACATGCAACAAACTTGAAATTTGCCATGTGGGTACTTTCCAGACTGTACACCATGCACAAAATATTAAAATCGACTTTTGTATTTTTTTGGGGGGAGGGGGGCGCAATGCATATATTTTGCACGGCGAGTGAGTGGTGACGTCACATGCGTGATGTCACCCGCACGCGGCAGCGTCACGCAGTGTGCCTGCTGACGTCACGCATCCCCCCCCCCCCCCCCCGTGTATTAATCCAAGACAAGAATCCAAGTCCCAGGCGAAGCCGGGTAGTAAAGCTAGTGCAGTATATAAGAGCATTGTATTGACCTCTCTTTAAAACCAATTCAGAGTTCATTGAAACCACGGGTCTCTTTTTCAAGGGAGACTTGCGTGACCCTAAAAAACACTTTCACAGCCAACCAATGTAATTGTACCATGTGATGAAAAATAAAACACAACCATTGAATCCAAATAGACTGGTCATTAATAAACCCAATAAACACACCCGATCCCGGTTTACAAATAGCACAGGCAAAATTGAGAATGTGCAATGAAAAAAAGATCTAATAAAGTATAAGAACAGAACATTTTCTCTTCTTTATATAACCTGCAGATGAAATAACACATTAAACACGTGAAACATTGCAATGGCGACCTGGGAAAAAAAAGAGAAAGCTAAATTCTCAACAGTTTGTGTAAATATATTTTAAATCAGAAATAGATCGCATTTCAACTTTAAACGAGGTAGCAATCGTAAGACGTCTTTATTTCCATCATACAACACTGGTGGTCCTGAGAACCCAGTGCCCTCATTTGAACATTCATCATCGCCCACTCCACATGGTGAGAGATATTCCCAGGCCGCCTGACTTCGGCAACGGCGAGCGGCTGCTACGGAACAGTTTCCTAACTGCTCACGGTCAGAGTTCCCGATGTGGTTTAAACTCCCCCATCCATCCACCGACCTCACCCTGTCCCCCCCCACCACCCCTGCAGACGCACGACCTTCTAAATTGTAAACACATTTCGTCGTGCTTTGAGGAGGCTCGGTGGGATGAATTTCGTTTTTAATTTCGCAAACCAAACAGGACGAGTGCGTGTGTGCGCGCGCGCTCGAGAAATCGTTCCCGCTGAGATGTAACTGCTGAGCTCTGAGCCGCCACGGCACTGGACTGATTTTTCATTTCGTAAAATGTTCTGCTGGCATGAGAAATCGCTAGGCATGGCTTACACATTATTGCGCGTCCTAAAAGGTCGTACTTTTCAATTTAGAATAATGTTTTTAAAACGATTTGGTGGCGGCGGAGTTGGTTCGCTTTGCCGTGCGGCGAGCCGGGGCCACCCCTGTGTTTGATTCCAGGCCACAGCTCACATTCGTGGCACACGAGATCTGAAATAATATCCGAACTGGCCCTAGGCCTCCTAGACACCCCCCCCCCCCTCCATTATCATTATTATTTCCATCGACTGAGCTTTGTGATGTGTACTGCCGGAGAAAGTACAATAATCGACTCGGCTTAAGAGTACTACACGGTCATATTTGTGAGGTCCGCTGGCCATAGCAGAGCTTTTTCAACAACACTTACCACAACGATGCAGATTCATTGAGAGATCGTTGTCATGAATGCGTTCGATTTTAGAGCGAAATCACACTCTCCGCTCCCTCCCTTCCCTGCCGTGCCATAAATGAGCAAAACGTAGACAGTGCTCACCAACTGTTGGTCGCCCTGAACCTGTCGTGGAAATTCCACATTCACATGGAGTGGGGCTGAGTCGGATGCGTGTCGGATAAGCCGAAACACTTTACTGCCCTTAAAGTGGATGGTGTTGGGGGGGGTGGGGGTGGCACTGAGTCAACCATCGGACGCAAATTTGAACTCGCTGCGGGAGTCCAACACTCTGATGAGCCTTCCCCGACCACGTACATTGTGCAAAAAAATAATGCGATAAAACATAACCAAGGAGCAATGTAACTTTGTGGGGGGGTGGGGTGGGGGGACGAGGGGGAAGGAGCTTGCTAAGCGGTCGCCAGGCTGACGGTTACTAGAGTTGTCCCCGCCTTCAGGGTCAGTTGGAGGGTTAAGTAAATAGTTCCTGGGCTTTTATTACGTCAGTGCCAGCTGTCTGGGAAAGCTGGGGGTGTTTTCGTTGTTGGACCCCCCCCCCCAAACCCCCCCCCCCCACCGTTTCCTTCCCAGGCCCCCCCCCCACCACTTCCACCCCCCTCCACTCCCACGTCCGACTCCGCCGCAGAGGAGCGACGGTCACACTCCTCCCGAGCGAGCGTCACGCCAGGGCGCGGCGTTTCCCGTGCATCTGTTGGCAACAATGATGTCGGTGGCGATTGAATGGCCGTGTCGACATCGGGTCCAGCTTGTTGCACTTGTGCCGATTATTGTAGCACCAAGGTGGCTTTCTTTCAAGTTTGTTAGTTTTTTTTCTTAGCAGCCCCCCCCCCTCCTCCCTCCCCCCACCCGTTGTTGCGATGGTTTGGCAGCGTGGGGTTGCAGCTCCAGGATAAATAAAGATGCCGATTCTGACTGTGGCAAGGATGTGATGTTGACATTTTCAAATCTGTACAGTATCTATTCATCAGTGGTTGGCCACTGATACGCGTGAAAGACCCAACGCAGGAGATGCCTGGGTTTGATCTTCCACGAAGCTCATGATTCATCTAAACCGCATCCACTGCACAAAGCGTGGCAGATGCGGATACCTGATGCACAAACGGAAAATGAAAAACTCTCCAGTAGTTTGCGACTGTGGTCATCCAGAAGAGACCGTGCACCATAACGAAGCAATGCCTGATTCACAAATACAAAGGAGACATCACAGCGATAACCACTCCGCTGCTCCTAGCACGGTTGTCCGGCTTGACCACCTGAATGTGAAGATGTAGTTGTTGCTCTGCCATCTACATCAGCAGTACGAAAGAAGAAGGAGTGGTTGTCCTTTGGAGACACCGGCCACCGCCATAAGTTATTTGGAATTTCCACTATGGGCAAATGTTCATTTGTATTATTTGAGATCAAAATTGCCCTATGCTAATTTGAGTGATGGAAATTGGACTTTGTAGCTCTGATCATCTGTATTTCCCTCGAGCAAAGGTAATTGTATAGGTCACCAAATTCCCAGCCCCACCAAAGACTTAGAATGTACTACTGTATAATTGTTCATAAAGTGAACATTCTACATAATTTATCCTCAAAAAATAATTGCCCAAGAAGCCCAATGTCTTCAGATTCGGTGAATGTTTTGTTCGTGGATAATAATAATAATAATGCATGATGCAATATTATTATTTTCCAGATGGTCCCCAAAATCCAATGAATTTTCTCACCAATACATGTTCAAATGTGAGTCATGCATGTGTTTACATGCAACATTGTGGCTGTGCAACCCCATCCAAGAATAAAAAAAATGCACTCTATTATCGTAGTATTTATTCTATTCTCTTCTTGCGTATGTAGGGCAATGCGTTCAGCGTGTTCATGCCATATCTTGATTTGAGCTAACGACATGCATATTTCGATTTAAAGCTTTCGTGACTGCAGGGATTCATCTTCTTGGTTCTTTCGGTAAAGTCACGTAGAAGGGAAATTTATATTATATTATTATATAATTTTATTAGGTTTTAATTTTATTATTTTATTACTTCCCTTCTACGTGACTTTACCGAAAGAACCAAGAAGACATGCATATTGCTCTCGCGACGGCATTGGTTGTCTTTAATGTGACAGGAAAACACGTACGAGGTGGGGGCCTCTGTAAGAAGGCTACCGTCCCCCACCCAATAGAATAGAAGAGCATTTCGATCGAAAGCTTTCGTGACTGCATGCATTCATATTCTTGGTTCTTTTGGTAAAGTCACGTAGAAGAGTTCTACGTCAATTCCACGTGACTTTACCGAAAGAACAAAGCAATAGAAGAGCATTTTTCATGATATTCTTTCATATTATAAAATAACATTAACCGTGCAGCTGCGTACATGACACGCAGTTGAAAACTCGTGAACGAGAAGACTTGTTTTTGCTTAAGTCGTACACTTCCACATGATGAGCCATTTCCTATAGCTGTCGTTTGTGATAGCCAGGTCGTTTCTGAGAAAGAGCTAAATAGTTCAGAGGGCCTTACCTGGCAAAAATAAAAAAAATAGTTTAGTTTCAACCAACATGCGAACTTGCAAAAAAAAATCAATCAATCGCCGACGACTCATCACACCCCAGCTCGGGGACCATCTCACAGCCACCACCCAAATTGATCTCCCGCGACTTTTATTTTACGACTGCCGATAATCCTGAATATTTTACGAAGAAGACCAGTTGACAGAAAGGTCGTGCTTGGTTTCGTCTAAACGGTGACAGTGTATACACGAACACGTGTTATAGTACTTTAAATTAATCTGTTGATATTTATATGTGCGTGCAGATGCCCACTGAAACAGGAACTTGATAAAGTGACTCAGATGAGCTGTTGACAAGCAACATAGGGGTCCTGTGCCGTCTTTACCACCACTGTTGGCGCTAGGCATAGGGGAACTCGTAAGCAAACGCTTCGTGCCCCAGTGGCCCCAGAGCCATGATAAAATACGGGTAAACCAAAACATATGCAAGCACATTGACTTGAAAATCAAGTTCATCTCTCTCAATCCACAACTTGTCTGTATCTCTCTCCTCTCATCTGACGCCACCACATCTCCGCCTCGTCTGCATCTCTCGGCTCAGCGATCTTTTTGCCTTCCCAGTCTCTTGTCTACATATCTTCTGAGTTTATACATCTGAAAAAAAAAATTCTGCTTAGGGCACCCAATTGACGCCAAGCGCCGCCACTGCACGGGACACTGACAAGATACCGTGGGCCCCGTCCCGTGTTTCTCAAGCGGAACGCACAGAGCCCCGGCCGCTCGCGAGCTGCCAGATATCTGACGCACGGCGCGAGAGAAGTCACCTCGCCTCCGCCGCCACCGCAATCGGTCTTCTAAACCCCCAAAAAAATAAACACCATCGTTGTTGCGAGCGCACATCGTCGGGTGTGTCCCGAATTTGATTGACTCAAACTAAACGGCCGTTTCACCACGTTGCCAAGGGGGGCGCTTGCTGTGGTAAAAAAGAAAAAAAGGGAAAAGCCACATGAAACAGAAACATCCACTCGTGTACGCGAAAGCACTTACAAAAAATATAACATATAACCAGCTCGAAGCCTGTCGAACAAAGCACAGGCCAGGTGCGTGCGATACATATGTTGGAGTGACAAATGTACAAGTTCTGGGCATTTCGGGGTAGTCACAAGAGGAGACGCTCCAAAGATTTGCGTGGAGTACTTCTCGGGAAAGTCAAAGCAAGGGCGGGTCGATCGTTGAGTGAAAGGGCGGTGGATTTTCGGAGAGTTGCGAAGGAATGATGAGCCGAGAGCGTGCTGCTGTGAACAAACCCCGCAAACCGGTCTGACGGACGCATTCCAGGCAGATACAGGTACAACGTCGCCTGTTCACACCACGGGAGCCTCCTTGCTGTGGACGAATCGGGCGGCGCGTGAGGCTACTGGCAGTCCCTTGGAGTCTGGATTTCAGTGAACCCTTGCTCGTTTCCAGATCACTGCGCTGGGAAAAAATTTACCCGTAAAAACAAAGTTTTTCACTATAAATCCTTTATATGCGTGGCGGCTAGAGTCCTCTCGTCCTCTGGCTTGAGATGGCTGCCACCTATGGGTCAGATGATTGCCTGCCACCATTAAGCAATTGGTAATTAAATATAAAAAGAAAATTCCTAAAAAGTGTAAAGTTATGGAAAAAAAATTTCACGAAAATAAATTGTCACGCACAACGAGTCTGTGTGCAAAATGTCATCTCGATTGGATCACGGGAAGTGGGATAAAAAACGACCGAAAGATTTGCACGGTCCTAAGCAAGCAAGCGAACTTAATATAAAGGATTTAGAAAGGTAGCGGGGATGCGCGCCGCTATGTCCTCTGGGATTTTTTATTTCCCTTTCTCAAGGTATCGACCGTGCGTTCTGGGAGGCGTCACAGCCACGTGGTCAAAGTCGTCCCCTCCTGAATGTATTTCACAGTTCAAGGCCCGTTTTCCATACAGCCGCACCTTTCATTGTTGCGGTTTGGCTACGTGTGGTGCGAAAGAAGTCCAGCGTACATACAGACCCCCAGTTATTTGTTTGAGTGCAATTGGAAAGTCCGATCCTCGATAGCGCGGCTAACAGCGTGCTTCAGCCGCACCGAACCTCACAAAAATAATATTCAGGGTCTACCTTGGCTCCTCCCACCCTCATCCAGTATATATACAAGGACTGTTTTCTTGGAATTTCTCTCACTTGATACAGCTATCGTGCTGTGACGGTTCCACCTGAAGACGGAAGCTTGTGTTGCCTCCGAAACGTCGTGATTTTTATTTTATTTTTTATTTTACTTTCATTAATTTTAATTTTTTTACCTACGTGACTTTACCGAAAAACCTAAGAATATGAATCCTTGCAGTCACGAAAGCTTCAAATCTAGGATAGTGCGGCTGTTTAAGATCCAGTGACAAGCATTGGAAAGCCTCTCATCGTGAGCCGTCTTCAGATCCCAACGTTTCTAACTTACGTGCAGCTCAACTTGCGAACCCAAAACTCTCGTTGTATAACTGCAGCTGTAAAGGTACTCATTGCAAAAGAAATGGATTCAGTCTCAATGGTCTTTACATTGTGAACTGAATTGCTTTTTTGAGTCATATTGATTGATTTAGTTGGTGCTGGGAGCAATTACTCATGATTTAGCTTTTTCCCCATGCTCTCAGGGGTCCGTAGTCTATTTGTCACTTGCCCTACGCTATAATTAATTGTATTTCACAAACACTGACCGTGAGTAAATGCAGACGTGCTTCTCCAAGTGGAAAGACGCTCTTCAAAGTAACAAAAAACAAACGGGCAATAATGTATGCATGGCAAACACAGTGCATGCGCTTGTAGTCCGAATGATGTAGTTTTTTTTATCAAACGTTTATTCCATCTATTACAGGTGTCATGAAAAATACATCGAGGCTCAAATAGCACAAAAACAAAAACGTATGAGAAGCAGGAAGCAAAATAAAAAGCGACCCATTCTTATCCTCCCATTCCTAACCCACATGATGAATATTGCCCTGCTGGGAAAGCCCACCCGACCTTCCCATATTTTTCTGTGAACAAATCATATCAATGTTGGGCTGGCAAACGACCAGAATGATTCCCAGCTACGAGATGAACACTCAAGAGGAGGAGAAATGAAACAGAGATGATTTACAGCCGACATCTAAAACCTGCGCATGTATTGTGGTGGGGTGAGGTGGAGGGCATGAGTAGTTTTTGTATGCCAAATGCAGGGTTTTCTCTTCGAGGATTAACTGCTGGTTGAGACTTGGGAGGGCGTGGAGGGAGGTGCATGCCTGTAGTGCGGAACCTTTGAGGTGGGGTTGGTGGGTCACAAAGGGATCATCGCGTCCGAGGGCACCCACTAGCCGGGAAGAGAGGCATGCCTGCAGATGGCAGTACAGCAAGTCGGTTGTTTATATTTTTTTGCATGCATTTTGAAATGTTAAGCTACAGCTAAGCGTGAACTAGTGCCGGTCACGTGATGTCCTTTGTACGGCAGTGCTGTGAAGTGATTGGTATCTCATTATGGCTTTTTCAAACAAACATTTTACTAATCACATCACGGCTGTGGTACAAATGTTGATTCACATGGCCGAGCTAAATACAACCAGCGGAGCCTCACGTCATGCCGCGAAATTGGCCTGGGAAATCACACCAGAGGAGCACTTTTTCGGTGTCGATTCAAGAGCCCTCTCCTACCCCCCACTGCATGGCACATCTTGGTTATCCCATACAGTGTAGAGTTATTCACCTCATGCCAAGTTTGAAGCTGTACGGACATCTGTGGAAACTACTGGACGTCTGTAAAAAAGAGCCTCACGACTCATCGGATTCCTCCAGTAAAAATAAATATTCCTCCAGTTTAAATAAATATTTGAATACAAAAATTTATATTCTGATATTCTCATTACCGATTTTTAGGGAATGTCACTGGACTAGGGACGCTGGCGATGATGTAATGCTCAGCAGCACACTGAACTCGCAATGCAGGGGTCGCCGGTTCAATCTGCTGGCGTGGTAATTGAAACAATGGGGCAAGTTAATTAAATCCCCACCTCACCCCTCCGTCTGCCCAGCAGTATAAATGGGCACACCACAGTTAGTCGATCGTCAGGCAGGTCGTGTGCGGTGGTGGGGGAAAGATGCTGCTGCTGCTGCTTTCACCTTCCCGCACCTCCGATTAGCATGGTTGGCTTCGTACGGTGCGAAAGATGTTCAACATACATACCCTGGCTCGCCAGGAGAAGGCGATGCAGCAAGTGGGTTGATCTCCATCTGTTTCCATCTGGACAGGTGGCATTACAGCGTTGCCACCTCCTTCCCACCCATCGCACGTGTGGGTTTTCTCCGGGTGCTCCAGATTTCCACCACTTGCATAAACGCTCCATAATTGGTCGAAAACATCTCAAAAGAATAACCCAGTGTAGCAGGATCCTCTTACAAAAAAAGAGTCCTTGGACTTTGTGAGACGATGGCTTTCCGAGATGGGTAGGCCAATGTTAAATGTTTTGTCAGCAGTGGTGTGGGCAAGCGAATGTTGAACTCGACCCTTGCCGTTTACTGGACGAGGACGAACTAAGCAAAAATAAATCGAATTTTCAGCAATAGTGGACGGTGCATTGTGACTTAGCCGAGACCATTCGAAACTCGCTGCGCATGGGAACGTGGTTTAGTCTGAATTCTCTGACATAGTCATTGGCCCCCCGAGCGATCCAGCCATCTAAAGTTATGACTTCTTGCGATTATAACGAGTGGGAGTGGGTTGATTTGACATTGATCCATTGCACGTGCTGTACATGGCAGGGGAATGGGTGGGGGGGTAGGCACGGGAGAAGGGGTGGTGTGGTGGGGAGACCCAGCACCTTCTTAAATGAAACAAATAATGAAATAAATGTCAGGAAAAATTAAGCTCTTAAGCTTGTGCTCATTCATGTGGACAATAGTTTTCTCTCAAGTTTTCGTGCGCCGTGCTGTCGTCTCCACAGTCCCACGCAGAGTTAGCCGAGCTTTGCGCCGGGGTCTTTACGGTTAGACACATGCTTGGAATAACTCGATTGGACAGGAGGGGAAACACGAGGCTTTCGAGAACAAAACACCGTGCGCTCGCGATGAAGAAAAACACGCGAAAGGCGCCGCTGCACTTGTCGGCCCAGTGGCGTGGCCATGGAAGTGTGCAGGCGGTGCAACTGCGTCGTGGAGCACACGACCCGGAGATGCCCAGCCACTGGGCCACGAAGAGATGGGATTTTGAACAGGTGGTGACCGCATTTCAAATCATGCACCAGGGCCCATTTCAATCAATGGCCGTTGAGCCCTTAACCCAAAAATGGGTTCTTGGCGCAACCAAGGGTGGCAAATGATAGCAAATATTTCATTGAAACATTTTATCTCGAGATTACAAATATGTATAATAGCAAGGCCACTGTGGTAGCTTTTTAAAAATGAGAAAACAAAATGTTATTAAAGCAGGATACTGTGGGATAGTTTGCTGGAGAATATAATTTTCGTTAAAATATTAGGTAATTTATCGTATATTTTATACCTACGTGACTTTACCGAAAGAACCAAAGAGTATGGATCCCTGCAGTCACGAAAACTTCAAATCTAGGATATGAAACGTGTATGGAATATAAAAACATAATTACCGTGTCTATAAAACAGACAAGTGAATAAGCTAAAGCTTTCTGGTCATGGTGCGTACTGGTATTTGCCACCCCAGGTGGCACCAATCAATCTCATTGGCTCATAGGCTACACCATTGTATTGGCCTGTGGTCGGATGAATGAATTTGGTAGCTTGGAAACATGTAACAGAGTGGTCTGCATGTGAAGGCACCATCAAAGGGTAGGTGGAGCACTGCAGTCAATGCGAATGTGAGAGTAAGATGAATTGCAGCCATGTGGGAAAGGATGTGGTTATATCAGTCGATAGTATGTTTAAACCAACGTTTGATGGAGAATGGATGAGAATGTGACAACTTGGGTTCATGCCAGGAATAAACACGGAGTCAGAAAGCAGACGTGAGTGATTGTGCAATCACCCAGCAACATCTACTGACATGCTAGGAATTAGAGGTGCAATTGGGATTCAATCCCCCCAGCAAATTGATAAGTTGTCATGAATCAAGGTTGTTTTTCGATTCAAGTACTGATTCTTTTTTTTATTACACAATTTGACCCTTCATATCTTCGGATCTACAAAGCCAAACGAGCTGAAATTTTGTACACAGACTCATTTCACTTGACAATTCAAGATTTATATTCTCAGGTTTTTTCGGTAAAGTCACGTAGGTAAAACATTAAAAGTAATGAAAGTAAAATAAAACAAAACAAAAATAAAAATAAAATTCACGACGTTTCGGAGGCAACACAAGTCTCCGTCATCAGGTGGGACCGTCACAGCCAGATTAGCTGCATCAAGTGAAGCAATGATTCAAGATGTAATCCCTTATAAGCAAGTTGCAGCTAATCTGGCTGTGACGGTCCCACCTGATGACGGAGACTTGTGTTGCCTCCGAAACGTCGTGAATTTTATTTTTATTTTTGTTTTGTTTTATTTTACTTTCATTACTTTTAATGTTTTACCTACGTGACTTTACCGAAAAAACCTGAGAATATGAATCATTGCAGTCACGAAAGCTTCAAATCTAGAATTAATTCAAGATTTAATTTCAAGAACCTGTCCAGGTCCCACCAATCCTGGGCCTCTTCGTGTTTTTTGTTACTTAAACATCTATTGCACTATTTCAATTATATAATAATTATCCAGACAATAATTAACTACTGTTATTGTATTGATTGAGATATTGGATTGAATATGCACATGTACAAGTTACGTTTAAAATGTTAATATTAAAATAATATGCATGTATTCGAATGCACACACTTTCATTTGCACTCAAAAGTAGCAATTGTATTATCTTGACCCCAAAATGTATCAAATTTGATATGCTGAATAAAAGTGGGTGCCTTGCATGAAGAAAATTATACATTTCAAAAGGAAACCACTCTGTTTAATTCAGCACATCAAATTGAATTTATTCTGGGGTCAAAATAATGTATTCTCTACCTTTAAATGCAAATAAAAGTGTGTGCATTGAAAAACTTGTCTTTTACCTAATTTATTTAACATTGCAGTGAATGGCTGGAGGGGGCCACATGAACCCATTACATACAACATATACGGATCGAAAAAATAAATCTTCTTACACAGGGTTTGATGCACGCCTCGTGAGCTTAAGAAGTGAGGCTAATCCGCGAATCGATGATGCATCTTTGGAGCCAGTGGCGTGCCCGGCTAACATTTTTTTAGGGGGAAATAGTTTTTTTCCTGCCAAGTCAGAAATTAGTTTTCCTAACTACGTCTTGATTTTCCATTAAACGCTAATTCCTATAATCCACACAGCAAATGCGTCTAAAATGAAATAAACATCATTGCTCACTATTTATTGACTTATTTACAATGCCACATCGTGAAATATTTCGATTTAAAGCTTTCGTGACTGCAGGGATTCATCTTCTTGGTTCTTTCGGTAAAGTCACGTAGAAGGGAAATAGTAAAATAATAAAAATAAAACATAATAAAATAATTCTCACGACGTTTCGGCCACAACGAAAGCAGCCGTCCTCAGGTGAAGACCAGGTCTGTCGGAAAGACAGCGTCTTCATTCAGACGCTGTCTTTCTTCATTCAGACGCTGTCTTTCCGACAGACCTGTTCTTCACCTGAGGACGGCTGCTTGCGTTGTGGCCGAAACGTCGTGAGAATTATTTTATTATGTTGTATTTTTATTCTTTTATTATTTCCCTTCTACGTGACTTTACCGAAAGAACCGAGAAGATGATCGTGAAATATCTCAAAAACGGTCTCCATTATATTAAATCACCACAATAAGAATAATAAAGTAATTTTTAGCGCGCACAAATGTACCGAAGGGGGCTCACACTGCTGTTCGATCGCGAACTTGGGAGGCGCGGGAATTGTCAACTCAACATTTTGCCCCCCCCCCACCCCTCGTCTCCAGTGCACCCCTTCTCACGCCTCCAACAAAATCATAATTATAAATTATAAATTAATTATAGAGCTCATAAAATGCACATCGTTATAGTATACTAATTTTTTTTTTTACGATCAGTGGAAACAAGAAGATGCTCGGTGTAGTCGGCACTTTGCTTCGTTCATCATTTCCTAATTTTTTTTTTTTACATTTTTATACTTAGCTTTATGTAAAACCCCCACCTTTCGCTCACTCTCTCGCTCACTCTCTCGGTCACTCTCTCGCTCACTCTCTCGGTCACTCTCTCGCTCACCCTCTCGCTCACTCTCTCGCTCACTCTCTCGCTCGCTCTCTCGCTCGCTCTCTCGGTCACTCTCTCGGTCACTCTCTCGGTCACTCTCTCGCTCACTCTCTCGCTCACCCTCTCGGTCACTCTCTCGCTCACTCTCTCGCTCACTCTCTCGCTCACTCTCTCGGTCACTCTCTCGGTCACTCTCTCGCTCACTCTCTCGCTCACTCTCTCGGTCACTCTCTCGGTCACTCTCTCGCTCACTCTCTCGGTCACTCTCTCGCTCACTCTCTCGCTCACTCTCGTTCTGCACGCAGCCCTTCTCGCAGTCCGACGGCCTCCGACGAGTATACTAATTGATTGTACTATTAATATAATATATAATTATGATCAAGAACGTTTAAGTCAAATCTTTGGGCCGAATGATTATAATTATAATGTTTTACTTTTCGTTGGGCCCAAGGGTTTAACTTCAACGTTCATGATCATAAATTAACAATATAAGTAAATTTGTACTGGCTGCCACTTTGCCCCACACTTGAGCCAGAGTAATCTCACGTCAGCAAAAACACCTGAATGATTGTTTTCATTTAAACATATATTTAGATATACACAAGTCTATACAGGCATTTCAAACCAAAGGCGATATTGTCTTGCGAGCAGACATTGCCGGAGATGCAAGCTCAAAAAAGGCACATCGTGAACACCTTAGTTTTGGTTGTAACTTTTCAAGACCAGACTCGTACAAATGTCAGGGTGGTCTCCAGCCAGCTAGGCCAGTGGGCTGCGGTGCACTCCAATGTGACATTGTAATAAAAACAAGCCGAAGTGATGCATGTTAACACTGGGCAATGTTTACGTTGTTTGTACAATATGCGTAAAAAGGGGTCCATGTACATCCACTGGAGATGTACACACTAATAAAGTCTGTGTGTCGGTGACAGCTTTGTCCATGTATGGCAGGGAATGTTCGCGTTTTGCCATTCTACTCCGCAAGGTACTCTGTGCTGGTGTGAATCGGGTTTTAATCAGAAGCAAGCGGCGTATTAGTTGTCATTTGCTTATTTTTGTAACACATGCAAGGCCACGAACGCCGTATTGTTCGGGGTAAAAACATATTGGTTTGGCCTACATTTGCTTTTACTTGCCATGAGTGAAGGACGAACCAAATGTTTAATTTAAAAGTTTCCCTTTACACAATTCCTCATCAAGAATGTAATTAAATTCAGTTTGAATAACAAGTTCAACATGCGTCCTATTGTATCTCGAGCGGAGATGGAAGAAGAAAACTTCGATTAGTTTCATCTGACTGGCCTTCTTCTGGAGATGTGGAGATTTTAAAGTTAAATATATGACAACGGGTGCCGTGGGACTGTGCTAATTCTGTAAATGTGTTCAAGATAGAGGTTAAGGTGCAGCGCTGAAATTGCTCGCTTTTGCCACTGCTTGCGGAAGGGCCTACACTAGAGGGGAGATCTAGACGGTGCATCTAGACCAGGGGTGGGGAACCTTTTTTCTGCCAAGGGCCATTTGGATATTTATAACATCATTCGCGGGCCATACAAAATGATCAACTTAAAAATTAGCCTGTTATATTTGGTCAAACATTTAATTAACTCACCCCTAATGTGATGGCTGGAACGGCTTCTCTTTGGCGAGGCGTGTGCTGTTAGCTGGTATTGATGATGTTGCTCCTCGCAACTGCTTTTCCAGGTTTGCTCCTAGATTTATTGAATTTCGAGTCCCGCCTGCGTTTGCCTTGGCAGGGCCAGATCAAATGATTTCGCGGGCCTTATACGGCCCGCGGGCCGGACGTTCCCCACCCCTGATCTAGAGGGTATTTTGGCCCGACTTTTCCACCCTGGCCAGACATCTTGGACGAGGTGGGAGTACCAACACTTGTGTTATTAATACCAGTGCCGGATTAAGCTAGCGCGGGGCCTGTAGCATATGCTATAAACGGGCCCTAAATAAAAGAAATAAATAAATATTGAAACACACATTTTTTTCTTGCATAGTAAAGTAATTGTATTTTTTCATTTGCTATACAGCCAGATAATACGACAAATCGCTAACCTTAAACACCCAGTCGTTCATAAAAGTTGAAGGCAGTATAGTACTATAGTAATAGAGCAAGTGCAGAATTACTGAACCGGAATTGATAGCTTGAAAGCGTTTAGCGCAGGGCCCTTGAAAGTGCGGGGCCCGTAGCACACGCTACTTTTGCTACTATGCTACTTTTCCTACTATGATAATCCGGCACTGATTAATACACGATCATGGGACGGATAATTTATACCGGCAGGTAGACAGACGTGGGGAGAGGAGGGGGGGGGCAGTTAAAACAAATACTTTCCCATCGTTTCAGCCGTCGTGCTGCGTGCGATATCGAACTGGTAACCTCGGGATAACAGATCCAGCCTGCTAACCGTTGCATCGCGGCAGCGTCCCTCTCCGTGTTAACGGCGTGGCGGCCCCAATTGTTGGGCGATGTTGAGGGCTGATGGTGACCAAGTGGTTCAGATTGAGCGGCGATGTCACGCGCCGAGTGTGAAGAACTGCCAAGCCATTCAAGAAGTTATCAGTGGACTTATTGTGACAGTTTCATTGCAGCTGTTACAGTCGAGTTGCTTTCGCATTCCCCGCAAGCGCGTGCGATGGAATGAAGCTGCGGGATGTGATATTGGCAATTTTTTGGAGCGAAGCGGGAGAAATCGTTACATTTCTATTCAACTCCCTGAACCAGTTGGCTAAGCTGCATTTCATTCTCCGGCGAGTGCGCGCTGCCACACGATGACTTGCTTGGGAGATCTCCGAGTGTACGTACCAACACGTGAGGTGGGGAGATGACGAGTGTGAGAATGAGAGTGATGGTGCAGTGGCCTCGCACTTTAAGCTGAGCGACCCGAGTTAAATTCCACGTCCAACATTCGTGGTGAGGGATATCTGAATTGGTCCAGCGCCTCCCCGTTCACCAACCCCCCTCTGGTCAAACAACCCCCATGATCGAAACGGCATGGGTCGTAGGCATTGATTCAGCAGTGGATTGGCAATTGGCTGTATATTTTTTTTATTGTAATCTTTATTATACATTATTATAATTGACAAAGCAACAATGTGTTTGACTCCATTTGACTGCACGGGTCTTTCCATAATTGACATAGTATCAGAAAAATAAACACCGTTTGTACTTTATTTTACGTCAACTTCGGTTTGACAGCGTGAATTTAAAACAAAAATCCCTCTCGGCAATCCGTCTTCCACCGGCTCACGATTTCAACCGTTTATTTCTTTTGGATTTCAGAATTTCTGCTCAACCGCCCCCCCCCCAAAAAAAATCAAGAAATGCCCGTCCGCCCTCCTCGCAGGCACGCCACACTCGTGTGCTCTGTCCCACTCCCACAATGCCGGCTCTATCATCGTCCGTCTTCGTGACGCCCCCCGAGACACGCGTTCAGATAGTGCCGCATTATCAATGGGCGCGCGGCACGCATCACAACAAAGACAAATGTCCCCCGTGTAGCCTTGACACACTGTAGTGGGCAAGTGCTGTTAGCGAGCACCTATAAAGGCCGGCACGGCACACAAGGCAGATACTCATTTGAGGCTGAGTCGACCTAGGGGAGGCTCAGGATCGGCTCAGACAATCGTCAACCGCTGTCGGCCGTGAGCGGGAATCGAACTCGTAGCGCAGCGCACTGACCGCGTTTACACACGTGCTGGGCCTGGGAAGAAGCGAGGGAGGGGGGGAGCTTCTTCTTGCCGTGGCCTGGCCGCTCATCTGTATGCCCCTCGCGCGCGCGTAGTCAAGGCTTGCCCATTGTGAGCTTCCCCAGCCTCGAGGCAAACGTTTTCCCCAGCCACCCTTTTACACCGCCACCACCACCCTCAAAAAGTGGCGAGATCTTTGCTTGCTCCACTCGCTCGCTCGCTCTCCGCTAGCTGTGCCTCTTGAGGATTTTTTTGTATTCCTTCCCCCCTCTCTCTCTCGCGCCGGAATGGCATTGAAATGAGTGCGCGCAAAGTGCTTCCTCGCCGTTCTGCCGCTCGAAATCCTTTTGTTTTGGCGCATCGCTGTCTGTGAGGATACTTTCTCATGTGCCGCTGATTCCTCCACTTTGTCTGCAGGTAAATTGCTACTGCCGTTTGCGTTGAACTTTACGCTCGCATTTAAAACAGATTTTGAGAAAAAGAAAGCGGTTGCTCTGTTTTTTTCTACGAACCGGCATCCACATGCTAAGTTAATTCAGCAGGTTTTATCTGATTGTTATATTGTATACGTTACTTTTGTCATCCCATGTTGTCTTGCAGCATTGTGGCTTTCATAGGAGCTTGCATAACAACAACATTAACTTGCAGAACAACACAATTCTCATGCCACAGCAAACATAGGTTTGTAATTTGCTTGTACGCGATGTGTAAGTGGGTTTCGAGACGTGCCCTTGTCACGAGATGGTTTTCGCTTGCAAGCTATCTCAGTTCGTGAGCAATATGCATATTTCATTGCGACGTATTTAAACAAACTCGGCTCCCTGCTCGCACGAGCAATGGGACGACACTCAAGTCTGTTAGTGACCCCTGACCCAGAGGTGGAAATTCCACATTCTCATGGCAGCGTCCCGTATACCCATTTAATGAACACTGCTGATGTATTATTTCTGTGTATAAGCTGGCGATGCTTTTATAATTTTAAAGACAGCATTCCATGGCATTCCCAAGTCTATTGTAGGTATTTTTAAAGCAAACCACTGTTGGTTGTATCACGGCGTATTCAGTGGCAGGAATCGCATAATAGATAACGATGACTTTTCACTCACTGGAACCCTGAGAACTCCGCAGTGAGGCACCATGCGCTGAAGGGACGAATGCGTTTATCATTGCATTGCATTGTCATTGAGACAATTGCAAATAATACAGAGCCATGAAAAGCGTAGCCTGTATTTGCAGTTCTAAAGTGTGGGAGATATGCAAGACAGGGAAATGCTATATATACAGGGTGCTTCAAAAAATGTTAACACTCATATGGAACTATCGTTTTAATAGAAAAGGAACGGATAATGCACTGCAGCATGATAACAAATGTCATGTTAACAGCTTCAAAAAGTCAAAGAATCTCCACTTGTTCGCCATCATTGT
Source organism: Lampetra planeri (assembly GCF_965212315.1). Classification (NCBI taxonomy): domain Eukaryota; kingdom Metazoa; phylum Chordata; class Hyperoartia; order Petromyzontiformes; family Petromyzontidae; genus Lampetra; species Lampetra planeri. Next base: position 6,240,909 of record NC_136141.1, read on the forward strand.
CAACGCACGCCTGGAATCTTCTCCAGGTGGTCTCCAGAGCCTGGAGGCAGACTTCTTGTGGCGTTGTTGCAAATTCTCGGAAGTGTTAACATTGTTTTGAAGCACCCTGTATAAAGAGAAGCAAGACAGTCGTAGGCAGAAGGAAGATGGAAGCCTTGAGCCTGGACTTTTCTCGAGGCAGGGAGTCAACAGCGCGGATAATAAGAACATGCTTTGCCCTCTGTGGCAATAACACAGGAGGTGTTAGGATGTTCAAACACCAAATAGACACATTTTGCAAGGCATCAAGTCTGTGTTAGCCACACACGCTTGTGGCAAAAACATGCAAACACACATGCTCTGACAATAATGCATGGATTGTCTTTGAAACGGATTGGCCTACACCAGCGGCCCCCAACCTTTTTGGCACCAGGGACTGGTTTCGTGGAAGACAATTATTTCACGGACCGGGGGTGGGGGGGGGGTCATCATTGGGTCTTTCCCCCTTTTCAAAGAAGCCCTCCAGCGACGTTTGGTTTTTTACTCATTTTGGCTAGGGGTTGGCTTGTGGGCTCACCAACACTGTGACTAAAACAAGTGCGCAGTGCGGGTAAGAGGCGCGGACGGAAGTGGTGAATAATTAAACAATGGGGGCGGGCCATGCGCGGACTCACCGCTCACCACTATGCGGTGTGTAGAGTGTGTACACACACGGACTCACCGCTCTCACCTCCTGCCGCTGTGCGGCCCGGTTCCTAACAGGCCACGGACCGGTGCCGTTCCACGGCCCGGGGGGTTGGGGACCCCTGGACTACACGACGAGAGGCAGTCTTCTTTATGCCCTTCTCTCACCACTGCTATGCCAGAGAACGCCACAAAGGCGAAACAGCACAACGGCAATGCAAAGTATCAAAGCATTGACAGCTCGGGTTGAGCAGTTATGTCTACGGGACCTTTTTTGGCCAGTTTCAAACCGATGACAAAATCATCATCATCATCATCACGGATGTCAGAGGGTGGGAAGTCCAGAGGGATGTGATGGCGCAGCAGAATGGAGTGAGCCTCGCCGCTGAGTGAAGGTGAACAGGAGGTGGGCGAGGGGATTCGGCAGGTTTTAGTTATCTCTCTCGCCACTCATGTTAACCGTGGCCAGCAATCAAACTCGCGTCCCCGGCTTTTGAGCACGGCGCACAAACCACCGTTCCAGATTCAGAATCGGAAACTTTTATTTATCCTGGAGAAATCCGATGAGCTATGAAGCTCTTTTTCACAGATTTCCATGAGAGACGGGTCCACCTTCTCCACCCCAGTGCAACTTACTGCGATTCAATACGAAAAAATGTGTCCATATAAAACGCACGTGCTAAATATGCGCGATATTAGTGCAGCGCTAGCGTTTAGCACACCCAGGCAACCAGCGCATATTGAGTGTAATTGCATTTAAAAATAATTAAGCCGGCCTTACAATTAGATTACTGTAATGATTTAGAGGGCAAATGAGTATGAAAAACTGTCAATCCTTCAACCAAAAGAACCAAAAATAAAAAAAAATAACACGGCCGTGTCACAAGCAATGGGGTTCTTGTTTAACATGTTTATTTCCACTACAGGTCTCCCCGGAGAGATTTAATTCGCACCAGTATAAGTGTTGATGTTTCTACTGCCATTCAGTTGCTGATAATTTCCCAAAGGAATGTGTATTTGTGCGCACGTGTGTATGCGTGCGCGTGCGTGCCCTTGTGCGTGTACACGTGTGTGTGTGTGGGAGCGGTAGTGTAGCGGTTAGCGCGCTGCGCTACCAACCTGCGCTACCAACCTGGCGACCTCAGTTCGATTCCCGCTCGCGGCCAACGCCAGTGACAATTATCTAACTAGGTACTGGGCCTCCCCTAGGTCGACTCAGCCTCACATGAGTACATGGTGCGATTTGTAAACTTCGCCACTAGGGAGACAAAAGCGGCCCGGGCGTGGTGTTGGCCACCCACCTCCTCGTGTGCCGTGCCGGCCTTCAAAGGTGCTCGCTAACAGCACTTGCCCCAACCGTATTTTAAGGCTATACGGGGGATCTTTGTCTTTTGTGTGTGTGCGTGCACGTTCGTACAAACACGAACCGTGCAGGTGGGTGTTTTCCCAGGAAAGAATGCGTCCCTATATTCAACGCGAGCAGAAATCCGTAGAGGCCCCCCGACGGTTTTTGGTTTATTTTATTTCATTGAAACAAGCCGCGTCTCGATTCACAATTGATTTGTGGGTCACGAATCAAATGTGTGTCGCTTTGCCCTCCTCAAAAGAACCGACACGGCCAATTAATAAAGTTGTCACGAGATGGATAAACGTGCGCGAGTTTTTTTACGACTGCTTCAGCAGCATCAGCATCACCACCGCCGCCACCACTAGTGTGGTTGGAGAGAAATCTCACGACATTTCACAATTTGGTAAGAATTTTCGCTGGTAGTTGCAACCAGCATCGTCAGGCAGTTTCCAGAATTGTGAAAACGCCCTCCAGTCTTGCGCTTTCCTTAAGCCTACGTTTTAAATAAACCGCATCCATCCAATCCATCCAACTTATACATATATTACTGTACGGCGATTGCTTAAATCTTTACAGTTACTTTCATTGAAAAGTGTTGCAAGCTGCCAAGACAATAAGTTAAGGGAGCCTCCATTTTAATAATGTGCTGCACAGCTCTCCAATGCAATTGTCGAGTTGGTTAGATCGCGTAACTATAAATGTGTCGTTAAACCCGCCACCACCCGACACAGCCAATTAGTAAGGTTTGACACTTACACTTAACGTGCCAATGTATTACTCATTTAGCACACCGGTGTGTTGGAGAATAAACCCACAACATTTGCAATTTGAGTGTGACGTTTTACCGGTAATTGCAACCAGCCGCATCAGGTGTGCCATCTTAATTGGCACGATGTCCTTTGCACGTTCCGGGGAGTTTAAACACCCGAATTCAGTTTTTTGTAATCAACTTATATTATTACCAAAAAATAACCGTGATCACAAAGCATTGGTCCCCTAATGATGCCGGTGCTGCCCAAAGTTTCTACCGAATTTATCATCGGACACGCGGAGCCACACAGGATGCTCGCTTGCAGGGCGGGCAGGCAGGATGCCTTTGCGGAAGTTCATTAGTTTTTCTCACTCGTCAGTGCGAGCCGCCGATTTGTGCCTCGCGAGAGGCTGGACGGGCTTGGCGAAGGTTGACAGGGGGTGTTGAAGGGGGAGGGGGGGGTGTGAATGAAATATGGACGGGACTGGGGGGAGGAGGAGTGCATGGGCGGATGGTGGCTACGGCTCAGTTTCATGGACATTTTGCACGGTCGGATGTGATGTCTTCGAAATGACCCCGTCGTGTTTTGGGAAATGGCACGTTTATTCCTCTCCCAGGCTCTCTCTCTCTCTCTGTCTCTCGAACGAACGTGCGTTGTTTATTATTGTTTTTCAACAGTTTTCTGTGATGATCTGAGGATACAGAGCGTGGTAGGGGGCAGGGGCGGGTGGGGGGCTAGGGGTCTGGTGCCCTTCACTTTGTGCGAGCGAGTGGCCTTGCATTGTGTGGCTTACAGTAGAAGCGTCCTCCCTTAGGTCAGCTTGGCCTACGCAATACCGAGGTCAAACTGTGCAGTGGACGCGTCTTCGTTATTAATTGCCGGTCGGCAACGAGCCCGTTCTGTGATGGGGAAAAAATAGTTAGTAAGTGAACCGAGTAGTTAATGAACACGTGTGCAGAATGTTTGTACGTTTGTTGTACGGCGATGAGTAATCTTTATTGTTTTTTGAGCACGTAGCAAAGATGTCAACTGCTGCATAGCTTAAAATATTGGTAATTTAGACAAGCAAAGGGCTTGGTTGATATTTTTTAAAATATAAAAACGCGCTTTTCTCGGCACGTTCTCGTGAAATATTGTTCATTCCTCAAACGGCCAAGGTCAACCGACCAAGGTCAACCAGCCAAGGTCAACTGGCCAAGGTTAACCGGCCAATTGTTTTACTCATTCTCCCAATTGGCCATTGACATCGTGCCACGAGACAAAGTACCCATTTGGAATTCTGCCAGAGCAGTTCAAGCAACCTCATACATGTGAAAGGATGGCCCATGGATGCGGATATAAAAAAAAAACTTTTTGTTGCACGGCGGTCCAACTGATATGTTTAATTCCGAGAGCTGTCATTTTTTCCAAATAAAGTGCAAAGCCAAATTAATTTCGACGGTGGCCGTGCTGTGACCATCAACTCGCTGGCACTTGAGAACCTGGCTTATTCACAAGCAGCTGCCCATATTCAACCCCAGATGTCATTCCAGAATTCTCACCACTGATCCATGTAGAATCCTGCGACCAAACACTACTAAAGCAGAATTTGTCTAATACAATTATTCTTTGGATTGTGACTTAAAATGCATATTATTACAATAAGAACAATTTTTTAAAGGCCCTCTTTTGTACAGTTGTGTGTTTTGAGTCTGTTTCTATGAGATCAATTAAAATTAAAATATTCTGTATCTAAATATCCACTTACAACAGAGCTACATGTGACTCAACTTCAGTTGCAAATCGTACATATCTCACATCTTGGCTGGTGCACAACAATTTAAGGACACTGTCCCAAAGATAATGTTATAGAAATTATCTCGTGCCTCTTCAGGATGTCCACAGACACTTTCTTGTCTTCAGGAATTCTTGTCGACCGATCAGGTCACTCACCCGATGCCTACACTGGCATGAGAGAACGAGGGTGGTGGGGGTAGCGGGGGGGAAGGCGAGAGGAAGTACATGGCGAGGGAGGAAGAGATGGGGTGCATGGAGGCTGGACGGCTGGAGAGGAATATATCTGTACATGTCCCCAGGGAGAGCGCCTGGCTGGCCTTGCTCGATTTGTGTTCAGACAATAATGTTGCTGCCTGTATTCCCTGTTTGGCCATGGCCAAACTGATATGGCTGTTGAGACAAACACCCCCATTGTTGTTGTCCGGCTGTCTCCAGCAAGCGTTGCATCAGCCATTCTGTTGTACAGTATTTTATAATTTTTTTACCATCATGACTGTTAAAGTAATAATAATAGAAATAAACAACTTCGAGGCACTGTTAAATGACGGTCTAGACACGCCATTCTAGATTTGAAGCTTTCGTGACTGCAATGATTCATACTCTTAGTTCTTTCGGTAAAGTCACGTAGGTAAAAAACAAATGAAATTTAAATTAAAATTAATAATAAAATAATTTTAATTTCATTTTTTTACCTACGTGACTTTACCGAGAGAACTAAGAGTATAGACACGCCATGTCAGTCGTGAGGCTTGTGTTTGACCATACTTCACCGTACCGTTCATCGCGGCCTTGGGGGAAGGCTCTAGGGGTTCCTAGGACATGTTCAGATATGACTCGCCGTCGACGTCACCCGTCAAAAAGTCACGAAACAAACACCTCCGCCTGCACGACCCGACCCACAAGATCCCTGGCTTCGATCTTCCACAACTATCCCCAGCCCCAGCTCACCCGAAACCGCCTCCGCACACAAACTATGGCAGCAGCAGCAGATGCGGATACTTCGATGAGAATGATGATGATCATAATGCAAGATGGATAATTTTATAACTCAGCACTGTGCACGACAACTGTGGCCACTCTGAACAGAACCACGAAACAAATGGCGACTCGATGCCCGATTCACAAAAACGTCGGAGGCACTCCAGCGACACGCCACTCCGCTGCTCCTAACGCAATTATCCGGCTCAACCACCTCAATGTAAAATGACAGTCGCTGCTCTACAACACCGTCAGCTGTACTAAGGAGATGATGACACCTGTGGCCCAGAAACGACCGCAGGTTGTTGGATGCATTGTACCACGGTGTTAACTTAACAACTACCCTCAGCCAACATGGTGCGTGGGGATCTTGACCCAGCGTTGTATTGACACGGTGCTGTAATGAATATATTATACTGGTAGGAACCTCCTGGTTACACCAGCCCACAGGGGATTATTGTGTCCGTCGTGCAGGGAGGGGCTGGGTGGGGAGGGGAGGGTGGGGAGGGGCTCGGTGGGGCTGGGTGGGGAGGGGAGGGAGGGGCTGGGTGGGGAAGGTGGTGAGGGGCTGGGTGGGGAGGGTGGGGAGGGGCTGGGTGGGGAGGGTGGGGCTGGGGGGGGCTGGGTGGGGAGGGGCTGGTCACCCCGTGGTGCCCTTATAAAACTCAACGTTTAACCTACTCACGCCGGCTTGTGCCCGCCTTCACAGTCGGGCATATTTGCGGAATACACCACGCCGCCGTTGACCCTGGCCATTGACCGAGCAACCCGACGTTCCTACCAGCTCCCTCCGCAGGAATGTGTTACAATTACTACTACAGCTCCGTACCTAGAACCTAGCAACTCGAAAACATCGTACAGCAGAGCGGCCGACGCAATCCTTGCGAGAGGCAGCCAGACACAAATAATGGGGCTGCTTATACAAAACAAAACGTTTAATGCTGCTCTTTCTCTCTCTTAATGGATACAAAAACCGAGTTCTTTTTTTATCTACAGAACCCTACAAAATAGACTACGGGGCTCGTTTATGTCACTTGGCCGGGGAACAGATGGGACTTGCTAAATTGGGCAGATACAAGCGGGACCGTACTGGCTTACCGGCGACAGATAGCTCCATCCCACCCAAACAAAGCGGCATCTGTTGGGAGGTCTTTGCGTCGAACACTTGCAGGCGTATCGCTTCCCCTGGCACATGCTGGGTGGGGATAAACGAGGCCAAACAACTGTGCGATGCATGCAACGGCTCTTCGAGTGTGACAGCCATTCATTAGGGGCTCGCGGTGCATACAGCACGCATTCAGAAACGCGAGTCAAAGTGTCGCTGTGCTCTGAATGTGCATCAGGCTGTGCTTTGGGGTGCCGCGGTGGCAAGATGTTAACTCCTTCGCCTGGTATACAGGCGGGCGTGGGTTCGATCCCCGACCTGATGCCTGTGTATTTGGATTTTGCATGTTTCTCTTCCCCGTGGCCGTGTTGATTTTTCTCCGGACCTTCTGGTTTTTCCCCTCCCCGTTTAGAAACATGCGTTTAGAGTATTTGACTGTGATACGTTTCAACATAATAAGCCACTTTGTTGAACTGTCATTTGTGGCCGGGTCGCTTAGGAAAAAGAGTTATATAGCTTAATTCTCTTCACTGGTGGCCCTGAACCATAGGTGGACATTCCACATTCCTCTGGTAGTGGGAGTCAGTCTTTCCAAAGGAAACGGCTGGATGTGATTGCACTCCTAAGCAGCCTCCTCAACTAGGATTTTAATTGACAAGCTTACGATTGTGAGTCTACCGTTCAGCAGCTGCTGCGCCGGTATCTGGGAGAAGGTTGAACGCGTTTGTGAAGTGTGGTGGCGTCAATGGCTTTTGCCGTGATGACATCTTGATCTTGATCTGTTCTTTGTTTTGATTGCGAGTCGGGTGCCCGGACTGGAGCATCACTTGGCCACAACATGGATGGACAGAATGAACCGCAGCACAGTTGTGTTTGTAAAACAAGGCGCTCCTCTTTAAAACAAGGCGCCCGTTTAAAACGAATGACCTGGGACATTTCTCCCGCTATTGCCGGGATCGTTGACGAGTGTTTCCCCGGTGTGACTGTTGGAGGCCTTGGCATTCGGCGTCTGGTGTGGCTTACACTTGAGAATCCGGTTTAATTGCCGGTGGCGTGAAACCTTGCCTTTGAACCCATGGCGTCTGCGCAGTATCTGGGAATGATATTACCCCGCGCTGGCGCTCGTTGCAGGGTTTCGCGGGGGTTCGGGCCTAGCGGCCGGCCTGGTCAAAACTGGGTGCATCAGCAATGGGATACGCGCCGCTTGCTTCGGAGTGGGCGTTGAAGTTCCCGTGACGTTATTAGAAAAAGAGTAGGCCACCTCAGGCGCCCCCGGGGTCATTGTCCAACTTGGAACCATTACTCGTCTTATTGTTTAATGAGGAAGCAGCATCACGTCTCGCTGGCAGACCCGTGCCCACGTGGCGGTTGGTGCTGTGTGTCTTACAGGGCCAGCTGGTGGGGGGGGGGGGGTTACCAACAGGGCACCTCGAGATGTGTCGCACGGGAGGCGCTGCTTAGATATTAAGCGACGACGATGACGATGACCATTACGAGAACTCACACAATTTGCCGTCTCTCTGCTTCCCAGGAGTCATATCCTTCGGGAGCCAGTCGCAGGCCATGAGCGAGCGGGAGGGGGGAGGCGAGCTCACGCCGCGCGCCACGAGGAACGGGTTCGGCTCGACGGAGTTGCCTAGCGGGCCCCCCAGGGCGACGGAGCCGCCGGGCGGGGATGGCGGGGTGGCCCCCGGCGAACCGGCGCTGCTGCCGCGCCCCCCGTGGAAGGGCATCGGCGTGGAGCTCTTCGGCTACGTGGGCATCGACGCGGTGCTGGAGCAGATGAGACGGAAAGCCATGAAGCAAGGGCTGGAGTTCAACGTCATGATCGTCGGTAAGTGCCACCGGCGGGCACGGCCGGAGCGACGCTCGCGACGGGCTGGATAAAATACGGTGGGGAGCACAGGGGTGGTGCCTATGCCGGTCGTTCTCGGTGAACCCATAACACCTGGATCTGTACCTTGATCTCTTGCCAGCAAGCTTTAAACGCTTCCCGAGGCCTCAAAGTACATCTAACCTGGCAAAAGTGCTGTGGTGATGTCAATGCCACTTAGCGGAAAATGTTGTCGGGGTGGTGCTGGTGGTGGTGATACCTGATCCACGCACTTACGATATGATCTTGATGAACCAAGCTCAACTTAAAAATTATAGTAACATCTTCACGAAAGGATCCTTGCTTCTGGCATGTGGTAGTCCATCAGTTCCGATTTGGGCAGGCCTGAATCTGCTGATGAGACGCTCTATGTCATAACTGGAGCAGAGTTTGCTTGTACTGAATCAATGCTGCTGAAGTTAAACACTCCCAGAACGCCGTGGGCCCGATGGGTTGCTTTAAAAATACTTTTATATTTTTTTTCATGTGGACAGGCACATCGATGAAGGGACACATTGTCTGCTTCTCTGTTTTCGAGCTATGTGAACGATGAGAACAGAGGCACAGCAGCAATAATACAGATCATGTCTTCCTGCGCAAATGAGCATGTGGTGGTCCTTAACAAGTAGTGGAAATTCCACATTACCATGGTCGGGACCAGTCTATCCATTGTTGCTCTGACGTTATTAAACAAGTAATTTTGAACATTCCCATATTGCCCGGAGTATTTAATTTGATTTACGGTGAAGAATGGCCGATTTAAATACATTTCCTCATCACATTCTCCAGTTTTTTTCTCAGCTCTGTATTTTGTTTAATTCTAACCGTTGAACGTGCAGCGTCATTCGTAAGTGCTTAAAACTGGCATTTTACTGTTGTTGCAGTCACGCTGTCTGCGGGATGCAGATCATGCCAACAGAAGCCTTTCTCGGAAACGGTCTCAGTCCAAATTAATACGGAGTAATCTTTGTATGGGAAAAAATAACCCCTAAGAAACGGTAAATCTGGTTGGTTTTTAGGCCCTTCGTTAAAACACACGTATACATACTCTTTGGTTCTTTCGGTAAAGTCACATAGTGAGAAATAAAATAAAACAAATCACGACGTTTCGATCGCAACACAAGTGGCGTTGCGATCGAAACGTCGTGATTTGTTTGTTAAATTCTAACGTGACTTTACCGAAAGAACCAAAGAGTATGGGATTCCTGCAGTCACGAAAGCTTCAAATCAAAACACGTATACATATGCAGCACTTGCATCAACACACTGCCGGACAAGGCCCTCCCCACACTGTGTGTCTAGCTGACTGCCGTTCAGAGCAAGGTAATCTCGAGGTTAAACAGCGGTGCAACGATTTCACACTGAGCTCTAAACCTGGTAACCCGAGTTAATTCTAGATTTGAAGCTTTCGTGACTGCAAGGAATCATCTTCTTAGGTTCTTTCGGTAAAGCCACGCAGAAAGTAAAATAAAATAAAAACAAAAATCCGAAACGTCGCTATTTTTGTTTTTATTTTATTTTACTTTCTGCGTGGCTTTACCGAAAGAACCTAAGAACCCGAGTTAATTCAATCTCCCGGCGATGGCAAGCATCAGCGGTGCGCGATATCGGAACCGGTGCTCAGCTGCCCCTTCACCAACCACCACGCTCCGATCGTCTGGGTGGCCCAGGGGTTCCCGAAGGCGCGGGACAGGATGCCGTTTGGCAGGGCCCCGTTAATCATGAGCACAACAACACAGGCCTACTTTTGCATGACACCAGTGAGCAAATTGCCACCCCCCCTCCCCTCCTCCTCCTCCTCCTCTTCCTTCCACTCCGACTGGACATCTGTGAAAATTAGCTTCATAGGTCATCGGATTTCTCCAGGATAAATAAAGATTCTGATGCTGGTTAAAAAAATCGACTCACGTGATGGCACCGATTGACAAACGGCTGTAAATTAATGCGTTAATATCTAATGTACGTTCTCCACCGAAACGTACAGAGGGGTTTCCAATCGCCAGAGGCGATCACGTCGCCGGCCAGAGCAGCGCTGATTGTGAACCTCAACGCGACGGAATTGCGCGGCGATTCAGGCCTGAAGCTGCCGTGTGTGTGTATGTTAACAACGCGTGGTCACAATTAGTGACAGTTCATGCCTAGAGGTTAATGTTCAACAGCTGCTGGGTGCTCTGTGTTCCCAAATACTCGCCGATGGTTGTTTTTTTCCTTCCCTCGGCCGTCAGATAGGTATGTACATTTTGTGTGTGTGTGTGTGCACTTTACTCAACTAAATAGTCACAAATTGTTTCCATATGAAGTACGAAGTCAAAATTCCCGTAAGATGGAGTTGAGCCAGCGGCTCACAGTGTGGAATTGACATGCCCTTGGCATCGAGTGGTTCCTGTGTTCCAACGTATGTAATTGTTTTAACTAAGTCGGTGATAATAAAACAAATATGCAAACCCTTGCATGTATTGGGTTCTGATTCCAGTTACCCGCAGTGAAAGCTGGTCACAATGCCTTGGGGTTCTAATTAGCATCGGGTGGGTGCTCTTTTACATTTGCTGACCCTGAACCAGTGGTGGAAATTCCACATTACTCTGCAAGCCCCGTTATATTCATAGAACGATGACCGTTGACTTCCTTTCAAAGTGGTACTTCATTGATCAAATCCACACGTATGAGCAGTCGAGTCACTCCCCAACGGCAAATGTAATTTTCAACCTCATGATTTTGACTGCATTCAATTAATAAGGCTGAGATGACCTAAAGGAGGCCCCCTAAATGCGCAGTTACTGGGATTGTAAGCGCAGTGCACAATCCACTGCGCCTTTGCTCACGACAAATGCGCGTACACAAATTGCAGCCACATGTTGTCGGATGTGAAGCGATTAAAACTCGGTGGCTGATTTGACATCCTTTGGAAAACAGTGTTTGTGACCCAAGTGGTCAGCGCTGACCCAAAGTGACCCCCCCCGTGACCTTCGTGAGGTTTCGTTAGTCTGTCGCCTGGGGCCGATGCCCTAAAACTCCTCGGCCTGTCACAAGTTTACAGCTGCCTGTCCGTCAAGGAGCAGATGGCCTGCATTTTTTTGTTTGTTGCTGGTCCTTTCACTGGAAGGGCAATGGCAAAGTTCAGTTTGGCTAATTTGCCCGTATTAATGGCCTGGAAGATATAAATGACAGTGGCTCAAATACATCGGTGGAGAGAGAAAGGGTGTTTGATGCTGGAGGTTATTATGGGTTGTTTTACACAACGTTTTTGTTGGAGAGACTACAACTCCACTGGTTTGGGGCCAGGAAATGTGATTTTTTTGTTTTAAAACGAAATGGCATTTTCATTGGTCGCTTCAACACCTGTTGGAGTTGTTTAAACTGGCAGTCTCGGATTTTACTTCACTTCAGAATGGTATATAATTGGGGTATTTGTCTTAACAAAATAAAAACATAGTTTTTAAATTTACATTACTTTTGCGCACATTCTTATATAATGTACAGTGTAAACTATTCCATTTGAATTTTAATAATTTTATGAACTCACATCTTTTTTTACCAAATTCAAAACATATCGAAACCGCCCTTTGACAGACAGGGAATCGGAGGAATGTGATCGGACTTTTTTTTCTGGAGGGTGAGACATTAATGTCAAGATGGCACAAAATTTCACAAAGCCACACTTTTTCAGCAAACAAACAAATACGAAACATTAACGTTCATGAGGAACTTTTTTGAGTGAGCTGGCATGATTCAGAGAATGCCAGAGTGTCTTCACTACGAAGACAGATGATTGTAAAATATTATTGATGCTTTTGGTTTTTTTGTGTAAATCAGTTGAATGGTTATTGATTGCAATTGTTTGAAGATTAAAATAATAATATGCACAGGATGCATTCCTGAAAACCAGAACGCAACGCGAAAGTACTTAAGCAAAGAGATTTGGATGGTTGATCGTAACGTGGAAAAGTAACAAAACAGACGACGCTCAGTAACCCATTGCGCATCGATACTGCGCAGCCATCGGTGTGAAAAGTATGTTTTGGCGATGACGTGAGGGGGCCTAAGTCCAGCAGTGGATAGACAATGGCTGCTGATGACATCTAATTTATTTATTTCACTTTCCAGGCTTAAATGGCATGGTTTACCAATGTAGCATATGCAGTTTTTATTTGTATAGGACCCTGTCACAGAAATGTTGAATTTCCATCACTGGCTTAAGGCCATCAACAGCATGAAAATTACCTATTTTTTATTACACGCTTTTATTTAACTCACTCTGTTGTTGTCGTTGTTGTCGTATCCTCAAATCTTGTAACTCAATTTTAACCCACTTCCCAATGTGGTATCGACTGCAAACTTGGTATACTTATGTCATACTGATGACAATACTATATTCTATCATTAAAAATAAAAACATATTTTTGAACAATCTTTTTTTATATGTTATGTTTCGCCTTGGCTCTAATTGTCCACGCTCAACTGACGTTGGCTGTAAATCACCACGGCCCCTTACGTTGTGGCAAGCTTCGGGGCCACTTCCTGGAGTCGTGGAGTTCTTCCATTACTAGTAGGGTACATTTAATTAAAGCGTGTTTAAAAAAAAAGTTTTTTTTTATATTACTTATTTCCATTTATTTTTCATTTAATTAAATGCCATTTATTTATCATTTCATGAAATTCCATTCATTCATTACACACACACACAGATATACCCAGCGTAATTTCTGCCACGTCAATTCTTAGACAAGGCAGATCCTATCGGGAGTATGTTCATTGTCTACCCGGTGGTCCTGCTTTTTATCTCGGGAAAATATCCAATATTTATTTTACGTCCTTGTATACATTGGTGACGCTGGCAGACAGTGGTCTTTTATTTTCAAGAATGTCACGGGGACCTTTAACATCCACAAAGGGGGGGTGGGGGGCGGGCGCCGCTGATGAACACAATGACTGCCGTGCGTTATCCGGAGGCCCCATTGCACAGGGTTGCAGGCTTCACCGCCAGAATAGAATAAAGCAATATTTTTAGCAACCTGTGTATCTACCCGATGCATCGATGCTGGAAATTGCACGGCAGTACAATGCAACAAATCCCACCCTCTGGGGACTGAGATTTTGCTTTTTCATTGAACTTTTTTAAAAACCAGGATGAGTCTCATTTGCAAGCGTGAACAAAAAATTAACCCGTAAAAACAAACTTTTTCACTATAAATCCTTTATATGCGTGGCGGCTAGAGTCCTCTCGTCCTCTGGCTTGAAATGGCTGCCACCTATGGGTCAGATGATTGCCTGCCACCATTAAGCAATTGGTAATTAGATATACATTTTTTTTTCCTAAAATGTTGAAAATTTTGGAAAAATGTTTTCACGAAAATAAATTGTCACGCACAACGAGTCTGTGTGCAAAATGTCAGCTCGATTGGATCACGGGAAGTGGGTTAAAAAACGACCGAAAGATTTGCACGGTCGTAAGTGCGCAAGCAAGCAAGCAAGTGAACTTAATATAAAGGATTTAAAAAATAACCCAGCCAGTCGTGGGGAGGGTGGGGGGGGTGTTGCAATGATTGCCATGTGTAATCCCACTTCAGTAACTCGCGGTGTCATTTTCAAATGTGCCAAATTTGGAGCCTGATGCAGTCGCGCTTGCGGGTGACGTAAGGCGATCTCTGACGCCCGCTGCCCAGTGGACGGCGCGCACCATTACGCTGGCAATGGCACCGCGTATCGGCGGACACGTGGAAGGGTCGGACATGGGGAAAATCTCCGAGAGAAATTACAGCTACGCACCGTGCACAGACACTGTGCCCGTGTGTGGCCGGTCAATTGGTCGGGGTGGATACGCTACGTCGTATTGTACATGGACATTGCCTCGCTGCACGCGTGCTGACGATGCGAATGGGTCGTGTCGCGAGCAAACGAGCCGGTCGACTTGCCCCCCTGACGCCAGTCTGAGAAGCCCGCAGACACACGAGGGAGCTCGATGTTTATTATTAATTTATTTTGGCGCAGGTTTGATGCTTGTTGTCGACAAAGGAAAGAGGCCGGCGTTGTAATTTTGGAGATACGCGCGTGTGGAATGTGAACGGTCCGAGCTATCTCGCCGCGTCTGCCTCCCGCCCTCCCCTCCCTCCCGTCTGTCTCTCGGTGCGTCTCTCTATCGCGCGACGTCTCTTTTGTCTCCGTCTCTCCGCGTGTTGAGCTTTTAAATGGGCACCCGAGGCGAACCCCTAATGCACGTGTTTTACATTCTGACTTGGTGTTATCTGGCCAGTTAATTGCTCGATAATGTTGGGGGGGCTTTTACTGCCAGGAGCGGTTGCTGCAATGCCCCTGGACTCGCCTGGTCTTGCATCCAGTTGCAAATCATCGCGCGATTTTCATCTCCCTCGGGGCCCTTCAGAGGCCTTTCCATTGCGGCGATAGGGATGTCGAAATAGTTGACAGGCATACCTTTGTGCCGAAAGTTTTTTTTGTTGTTGTTAAGGAAATAATTACCCGCCAATAAATTACTCACAGGTCAATTAAGGCACTTTAGGCTCCTATTTAACGATGCTATTTTGTGTGCATTTAAATAAATTGGGGAGGGATGAGTGGTTACATGGGGGTTAAACTGGTGTCAGTGCCAGGGTGCCTGGCTCCTCTGGCTCAGAGAGTAACGGAACGCACATCACTCCTCAGATGGCTGCTTAATGGAACCTCTGACCGATTTTGCAATTCCGTGCCACTTTTATCCACGCAGATTGGAAGACAGTCACAACAAGTTCGCCTAACCTGGTAGTTAATAAGAACAAACGGCTCATGGGGTCATGGGTTGACTCAGCCTTGAATGTGTACCTGGTGCAGTGTGCAATTGTCAGCACTGACGAGCTGGAAAGAGTCCAGACATAGAGCTGGCAACTTACTAACGCTTCACATGCCACAACACCCTTTCCCGTGCCTCCTCCAGTGTGCGTGTGCTGTGTGTGCGTGTGCAGTGTATACATAACACTTTATCGCAGATCCCCTGTTCCGTGTGGGTAATTTAAAGGTAGAACGTGCAATCGATTTATCAAAACGTGGGTGCAATTTTCTGGAGAATGTCGTGCGTTTTTTACAACAACGGGGCAGAGCAGCGATGCAGTGGTTACTTGCACTGCGCAGTAAGCGCCGAGTGGTTACGAGTTCAATTCCCGGTCACGGCGTAGGAGAATTTCCGATTGATGATTTCTCAACCGGTCCTGGTCCCCACAGCTCACCAACCCCACAAGGACTGACCGCTGAAGTGCGGTGAAACAACCGCCATGACGGACGCGGCATTTTGGAGGCCTTCATCATGAGTTCTTCATTCATCATTTGAGGAAAACAATCCTCCATAAACATTTGATTATGATGTATTAAATAACTATTTTAAAATGTTCGTGAAAATCGCATCAGTATTTAACATACATGATTTATCGACCAATATCATGATTCATTATGTATATTTAAAAAAAAATATTCTTTGGGTCTTTCGGTAAAGTCACGTAGATGGTTCAAAGAAATTATCAAAAAACTACGACGTTTGGATCACAACACAAGCGATCGTCATCTTTTCTCCTGATGACGATCGCTTGTGTTCTGATCGAAACGTCGTCGTTTTTTGTTGTTTTCTTTCAACCTATCTACGTGACTTTACCGAAAGACCCAAAGAATATGAATTCCTGCGGTCACGAAAGCTTTAAGTCAAGAATTTTTTTTGTTCAAACCGCGCGAGCAAAATGTGTGTCAAACACTCTCCTCCAACCAACGCGGCCAATTAAATTCCACGTCTTGATTGTATGCATTAAAATAGGGCGAAAGAACAGCGTTCTATAATCATCATGGGAGGAGCATGTACCGCAAGTGCCCCCGTTCAGAGTATCGGGTGTCCATCCCGACTCTCCCTCCCCTCTCCCCCCGCCGCCCCCCGTGAAAACAGACACCGCTCCATGCCGTGTCGATGCCCTGATGCAGTCTCTTCCTCCTTCATCCTCATCTTTGCTCACCCTTTGGTCCCGTTAGTCCGTTTATTTCCCATCGTTTTCCTCTCATTTCCCATACTTTCTTTCTTCTATTCGCTCTCCCATTCTCTTGTTACATTGACTCTACTCCCCTTCCCCATGGTGTGCCACGGGGTAAAAAGCTGCTCGTTCCAACTCCATTTGCGGACCAATCGCGATGTATGTGCCGTACATTGAACTTATTTCGCACCGCACGTAGCAAAACCATGCTAATTGGAGGTGCAGTGGCAGAAAGGTAGGCTGTCGATGAAGAGGTCCTTCCACACCGTGCCATCCATGCATCAGTACGAGTGCACCTCCCATATGAATGTCAGGACCGGCCAGAGCTTTGGTGATGACTCATATGAAATGTAGGATTTTCCGATTTGCAAAAAAGATGTGGGATAAATTTACAGTGCGCCTGGCAAATCTTTCGCCGAGCTGTTATTTCCCAGAAGCTGCCACGTAACATGATCCGGATTTTTATTTTAATTTGGAAGCAAGGTATTGGGTTCCAAAACTTGCGGTGTGTGTATTATCGCTGGCCGCATAAGAGCAGCGTGTGTTATGAAAACCTATGATGTAATTCCTCGAATAGCATTTGCAAGCATTTGCTAATTATAATAAAAACGCAATTTATCGATGAAATCGTCACCGAGTCTCCAGTCAACATTTTCAGGAGGGTACTGTGTGCGCATGTTTGGCCATTACTGAGTGTGTTGACATGTGGGAGAATTCCAGAGGACCTGGAGAAAGCCCCCACACGTATGATTGGATGGCATTAAAAGCTTCACACGGATGGATTAACTCAACTTGCTGGCATTTCCTTCAATGACATGCAGTGTGAGCAACTGAAGTTAATTCTACTAATGCTTTTGCTCTTACAGCTACAGGAATCCTGTTCTCCATCTCAGTCACATTCCTTTTCACCATAATTTACATTTCCCCCACGAGTTTTCGACAGTTACTTCCAATTATGGCTGAGGGCCCAAGTGTTGGCGTTAAGGTGGAAGAAGAGTTTGTATGATGGCTTTCCTCGTCCATTAATTAAAGGTTTAACTCTGGCGTGAGTCTTGCATCTTACAAATATTTTAATTGCAGAGGTAACAAAGTAAAGGTAAACCCCAGCAAATTGTTTGCTCGAGCCACTGCTGGCAAAAGGGTCTCCACTAGAGGGAGCTCCAGGGAGCCCCTTGAGATATTATTTGGCCCACTATTTCATGCTGGAAGAGTTGCGAGTAGCCACACGGTGGAGAGATGTTAACTCCCTCACCTGGTATGCGGGAGTTCATAGGTTCGATCCCGACCCTGACGTCTGCATAGTTGGAGTTTGCATGCCTCTCTTTACGTGGCCGTGTGGGTTTTTTTTCTCTGGGTCCTCCGGTTTTTACCTTTACACTTAGAAACAACGCGCGTTTAGAGTATTTGGCTGCTATATATTTCTCCACGTGGTAAGCCACTTTGTTGAGTTATTATTTGTGATAGCCACGTCGCTTGTGAAGAAGAGCTATATAGCTGAGTGGGCCTTACCCAGTAAAAAATGAAAATAGCTTATAGCTAAGATAGTTTAAGTTTAACTCACCACTCACCATATGGTATAACAATGTTTTATACTCCTGGGTGGGCAGAAGCGGTGGGGGGTGGGGAAGATTTAATAAACTTGGCCCCATTGTTTTGACTGCCCCACCAGGAGATCGAATCGAACCGGCGACTTCTGGTCTGACCATTACACCGTGGCAGCATCCCTCTTTGCAGAGGAAATTCCTCCGATTTGAATTAGCGCGAAGGTGACATTGCAGTCGTTTGGTCTGCTTTGAGCTTTGACAGCACCTGAGTTACGCATCACACCGTGTGTAGTGGCAGCGGCATACACCTACACTCCATCGGTTCGGAGACAGGTCCACGTAGGAGTTCTCAATACAATTGCTGCATGAGAATGAACATATTTAACTGGCGTGGAAATGTGGACTCTGATCTCTCTCCAAAGAGCCCGGAGTTTGAGATCTCTAGAGCGTGCGTCTCTGCCAAAATACAACACTCGTAGAGTCCGCGCGCGTGCGTGAAGTGGCGGCCTATTGTGTGCGCTTGCCACGACAAAGGCAACTAAAGAAGCTGTGTCCCCCACTGCTCCATGCGACCGCCGGACCACCGGCATCGCTGCGAGGAGGGAGGCTGACGGGGCCTTTTCAGGGTTTTCGGGGGCCGAGCTACGAATCCCACACTTTGCCATCGTGGTGCTTTTGCTCTCTGGAGTCGGACCGCGGCACGCGGGAGGGCAGTGAAAGCAAACACGGAAGTTCATTTGAGCTCGGAACGGGGACTTGAGTTGGACGGAACGGCGCGCCGTGGCGGTGCTCGTGGGGACAAACCCCGCCGCGCTTTGTTCGCGGCGGGCCCCGGTGGCGCATTGTGCGCCGTCGCGCGACCGTGACTGCACCACGCACAGGGGGGGGGGGGGGGGGGTGGCTCTGCCTCGTTGCTGCTCTGACCCCCTCGAGTGCAGAGCGGAATGACGGACAAGCCTAACACGTTAAGGGGTGGACGCTGCCGTGCCCCGTGGAGGCTTTCATCCGGCAGTGGATTGTCAAGGTTCTGTGAATGACGATCAGTGTTAAATTGGTGTGACTCACTTCTCTCGCACGATGTGTAGTGTTTGCTTCTTTCTTTTATTTATTATCAACGAGTAAGCATGTGGCTGGCCTTGATAGGTGCTCACTAATGGCACTTTCCCCAACAGTTTGAATCATCTATGAGGTGGATCTCCGTCTTTGCTATGTGTGTCTGTGTTCTGCATCCAACAGCTTGCCATGCACAACATTGGAAAAAAAACCTTAAATATTGCAGGAGGTTTCATCGGGGCTCTACGACACATTCGGCCCCTATTGAGTTGTCACTTAGCCAACAGGGTGGCTCGAGTATTGCAACTCGCCACTCTACGGGACGTCTGGCAAGTGATCATTACCAAGCTGCAGCGTGTACAAAATCCTTTTGGCACGTGTGTCGTAACGGGTGCTGCGAGATCCGACCGTGTCCGCCCAGTGCTCTCTGAGCTGCGTTGGCTTCCGGTTGCCGAACTAATACATTGTAAGGTAGCGCTCATTACACACAAAGTGCTGGCCACTAATGAACCACAATACCTTGCTGATCTCGTCAAGGAGCATATAACCATCAAGCAAACTCCGGTCATCCTCGCAGCGGCTTTGGCTAGCCGTCGAACAAAGACAGATCCACTTCTGCGGCCGTCTGGAATGCTCTTCCGATATTAGGAATCCACTGGAGCTATGCACGTTTAAGTGATCTAGATTGAAAACTAATTTCTTTGAGACATGCTTTTTGTTAAAGTGATTTAAAAGGCCACCAATCTAACTATGCAATTCCCTTATGCCCACGAAACCGAATAATCAGTTGCAGTAGTAGCACCTTCATAGCGGCACAATGCGATTGGTTCGCTTTTAATAGGTGAATTGTTTTGCTCACATTGTGACTTCTTAACATTGAGCGGCCAACAAAAACGGGCACTCTTAAACTTGTGATTGACTCGAGCGAGTCCATTACTTGAATTGAGCAAGGTCATAACAACTTGGGTAAAGAGACGATGGGTGGGAATTCAGATCTGCATTACGGTGAGCGAGCGGTTGAGTGAGTGACTAAGTGTGTGAGTGGGGTAGTTTATTGTTGTGATCTGCAGTGGTGTGAGTTAGTGTGTGAGTGAGTGTGTGATTAAGTGTGTGAGTGAGTGAGTGTGTTGTTATGATCTGCAGTGTGGTGAGTGGTTGAGTGCGTGAGTGGGCGAGTGTGGTGAGTGAGTGAGTGGGTGGTTGAGTGAGTGAGTGTGTTGTTGTGACCTGCAGTGTGGTGAGTGGTTGAATGAATGAGTGAGTGTGTTGTTATGACTTGCGGTGTGGTGAGTGAGTGGGTGGTTGAGTGAGTGAGTGAGTGGGCGAGTGTGGTGAGTGGGCGAGTGAGTGGGTGAGTGTGTCGTTGTGACCTGCAGTGTGTGATGGCGGTTGAACACAGTGTGGAGGAGACGAAGCGGCCAGCCTCAACATGGGAGGCAAAGTAAAACGAGTGACGTTCACGGGAAGTCACCGCGGTATAAAACAACTATCATTGACAAAGATTGCAATGTTCGCACGGCGGAAAAAAAAGACTGAAATATGTTGGTCATCTTTCGATTTAAAGCTTTCGTGACTGCAGGGATTCATCTTCTTGGTTCTTTCGGTAAAGTCACGTAGAAGGGAAATAATAAAATAATAAAAGTAATAAAATAATTTGATATTATAATATTAATATAATAAAATATAATATAATAAAATATATATTGTTATATTATTTTATATTAGTATATTATTATATTATTTTATTATAATTTATTTTTATTATTTCCCTTCTATGTGACTTTACCGAAAGAACCAAGAAGATGTTGGTCATCGCTTTTGGAGGTCGATCTGTGCATCGCAATTGCAGATACCTTATCGATTTGAATCCAGCAGAAATTACTTTCGTGGTTTAACGATGGCGTAACCTCGCGATGCGACGCATGCCTCGTAGACACAGGCTGGCTTTTGTCGGCCGTGGTATGCGCCGTGTAATTTATGGGGAGGGGGGGGGCACCGTGAACTTCGGCATTGTGCGGTGTTCGCTTGATAAGCCGCGTCCCATGCTGGTAGCGGAGGGGTTATAATCAGTCTTGCCGCGCGGTTTTTTCTCTCTCCGCTCTCACCCAGTCGACCTTCACGCTCCATCGCCCCCCACTGCCCCCCCCCCCCGCCGTTGTCCCTCGGCGTGTCCGTTGTCGTGACGCCCGCCCTCATTGTTGTCAGCGGCCTTCGCCCAAATCAAAGCACGAGGGGTGGAGAGTGCCGGTGTAGCGGTGGACGAGACGTGGCCGATTTATGAGGAGGGGGGGTGGGCGGAGAGGGGGGCTATTAACGGAACAGTCCGGCGTCTTTCATTAAGTCACGTTCAAATAAAAGCACAACAAATCAGAGCACGAGCCGGTGTTCGCTAATTAGCCATGGAAAAGCCCGCTGAGGTTCATGAATACAGACACCTAATTTACATACACGAAGTCACTTCTTTAAAAGTGCGTTTTGTGCATAGTTTGTTGTTCTTCCCCCGCACCTCCAATTAGCATGGTTGCGTAGGTGCCATGCGAAAGAAGTTCAACATACATCCATGAATGCAATTTAAAGTGACAAAAGTGGACACCAAAATAGCAGTTGGGGTTGCGCAGTGGTTAGTGCACTTTGCCATGAACTCGGCTGACCGAGTTAGATTTCAGGATCGGCTAATGTGATGGGCAAGTAAGCTAAACAATCTCTCATTTACCAGGTAAGGCCCACTGAGCTATATAGATTTTTTTTAGAAGCAACTAGGCCACAAATGATAGTCAACAAAGTGGCTTATCACGTCGAAATTTACAGCAGCCAAATACTCTAAGAGCACGTCGATCCAAAATGTGGAGGGAAAAACCGGAGGACCCGGAGAAAAATCCACGTGACAACGGGGAGAACAAGGACACTCCAAATATACAGCAGCAGGTGTCAGGGTCGGGTTCGAACCCACGACCTCCTGTATACCAGGCGAGGTAGTTAACACCGCGCCACCATAGCGCCCTCGTCATATTTGAACCAGGGCCCCACGTTTCACCCACCCGTTACTGGCCAGTGCCTTGAGGCATGATCCTCCACGGGCAAAAGTAACGGCGAGGTCTTCATCCACGTATGAGTAACACGTTCAAAATATGTCCGTGCCCAATCATGTCCTGGTTGGTGCTAATCTCTATGGAGGGCTCTGAATCAGTGATGGAATTTCCACATTCCTATGGTGGGGACCAGCCTATCCGCAGGACAACTGTCAATTTGACTTGGGGCAATATGTTCTTCATTTTATTCATCACGGAGGAAGGATGAGTTGCGTCGACCCTCGGCCAGGATTTGAACTCGCAAACTTGCGACTGAGCTGAAATCTGAGCCAACGTCACTTGCCCGGTAGTAGTAACGAAGCCGCACTTACTTAGATGGTTTCGATTTTCATTGCAGGTGGCTTGCTATTTCAACTTTAAAATTAGGACTTCAGTGGTCTATGCCCGTAAGTGATGTTCTGCTTCATGGGACCTCCTTTGACAGTACCAAAATATGATAATAGGTTTTTCTGCTTTTTTCTGGCAACAAAACAGGTGTTAAGATGTTAAAACACCAAACTGAAACCTTTTTACAAGGAATCATGTGTGCATTAACCACAATGCTTGTGGTCAGAATGCAAAAAAAACATACTCTGAAAGTATATGCATTGTCCTTGAAACTGATTGGTCCACACCAGAGACAGGTTTTTTTGAGCCTCGTCTCAAACGGGGCTTTGGCGTCCTCTGGTCTAACACCGTTTGAGACGAGGCTCCAAAGAAAACTGTCTCTGGTGTGGACCAATCAGTTACAAGGATAATGCATACATTATCATGATTCCTTGTAAAAGGTTTCAGTTTTCTTGGTTCTTTCGGTAAAGTCACGTAGAAGGGAAGTAATAAAATAATAAAAATAAAACATAATAAAATAATTCTCACGACATAATAAAATAATTCTCACGACGTTTCGGCCACAATGCATTGTGGCCGAAACGTCGTGAGAATTATTTTATTATGTTTTATTTTTATTATTTTATTACTTCTCTTCTACGTAACTTTACCGAAAGAACCAAGAATATGAATCCCTGCAGTCACGAAAGCTTTAAATCGAAATTTAAGGTTTCAGTTGTTTTACCATCTTAATACCTGTTTTGTTTCTTATCTAATGTTCTGCTGCTCGATGAAGACCCACGCCGAAGTTGGCGGCGTGCTTTTGTAATTCCCGACGAATATAACAGGGCGCTCAGAGAAATCGAACCATCGACTCGGCACTAACTGGGTCAGGGTGGTTGGGTGTTCTGACCGCCAGGCCGTCTGGCTGCATTCGAACGGTCTGTGCACTTTGGCAGTGTGCGCGATGGCTCCGTACAATAATGTCGTGTTGCGTACTTAGTCACCCAGACTGATGGGCGTCAGCAGAGGTGTTTTTTTTTCTTCTTCTTCTTCTACCAGAGTGGGCATGTATCCCTTCCAAACAAAGCAGTGACCAGCTGTTCATCAGTATATAAAATATAAATCACAAGAACATTTTAATGGCCATTTTGGTCATCCACTGCCAAGCTCCTCGTGGAGGTTTGTTGTGAATGTCCTTCATACTTCACCGTGTCTGGTCAGTGTTGGCTGGTGATGGGGTGGCCCAGAACCCGAGTTAGTTAATCCACGCCACTGGATCCGTCTGACTGCGTCCAGAAACCGTATTTTTCTTCCGTCCAAAAAGGTCTCATGCCAAAGCTTCATACTTTTGATCATCTATCTAGATCCAGTTTAGCCTTCTCATCTTACTCCTACACACTCCCTGTTCTTCATGGCAAGTAACATCAAGGCTTTGTGTGGAATGCAAACCAATACCATATTTCAGAATGTCAGTTGAGAGTGCAAAGGACACAACACACGCGCGCTCGTGAGATACTGTCCTTGTTTACATCACTGTCACTCGGGCGTCTGTGATTATTGTGGTACACAGAAGGGTATCACACTTAACCCCCTGATATATATACGCCAGGTGTCCTCAGCCTTGGTTTATACAAGGCCCTTGCTATGGGAATGTGGAATTTCCACGACTGATCCAGGACCACGGAAATGCGAGCACAGCCTCCACATCCTTGCTGGGGATAAGCAGATAGTAACTAGTCACCAATTGACTGTTTCGTTTACGTGACAAACCTTGCTAATTGGCTGCGTCGGGTGGTGGCGAGTTTAACGGCACATTTGTATTTACGCGATCTAACCGAAAAACCTCTATTATGGATCACCTGAAGACGGTTGCTTGTGTTGCGATTGAAACGTCGTGATGTGTTATTTTTTCTACCTACGTGACTTTACCGAAAGAAGCAAAGAGTATGGATTGCTGCAGTCACGAAAGCTTCAAGTCAAGATTGGGTTACAGATAGTTTGATTTGACTTTTATCATAAAATGTGAGTTCAAAATGGAAACTATTATGAATATCTGAAGAGAAAATTGGAAAATATAATTGGCGGAAATGAAAAATGAGATTGTTCATTTAGAAGAAAAATATTATTTGTAATAATGTAATTTTTATTTAATTTAGGCCACTCTTAACGAGTCTGAATACACTCTTTCAGGAGGGTCCTGCATCCGGATGTGTGGCCAATCCCATATCAATGTGTACTTGACTCCGCACGAATGTATTCAATAATCTATTGCTGTTCTGCCATTCTCCGGCTTACCTTACAGCGAGAGTAATCGACGGTCGCTAGACACGGCCATTTACATTGGAACAATCTTTCTAAACGGGTGACGCAATTATTCGACAGAGAGAAACCACGTCAAATCGTCCCGAACAATTTGGGGACCATTACTCGCGTGTAGCCTTGTTGTTTTTTTCGAGAATGTAGAGTCTGACCTTTCATAGGCGCCGTTGACTCTAAACCGCTATTGCACTATACATACAAAGGTGTCTGGAACGCGACCGACCTTTCATGGCTTTGCACCGCCCTGCTACTGCGGCCACCCGCACTTAACACAACGGTTTGAAAGAGCGTGCTCTCACACTCGCGGCGCCAAAGGAGGGCGCGGGGGGCGCTCCGCTGGGACGGCCGTAGACAAACCTGCGGCGGTGGGGCGTTTGATGCGGGGAAAAACAAACGGGGGAGAAAAAAAATGCAGAAAACCCGCGCCGTTGTTTGAATTCAAAGCAACGGCGGGTAGCGTCAACAAATTTGGCCTTCCGAACACATTTGGGGCCATTTGGCCGCACTCCGTTGTGACTTTGTTTTTGTTGAATTGGGGTAAACACTGGTCTGGGTAAAGTGTCGTAGTCATGCCAGTGATGTTCAATGCAATTCTTCCACTACACTGCTGTCTTTGTGCATCCCTAGAATTACACATTGCTTGGCAGTGTCCTCTCCAGATTCCCTCATCGTGGCAATGAGTTGTTTTGAGTCGATGTCCACAGTGGAAACGTTTTATTACGAAGGGCACCGGATAAAGATTCAACAACACGTGCAAAGGTGTGCGGCTCACAAGCGGTAGGGATGCACAACTCCCATCGTGCCTTGCATTCGTGTCACGTGATTCACCAGATTGCACGCAAGATGGTGTGATCCTTGTCCAGACCACCGGCTCAAATACCCGAACGAACGATCGTATTATTTTTTGGGGCAAAGTACTGGCTATGTCGAAACATCGGTGAAGGTTTCTTAAAATCCCACCGACTACGTCCACTCAGCGTCACACATGAATGCACCACCACTGTTAGTCGATCGATTGGCAGGCCGCGTGTGGTGGGGTAAAGTGTGGTTACTCCCACCTCTTCGATGATTAGATAGCGCAGCTGAAATTCATCGGATCGCCCAGCTCTAATGCTCTGCAGGCCTGGGTGCTCTTTGTTGTGAGGCGCTCAAAAACGGCTCGCAAATCTCGCCGCAGTGAAAACGCCGACTTATCAGATGTTCGCCCGTTCGATCATTTTGACGGTGACGGCACCTTGGCTTGGCGCAGACAGGTGGGCTGTGTTGCCGTGTTGGTGCACGTGCAAAATGCGCTGATTTAAAAGAGTGTATTTTGATCTTCCGATGCATTCCCCAGATTCATTGAAATAGTGCCAAGCGTGGCCGACTTTGTCAATATTGATGCCGTGAGAATTTAGGTGACTCGAATTGTTGAAATTAGGCTCGCGCTTTTTTTGCGATTTGTTTCCATGAATTCTGTTGGCCCTGTGTACCTGCATCTGGCTAGATCGAAAACAGCTCCTGTTTGCCAATTACCGCGCCGCTGTGATGGCATGCGACTGAACGACGACGAGACAAAGGGGGTATTTTCTCCATCTGTTTTGTGTCCGGGTGTTTAGTGGGCCCAGGCTTAGCTTGGGGAAATCCGTGTGCCGACCGTGGTGCCGTGTGCCCAAGTGTCTGCTGGTCTCACCTTCTGTGATTGTTTTCTCACCTAGACGTCAATGTCAGTGGCGAGAGCTGAAGCTGCAGCCCCTGCAATTCCTTGCTCACGCCACTGCTGGCAGAAGAGCCTCCACTCGGGGGTGCTCTAGAGAGCCCCCCCCACGATAGAGTGTATTTGGCCTACTCTTCCAACCTTGTCCAGACGTCCTGGAAGAGGTGGGAGCGCCCAGCACGTGCGGCGAAATGTTGGTCATCATGCCGGACAACACTCGGGACAAACCGGCACCACATCGGAGAGCTGCATCGCACAAGCACGATAATCAAGTAAACAGTGGGGTTTTACAGAGAGACTGGACCTTGGCATGCAAATGTGGAATTTCCGTCCACTGGCCAAGGGTTGCCATTGGAGAAGAGCACCATGGGATTTCTTTATTTTCCGGGGAGACACCGGCGATTGACATTTCTCGGTACATCCCTGCAGGTTCCGAACGTGAATGATCGAAGCGCTTTCTTGCGGGAGGTGAATGAATGTTCCTCGACGTAGCGTTTGTCGCAATGTGTGCGCCGGGCCTCGCCTTAGCCCCTCGCCGGCGTGTTTGTCCGCCCCAAAACTCCGGTCGTCGCGGCTGCACGCGACGCGGCGTCGACGCCTATCAAGGCCTCTGCCGTGGACTTCACAGAGAGCGGCACGACGCTTGAACAAATGCCCCCAGTGATTGTCGCCTCTTGATTTGCCTTCACACTTCGTGTTGATGATTGTCGAAAGAAACCTCACAAATGGGCAAACGAAAACGGAGGGACAAGCAATGAGAGCAGGCGACCCAGGCACACGCACGTGTAACACCGTCGCGTCCCCCGGGTGTCGTATGGGAGGGGATAGGAAGAGAGGAAAAGGAAAGAAGGGAGGAGCGTGAGAAGGTGGACATCACGCGATGGGCAAGAAAGTCAAATCCCGCACCTCCGTTGAGCACAGTTGGCTATGTAGGGTGCAAAAGAAGTTCAACATTAATACAAATCAGGAGCAAATCGACAAAGAGGACCACGTCCTCATTATGGCCATCCTCTTTCATTCCACGGCACACACTTTTGAGCTTGCTCGATCTTCGTGGCACACTGAACCGAAAACCTGGGTCGTGTGCCACGGATGGGGATTGACAGCTCTCCGCTGCCGTGCAGTGGCGAGATTTCAGCTCCCTCGCCTGGTCGACAGGAGGTCGTGGGTTCAATTCCGACCCTGACACCTGTATATTTGGAGTTTTCACGCCTCTTTCCCCGTGGTCAAGCAGATTTTTCTCCGGGTCCTCTGGATTTTCCATCCACATTTGGAATCGACGTTTGTTTAGAGAACCTCGGGCTGCTACGCATTTCCACACGATGAGCCACTTTGGTGTAGCTATCATTTGTGATAGCCAGTTCGCTTCTACATAGCTCAGTGGGCCTTACCTGGTAAAATAAAATAAAAATTGTTGAGTTTAGTATTAGTCCTGCACCTCGACCGATGGAGAGGGGAGGGTGGGAGCTGGAGTGGTCGGGGCTGGATCGGAAACTGAACGGCACGGAGGAGAGTTGGTCCGTCCGAATTTGCGAACAGTGAGGGTACTTTCTTTTCATGTCATTTCAAAAATACCGCGGCGCACCTGAGACTTCTTGTCACGGCACACCGGCGTACCACGGCACGCGGTGGACACCGATGTACCACGGCACACCCATGTACCGCAGCGACACTGGTTGTGAAGCATTCAGAATCGCAATCTTTATTTATACTGAAGCGTTGATTTACGCCACCAGGGATCCCTGCGACAGAGCCCCAGCTGTATCCTCTCGCCAGCGACCTGCAATCCATCCGACTCCAGTATTTATTTTTCATAAAGTATCCCTTGTGCTGAAAGAGGGTTTCCCCTCCCCAGCACCACCCCCCCCCCCACTGCATTAAATCAAATGAGGCAATGTTTTGCTTAAGCTGGTGAAGGACAGCCAACTAAAATGGAAATTGACTTAAACTCTGAGAAAAAAAGGACGTGTGCTTCGTTGCCATCAGTAAAAAAAATCGTGAATATGCATCAGCCACCGCCAAAAGTGTTTCCTTGCTGAATCCCTTGCTGGCTTGAGCACTATCGGTGCTGGCGGTGGGGATTCCTCATTACAATGGTACGATCAGTATTTCTATATCCGATCATAATCATTCTTATATTTTTCCACAAAGGTAATGTTTATACCATTGATCTTGCAGCTTAGGTGACCAACCCCCGAGGAATTCAATCACATCCCCCCCCTCCCCCACCAATCCTATTTCGATTGCAAATAAAGACATTTCCGTTTGGAACTTTCAAACAGCTAGCAGTGCACCACCTTGCGTGAGAGAATGACCCTGGGAGAAGGAATCACCTTTAGCCATCACTCGATGACCATCTCTTACGTATCCTGCAAAGTGTTCATCACGTGGCTTCCAAACCGACAAATACAAAAATGAAAGAAAAATATATAGACATCATTCAGATTTGAAATGTGCCGCATCAAGTGAACAAAAAACAAATTCAACACGAGTTTTTGTGTGTGCAATCATTGCGGCCTAGACAGGCCGAGGCCATGAACTCACAATCACTTGAGAAGACAGTTTTATTCGCCGGGCGGTCGTGGCTACGCGCGTGGCCTATAACCGAGCACTGTGGAGGCAGCGATGATTGGTGGATCACCACGCAAACGTTCCCGAAAGACTCTCTTCCCGCGAGCAGTTGCCATACCCTGGATTCACCAGGAGAAGGTGGTACGGTAAAAAAATTATGGACAGATGTCTGTATGTACGTTAAACTTCTTTCTCACCGTACGTAGCCAACCATGCTAAGCAGAGTTGACGGATTGCTACCTATTAGCATGTATGGGCATTCTAGTTTCCTGCCACGTGTGAACACTCATTGATTTGTCGATAGCACCTTCATATATGGAGGACCGCAGAGGTTGGGCAATTGGCTGCCTTCTTGCGTGTCTGTGGTTCCTCGCCTCTCCCGAGTCTCTCTCTCTCTCTCTTCGAGAGTGAGTGGCTACTGTGTGGCAATGCGTTACAAGTTGAGATGATGATTATTTATAGTTATTAATCAAGAGTGGCTGTCTGGAGTATAACCCAGGCTGTCAGAAGTGTTGGTGACCTTCATATCTCGAGTTTGCGATGTTTGCACATCGCACCAGGTACTCATTTGAAGCTTAGTCGACCTAGGGGGAGGCCCAGGACCGATTCAGAAAATCGTCACTGGTGTTGGAAGTGAGCGGGAATCGAACTCGGGTCACCGGGTTCGTAGCGCAGCGCGCTAACTGTTGTGCTACCGCTCAAAAACCCTGACAGCCCCCCCTCCCTCACTTCTCAAATAGGATTTAAACTCACACCTTTTCTGAGTGTCAGTTAAGTGCCTCAACCAGAGAACCATCTGTTCACACCATTATGTTGACATATGGCGCATGCTGATATTTAAATATCAATCAGGGTGCCTAATGAGATTCGAAGGCGTCATCGAATGTTTTGCTTCTACGCCTGTAATAGGACCCACATTTTTCCATCGGACGGTTTCCTGGAATCTCGATGATTTCACTCTGACAAATATACTCGAGCCTGTGTTCGCCCCTCTGTGTTGTTTTATTCTGCAGGTGTTGAGGCTCTGGTGGTGGCAAAACCGTTTCTCCAGGCTTCAAAGAGATAGCACTTAGTTTAACACTTAGGCTTTTGCGACCAATGTCATCTATAGTACAGTGTTTTTTTGGGTTAGATCGCGTAAATATAAATGTGTCGTTAAACCCGCCACCAACACACCGGCGTGCTGTACCAGTAACGAATTGGCTACGTTCTGTTTA
Organism: Lampetra planeri; assembly: GCF_965212315.1. Lineage (NCBI taxonomy): Eukaryota > Metazoa > Chordata > Hyperoartia > Petromyzontiformes > Petromyzontidae > Lampetra > Lampetra planeri. Next base: position 6,271,199 of record NC_136141.1, read on the forward strand.
CGTGACAAACCTTGGCTGTGTCGGGTGGTGGCGGGTTTAACACATTTATATTTACGGCATCAAACCCAAACAACCTGTATTATAGATAGCACTTAGTTGAAAGTGCTCCTTCTATGCTGCCACCTAATGACTTTCTTTTGTTTCTCACGTTCCCAGGCTGTTCTGGATGTTTTAAGACTCCTGTAAGAAAAATTTCCGGGGGCTTAACGGAGCTATAAAAATTAAGAAAGTGTCCGAAACACCTTAATTTATGGTCAGAAAAGTCAGTGGCGGATGAGCCTGTGACGGCAGGTTGTGATTTTTCTTATCAAATTGGTGCCAAATTTAGTGCGATGTGCGTGCGTGTTGCTGCAACTATTAACATTTTTTTAAATTTTACCAGATAAGGCCCACTGAGCTATGTAGCTCTTTTTATAAGTGACCTGCCCACAAATGATCGCTCAACGAAGTGTCTTATCACGTGGAAATTCATCGCTGCCAAATGCTGTAAACGCGTGTTCCTAAATCTCACTACCGCGGAAGCAATGTGGGTGCACTGCTCGACAAGCTGCAGAGATGCCACTGTTGTCTGTACTCATCGTCATCATCAACCGCAGCAGTCTGCGGGATGAAGGCCTCCTCCAGTTATCCTCACCCTCTCTCGGACCTTGCAGTGCCACAATCCGCCCAGCTCCTTCACACTCCGACGTTGGCCTCGACTGTTCCAGCGAAGCATCCCGACCAAGCCCGCTAACTTGCGTTGGTTATTTAATGTACATGTTTTTCTTCCTGCCTCTCAGTGTCATTGCAAGCAGTGCAGCTCTTGCGTGCTTCTTTTTACGCGCACCCTTTTTCAGCTTTCATTCAATTCTCTTTGTCAACGTCAATGTTTCCGATCCGCGCCATCGCACCTCCGATTAGCACGGTTGGCTACGCGCGGCGCGAAAGGAGTTCAACATACGTACATACATCGCAGGTCACATTCGCTGCTTTTATACGTTCTTCTCTTGGCACACTGGAACGTTGCTTTTCATTATTAAGTTCAGTTTGCATATAAATCGCTCCAATCTGCTGTCATCTGCTTCTTTGTTTGAACATATTGATCCCACTTTGCCCTAGGTCTACAAACTCTCATGGTGTTTCCAGTTGTATTATTCTTTCAGCAGACTCTTCAGTTACGGAGTGAACTTGTTGTGCACGCTGTATGTCTTCTCATTACTTTAATAATTGATTAATCATCTTATAATTGGGTGGCACGGAGGCGAGATGTTAACTCCCTCGCCTGGTATACAGGAGGTCGTGAGTTCAATCACGACCTCGACGCCTGTATATTTTGAGATTGCATGTTTTCCCCGTGGTCGTGTGGATTTTTCTCCGGGACTTCCGGTTTTTCCCTCCACATTTAGAAACACACGTTTAGAGTTTTTGCCTCCGATAAATTTCCACATGATAAGCCACTTCTATGAGCTATCATTTGTGACCAGGTCGCTTCTGAAAAAGAGCTGTAGAGCTCAGTGGGCCTTACCTGGTAAAGTGTGTTTTTTGTTTAATTTGTTTATTTATTTTCTCAGTAAGGACTCGCTGGGCCTGGAGATGTGGAAAATGCAGTTTGAGATGTTCAACCAATGTATTTTTTTGGAGGGGAGGGGGTCGGGTGGGATTGTGGGAAGAATACACAATACCTGCAAGAGAGTTCACAGCATAATTAGGTCTACACTCAAGTGCGCCACATTGATTCAAATGCGTCGCATCTCGCCGTGATTCACCAACCCTGCCTCCAAATCAGCATCAAGTCGCAAAACTGCAGTCATCTGTACAAACATCACCTTTACTATTGACATGGCTTTTGTTTGAAAAAAAAAAGTATTAGTTGCAGTTCCCATGCATATATATGCATATATGCATGGGAACTGCACATATATATATGCACATGCATATATATATGTGCATGTGGTGCTATTAATCTCTGTGGTTTTATTACCCTTGGATTTTTCTAGGTTTTTAAAATGGGATTTCAGTCTGCATGTGTAAGCTTTGCATCCTTCATTTGGCTCCCACCAGGTTATGACAAAGGCATGCGTAGATTTATTCACGTATTTATGCGTCTCCACACTCATGCGCGCTATATATATGTAACGTTTTAACCTTGCGCGCGCAATCTTTACAACCAAAGTGTTCGGTGCCTGGTGCCAGTTTTTTCGCGAACCCTCTTGTGCAATGCAACGCGATTTTGTAAAGTCCTGAAGCAAGTTTAAGGTCTTGGCACGATTGACTGGAGGTGGCCGGCTTGACCCAACAGGTCAGAGCGCTGAGCCAACACCAACGACGACCTGGGTTCAAATCCAGGTCATTGCCAGTGATGAAACCGTATTCTCAATCACACTAAATTGATCAATATCTACCTGGTTTAAAAAAAAAACAATCTTCGTGGAAACTTTTCATAGTTCCGCAGGAATTTGGCTGAATTTGATTCCGTCACGTGACAAACATTACGTCATTGTGGAGATCGCTTCCCCCTACGATGTGGACCAGAGATCACTCAAAGCGTTCTGAGGGGGTGGCTCTGTGATATCCATTCTCAACAACACGAAGAGATGCACTGCTCTGACGGAGAACCGAATGCATATTTCCTCCCGTGGCATGAAGCTGATAGCACATTCTGGAAGAAGAAGAAAAAACGGCAAATATATACAAGATTTGAAGCTTTCGTGACTGCAATGATTCATACTCTTAGTTCTTTCGGTAAAGTCACGTAGGTAAAAAATGAAATAAAAATTAATAAAAATAAAACAATAAAATCACGACGTTTCGGAGGCAACACAAGTCTCCGTCATCAGGTGGGACCGTCACAGCCAGATTTGCCGCATCAAAAGCAAGTTGAGGGCTTACATCTTGAATCCTTGCCTCACTTGATGCAGCAAATCTGGCTGTGATGGTCCCACCTGATGACGGAGACTTGTGTTGCCTCCGAAACGTCGTGAATTTTTTTTTTATTAATTTTAATTTCATTTTTTACCTACGTGACTTTACCGAAAGAACTAAGAGTAGCCAATATATATACACGTTCAGCAAAAGGTACTTCGCTATTGCACGTACCGATTGGCGCGGATAATTCCCCACACGAACCTCGGACGGTGATGTCTGAAATGAAAAACGTTCCGTGGGATTTGCCCGCGAGCATTGTAAAACGGAGGTGAAATGCGGCGCGCCTCCTCCGGGCCAGGTGTTCACGCTTGCGTGCGCGGCCCGCCGCGGAGATTTACGCTCCTTATCTTCTGCGAGCACGCGCTGCGAGCACGCGCTGCGAGCATTCTTGGACACTGCCGCCCACTCGGGTGGCGACAGGTGTTCGGCAGAGCCACGTAGCAGGGCTCCATTCTCTTTCCTAATGGCATACCATCACGGAGTCCGATCTCATCAGGGAGGTCAAGGGCGGGGTGATGATGGGCTGCTGGATATTTACACAGGAAATGACAATGTGGAAAAAAGGGGAAAAAAATGTATCGCTCCGCTCCTAAAAAGCAGCGTTTGGTTCTCAGCACTCCAGCTGGCTGGCACGTACTGTGCGTATGTCCGTTGAACTTCTTTTGCACCGTACGTAGCCGACCGTGCTAAGCGGAGGTGCGGGGGAAGGACAACAAACTACTAAACACAAGAAGCAGTTCTAAAGAAATGAGTTTTGTCAACCGAAATGATTTAAAAGTGCACAACTCCAGTGGCTTCCTAATATCGGAAGGAAGAGCGTTCCAGACGGCCGCAGAAGCACATCTGAAAGCGCGCGGTGCGGTGAACCGTCCTTTGTTCGACGGCTCGCGGCCAAAAGCAGAGCCCTTTGACTTGGCTCTGAGCCTCTCGACTGGGTTGCGTTTTGCCCCCCTCCCCCCTCGCTTGGCTGGAACACAGCGAGTGCTGCGGCAGCGTTGCGCGGGGGAGGCGCGGATGCACAAGGCGATGGCAGGGCCTTGCGGCCACAACGTGAAACCGAGGTCCTGCGCGATGCGGACGTTGGGGTGAAGTGCCCTAGCGTGCTTTGCATGTAGGGAAAAATATACGGTATGTCAGTGCCCTGGATACAATCTTAAATAGGTTGCAATGCAGTTTTATTGCACATGCCTCCCCACCGCGCATATCATTCTCAAATGTACGGTCTTAGACATAGGCGCATAAAATATTCATACAAAAACAAGATGCGACGGTGCATTGGTCAGCGCACTGCGCTGTGATATCAGCTCTCATAATTTCACTCCTGGCCATGGCTAACATCACTGACGAGTGATATACCAACCGGTCCGGGGTTGGTGGTCTCCCAATTTTGCTAATCCATGTTGGTCAGCATAGCCGAAGAAAGTTCAAACAACATGACCCAAGTAAAGAACAGGTCTGTCGGAAAGACTGTCTTTCCGACAGACCTGTTCTTCACCTGAGGACGGCTGCTTTCGTTGTGGCCGAAACGTCGTGAGAATTATTTTATTATCTTCTTGGTTCTTTCGGTAAAGTCACGTAGAATGGAAATAATAAAATAATAAAAATTAAACATAATAAATAACTTTTTTATTATTATTATTTTATTATTTCCATTCTACGTGACTTTACCGAAAGAACCAAGAAGATGAATCCCTGCAGTCACGAAAGCTTTAAATCGAAAATTATTTTATTATGTTGTATTTTTATTATTTTATTATTTCCCTTCTACGTGACTTTACCGAAAGAACCAAGAAGATGATCCAAGTAGGCGATCTTTCGGCAGTGGATTGACACAGTGGCTGTAATCCATTCACGTGTTAACGTACATCAAGTTTTCACGAGCCTACTAATTGCCAGAGGTGGGACAAAGTCATTGTTATGCAAGTCACAAGTAAGTCTCAAGTCTTTGCTCTCGAGTCCCGAGTCAAGTCGAGTCAAAGATGAGGCAAGTCCAAGTCGAGTCTGAAGTCATCAAAATCATGACTCGAGTCTGACTCGAGTCCAAGTCGCATGACTCGAGTCCACACCTCTGAGGTGGGACAAAGTCATTGTTGTGCAAGTCACAAGTAAGTCTCAAGTCTTTGCTCTCGAGTCCCGAGTCAAGTCGAGTCAAAGATGAGGCAAGTCCAAGTCGAGTCTGAAGTCATCAAAATCATGACTCGAGTCTGACTCGAGTCCAAGTCGCATGACTCGAGTCCACACCTCTGCTAATTGCGCCGTCAAAACTGTGTTCAACCACCACGACGACACGTCACTACACTGCTCGATCTGCTTCTTCCCTCCCGCCGCTCCTTCCTGGAATCCCCTCCCATCCACTCTTTTTCCCATAGCCCTCGTAACTTTACGCGATTCAAGCAACGTTCGTTCGTTCCATCGTCTCTCAGTCCGCGGCGGCAGCGTGTTGAGTAGTGGCGGGGGTTTCAAGCAACGTGTTTAACTGTTTTATACAAATATAGTATACCTTCACTATTGCTGTTTGTTGCTGACCGCTTGGCATCTAGGCCCTCTTTTGAGTCTGCGCTCAGCAACCGAGCTAAAGGGATCTTGTGTATATCAGTCAAAGGTTTGTTTTGCTTAGCTTGGAGCCTTTGACTATACATCACAATTACTAGTGGGCCCAAGGCAGTGCAAATGAGGTAGCCAACATATCCCCTCTCTGCCATGGATAACCTTGCTGTAATCCACAACCCTCGTGAAGCAGAGCTGCCAAGCGTTAGTTGGTGTACCATCTTACTCAGGGGACGGAAGCCTATGGATAATTTTCTAATTATCCCGTGTCATTCATGAAACCACTTAGGGCAGGAGGGTATACTAATTGCCAGTGTGACTGTCATTTGAGCTCGAGTGCTCGCCGAAGTGTGTGTAGAGACAGCATCTGGTTTCTAGAGCGGCAGATGGCATGGGTGGGCTGCGTAGATGACTGGTGATTTGGCATGTGCAATAAAAATCAGCAATTAGATATTCATTTCAAAGTGATGCAGCCATTCAATCGCTTTGTCTGAGAGTTGATGAATAGTAGATACACCCACCAACTCGCTCACCCACCCACTCACTCACCCAACCGCCGCCTTCAAACGTATATTTGGGGCAGCGTGAAGCTACATTGCCCGTGGTTTGGCGTTCGTAGCACACAGGAGAGAGAATCTTGTTTTGTCCACTTCAGGTGTCCGTGGTTGGTGCGGACCCGGTTAAGTGCTGCCCATCGTTTCCATGGAAGCTGGAAGCCAGGACAGTTTTGTCGTTGGCTCTCTGATCAGATGAAATGACAGAACAGATGGGACACATTTATTTGATATCCCAGTTGGCAATGAGGGTAAGGATTTTTTTCCCCTTTGTGATCCACTGATCCTTGATCAAAGGATCTGACCATTTTTGTTGCTGCAAATTGCCAGGAAACACACTTTCTGCAAACAGAAGCCTGCATCAAGCTGATAGCAAGGATATTTAAATAAGCATTGAAATAGAAAAACACACACGCAGTGCCATCAGCTGGTGCATGGTCACTTTTGGTAAAAGCCCTGCTTTGTTTTGGTTAAATGTTCTGAAGTTGCAGTTTTTTTACGTGTGACTGCACATTCATGCAATGTTGCATTAACGTCTATAAACAAACGTTTCTTTGGGCGGCAGGGTGGCACAGTGGCAGCACTTGTGCCTCGTGGCAGGAAGGTCCTAGGTTCGATTTCCCGACTCAGGTGCCTTTGCGTGTGGAGTTTTGATGCTTTTCCCTTTTTCGGCACGGGGTTTACTCCGGGTTCTCTGGTTCTCTGGTCCGAACAATCGCAGTGCTGAAAAACTTCCAGCAATTTGCTCGATTGGGATCACACACGTAACAAAATTGCCACCCTATTGCAAAAACTTGGCAGAACCCTTCTGAAAAATAGTCTTGAGACACACTGGGGCTTTCCTAGTGAACAAGAGTAATTCAATTAACCTGTATGTATGTTGAACTTTTTTCGCACCATACATAGCAAACCATGCTAATCGAAGGTTTGGGGGGGGGGGGGAAGGACAACAAACTAAACACAAAAGTCAGTTTTAAAGAAATTCGTTTTCAATATCGATGATTTACAAGTGCCAAGCTCCAGTGGATTCCTAATGTCGGAGGGAAGAGTGTTCCAGATGGCTACAGAAGTGCATCCGAAAGTGCGATGCAGTGACCGTGAGTCGCTGCATCCAGGAACATATTACACAGTGCTCAAGTTTAGAAATGTGAGCAGGACACAGCGTTATACTCTTGTGCATAGACTCTCACTGGAGTAGCGGCCTCCGTCCCGGACTGCATCATGCTGCGTCTCATGGCTCAGTTTTCTGTTAATTTCAATCTTCTTTGTCGATGAATAACGGAACTGGCTGCTGGCGGATATGCAGCTCATGAAGTGTGGCTTTCACGAGGCTCCAGCATTAACGCCGCACCACGAGGATTCCATCTGGCCAGGTGTGACTCTCCGCAGTAGAGCAAGCACTCGCAATCGTCAGGGTCTGAGTTCAATTCCTGGTGGACTCAGCCCATAATCCCTTCGGTGGTTCATTATATGAGTACGTGCCACATTACTTTGTGGGGAAGTTTACAATGGTTGTCCTTTATTTGGACTTTCCCCCACCATAGGAATGTGGAATTTCCACCACTGTACACAGGAGACGAGTACTGCCTCGATGCTTGCTTAAGGAGGACATCACTTGGACCTGTACAACTCCACAGGTGCCTCAGTTACGATTGTTTACACTGACTTACTGCGGCTCGCTGAGCCTCATCAATTAACATTAACACCGAACCACTAGAAATATAACGGTGGCAAACTCTGGCTTGTTGCCCCTCGGGCATTTCCAATTAATACTTATTCGAGGTTTCTGAGTCTTGGGCAATTACGTTGAACAATCAGACTCGTATGGGTGCCTTAGTCTGCTTGTGTGTGCCTTAGCCATGAACACTGAACCATGAGATTCCAAAATGTATATATTTTTTTGTTCGATACCCCTCGACATTAATGCTGAACCATAACGATCGTGAAGTGTACATTAGTCTGGATCGTTGAGCCTCGGGTATTTACAGTGAACCCTGAGAATCCTAGGTGTTCATTTGCGTGTCTCTGTGAGCCTTTGGGGGCTTTAACGGTGAACTCTTTGAGAATCTTCGGAACGCCAGTGGGGCTGTCAGAGCCTTGGGGGGGGGGGGGGGGGCGGTGGGGGGCATGAACACGGAGCGCTGTGCGTGCTCGCGGTGCACCAATCTCTTGCACCATTCTGCCAGAGGTCACAACCGGGTACCCGATAGTCGTACCCTACCCGATACCCGGCTACCCGTACCCGGCCAGGTACGGGTACCCGTTTGCGAACCTGGTGCGGCCGGGTACGGGTAGGCCGTGAGTCACTGGTGAGTAACCGTTTGTCACTCATTTTGGGTAGGGTATGGGTAGGGAACGGGTACCCGTACCCGGCTGGGTACGGGTACGGGTACCCATTTGCGACTCTGGTGCGGCCGGGTACGGGTACGGGTAAGGAATCAAAACCCGTTTGCGACCTCTGCATTCCGCCGATGTATGGCGCCAGTAATTTTCCCCCACGATGCGGCACTGGAATGCTGCACGCTCGCAGCTCACGCTCCGAACGGTCTCAAGGCGTGGGCCGTTGAAGGCAGCCAGGACCAACAAGGCCCCGTGTCACGTGCCGTTGTTGCAAGCCCACACGCGGTGGGCTCCTGCTCATTGGCGCCAGGTCACGGCGGGCAGCAGCGCCGCGACGTCCAAATCGGCGCGCTGTCGAGCCGTACCCGGCGTGCTGTTCGGCGGGAATGTCCGACGTTCCGCTGCACTTGCTGCCGGGAGTTTCGTCCGGAGGTTGAGTTGGGATAGATAGAACTGAAGAAGCTTCCGGCACGGGGAGCGCAAACGTCGGACGTAAACCATCACGCGAACTCCGGTCATCCTCGCAGCGGGCTTTTGGTTAGGCGTCGAACAAAGACGGTTCACTGCATCGCGCGCTTTCAGATGCGCTTCTGCGGCCGTCTGGAACGCTCTTCAATTCCGATATTAGGAAGTCAGTGGAGCTGTGCACTTCAAAATAATTTAGGTTGACAAACTCATTTCTTTAGAACTGATTTTTGTGTTTAGTTTGTTGTCCTATCCCTCCTCACCTCCGATTAGCGCGGTTGGCTGCGTACAGTGCGAAAGAAGTTCAACATGCATACATACAGGTCCCTAACCTTTCTCTATGTGTGTGGTATTTGCCGAAGACCAAATCACACTGACAATCTTGTCAGATCTCGGAGAGCAAACCTGGGTCGAATCTAGTTATTCCTTGGATGGGAAGACCACCTGGGAATACCGGGTGTTGTAAGCTTGGCCTGAAAAGTGACCAGGACGTTTTAGTCCTGCAATGGATTTTTAAGTGTATCTGTGTGGAATTCTGATCGCGACCACCGTCGCTGTGTTTGGAAGTTTTTCTCCAAGTTTCCTCCTGCACACCAAAATTAGCCCAACGTCCCAATGCAGGACGCTCCTGTCAACCGGTCTTGAGATTCAGCAAGGTTCCCATAGGCAACGGGCATTAGCGATGTTTATTATTAAATGTGACCGCAAAGACTAAAGATCCGCCTTATAGCCGTAATATATATTTTTTGCAAGTGCTGTTAACGGGCACCTCTGAATGACGGCAAGGCACAAGGCGAGTGGCAATGTTTACACACCGCACCAGGTACTCATTTGAGGTTGAGTCAACCTAGGGGAGGCCCAGGACCAGTTCAGATAATCGTCGTTGGTGTTGACCGTGAGCAGGAATCGAACTCGGCTCGCCGGGTTTGTAGTGCAGCGTGCCAACCGCTGCACTACTGCTCCCCATACACACGTGACCACACACACACACGTGACCCCACACACACACACACGTGACCCCACACACACACACGTGACCACACACACACACACGTGCTGAAGAGGCGCTAGATTGGGAGACGTGTTAAGAGGGTTGGCAAGGGCACTTTATGAATAACGTTCATATCGGGTGCAAATGAAGGGGAAATGCATCTTGCAAGTGGGATAAAAAAATTAATGTTGAGACGAGACGATCGAAATATTTTCTGCAGGAGGCAGTTGTCCCGATTGCTTGCGGGTGTTCGTACCGCAGCTGCGGTGCCCCAGCCAGCGGTCCTCTGTTTACCTACGGCTCCCCGGGACTGCCCCCCCCCCGCCCCACCCCACCCTACCCAACCTCCATCCTCGGACAACTCCCCCGTGAATGAACATCGAGCAGAGAACTAATAACGTCCCAGGAGCGTCGTCCACGCGTATTCAAATTCATCCCGAAGCGCGTTCCTTTCCGTTCTGGCCTCGGCAGCCTCCCTTTGGAAATGAATAACATGTGCGAACAATTACGCGAACGCAGCACATCGTACATCAGTGATCCGCACGCAATAAAAAAAAACATTTTATACGCAGCGCCGTTATGCACACGTACACGGTTGTCCATGTCCGTGGATACCCTCTCTGAGGTTTCGCAGAACCAGAGACGCATGGACGATGGTTCGTTGTGCCGTGCATCGTCGGTTATTATGGACCGCAACGTTACCCATCGCATGGTTTTCGTAGCATTCGGCTTTCCCGTAAGCGTTTATTTATACGTCGCCTGTGGACAGGTTAACAAAGACCCCCCCCCCCCCCCCCCCCCCATACAGCCTTGACAAACTGTTGGGGCAAGTGCTGTTAGCGAGCACCTATGATGGCCGGCACGGCGCACGAAGGCGGTGGGTGGTCAACACCATGCCCGGCCACCTTTGTCTCCCTAGTGGCGATGTTCACATACTCCACCAGGTACTCATTTGAGGCTGAGTCAACCTACGGGAGGCCCAGGGCCGGTTCTGATCATTGTCACTGGTGTTGGCCGTGAGTGGGAATCGAATTCGGGCCACTGGGTTCACAGCACAGCACGTTAAACCGCTCCACTACTGCTCCCCACAGACACGCAATCACACACACACACGGGCTGACGGGTATGAATCTGCGATGTGTCTCACACGCGCCGGCGTCTGTGTTCACAGGTCAGAGCGGCCTGGGCAAGTCGACGCTGGTCAACACACTCTTCAAGTCCCGCGTCAGCCGCAAGTCGTGCACCCCCAACTACCAAGAGAGAATCCTCAAGACGGTGGAGATCCAGTCCGTTAGTCACGGTGAGGTCGCGGTGCTCAGGTGGCTGAGATTATAATTATGGGATGGTGACAATGCTGTTGGGGTGACAATGTTGGTTAATAATGCTAGGAACACTGGGCCGACGATGTCGAAATAACTTTTTGTTGCTGGCTGCGGTGAGATCTGACTGCTGATATCTCTTGGGCCTTTTTCAAATGTCTCTATCGGATGTGGCTTTTGGAGGAGCCACGCTTCAGTAGCAGCCAATTGGCCTCAAATTTGCAACCAATCACAGTCATGCATAGCCGTGCGAGGACCCTTCAAAGATCACAACATAGGCACATCTCTTCTTTGGAGAGGCACTTTCCGCTGATTTTTCGAGTTATACAGTAACTATCGTAGAATACATTACAGCGCTCTGTCAACCCACTGCTGGATGAGGCTTTTCACATGCCAAGTTGGGCATGAGGGCTGTTGGACCCTATATCATCACCATGGTCAGTGTGGTGCTACGAACCCCTGCGACCTGGATTCGACTCCCAGCCAGGACAAACGTCAACGGCGAGTCATTTGAGAACCTGTCATGGGGCCTCCCTTCCTTCCTGCCCACCAACCCGCGCTCATGGGCGACCACGCCGAGTGAGTGCGCGGCAGGGGGCCCAGGACTGATTCTGACATCACTCGCCAACTGATGTTAGCGACGCCGCTCATAAATCCAGCGGCGCGAGAAATCCATCTGGCTCTCGCGCACGGGCTGATTTCATCGCTCCGTCTCCGCAGGGGGGACGTGTCCCCTCGGGTGTGGTGTGTAAACATCGCCACTGGGGAGGCAACGGTGGCTGAGCATGAGGCTGGCCACCCACCCCCTCGTGCGCCGTTAGGTGCTCGCTAACAGCACTTGCCCCAAACAGTTTGTTAAGGCTGTAACAAAGGATCTTTGACTTTGTCTTTGGAGCGGCAGGGTAGCGCTGTGAACCCGCTGACCAGAGTTCAATTCCCGCTAACGACCACAAACATCGGTCGCGGATATTTGAAGCGGGCCTGGGCCTCCCATCGGCCGACTAAGACTCTCAAATGATTACCTGGTGCGGTATGTAAATATCGCCACTGGGGAGACAAAGGCGGCCGGGTGTGGTGCTGGCCACCCACCCCCTCGTGTGTCGTGCAATCTTTCCTAGGTGCTCGCTAACAGGCGCACCTCCAATTAGCGCAGTTGGCTACGTACGGTGCGAAAGAAATTCAACATACAAATGACACGGGGGGGATTCCACCTCTGGGTCACCAGATGTTTGCACATCACACCAGGTACTGATTTGAGACTGAGTCAACTTAAGGGAGGCCCAGGACTGCTTTAGATAATTATTACTCGCGTGTGCCGTGAGCGGGAATCGAACTCGGACGCACAAATAATTGCCTATTCTGTTTTTGGGGCGGAATGTATAGTTATCATTCTGCGAATATTATTGGCGACAGGCAGCCGCCGTCTCACCTACGCGTGCAATCGTGCCCCTCATCATCTCGGCCTCGAAGAGGAAACCCTATCTCGGGACGCTGAATACGCACGCCCCTCTAAGCGTCATTTCGCTACAAGTTGGGTGCACGCACTTGCCGTGGAAAAATTTGACTTGCCTCCGATTGGGGCTCTCATTCAAATATGTCTAAGCTCGCTTGCTTTGAATGTGATGCATTCGAAGTAATTCGCTGTGATTGCACGGGGTGTCGGTTCTCAAGCACTTTGCCGTGCACGTGTTACTTAAGCGCAGAGGGTAAAATTTGATCAGTTACCCCGACGACGTCTAGAATAGCCTGCTCTCGTGCCAGTGTGTGAGGTCTTCGGCAGTGTGCGAGGTCTTCGGCACACGTGCCCACCTGTGTACGTCTCGTATAGGCGTCGTTAACGTGGGCCGCGTGTTTTGCCACTTAATTAGCGAACGTTTGATGACAATTTACTCCTCTTCCATATACGTATATGTATACGGGGTGCTTCAAAAAAATGTTAACACTTACATGGGACTATCGTTTTTAATGGCAAAAAGAACGGACAATATACACCGTAACATGGTCACAAATGTACGTTAACAGCTTCAAAAAGTCAAAGAGTCTCCACTTGTTCGCCAACATTGTCAACACACGCCCTGGAATCTTCTCCAGGTGGTCTCCAGAGCCCGGAGGCACATTTCCCGTGGTGTTGTTGCAAATTCTCAGAAAGTGTTCAAACATTTTTCAAGCACCCTGTATATAACAAACAAAAAGATCACGATGTGAAGAATCCACCCAACGCGACGGCTACACTGAGAGACGGAGCGATGGAATTAGTTAATGCGCAGGAGTGAGATGGAGTGCGGCATCGCAGGGCTGGGCGGACTTGGGACGGCACGTGGAGGCCATCATCCAGCAGTGGATTAAGAATTGCTGGCGACGACGATTATGATGAAGATGCGTGCCCATTGAGTTTTGTGAAACAAAAAAAGACATTTTGAGAATAATAACAATGTCTTAGTGATAACATGTACGTGCGATGTAGTACGTCATGTATTACTCTCTCTCTTTCGACCAAAATTACTGTTTATTTTCATCCGCTTGGCACTTTGGGCCTTCTTTAGGCGTGTGCTTGGCAACAGTGATTTTAAAGTAAACAGAAAAAAATCCTTGTGAGGAAGATGCGCATGGCATGAACTCGTGCACTTTGTGTTTTTGCATTTTAAAAAAATCAATACAACTGTTTTAATATCGAACAGCTTCAATTCTCCCCACGGTGCTGTTTCGTACCATATGGAGCGTGTAACCTTTTTGACCTCATCAAATGTTGGCCTTGCCTTGAGACGTAAAATTTCATGGAAAACAGAAAACAGACCGTGTCACGCACAGTGCATGTAACGTACACTGATGTACGTTTTGGTAAAAAAGTTACTTTTTGTTTTGTTTTAGTAAGACTGAATCATAAATATGTCAAATGGCCAATGAGTGTAAAAATCTTCACCGGTCCCAAGGGGCCGTTGGTTGCTGTCAAGATGAAGACTCAATAGCCGAGTCAGAATTGTCTCCAGGCCGTCTATTTCTGCGCTTGCTGCCAGCAAGACAGCCGCGGTGTCACCACAGCTTGGGTTAGCCTCTGGACCCCGGTGCATTGTTTCATTTATTTGCCTAACTTTGCCTCCACACGCTTAAATGCCTTTTTCTTGGTTGGAAATCTGAGAAAACGAATTAATACCTGGGGCTCTGCCCCCACCTCGCCAGTGCACTTTGATGATGGGGGGAGGGTTTGCAAATACTTGGCTGATATTAACATAAGCCAATCAAAGTTATTACCACTCCGTGGGTTTGCGCACTTTTGCTGTGGAGTCATCTCAGCCAGTCAAGCCATAACACGTGGCTCTGTCCCGTGACCTCCTGCCAGCAGCCAGCCTCCCACACTTCACGTGGCACCTAGCCTGGCACAGGCGCCGTGGTGATGTCACTGTCACTTCGTGGTGAGCGGCAGTTGTTGTTGTCGCTGTGAATCTCTGTGATGTGTGTGTTCGGGTTGTAGCGCGTGGCGTTCTGCACGGTATCCCAAGTTTTACTCCACGTGCTCGTGCTGCGAGATTCACATCCTGAAAAAGCTTCCAGAACGTGCAACGACATATCATACATTTTATAATGCACCTTTAAAAAAACACATTCAAAGCAATTAGTATTATGGTGCAGTCGTAATTTGTTCCAATATCCTTCTCTTATCAGATGAGTGACCTTGAAATCTTTGCAAAATTCCTCGCACGTATTTTCTGTTTTAGAAGACCGCGGCGAAAGTCATTGTACGACAGACCTCATTACAAATTGTTTTGCGTAACACTTCCTCTAGAACACAGTCACGAAACTGAATAAATCCTCGTCTGAGCATGGAGCGTTTCTTCGCGCGAACGATGGACGTTTTGCCGAGCAGAAAAGTCTGGCCCCGCGGGGCGAATAGCCGAATAGCGGCGCTCAATTCAACCGGAAAACGGTGACAGCCGAAATCACGGCCCTGCCTCGCTGACCCTTTTGCACCGTGGTGCCTATAGTATCTGTGTTCCCGTCGGGGCCTGCGCAAGCTGACGTGTGCTCTGCTCCCCGCCCCGTTCGCCGTTGTGCCGTCGGCGCAGTCATCGAGGAGAAGGGCGTGAAGATGAAGCTCACCGTTATCGACACGCCCGGGTTCGGCGACCAAATAAACAACGAGAATTGGTGAGTCCCTTCAACAGGGTCTGATTGGCGCGATCGGCTTCGTACGGGTGTGAAAGAAGTTCAACATACATATGAAAATCCTGGTTCTGTCTGCTCTTCAAACGTGGATAATATTATTATATATTTTTGTGCTTCTGCTGGTGTTGTTTATTATATACACATCATTAGCAGATTTGAAGGCAATGCGATGAATGTGCCTCTTGTCGGCATGAAATAGTCGGTGAAATACAGGCCGGAGGGGATCTCTTTTTTGAGCTTCCGTCTGCCAGCAGTGATGTGGGCAAGCAATTTCATGGCTGCACCTTTATCTTTAACTGTGTATGTGGTTGATGGTAGAGAAACATTTCCTAAACCCGAATCGCTTCCATGGTTGGCTGGCTTCTAATGTTGGAGTTATTCTGTCCCCAATGATCTTCGTGAACAGTTTATAGACATGAACTGAGAGGCTGATGGGTGTGTAATTCTTCAAGTAAATTTTTATCACCGCTTCTAAAAAAAAAAAGTTTCGACGAAGAATAATTCAGGCGTAGGATTTCATACTCTCCGATGCGTTTGGGTGCTGCAGCGTGTCGTTCGGCACGATGTCCGTCGTTCCGCCCCACAGGCCGGGAGCTTCAGTTTGTTTGCCAATGATAATCTTCCGTGTCGCTCCGCGTGAACTGAAAGTCACCCAGCGCGTGGAGCGAAACTCGGGACAGTCGTGCAGACTAACTTACTCTCCGGAAACACATCGGAGAGCTTAGCCTGAAGGCTTTTGCAAACGGCACGCGATGTGATGTTGTATTTGTGCAATAATCTGAAACGCCTTTGTAGATTACGGAACACTCAAAAGTGCATGTGTGCGCTCCATATGAAACCGACATGGAGAATTTAACGGCAATTGAATTCTTACTTTTGCATTTGGCTGTAAAAACACACCCTGTGCTAACGATGCCAGGATGCAGTCGTGCGTGAGCGTCTGAGCCTCAGTTAGCGAGACTCTGAAGGCAAACTGTGCTGTCGTATGGTTGTTATTATTCACTAAATGACATGAATGCTCACTACACGCATGGCTGTACTCGCCTATCTATAAAGGAAGAGGCCCTCTGGGGCAGATGACTCACTTTAGAAGTGTACGACCCCAAATCCTCCTTCTGAACAAGTTATTGGACTACAAATTTAACTGAAACTGAACAATCTTCTTGGTTCTTTCGGTAAAGTCACGTAGAATGGAAATAATAAAAATAAAACATAATAAAATAATTCTCACGACGTTTCGGCCACAACGCAAGCAGCCATCCTCAGGTGAAGAACAGGTCTGTCGAGAAGACAAAGTCTGAATGACACACCCCAGGCTTGGAGCATCTATTTAAGCTAGGATGGAGGGGGGAAGAGCGCATTGACAAAAGAATTTGCATATCAAGAGGAATTTAGCATATTTATGGGAAATGCATAGAGGGTTATTTAATAATGTTTTATTTTTATTATTTTATTATTTCTATTCTACGTGACTTTACCGAAAGAACCAAGAAGATGAATCCCTGCAGTCACGAAAGCTTTAAATCGAAATAAAACTGAACAATGTTTTATTTTACCAGGTAAAGCCCACTGAGCTAGGTAGCTCTTTTTCAGAAGCGACCTGGTCACAACTGATAGCTCAACGACCCATCATGTGGAAATTTACAGCAGCCAAATACTCTAAGCGCATGCGCACTACGAATATTCAGGCGTCAGGGGTTGGGATTGAGAGTGGCGGTAATAATAGTAATATATTTAATAACAACAGGAAAGTATTTCCAGAGTCGTTGAGTTTATTTAATATTTGTGAGCAAAGTCTTCCTTTTGTTCACTGTAAGCCTTTATATATTTTTAGGCCATTATATTTTATAATATTTTTTTTAGTCACAAAGACGTTAATAGTTACAAAACAATAAAACGTTATTTAAAGCAACTTACAAAATGTAATTCGTGAATACTTCCACTGCATGATTATCCATTGATTAGAATCGATCAAGATGCATGAAGCAAATCATACATGTGTAATACTGCGATCATTCGAGTACTATTTATGTATATAGCATGCAAATGATATGCAAATGTTACATTGAGGCCAATGCAGCGAAAATGGGACGAGATAGAACAGATGAGATGACTTCTATCACAGGGAATCTACTATTTTATGGTTATTTGACCGTGTGCAGTATTTTCGATTTTTCTCACAAGATGCAGTTGTTTTTTTTGCGCCGATTTATATTCGCTTCATTGCTGTGATTAACTTTTATTTGTTTTCCACTTGTCAACATTATCCCTGCTCTCTTTTGATTTCTCACCTGCTTAATCAAATAAACTCGTCTTTATCCTCTTCCACGCGAATGTGGACCTTTCACCACCACTGTCAACAGTGGTGATGAGTTCGAGCAAAGGCGATAGGCATGTAGGTGTGTTGAACTTCTTTTGCACCGTACGTTGCCAGCCGTGCTAATCGGAGGTGCGGGTGGAAGGACAACAAACTAAAAACTCTAATCAGTTCTAAAGAAATTAGTTTTCAATCTAGATGATTTAAAAGTGCGTAGCTCCAGTGGCTTCCAATTATCAGAAGGAAGAGCGTTCCAGACGGCCACAGAAGCGCATATGAAAGCGCGCGACGCAGTGGCCGCCGTTGATCGATTGATCGCCAAAAGCCGTTGCCAGGATGCATTTTGGCCGACTCATGCACGCTGGCTAAATGCCTTGGGCATACCCACACTTTACCCCACTACAAGCAATCTGCTAATGAATGCTCGTAATGAAAAAAACTGGTACGTGCACAATAAATTCTGGAGTTTGTCTTTGTAGAGAAAATGTTCCAAATCTATCAGCGGGATGCATCTCAGTAAAATAAGTTGTTAAACGACAGGGATGTGACCCACCCCCTCCGTCCGCTTTGCCCCCCCCCCCCTTCCCCGGTGTTGCGTGCCCGCAGCTGGGAACCCATCCTCAAGTACATCGGCGAGCAGTACGAGAAGTACCTGCGCGAAGAGGTGCGCATCACCCGCAAGCGCCACATCCCCGACACGCGTGTGCACTGCTGCATCTACTGCATCCCGCCCAGCGGCCACTCGTGAGTGGATTCCGAGTTGCAAATTTTCACGTTTCGGATTTTTTTATTTTTTGCTGCAGAATCATCGGTTCGCCTTCATCAGCCACTCTCGCCATCCGCCGCCGCGCGAGAAATCCATCCGTCTCTCGCGCACGGGCTGATTTCATCGCTCCGTCTCCGCAGGATGACGTTACCCCTCGGGTTTATTCGCTCCTGCGGCTGCCACTCCCACCATTAGTCCCGACCACTGGTCCAAGTCCCCGTCTCTTAACGTGAACGGTGGGCTTACTTGTCATGTTTAACTTCCGTTTCTTCTCTGATCCACGTGTGCATCTGCCTGTAATTGCAAGCTTATAGCTCTCCATGGATTTTTAGCACCCATTGGCAGCTTCTTGTTCCCAGTCATTGTCCATGTTTTCCGATCCATAAGCCGTAGCAGGTAATGTACACAGATTTAAAACCAATTTTCTGTCGGGACATTGGTAATCTGCTTTTCATTATGAAGGTCGGTTTTTCAAAAGCACACACATCTGTTCTCACCCAACTCTGTATTTCATACGTTTAATCCCAGGCTGCCTGGAATCAAACGAATGAATGACGCATAACACCCAAAAAATGCCGCGTAACATCCAATTGCATGGTTTATTTCATTGCAGTATTTTGGTTACTCGGAGTAATTTTTCAAATTTGACCACTTTGAGCCGTTACCCTTGCAAAAATGCCCTCTTTCAAATTATATCGCAGTCTTTAGCATTTCGCTTCACAATCACACGTTGTCTGGCTTTGATAATGCGCTGCATTTATTCCTGCTTGGAAGCCGAATTCAAGTGACTTAGCCTTTGTAACCTCGGCCTCATTGGCAAACGCATCAACCCACTAGGCCATCTATCTAGCCAGACCACATAAAATGTCATTGACGTCTTCTGGAGTCGTTTTCAATAAATGTGTGTGTGGGGTTTTTTTTTTTACCAAAGTATTATAACAAGCAAGCATTAATGAGCGAAGCAACAATGGGGACAAGTTTTATGGACAGAATTTTCGAAGAGACTCAATCGTTGTGCCTGCCAGGTCAGTATGAGGGAGCAGATCATCTTCTGGACTTTTCACCGTCACCGGGAAGGACAACGGGCTAAAGCTTTTGATTTTGAAACCAAAACAAGCCAAGCAGGCACGAGCCTGGTTCGTGCTTGGCAGGGGCACCGTCCGTGCATTAGAGGCTATGGGGCCACGTGGTGAGCAGCAGAGGGCAGTGTATCAAAATCCCTTGTTTCACCGCGACGCGAACGGACCAGCGGTGGTGAAGTATGGCCAAAACAACCCTCGTGGGAATGCATCAAAAGTGTTTCATTCGCCAGAGGGTGGGGGGGAGGGGGGTGGATATTTTTTTTGTCGTCTTTTTTTTTTGTTCGGGGCCTTCAACATTTTGGCACGGGCCTGCGCTCGTTTCTGCGGCGGCCCACGCGTGCAACACTCGGCACGGCAAGTTGTCTGCGTGGTGAGAAGTCGCCTCGTCACGGATCACTGGCCCCGTCCGATGCCGGAGCCGCTGTCGACGATGGGGTGACAGATTTGAAAAAAAAACTCCCCGCAAATATGCGTGTGTGTGTGTGTATGTTGAAGTTCTTTGGCAGTGTACGTCTTCTTTGACATTGAAATGTAATCTTTACTCGATGTGGTGTTTAACCACATTGTGTTTCTTGATTGTAAGACACATTTGACTTCGTTATAAAACAACAAGTTTATAGCCTTAATATTAATACAGTAGGTGTGCTTTGGCAGGATGTATCATGGCTAGAAGGGATGGACCATGATCGAGACTAATGATGGAGTGGGAGTCAAAGGAGAGCTCAGGTTAGGTCCAAAAGAATGTTAACTATAACGATGTATGTATGTGTCCGTGTTGAACTTCATTCACGCCGTACATAGCCGACCGCTCTAATCGGAGGTGCGGGGGAAGGACAACGGGCTAAAATCTCGAGTTGACGAGAGCTAAACGTGCCTAACACCGACCGTGACACCCTGAAGCCTTGATATGAGAATTGCATCGCGCTCTCGACACGGAATAAATGGAGCCCTTTAAGCAAGAGTTTTTTTTCGCCGAGCCTATCGCACGCCCGACTGTTTTATAAGCGGCGATAGCATTCTCCTATGCTTTCTGCGCAGGGTGGCTTTAGCGTGAGTGTTTATTTTAGTATATTGTATTTATATACAGTAAAACCTTGGATTGCGAGTATAATTCGTTCAGGAAACGTGCTTGTAATCCAAAGCACTCGTATATCAAAGCACTCGTATATCAGTTGTGATCACGTGACGCTCGGCAGACAAAGCGTATACGTACTACTCGTATTGCAAGACCTCGCTCGTTTATCAAATTAATATTCCTTTAAAAAAAATTGCTCATATTGCAAAACACTCGCAGACCAAGTTACTCGCAATCCAAGGTTTTACTGTATATGTAAACGCTAATATTCATAGTCTGCACACCTTTGTAAAATCGAGAGCTGCCGTGTAATGGCTCACACTTAAAATGGCCTGTCATCGCATGTGATTGCACCGAATTTATATCGGTTAATGATAGATTTAATTTACTGCCCTTCAACTGCTGGATGAAGGCCTCTGCACTCAGTGTAGGCTGTACGGGTTGTTTGACCATACTTCACAGTGCAGGTTGGTGAAAAGATGGCTCGGGACCCAGTTAAATAACTCGGGTAAATGGGTTTGTAGCGCAGTTCGATAAACCACTGCGCCACCCCTCCCATCCCCTGCAGAAAATGTATTCCCGTGGCATTTATATTGATGTTAACGTAAAATGGTATCCGCTTTGTATATCAAACATCCAAGCGAACTGCTTCGCTTATTAAATATTTGGTATTGCCTTACAAATGCAGTCGGTAACAATTCTCAAGCAGGACTTGCGCGACGATTTCGCACGTCATCCATCCTGCCATTTCAATTTACCGTGCGATCCGTAAGCAGTGGATTTATGTGTAAAGATCCCGAACGCTCGCGTCCAACGACGACGAGCGAGTCGATTCATCAAAATGCAGTTCGACACTTGCAAGACAAAGGGTAATTTCGATTTAAAGCTTTCGTGACTGCAGGGATTCATCTTCTTGGTTCTTTCGGTAAAGTCACGTAGAAGGGAAGTAATAAAATAATAAAAATAAAACATGATAAAATTATTCTCACGACGTTTCGGCCACAACGCAAAGGGAAATATTTATGTATTTGTTTATTCGGCAAGGATATCGCACGCGGACATTTGAACAGCTGCTCCTTTTGTGCGCATTGGCACGTTGTACGCGCGCTGTAATATAAGTCAGTCACTTCTGATTTCCCGTCCTAAGGTAATGTATGAGTGCATCTTTCTGGCAAACGGCGAACAGGCAGTTAAATGTCCGTGCTTTCGACGTGCCAATTGGCACGTTCTCTCAACAGGCTCTCATCGAGGTGAATGAAAGAAAGAAAAAAAAACACACCGAGAATTGGAAAAGCACCGGCGATGTTTAAATTAAATTCGAACACATGCAACCCGGGTCGCGAATGCTGGGGCGAAAATAAAATGTAAAAAATGGATATGGCAATAAAATAAGCAGGCGAGACCAGATGCTGCTGCTGCTGCTGCCGCTGGGCCCCGCCAAGGGTCCTTGAGGCCTGGCACGCGAGGCTTCGCTGCCACCACGGTGGCCACGGGGCGCTCGCCGGCGCCAGTAGGAGCGGTCGCTTTCGTATGTGTGTCTATGTACGTTGAACTTCTTCCACACGCTACGTAGCCAACCGTGCTCATCGGAGGTGCGGGGGAAGGACAACAAACTAAGCACAAAAAGCAGTTTAACAGAAATGAGTTTATGTATTCATGAGCCGCAGAGGGCTTTTTCATGGCTAATTAGCCCTCGCTGGGTCTGAGGACGGGGGTTTTCTATAGACTAGGAACTTCGCAAGATCGCAGAATTTCAAGCTTTTTAAATAGGGTCCGATATTAATGCAGCAATAAACACGCAATACATTTGATCTGTTAAATATCGATAGCTTACCGATCTTCATGGTCTCAAGGTGGGGGTGAAGGGGGGAGGGGGGGGGGCGACCAGTGGGGGGGGGGGGGGGGAATACCCCACATTACCCTCCACCCCCTTGGATCTGCCACTGCATTGAGTGGCAGTGAGTGAGTCAATTACCGAGAGAGTGAGTGACCGAGCGGGAGAGTGAGTGAGTGAGTGACCAAGAATGTGGGCTGACCAAGCGAGCGAGTGAGTGAGTTACCGAGAGAGTGAGTGAACGAGTGGGAGAGTGAGTGAATTACCGAGAGAGTGAGTGACCGAGCGGGAGAGTGAGTGAGTGACCGAGCGAGAGGGAGCGATCGAGTGACCAAGAGTGTGGGCTGACCGAGCGAGCGAGTGAGTGAATTACCAAGAGAGTGAGTGACCGAGCGGGAGAGCGAGTGAGTGACCGAGCGAGAGGGAGTGAGTGAGTGACCAAGAGTGTGGGCTGACCGAGTGGGCGAGTGAGTGAATTACCAAGAGAGTGAGTGACCGAGCGGGAGAGTGAGTGAGTGAGTGACCGAGCGAGAGGGAGTGAGCGGGCGATGGAAGCCCTCGGCAAGGCTGGTCTCGTGTGGGGGAGGAGGTGAGCGACCCTCACATGCCCCGGCTGTTCCGTGCGCTTAGGCTGCGTCCCCTGGACGTGGAGTTCATGCAGCACCTGAGCAAGGTGGTGAGCGTGGTGCCCGTCATCACCAAGGCGGACACGCTCACGCTGGAGGAGCGGCATCTCTTCCGGCAGAGGGTACGTTACGCGCACGCAATAACTCGCACACACGCGGACGCACACTCACGATTGAGGGCAAGTGCTGTTAGCGAGCACGTTTTAGGGTCAGAAGTTTCAAGTTTCAAGTTTCATTTATTAGGTATAGCCCTGTGAGCCATTCGGCTCTTGAATCGGGTGCAACCGCAACAAAGAAAAAACAAAAACATGAACAAGAAAACATCTTAAAATGACTATGTGCAAACAGAAAATCAGCAAAATATTGCAGAAAAAGCACCGTACACCATTCCAGTGGGATGCAAGTCAAACAACAACAACCACAAGACAACTTAGATCAAGGCCATCAGTCTAACTCTGTACTACAACAAACAAACATGGCCAAACCGCAAAACTTTTCAAAAATCACCAAAATAAAGCCATAAAAGCAATGAAACTGTGATCATAGGAACTGTGACCGAATTTTCACAATAAACGACGTGAACAACATGTATTACCAAAACCCTGCAGCCATAGCTGGCTGCATGAGTCACTCCACAACAGCAGGAGCATCAGTCGGAGTGTCAACATTTTTCAATGCACCTTTAAGATCAGCACACGGGGTGGGGGGGGGTGTGGCCTGTGCTAAGACAGGCCTGCTTTGTCTCCCCAGTGCTGGTGATTACACAGTGCAGGAGGAACTAATTAAAGGACAGGTCGAACCTAGGGGAAGCCCAGGACTGGTTCAGATAATCGACACTGATGCTAACTATGGCCAGGAATCAAACTAGGGCTGACTGGTTTGGCCACTTGGTATTATGGGCCTTTGGGGTTGCGCTCAGCCTTTAAGAAAATAAATTGCATGGCTTTAATCAGTGCTTGCTTAACGGCACTTTCCTAAACAGTCCGTACAGCTATACGTGGGAAATGTACCTTAGTTACAGCTCCGTACTGATTGTATATCTACAGAGTGCCACTGGCAGTATTTTCCGTGAAGGTGCATAGTTGGGATAGGATCCTGTCAGATCGGTATCTCCGCCCGTGACTCGTGGGGCTTCCTATGATTGATTTGCACGGACAGAAAAATTGCAAACAAAGAATGTTAAGTGCGCGATCAAACGCATCTCTGCTGCTAAAAGGTACGAGGGCAATATTTACGGCGTGGAGGCTGTGGCGATAACACGCTGGACCTATCAGAATCTGATACTTTTGTTCGGCGCATTCGCTTGCGTTGTCCAAACTTGGCGGCCAGGGCGCGCTCATTTCAACATCAACATTCGAGCGCGGTCAACCCAGCGCTGGGGGTCGCCATGGTTTTTGGGGCAAGCATTCTCGGCGCCAGACTTAATACAGGCAATGCCATTCCTCTTAAAGCAAACACTTTTAAAAAGAGGCACGCAGTAAACATGCCCGAGGCACGCGGAATCAGATGGCAGGAAAATTGCGGAACGAGAAGGAAACGTGTGCAGCGTGAGTGAAAGTGGCACAAAAAAAATGAATTGGACAATTGAAGTGGATATTAAGCAGGCCAAATAATGTAACATACATACCTCTGGAATAAAGTTTCTGTCTACGAAGCCAGGCTTTGCATGGCCATTCAATCTAAAATAACTGCAATATGTGGCAAATGTACAAACATATATGGGATGTGCGGCTGAAAAATGGACATAGGCCAATGGCATTGTGGTTAGAATGCCCAGCGCTCAGTCGGAAAAGTGTGAGGTCTCCGATGTGTTCTCTGGTTATACGGCGTGTTTTTTGGCAAGATGTTCCATAATTCGCCCCACATGCTGGGAGTTTCTTCGGGAACTGAATAATTCTGTATTCACTTCCTGAAAAAGGTTGCCAGCACGTGTAGTGCATAAATGGGACATCACGAAACACGCGGTACAACCAGAAAACTCGCGCAAGAGTTAAAGAGCGCAACGGCGATAAACCGTGCATTCATATTCCTGCTGGGAGTCACCTCAGCCCATGAATTGATCTTCTCGGAGCAATAAAATAGGTGCAGATTTTTTTTGTCAATAGTGGCCATAATAAAATGAATAAGTAATATTTTCAAAAACTTTTTTTAAAAACGCGCCTTAATGAAATGTACCCTATTCGTAATGGCAGAACTCCACGACTCCAGGAAGTGGCCGCAAAGCTTGCCATAACGTAAGGGGCCGTGGTGATTTACAGGCAACGTCAGTTGAGCGTGGACAATTAGACCCAAGCCGAAACATAACTTATAAAAATAATGTAAAAAAATGATATATTTTTTTATTTTTAATGATAGAATATAGTATTGTCATCAGTATGACATAACTATATACCAATTTTGAAGTCGATACCACATTGGGAAGTGGGTAAAAACTTGAGTCACAAGATTTGAGGATACAACAACAACAGACAGAGTGAGTTAATAGAAAGCGTGTTAAAATAATGTTTAAAAATATATCTTTTTTATTTTTTATGATAGAATATAGTATTGTCATCAGTATGACATAACTATACCACGTTTGCAGTCGATACCACATTGGGAAGTGGGTTAAAATTGAGTTACAAGATTTGAGGACACGACAACAACAGACAGAGTGAGTTAATAGAAAGCGTGTAAAAAGATCCAAAGCCAGACAGCGTAGGACAGGCAGTGTAAGATCACAAACGAGGGCTTGGACGATTGAGATCTAGCGGGGGGGGGAAAGCGATGGCAAAACAAAGTGCGGTGACCCCGTGACCTCGTGTTGAATGACGTCACTGCATGACGTCACGTTTGACCTGTGTGCAGATTCAAGCGGACCTGGTGGCCCACGGGATCGACGTGTACCCCCAGCGCGAGTTTGACGAGGACGAGCAGGGCCGCCTGGAGAACGCCGAAGTGAGGGTAAGCTACGGCGGGAGCATAATAACAAAAACGTAAAAACAAACACATCAAAATGTATTCATATACGTATGTTGAACTTCTTTCGTGCCGTATGTAGCCAATCGTGCTAATCGGAGGCGCAGGGAATATTTTTTTATTCATAATAAAGTTTTTTGCATTACATCGCGTACGATTAAATATGTCGTTAACCCACCAAAAGACTGACTATGACAGTGCTGTATTTAATAGCGAGTTTTAATAGAACGCTATGTATAGTAAGGTGGCACGTTGACAACTTGACAGAAGCCGTTATGACCTGATGCAGCTAATTGTAATGTTTCGTAGCATCGAGCAAAGTGGAGTCACAACATCTGTTGACTCCTGCTGTCTCTAGAGTGACAGCGAAATGGAACGGCTCATTTCGCTACATTAAAATTATCCGAAACGATGCCGCAATTTGCTCTCCACCGACTTTGCCCGTTGCTGCCAGCTCTTTATTTACATGTGTATATTCATCTTCTTGGTTCTTTTGGTAAAGTCACGTAGAAGGGAAATAATAAAATAATAAAAATAAAACATAATAAAATATTTCTCACGACGCAAGTGCTGTTAGCGAGGCCTCATGACTCATGAGGGGGTGTGTAGCCAACACCACGCTCGGGCGCCTTTGTCTCCCCAGTGGCGATGTTTACACATTGCACCGGTACTCATTTGAGCCTGAGTCGACCTAGGGGAGGCGCAGGAGCCATATCAGATAATCGTCACCGGTGTTGGCCGTGAGCGGGAATCGAATTCGGGTCGCCAGGTTCGTAGCGCTATCCGCTGCACTCCCGCTCCCCAAATTATGAATAATATTGGTCGCGAAAGTCTACGCGTTGCAATGCCAGTGTCACTTCTCGCTGCTGGTTAACGCGACTTACCTCGGACTTGCCCATCCAGGTGGTGTTTCGCCGGGAATGTTTGACCATCAGTCATGAAGACACGTGCACACGTGCGCACGTGCGTAATGATCATTATTTTTCTTCTTCCACGAATAAAAACAACTCGTTGAGGATAAACTAAGCATACGAATACCTTCGCAAACAGTGTGTTAGGAATTGAAAGTTACAAAAGGCAACGAGTAATGTTTTAGGATTTTATGAGTCAGTGTGCAGTATATGCCAAGCACACACACGCGCATTAAATCCCCCAATAGCCAATTTAAAGCAATGTATCGAAGATCCTAAAGGTAATGGGAGAAACGGCCAAAGCCTTTCCGCGAGGCTGTGTTGTTTTAATAACGGACGAAAGATGGGCACGGCTTCCCCTTCACAGAATGATCAATGGGACGTGAATTTAATTTATTTCACCGCCTTGTAGAGTGCGGGACATTCCGAGCTGAGCGCCGCGCACCTGCCGAAGTTGCACGAGGAATGTTGGAGTTGCGTACGAATGGGATATTTACCGTTAGACTTTCTGTTCCGTCCAGCGGTGTGAGAGGAAGGAAGGGAAGGCGCCCCTTTTACAATTGAAGAACCCATGAAGACATTTAATTCGTAAATATAATAGATTTACTTCTGCCCGGTCGTGTAAAAACATATTTCACTAAGATGCATCCAGCTGATAAATTTGGTCACGTTTCTCTATAAAGACAAATTTCAGATTGAATTGGGCACGTACCATTTTTTTTAATTACAGGCATTCATTAGCCTGTAATGGTGAGGTAAAGTGTGGGTGCTCCCAAGACATCTGGCCAGCATGGAATAGTCGGCCAAAATTAAAAATCACAGCGACTTTTGGCTCACCATCGAACAGAGACGCGCATTCAGATGCGCTTCTGTGTCTGTCTGGAACGCTTTTCCTGCTGATATTAGTAAGCCACCATAGCTATGCACTTTTTAATATAAATGAACTCATTTCTTTACCACTACTTTTTGTGTTTAGTTTGTTGTTCTTCCCCCGCACCTAACGCACGGTGCGAAATAATTCTAACATACACACAAAATACACTCTAAGCGAAGGTCCTTTTACTCATTAATTGTACGTTGAAGCTTCCACCCTTTCTGGCATCTGAGCTCTTAGAAGAGTTCAATTCTTGTTTCCGTGTGTCGAGCGTTGTATTTCTTACGGTGGCTCACGATTGGAGCAATCATCTTTTTCGAACTATAAAAGTCCCTGTTTCACGTATTTTTTTTATTTGATTCAGATACGCATAATTTTTCGATTTAAAGCTTTCGTGACTGCAGGGATTCATCTTCTTGGTTCTTTCGGTAAAGTCATGTAGAAGGGAAATAATAAAATAATAGCAATAAAACATAATAAAATCATTCTCACGACGTTTCGGCCACAACGCAAGCAGCCGTCCTCAGGTGAAGAACAGGGCTGTCGGGAAGACAGCGTCTGAATGAAACACCCCAGACTTGGAGCGTATATTTAAGCTGGGGTGTTTCATTCAGACGCTGTCTTCCCGACAGACCTGTTCTTCACCTGAGGACGGCTGCTTGCGTTGTGGCCGAAACGTCGTGAGAATTATTTTATTATATTTAAGTTTTATTATTTTATTATTTCCCTTCTACGTGACTTTACCGAAAGAACCAAGAAGACAGATACGCATAGTTCGTTTATCGGCAGCTCGCCGCGTGCGCTCGGGTTTTAGTGCAGCTGCTCCTTACTCTTCCAAGAGCTCCTCCTAGCGGGAGGCCCTTTGGTCAGCAGTGGCGTGAGCAAGCATTTGCAGCGCTGCCCCTTAACCATGTCACCTCTGCCACAGACACCTGGCAAGAGCTCCTTTGTGTGCGGCCAGCAAATGGAGGATTGCCACCTTGAAAAAAAAAGTACAGACGCGCCGTAACTTATAGCGCAACTTCAATTTAAATTCCTCAGCCACGTAGAAAGCGAGTCATTTCTTTAGACAGGCGTGATTTATTTATGTATTTATTGTGTGTGTGTGTTATGTCACTCGTTTATTTCGAGTTAGTGTTGCTTACCCCCCCGCCTCGCCCCGCTCACCATCGCGGATAATGTACGCGGATTTTCCCGTCCTCGGGAAATAAAAATGCATTTCTTGCTCTTCACGTATGATAAAGTATCTGACGCAAAGTGCCCTCCCAGCTTATCTATTTGCCCTCTATGTATCTCTTGTGAAGCGCCATCACTGGTAGGTACGGCGGAGGGGTTATTGAATTAAGAAAAAAATTGACACGGGGATCTTTTAAAATTACAGGAAGGGAATTCACATTCCGGGTACGGAGAGCAACTTGCGTTGGTATTTTTTTTTGCAGGTGCCCGTACTCAATCACGAGCCAATTAGGACATTCATGCGATGTAATTAATGAAGTGGCTGCACGTGTATCTCTGCTCTGGGGGGGGGGGGGGGGGTCAAGGTCTTTGCGCAGCACGCATCAGCTCTGGAACAAATCTGAGCCCGGAGGAATGTGTTGGAGGGAAAAAAGATAGACGCATTTGAAGAAGGTTTTTTCTGAGAACTCCGTTCTTCACGACTATACCACCATGCTCCGCCTTTCCTCGTTGACCAATTTACTCCCCACACCCACCCGCCCATTCAAATATAAGTTCACTAGTTCTACGCTGCACGCGCCCGATTATTGTTAAACACGTCCCCACGTGACGCGCTAATGAATGTTGAACTTAGGAATCGTGCTAATTGGATGTGCGGGGGAAACGATTAACGCCGTTTTTGTACGTATGTGCGTGTATTTGTATGTATGTCTGTACGTGTATTTGTATGCATGTACGTGTATTTGTTAGTGAATGGCTCAAATACCACTTGATAGGGAAATTGGAACCGCGGTTTCTGCACTTTGCTCCAATACCAATGACCCGAGTGAAATGTCTGGGTATGTACAACGTCATTGGCAAGTGGTACCTGAATCTGTCCTGCAACCTGCTCTTGGTCAAAATGAGTAACTGCCGCCATGTGTTAAACATCAACACTTCGGATACAATTTTGGCCTCGTGTGTTTATTGGCCGACACCATTGCCATGTGCGAAGCGTCAGTGCTAATAGGTGTTCGCTCGCACTGCAGCGAACGTTTGGATTTGGGTGCGTTTCGTTTTCACAGTCGGTGATGTGCCACGCGGACTGTGCTGTGCTTATCAGATCTTGGAGTGTTGAGCCTGGACAATTGCTAGTGTGGTTAATTGGAGGCACGAGCCAAGCAAGGTGTTATGAGGCTATTGCGTGGGCCTACGTGATGGGTCGGCCAAGAGCAGTGTGGCACAACTCCGTGCCCGCCTTTACCAGCCAGCACTGAACGGGCTTTGGTGAAGTATGGTCAAATGACCCCCACAACCTCGTGGGGCATTGAGAGGGCCTCATCCAACAGTATCTTGATGACCGGGCCGTGTGCGTGTGTCCACATTTAAATCCCATCACAAAGAACGCTTTTTTTAAATTGACCTTCCTAGGTTCTGTTTTTTTACATGGTTGTTTGTTGTTACGTGATTTTATAGGATGATCAGTCGTAATAATTGTGTACATTTATCAACATCGTTAAAACAAAGCACAAGGGATATGTATGCCAGCCAAATGAATAGTTAACCGATTATAAAGCCCATAAAAAAATGATTTCTCTGAACAAGAAGGTTCTCGTGCAAAGATCGAACGATGGGGATTGCCGTGTCTCTCCGTCCATTCCTTCGCTCTGTTTCGTTCCCTCCCTCTCGCAGGAAAAGATTCCATTTGCGGTGGTGGGCAGCGATCGTGAGTACCAGGAGAACGGCAGACGAGTGCTGGGACGCAAAACTCGCTGGGGCCTCGTAGAAGGTAACGCGAACCCACGGACAGACAATTAAAACCCGAAGAAACCAAAGACGTCCGCCTAATTGCCTTTTATCTCTTTTCACATTCCGATGGCGTACGCGTACGTCGTCAGTTTTTCTTCCGATTCCGTTTCCGGTGACGGTTTCGATGACGTACGTGGACTGCTTTTGAAGTTTGTCTTCCGATTCATTTATGTAATTAGGGCTGTAACTTTTTAATTCCCGGCAAACACTGTCACGTGTGTCGGTTCAACTGAAAACCATAAGTCTAATTCCAAGTTAAAGACGAGGCAGAGTATTATGATGTTGTCTTGGTGCCGTCATTGGGTGTCCAGGCTCAGACCATGGGCTCACTTCGCTCAGTCATGGGGGTGGGAGGGGGTGGCTCAACTGTTCTTGCCTCGAATGATCTGACCCCTGAACTACTGAGCCACCACAACCGCTTCTGATTCCTTGACTGTGGTAAATGCACGCAATTCAATATCGAATGAGCGTGCGTTTTCGGCAAATAAGGTGAGACTGCGGGATGATGGCACCGTCGATACCGATGGCGGTCAGTCGACATCCAATGAGCATCAGCGTATTCCTAATTGGGGATGTTAACGTGGTTCACCGTTTTTGCCACTGAACGACCATTAACGCGCGACTCTTTGAACCCGTTATTCTTGGTTCTTTCGGTAAAGTCACGTAGAAGGGGAAAAAAAAAACATTATCACGACGTTTCGACTGCAACACAAGCAATCATCACCACACCTGATGATGATTGCTTGTGTTGCAGTCGAAACGTCGTGAGAATTTTATTGTTTTATATTTTTTTATTATTTCCCTTCTAAGTGACTTTACCGAAAGAACCAAGAATATGAATCCCTGCAGTCACGAAAGCTTTAAATCAACATTTCTTTGAACCCGCGTTGTTTTTGTTTTGTTTTGCAGTCGAGAACATTAACCACTGTGAGTTTGCCCTGCTGAGAGATCTCCTCATAAGGTAAAGAAACCACAATCAAGTTCCACCTCAGCGCCGCGCTCACTCGAGCGGGATTAAGTCGACGAGCCAAAATTACATTTGTTACTGTAAAAAAAGAAAGCGAGAGAGAGCCCGGTGGTGATTACGAGCCAGCGTGATATTAAACAGCTTCCTACCGACTAAGTTCCTGAAACGCAGCATCATTGCAGTGGGGGTAGCTAATGGAAACCCTCTTGGGGATTGCAAACAAAATTCAAGTAATTGATGATTTTTCAGGGCCAGACCAAACACACCTTGAAGTCTCGCTGTTTCCATGGTGAGTGGAGGTACCGGTGTGGCAAAATTGCCAAATATTTATATAAATCCGTGGTAACTATTGACCTGAGTCTGCAAAAGTTGATTATTTGATTTGCTCCTGTGTTTAATGTCAGTGTGTGTATCTGGGTTTCTGGCCAACCACTCCATTGTGTTCCATTCCCGCCTTCAGAGGCACTGCTCACTGACAGCACTTGTCCCAACAGTCTGTTAAGGCTATACGGGGGATCGTTGTCGTTGTGTGTATATGTGTAGAATGTGGGGAGTGGTAGTGTTTGTGGTGAGTGCAATGCACTCCGAGTTTGATTCCAGTTGATGGCCAACATCATTGACGAATATCTGAACTGGTCCTGGGTCTTCCCATCAGAACTGGGGAGACAAAGGTGATTAGGAGTGGTGCTGGCCACCCACCTCCTAACAGCACTTGTCCCAACAACCTGTTAAGGATATATGGGAGATCTGTTTTCACGTCGAGTGATGATGGTGTTGTAGTTTAGCACCAAGCCCAGGCCATGCACATGATTGACACGTGTTATCTAAATTGTGCTTGGGCCTCCTTAATTCGACTCAGCCTAAAATAAGTAGCGTGTTACCATGTTTGATACAATGTTTAATAGTCACTCGCTAACAGTGTTTGTGCCAGTAATCTGCACAAATTGTGAATGAGACATTGGTCAAACCCAGGACGTATGAAGCTCAAATGCATGAATGTATGGACACGTCTATTGCACCAGTTTATTGACTTCATCGTCATCATCGGCCATGGTCAATCCACTACAAAATGAAGGCCTTCACAAGCTGCTGCCATCTCTCACGATCCTCCGGTGTAATAATGCAGAGGACCTCCATATGGAGCTGATGTAATTTACCATCATCCCTTCTCCCACCATCCCTTCTACCGGCCAGCATCCCTCCGTGCCTCATTATATTTTGATAACTGACTCTTTGATGAAAACCGCCCGTCTGCCGTGCCCCCCTTATTTTGGCTCTGCTCACCTCCCATGCCCTCGGCTCCATTAGGCCAGCCCCCCCCCCTGTTGCCACCGCCAGTTCATCTCAACTCAACCGGTGATCGCACCCTCTCCTTTGTTGCCCCTGGGGTTAAGAACTCCTCTTCATTCGTTGTTCACGTTGCTCATGGCCGGTG
This sequence comes from Lampetra planeri, assembly GCF_965212315.1. NCBI lineage: Eukaryota > Metazoa > Chordata > Hyperoartia > Petromyzontiformes > Petromyzontidae > Lampetra > Lampetra planeri. The sequence continues at coordinate 6,304,289 of NC_136141.1, forward strand.
ACACGGCCAAGTGGGTGGCGCATTCGTCGATTGCTGCAGAGGTTCGCGGTTTCGAATCCAGCGGGCACCTGATTATTTCTGCGGGTGTTATTACCGTAGTCTGCTTCACTCACAGTCGATGTTAAGGATTGCCTGGCGTCCAGAGGAGGCCATTGTGTGCCACCACCAGGGTTAGATTCTTCCAAATAGCACAGGTCACTCTTGCAAATGAGACCCATCCTGGTCTCTTCAGTTCGCTCCTGTTTGAAGTCCTTGCCCCCAAATCGGCTTCTTCTCCTCCTCCATATTCAACATCTCCCATGCCTTTCATACTCTATGGTAGCCCCTCCTCATCGACACAAAATTACCTCCCTACCTTCACCCACACAATTCGATGGTGGCATTTTTAATCAAATAATCAAAGGATCTTTCGATTTAAAGCTATCGTAACTGCGGGGATTCATCTTCTTGGTTTTTTCGGTAAAGTCACGTAGAAGGGTAGTAATAAAATAAAGTAAATAAAAAACAGAACAAAATGAAACATTATTATATTATTTAATATATATATATTTAATTATTTTATTACTTCCCTTCTACGTGACTTTACCGAAAGAACCAAGAAAATCAAAGGATCGTCACGTGCCTACCGATCGCACACCCCCCTCCCCCCCCCTCCCCCCCCCCCCCCGGCTGATTCTGCGACCTTCGAGATTCGTGCTGGACGATGACTCTCCTCTCCCCATGCCCCGCTTCCCTTCTTCTTGACCCCCCCCCTCCCGTGAACCCCAACTAAAGGTCACACATGGAGGACCTCAAAGACGTGACCCACAGCATTCTGTACGAAACGTACCGGGTGCGGCGCCTCAACGAGACCAACGGCATGGCGGCCTGGAAGTCTCCCTCCAACGGCCACCGGGAGAAGGATGGCGGGGACCTTGCGGAGAGCAGCATCTAGACCTCGAGTCGCCCCCGGACCTTTTAATCGCACGCGTTCGTCGCCGAGGAGCGCAAGTGACAAATGCTGGAAGCCCATCACCACCACCACCCACCACCCACCCACCCCAGAAGCAGTGCCAAGTCTTCAACCGCGGTCTGATGGAAACGAGGGCCACGTGCTCACAGCGGGCAGTGTTGCGGGTTCTTTTGAGCGTGGTGAGCACTGGCAATGGGAGTCGATGGGGGGAAAATGTGATCGAGGTTGGTGCACTGAACATCTGTGACAGATTTCAAGAATATCAAACCAGACGGCTTAGGAGATATCTGAAGCCTCTAACAAAAAGGCGTGAGCGTCGGAGCAGAAAAATATTATTTTCATGCAAAGTAGAAAAATGTCAAGATTTGGAAGATTTCTGTTCCTTGGGGCCAGTTTAAATGGGAATTTCTTGCCTGGCCGCCAAAGTTATAGACATAGAGAAAAAAAAAACCCAGCCAGCTATCTGAAATGTCAAAATAAAATAATCTTTTCAACCATCGACTGCCCATAAACGCCAACAAAGCAAGTGCGTATTTTCAGTGGCGACCTAAAATAAACGGAGAAAAGGCATCTCTCAACCTGACCTTTTTTGGCGAAAGAGCTCGCAACGAAAGCAAAGAAAGTGCCACCGGAATCTCACGCAAAAACACTGCTTGTTACTTCATAAGGAGGCGCGTCTTTTTCGTACGTTTAAAACACGTGGAATTAAATAACGCCGCGGCATGCGCAACGCTAAACCCTTTTGGGAACGGGGATGAGATTAAGTGGCACTGACGTTAAACGGAGTTAAACCAGCGTAATTACATGCCGAGGCGTCACATTGGATATTTTTTACCCCCCTGCCGTGGCTGGCTCGGTGTTCAAACGATTTCCCAACAAAGTGACGTTTCATCGCTTGCTCCGGCGGAGGCGTCGGTGGAATTATATTTGGAGTTTCGAGCGAGCAAGATGGCGAGCCGTTTAACGAGCCGCGTTGTGAAATAACAAAACACGGGAAAGGTTTATAACCATCGCAGATAGTCTCCATTCAGTATATCCGTAACTTCTGATTGAAATGAATAATTAATTGTACGTTGAAGCTTTTCTTTTCTAGCATCATGAGTTCTTGGAGGAGTTAAATCGTTGTTCCCGTGGGTCGAATGTTGTATTTGTTAAGTAGGCTCACGATTGGAGTAATGATCTATATTCGAACTCTAAAAGTCTCTAATACGGCGAAGTAACTGTTTAAATATTTTTTTTATTTTATTCAGATATGCATAGTTGATTGGCAGGTCGCCGCACAGGCTGGGGTTAAGTGTGGCTACTCCCACCTCTTCCAAGAGCTCCTTCTAGTGAATGCCCTTTGGTCAGCAGTGGCCTGAGCAAGCAATTGCAGGGGCTGCACCTTTACGCATATGACTTTAAACATTGTTTAATGTGACCACTAAAACTGTCTGAGCTGAAGCATTTCCCCCTTTTCTTGTTTTTTCACGAATTCGCCGTCACAAATGCTCGTGTCTGCAAAGGGCAAATGTCATTTCACCCGTTGGTATGAACGCTTTAGCAAGTGCCAAAATGAATACGGCACCGTATTTGCATTGTGCGCACAACAGACGGTCGACCATAAAAAAAAGTGAAATGCAAGTTGTGTAAACTACGCGGACCGGCATTTTCCTAGAAAATTTCACAATGCACGTTGAGATGGGATGGATACAGATTTTAGTTTCACCGTCCTAGGCAAATACATCCCTTCACAATAACATTCCTGTTTTGACATTTACCATGATTGAATTTTCTCTTTGAAACATTTTTTTTTGCTGTTTTGTAAAGCGTGGCTTTTATTTTGGCAACACGGTAATTTTGCGGACGTATGTTTACGGAAGTATGTTTACTTCTGTATAGACAGCGAATTAAGTTACATGAGCAATTTGAACAATTGTATGCAACCGGGAGGAGTGTCTAATGCAGATTTCTTGAGTAACATCAGTTGAATAGAAGGAGGGCCATGATCCCCAGCATCTTTGAGAAAGGCCCCTTTGCACGCGGAGAGAAAGAGAGAGTTTACTTCATATATATATGTTTTACTTTCATTCAAACTACAGCGCGCGCACGCATTAATGCCACTCTAATTTCTCGACAAAGTTTGCCAATGTCAGAGGCTAACATTTAAAGAGTATCTCCCTCACGTGATTTTCTCACAATTTAAACGGACGGCGGTAAACGGTGAAAGGGCAACACTCTCTGACGGCACTGTGATCGTTTTTGAAATGCTCTCTCTCTCTGTTGCGTTCTGCCGATGGTACTTGCGCGCAAGTCATCATCATCATCATCAAACTCTATGGGTAGAAAGCCCGTCCGTAGGTGCCCACTGCATGTTTTTGCGTAAGTACAGCAGCCAATATTCACGTTCAGCTTCCTCGCTAAACATCACGAGGCTAACATTTTTTTCCCCCCTTGTCAGCATTTCTAATGAAACCTTTTCTGTTGTTGTTTTACAAAGGGGATGAAACACACTTTTTTTTGTATGATAACATGTTTTATATATATGTATGCTTATGCATAGGGGTTGTGCGTGATGTTCGCTCGCAATAATTCATTTTAAAAAATGTTAATTATTACGAATAAAAAAAAATAATACAATTTAAAAATAGCTGCAGGCCTTTTTTAAGGGGGGTGAAAATTCCTATTAAAGAGATTTTCTTATCAAATATATTTTTAAATGTATACGACTCGGTGCTTTGTTGTTGTGTAACCTCTGTAATTTGAAGCATATTGGTTAGTAAAGCATCATTTAACAAAAACACGTTGCATAAGTCGCACTGTGAGTCCACATTACGATGTATGGTATATCATTGTTTTTACGCCATCATTGTGATGTTAACGAATGTTATAAATGCATCTACTTTTTTTCGTCTGAAAATAACCAAATCACAACTGGCTTTCCATTAGTCGTGACCGTGCCAACTTAAGAACATCTATACGTCTCAATTCATTCAACAAAAGTATCCCATGTAACATAGAGTATATATCAGTATTTTAATTCTTACTTTTGCCACGTTTATAGCACAGGTATACGTTCACGGTTTTTTTTCCTTTCTTCTTTCTCCCTATGGTTATTTGCACTTTCTTAAAGGCTTTGGCTAGGGCCAGAGTGATGGAATGTTGCTTGGAATTTTTCAGAGCGAATAATGCCACCTACTGACAGCTTAAAATATGTTCCTCGTGGCAGGAGCAAAAAAACGCTCCCACGTGCAAACTGCCCAAACCCGAGTGTCAACACAGGGCCGCTTCGCTACAGGTCTACGTGCGTGGTCGAATATTTTAGTCCAAATTGTACATACACTTCGTTGTGCTACCACCACCACCACCACGTAATACTTCTCACAAATGTACCTAACAAACGCAAAAGGTCCGAGCCTTCCCTTGTCCTCGACAATGCAATTGGCCATCAATAACAATAACGCCGTTCGCTCACTCGAGATTCACGGTGAGTTTGATGTCGGGCGTGGCGGCTCGTATGAAGGGGGGTTTGCCCTGGAAATGTAGCCTGCAAATTCAAAGATGCACCGGTGAGCTGGTATATTTCGGTGAGTCATGGCAATGCAGGGCAAACTGCAGGCTGGTTTTCGTGCTGAGGATGTCAAATCGTTTAAATCGGGGGGGGGGGGGGGGGGTAGGTGTAAACTGGCAAGGGCCGATGTGTGACGAGCCCAAGTCTCTGACAGCTTGTACACAACGCCCGGCCCATTAGATGCGTAATGAGTGTAACAGCAGAAATCCCTGCCTCTGCCAAGACACTTCTACGCTCGGTCGGGATTTTTGTTCCTTAACGAAATTGGACAGCTTTGATTTTTATTTTCTCTCTTCTACAAATGCCCTTTTTTGGCAATTTTCTATCCGCTGCTGAACGCCCATACACGAACGGGTTTAAAGACCGTCGTGAAATAGCGGCGGTTCGCCGAGTGGGCGGTAACCAGTTGAGTCTGCGCACAGCGAACGCGCTTGCGTGTGTGCGTGGCAAAGAGCGCGCAATCAACGTCGATCATTGTGTGTGCAGCTCTATGTGCCAATCCACGGTGACATGAGAGCCACCCCCTCCCAAACCGTGCACGTGTTGGGGCTGGTGGAAGGCGAGGAGCATAGACGCGGCAGCGTGGTAGAGTACAACAATGGATCTTTGTTTGTTGTTGCCGTAGTGCCTTTCGCTGCCCTACGTTGCCCCTGATGAATGATACTTTACGGGAATGCCCTCGAGCCAGCATCATTGACCGGTGCATCGCGGATCATGGAGCATTTCCACCTCCCCCCACCCCCTACGGTGTTAACAGCCACATCGTGATGGGCGAGTAAACCCGCGCAACTGATTGGACGTCTGTCAAAAGGAGCTTTATAGCTCATGGGATTCCTCCAGCATGAATAAATATTACGATTCTGAAACAGTGGTTCACTCCTTACTCTTTGGTTCGTTCGGTAAAGTGACGTAGGTATGAAAAAATATATGTTTTTTAAATCACGACGTTTCGGGCGCAACACAAGCGTCCGCATCGCCCGAAACGTCGTGATTACATTTATTTCATTTTATTTTTTATACCCACGTGACTTTACCGAAAGAACCAAAGAGTATGGATTTCTGCAGTCACGAAAACTTCAAATCTGGAGTGGTTCCCTCCCTCGAAATATTCTCTCCCAAAATGTGGGTGCGGTGTCCATGTGGTCTATTCGGCGCGACAGATGGCTTAATTCGCTCACCTGAAGGGCAAGAGATCCACATATGCTGTACATAAGGTATACGCAAAAACAATTTCTTCGCTTCTTTATCCGTGCATAGTTTAACGAAGCAATTATACAAAGGAATACTATTGCCACTGGATAGGCACACGCGTATGTACTTTAAGTAAGGCACGATAGGACGTCAAGTACTGTGTTTGGACACTCGCTATATCGATACCGGCACATTGCATTAGAGGTCACGCGAGTTTATCCAGCGCTGAACTCGGATGTTTACGTCTGACTATAACGATTGCATTTCATTTGCCATTGAATATTGAATACGTCTGTACTCCCGTCTAAAAATTGTGTTCCTGCTTTCATTACAGAGGCTTATGTGATTTGTCTTTTTTGTATGGAAGGAGGTGAGTTGGAGGGCCGGTGGCGGAGCGGGGGTGGGGGTGTATGGGATTGATGTTTTGTTATATTCATCAACTTTTTTTGTCTCGACGTACAGTTAAACCCGCGATCGTAAACAAACAAAAAAAAATTGGTTCACATTTACGTTTATATATGAAAACACAAATAATGAATAAATAAAATCCTGTACGTGTGTGTACATGCTTGCTTTATCAATGGAATATGTTAGTAACCGGATGATGATGATGATAAAAATTCTATTTGTTGTACGTCCACCACACTCTGCCTTCTGATATTAGGAAGCCACTGAAGCTAAGCACTTTTAAATCAAGATTGAAAACGCCTTTTTTTCGAACTGCCTTTTGTGTTTAGTTTATTGTCCTTCCCCCACACCTCCGATTGGCACGGTTAGCTACGTACGGTGCGAAAGAAAAGCAGCATACATAAATACATACGTATAGTGGAGTCGTGTATGCATTTTTCCTGCCAGTCGTGGCTACACACGCCTGTAATAACACATTCCTGCGGAGGGAGCTGGTAGGAACGTTGGGTTGCTCGGTCAATGGGCAGGGTCCGCGGCGGCGTGGTGTATTCCGCAAATAGGACGGACACAAGCCGGCGTGAGTAGGTTAAACGTTGAGTTTTATAAGGGCACCACGGGGTGACCAGCCCCCCCCCACTCCTCCCACCCCCACCCAGCCCCACCCTCCCCACCCAGCCCCTCCCCACCCAGCCCCTCCCCACCCTTCCCTCCCCACCCAGCCCCTCCCTCCCCACCCAGCCCCTCCCTGCACGACGGACACAATAATCCCCTGTGCGCTGGTGTAACCAGGAGCTTCCTACCAGTATAACATCGTGGTAGGCAGTGAGGGTTGGTGAATCACACAAACATTGTGAAACTCATCTTCTTGGTTCTTTCGGTAAAGTCAAAACATTTAATTCAGACGCTGTCTCCCCGACAGACCTGGTCTTCACCTGAGGACGGCTGCCTGCGTTGTGGCCGAAACGTCGTGGGAATTATTGTATTATGTTTTATTTTTATTATTTTATTATTTCCCTTCTACGTGACTTTACCGAAAGAACCAAGAAGATGAATCCCTGCAGTCACGAAAGCTTTAAATCGAAATTGTGAAACTCCCTTCTCGTGGGTGGGGGGGGGGTCAGGGAGCTGCCATATCCTAGCTCACCAGGAGAAGGCAATGCAGACATTTGTGGGGTCCACCTGTTCTGTCTGTATGGGGATAGAGTGTTTCCCCCTCGCACGCGTGGGGTTTCCCCGGGTTGCTCCGGTTTCCTCTCACATACAAAACACTCGTTAATTGGCCGCTAACACCTTAATATATATCGAGGAGCGTGGCTGCTGTTACTGCTCGTCTGTAATTTCTCGCACCTCTGAGTCGTTCTCTCTACCTCTCTTTGAGAGTGTGTGGCTACAGTGTGGCGCATTACAAGTTGATATTCCAGTCGACTTGTAATTACATCTAACAATTCCAGTAGTATTAATTACATCTTACAATGCCAGTACTATTAGTTACATCTAACAATGCCAGTAGTGTTAGTTACATCTTACAATGCCAGTAGTGTTAGTTACATCTAACAATGCCAGTAGTGTTAATTACATCTTACAATGCCAGTAGTGTTAGTTACATCTAACAATGCCAGTAGTGTTAATTACATCTTACAATGCCAGTAGTGTTAGTTACATCTAACAATGCCAGTAGTGTTAATTACATCTAACAATGCCAGTAGTGTTAGTTACATCTAACAATGCCAGTAGTGTTAATTACATCTTACAATGCCAGTAGTGTTAATTACATCTTACAATGCCAGTAGTGTTAGTTACATCTAACAATGCCAGTAGTGTTAATTACATCTTACAATGCCAGTAGTGTTAGTTACATCTAACAATGCCAGTAGTGTTAGTTACATCTAACAATGCCAGTAGTGTTAATTACATCTAACAATGCCAGTAGTGTTAATTACATCTAACAATGCCAGTAGTGTTAATTACATCTAACAATGCCAGTAGTGTTAGTTACATCTCACAATGCCAGTAGTGTTAGTTACATCTAACAATGCCAGTACTGTTAGTTACATCTCACAATGCCAGTACTGTTAGTTACATCTTACAATGCCAGTAGTGTTAATTACATCTTACAATGCCAGTAGTGTTAGTTACATCTCACAATGCCAGTACTGTTAGTTACATCTTACAATGCCAGTAGTGTTAATTACATCTCACAATGCCAGTAGTGTTAGTTACATCTCACAATGCCAGTAGTGTTAATTACATCTTACAATGCCAGTAGTGTTAGTTACATCTCACAATGCCAGTAGTGTTAATTACATCTTACAATGCCAGTAGTGTTAATTACATCTTACAATGCCAGTAGTGTTAGTTACATCTCACAATGCCAGTAGTGTTAATTACATCTCACAATGCCAGTAGTGTTAGTTACATCTCACAATGCCAGTAGTGTTAGTTACATCTAACAATGACAGTAGTGTTAATTACATCTAACAATGCCAGTAGTGTTAGTTACATCTTACAATGGCAGTAGTGTTAGTTACATCTTACAATGCCAGTAGTGTTAGTTACATCTCACAATGGCAGTAGTGTTAGTTACATCTCACAATGCCAGTAGTGTTAGTTGCATCTAACAATGCCAGTAGTGTTAGTTGCATCTCACAATGCCAGTAGTGTTAGTTGCATCTAACAATGCCAGTAGTGTTAGTTGCATCTCACACTGCCAGTAGTGTTAATTACATCTCACAATGCCAGTAGTGTTAATTACATCTCACAATGCCAGTAGTGTTAGTTACATCTTACAATGGCAGTAGTGTTAGTTACATCTTACAATGGCAGTAGTGTTAGTTACATCTTACAATGGCAGTAGTGTTAATTACATCTTACAATGCCAGTAGTGTTAGTTACATCTCACAATGGCAGTAGTGTTAGTTACATCTCACAATGCCAGTAGTGTTAGTTGCATCTAACAATGCCAGTAGTGTTAGTTGCATCTCACAATGCCAGTAGTGTTAGTTGCATCTAACAATGCCAGTAGTGTTAGTTGCATCTCACACTGCCAGTAGTGTTAATTACATCTCACAATGCCAGTAGTGTTAGTTACATCTCACAATGCCAGTAGTGTTAATTACATCTCACAATGCCAGTAGTGTTAATTACATCTCACAATGCCAGTAGTGTTAATTACATCTCACAATGCCAGTAGTGTTAATTACATCTCACAATGCCAGTAGTGTTAATTACATCTCACAATGCCAGTAGTGTTAATTACATCTCACAATGCCAGTAGTGTTAATTACATCTCACAATGCCAGTAGTGTTAGTTACATCTCACAATGCCAGTAGTGTTAATTACATCTCACAATGCCAGTAGTGTTAATTACATCTCACAATGCCAGTAGTGTTAATTACATCTCACAATGCCAGTAGTGTTAATTACATCTCACAATGCCAGTAGTGTTAGTTACATCTCACAATGCCAGTAGTGTTAGTTACATCTCACAATGCCAGTAGTGTTAGTTACATCTCACAATGCCAGTAGTGTTAATTACATCTCACAATGCCAGTAGTGTTAGTTACATCTCACAATGCCAGTAGTGTTAGTTACATCTCACAATGCCAGTAGTGTTAATTACATCTCACAATGCCAGTAGTGTTAGTTACATCTCACAATGCCAGTAGTGTTAGTTACATCTAACAATGCCAGTAGTGTTAATTACATCTCACAATGCCAGTAGTGTTAATTACATCTCACAATGCCAGTAGTGTTAGTTACATCTCACAATGCCAGTAGTGTTAGTTACATCTAACAATGCCAGTAGTGTTAATTACATCTCACAATGCCAGTAGTGTTAGTTACATCTCACAATGCCAGTAGTGTTAATTACATCTAACAATGCCAGTAGTGTTAATTACATCTAACAATGCCAGTAGTGTTAATTACATCTTACAATGCCAGTAGTGTTAATTACATCTTACAATGCCAGTAGTGTTAATTACATCTAACAATGCCAGTAGTGTTAATTACATCTCACAATGCCAGTAGTGTTAATTACATCTAACAATGCCAGTAGTGTTAATTACATCTTACAATGCCAGTAGTGTTAATTACATCTTACAATGCCAGTAGTGTTAATTACATCTTACAATGCCAGTAGTGTTAATTACATCTTACAATGCCAGTAGTGTTAATTACATCTTACAATGCCAGTAGTGTTAATTACATCTTACAATGCCAGTAGTGTTAGTTACATCTAACAATGCCAGTAGTGTTAATTACATCTTACAATGCCAGTAGTGTTAATTACATCTCACAATGCCAGTAGTGTTAATTACATCTCACAATGCCAGTAGTGTTAGTTACATCTCACAATGCCAGTAGTGTTAATTACATCTTACAATGCCAGTAGTGTTAATTACATCTTACAATGCCAGTAGTGTTAGTTACATATCACACTGCCAGTAGTGTTAGTTACATCTCACAATGCCAGTAGTGTTAATTACATCTCACAATGCCAGTAGTGTTAGTTGCATCTCACAATGCCAGTAGTGTTAGTTACATATCACAATGCCAGTAGTGTTAGTTACATCTCACAATGCCAGTAGTGTTAGTTGCATCTCACAATGCCAGTAGTGTTAGTTACATCTCACAATGCCAGTAGTGTTAGTTGCATCTCACAATGCCAGTAGTGTTAGTTACATATCACAATGCCAGTAGTGTTAGTTGCATCTCACAATGCCAGTAGTGTTAGTTGCATCTCACAATGCCAGTAGTGTTAGTTACATCTCACAATGCCAGTAGTGTTAGTTACATCTTACAATGCCAGTAGTGTTAGTTACATCTCACAATGCCAGTAGTGTTAATTACATCTTACAATGCCAGTAGTGTTAGTTACATCTCACAATGCCAGTAGTGTTAATTACATCTTACAATGCCAGTAGTGTTAATTACATCTCACAATGCCAGTAGTGTTAATTACATCTTACAATGCCAGTAGTGTTAATTACATCTTACAATGCCAGTAGTGTTAATTACATCTCACAATGCCAGTAGTGTTAATTACATCTTACAATGCCAGTAGTGTTAATTACATCTTACAATGCCAGTAGTGTTAATTACATCTTACAATGCCAGTAGTGTTAATTACATCTTACAATGCCAGTAGTGTTAATTACATCTTACAATGCCAGTAGTGTTAATTACATCTCACAATGCCAGTAGTGTTAGTTACATCTTACAATGCCAGTAGTGTTAATTACATCTTACAATGCCAGTAGTGTTAGTTACATCTCACAATGCCAGTAGTGTTAATTACATCTTACAATGCCAGTAGTGTTAATTACATCTTACAATGCCAGTAGTGTTAATTACATCTCACAATGCCAGTAGTGTTAGTTACATCTCACAATGCCAGTAGTGTTAGTTACATCTCACAATGCCAGTAGTGTTAGTTGCATCTTACAATGGCAGTAGTGTTAGTTACATCTCACAATGCCAGTAGTGTTAATTACATCTCACAATGCCAGTAGTGTTAGTTGCATCTAACAATGCCAGTAGTGTTAGTTGCATCTCACAATGCCAGTAGTGTTAGTTGCATCTAACAATGCCAGTAGTGTTAGTTGCATCTCACACTGCCAGTAGTGTTAATTACATCTCACAATGCCAGTAGTGTTAATTACATCTCACAATGCCAGTAGTGTTAATTACATCTCACAATGCCAGTAGTGTTAATTACATCTCACAATGCCTGTAGTGTTAATTACATCTCACAATGCCAGTAGTGTTAATTACATCTCACAATGCCAGTAGTGTTAATTACATCTCACAATGCCAGTAGTGTTAGTTACATCTCACAATGCCAGTAGTGTTAATTACATCTTACAATGCCAGTAGTGTTAGTTACATCTCACAATGCCAGTAGTGTTAATTACATCTCACAATGCCAGTAGTGTTAGTTACATCTCACAATGCCAGTAGTGTTAATTACATCTTACAATGCCAGTAGTGTTAGTTACATCTTACAATGGCAGTAGTGTTAGTTACATCTTACAATGGCAGTAGTGTTAGTTGCATCTCACAATGCCAGTAGTGTTAGTTGCATCTCACACTGCCAGTAGTGTTAATTACATCTCACAATGCCAGTAGTGTTAATTACATCTCACAATGCCAGTAGTGTTAATTACATCTCACAATGCCAGTAGTGTTAATTACATCTCACAATGCCAGTAGTGTTAATTACATCTCACAATGGCAGTAGTGTTAGTTACATCTTACAATGGCAGTAGTGTTAGTTACATCTTACAATGGCAGTAGTGTTAGTTACATCTCACAATGGCAGTAGTGTTAGTTACATCTCACAATGCCAGTACTGTTAATTACATCTTACAATGGCAGTAGTGTTAGTTACATCTTACAATGGCAGTAGTGTTAATTACATGTCACAATGCCAGTAGTGTTAGTTACATCTTACAATGGCAGTAGTGTTAGTTACATCTCACAATGCCAGTAGTGTTAGTTGCATCTTACAATGCCAGTAGTGTTAGTTACATCTCACAATGGCAGTAGTGTTAGTTACATCTCACAATGGCAGTAGTGTTAGTTACATCTCACAATGGCAGTAGTGTTAGTTACATCTTACAATGCCAGTACTGTTAATTACATCTCACAATGCCAGTAGTGTTAGTTACATCTCACAATGCCAGTAGTGTTAGTTACATCTCACAATGCCAGTAGTGTTAGTTGCATCTTACAATGCCAGTAGTGTTAGTTGCATCTTACAATGCCAGTAGTGTTAATTACATCTCACAATGCCAGTAGTGTTAGTTGCATCTAACAATGCCAGTAGTGTTAGTTGCATCTCACAATGCCAGTAGTGTTAGTTGCATCTAACAATGCCAGTAGTGTTAGTTGCATCTCACACTGCCAGTAGTGTTAATTACATCTCACAATGCCAGTAGTGTTAATTACATCTCACAATGCCAGTAGTGTTAATTACATCTCACAATGCCAGTAGTGTTAATTACATCTCACAATGCCAGTAGTGTTAATTACATCTCACAATGCCAGTAGTGTTAATTACATCTCACAATGCCAGTAGTGTTAGTTACATCTCACAATGCCAGTAGTGTTAATTACATCTCACAATGCCAGTAGTGTTAATTACATCTCACAATGCCAGTAGTGTTAATTACATCTCACAATGCCAGTAGTGTTAATTACATCTCACAATGCCAGTAGTGTTAGTTACATCTCACAATGCCAGTAGTGTTAATTACATCTAACAATGCCAGTAGTGTTAGTTACATCTAACAATGACAGTAGTGTTAATTACATCTAACAATGACAGTAGTGTTAGTTACATCTCACAATGCCAGTAGTGTTAGTTACATCTCACAATGCCAGTAGTGTTAGTTACATCTAACAATGACAGTAGTGTTAATTACATCTAACAATGCCAGTAGTGTTAGTTACATCTCACAATGCCAGTAGTGTTAGTTACATCTAACAATGACAGTAGTGTTAGTTACATCTAACAATGACAGTAGTGTTAATTACATCTAACAATGCCAGTAGTGTTAATTACATCTAACAATGCAGTAGTGTTAGTTACATCTTACAATGCAGTAGTGTTAATTACATCTAACAATGGCAGTAGTGTTAGTTACATCTAACAATGACAGTAGTGTTAATTACATCTAACAATGCCAGTAGTGTTAATTACATCTTACAATGCCAGTAGTGTTAATTACATCTTACAATGCCAGTAGTGTTAGTTACATCTTACAATGCCAGTAGTGTTAGTTACATCTTACAATGCCAGTCGTATTAATTACATATCACAATGCCAGTAGTATTAATTACATATTACAATGGCGTAGAATGTGTATTGCGCGCAGCTTTCGCACGACAGCGTTGGGACACCACAGACAAGCGCTTGGGAAGGCAGCCCGAACCGGCACAAAAACAGTTGCCTAAGCTCTGCTGGTCCGAAATGTTTTTGTTTTGAGCCAACTCCGTGAGTGAGTGTTCATACAGAACGGAGAAACTCGAGAGTATCCGAAGAAAACCCACGCTTGCCGATGGACGGCGACACCCATACAGCAGAGGTCGCAAACGGGTTTTGATTCCTTACCCGTACCCGGCCGCACCAGGGTCGCAAACGGGTACCCGTACCCTACCCGATACCCGGCTACCTGTACCCGGCCGGGTATCCGGTAGGGTACAGGTACGGGTACCCGATTGCGACCTCTGGGACGAAGCCATGTTGCAGGCGCGGTTGGTTTGATTCTAGGAACTTGAATTGTGAGAAGAGACAAGACGTTGGGAACTGAGTGACAAACGGTTACTCACCAGTGACTCACGGCCTACCCGTACCCGTACCCGGCCGCACCAGGGTCGCAAACGGGTACCCGTACCCGGCTGGGTACGGGTAGCCGGGTATCGGGTAGGGTACGGGTATCGGGTACCCGATTGCGACCTCTGCCATACAGGTGGAATATAGGTGGAAATTAATCCACTTTCTGCATCCCATACCCTGGCGAACCAGGAGGTGGCGATTTCCAAACGGCATGCTGCATAAAGGCATGATTTAGTAACAGAGAAAACATCGCACGTTCACCGGGGGTGGTCTAAACTTGTCTTACAGGCCATATGATGCACACATTGAACCATGAACTCATGTCCACTCGGAGCCTGTGTGTCTGTCTGAGCCTGTGTGTCTATCTGAGCCTGTGTGTCTGTCTGAGCCTGTGTGTCTATCTGAGCCTGTGTGTTTATCTGAGCCTGTGTGTCTGTCTGAGCCTGTGTGTCTATCTGAGCCTGTGTGTCTATCTGAGCCTGTGTGTCTATCTGAGCCTGTGTGTCTGTCTGAGCCTGTGTGTCTATCTGAGCCTGTGTGTCTATCTGAGCCTGTGGGTCTCAGGCGTGAGTATATGGGTTTATATCCAAGAAGTATGGATCTCTATGCGAGTCTATGGGTCTCTGCGTGAGTCAATGGGTCTCTATCCGAGCATATGGGTATCTGCATGAGCCTATGGGTCTCTATACGAGTCTATTAGTCTCTGCATGAGTCTATGGGTCTCTATCCGAGCATATGGGTCTCTGCTTGAGTCTATGGGTCTCTATGCGACTCTATGGGTCTCTGCGTGAGTCTATGGGTCTCTGTGTGAATTTATGGGTCTCTGTGTCAACTTGTGTCCTACTGCAAGGGCGAAAGTGGGATTCACGCCCTGTGCCTGGAAGACAGAAGCTGCAATTACAACCCAGACATGGATTTATCGCTGTGAATACAAACTCATCTGCACAGCAGCGTTTGGCTAAACATCGAACAAAGACGGTCACTACATCACGCGCTTTCAGATGCGCTTCTGCGGCCGTCTGGAATGCTTTTCCTTCCGATGTTAAGAAGCCACTGGAACTATATGCACTTTTAAATCCAGATTGAAAACAATTTTTAGAACTGCTTTTTGTGTTTGGTTTGTTGGCCTTCCCCCGCACCTCCGACGAGAACGGTTGGCTGGGTACGGTGCGAAAGAAGTTCCACATGCAGATCTATGTGAAAGAGAAGAGCGATCAATGCACTGTTGGATGAAGGCCTCCCCAGGCTCTCGGCACCTGTGCAATGCACCTATCGATCTTGCACCTACACAAGGGCCGCAGAAACTAAACAGGTTGGCAATGTGTCGTGACAAGCTTCTGTCTGCCTGACTCACAGTCGCAAGGTTGCATAGTCACATCATGGTGAAGGTTCATCATCATCAATAAAACGAATGCAAGTCATGACTACATTGGTGCAAAGCCCACTGAGCTATTAGCTTATTGTCAAAAGTGACCTGGCCACAAATGATAACTCAACGAAGTGGCTTATCATGTGGAAGTGTTTATCGGCAACATCATCTAAGTAACCTGTACGCACGCTTCTAAATGTGGAGAGAAAAACCGGACGACCCGGAGAAAAAATCCACACGACCGCGGTGGGAGAGAGACACGTCGACTCCAATATAGAGGCGTGAGGGTCGGGATCGGACCCATGACCTCCTGCATATCAGGCGAGGAAGATAACATCACACCACCGTGGCGCCCCTTCAAACAAAATACATGTATATATATTCTTGATTTCTTTCGGTAAAGTCACGTAGAAGGGAAATAATAAAATAATAAAAATATAAAACAATAAAATTCTCACGACGTTTCGACTGCAACACAAGCAATCATCAGGTGTGAAATCCACAGCAAGAAAATTTCAAATAAAATAATAAAAATATAAAACAATAAAATTCTCACGACGTTTCGACTGCAACACAAGCAATCATCAGGTGTGAAATCCACAGCAAGAAAATTTAAAAAGTGGCGGTTTTTTTTTATTAACGTCAGCACCACACTTGATGATGATTGCTTGTGTTGCAGTCGAAACGTCGTGAGAATTTTATTGTTTTATATTTTTATCATTTTATTATTTCCCTTCTACGTGACTTTACCGAAAAAACCAAGAATATGAATCCCTGCAGTCACGAAAGCTTTAAATCAAAACATGTATATATGTTGAACTTCTTTTGCACCATACGTAGCCAACCGTGCTAATCGGAGGTCCGTTGGCCATTGCCACGGGCATTGGAACTTCCACCACTGGCTGCCAAAAGAGATTAGCATGGCCTCGTTGTCGTGTTAGTGAAGGGGGCGCTTTAAGAGTTGACTTTCACTTTTGAGAAGGAAACGACCCTGCTGATGCTGCTGCGTTGGCAGTGGTGCACAAGCACAAATAACAACAACAACAAACACAAACTCAACACATTTGTCAATAACACTGTGGGCTTAAAAAGGAAACTAATAATTGGTGACGTTTCAGGCAACGGACCTTTATATGTTTTCCTTTTAAGGCCACGGCGTTATTGACGAATGTGTTTAGCTTTTAAAATCCTTTATATTAAGTTCGCTTGCTTGCTTGCTTGCGTGCTTGCTTGCTTGCTTACGACCGTGCAAATCTTTCGGTCGTTTTTTAACCCACTTCCCGTGATCCAATCGAGCTGACATTTTGCACACAGACTCGTTGTGCGAGACAATTAATTTTCGTGAAAAATATTCCCAAAAATGTTACACTGTTTAGGGAAAACAAATTAAATATTTAATTTCCAATTGCTTAATACTGGCAGACAATCATCTGACCCATAGGTGGCAGCCATCTCAAGCCAGAGGACGAGAAGACTCTAGCCGCCACGCATATAAAGGATTTGTAGTGAAACACTTTGTTTTTACGGGTTTACTTGTTCTACGCTGAGAATGACCGCACGATGAAAAGCCAGCAATTGCAAGTTGTCAATGGGGTTTCTTTCTCCCATTTATGTGTTTTGTACCTTTGGGTTGTGGTTGTTGTTGTTGTATACACTGCAGTGTCAAGGCGTTTCTAGCATATAGTGGTGCGGCGTGCTCTCGTGCGTTTACACGAGACTGCACGGTTGGCTTGGCAGACGCGATTACAGACAAGAGAGGGGGGCTGCAGCCACATTCACACTCGTTTCAAGCGGCAGTAAGTTGAGTTCAAGGGAAAAGCGCACCCCTGCTGCAATATCTTTGCTCGCACAACTGCTGATGAAGGGGCCTGCGTTAGAGGGAGCTCTAGAGAACCCCGTCTTGAGGGTGTTTAGGCATACTCTTCCCCGCTGGCCTTACATGTTGGAAGAGGTGGGAGCACAGTGCTCACACTTTACCCTACCATACACGACCTGCCAATGCTGTATTTATTTGTACTGCTTGGGGGGGGGGGGCATTCAACAAACTTGTCCCATTCTTTCGACTTACACGCCGGGAGATGGAATCCAACCGGTGATCGCAAGTCCAGTTGTGCGATCCATTGCACCACGGCTTGCATTTCCAGGGATGTCAGCCGTATCTGTTAAATTAATTGGCTGGGTGGTGGCATGCTTAGAGCGCTTGAACTCAAGGTTCTGCCAAGGCATGGTAGAACGATGGTCGAATGCTCGACGTGAATCATCCCTTAATTTTTGAGCTTTCGTGACTGCAGGAATTATTCTTTGGTTCTTTCGGTTAAGTCACGTCTAAAGATACAATAATAAATTAAATAATAGCATATTGTGTTGCAATCACAACGTCGTAATATGCTATTATTTAATTTATTATTTTATCTTTAGACGTGACTTAACCGAAAGAACCAAAGAATGAATCATCCCCACGGACTTTCTAGACGTTTGTGTATATAGAGATAATGATGGGAATTCATCTTTTTTTTATCCAGCAAATGACATGAAAGTGAACGCAATTGACCAATAAACATTTTGGCCAGACGGTGGTGGTATCTTCCTTAAATCCAGCACTGTGGTGAAAGCAAGGCTTGGTGGGGCGCACAAATATTATTTTTTAATATTTATAAAGCGTCATGGCATGGCATCAAGGTACCATGCCGTGGCTTGACAGGAGAAGGCGGTAACAGCAAATGTGGATTCCACCTGTTCTATCTATATGGGGATCGAGCGTTGCCCACTTGCATGCGTGGGTTTTCACTGGGTGCTCTGATTGCCTCCCACATATCAAATAAGATAGCAAGGTTTATGCCACCGCGTTTGGCCTGATTAATAATCATTAACACAATTTAGAACATGTGCATTTTCCTCAAATGAAACGCAATGTTCGATCAAGAACTCGAAGGCACGGAACCAGAGCTCAACGTCCCTCATTTGTAGCTTGAACAGTTGAGAGACTGGACCAGTTAGAGCCTGAACAGGTGAGAGCCTGAACAGGTGATAGCCTGAACAGGTGAGAGATGGACAGGTGAGAGCATGAACAGGTGAGAGATGAATATGTGAGATGTGAACAGGTGAGCGATGAACAGGTGAGAGATGAACAGGTGAGAGATGAACAGGTGAGAGCCTGAACAGGTGAGAGATGAACAGGTGATAGACTGGACAGGTGAGAGCATGAACAGGTCAGAGATGAACAAGTGAGAGATGAATATGTGAGAGATGAACAGGTGAGAGATGAACAGGTGAGAGCCTGAACAGGTGAGGGCCTGAACAGATGAGAGCCTGAACAGGTGAGAGATGAACAGGTGATAGACTGGACAGGTGAGAGATGAACAGTTGAGAAACTGAACGAGGTGAGAGCCTTGAGCTGCTGCTTCAAGGTGGATGGTGATTGGATGCTGCATGTGTGAGTGTGAGGAAGCTCAAGAGGACTGCCGGTGCAGCTACGAATACAGATCGCTCGACAAGGACAGTCCTGGTTCTGGGTGCGATGACCAGGTCTGTATACGGGCGCCACGGTGGCGAGATGTTAACTACCTTGCCTGGTATACAGGAGGTCGTGGGTTCGAACCCAACGCTGACACCTGTATATTTGGAGATCGAATGTTCCGTCTCCACCGAGGTCGTGTGGATTTTTCTCCGGGTCCCCCGGTTTTCCCCTCCACGTGCACGAAGCGACGTGCATTGTAGAGTACTTGGCCCCTATACATTTCCACGTGATTAAGCCACTTCGTTGAGCTATCATTTGTGGAGAGGTCGTTTCTGAAAAATGCAGCTCAGCGAGCTTTCCTCCATAGGATGCGGTGGTTTGCTGTGGTCAGTGAAATGAGAACATGGATATTCATTTATTAATCAATGACCGAAGAATCTGGGACTGACAAAAAAAATATGCTCTAGGATTTAAAATAAAATGAATGTTACGTCTCGTTTTGGGACGAAACATAACAACAAAAAAGTCGCGCTCAACAGAAAACAACCCCCCTCCCCCCGACATTCATAAATGTGTCCAGCAATTCAGAAAGGGCACCAGCACACACGCAGGCCTCTTCAATTTGACACGCAAATAATGTCTTTCTCATTTACTTACTGCGGGGATTTATTAAAAAAACAGCCACGTCGAGGTCGCTTTGAAAGGTTGCACGTGAAGTAGTTTCTGTGACGTTTGCAATGGGCGTTGACCCCCCTCCCTCCCTGCGGGTGCTACATTCTTGGCGTAAACTTTGAGTCAACCTGGAGGCAACCGAAATTCTGCGGCGTTGAGACAATCATAATTGTGAGTCTCCACTCTCTCGTTATAGGGCGTCACGATGGCGAGAGGTTAACTGCCTCGCCTGACATACAGCAGGTCGTGGGTTCGATCCCGACCCTGGACGCCTGCCTATTTGGAGTTTGCGTGTTCTCCCCGTGGTCTGGTGGATATTTCTCCAGGGTCTTCCGGTTTTCCCTTCCACATTAAGGATTTGGCTGCTTATACATGTCCACGTGATAAGCCACTGCTCAATTGAGCATTGAGGCAGTGGTCGTTTCTTATTTATACAATCTGCGGCGATGTGGGATGCGAGTCACTTCGAAGGACAAACCACCCACTGTTGACTTCCCCAGAAAATGATTATCCACTTCGTTGAGCTGTCATTTGTGACCAGGTCGCTTCTGAAAAAGCGCTACGTAGCTCAGTGGGCGTTACCTGGTAAAAGAAAAATGGTTAGGGCATAGTTTAATAATACGTCTTTGTATTCGCGCAATTTTTGGAGTGCAAGGCTATTGCGAAGGTACGATGTTGCACAGACGGATATAGTCCATAGTACAGGCACGATGTTGCTTTGTGATTCGAAGTGTTTTGTGGAAATGTTTCGAATTTTTATCATACGAGGTCGACTCAAATCGCCACGGGATCTTTCACTTCCACTGGCGCAGCAATGCATTTGCGGGCTGGAGCAGAGGCAGTGGTTTTTGCGCAATGCACTATGAACCAGGCCACCTGAATTTGGGATTTAAAGCTTTCGTGACTGCAGGAATTCATATTCTTGGTTCTTTCGGTAAAGTCACGTAGAAGGGAAATAATAAAATAATAAAAATAAAACTATTACATTCTCACGACGTTTTCACACCTGATGACGATTGCTTGTGTTGCAATCGAAACGTCGGGATAATTGTATTGTTTATTTTTTTCTTACCCTTCTACGTGACTTTACCGAAATAACTTTACAGAAAGAACCAAGAAGGCCACCTGAGTTAAATTCCCACCCACAGCTGCCACAAGCGGCGAGTGATTTCTAAACTGGTTCTCGCCCTCCCCTGTACCCCGTCCCACCCCACTCCCCCGACCTCTGTTACCAACCTGCCCTGACCAACTTAATGAAGTCCGGTCAAAAAAAACCTCATGACTCACACAGGATGGAGAGGCCCTCATCCAGGAGTGGCTTTACAAAGTGCCCTGTAGTGCATTTGCAAATGTGACCTATTGCACATTTCTGGGCTAGTCACGTGGCCCTCATGTCCTTTCGCTGCGACACGAGCCAAATTAATTCCGTCTGCAAATCTGATGCATCGATGCATCTTTGTTGCTTAGATGAAAACCAATGGATGTGGCAACATGTTCTGCCCATTGTGTGGTGAGATGGAAACAAAAATATTTGAATTGTAAATGTTAATTTTGATTTGAAATTCAAATGCTTTGCACTGGCCAGGTGCACATTATTTATGTAACGTGATTCCAAATGCAGGGCAACACCTCATTACATTTTTTTCCAACTGCCACTTTAGAAACGAGCAGAGACACTCGATATTCATGGCTTTGTTCGACCGCTACCTAGCTTTTCGCCGTTGTGCTGTCACGTCTCTCCGATGCGTGTTGTCGGGTCTTGCCGCGTGTCGATTGGCACGATGTCACACATTTCATTCCCTTTTCAGGAAACTAAATTCAGTTCAGTTGCACGTGCTGGGAGCTTTTTTCAGTCCCTATGGAATGCCCCAGCATGTGATGCGAAATGTCGGGCATCAAAAGCACATCGAGAGCTTACTCATAGATGTGTTATTTAGAAGTACCTCTTTCACTAACAGCTGAAACATTTCATCCTCATTTGTTAAAACTGATGAAACCAGTTTTGGCTCCATCTCTACAAGCAACTGTTGGCTCATGCGCTGCATGCTTCGAGCCAAAAATTATCGCGCATGGATTATGACAATTGGACAAGAACAAAGCTGCATGCAAGCAAGATGCGTGCACAATCAATGTTGGCATCGTGGTAAGTGCATGACTCTGTGCCGCTATTTTGAGAGACAAATGTAAAGTCGAGTTCTCAGTATTTTCAAGTGTATTATCGCTTCGTATTTCATCAACACAGACTTGATTTCAGCCATCCTCATCGCCACCCACGGTGACAAAACCTTTAATATCTCTTCAATATGAACGACGGTGCACTTTTTTGCGCTGTCTGCAGTACAAACTGTTCAAGTTCAACTGCTGGTGGGGAGCCAATGTATTTTAATTACAGGTAGTCTAATTTTAGCATACAATTCTTGTCCTCGTGAGACGGTGGGTTGTTTCTTGAATATCTTATTACGGCTCCACTTCATTTGCACGTCTTGAACATTCAGCATAAACCCCCACCGGGGTTAAAACTAAAAATGTTCAATTCACATTTTCGGCAAAAAATTACCGTTTTAAATGATTATCTGTCCGTGAATTTCGTCGAACACTCGTGGCCTTTTTAACGTCAATGCAACAGAAGAAACCAATGCCGCGATGGGCAATGTGACACTACTGGGGGAAGGAGCTCCCGATACGTGAAGCGAAAACATGGGACAAACGCATAGGCCGGTGTACAACCCAAAAAACTCACGAGAGAGCTCCTTAGCACAACCGCAAGAAAAAAAAATCCGCAGAAATCACTCATCCTGACACAAACAGCAGTGCTGCCACCCCTGGGTGGCTCGCCAACCCCACGCTCAGTGCTACTGTGGTTAAACGCTTAACTCGCAGTCCAGATCATGTACAACAAGTTTAGGTCCTGCGCCCAGAAAAACGTGGACTATTGGGAGCCAACGTTCGGCCGACGGTGCCAACGACATGCCAATATTGGCCCGACGTTGCACGTTTACTGGGTTTGGCCCATGATCGAGGTTGGGCCCAATTTAAATCACTGCAGGGATATATTATTTGGCTTTACTTTGAACAAATAATTACCGAGCAAATTTAGCCTTTCAATGGCACGCTCTCATACGCTGGGCGTTCGGAAAATTCAAGGCTGGCGTCAATCATGTGTAGGTTATTAGAGCGTATGCAAGTGCGGTGGCTTAGAGGCAAATGCGTTAGATCAAGGTTTTGAGTCGGCACCTTGTGAAACCACGATTAAATATATCCTTAAGGGAACATGATGTGGTGTACACATCGACATGTACATTCCGTTTTTGTAAATCCACTAGGGGATGGCCTCTCCACAACTTGTGTGCCAGTGAGGGTAAATGTAACCACACTTCACCATGCTGGTCAGTGTGGGTTAGGAGTGCCATGGTGTCGAGATGTTAACTACCTCGCCTGGTATCTAGGATGGTCGTGGGTTCGATCCTGACACTAACGCCTGCTATATATTGGGAGTTTGTGTGTCTCTTTCCCCGTGGCCGTGTGGATTTTTCTCCCGGTTTCCCTCCACATTTATAAACAATGCGTTTAGACTATTTGGCTGAAATAAATTTGCACGTGATAAGCCACTTCGTTGAACTATCATTTGTGGCCAGGTCGCTTCTAAAACAGAGCATTATAATTCAGTGTGCCTTACCTGGTAATATTTATATTTTAAATTTTAGTTTAAAGTAGGGGGTGCGGGAATATAGACCAATGGATTTTTCTGGAATGCTCTCTGCTGCTCACAACGCCTATAGCTCCTGTCTCAAATGCGTGATGGTCATGCCCCTATTCACGCACTTACACAGGCTCCCACCGGCTTAGCTTCCGAGATGTGAGATCAGGTGCATTCTGGGTGATTTGGTGCATTCTGGGTCATGGACCTGGTGTGAATTGTAAAGCAAAACCACGAAGGCTACGAACTACTGCATTTACTCTCGAGCGTCGCGCCGCGTCATAAATGTCACAGGCGTCAAAGGTTGAGTATTTATTTTAAAGCTAATCAGTGAATATCAGTTGGGCACGCAATACTTGAGCAGTTAAAAGGGGAAGGCATTTGCGTTTCAAAGGGGGTGATTGTATCACACGATGACCCTTCGTTTGAAAGGGCAAATGCTGAACGCGTGCGCACATACGCAAGCACACACACTCAATGGCATGTTCGTAGATTTGAGGGGCTACATCCAGCCGCACATCCACAGCCAAACGCAATCGAGGTTGGAAGTTGCCGCTGTGAATTCTTTCTCCGTACAGCAAGAGGGCGCCCTCTGAGAGCAAAGCGCGAAAATCCCGCGGCACGTTCCAGCAGTTGGGTTGGTCAAAGCCGTGCAAGCTGTTTGTGCAATCGCCTAAAGGGACCGTCCCTAAATGACGTCACGCGACTTTGGATGATTTTTGACCCGCCCCCGCCTTCGTCACACGGCGTCACAAAAAGTCAGGACTCCCCCCCCCCCCCTCAAATATGACGTCACATAGCTCTGCACCCCCCCAAAACCATATTTCCATTTTGAACAAGAAAATATGCTTCAAATCGCTTTAAACTATTGTCATTGTAGTGCGTATTTAATGTGGCGCTGCAATCTGATGTTGTAGGAGTGTTGTTATAACAATTTGTGTTTCTATAACAATTTTATATTTATTTAAAGTTGCGCATTTTGATGTGACGTCACATTTCTCAAACCTCCCCCCACCCTCGTCACACATCGTCACAAATGTCTGACCCCCCCCCCCTCTCATAGGTGCGTGACGTCATTTATGGACGGCCCCAAAGTGTGCTCCCCTGCCACCTAATTCCACAGCGCACGGCAAGGGCGGCAGCAATAGCTGGGCAGGCGACGAGATCCAGTTTCATATTCTTGTATCTTTCGGTAAATTGACGTGATTCTAGATTTGAAGCTTTCGTGACTGCAAGGATTCATACTCTTAGGTCTTTTCGGTAAAGTCACGTAGGAAAAAAATCAATAATACAAATAAAGAATAAAAATAATATAAGAAATAATAGAAATAAAATAATAAATCACGACGTTTCGGAGGCAACACAAGCTTCCGTCTTCAATATGAATCCCTGCAGTCACGAAAGCTTTAAATAGAGATCCAGGTTGTTTGCGGTTTTGTCCAATAACCCATCCGATAAAAGAAACACCAACATTCGTGACCTCATCCCTGGTTTTAGGTGCACTATATGTGTTTCTTGTTTTCTACATGTTGTTAACTTTTGTTCTTTAAGCACAATGTTTGCCTTGCACCTCTGACGTTTTCTGTTCCAACGTCGCCTGTTCCTCCGTGCGGATCACCCTGATGTTGTTGATTTTGTTCCGTGCTCATAGGGGCGCCGAGATGGCGTGATGTTAACTACCTCACCAGGTATACAGGAGGCCGTGGGGTCTGTATATTTGGAGTTTGCATGTTCTCCCCGTGGTCGCGTGGATTTTTCTCTGGGTCGTCCGGTTTTTTTTCGTCCACATTTAGAAACACGCTTTTAGAGTATTTGGCTGCGATACATTTCCACGCGATTATACCACTTGGTTGAGCAATCATTTGTGGCCAGGTCGCTTCTGAAAAATATCTGTATAGCTCAGTGAAATAAAAAATTAGTTTTAATAGAGAGCACCACGCATTCCTCTTGCAAACTAGCTGGGTAACTGGCTACATTTTATTTTACGTGTAACAAATAAACATCGATTTATTGTGATGCCATTCAGCCCACTTAAACCATTTCTCTCTGGGTAAGTAAACAAAAAAAATGTGATACTGCACTGGCAGTGATGAACAAGCTGCCAGCTACAAACAACAGCAAAACACTCCCATAAAAGAGGAACATTTACACATGGTATGTCATAGGCAATGTCTCCCTGCCGTGAGGAAGGGCCAATTGCGCTACAACGTCACCTACACGAGGTATGATCACATATCATCCCCGACACAGGGCAGTGCTGGTCGCGAGGGTGTAAAAGAAACACCGCATGTGTTATGAATGACGAACCAAAAGCAACTTGAGATGATGTAAAGGGGCGGCGAATCCCTTACTCTGTCGTACTTTCTTCGTGGCAGCTGCAATGCTGCATTAGTTGTGGGTCGTGCGTGCAAGCAAAGTTGGCTTAGTTGCCTTGCATAGGGTTGACAACAACAACAACCGCACTATGTTATACACTCAAAATGATCATTCAGATACTTGTGGGGAATATCAATATAACAAAATGAACGAGCAGACAACACGTCTCCTTCACATATCCGTCTCCTCGTTAAAAAAAAGCAACAAAAACACAGAAACATTTCTCACAGAGACCCATCGGCCGCGCGCGACGCTTTTTCTGAGAGCGCCTCATTTCGGCAGCATTGATCGAAAACGAGCAAACACGGTGGACCGGTTTGGGCTCGCAGCGTCGCCAGCATCATCAGCAGATGCTGGCGAACTGCCGGTCGCGCGGGCAAGGGGACAGCCTCTTCACACTTGGGCGTCCAAGTTCAAATGCTGTTGTACCGGCAAATGCACAATAACGTGGCGACTTGAACGATTTCAGCAGTGGGCCGGGCCCGTTTACCGCATTCAAAACAAGTAAACCCGTAAAACAAAGTTTTTCACTATAAATCCTTTATATGCGTGGCATCGGGGCGGCTAGAGTCCTCTCGTCCTCTGGCTTGAGATGGCTGCCACCTATGGGTCAGATGATTGTCTGGCAGCATTAAACAATTGGTAAATAAATATTTATTTATTTGTCCCTAAATTGTGTAAAATTTTGGAATTTTTTTCACGAAAATGCATTGTCACGCACAACGAGTCTGTGTGCAAAATGTCAGCTCGATTGGATCACGGGAAGTGGGTTAAAAAACGACCGAAAGATTTGCACGGTCGTAAGCAAGCAAGCGAACTTAATATGAAGGATTTAAAAAAGCCATGCATTGAGAGGCATTGAGAGGCATTTCCCTTATTGTATGCATCAAGCGGTACGGTTAGAGTGTGCGGTGAAAAGGGTAAATAATAAAACATACAATCGGCAGCCGGCCGCTTCATTCAGTAGGGTTTGGCAGGCATGTGTGGTATAAAATGGGACATTTTTGCCAGCATCAAAGATCAGTATCAAAAAGGTCCCATTTTGTAGCTGCTCACCCCGAGCTAGAAATGCTCTGATAGTGGCATTGTCTTTGTACTGTGTTCGCCTTTTGGCGTTCTCTGGTCTGACACTGGTGAGACGAGGCCCTAAAGAAGCATGTCTCTTCTGTAGGCCAATCAGTTTCAAAGACATTGCATACGTTATCAGATAAAAACTCCATTCGAAGCTGTCGTGACTGCAGGAATTACTCTTTGGTTCTTTCGGTAAAATCATGTAGAAAATAAAATCAAATAATAATAGAATACAACGTTTCGGTTGCAACACAAGCAGCCATCATCAGGTAAGAATTATTGATAAAACACAGACACGGAAACAACAAAGGCAGACACACGCTCGGCGTGTCTCTGCATGCACGTGTGGTTATTGGACACCCGATTTTTTGCAAAGGCTTTCTATTTGGTGTTTGAACATCTTAACGGCGGTTTCATTGCCAGAAAGGGTAAAACCAATTCTTATTTTATCATACATGTGCTGGTGATGGCCAAGTACACTGTTTTTAGCTTTCTCAGTCTATCCCAGTGTTCTTCACAACAAGGCCGTAGCCATGGAGTCAACATTGGGGGGGACCAAATGTTCCAGGGGGTCTGGGGGTCTCCCCCCAGAAAAAAAAATCTATATTTGAAAACGAATTTCCTGCCTAAAATATAAAAAAAAATTCTTTATTTTTAACAATAATGTCTAATAGTGTATTGTATTACAGAGCGATAGTGTAGCGGTTAGCGTGCTGCGCTATGAACCCGGCGACACGGGTTCAATTCCCGCTCACTGCCAACATCAGTGACGATTATCTGAACCGGTCCAGGGCCTCCCCTAGGTC
The DNA here is from genome assembly GCF_965212315.1 of Lampetra planeri. Lineage (NCBI taxonomy): Eukaryota > Metazoa > Chordata > Hyperoartia > Petromyzontiformes > Petromyzontidae > Lampetra > Lampetra planeri. The sequence goes on from NC_136141.1 coordinate 6,332,180, forward strand.
GACTCAGACTCAAATGAGTACTTGGTGCGGTGTGTAAACATTGCCACTAGAGAGACAAAGGCGGTCGGGCGTGGTGCTGGCCATCCACCCCCTCGTGTGCCGTTCCGGCCTTCATAGGTGCTCGCTAACAGCACTTGTCCCTACAGTCTGTTAAGGCTATACAGGTGATCTTTTATCTTTGTCTTTGTATTACATTGCTCTGTTTTTTCTTTTTTACCTTTTCTTGTTTCATTGTATGCAATGGCAGAGATTATGGATTAATAAAGTACAACCATAATCACAATCATATAAACAGAAATCTATTTTATACCAATATATTGGGGGGGGGGGGGACATTTTGAGCATATTTGAAAATTGGGGGGGGGGGTGTGTGTCCCCCAATTTACCTTGCTTCACACTCATTTTCAAAGGGGGGCCCACATTTCGCCGATAAGACATCATCAGTGTGAGGGCCGCCACACATTTGAAACCATTGGGGGTTTGACAGCATCACGACGATGATGATGATGATGGGGGGAGGTCTTTTCACTCTGTGTGTATTGCCAGGGTGGCACACGTCTGGGGCCGCACTAAAGGCCACCAGGGGCTGCAAGTGCACTGTCATGTCCACTCCATATTCATTCAAAGGAATTCAGAAGTGTCCCGGAAGCCTGGCAAGCCGGGCGGCTCAGTCTACTTAATGAGCCTCCTGTTGCTTTGTAAGGAAACTTAAAAGGTCCGACCTGTCACCCCAATAAGAAACAAATAGGCAGGGATTGTCCCGATATTGGATGAAGATCGTGGCGTTGAAGGTCACAGCGTTCCACGAATAGAACACTGCGTTCCATTGTGCTGCGGGAACACGAGCACATGCCTACAGCTGGTCTATAACATGCTAATGCGCAATAACAAGGATGTAATTATTATTGGCATTTCGTTCTGAAAAAGCAATTAAGTATTTAAGCAATTAAATGGCAGGCGAGTTTCGCACAAATCACATTCCTACGCACACTGGCAGTGGTGGTGGTGCCTTGTTGCCTCGATTGTTGAGGAGGTGATAACATCCTCCTAGGATTTTCCATTCTCCGGTGAAAATAAATACGTGCACAGGTGGGTGAACGAATTTATATGAATGCGCGCGGTGGGAGATGCTGTAACAGTGATGGACTCTCACCAGACGATGTTCGCATGATAGTAAGCTGCGTGGGCTGTGATAGCCCCGTCTAGGGGAGAGAGCGTTCAAGATGAAGCCACTGCCAGCGCCTTCCCGTTTCTCAGTGGGACTCTGTGCGAGTCTAAGGGGTTCTACGTAAATCTATGAGTCTCTCTGCAAGTCCATGGGTGTCTGAGCAAGTGTTGATGAAGCCACTGGAAGCACATTTTAGTTTCTCAGTGGGTCTCCGGCTGAGTCTATCTTTTCTCATTTTATATTTATCGAGCGCCTTTTCTATCGGGTTTCTCGAGGTGCGAAGTGAATTTTAGAGATGTGGGTGTTATTTGACCATACACCGTGCTAGTCAGTTTGGGCTGGCGAAAGCTGGGGAGCATAGATGCGGGAGCATAGAAGTACAGTATAACATGTTAATCATCCAGGCAGGTGCGTAAGCACAATCCGTAAACGAAATCGCAACAATCGTCAATTACACTGGCCTTAAAAGAAAACAAATATAATAATAGGCCACATTTAGTTTCTCTGGCCCTTTATGTGCTATGAAAGAGGCCCACTGTCTGAAACGTTGCCTGTTTATTTTTCTCCACCTTAAGGCCACTTATTAACAAAGGCGTTGAGTCTTTTACAGCCCACAATGCTGCCCCGCAGTAGTCTAGAACGTCTGATTTCATGCATGGTGGTCACCCACCAATGTGTTTTTTTCTCTTCAGACGCTTTGCAGAGGAGGCGTGAGCATATGCAGAAACACACACACACGCCGAGAGTAATTTGTAAACAGCTCTGCGATAAATACAAAAGGCTTACTTAAATAAATGGATTCCAACTACGCGACTCGAATTGCAGACGATGATCGCCTGAAACGTAGCGGCTGCTACACATCAAAGTAAACGCAGAGACGGGGAGATCTTTCGAGGTCATGAATGTTTTACGAGCCACATGGTTTTGTCTTCTCGGAAGAAATTATTTACAATTTCTTAAAATATTCATGCTTGCTGTGGTCGCCTTTCTCTTTTCTACAGCTGTGCGAGTACAATACGTTATGTTCAAATCTTATTTTCCTTGCTATATTTATCGCTGGGTCTGGTTATGCGCGAAGTGGAATGGGCGTTGTTATTGTGTTGCGATGGTTGGCGCCCCGCACTTTGAGAACCTTGGTGACCGGAGTTTGATTCCTGGTCCAAGGCGTCTTGGTCATCGTGGAAGAGTAGGCCAAAAATACCCTGTTAAAGGGGCCCTAGAGAGCTCCCTCCAGTACACCGGGCCGCCTTCAAGCGGTCAGCGTGAGCAAGCAATTGCAGGGCTGCACCTTTACCTTTGTTTTACCTCGGTCAGTCATTCTCAACAACCGGCACTGACCAGTGTGGTGAAGTATGTTCAATCAACCCCTATGCCTGATATGCCGTGAGTAGGAATGTATCCATCATTGGATTGACAAGGCTCTTTAGTTATTTATATACGAGGTTGGTTTTCATCTTCTTGGTTCTTTCGGTAAAGTCACGTAGAAGGGAAATAATAAAATAATAACAATAAAACCTAATCAAATAATTCTCACGACGTTTCGGCCACAACGCAAGCAGCCGTCCTCACAGCCGTCCTCACGGCTGCTTGCGTTGTGGCCGAAACGTTGTGAGAATTATTTTATTATGTTTTATTTTTATTATTTTATTTTTTTATTATTTTATTATTCCCTTCTACGTGACTTTACCGAAAGAACCAAGAAGATGAATCCCTGCAGTCACGAAAGCTTTAAATCGAGAGGTTGGTTTTATTAATTTATCAGTGGCATTCTCAATCCACCAATGGATGAAGGCGCTTATCCCCCCCCCCCACCCCTCATACTATCTCCAGTCTTGGAGGTTATTGACCATACTTCACACACGCTCGCCTGTGCACATCTAGAAATCAACAACTTTGAGGGAGCGTTGGTGGGACTTTGTAACAGCGGAGCCAACCGGGGCAAGGAGGTACCTGCAGGAGGTAGTACAGCAAGGGAGCGGTCGCGGTTGGAGAGACGTTAACTACCTCGCCTGGTATACAGGAGTTGGTGGGTTCGATCACGACCCTGGCGCCAGCTGTTTAAAGTTTGCATCTTCTCTCTCGCCGTGATCGCTTGGCTGTTTCTCCGGGTCCACTGGATTTTCCCTCGACACTTAGAAACGTGCGTTTAGAGTATTTGATTGCCGCTGTACATTTACAGATGATAAGCCACTTCGGGGCCGTCCATAAATGACGTCACGCACCTAGAGGGGGGGGGGTCAGACATTTGTGACGATGCGTGACAATGTGTGACGATGTGTGACCATGTGTGACGAGGGGGGGGGGGGGGTTGAGAAATGTGATGTCACATCAAAATGTGCAAGTTTAAATAAATATAGACAACACGTTCTACTTAATTAAATAGACTTTTTAATAAATGTTTTCTCCTACAACATCAGAATGCAGCGCCACATTAAATACGCACTACAATGACAAGAGTTTAAAGCGATTTGAAGCATGTTTTATTTGGGGGGGGGGGGGCAGAGCTTTGTGACGTCATATTTGAGGGGGGGGTCTGACTTTTTGTAACGCCGTGTGACGAAGAGGGGGGGGGGGTTCAAAAATCGTCCAAAATCGCGTGACGTCATTTATGGACGGCCCCTTCATTGGGCTATCATACGTGACCAGGTCGCTTCTGAAAAAGAGCTCTATAGCTCAGTGGGCCGTGCCTCGTAAAATAAAACATACTTCAACCGTTTTATAGTTTCAGGAGTCTGTGTATAGTTTGTTTCCCTCGTGCGCAACGTGTTTTTCTCCAGGCATTTCTCTCCTCCCGTGTGATTTTAAAACACATTCCTGCGGAGGGAGCTGGTAGGAACGTTGGGTTGCTCGGTCAATGGCCAGGGTCAACGGCGGCGTGGTGTATTCCGCAATTATGCCCGACTGTGAGGGCGGGCACAAGCCGGCGTGAGTAGGTTAAACGTTGAGTTTAATAAGGGCACCACGGGGTGACCAGCCCCTCCCCACCCAGCCCCTCCCCACCCAGCCCCTCCCCACCCAGCCCCACCCCTCCCACCCCCCACCCAGCCCCACCCTCCCCACCCAGCCCCTCCCCACCCTCCCCACCCAGCCCCTCCCCACCCTCCCCTCCCCACCCAGCCCCTCCCTTTCCATTCAGCCCCTCCCTGCACGACGGACGGACACAATAATCCCCTGTGGGCTGGTGTAACCTGGCGGTTCCTACCAGTATAAATATATTCCTCCATTCGAAGCAGCTTCCACGTGGTTCAGCTGAAGCTTGTTGAGAAGCTTGAGTCATCACGCCGAGTCGAGTCTGCATGTGCAGAGTATCTCCGTGTTCTGCGCCGTGCCTCCACGCTCGCGTGATCAATAGGTGCATCGATCGTCTCCATTGGATGCCCGGAGGAATTGGTAAGAACGCGTAGGTGGCAGCCATGCAATGCCTTCCTCACGTCACTGATGGCACAAAGGCCTCTACTGGAGGGAGCTTTAGAGAGCCGCTCTGAATGGTGTTTTGGCCCACTATTTCACTTCAGCCAGATGTCTTGGAAGAAGTGGAAGTACCCACATTTTAACCCACCACCCTGTGTAATCTTGTTAACTACCGGGCGGAGAGAGGAGGCCGGGCGGATAATAAAGCTTGCCTCATTTCGACTGCCATGTCAGGAGATGCGATTGGTGACCTCTGATGACCTCTGGGTTGCAGTGTGCTAACCATAACACCACGGCAGCATCCCTTGTGGGAAGTTGAAGGTGGTGCTGAACATTCAGTGTTCCATTGAAGCGATTCACGTTATATGTTTTGCTGAATATTTTGGTGGCACGGTGGCACCGTGTTAACACTTGTCTCACCAGACGATCCTGGGTTCGATTCCCAAGTTGGGTGCCTTTTCTGACGTGCAGTTTGTATGGTTTTCCCCTTTTCCGCGTGGGTTTCCTCTGAGTTATCTGGTTTTCCCCTTTTCCGCGTGGGTTTCCTCTGGGTTATCTGGTTTTCCCCTTTTCCGCGTGGGTTTCCTCTGGGTTGTCTGGTTTTCCCCTTTTCCGCGTGGATTTCCTCTGGGCTATCTGGTTTTCCCCTTTTCCGCGTGGGTTTCCTCTGGGTTATCTGGTTTTCCCCTTTTCCGCGTGGGTTTCCTCTGGGTTGTCTGGTTTTCCCCTTTTCCGCGTGGGTTTCCTCTGGGCTATCTGGTTTTCCCCTTTTCCGCGTGGGTTTCCTCTGGGTTATCTGGTTTTCCCCTTTTCCGCGTGGGTTTCCTCTGGGTTATCTGGTTTTCCCCTTTTCCGCGTGGGTTTCCTCTGGGTTGTCTGGTTTTCCCCTTTTCCGCGTGGGTTTCCTCTGGGTTATCTGGTTTTCCCCTTTTCCGCGTGGGTTTCCTCTGGGTTGTCTGGTTTTCCCCTTTTCCGCGTGGGTTTCCTCTGGGTTATCTGGTTTTCCCCTTTTCCGCGTAGGTTTCCTCTGGGTTATCTGGTTTTCCCCTTTTCCGCGTGGGTTTCCTCTGGGTTATTTGGTTTTCCCCTTTTCCGCGTGGGTTTCCTCTGGGTTATCTGGTTTTCTCCTTTTCCGCGTGGGTTTCCTCTGGGTTATCTGGTTTTCTCCTTTTCCGCGTGGGTTTCCTCTGGGTTATCTGGTTTTCCCCTTTTCCGCGTGGGTTTCCTCTGGGTTATCTGGTTTTCCCCTTTTCCGCGTGGGTTTCCTTTGGGTTATCTGGTTTTCCCCTTTTCCGCGTGGGTTTCCTCTGGGTTATCTGGTTTTCCCCTTTTCCGCGTGGGTTTCCTCTGGGTTATCTGGTTTTCTCCGACAACTAAACGTAACCATACGATGTAACTGGTATTGGGCGAAACGGCCCAGTGCTGAGAAATATACGTGAATAAAAATGACTCAATGAGGATTGCACAGCAGTAGCAGCAACAAAATCACCCACAACTGCAAAAACTTTGGCAGGACCCTCTTGAAAAAAAACCGTCTGTTGATACAGTGAATATTTCCTGGGTATACCAGTGGACTAACAAGGACAATTATAACAATAATAAAGAAAATATTTAACGTCCCGTGGCAGTCGTACTCCGTGGGGGATGATGGTGGCGTTTCTCAGCGGAAAGATCTCATTTGCAAAGTGAAGGAGCTTCTCCCGGTGGCTCGCTCCGTTGCATGATTGACCGTAAGTGCTCTGCTCTTTCCCTGCCACCGATGATTATTGCACCCGAGAGCTGATTGCGGCCAAGTCAATGCAACACCGACGTTATGGGGGGGGGGAGTGACCGTTTCTGAAAATGTTGCTGCTGTGAGAGTGTAAAACATCATGGGCTTCATCATCATGGGACCTTGCTTGCCAGTGTAATGCGGGCGTAAGCGACCTTCCGGAGGTGACGTCACGGGGGGTGGAGTCATGTGACGTGGGGGTAAGGTTCGGGGCTTTAAGCGGGTAAACCGGAAGGGGAAGGTAGTCGGGGTGTGAGCGGAAAAGAGTGAGGCCACGCGGGCAAGTGTGGAGAGGGGGGGCGCCGACGGCGATCGGGAGCCAACCCCGAAGATAAGAGGAAGCTGCGGAGTGGTGTGCAGCTGGGGAGGAGACAGCCAGGAGGGCTGCGTGTTAGAGGCAGCGGTGTGGCTGCCAGGAGGAGCTGCAGAGAGAGAGAGAGCAAGAAGCTGTGAGAGCTGCGGAGGGAGAAGAGCAGCAGAGAGTACAGCCAAGGGGGGCTGTGTGAGAGAAACAGCAGCGGAGCTGCTGTTGTGGATCGGGCCGACATTGGAGTCAGCACCGTGGAGAAGCTACAGAGTAAAGACAGCCGTGTGGGTGTACAGCACGAACCGAATAATAAAGGACACTGAGCCAGACATCGTGGTCCAGTCGTTTATTACACTGGTGTCGGAAGTGCAACGGCATGTCGAAACAAGTGAGGAAGAAAGTTAATCCGGCGCCTGCATCGGCTTCTTCGTCCGACGACGACGAACTCCCTCCAACCACGGATCCTGTTGGGGTGGTGGAGGAGAGCCAGGCTGAGGCGACCACGGGAACGGGTGTGGAGGATGTTGGCGCGGTGGCGGGTCCGTCGACATCATCAGACGCGGATCAACGATGGCAAGCGATGGCGGTACAACTGGAGGCACTTCAGGACGTCCTGGCGCATCTATGCCATCTCGTCGCGCCAGGGACGATGGATGATGCAAGTGGTGCTCCGCGGGCCGCCACGTTGCCTGTCCTGCCGCCGCCATTGCCCACGCGGCAAGAGGCCGCCATTTTGCGCGCTCCGTGGCGCCAAACCGCCATCTTGGCCACGCCGCGGGCCGACGCCATTTTGAATTTGCCATCACAACCACCACCATTGGAAGACGGCGGGAAGAGGAGTCGGAGTCGCCACCTTACAACAGTTAAATAATTTTCCGTCGGTGGGGACTGGAGCGCGTTCGCCTGCCGCTTCTTGGCGGCGGTACGCACAGCAAGATGGACCGATGCGGAGGCTTTGGAGGTGTTGCCGACTCTCCTGGACGACGAATCTGTCCGATTCTTCCGTTCCATAGCGACCGATAAGAAGGCAACTTTATGTGGTGTTTTTCAAGAAATGGCCGATGCTTATGAGCCACCAGATGATGCGCATCGGCGATTCGCTCAACGACAACGAGCACCAGAGGAGTCGCCCGTGGCGTTCAGGGGTGCGGTGCTGGAGCTGGCCATGGCAGCTTATCCTGAGACGCCACAGGACCTGCTTGAGCCTCTCATATTAGGGAAGATGTTGGAGCTGTCTCGGGATCTAGGGATCCCCATGCCTGTGTGTGGGCATGAGAAGCTAACTTCCCGGATGGCTGCTAAGTGTCTCGATGCGCAATTCAACCTCCGTCGCTGGAAACAAGTGACGGCGTGGACGGGGGGGCCCGTCAAAGAAGGGGATGCGCTGGGGTGGAACCCTGCGCAGGCCGTCTATGTTCCGGATGACCGGGGCCCTCAACAACTGACGGCCGCCTCCGCTCCATGGACGGGACGCGGCGGGCCGAGACCGCGCGCGGTGCTACCAGAACGGGGCCGTCAGGAGGCGAGGCCTGCGCTTCGGCGCAACGAGGCCGAATGTTTCCGCTGCGGGCGTAGGGGCCACTACGCCAGAGACTGCTGGGCCCGCTTCCCGGCTCCGCCGCAGCAGGAGGCCTCGGCACCGGTCAAGTCGGCTAAAGATCCTCCGAAACAGGCATGTCGGCACGCACCAGACACTCGGCAAGGCTTTCCACCTCACCCACCACCTGTGTTGCGCGATCCTATTGTTGTTGTTAAAGAAAGGCCATCGACGGGGCCTTGTCATTCAGTTACGCAGTGGCGCAAATTGGCACGGAGAGTTGTCGCGGCCGCTACGGGTTCGTCCACTGTACCGGGGTCCATACAAGGTGTGGACGTGCGCATTTTGGTCGACTCGGGGGCGTCTGCGACTATTATATCGGATGTCATTTTCCATCTGTTGGGCATTCCGTCGGGGGCTGTGCGTCCGGTTTATGGGTCGTGCGTCGCTGCGAACGGGGGTAGCATGGGCATCGTGGGTCAGGTGGATGCTAAGATATCTATTGGGGATGTGTCGGCCTCGGGTGTTGTGTTGATATCGAGATCTTTGGCGGTTCCTTGTTTGTTAGGCACCGATTTTTTGGCTAAGATGCCCATTTTGATCAAAATCAATGAGAATTGTATTGAACTGCCGGGGGGCCGTCAAATCTCGTTTCTGCCGTCGCCCTGGGGGCGACCTGCTTCGGCCGTACAAGTGCAGGCGCTGTCCGTCGCATCTGTGGACATTCCACCTGGTACACAGATGCTTATACCCTTGCGGTATCGGAAGCCCCTGCCTGATCGGCTAGGAGCAGTAGGGGTCTTGTTGTCACCGTCCGCCACGATAACAACCGGGTTGGCGTTAGTGGGGGCACAGACCATCGTCCGGCCGGATCAATTACCGTTTTTACAGGTGCTTAATGCGGGGGGAGAAAACGTCCGTGTCCCGGCCGGTACGGTTGTGGCACATGCCACTACGGCGTTTGCGACCCATGATTGTCCACATAGCCGGGGAGTTGTTGCTGGGGTTTCCGAGCCAAGGAGTTCGGATGATCGTTGGGTTGCTCAATTATGTGACGAAAATTCTTCCCTGTCCATGGAGCAACGTGGTGCGCTGCGTAAATTGTTGTTGACATATTCCGATGTGTTCAGCTCCGATGATTTGGATTTGGGCCGCACTTCCTTACTTTACCATCACATTGAGACGGGCGATGCTGCCCCTATTCGATTAAATTCGCATCGGATGAGTCCTGCGGAACGAGAACACGTAAGGGGGGCAGTGGAAGACATGTTGGCTGCGGACATTATATCGCCATCTAACAGCCCATGGGGCGCTCCAGTCGTCTTGGTTAAGAAGAAGGATGGCAAATTGCGATTTTGTGTTGATTTCCGCAAATTGAATAAGATATCGGTGGCAGATGCGTACCCCCTGCCGCGTATGGATGACTCCCTCGACGCATTGTCGGGGGCTAAGTTCTTTTCCACACTGGACCTCTCTTCGGGATTTTGGCAGCTTCCCCTTGACGAGTCCTCACGGGAGAAAACCGCTTTCCGTACGCCGCAGGGGTTATTTCAATTCAACTGTCTCCCGATGGGATTGAATGCGGCCCCTGCTACATTTCAAAGATTGATGGAGCTCGTTTTGACGGGGTTGCAGTGGGAGACATGTCTTATATATTTGGACGATATCATTGTCTTCAGCCGCACATTCGATGAACATTTGACGCGGCTGGAGACAGTGTTCACGAGGATGCGTTCTGCCAAATTGAAATTCAAACCAAAGAAATGTCACCTACTGCAACGGTCCGTCCGCTATTTGGGGCACATTGTGAGCGCTGAGGGAGTGTCCACGGATCCGGAAAAGACGGCGTGCGTCCGGGATTGGCCGACTCCGGCCACCGTGGGGGATGTTCGGCGGTTTTTGGGATTTGCCTCGTATTACCGAAGATTCGTGCTGGGTTTTGCGACGATTGCGAGGCCCTTGCATCTCCTTACGGGTAAAGGACGGAAGTTTGTTTGGGGACAGCCGGAGGAGGCGGCCTTTCGGAGTCTGCGTGATCTATTGGCCACGGCCCCAACATTGGATTATCCCGATTTCGATCACCCATTCATTCTTGATACGGACGCGAGTGACACAGGTATTGGGGCGGTGTTATCACAGTCTAAAGGGGGTGTAGAGCGTGTCGTGGCGTATGATAGCCGAGTCTTGTCTCCTGCGGAAACCCGCTACTGTGTCACTCGCAGAGAACTATTGGCGGTTGTTTTTTTCCTACGCCAATTTCGACCATACCTCTACGGTCGTTCTTTTATTGTGCGTACGGATCATGCGGCCTTGCAATATGCCCTTAAAATTGACCAGCCATCCGGACAGTTGGCACGTTGGTTGGACACGCTACAGGAATTTTCCTTCCAAATTCAACATCGGAAGGGTGTGCGCCATGCGAACGCTGACGCACTTTCCAGATTACCGCGGCGCGGCCCTTGTAAATGTGAGTCGGGGACGCATAGGTGTTCGCCGATTCCAAACCCCCCTCAGCCGCTCACGCTGGCCGTCGAGAAGTCGGACACTCCGATGGAACCGGGACCGGCTGACGGGGTTTTGAATCTGCCGCGGTCTGTCTGGATCCGGGAACAGATGATGGATGAGTCATTGGTGTCCTTGCGGAAGCGGTCTGCTAAGGACAATGGGAGTCCGAGTACGGCTGTGGGGCCGCAAACCGCTCTCCGAGATGGTCTGCTTATGTGGCGGGAGGGGTTCCAGGAACGTTGGCGCCTGGTGGTACCAACGTCCTTGCGGTTCGAGTTGATTAGAACCCTCCATTGTGACACTCTCTTACATTTAGGGGTGCAGAAGACCTTGTTGACGTTGCAACGTCATTATTTTTGGCACGGCATGGCGACAGATGTCGTAGGGCACGTGCGCGCGTGCCCTGCGTGTGCACAACGTAAGCCGCCGAAACATCCTTACGTGCCGCCTCTCCAGTCGATTCAGGTGTCTCGAGTCAATGAATTGGTGGCACTGGACATATTGGGACCTTTTCCACCATCGGCGAGGGGTAATAAATATTTGCTGGTAGGGGTTGAGTACCTCTCCCGTTGGCCGATGGCCTGGCCGTTGCCCGATCAGTCGGCCGCGGCCATTACCGACGCCTTTTTGTTTGGGTATATTATGGATAAGGGGGCGCCTGAGAGACTCCTCACGGACCAGGGCAGGAATTTCTCTTCTAAATTATTGGCGGAAGTGTGCGCGGGCCTTGGGACTAAGAAAGTACGGACATCCCCATACCATCCGCAGACGGATGGTATGGTTGAACGGCTGAACAGGACATTGTCTGCCATGCTTTGCCATACCGTGAGTGAACAACAATCAGATTGGGATCTGCACATCCCCGGGGTGCTTTCGGCGTACAGGATGACGCCTCATGCGGCTACAGGATATTCGCCGTTTTACCTTATGTATGGTCGGGAAAACGTGCCGCCGGTGGATGTGCAATTGGGAACTGGGGTGAAGGGACCTCGGAAACCACTTCCTGAATACATCCAGGACACGGTTCGCCGAGTCACGGAGGCGCGGGAGAATGCCCGCGTGGCTACGGCCAAAGCCCAGGCCCGGAACGAGCGATATGCGCGACGGTCTGAGGGGGAGTGCCCTTGGAAGGTTGGGGACCTAGCCTGGCTTCATTGTCCACAGGTACGTCCGGGGACCTCGCCGAAATTGCACAAACCCTGGCATGGTCCCGTACGCCTCATTGCGGTTCCCAACCCACAGACAGCACGCGTCCAGATTGGGTCTCGTCGCTGGGTTGTGCATACGTCGCGCTTGAAACCATATGTTGCTCCCTTACATGATGCGTCATCCCCCAATATTGCCTTGCCGGGGTCTGTTGCTGCTGACTCTCCCCTGCCTGCGTCCATTGATCTCGCTAGAGCGCCTGTCGTACCTGTTCCAGACAGGCCGGCCGTGACATTGCGGGGGACGAGGGGCCCTGCTCGGAGGACGCCTGCCAGGTCTGCGGGACCTTCGAGCCCTGCAGCCCTTCCGACCCAGCTGCGGGCACGGTCACAGGACAAGCCCAAGACTAACTCTTTAGAGACACGGGACGGCGGTGGACTTCCAGCTGCGACAGGGGGATTACCCCCTGTCGTTCCTCGACTTTCATCGCGTTCCCGTTCTGCGAGTGGGCCGCCGACCGTCCGGGACGGGCCGGCGACCCGCACACGTTCCAAATCGCTTACGTTTCGTTGATTGTTGCTGTCTTGTTATTTTTTTCTTACAGTTGTATTTATTGCATGCTTTTGTACGATCGTTGATGTTGATTGCGTTGTTGTTGTTCTTGCTGTTACATTATATGCTTAGTGTCCTTTAGGGGGGGAAGCTCGGTTCGCCGCATTACGATTTGCTATTGGTCAGCCGAGGTCGGCTGGGATTTTTCTACGGGGGAGGGTGGTGTAATGCGGGCGTAAGCGACCTTCCGGAGGTGACGTCACGGGGGGTGGAGTCATGTGACGTGGGGGTAAGGTTCGGGGCTTTAAGCGGGTAAACCGGAAGGGGAAGGTAGTCGGGGTGTGAGCGGAAAAGAGTGAGGCCACGCGGGCAAGTGTGGAGAGGGGGGGCGCCGACGGCGATCGGGAGCCAACCCCGAAGATAAGAGGAAGCTGCGGAGTGGTGTGCAGCTGGGGAGGAGACAGCCAGGAGGGCTGCGTGTTAGAGGCAGCGGTGTGGCTGCCAGGAGGAGCTGCAGAGAGAGAGAGAGCAAGAAGCTGTGAGAGCTGCGGAGGGAGAAGAGCAGCAGAGAGTACAGCCAAGGGGGGCTGTGTGAGAGAAACAGCAGCGGAGCTGCTGTTGTGGATCGGGCCGACATTGGAGTCAGCACCGTGGAGAAGCTACAGAGTAAAGACAGCCGTGTGGGTGTACAGCACGAACCGAATAATAAAGGACACTGAGCCAGACATCGTGGTCCAGTCGTTTATTACACCAGTATCAAAATATGAGAATTATTTTTTACTATTTCTAGCAACAAAACAGGTGTTAAAATGTTAACACCGAAGATAAACCTTTTGTTTAACGCGTAGGCTTTAACACGTAAGCTTTCGCGACCAATATACTCATAATAAAGGTTTTTTGGGTTGGATCGCGTAAGTATAAATGCGTCATAACCCTCCACCACCCGACACAACCAATTAGTAAGGGATCTGTCACATAAACAAAACGCCAATTAGTTACTACTTCAGCCCACCGGTGTGTTGGAGAGTAAATCCACAACATTTAAGAAATCATGTCTGCATATTGACAAGAGCATGTTTTCGTTTGCTTAGTCACCACAAGTGTGAGTGGTACTAGTAGGAACCTCCTGGTTACACCAGCCCACAGGGGATTATTGTGTCCGTCTGTCCATCGTGCATCCAAAAATGGGAGGGGTGGGGTTGGGTGGAGAGGGGAGGGTGGAGAGGGGCTGGGTGGGGAGGGTGGGGAGGGGCTGGGTGGGGAGGGTGGGGAGGGGCTGGGTGGGGAGGGTGGGAGGGGTGGGGCTGGGTGGGGAGGGGCTGGTCACCCCGTGGTGCCCTTATAAAACTCAACGTTTCACCTACTCACGGCGGCTTGTGCCCGCCCCCACAGTCGGCCATATTTACGGAATACACCACGCCGCCGTTGACCCTGGCCATTGACCGAGCAACCTAACGTTCCTACCAGCTCCCTCCGCAGGAATGTGTTTAATGCAGACATGATTCCTTGCAAAAGGTTTCTGTTTCGTATTTTAACATCTTAACACAACTGTTTTATTGCCAGAATGGGTAAAACCTTTTCTCAAATCATGGGCTTAGTTTGAAATTGTTTGAATCTGTATGCCAAAAAATTGGCAGCGGCAGTGTAGTCATTGGTGCACTGCGATATGAACCTGGCCACCCGAGTTTGATTCCCAGCCCCGGCTAACGTCAGCACGGGCAGTCTTTGACTTACGAACATAACTGGTTCCTCGGGGCCCCGTTCGCGAGTCAATGGCGGTTCATAGGCCGTGCGTTCGTAAGTCGGAAACTATCGGTACAGCAATATCCGTCTTGCTTCAGAGGACCTTCACTCTTTACCAACCCGCACCGACCGTGGGTTGTCACATGAGCAGTCTGACCCCGTGTCCACATGAATGTGTAATTTCCAACACTGCCTTGTAGGGCTACCAAACTATATATCAGCACCTCCGCAATGACCGCTTCGAGGAGGCAGACTGTTTTTCCTTGACTTGCCCCCCCCCACCCTCTAACCAGTGCAAACGCAAAACAGTGATGAAGACTTTTATGCGCTCGTCACCTGCACATCTGGTGTTAAGAGAATACACAGGCCTGGGGAGCATACACAGAAGTTGCGTGTCTTGTTCTAGATGGTGTGCTATTCTTATTTACGTATATACACACTGTAATGCAATATGTGTGTTTGTTAAACTTTTTTTAGCACGGTACGTAGCCAACCAAGCTAACCGGAAGTGTGGGGGAAGGACAATAAACTAAACACAAAAAAGCAGTTCTAAAGTAATGAGTTTTAAACTTAGATGATTTAAAAGTGCATGGCTCTAGTGGCTTGCTAATATCAGAAAAAGAGCGTTCCAGAAGGCCGCAGAAGCAGAAACAAGAAAATCCACGAAGGAAATATATATACCGTACACTCTCGATTATCTGCACTAATGACGGGGAGGACAGGATTATTTAAAATCGCGGATAATTCAAAAATATTCATTATCCGCGGATCTCTATGCCAAAAAACACTAATATAGGCATTATGTTAAAGTTAAGAATATTTTGCTTGTAAATTAACAATACAAAAACATTGTCACGAATGTATGACCTTGTTTTATTACAAAAGGCCATACAAAAACACAGCCACTTGAACAGCTTGGAAATTTCCTTCCCTTGCTCCCGCGCAGAAGGCTCCGCCCACTAAGTGGGTCGCAGCAGAGCCATGCCAATGAAAATCAATCAAACTCCGCCCACTGTTGTAAAGATTTGCAACTACTGTACTGTAGAGGTGATCACGTGGATTTCGGATTAACCGGAGCACATATTTGTTCGGTTTAAGCACGTGATTTGTAATAAACATGACGTCATCCTTGACTGTCAATCCGCTTCGCACCTCCCTCTATTCGCCCCCTTATTGGTTACTCACAATACTGCTCTGCACATATCTAATAATTATCAGAGAAAGCTTGTTTGCATGTTTTGCCGCAAGTACGTGTGGTTAATGCAGACTTGATGCCTTGCAATAGGTGTATATGTGGTGTTTGAACATCTTCACACAACTGTTTAATTGCCTGGAAGGGGAAAGCCTTTTCATCTTATTATTATTATTTTCATAATTTTGACACGGGCAAGAAGGTCCCATAGATGCACTTTTAAATAAACTGTCAGTCTTCTGTATTCATTATGTACACCTTTTGATGTCGCTATTTTTATGATGTCTGCCGAACCATTTCAATGCAATGTTTATTTGTTACACGAAAAATCCCGTATATCCAGTTACTTAGCGAGTATGAGTAACAACAGCCCACATGAGCCACTAACAGGGTTACCGTTGAGGGTGGAGAGGCACCCAGCCAGCAGCCAGCCAGGAAACTCGAGGCATAGATATTTGTTTAAATATGTATGTTGAACCACTTTCACGTAGCCAACCGTGCTAATTGTAGCATGATAAAATCTGAGTACGAGGAGCATATATTAGATGCTGCGTGCAGAGAAACAACAATTTGCATTCAATATCGTGAATAAAACATTCAACATCACAGATACCCGGCACGACGACCAAACGCACACACAACAGCGAAACGTAAATTTACAACACAAAAGACTGACTACGACGGTGCTGTATTTAATAGCGAGTATTTAAAGAACGCTAAGTGTAGTAAGGTGGCGGGTTGACAACTTGACAGAAGCCGTTATGACCTGATGCAGCTAATTGTAATGTTTCGTAGCAGTGAGCAAAGTGGCGTCACAACATCTGTTGTGACTCCTGCTGTCTCCTGAATGGCAGCGAAATTAAATGGCTAATTCCGCTAAACTTTACATTATCCGAAACGACGCAACAACTTTCTCTCCACTGATGTTTCCTGTTGATGCCAACCAAGGCCGTAGCCATGGAGTCAACATTGGGGGGGGGGGGGACCAAATCTTCCAGGGGGTGTGGGGTCCCCCCCCCCAGAAAAAAAATCTAAATTTGAAAACGAATTTCCTGCAATTTCCTGCCTAAAACATTACAAAGATTCACTAACACACAGGATGGACTTTTTTCTTTTTTTACAATAATGTCTAATAGTGTATTGTATTACATTGCTCTGTTTTATCTTTTTTAACTTTTCTTGTTTCATTGTATGTAATGGCAGAGATTAGGGATTCATAAAGTACAACCATAACCACAATCAGATAAAGAGAAATCTAAGTTTATAGTAACATATTGGGGGGGACATTTTGAGCATATTTGAATGCGGGAGATGTCCCCCCCCCCTCCCAATATATATTATAATTACGGCCTTGATGCCAACTCTATTATGTATATTCATAATAAAGTTTTTTTTGGGTTGGATTGTATATAAATAGAAATGTGTAGTTAACCCACCACCACCACCCGACATGGCCAGCTTTGTCCCGTGAAAAAAAGTACCAACTAGTTACTCGCCATCACACCGATGTGCTGAAGTAGTAAACCCACGACGTTTACAATTTGAGTAACGACGTTTCACGAGTGATTACAAGCAGCTTCATCAGGCGATTTGCCACAATTGTAAAGCAGTCTTCCTGCTTATGGCATATGTGTTTAAAAGTATTTTTAAATATAAATACATGTATATATTTATCATATGAATCATCGTTAGCCCATGAAATATTCGTCAGACTCAGTCCCCTATAGGTATGGTAAATTGCCACGGATGAATGATTGATTCAGGTAACTCTTTAAAAAAACAATAGGGCATTATCAAACCTTCTTTAACTTGAGCAAAATAAAGGCCCTTTTTCCTCACACGATAGACGGGACGGTGGTTTACGAATGCTCGGTCATGATCCATATTTCTGACTTCTTCAAAATATACGAACAACTTATTACGTGTCATTGTGCCCGTCAATAATTCGCCCTGTAGTATGTTGTGGATATTAATTTAGATGGTTGATACAAAAACACCCGAATGAACATCAAGTACTCTATCCACTTAAATGTGTTGAAACAAAAACAAAAGGCATTACTTTGTACATTCTGTGCTCCAAGGGAGTTTGTAATTAAATTACCTGTCTTTGTTTTCCGATATACAAATGTTTTTCAAGACGAAATGAGACCGTGGCGGCACTAAACAAAAAAAATGCCAACCATCATGTTTCTGTCACAGCATTTGTTCCCTCCGCCCCATTCCCAAAGCGTGTCCATCGCCGCAAGGAAAGATATATTCTTGGTTCTTTCGGTAAAGTCACGTAGAAGGGAAACAATAAAAGAATAAAAATAATAAAAACATATTTTTATTATTATTTAAAGTCACGTAGAAGGGAAACAATAAAATAATAAAAATAATGAATTTTTTTTTCTTATTTTATTTTTTCCCTTCTACGTGACTTTACCGAAAGAACCAAGAATATGAATCCCTGCAGTCACGAAAGCTTTTAAATCAAAATTCAAGGAAAACTTCGATTTAAAGCTTTCGTGACTGCAGGGATTCATCTTCTTGGTTCTTTCGGTAAAGTCACGTAGAAGGGAAATAATAAAATAATAAAAATAAAACATAATAAACTAATTCTCATGACGTTTCGGCCACAATGCAAGCAGCCGTCCTCAGGTGAAGAACAGGTCTGTCGGAAAGACAGCGTTTGAAAGACCTGTTCTTCACCTGAGGACGGCTGCTTGGATTGTGGCCGAAACGTCGTGAGAATTATTTTATTATGTTTTATTTTTATCATTTTATTATTTCACTTCTACGTGACTCTACCGAAAGAACCAAGAAGATCAAGGAAAGCTGTATCGCATTTTGATGCCTCCCGCGGCAACAACCCCCAGCGCAAGTCGGTTGCATCAAGCCTCGAAATGGTGACGCGCGCTTCGACGCAATACCACTCGCGTAAATATATATTTGCATGAATCACGGTGGAGCCAGGATACAAATTGACGAACGTGTAATCGGTGCTCACGAGAGCGCTGGGCAGCGGTTACCTCCGTTGGGAGCCCTGAGAACAGTCGGTGATGGATATTCCACATTTCCTCGTGGCAACGGCCAGTCTGTCCGTAGGTAAACTAACTCGTAGACAGACACACACAATCTGCATCTCATCCATTCCTCAAACTCATCCACAATTTAAATGTGTCATTCGGAATGACAAACATCTAACCATTTTGGCAGCATCAATGCAAAATACGCGTTTCCATATTTGGAGGATTTTTGCTGTCGTTTGTTTTGCATCTGTAGCCGGTCGGCCCCATCCCTTCTCCTTTCGTCGTGAGTCATTTTCGAGGGTGGGGACAGGTCGGCTAAATAGACAACAATAATAACATTAAAACATAAGTAGAGTCTGCGTTGTGTTTTGTCCCCTGGAGAAGCGGGCGACTCGATAACAGATAAATGCCAGAGTGGGGGGGGGGGTGTGAAACGACAAAACTTTCGTTCAAGAGACCTCTTCAGAAGGGCGAATTTTTGTAATCCGCAAAAGCGATCACACCGCAGCTAAATCCCTCGGTCCGACAAATTCGACGTGCCTCGTACCTCCAGGGTCCAATCTCTGTTCGCCATCGCCTGATCTTAAATAATAATAATAACACTGGTCAACAAAAAAAATAAAAAAAATTCTGGCCTGGACTTTTGCAGCTGTTTTAGACTAATTTCAGGGTGCTGATTCCAAATCTGATCTCAGATTTGCTCTATCACATCATTTTTATGCTATCGGCATACCCCATTTTAATTGATTTTACCCGAAATTAACTCTGTCACTTATGATTGCAAGTTGTTGCGAGTCAGTGACTGCTTTAGTGTTAAAATATGGTGCTGTATTTTTAGGATAGTGTGTTTATAATATAATTTTATGTAGATATCCACATTTATTTCATATTTTTCTTCTGCAGTTTTTATTGAAAATGCAATATTTGATATCTCAAAAACCTGATGTGATAGACAAAAACTGATGCCAGATTTGGAATCAGAACCCTAAAATTACCTTAAAACCGTTGGAATACCTTATGCCAGAAAAGGGGTGTTGACCAGTGTAATAAACTCGCCTGGTTATCCGTCGTTACGCGAAATTGTTTCTTACCTTCCCATATGCTACAGAGTTCACAATGATACAGCACGTGTGATTTAATCACAGGTGAGCTCACACCGGCTACACATCGTGACATAACGACAGGAGCTGGGGGAGGGGGCGGGTGATACATCTGTGTATGCGGCCACTTCTAAGGAATCCAGGTGGTCCATGTGCCTTGGTCCACCCATACCACCTGAGCTCGTCTCAAAACTTCTAGACGGTGTGTGGTCATAATAATCATGCCATTCATAACCATACCTGTCAACACCTTTTCAGTGCCCTACCTTATTACAGACCGATTCAGACCTTATTGGTACCCTCGTAAATGTCAACATTCATCCTACAAAGCCCCATCGCTAGGGAGAAACACAAACAAATAGACAAAAAACATGTTTTTGCCCATATTGAAACGGCCGTGCGCCGTATGGACCTGAACTCAATTTCCCTATACAACAATACGGGGTCAACCGTGTGGGTTGACAGGTATGCAGCATAACGCACACAATATTTCCCCGGAGTGTCCACCCCCCGCCCCACCCCACCCTTTGCCAGAAGGAAACGTATTTGCGAGCCAATCTCAACTCCAGCATATGGCCTAGAGCTGCCAGTGAGTGAGCCTTGACGTCCACCTGACTCAGGAAGCCGTGCCAATGGTGACATCATCCCCTTTGCGGTGAATGGTGGCTCCCGTATGTTGCCGTTGCTTGTCTCTGAGTGCTCTCCGAGCCGGTCAGACAATGGCGGTGTAGCAGTTGGCGCGCTGCGCTACGAACCCTGCGACCCGAGTTAGATATCCTGCTCACGGTCCTGGGCCTCCCCTAGGTCGACTCAGCCTCAAATGAGTACCTGGTGCGGTGTGTAAACATCGCCACTTGGAAGACAAAGGCGCCCGGGCGTGGTGCTGGCTACCCACCCCCTCATGTACCGTTCCGCCCTTCATAGGTGCTCGCTAACAGCCCTTGCCCCAACAGTTTGTTCAGGCCATACGGGTGGGGGGGGGGGGGTCTTTGTCTTTATCTGAGCCAGTCGAATAATGGACAACAATGGTCCTTTCTCCATTGTGGTTGATGTTGAGGAAGCTGTTTCATTGCGTTTCAAAGTTAAAATTGCAACCAGAGCAGTTGCTCGCCCATGCCACTGCTGGCGCCTGGGCCTCTACTACAAGGATCTCAAGATATATGCTGCAGAAGGTACTTGGCCTACTCTTCCACGCTGCCCAGGTGTAGTGGGAGAGTCGCATGCGACCTGTCGATCGACTAGCCGTGGTGCAGCTGTTTATACCACTGGATGGACTGAGACTGGGTGGGGAGGTAGGGGGGGGCATGGTGGAATTTATCAACTTGCAACATTGTTTCAACCGCTGCACTGGGGGATCGAATCGAACCGGCCGTGGATTGCATGTCTAGTGTGATGACCATTTCACCGTGACTGCAATCCCGAATGAGAATTCTCGATTCCTAGAATGACATTATATATGGTTGCAATATTTTTGACACTCAGTGTTAAAAAAAATCCCACTCAATTCTAAGGGCTTCGAAATACTTCCATTATGAACTTTGTGAAGACAGCAGAATTTTTTTCCCTAGATATCCAGATCCATTCATATATAACAACGTCATTAGTAAGATATATATATATAATTAGCTACCACCCCTCCCACCGCCTATAGTCAACATACCATTGAAGCACTCACCAACGTTTTTTCTACTCGGCAAACGACAGTCACCCCGACAATTTGGCCACTTTTGGCGTCATCTCCCATCCTCGCTCTCAGCCGGAGTGCCCCAAGGAGGAGGAGGAAGAGGGAAAGGAGAGTTCCATTCATCCGAGACCTCTGGCGTTTCACGATTTCTAATAATGTTAGTGCCACGTCCTGAAATTTTCTGCCGACCCAAGGTTTTTTTTTTTTCCCGCACACTGCATGTCAAATGCAAATGCAATTTGCGGGGCGCTCAAGGGGAGAGTGGGCTCATCCCTTTGTTGTCTTGCCCATTCTTTCGCTGATTAAGGTGCGGCACGTGAATGCCAGATCAGCGGCACACTTTTTACCTCGATGACCCCTGCCCACCACCGTCTACTGCAGATTTAAAGCGAAACGATTGAAAACGAAACTTTATTTGTATTTTACAAGGTAGGGTCCAATTGAGCTTGTGTTGCCTCCGAAACGTCGTGATTTTTATTTTATTTTTTTATTTTACTTTAATTAATTTTAATTATATATATTTTTTTACCTACGTGACTTTACCGAAAAAACCTAAGAATATGAATCCTTGCAGTCACGAAAGCTTCAAATCTAGAATCCAATTGAGCTCTTTTTTTCAGAAGCCACCTGGCCACAAATGATCGCTCAACGAAGTGGCTCGTCATGTGGAAATTTATGAAGGGAAAAAAATCGGAGGACTCCGAAGAAACAAAATCTACGTGACCAGGGGAGAGAGACACGCAAACTTCAACTACACACCAGGCTTCAGGGTCTGGATCGAACCCACGACCATGTTATACCAGGCGAGGTAGTTATTCACATCTCGCCACCGTGGCACGGCGATCCGTTGTCCAGATCCCCACAATTATCCACACGGCCGCACGCCCGAGTGAATTTGGCGAGCGGTGGCGTCGCCACTCGGACCAACGGCCAATTCCCATCGAACGTCTCTTCAATTAATCTCACTTCACTACGGCCAATGTAGAAGATTCACGGGATCACAGCCCCGTGCCGATCGACAGTCAAGGCACGTCTGCCTGAGCCAGGTTCGATCGAAAGCTCTCTTAGGTCAGCTCAGTCCGAAATTAGCGTCGGGGACTGCACGTTCTACCATGGGGGCGATTATAAGAGACCAAGGGGGGCATGATTAATGAATGCGTGCGGGCAGTTCTGTTGCCAGCAGATGTTCTGCCGCAGCTATTTTTGGCCATTCATGAACGCAGCAGAATATTATCTTGCCCCCCCCCGCCACCCTGGAATGGGCAGCGCCAAAGGTTCACTCCACCAATCGTTAACCAATCGCAGTGTAGGGGAGGGGTAAGGGTTGGGAGCGGCGCAGTGACATCACGGAGCAAGCCCTGCTAGGGGACATTGCCTACCAATAGGGCCTTGGGTCACGCTCACACATCTCCTCCCCCTTCTCCAGGTACAAAAAGGGTAACGTTTCAGCCCTTGAAATTACTCGCTCACGCAACTTCTGATGGAAGTGCTCCCCACTAGAGGGACCGACATTGACGTGCTCTCGAGAGCCCCTCCAAGAGGGTGTTTGGCCTACTCGTCCACGCTGGCCAATACGTCTTTTTTTGAAGACGTTAGGGTCACCCACACCTTACCCCACCACACACAACCTAACGATCGAGTAACTGTGGTCTACTCAATTATGTTACTGGGTGGTGGACAGGTGGGAGAATTTAAAACAAAACTTGCACGATTGTTTTAACTTCTATGCCGAAAGATTGAACCGACGACTCCTAGATTGCAAGCCCAGTGTTCTTAGTTCTTACCATTACACCACAGCAGCATCTCTGTATGCAGTGTGTATGTTTAACTTATTTCACACCAACCGTGCTAATCGGAGGTGCGGGGGAAAGGACAACAAACTAAACGCCAAAGGCAGTTCTAAAGAAATGTGTTTTCAACCTAGATTTAAAAGTGCATAGCTCCACTGGCTTCCTAATACTGTATTGGAAGAAGAGCATTCCAGATGGCCACAGAAGCGCATCTGAAATCGCACGATGCAGTGAAAGTCTTTGTTCGAAGGATAACCAAAAGCCGTTGTGAGGATGACCGGAGTTTGTGTGATAAGTTTATACTCCTTGATGAGATCATTAAGGTATTGTGGTTCATTTGTGGCAAGCACTTTGTGTGCAATGAGTGCATCCTTCCAATGTATTAATTCGGCAATCGAATGCCAATGCAGCTCGGCGAGCACTGGACCAACCTGCAACCTGTACAAAAAGCCTCGAACCCACGTGAGCCACCAGTTAATTTAATTATTCGTTCAATTGCACACAAAAAAAGTTTGAAACCTTTCCACCTTGAGATGACTTTGATCAAATAATGTGTCAGCTGCCCAGCAAAAGTAAAGCCCCTCCCGTGATGTTAGGGAAAATGCAATACTTTGTTGTGCTAGTCAGATTATACATGTGCCCCTTTCATTGGGTGGGATTTGTGTGCAGCATGGGGGATGACCGGTTCAAACTAAAACTAAACTCTTTTTTATTTTAGCTGGTAGGGCCCACTGAGCTATATAGCTCTTTTTTCAAAAGCGACCTGGTCACAAATGATAGCTCAACGGAGCGGCTTATGTGAAAATGTATAGAAGCCAAAGACTCTTAAAAGCATTATTTTTAATATGGAGGAAAACAACCAGAGGGACCCGGAGAGAAATGCTCGCGACCATGGTGAGACAAACATGCAAACTCCAAATATACAATCGGGGTCGGGATCGAATCCACGACCTCCTGCAGACCAGGCGAGGTAGTGAACATCTCCTAGCCACCACGGTTGCTCGGACAGTGATCAAAGGAGCGGTCGTCCCCACGAGTCCAGCGAGCCAACGGAAAGAACTCGGAGCACATGACGGGGAGAAGCTGTGAGGGTAGATGGTAGAGGCCACGTGTCCACTATAGCGGCTGCACAGTCGAACGGAACGTAGCGAGATTCGGCGAGGAGTGTCGGCATTAACCATCTTGGGCATGATGGAGTTTTTATCTTCATTGTCACCAGAATGCAGACTGCCTTCATGAACATTCTTAGAATTCTTAGAATGTTCATTTGATTTGGTTAGCACTGCACGATACAAGTGGAAATGTAAGATTATTAATAATAATCAATAACGTTCAGTTCTTTATGTATGTTGAACTTCCTTCACACCGTACGTAGCCAACCGTGCCTTTTCGGAGGTTCGGAGGACCTTCATTTCAGCAGTGCCTTCTTTTGTCAAGGCTCTACTGGAATGAAGGTATCCCCACTTTGTGTGAGTCATGGCGGTTGGAGCTTGTATGTATGCTGAACTTCTTTTGCACCATATGCAGCCAACCGCGCTAATCGGAGGTCCAATAATGAGACTATATCCATAACAGAGGCTTTTGGGTTAGATCGCCTAAATATAAATGTGTCTTCTTGGTTCTTTCGGTAAAGTCACGTAGAAGGGAAGTAATAAAATAATAAAAATAAAACATAATAAAATAAAATAATTCTCACGACGTTTCGGCTACAACGCAAGCAGCTGTCTTCACCTGAAGACGGCTGCTTGCGTTGTCTTCACCTGAAGACGGCTGCTTGCGTTGTAGCCGAAACGTCTTCACCTGAAGACGGCTGCTTGCGTTGTAGCCGAAACGTCGTGAGAATTATTTTATTTTATTATGTTTTATTTTTATTATTTTATTACTTCCCTTCTACGTGACTTTACCGAAAGAACCAAGAAGATGAATCCCTGCAGTCACGAAAGCTTTAAATCGAAATGTAAATGTGTCGTTAAACCCGCCACCACCCGACACAGCCAATTAGTAAAGGTTCGTCACGTAAACAGAACGTGCCAATTCGTTGGTCGCGAAAGCCTACGTGTTAAACAGACTACAGTATACTTCACAGTAGACAAGGATGGGAGGTGATTCGGATGCCACTCGCCAATGGTTTTAGCTGCATTGTGCTCATGCCGCTGGGCCTGCTTGCACCCACAGGTCGACATTTACGTTGTGCAAATTCAAAGCACGCACATGGCGATTTTTTTGACGTCTAAAGGTCCTACCTCGGCATTTTAGTATCCACTATCATTTGGTGTTTTACGATACCAAGGGATTTGGTTGTATCTTGCAGTGGATTTGACAGAGGGCTCTAAATAATTGTATAATTGCCCTGCTAAATATGATGTATGCGCTCTGCAGTATTCTCACATTATTTGCGGGGGATACGTTCCGGAGATGCTCGTGAATAGAACGTTTCATGGATAATTAATGATATTAGCCTACGAAAACCTGTCTTTTCATGAATTACCTCATTTAAATACGCAAATAAGCTCTTAAATACTTGGAAATGATCATAATAACACAACCAAAAAAATGTTATTTTCCGTAAAAAACAAAAAATTCATACAAATTATTCTTGAAGTGTTAAAAATAGTTCATAAATTAGCTTGATTTTATCACTTTCATCACTTTTCTCCTCACTTTATCCCATAACTTCATCTCTCTCGATGCAGTCGTATAGATTTCCAGATACGTTTCGTGGATCGCTAAAATCGCGGATTACAGGTTCGCCAATAGCGAGGGAATACTCTATATTATGATATGGCACCTATATTTCAATTACTGACAATGTACTATATGATGATAGCAAATTGTCAAAAAATTAGGCTTTGTGACCCTTATGAGACGAGGAAATGTAAACATAAGATACCTTAATGTTTGTGCCATTTCCGTTTCATGGTGGAGCATGCACTGCAGGCCACGTTGCCGCTGTCGGAAATTCTAGACATGAGTGGACTCATGGGTGCACCGCCGCGAGAAACAAACTTTGACAATCTCCGTCCGGCCAGAGTTTTGTTTGCGCGTTGCGTCGACGAAAC
Organism: Lampetra planeri; assembly: GCF_965212315.1. Taxonomy (NCBI): domain Eukaryota; kingdom Metazoa; phylum Chordata; class Hyperoartia; order Petromyzontiformes; family Petromyzontidae; genus Lampetra; species Lampetra planeri. The sequence continues at coordinate 6,358,156 of NC_136141.1, forward strand.
GCCGTCACCTTCACACTGCGAGACGAGCTCAAAGGCGACCAGACCGTGAGCCAGCAATTGCCCAAGTTCTGCAGTCCTCCGCCTATGAAGATGTCTTTCAGCCAATCGTGTGAGTGAGTCTGCATGTGGCAGGATGCCCCAGCGCTCGGGGAAAACGCACACGTGCGAGGAGGCAACCCACTACACACCTGTCAACCCCTTTTCAGTGCCATACCTTATACTGGTAGGAACGAAGTGAACCAGCCTACAATAGATTATATCGTCCGTCCGTTCGATGTCCGATTAGGTGTAGCAACATCGCCCCCTACTGCAAACACTTGGCAGGACCCTACAAAAACCTTTAGACTCAGTGTGGCTTTCCTGGCTAAACAAGTGTAACATTCCCTTATAATTCCCTGAGATAGTATTTAATTAAAACATTTAAATTAAAAATTAACTCACAGCGGCCTAAAGCCTACAGCTAGGCCTAAAGCCTAGAACTAGGCCTCAAACTCTCCCTTCGTATCGTACCCCCGCCATTTCATTTTATTATAGCCATTCATTTGTTCGTTCCTACCAGCCCACCCCACAGGGACCTGTTTACAGACCATGTCAGACCTTATTGGTCATCCCGTGCCCTTAGACATCTCAGCGTTCATCCTACGAGGTCCCATCACAAGGGAGAAACACAAACAAACAGACACGTTTTTTCCCCCGTATTGAAACGGCTGTACGCCGTATGGACCTGAAAACGCAATTTCCCTGTACAAGAATACGGGGTAAACCGTATGGGTTGACAGGTATGCCCACTATCCCATACAGAAGGGAGAGTTGGAGATTAAATTTCGATTTAAAGCTTTCGTGACTGCAGGGATTCATCTTCTTGGTTCTTTCGGTAAAGTCACGTAGAAGGGAAGTAATACAATAATAAAAATAAAACATAATAAAACAATTCTCACGACGTTTCGGCTACAACGCAAGCAGCCGTCTTCATTCCTCACCTGAAGACGGCTGCTTGCGTTGTAGCCGAAACGTCGCGAGAATTGTTTTATTATGTTTTATTTTTATTATTTTATTACTTCCCTTCTACGTGACTTTACCGAAAGAACCAAGAAGTTGGAGATTAGTCCGCAGTTCGCTGAACCGCACTCTCCTGGCAAGCCATGGTTATGTGGCTCTCTTCCTCGACGCTGATGGCAAGGGCGTCTCATAACGTTCATGCGATCTGCCAAAACGAAAAAAATGACCTGAAGTCGCACGCACTTGGCATGCACTCGATGTTGTCAACACGAGTTGTGTTCTCCACGCCGCAGGTGGGCATGGCACTCAGCTTGCACACAATGCAAGCGGCGACTAAAAGGGCGCATGCATTTGAGTTGCTTGGTCTTCATCACGCGTGGATTACCCCTCGAGTGTTTTCCTGGCACAACATGAAATGCTGGATGTTTTACAAATCCATTATTCTCCATCCTGTGATGATGATGATGAGGCTTGGTCACGTTTTTAAAAAAAATATATATAAGCTCGCCATTTATCACTTCTAATTAATTCCGAGAAACGTGCTTAAATATTTCATGAATCTGTTTATGACGGCAGAGGGCCGCTTGTGAACGATCGCTTTGGCACAGGCGCGCCGTTTTGAAAGCGTGCTCGCCGGCAAAAGTTAATTGACGACGTCTCGTTTTGTTTTACTATGTTTTATTTTTATTATTTTATTACTTCCCTTCTACGTGACTTTACCGAAAGAACCAAGAAGACGTCTCGTTCGTCTGCTGCTCACAAAGTATTACTCGCAAGGTGGCAACGTTTTGACGATACTACTCTGTGGCTCAAAAGGGAGCCGTACATTTTTCGTCAATAATTTTCTCCGGTGTTTTTTTTTGTGCCATCGCCGGAAACACTTGCATGGCCGGTCGTTATTGAAACAAACGCAGCACTTTACAGCGGGAGCTGTTATCACTAACATCGTGAGTTAAGTTTTTTACGGCCCCACCTTCTCCAAAGAGCAGCTATAATTATATGATTAGGCTCGACAACAGCTTTCAGAGGTGGAGCGGTGGCGCAGTGGTCGGCGCACTGCGCTTTAAACGCGGCAATTGGAGCCCTCCCACTCTCCACTCTTTCACCAATCCTGACTGTGACCAGCGTGGTGAAGAATGGTCAACAACAACAAAAACGACCATTCACCAATAAATGGCGGTGACATCACCACAGAGCTTGCGCCAGACTAGGTGCACCTTGAGGCCAAGTGAAGTGTGGAAGGATCTCTTCTGGCAGGAGGTCACGGAAGAGACCCAAGTGTTGCGGGTTGACTGACTGGATGACTTGCAGAAGCACCGTCTGTGTTCCCCACTGTGGCAACTGTTTTAGCCGCCCGGTGCTCTGCTCGTTGTTGCGAGCATCACGCCTCTTGCCCTCCGTTGTTGCTGGAGGGCGATTTTCTCCAACTCCCCATTAGCGACCTTCACGAGCGTCCTCCACAGAGGTCAATCTAATCACCACTGCTACCGGTCATCAGGAAGTCCACTCAGCTTGGTCAAACAACCCCCACACCGACATGGTGTAGAGAGGCTTGCATGAGTCAGTTGATTGACGAAGTGCTGCCAGTCAATAAATAAAAACCTCTCCCTGTGAGAACTACTGTTTGAATATGTAAGATACGTTTATTTTTTTGCCACCATAAAATTCAAACAACTATGTAACCGCCATCACTTACCGTAAAACACAACATTACAATACTGTCGAGTGGAATAGCTGAGTTTCTCAAAATTGCTAAAAATTGTTCAACTTACATTCTTATGTGTTCAATGCACAGTAGCCGATTTTACATTTTAAGGACACCGTGTTTATCACGCGTGAGTGGTCTAGAATCTTGAACAAGGCCCCGCCACATTGTGGAAGCTCTGCTCATGCGTTGCTGTTCCCAGCGGTTCGTGGTTACATTTCTGGTAAATGAGAATGCCCCCTGCTTTTGACAGTGCCGTCCCCCTATACGCCGGTGCGTCTCGGAGCACTTAAAATCGCGTCTCAACACATTTGAAAGGGGCACCCCCGGCGGCAGCTGTCAGTGCGTGGCACAAGGTGATTCGGCACCTGGCCTGCACTCGGCCATTTGTCTGCTCTGATTGCTATGCATGATTCCCAATTGGGTCATTTGTATTCGTGAAGTTTTCCCATCGCAGATGATAAGAGGAGTTCCGCCATGTGCAGTTGTAAAATGGTGTTGCGGGAATACATTTGGCACGTCACATCCATCTCGCCTTATTTTGCCCTGAACCTCTTAATCGGATTATGCAAATATAGGGCGCAATAATGTAGGATTATTTTGCCTAGGCGTACGACGATCCATAATCCAAACCACCTAACCAACATTCCAGAAATTATAGGGTGAGAAATTAAGCTCTGACCTCAAACCTACACAACTACTGACTCAGTACAGAACCAACTTTTCGTTCACTACTGTGGTTCAAGACCACCCTCATCACTATAATCGGCAATTTTTACTCATGCATGTTTCTGTTTTTCTCTCAGACGGGCTGTACAGCTCTCTGATGCGATTTCCTCGAGTTGAAATCCGCATTTACTACTGCCGCCTTGCTGACGGAAGAAATGACATGGACTCAAAAAACACCACGCTTACTATACCGTCCAAACGTGCAGCCAGTGTCTCTGAGCCATATATAAAATCGTGTGGAGGAGGGGGGGGGGCGTTGTCTGGTTACCCACGACGCCCGCAGAGGCTGCGTCTCTGGTCTCTCGCAGTCAGAGGTGGAGGGAGAGGACATTAGGATTCAGTGGCAGGCAGCAACCTCCTCGCCCTGCCGGCGTTTGATGCTTTCCCGTATACCCCCCTTAATTTCCCCGTAGGATTTGCTTAGAAATTTCATATACAGGGAGCGAGGTCATGAATGTGAAGCCCCCTGGGTGCGTCGCCTCGCCGGACGAAGGCTGCGTATCTTGGTGAGCTGCCTCGGTCGCCCCCTGGGTTAAGCTGCTGGGGGGCCCTGAGTCGTTGCTGCCTCTCCGTGCCGCACGCGCCGCCCACTGTGGTGCAGTAGAATTCCTCTCGCCCGCGACCCCCCGTGACCGGCGTTTCCTATCCTCCACGGCAACGACCCCCCCGTTACCCACAATTCCTATCGTCCGTGGGAGCGGCCCTGTTATCCCACAATTCCTATCATCCTAGGGAACGACCCCGTTACCCACAATTCCTATCGTCCGTGTGAGCGGCCCTGTTATCCCACAATTCCTATCATCCTAGGGAACGACCCCGTTACCCACAATTCCTATCGTCCGCGGAACGCACCCCAATATCCCACAATTCCTGATATATGTTTACGCGAGAACCGATGTTATCAGTGACCCGATTTTTCCTAATATCCGCGATTACCCCACGGTTGTTTCCATCCTGCGTGCAATTTGTTCACAAGTTGTTCGCCGATAGGAGGAGTTGCGCAACAGATTCATGGAATTATCCACATTTTATTTTCCTGTTATCCGCAATATCACATTGAACACTGCGGGTGCAGTTGGTTAGACAATCGAGGCAAAGTGGCCCCCACTATAGGAACGTGGAATTTCCATCACTGGCTCAGAACGGCCAGTGGAGATGAGTGTTTACCAACGTTCAATCGAGCAATGCGATACCGCGGCTCTGACACTTCGATACGCAGGTCATACTTTATGCAAAGCAATCAATATCAGCCGTACGTGCAGATTTAATTATTTTTCGAACACAACACCTTCTTGGCTAACTTAAAAGCGAGACGCGTGGAATCGCGGCCTGATAATTATGGGCCCAAAAGCGATAGTTGAGCAGCATCTCAATACAAACACTTCTACCCTCTGCACCGATCATGGGGGGGGGGGGGGAGGGGGGGACAGATGCAAAAAAATGGCTAGCCTTAAAGGGACACTATCCCACGGGAATCTTGGAACGAGGATATTTTTGGACGAGGCCCCGGCGAGGCGACCTGCGTGTCATTAGTATGACCTTGTGCAGGAGACCTTTTTAAAGCACGGTGCAATCACTTGAAGGTCTCCTGACAAGTGATGCACAGACGTTTGGTTGTAATTCATTTCCCCATGGCGAGGCTATTTGCATGCTAGTTGGGCTTTTGGTGAATCTAGGAGACTTGTTGAAACAATTGGAACATCCGTAAAAGAGGGTTTTTTTTGGGTTAGATCGCGAAAAAATATAAATGTGTCGTCAAAACCCGCCACCACCCGACACAGCCAACAAGTAAGGGTTGTCACGTAAACAGAACGTGGCCAATTCGTCACGAGTACAGCACACGGATGTGTTGGAGAGTCAAGCCACACAATTTACAATCCGAGTACGATGTTTCGCCAGTACATAATTACAACCAGCTTCATCAGGCGACAGCCAGATTTGTGGAGAAGTCCAACTGTTTCATTCCTTATACAGAGGCGTAGATGTGGTGACCACGCTTCTGCGCTCTTGCGCAAAGTGGCGGGCAGGAGGGGATTAATGAGTCAACGTACATTATGCATGCGCATTATGCAAGCCCTTGGAACATTTCTTAAACCCCCCCCCCCCACCAAAGCTACATCGCGAGCCCCGCCCCCACATGCATTTGTGTCCTCTCAGCACAATAAAAGGGTTTGCCGCAGTCAATCGGCAGCTCGGGTGCGGTGGGGCTAAAGTGTTGGGGACTCCCGCCTCTTGCCAAGACGTCTTGCCGCCATGAAAGTTGAGGCCAAAATGTCCCCCTTGGCGGAGGCCCTTCTGTGGCGACAGTGGCGTGAGCAAGCAATTGCAGGGCTGCACCTTTCTTATCTTTCAGGAGATATGAGGGGTGTTCTACAGGTGACAGGGGTATTTTTGTTTTACATTTGCAGCATACCTACTTGCAACTTGAGGGGAGCCGTGGTGAAGCAATGTTAACTACCTCGCCTGGTGTACAGGAGGTCGTGGGTTTGATCCCGACCCAGATGCCTGCTGTATATTATTAGGAGTTTGCGTGTTCTCCCCGTGGTCGCGTGGATTTTTCTCTAGGCCCTCCGGGTTTTCCCTCCACATTTAGAATCAACACGCGTTTAAGAACATTTGGCTGACGTACATTTCCACGTGATAAGCCACTTCGTTGAACTATCATGTGTAGCCAGGTTCCTTCTGAAACAGAGCTCTACAGCTAAATGGGTCTTGCCTGGTAAAATAAAAAATAGTAAAATCTTAATTTAAAGCTTTCGTGACTACAATAATTCATAATTGGTCCTTTGGTAAAGCCACGTAGATAGAATTTTTTTTTTAAATATCACGACGTTTAGATCGCAACACAAGCAATCGTTAGCAGGTGAATTTTTTTATTACTACGTGGCTTTACCGAAAGACCCAAAGAATATAAAAAATAGTTATTTTAAAAAATGTTGTGTATGAGATCCATGCATATTCTACTCGGTTTGAGAATAAGACCTTAGAAATTGGGGGGGGGGGGGGGTGGAATGTTGATAGCTCACACTGTAAAATAATTTTTGGTAAAACGTTTAAATGTTTTTTTTTGCAAATATCTTTCTGGAAAAAAAATCATCATTGATACTAGCGATTGCTTTTTAATGACCCCAAGTTTTTCCTTGCTCCATTTCCCGTGATGTGGACATTTATAACGTGCATCTAATTTCTTATATTTCTACACAAATATACCACATGTAGCCTTTACAGCCTGGGGCAAGCGCTGTTAGCGAGCACCTATTAAGTCCACGCCACCACACGAAGGGGTGTGGGTGCACCAGCACCACGTCCGGCCGCCTTGATCTCCGTAGTGCTGATGTTTACACACCGCACCAGCTAATCGTTTTAGACTTAGTTGACCTCAGGGCAGCACAGGATCGGCTCAGATATGTGTCATCGATGTTTTCCGCAAACCCGGAATCGAGCTCGGGTCGCCGAGTTCGAACGCAGTGCACTAACTGCTGCACCACCGCTCTTGACGATGTTTCTACACACACGCACACTCTCACACTCGCACACATTGCCATCGAAATACATTTGAAACAACGCGATCCTAAATCGCACTGTGCGTCATTGCTAACGATTGTGGGGAGTGGAGTGAGGCGGGGGGGGGGGGTTTGGTAATTTTCACGTGAAATCGTGTTTTATTTTTGTATCTGGGCATTTGTGTGTCGCATCAACGTGTCGGCGAGGAATTTACACTTTGCCAAAACGTACGAGCGTCAGTGCAAATGTTCACGGTGAAAAACAATAACACTGTACCTAAGGCTGTATGCACGCGGTCATGTGCATTCTGTTATTTTACACGCGCGCATTTGCATAATCGCTTCGTGCGATGCCTGTGATTTGTTTTTTGTCTGACAATATTTTTTCTGACCAGAAGGAGTTTATGAAGTGACGAGCAATAGCATTTGTCAGAGATGGGGAATAAATTGCTTTTCAATATACACTCATCAAGACAGAGATAGAGATATATGCGCCAAAAGCCAAGCGCACATTGCGTCAAGAAAACGTGTGTTTGCATAAGAAGATGTTTGCATCGGACTTCCCCGAGACTGTATTCCATTTAAGAAGACGAATGTTTGCATTTCGTAATGCTTTGCAGCTCATTTCGGAAAACAATTGGCTTCACGGCGCCCCAGGATGAGTTTTTTTTGACTCCCAATATCTGGACTCACGGACGCAAAACACGTCAGTTATAAGAACCGTAGCAGAATAAAAGACAGTACGTTTGTTGATGTTCCATTAATTAAAGTGTCAGTAGGTGCTGGACGGATTGTTTCATCACAGGACGGCGAGGAACGGTAACACCTTGGTGGAAGCCTTCACCTAGCAGTAGATAGATAATGGTTTGGAGTTGAAATTCTCACTTAATGTTGATAGGTTGTGCAATAAAATTGCTCTTGGAATCGCGCAAACTTAATTTAATCGCCACAACTGATTTGTTCACATCTGAGAGAGAATTTTCGCAACAGAGCAATCGGGGATTCCACTGATGACGATTCCATTGATGATGATGATGATTCCATTGATGATGATGACTACTGATGATGATTCCGTTAATGACGATTCCACTGATGTTGATGATCCCACTGATGATGATGATGATGATTCCACTGATGATCGCTCCGCTGTGTGATGATGACTACTGATGATGATTCCGTTGATGACGATTCCACTGATGTTGATGATCCCACTGATGATGATGATGATGACGTTGATGATTCCGCTGATGGTGGTTGGTCACGGAGTAGAACGGCAGCAGATGGCTGTCAACCGCTTGCCGCCGGCTCCTCGCAACTCCTTCGGCCACACGTGCACAGTTACTCAACTAAGCTATTTTTATTTCACCAAGTTAGGCCCACCGAGCTATATAGCTATTTTTCAAAGGTGACCTGGCCACAAATGATAGTTCAACGAAGTGGCTCATCATGTGGACATTTTGTAGCAGCCAAATACTCTAAACGTGTTTTTTCTAAATGTGGACCCGGAGAAAAATCCACGTGACCACGATGAGAACGTGAAAACTCCAAATATACAGGCGTCAGGGTCGGGATCGAACCCACGACCTCCTTTGTATCACGCAACGGAGTTAACACTTTGCCACCCATGGGATTGTTTTGGTTCGGCGCGCCTTGAAGATGGAGCAAACTCGCAGGTGTGCCGTGGAATGGAACAGGGTTGAGAAGTACTGCCCCAAGTAGTACATCTTTTGATGAATGCCTTCTCACTGCATGGAGCACTCCTGACATCTGCTGTTAAGCACAATGTCTCAATAGTTGCGAGTTTAGAATGTTAGAAAAAAAAGTGCCTCTATTCCATTCTTCGATGATGCAGGACATCTTGGAATACAAAGTGCAGATCATCACGTGCAATTGCATACTGTGGCACTCAACTTTATTGCTCCAACTTGATTGCTCGTTTGGACCATGCTGAGATGGAGCTGTCGTAGCGCGGAACACCTGGAGGGCTACAAGAGGCAGCACAGCAAGTTGGATTCTGTCCTATTTGTGCAGAGTTTGTGACTCTCAGCAGTGAGTGGCGAGATATGTAATGACTTGACACACTTCTCTTGAGATGGCACTTTATCGAAGACACGTTCACTTGACATCCAGCAGAGATCCCACTGCACATCTCCCCCTTATATACCAACACGAGGCCACGCCCCCCTTCTCGAATCGTCTCGCTGACTCCGGACGCTCGCTCCACCGGCAGACTCCACCGTCATCTGACCACGCTCCCGTCTCGAATATTCCCGTAGCCACCAGTCCCTTCGCACTCACAGCTGACTCCTCTGTCATTACCTCCCGTGGCCACCAGTCCCTTCCCACTCACAGCTGACTCCCCTGTCATTACCTCCCGTGGCCACTAGTGCATTCACACTGTAGGCTGACTCCCCTGTCATTACCTCCCGTGGCCACTAGTGCATTCACACTCACAGCTGACTCCCCTGTCATTACCTCCCGTGGCCACCAGTGCCTTCCCACACACAGCTGACTCCCCTGTCATTACCTCCCGTGGCCACTAGTGTATTCACACTGTAGGCTGACTCCCCTGTCATTACCTCCCGTGGCCACTAGTGCATTCGTACTCACAGCTGACTCCCCTGTCATTACCTCCTGTGGCCACTAGTCCCTTCGCACTCACAGCTGACTCCCCTGTCATTACCTCCCGTAGCCACTAGTGCATTCTCAACGCATGCAGACTCTATTGTCATTACATATATATCTATTTAAAACCCTCTGGTGTCGGTGTGTTTTCTGTGCTCCTCTACAAATCTTTCTGGTCACGTGTGAAACAGAGCTTCATAGCTCATCGGATTCCTCCAGTAAAATAAAGTATTCTAAATCTGAGATGATTGCGTCGTTCTGTCACTGTGTAAACTAATGGCATTTATTACACGCATAGGCAGCTGAGTGGGTCCCAAAGAAATCGGGCTTTTTTTTAACAACACAACCATAACCAATTGCCATATTTTGAATACAAAATTATCCCCATTTTTTGTTTTGCCGTTTTTTTTTATTACCGGTTACAGCCCCAAGCTCCCGGCTCCGCTTGTATTCCTCGCTCAACGCTCCCAACGAGTTGGTCTGTAAGCGGAACCTGGGGGTGCGAAAAGTCATGGTCCTGTCGCTATCAAAGTGAACCAAAGAGCGAGCGTAGACATCCGTGACCTGAGCCCCAGTGTCCAAGGTTCGATTGTTCTAACTTTTTTTTTTGGCCACCGCTCGCCTTGTGCCCCGGAGCGGTTTCGAAATCGCTGTCGCTCCGCCCTTCCCAATTGTCTGATGAAGCGAAACAAAAGAAAAGGGGTCTGAGGGGGGGGGCTAGTCGTCATGGTTACGGTGCTTTACAAGCGTCTTGGCGTTCCCCGCGTTGACTCCAGCGGGCGGGAGCATCACGTGTGGATATTCCCGGCAGCGCGGCTCTGGAAGTCGGGGGGGGGGCAGCGTGAAATGTGCGATGCAATCTAATGAGTCGTAAGGCGGAGGGGCGAGTCTCGCCGGCGTGGCATCGTGGCACCACGGCGCCTCTGTGTACACTATTGCCGTTTATGCTTTGCAGAAAGGGCCCGTGGCATTTCTGGCTGAGGTGTTACGACTCGCATGGCTGTGTCCATGTGGCGATTGGCTGTAGCGCTGCTGAATGGGGCTCATATGTTGGAGAGTTACATTCGTAAAAAAAACTCTTCGTCAATAACACTGGCCCGAAAGGAATACATACAGTGAGGGAAAAAAGTATTTGATCCCCTGCTGATTTTATACGATGCCCACTGACAAAGAAATGATCAGTCTATAATTTTAATGGTAGGTTTATTTGAACAGTGAGAGACAGAATAACAACAACAAAATCCAGAAAACGCATGTCAAAAATGTTATAATTTGATTTGCATTTTAATGAGGGAAATAAGTATATTACAGGAAATGGCTCTTCTTTTTATGAGTGATGCTTTAAAAAAAGGACCATTGCCTAACATGTCACCTGTCATATATTTCAATATATTGTATATATTATTTAACTTGAGGGCAATATTTGTTGACAAGTGTGCCAAGTTTTTTTTGTTGATTGTGATTGTTCACAGCTGCCAGCGCAGTGTCGCAATTTATTTTCCGTCCACAATTGTGAACGGTTCGTTCGTTAGTTTCTCAGTCCGCTTGTCATGGTGAGGGTCGTGGTGGCAGCGTGTTGAGTAGTGGCGGTCCAGACCTCCCTTTCCCTGGCGACAGACTCTAGCACTCTATTACAATAAACTGCTACACTATACATTACTACACTATACACTACTACAGAATACACTACTATGCACTACTACAATACTACATTATACCCTACTATGCACTACTACACTATACACTACACTACTATACACTACGCTATACACTACACTATACACTACAATGCACTATACTCTACTATAGACTACACTACTATACACTACGCTATACACTACACTATACACTACAATACACTATACTCTACTATACACTACACTATACACTACACTACTATACACTACGCTATACACTACACTATACACTACAATACACTATACTCTACTATACACTACTACATTATACACTACTATACACTACTACATTATACACTACTATACACTACTAGACTATACACTACACTACTATACACTACGCTATACACTACACTATAAACTACAATACACTATACTCTACTATACACTACACTATACACTACACTACTATACACTACGCTATACACTACACTATACACTACAATACACTATACTCTACTATACACTACACTACTATACACTACGCTATACACTACACTAAACACTACAATACACTATACTCTACTATACACTACACTCTACACTACACTACTATACACTACACTATACACTACAATGCACTATACTCTACTATACACTACTACACTACTATGCACTACTACACGATTCGCCACTATACACTACACTATACACTACACTATACAATACACTACACTATACACTACTATACACATACTTGATATCTTCCTGGGGAATTCCCAGGCGTTCCCAGGCCAGCCGAGCGACGCAGTCCCGCCAGCGTGTCCTGGGCCTGCAAGTTTAGGATTGGCCAGTTCAATACATCTTCGGGATTCAACTCGGCACATCAGCTGTGTGTGATATCAAATGTTGGTCGTCCTCAGGAAAGAGACCCATCCTTGTCATGGGAATGTGTAAGATCCACCACTGACTTAGGGCCACCAATAGAGGCGAGCGCTGCCTCGCTGCGTACTCTCAGTAGGGAGACGATCTGCGGATGAGACGGAGGTGAATATCGCTCCTAAGTAAAACAATCAATAAAATAAAATAAATTAAAACAACTCAATTAAATCACGACGTTTCGGAGGCAACACGAGCTTCCTTCATCAGGTGTAAAAAGGCACAGGAAAATAAGTGTAGCTACAGTTATTCCTAAAGAAAACTCTTCGTCAATAGCACTGGCCCGAAAGGGTATATTGATATTACCGGAAATGGTTCTTCTTTTTATGAATGATGCTTTAAAAAAAGGACCATTGCCCAAAATATCACCTGTCATATATTTAAATATATTGTATATATTATTTCACTTGAGGGCAATGTTTTTGACTAGTGTGCCAAGTTTTTTTGTTGATTGTGATTGTAGCTACAGTTATTTTGCTGTGTTTCCTCCGAAACTTCGTTATTTAATTTAGTTGTTTTCATTTATTTTATTTTATTGTTTTACCTACGTGACTTTACCGAAAAAAACAAAAAGTATGAATCCTTGCAGTCACGAAAGCTTAAAATCTAGAATTATCGCTCTTAAGATTGCTTGCTTGAAAGAACGCTGCTGTTTGTCGTTAGTCCTGGGGGGGTCGGGGGGGGCAATGAACAGCCGATGGACTAAAACTGTTTACTTTTGTGTGGAGACACAGGAGTGAGTTGTGTTCACGTGTGGTTTTTAAACAACAACAGTTATTGTCGCAAGGTCAGCACGTTCTACTCAAATGTTGGCGCATTGTTAGCTCGGCCCGTGAGCGGTGAAACGAGGACCATCAGGCCAGTATCACTTTGTTTGCAAGTCAATTGGCAAAGGCCGAGAAGCGAGGACATTGGTTGGAGAGAGGGTTGGTTCAAAAGGTTATGAGCCTGACATGTGTACAATGTACCTACGCCCGTGTTCTAGGGAGCACCTACACCTGTTTTACAGGGTGGTTCAAAACGTTACAGCTTGACACACATTCACTGCACCTACACCTGTTTTACAGGGTGGTTCAAAACGTTACAGCTTCACACACATTCACTGCACCTACACCTGTTTACAGGGTGGTTCAAAACGTTACAGCTTGACACACATACACTGCACCTACACCTGTTTTACAGGGTGGTTCAAAATGTTACAGCTTGACACACATACACTGCACCTACACCTGTTTTACAGGGTGGTTCAAAACGTTACAGCTTCACACACATTCACTGCACCTACACCTGTTTTACAGGGTGGTTCAAAACGTTACAGCTTCACACACATTCACTGCACCTACACCTGTTTTACAGGGTGGTTCAAAAGGCTCTGAGCCTGACATATATTCAATGTACCTACGCCTGCAAGAACCACGTTTTATATATATATAAAATATACTTTACATTATGTATATTAAAAAAAAGCTGTTCTTGCCAAGAAATCATGGGATTTCACCGACAGTTCAGGGAATTCAGCAGCGGATGAGCGTTGCCTAGTGTCGGAGAGCGTATGGGGAAATTGATCTCACAAATGTATTTTTCACGAAACAATTAATATTTAGCGCGTCCTTATAAGTGTGCGTGTGTTCGTGCGCTCGGGCACGCGCGTGCGTTTACTTATTTATCCGGAATGGCCAATCGCGCAAGAGGCGATATTTCGCCAGGCTCCCTGGCTCCTACGAGCCAGTTTTATTGTGTCAAGCAACGCGGGTTAAGATAGAATAACGATGACACTTAACAGCTCCATAATGCGATCCGCCCGAAGATTGCATTCCGCACCCTCTGCAGGGCCGCCGCGTTGGAAATTGCACTTCGTGGTTTAGTGCCGAACAATCCTACGGGGAATGGCTCTTAAAATGCACGGCGATGCAGATACGCGTAATAACATATTAGAGAGAGGGCCCCTGCGGGAGTTACGAGCCGCCGGGCGCGAGAGCAATCTTCGGGAGAGCGTTAATTTGGCCGACGCGTCGAGTAGCTAAGTCGACGTCTGCGGAAACGTTACACGCCAGCAAGCTAAGTGGGGAGCGGTAGTGTAGCGGTTAGCGCGCTGCGCTGCGAACCTGGTCGACCCGGGTTCGATTCCAGCTCACGGCCAACACCCAATGACGATTATTTGAACCGGTTCTGGGCCTCCCCTAGGTCGACTTAGCCTCACATTTGTACCTGGTGCGGTGTGTAGACATCGCCACTAGGGAGACAAAGGCGACTGGGCGTGGTGTTGGCCACCCACCCCGTCGTGTGCCGTGCCGGCCTTTATAGGTGCTCGCTAACAGCACTTGCCCCTACAGTCTGTTAACGCTATACGGGGAATCTTTGTCTAGTTTTACCTGGCGATCCTTTTACAGACGCCTCGCTGAAATAACGGGGATGATTTGTGCCTGCCATACGAATGTGGATGTTTCCACTGCGGGGCTCAGGGTCACCAACACTCACATGATAGTGAGGTTACACACGGGGATGCCACCACGGTAGCGAGATGTTAACGACTTCGCCTATTATGCAGGAGGTCGTGGGTTCGATCCTGACCCTGACGCCTGCTGTATATTTGGAGATTTCATTTTATTCCCGTGGTCACGTGGATTTTTCTTTGGGTCCTCCAGTTTTTCCCTCCATTTAGAAACATGCATTTAGCGTATTTGGCTGCTATACATTTCCATGTGATAAGCCACTTCGTTGAGCCATCATTTGTGGCCAGGTCGCTTCTCAAAAAAAGCTATAAGCTCAATGGGCCTTTCCTGGTAAAATAAAAAAGTTTAGTATACTACATGTAGTTCTGTATTCCTTTATTAACGAAGGCTACATAACCATTCGCCATGATCTGTCTCTTGGTGCATTGAAGGCCCCTCAAATCCGTTGCCATCTCTCACGATCCCATGGCGCAACACTCAACTGAGAGCCGACACAGAAGCAGATGTCATCATCTGCCCGTCCGTTTGCTTCCGGTTGCCAAACGAGTACATCATCGGGCCACAAATGAGCCACACCACCTTGCAGATCTCGTCAAGGAGCCGACGCTGTCACGCGATCCGCGGTCATCCTCGTAGCGGATTTTAACGGTGGTCACTGCACCGCGCGCTTTCACGAGCACTTCTGCGGCCGTTTGGAACGCTCTTCCGATGTTCGGGAGCCACTGGAGTTGTGCACTTTTAAATCATCGATTGAAAACGAATTTCTTTAGAACTGCTTTTTGTGTTGAGTTAGTCTTTCCCCCCCACCGTCCTTCACGAACCAACAGTGTCCCTTGTGAAGTGAAGTCTGATCATTATTATCGAACCTTCGATTAGCACGGTTGGCTACGTACAGTGCGAAAGAAGTTCAACATGCATGCATCTCCACAGATAATATTTTCTTTGACTGCCACTCCATCATTAGGCGCGACCATAGGCCATCCCTTCTAGCCATGATACGTCATGCAAAGGCACGCTTACTTTTTTATATTAAGGCTCTAAATTGCATACGTTTGCTCTTCATGTTTACCGTTGTGTGTTACGAAGTCAAATGTATAACGTGTCTTTGCAATCAAGAAACATACAACGGTTAAATTCCACATCGGTTAAAGTTAACGTTACAAGTAAAAATAGTCAAAGTTACATTTTTTATCAGTTTTTTTTTTTGAAAAGGAAAACAAACCCATCCTTAATTTTCACCAAACGGATCGGGCAATTTCAAGAAAACTAAATCTGCCCACCGCACAATGACACTCTCGATTAAACAAAACAATTCAAATCGGGCACGCGCTATTCAATCACCGCCCCAATACAATAAAATGAATCTCCGCACGCACCCGGTGCTTTTAAGGAGTAAAGCCGGTGGGTCACGTGACGAACATTGACCTGCAACATCGGAACGCGTGCGCCCTGGCCTCCCCTTCGAATTCACCAACAAAGGCAGAGGAGTCATACTCTTAGTTCTTTCGGTAAAGTCACGTAGGTAAAAAATGAAATTAATGAAAATAAAACAATAAAAATCACGACGTTTCGGAGGCAACACAAGTCTCCGTCATCAGGTGGGACCGTCACAGCCAGATTTGCTGCATCAAGTGAGGCAAGGATTCAAGATGTAAGCCCTTAAAAGCAAGTTGAGGGGGGAGGAGAGGGGGGGGGGGGCTAATCAGATCTAGAAAGGCAGAGGAGCCCCGCCCCCCCCGTCCCTCGCCCCCCCCGCCCCTCGCCCCCCCCGCCCCCCCGCCCCGCCCCTCGCCCGCGGCCACCTCCAACCTCGCACAGCGCCCATCGCTCATTCCCAGCCACGCGCTCGCCAAATTGACTCGCAGGCCATTCTCAAAGGACCCTCATTTTACAATGATGGAATGCAGTTTTACTACGCACGCATGTGTAACAACAAAGTGGGTGTGTGTGTGTGTGCGCGCACTGTAAGGCAGTGGAGTGGTTAGGGGCCGTCCATAAATGACGTCACGCGATTTTGGACGATTTTTGACCCCCCCCCCCTGTTGACAGAAAAAGCCCCCCCCACAAAGCTCTGCCCCCCCCCCCAAAACCATACTTCCATTTTGAAATAAAAGATGTTTCAAACCGCTTTCAACTATTGACATTGTAGTGCGTATTTAATGTGGCGCTGCACTCTGATGTTGTAGGAGAAAACATTTATTAAAATGTATATTTAATTAAGTAGAACGTGTTGTCTATATTTATTTAAAGTTGCGCATTTTAACGTGACGTCACATTTTTCAAACCCCTCCCCCCCACGTCACACATCGTCACAAATGTCTGACCCCCCCTCCCCCCCCTAGGTGCGTGACGTCATTTATGGACGGCCCCTTAGTGCGCTGCTCGTTGAACCCGGCTCACGGGCAGCACCAGTGACGATGATCTGATCCGGTCCCGGGCACCCCTTGGGGTGACTCGGCCTCAAATGGGTACCTGGTGCGGTATGTAAACATCGCTACTGCGGAGACAAAGGTGGTGCTGGCCACCCACCCGCTATTGTGCGGTGCCGGCCCTACCGGTACTCGCGAACGGTACTTGCCCAAAAATTGCGTGTTAAGACGACACGAGGGATCTTTGTCTTGAAGACCTGTGCTCTTTCGTTGTGATTTTAATGCCAAGCCACGGCTCATGTAGCAAATGGCGAATATCTGAACCAGTTCTGGGTCTTCTCATTGGTCGCTTCAGCCTAATACAGGGGTCGGCAACCTGCGGCTCCGGAGCCGCATGCGGCTCTTTTGAACCTTGACCGCGGCTCCGGGGCGGATGCTAGCGAGGGGAGGAGGCGCACTGTGACACCTGCTCTGGCGTTGCCGCTGCTGACAGGTCGCCGCTCCGCTCCACACTGCCCGCCCGGTGACAGGCAATAACGTTGCCGTTGCTTTGTCACATGTTTGGAAGAAGTAAAAACCTTCCTGGGCAGCAAAGAGCTCACCTTTGCTGAGCTGGAACAGCCAGAGTGGCTGGAAAAATTACATTTTATGGTAGACATGACAGCACATCTAAACACGCTAAATACAACCCTTCAGGGGAAAGGAGGCACAGCCCTGCACATGCTGGAGGAGGTTTTGGCATTCGAGCGCAAGTTGACAGTGTTTGTCAAAGATTTACAGAGAGGTACACTGTCTCACTTTCCCTCTTTGAGAGAGTTCAAACAAAGTCATGATACGATAAATTTGGAATATTTCAAGTCTGCAATCACCACAATGCAAAGTTCGTTTGGGAAACGATTCTGTGAGTTCAGAGAGGAAAAAACGACATTATCCTTCCCTGTCACTCCCCTGGCGATCGATCCATCCCTATTGAATATGACTGCATTTGCAGGTGTAAGTCAACCTGATCTTGAGATGGAACTGGCCGATATAGCCGACAAAGATATATGGGTGTCCAAGTTCAAATGCTTGACCGCTACTCTTGAGGATGTCGCCCGTCAGAAGGCCATTCTGGCTCAGAATCATAAATAGAGTGATATTGAAAACCTTCCCAAACAGGACAAACTTGTATTCGAAACATGGAATGCCATCCCCAACACTTATATAAACATGAAAAATCATGCATTTGGAGTCCTGTCGATCTTCGGCTCCACATATGTATGTGAGCAGGTCTTCTCCAACATGAACTATATTAAAAACAAACATCGATCACGCCTCACAGATGACAGCTTGCAAGCCTGTGTGAAAATGAAGGTGACGTCTTACAGCCCTGATGTGCAGACACTGTGCACTGAGGTTCAGGAGCAAAAATCCCATTAACCAGGTAATTTAGCTATTAATTTGCAAAAATATATTTTACATTGTTAAGTGAAAAAGTCCTTTTTTTATTCAGATTGACAGCTGACTGCACGATCCTGTATATAGCAATAAGGTAAGAAACAATATATGCAGTGTTATATTTGTTTTAAATGTTGCAATGGTTTTGCGGCTCCCAGTTTATTTTTTCCTTCGGAAACGGGTCCAAGTGGCTCTTTATGTCTTAAAGGTTGCAGACCCCTGGCCTAATACGATTACCTGGTGTGGTGCGTTAGCATCAGCACTGGGGAGACAAAGGGGCCGTCCATAAATGACGTCACGCGATTTTGGACGATTTCCCCCCCCCCCCCCTCGTCACACGGCGTCACATAAAGTCAGACCCCCCCTCAAATATAACGTCACAAAGCTCTGCCCCCCCCCTTCCCCAAAACCATATTTCCATTTTGAAAATAAAAC
The DNA here is from genome assembly GCF_965212315.1 of Lampetra planeri. Classification (NCBI taxonomy): domain Eukaryota; kingdom Metazoa; phylum Chordata; class Hyperoartia; order Petromyzontiformes; family Petromyzontidae; genus Lampetra; species Lampetra planeri. Next base: position 6,376,987 of record NC_136141.1, read on the forward strand.
ATGCTTTAAATCGCTTTAAACTATCGTAATTGTAGTGCGTATTTAATGTGGCGCTGCACTCTGATGTTGTAGGAGTGTTGTTATAACAATTAGTGTTGTTATAACAATTCTATATTTATTTAAAGTTGCGCATATTGATGTGACGTCACATTTCTCGCCCCCCCCCCCCTTGTCACACATCGTCACAAATGTCTGACCCCCCCCCCCCCTAGGTGCGTGACGTCATTTATGGACGGCCCCAAAGGCAGCCTGATATGAGGCTTGCCAACACTGCACTAGCCTCTCATACGCAGCGCAAGCCTTCATCGCTACCTTGTTGACTCTCGTTACCCCCAAGGTTTAAAGGGATAAATACTAATGTTGGTCATTGCGCGTTTGTGCGTTCATTGTGTGTGTGCGCGCAGATAAGTGCCGTGTAAAATCGGTGTCCGTTCACGGATGATTTCGGCAATGATTTGGAAAGAAAATAGCCATGCCTTTCTCCGGTTGTGCCCTTGGAGTTGGGCTCTGCATTTGTATGTTCAATACAAATTTGGTATGGGGAAAAAAATATATATAAAAAAAATAACCACGGCAAGAAATGTAGTAACTGCATTTCTGTGGGTGACACACCAAATCTGCAGCATGAACCCTATAAACTTCTCCCAAGGCTCACCAAGAGAGCTATTTATATGCTGGTAATAAAAAAAAACACTACGCATGCGTGTCTGTGCCTCGGCGTGTGCGCCGTGCTGTATTCTTACAGTGACCCACATGATAATTAATTTTGTCGACATGGCTATTCTGTGCGCGGCACATCTTGTAAGCAATGCGGGTGTTTTTTGCTGCTGGGTTTCAGTACAACCCTTTCATTTTTCATCTTGATGATTAGAAATCTTGTTCCAACGAAAGAGGACACGCATTCTACTACACCGAATGCAATTGTGAACATTTAAAATATAAATTTGTAACCCTTAAAAAGAGAAACCAGATTTGCGAGAATATTTCAGTTAAGCAGAATATTTCCATATTGTCTCACCGTCCGTCCTCTAATACTACTACAAATAATGCGAATTTTAACACGCACAATAATTCACGAACATAAACGACCGTGGCTCTGATTCACCGAGCTTAGCTCAGTGTAGCTGGAAAGCTGGATGAAAAATCTCGGCCTTTAAGTGTCTCTTAAATGTCGATGTGGATTGAACGCTGCTCTGTGAATGCGCAGCAGTGGTGCTGTGATGGCCGCGTTCTGGAAAGTGTGGGGGAGATTCCGCGGAGCAAGGCCGTAAATAATATTATTTATTGGGGGGGGACACACCCCCCCCCCAATATTCAAATATGCTCAAAATGTCCCCCCCCCAATATATTGCTATAAAATAGATTTCCGTTTATATGATTGTGGTTATGGTTGTACTTTACTAATCCCTAATCTCTGCCATTACATACAATGAAACAAGAAAAGGTAAAAAAAGAAAAAACAGAACAATGTAATACAATACACTATTAGGCATTATTATAAAAAAAATAAAAAAAAAGTTCATCTAATGTGTTAGTAATTTTTTAATATTTTAGGCAGAAAATGGCAGGAAATTAGTTTTTAAATTTAGATTTTTTTCAGGGGGGGGGGGGGGGGGGGGGGCCCAGACCCCCTGGAAGATTTGGTCCCCCCCAATGTTGACTCCACGGCTACGGCCTTGCCGCGGAGAAACGAAACGGGCCCGGTCCTCGGTGTAGAGAGTATGAGGTTGTGAGTCACGCTGCTGTCACAGAGAGCTCTACGGTGAGCTGCAGTGCAGGGGGACAGGAGAGAGCGAAGGGAGACACGTGGTGACACAGACAGCAGAGGCCAGCTGACCCTGCTGGCGATGATGGGAGCCGGTGGAGGGAGCGGGCGGAGGGCGAGGGAATCCAGCCGAGGATGACACGGGACGAGGATGAGGCGGGCGTTAGATGGTCTCACAATCGCTGAAGTTACTGGAGACCACTCGAAGAAGATCAAACCAGGAACGGAATTGCAAGAGTCAAGGCGAGACCCGACTGCTGTCATCCCCTTTTTAAATTGCACGTAGGACACATTTTGCCCACTGATATGGATGCAAATTTTTTTATGTTTTTATAGGATTCAAACAGATATTTTGTTTACATATATTTTGCAGATTGAACTAGATGCGCAACAGTGTCTGCGACATTTCCTCGGGAAATAGTACGGCAGTAATTGGAGACTTGCATCTTTAAGTCGGTGCCGTACGCAAACTATCAAATCGTAATTTGCCATTTACACGGGGGGAGGGGGTGGGAGTGTAACAATTTCTGTATTTTTTTATTGAAATAATTGGGAGAAAATTAATGAAATTGCGTAAAATGAAATATATTATCTTTCAATTAATAAACCCGGTGACTCGAGTTTGATTATTCCTGGCCAGGGCTCACGTCAGTGGAGAGTGTCTGCACCATCCCCGCACATTTCAGCACGGTCAAAACACCCTCCACAACGGCCACGGTGGCGAGATGTTAACTACCTCGTCTGGTATGGAAGATGTCGTGGGTTCGATCCTGACCTTGACGCCTGCTGTATATTTGGAGTTTGCGGTGTCTCTCTCTCTCTCCATATGGTCGCGTGGACTTTTCTCTGGGCCCTCCAGTTTTTCTCTCCACATTTATTAACGTGCGTTTAGAGTATTTGGCTGCTGTACATTTCCACATAAGGCACTTGATCTGGTTATTATTTGTGGCCAGGTCGCTTCTGAAACACGTTCCTTCGGAGTGGGCACGGAGGAACTTGGTTGGACAGCGCATTCGTGCACGGCAGAAAGCTCGCCGTCACGTGATGCACTTCAACTAATCCTGGAGCGTACATGTTTTTTGGGAGGGGCTATGCACGACAGACAAATAATTCCTGGTGGGCAGTGTGGAACTGTTGTTCCTATATAAATAAATATGTTAACTCTTATCGACTACAACCTTGATTGTAGTGCTGTTCATTGCTGTCGTTATGACATGTTGGGCATCTAGATCTGTGCTCAGCAACCGTAATGAATGAAAACAAGCAGACGTTTTGTGCAGGCCACGCATATTCATTTGAGTAAAATTGGCCACTGGCAAAATGTCACTTCGTGGAGATGCCGGGGATTGAACCCGGGGCCTCACACATGCAAAGCGTGCGCTCTACCACTGAGCTACATCCCCATCCCGGTTCTACCTGAGCGCAGTTCCGCCTAGGTACGGGCTGAAACTTCGTCATCAGCTTCTTCCTCTCCCTCCTCAACCCACTCACTCTCCTGTGGGCCCTGGGCCCTGTCCACATCGAGTCTGCACAGAGTCCAAGCAAAACGTATTTCTTTGAAACAAAAAGAAATAACAAGAATACATGTGGATGGATCCTATAATGCTTTCCCAATGTATTTATTCTTGAAAATATTTAATTCGGAAACAAAAAAAAGTGTTTTGGATTCTTTTAAGCGCTTGTTTTCATCTCCAAACGTTTAAGTAAACCATTTGATCACTGTGTGCATCGCCAGTTATACAAATAGCAAGTTCCTGAACTCAACACAAATTCATCCGAAGGTAACGTTCATATAGGGTAATATTTACGAGAATCCATGTGCACCCCTATTACAGGGACATTGACACAGCCAATTGATTTTGGAATTCAACCTTTGTTGGAAAAATGAATTAAATAAAAGCTTCCAACATGGAGATGCCGGGGATTGAACCCAGGGCCTCACACATGCAAAGCGCGCGCTATCCCACTGAGCTACATCCCCACCACGCTAGCAGCCAGCCAGGTAGCCAGCCCCCTTAACTATCGGCCCCTCCCCTTACCCCCCCTCCCTCAGGCCCCTCTGCTGACCCCCCCCTCCCTTAGGCCCCTCCCCTGACCACCCCCCCCCCCCATATCCTTCGGCCCCTCTACTGACCACCCCCCCCCATATCCTTCGGCCCCTCCCCTTACCCCCCCTTCCTTTAGGCCCCTCCCCTGCCCCCCCATATCCTTAGGCCCCTCCCCTGACCCCCCCCCCCCCCTTTAGGCCCCTCCTCTGCCCCCTCAGGCCCTTCTCCTGACTCCCACCTTCCTTAGGCCCCTCCCCTGATCCTCCTCCCTTAGCCACCTCCCCTCTCCGTACCCGGCAGTAGGTCTCCACCAATCAAAGAGTACTAAAATTGTAAATGTTGTGGTTTCACGCTTCAACACACCGGTGGGCTAAAGCAGTGAACTATTTGTCTTTGTCAACGTCACACTTTTTTACTGATTTGACGTGTCGGGTGGTGGAGAGTTACGACACATTCATAAATAACGCGATCTAAACCCAAAAACGTTGATTATGAATCAAAGAGCTGTTTATATATATGTATGCACGACAGACAGACAAAAAATCCCTGGTGGGCAGTGTGGAACATATTGTTCCTTCCTGTAAAAGAGCTATCTAGCTCAGTGTGAGCCTTTCCTGGTAAACTTAGAATAGTTCTAGTTTAGAGAGTCTGTCATCCAGCAGTAGATTGACAGAGGCCTGCAAATTACTCTACATTAGTGTTATTCTTTGTTGTGATAACTTTTTTGTTTGTTTGTGATTTTTACTTTTGGTGCCATTTCTAAATTTTTTATTCATTTTCATTTCGCTTCGCAGTGGCTGTATTTAGGATTTGGGCCTCATGCTATTAGCATGAATGATGCTATATAAATGAAAGTATTATTCTTGCCATCATTGTATGCCACGGCAGTTAAAATTGATCAAACAAAATAGACGGTCATATTTTTCTATGTATACAAAATTGATTTCTCTTTTCATGACTTCCCAAAGGAGTATGCCAAACAGTTGATTTTAATAACCATTTTACATCATTACCTCTTACAATGTTCCATGTCGCCGGCACTAGGGAATTCTTTTACGGGTAGACCTCTGCACGTGTGTACTGCAAGATCGTGCATTATTGCTGCGCATGCTTGATTTTAAGTGAACGAGACCGAGCTGAAGAGCCATTTGACAAAGGCAGTGACTTGAATTGGAACTGCGGTGCTGACAGCGGAATGCTATACGGGGCAGCTGTGCTGCACGGGGCAGCTGGGCTATACGGGGCAGTTGGGTTATACGGGGCAGTTGAGCTACACGGGGCAGCTGGGCTACACGGGGCAGTTGGGCTATACGGGGCAGTTGGGCTACACGGGGCAGCTGGGCTACACGGGGCAGCTGGGCTATACGGGGCAGCTGGGCTACACGGGGCAGCTGGGCTATACGGGGCAGCTGGGCTACACGAGACCGCTGTGGTATACGGGAGATGTGTTTTGTTCGGGTTGTGTCGATTGTTGCTCGGCACGATGTCTGACATGGAGCCCCGAGCACAGCTCGTTCCGCTCGCTGGGAGTGCACTTGCTCACTATGTTGTTCCACTTAGATATTTTTCTTTGCTTGTAATATCGGGGGGGGGGGGGGGCGGGGAAGGTAGGGTTGATCGATCGCGCAGTGTCCACCGGCTTTTTAGAAAAGTCTCCACGTAGCGGTGGGCTTTGCTGAAAACGTGAACCCGAGCAAATTCAGTGGGATCTCGCTCGGAGTTCAACTCCAAAAATTGCTGCACAGTTCATTCCGCTGCAGGAGCAGCATGAGCAGCAGCCCAGAGGTGCATTAGCAGTGGTTCACACTCACCCCAGAGGCACAATGCCGTTTCCTTTACTTCTCGCGCGGACCCGTGACTATGAACTGGAAAGGAGCTTGTTTATTGCAGCAGCAGCAGCAGCTTTAAGCGGTATTTGCATTGTGTGCCATTCCCCCCCACCCCCCCTCACTGTATTTGTCCTTAGTCACAGTAACAATTGTGAGCTGGGGCCACGCTCCATTCACCAGTCAGCCAAGCTGATAAGCAGACAAATACAATGTGCAGAAATTGTGGTCGATTAATGCAAATGTGAGTTGCAGAAATGTTTGAAAATGTGTGTGACGCTATAGCGGAGCATTTACCGTTTGTTGATGGTATACGATTATAAGACACCTCCGATTAACACGGTTGGCCACGTACGGTGCGAAATAAGTTCAACATGCAGACATAACATGTTAATGAAGAAAAATTATTGACGGACGTAACTTTAAAATGTACACTTAAAGACTGCATAACAAATACATTTAAAATGTAAGTGGTTTCCAAAAGTCACATTCGTGGACGAGCTCTATGATCACAATATTAATCAAACTAAATTTAGGTGGCATGATATTCAACGCGTTGAACAGTGGGTATATGGAGAATGGACAGGCCCTTTTAAACTAGGGGTAATCAACATAACAGATTAATCTCAATGCATTTCCATGAATTTCTCATATATTTATGGAAACAAAGGCCCAAGAGCTGGATTTTCAAATGCAATGAGTGTGATGGTTTCAGTCTGGGTTAACCAATTACCTCACAAACAATATTTAACGTTAAATTCGATTTTCTACTTGATTTTGCAGAATGTCTAGCTCTGGAGAATTAAAAACTGTGTTTTCTGTCATGTGACAATCCCATTGCAGAGTATATTATAAATTGCAACATCTATTGTTAAAGCATATAAGAGCCACTCAAAGGCTTTTTTTTCCAGAGAAGTTATATTCAACGTCTTTTCCACGGGCTGTGTTCCGACGCACGGGACACACTGCACTGTGAATTTTCCGAACGGATTCTTAATCTCGTAAACACGATGCCGAGAGCACAAATGGAATACAATAGGGGAAGTGAGGCCCAGAGAAATACAATTTAAATAAAATTGTAAAACTACTATTTATTGTACAGCGCTCCGTGTTTACAAATATACACACTACTACACCCTTTAGCCAAAGGCCAACGTGATCACATTTAGAGATATTTTTAATAAAACGATGTGCCTTCAAGCAACGTGAAATGAATTTGAATTATTCCCTTGATTCATTTTATTAAATGTTCTGTCATTCTTGAGTGCCTTTAAATTGATAGATTTTTTTTGCAGATGGTGACACATTTAATCAGCTTTGTACTCTCGTCTCGGCATGGAAATAATTCAGAGTAAACCTAAGATGGTTTATCCTTTATGCATGCACATTGATGCACAAGCACAGCCCACTGCAGGCCTGTGTCTGCCATCAGCGGCTATGCCTGGCGTCGCAATACTTTTGTATCTCTCTCATTATTTGGGTGGGAAAGCCTGGGTTCTTTCGGGGTATTTAACTATCTGTTAAGAGTTACTGCATGTCCTGGTTTTCCCACGACTTTGTTCTCTTTTTGAGATGTGGCGAGATGTTAACTACCTCGCCTGGTATACAGGAAATCGTGGGTTTGATCCTGACTTTGACGCCTTTATATTTGGAGTTTTCATTTTTTCCCTGTGGTCACATGGATTTTCCTCCGGGTCCTCCAGTCTTTCCCTCCATTTAGAAACATGCAAACATGCATTTATAGTATTTGGCTGCTATACATTTCTACGTGATGAGCCACTTCGTCGAGCTATCATTTGTGGCCAGGTCGTTTCTCCAAAAAAGATATATAGCTCAATCTTAATTTTAGAACTTTCGTGACTGCAGGAATTATTATTTGTTTCTTTCGGTTAAGTCACGTCTAAAGATAAAATAATAAATTAAATTAAATAATAGAATACGACGTTTCGATTGCAACACAAGCAATCATCATCAGGTATAATGAAATAGCGACATAAAATCTAACCAGAAAACTATAGACAGACATATTAGCAGACAGATATCACCAAGATACATAGAGAGAGCAACACAGGTAACAGAGAGAGGTGGTCGTCTCTGTGGGGTGGCCTTAGACAGAGGAGGGCGGACGCAGAGAGAGGGAGGGGGGTTAGAGAAAAAATTAGCATATCAATGAGTGGACAACAAAACGTGGTGCTGTAAGTGCGATGTTGTTTGTTGCAATATATACCGCAGTCTATAAAATAACATTTGAGCCATTTTCATCCACCAACGAACAAAGTCCCCGCCCACGCCGTGCTGGTTGAACGGTTAATTGACCATGCCTCCACCACACTCCTCAGTGCGGGTTGTTGAAGGGTGTGTGGGGCCGTGCTTGTTAACTACCTCGCGTAGCATACGTGAGGGTTTGATCCCGACCCTGACGCCTGCATATTTGGAGGTTGCACGTCTCTCTTCCCCGTTGTCGCATGGATTTTTCTCCGGTCCTCCAGTTTTTTCCCTCCACATTTAGAATCAGCATGCATTTAGAGTATTCGGCAGCCATACCTTTTCACGTGATAAGCCACTACGTTGAGCTATCATTTGTGGCCAGGTCGCTTCTGAAAAAAGAGCTATATAGCTCGGTGGGCCTGATGTTAGCTGTGGCTGGGAATCGAACCGAGGTCGCCGGTTTCATAGCGCAGCACGCGAACTGCTGTTTCACCACTCCACCCTGGCTAATTATTATACAATACAAATCTCCCCCTTCAATGACTTCAGAATCCGAATCTTTATTTCGAACATGTGGAATCCGATGAACACGGATGTCCAGTAGGGGTGGATCAGGTGAAAGGACCTTCACGACAGGGAGCCCCTTCTCAGGGGGTATTTGTCCTGCTCTTCCATGCTGGCCTAACGCGTTGGCAAGAGGCATGGAGCGAGCACACCGACACACGTCACCCCACCGTACGCGACCTCGTGATCGACAAGCCGCGAACCCATTTACACCGCTGCGTGGACAGAGGCGCCGGTATATCGAACCAGTCCGGTGACCTCTACATCGCAAGCTCGGCCTGCTCATCCATTTACACCGCAGCGGCGTGGCCCCTTGTAGCACAGCCACTGGGCACACCACGTGCGGGTAGATAAGGGGCTGCATTGGCGGCGGATCCGCAAAGCGCAGAGGAAAGGGGGAACAAACTCGCCAACATTCATCACCGGATCACGGCCTTGCAACGGAAACAATTTCCAATTGTTTTGGTGATACCGCGTCGCGAGTGGCGCACGCGCGCACACATCACGAAAGAAAAGCGAACACATTGCAAACGTATTTGCTCATGAAGAAGGGCCGTTGCCCGGAACGTCACCTATGATGTTTTCCCTTTTATTGCCCCAGTGTTATTGACAGAAATGTGTGTGTGTATATTTAGATATGTGATAGGCTGATATTACAGGCAGTAATTCTGTGGCGCTTGCTGAACGCGCAACGCAGTGCGGCCGCTTTGCACCGTGGCCCATTGTAAAGCAGCAGTATTGCATCGGCTCTAATTGCACTGATGATGCGTTTGATGTGTACATTTAATCACCGCTCAATTGGAGACGATATACTCCTGTCATCCCGCTGTTAATTTAATGTGCCTCGTCGTTGCATGCCGGCCTCACGACGAGCTTGCAATTGGATCGAGACAGACAATTGACCTCAAAATGTTGCCGCTGCAATTACGATGTCCCCCCCCCCACCCTCTCCTCCCCCACGTGTATGCTCGTGCGAAAAGTGGTGTATGGTATACGGCGTTTATGTGCGCGAGTGCTCGCACACGCCGGACTATGAAGGGTCAGGCGAAGGTGCGTTCCAATGACAGCACCGTTCGCCATTGAAACGATTGCCGTGTTTAAAAATAGCAAGGAGGTTTATATGTAAATAGTTGTGGAGGATTTCTTTTCTTGGCTTTGGAAAATGGCGCGTCTGCCTTCGCCCGGACTCAAATTGGGCATGCTCGGTGGAAATTTCAACAAAACAAACAGGCGTTCTCTTCGAGGCTGATTTATGCTGAAAAGAAAAATGCTAATTCCAAGTGGTAAAAGACGTCCGCACTGTTCGTCAATAACACCATGGCAACGTGTTGGGCAATGGCCTTGTTCCGTAGCAGAGAAGGGATGCTATTTGATCCTATTCTCGCATGTGATGACACCGATGTGTTCAGGAGCTTCATGCCAATGCAGAGGTTTGCTGGGACACACAAGGGCTTCAAGATGCTATGTTTAAGGGGGCCTTTGCCCCAAAATATCACCAACTGTATTTATATATTTTTTTCCTTTTAAGACCAACAGTGTTGACTTAAAGCTTTTGTGACCACAGGAATTCATATTCTTTGGGTCTTACGGTAAAGTCACGTAGATAGGTTCAACGGAAATAACAAACCTATGGCGTTTCGATCGCAACACAAGCGGATATCATCAGGAAAAGGGGGTTAGCCTCTAAATGCAAACTGTTTATAAAGGTTTGAAATGGGCGTAGCCCAAGTGTTAGCAGCATGGGCGGGGCAGTTAATGTTAATGTAAGTGATGGTACTCGTAAAGGGCGATGACGGCGCTGGTGGTGGGTTTCCACCAACGTGTTTAAGGCAGATCTGAAACACGGTAAGACCAATACTTCGGCCGTAGCTGATCATTGCTTTAATGCGGTGGGCTCACGCGAAATTAATTTCTCTAAAACGACGGTACTTTGCAAACCCACTGGCTATCAACAAAGATTCGTTCATGAAGCCATCCATATATATAGACACGGACACAATTTCAACCAAGAAGATGGGTACCAACTCAGCAATCACTGCAAGGACGTTATCAACCAGTAGAAGTCATAACTCGGTTGCCATTTTAGACCTGGCAGCCCTTTCGTGACTGCATGGATTCATCTTCTTGGATCTTTCGGTAAAGTAACATAGAATGGAAATAATAAAAACGTCGTGAGAATTATTTTATTATGTTTTATTTTTTATTATTTTATTACTTCCATTCTACGTGACTTTACCGAAAGAACCAAGAAGAAGTACCATCACCTCTAGCAGCAACCTCCACCGTCAGCAGTATGATTGTGTAAAGCGGGATGCAATGATTACTTGGCAGCCCTTTAATTGGTGGACACCCACCACCAGAGCCGTTGTCGCCCTCTACGAGTACCACCATCTACATTAACATCAGCTGCCCCGCCCATGCTGTTGACACTTGGGCTACGCCCATTTAAAACCTTTATAAACAGTTTGCCTTTAGAAGCTAACACCCTTTTCCTGATGTAAATCGCTTGTGCTGCGATCGAAACGCCATAGTTTTTTAACACGTAGACTTTCGCGACCAATATTATTCATAATCAACGTTTTTGGGTTTAGATCGCGTTATTTATAAATGTGTCGTAACCCTCCACCACCCGACACGGCCAATCAGTTAAAAAGTGTCAAGTTGACAAAAGACAAATAGTTCACTGCTTTAGCCCACCGGTGTGTTGAAGCGTGAAACCACAACATTTGTTATTTTCTTTGAACCTATCTACGTGACTTTACCGAAAGACCCAAAGCATACCAACAGTGCTATTGACGAATGTGTTGAATTGTCTGTTACTTGTGCTTATGCACACACTGCCAATGAGGTAACACCAAGACAATGAATAGATATGTTTATTTATGTTAAATAATGTTGCCGAATTAAATGAGTGTGGATGGACAACAATGTTCCAAGAGACGTTTGCCTGGTAGATGTCAATGTGAAACTGTTTTTGTGTTTGTTTGTTCATAAAACTGAAACTCTCTCGTCTGTTTACTCCAGAGTACAAGTAAATATAATAGTTAGGGTTTATATTGGCTTAACAAAGAAACATGTAAAATGCGTTTTCATATTTGTGCACGTGATTTAGTTTTTAGTTTTCATCTGAAATACATCTTGAATATTATAAATTACGAGCACGCGCATTTCACGTCCAGTATGTTTCCAAAATGGAAATTGTGGCATGACAGGAAATAATATCAATTCGTTTGAACTCCCATCTGTGCCACGCCTGCAATACATACTCGTATATCTGAGGCAGATACAACATTCTGACATCGTTTGTTCGTATGTAAGGCTACCTCATTTAGGGGCATTGTAAGAATGCTCTTTGTGCTGTTTAAAAAAAAAAACTATGAGAATATAGAACCCGGTAATAAGTCTGACGTGAATAAAACATCTCAGAACTTTTATATTACCAGGTTACCAAAAAATAAAAAAAATGGTTCCGTGAAACAGGGATTCAAAGGGTTAAAGTGCTGCCTTACAATAAATGTATGTATTCTATTTTTATTTTAGCAGGTAAGGCCCACTGAGCTATAAAGTTTTTGTCAGAAGTGACCTGGCCACAAATGATCTCTCAACGAAGTGGCTTATCACGTGGAAATGTATTGCAAACAAATACTCTAAAACGCATGTGTCTAAATGTGGAGCGAAAAACCCGAGGACTACCTGCATACCAGGCGAGGTAGTTAACATCTCGCCGCCGCTGCTGGTAGAATGGCCTCCACTAGAGGGACTCGAATTTTGCCTACTCTTCCACGCTGGCGAGACGTCTCGGACGACGTGGGGACTTACCCAAAATTGACCCCACCACTCACGACTAATTGTGGTGAACCTATTTATACGACTGAGTGGACAGAGTCGGCAGGGGAGTCAACTTTAAGGAGCTGGCACCGTTGTTTTAATTCTAGATTTGAAGCTGCCCATCCGGGTTCCTCCCCCCTTAACCAGTATATATACAAGGTCTGGTCTCTTGAGATTTCTCTTAATTTGATACAGCAATTGTGCTGACGGTTCCACCTGAAGACGGAAGCTTGTGTTGCCTCCGAAACGTCGTGATTTATTATTATTTTATTTGTATTATTTCTTCTATGATTTTTATTATTTATTTTTATTTTCGTTATTTATTTTTTTCCTAGGTGACTTTACCGAAAAAACCTAAGAGTATGAACCATTGTTTTAACTTCTGCGCCGGCAGATTCAGTTGAAACTCGCAACCTCTGGATTGCAAGTCGAGTGTGCTTGACTATTATACCACGACAACAACTCTGCAAAATTATAATCTGGAGAGCAATCCAAAAATAACATTATGGATGACACTCGTGAGCGGAGCTCGCGTGCGGCATTTAAAATGGCATTTATCATAACAGCAAGGATCATAAATGCATTTCCTTTTTCGAGTTAAGTCTTACCAAAAATTACAATTTCAAGTCCTGATCACAAATGGCTTTACTAACGCCAATCACAAGTGTAGCACCGTTAGAGCCCAGGGATGCATTACATTTCTTATTTAACCTCGTGGGAACTCAAGAAACAGGAAAATAGCCTCATCCACAAGAGTCACCTTTTTGTTTTGATTCCCTAGGTTGAGCACCCCCCCACCACACACAACTGGGATTGGAAACAGCACCATTCCAATGGTTATCAAGCTATTTAATGTGATTTTATATTTACATAGCACCTCGACTCAAGGCGCTTGACATGGTAAAAAAAAGAAAAACGGTGACAGAATAGAACGCTTTAGATGGCAGGGGAGTGCAGGGATTGAGGAATGAGTGACCGCGATAGAGGGTACTTCGGGATCACGAAAGGGGAGGGGAGGGACGGGAAGGGGTGGAGGGGCGAGGGAAGAGAATGGGCGATAAAGAAGATGCGAGGCTTTAAGATAGGAATTGAAGGCAGTTAATGATGGGGGGGGGGGGGCTGCTTATTGTACAGGGGGAAGTTGATTTCATCAATCCAGATGGCATAGCATAAAAGCTGTTAATATTAAACGTATTTATTCTTGAATATTGTCTCTGGGTTTTGTTGAGAAATGGAGCTCCCAGTTCAATTATCTTTCACAGTGGACTGTGTCTGTTTGAGCCTCTGATATCCTACAGATGAGTAACTTGCCAAAAATCTTCGCGAATGTGTTTTTCCCCCCCAGGTGCGGTGAGTAACAATGTGTCATTATTGTACATTACTGGTGGTGCTCTGCACAGATTTAAAAATGCATCTTCCATGAGGCTATTAAATGAACCGTGCCCCCCCTGCCAAGGAACAATGCAATATGGACAAACCTTGTTACCGCACGGCTGTGTCTTGCTTTTCAAATTTTCATTAAAAAGGTTGCTGCTCCTGAATTGTGCAATGCAATACAAATTGCAACATGAAACGCATTTTTTTTGTTGCCGCGGCGAGTAAACAAACACACGAAGGCAAAGATCCCCCGTATAGCCTTCGCAGACCTTTTTGGGCCAAGTTCTGTTAGCGAGTTTTACCTAAATGAAGGCTAGCACGGCACACGAGGGGGGTAGGTGGCCAGTACCACACCCGGCCGCCTTTGTCTCCCTAGTGGCATTTCTTACACACTGTAACAGGTCCTTGCCATGGTTTGTATTAGGCCATCAAAGCCTGCACCCTACGTCTCTTTTGAAGACTATTAATATCGAAAAATAATGTAGGGCAGCTATAGCGTGTATGTATTTGTGATGTTACAGCCCTTTGTCAATGCACTGCCCCCCACCTCTCCACGCTGTGTCGGTCAGTCGTTGACCACACTTCACTTTGTTGGCCAGTTCCAAGGGTGGCACAGTCGGGTTTTTTACAATCGGGTTTAATTGCCTTTTTATATTTAACCCGATAATGTGAGATTGGGAGAAATCTGGTTTAATTGGTTCTAATTGCAGAACCGCGCTTCGCCAACTTCTCAACGATGGGCTTCATCCATTCCAAGCGAAGGAACTCACTGGCGCCCACGATTGTGGAGGAGAAGCTCGTGTTCATCACGACCAACCTGCCCGCCGCATTCTACGACTACCCCGTGCCCGACGGCCCCGAGTACGATAGCAGCACCGACGAGGAAGCAGCCTAAGCCTATCAGAGTTTCGTATTCATTAAACCAGGTTTTAATTCCCTGAAATCGGGTTTAATTGTATTAAAGAATAAACCCGATGCCTGCCGCTGGAAAAATCTGGTTTTTTTCCACCCATGGCCAGTGCGTGTTGGAGAAGGGGGGAGGGCGGTTACCCAAAATCGGTTCATAGAATCACTGGTGTTTGTATTTGTTTATGTCAACAAGTAATATTCGGCTGTTTATTCTGATCAGGGTTGCCGATAAACCGATGCTGATGTTCCTTGAAATGCAGAATAGCAGAAATGATTTTTTTATTATTATTATACACAAACGTTTATATTGATGCCACATTTATGCAAGTAAGTCTGAACATTTGTTATCGCACTCTCTTATCCAGTCCAGTCCGTCACAAATGTGCCGCGCTGATCGCACGTAGCACGTAAGCTCTTTGGAATAACAGCACCGCTTTAAGTCTGTTTCGCACAGACTCAGCGACGGATGGCGAACATCTGCCGGTCACTGGGTCCAGGTCTTGAGGCCAGAGAGCCAGAAACTGCTCCGGTGAAATGGCACAATGTGATCACTGTGGGCAGCAGATCGTAGTAAAACGAGTTAGAAAACGAATGCATACACGTGTATCATTTAACAATTTGCAACACGTGTTTGTCTTCGGACGTATTTAAACACATTCCTGCGGAGGGAGCTGGTAGGAACGTTGTTGGGTTGCTCGGTCAATGGCCAGGGTCAACGGCCAGGGCGTGGTGTATTCCCGCAAATATGCCCGACTGTGAGGGCGGGCACAAGCCGGCGTGAGTAGGTTAAACGTTGAGTTTTATAAGGGCACCACGGGGTGAGCAGCCCCTCCCCACCCAGCCCCTCCCCACCCAGCCCCTCCCTGCACGACGGACACAATAATCCCCTGTGGGCTGGTGTAACCAGGAGGTTCCTACCAGTATTAGCAATACAGAAGCCGATGGGGAACTTTGTATTTGCAAATAGTTGTTTTTGCTCTGTTTCTGTGCCCAATTTTGGTCAACTCTTTGATAAATTTGGCTGGTTTTCAATAGGGTATTACTAAAGTTTTGTTCATTTTGGATTATCTTTGCAAGTGTTATCATGCCCCCCCACCACCCGCCCATTAAAGATGGATAGACAGGGTTAATGCATTCAACCTTGATTTGAAAGTGTTCGAAAATGTAAAAGTGTTTTCCTGCTCTGTATACAGTCCAAAGCCAGTGGAGGGAATTCACAGGCAGTGGAGGAAATTCGACATTGCTATGGTGGTGGCGAGCCTCTCTTTATAACATCTCCTGCAAAGTGGTACTAATTTTATCAACCCCAGATGGGATGTAAGGCGCGTTGTCAACCCTCAACAGGATTTAAACTTTCCCATGTCGCCTGGCCATATACAAAATTTATGGATGCATGAAATATATTTTATGTGACAATAGCTGACCACACAAGATAATTACTATTCACCAACTGGCGATTAAAGCAAAGCTTTAAGTCAATTGAAAAAATAATTTTACAAATGTAATATATGGCACAAATGATAAACGCAAGTCATCTATTGACTGTGGTCATTAATAATGCATTTATGACGCTGCCAACAGCGACTTGCCCCATTAGCCGTGTCAATGTTGCATGGACACACACACAAGACACATATCCCCCGTATAGCCTTATTGTTCTGTTGAGGCAAGGGCTGTTAGCGCGCACCAAATGAAGGCTGGCACAGCACACGAGGGGGTGGGTGGCCAGCACCACTCCTGGCCGCCTTTTTCTCCCGAGTAACGATGTTTCCACACCGCACTAGGTACTCATTTGATGCTGAGTCGACCTAGGGGAGGCCCAGAACCGGTTCAGATAATCACCACTGGTTTTGGCCGAGCGCGAATAGAACTCGTGTTGTCGAATTCATAACGTAGCGTGCTAACCGCTACATTAACGCTCACACACAAAAGACAAAGATCCCCCCATATATCCTGAACACACTGTTGTGGCAAGTGCTGTTAGCGAGCACATATGAAGGCCTGCAAAGCACACGAGGGGGTGGGTGGCCAACTTCACGCCCGACGGCATTTGTCTCCCCGGTGGTGATGTGTAGACACCGAACCAGGTTCTCATTTGAGGCTGAGGCTCACACACATATACACATATATACACACAAGCTTGCTGTCAAATATCTTATTGAATTTATATTTTAAAAAATGTCTGTTCAGAATACAAAGAGTTGCCGTTTGCTTACTCACTGAATAAAAATCAATCATAAAGGTTGCGTATATATTGTAACCTTGGGCCAATTCCACAATGATTGGTTTGTTTGCGGGAAGAAACTTGCGTACTCACAGAAAATCCAGTGCACATTCCAGGACCTGGCACTCCAGATCTGTACGGACAAGACAGAATTTGCTCTTACAAGATGATGTTGTGCATCATCCACTAAAAAATGCCAACGCGATCTCCTGCTGCTCAAGTGAGCTTTGAGGCAGGCGGTGGTCATCTCCAGTTGACAGCCCTGAACCAGTGGTGGAAATTCCACTTTCGTATGGCAGAGGACCAGTCTCTCTATCGGACAAATGCTGTTAACTTCCAACACAAAGTGTGACTAATTTTGTCGACCTCGGAGTCAACTCCCAACCAGGATTTGAACTCGTAAACCTTCTGACCGCGCGCTACTCACTCTACTTATTTTTAAGGGTGTTTCTCTGAATCGTTTGTTTTGTGTTTGATTTTATTGGTGTGGTCCTGCACTGGTAGGGTGCACAGCAGGCGCATCTGCCAGTCATCTCACTCGGTCAACCCATGGCACCTGGGTCTTGTTCCGTGACCTCCTCTGTCAGCGAACCTTCGACACTTGACGTGGCCTCAACATGCACCTGGGCACAGGCGTCCTGGTGACGTCACCGCCACTTAGTGTAGCGAATGGCGGCTGTTGTTGTTTTGTCCAACGCCTTGTGACCTCCGGGTGAAAGGCGCAATGAGAAGTATACATTATTATGATTATTACCGTTGAGTCACCGAGGCCAGATACTGCAACCAGCTCTGGATTACTGGTACCCACAAACACCTCCGGGTGAAAGGCGCCATTAGAAGAGTAAATTATTATGATAATTACTATGACCGCTGGAGTCACCGAGGCCAGATAATCCACCAGATCTGGATTGCCGGTATCCACAACCACTGTGCCTGGCATCCCCCCCCCCCCCCAGTTGTAACACTGCTGTCATTGAACGACACCGCCATCATTGTCGTCACCTTTAACACGTAGGAGGCATTCGCGACCAATATCATCCATAATAGAGGTTTTTTTTGTTAGATCGCGTAAATGTGTCGTTAAACCCGACACAGCCAATTAGTAAGGTTTGATACGTAAACAGAACGTGGCCAATTCGTTACTAGGGCAGTACATCGGTGTGTTGGAGAGCAAATCCACAACATTTATAATCTGAGTACCGTGACGTTTCGCCAATAAATACAACCGGCATCATCAGGCGGAAGCCAGATTTGTGAAGAAATCTTCCTCCCGTTTGGTTCCTTAAATAGAGGGGTAGATGTGATGACGTCATTTCTGAGCCCTTCTTGAGCGAAGTGGGGGGGGGTTAATGAATGCATATAAATCCACTACTGGTTTGGTTATTCATACGGTAATCAACGTACGTTATGCGTGCGCAAGGTTCCTGTAACTCCTGTTCCTCCTGTTTGTGTGCACTAAATTAGCAGTTCCTGTTATTGTCTGTTCACAGGTAATCCCCAATGACGTATGGTGACCAGTAGAGGCATGCATTTAAACAATGTGTTATTTGATTATTCGCTTCTACTCAGCACTAAGCCTGTAGCTATCCGAACGGTTATTTTTTTTATTTCTCTAAATTTCGACAGATTCTCTAATTAGTCGTGGCCAGTAGTCACTAGTTTTGCACCGAACTTCAACATTGTCAAAATCAATTGAGTGTCCTTGTCGGCACTCGTGTTCTGCCTCTGCCGACAGTTGTATTTGGGAGTGTTTAATCTTCCTTTGGTGTCCTTTTAGTCTCGTGCTGATCATTTGTCCTGTCTGCCCAGCATAGCATTTGCCACAAGAGCAATAAATCGACACATTTATCTTTACTCGCCAGTGGTGATGGTCGTCATCACCACTGGCGGAGCCAGTGGGGGGGGGGCGCGGGGGGGTAATAAATCAGCATTTTGCGACCCCTACTGCCACTGTGTAGCATATTATTACGTGCCAGGGACTCTATGAGATGATAGGACAATAGTCTGAGTCCATAATTGGCAATAAGTAACGGCAAAGCGGTTATAAGTGACTCACAGAATTGTCCGCAGTTGCGTATACAGGACACGACTTGACTTCCCTGAAGGAAAACACCTTCAGCGAGCGTGATGCCAATCACACAACGCGGTTCGAATTCGACCCTCGATAGATGGCTGCACCATCGCCGCACACGCGTCGAATAAACAGCAAGGGACAAGTCCTTACTTACTATAACAACTCCTCTATCATTTTTCATTGCTGGATGGGTTGCCGCCCCCCCTCCACCTGAAAATCCTGGCTCCACCATTAGTCATCACCATCCCCTCGTCGAGTGCACGTTGCTGATTTCTTAGTTGCGAACTTTGTGTGGCTGTTCCGTTTTGGAAGCAAGTTACGTGCGGAGCCGTTCAATGGCCTCTTCAATGCATCATAAAGTGCTGAGGTGAAGCGCCACGATCTTCACGACCGGAGTCTGCCGCAAACACGTTCCTTCGGAGTGGGCAGGTAGGAACTTGGTTGGACAGCGCATTCGTGCGATCCGTGTCACGCGGCGGAAGCTGCGTGGGGCGGCGCGTCACGTGGTGCTGAGCCCGCCCGAAGCGCTCTATGAAATACAAATCGAGGGCGTGGCTATGCACGACAGACAGACAAATAATCCCTGGTGGGCAGTGTGGAACTGTTACTCCTACCTGTATAATTCTTCGCCTTACCGTATATGCAAAACTACCGTAATTGCCCCCGCATTTATGATTGGTGCTTTATTAAGTCTGTCACTGTTGACATTTTTTTTATGTGGCTAGCGATTGATAATTATAAATAATAATTTATTGACTACCCCTTGGCTATCCACTGCTGGATAAAGGACTTCCCACGCTCCCGTGTAGGTCATGGAGTTTTGCTCGGTCATTCGTCACCACGTGGGTCAGTGCGGGTTGGTGAAGATGAAGGTGGGGGTGGTGGTGGTGGACCAGGACTGGTTCAGATATGGCTCACCACTAATGTTAGCCAGAGCCAGGAATTGAACTCGTGTATGCTTAGTTGGAAGGCACATGAATGGAAGAAGTGCATGAAGCAATACCGCAGCTTAAGCGATTTTGGAAGTAGTTATTTCATCTATGTGTAAACCTTACTTGTGGACAGACGCTCTTTACAATTGCCAGCGGTCATTCTTCGCGTGGATGCAGATGTGCCGACAAAAATGTTGCCGAATTTAGACATTTCTGTTGACTAGAAGAAATAATGCGGTGCAGAAATGAGACTGAGACACAGACAACAGACGCAGAATGTCGATGGTGTCTGCAGAACAGCAAGCATGTTGCATTATTGTTGTGTATTGAACGTTTGGGAGAGAATTGCACGAGGTCACAGCACCGCCACTTTTAACCCAAGGCAAACAGGAAGCACGGATTTAAAGCTTTCGTGACTGCAGGGATTAATATTCTTGGTTCTTTCGGTAAAGTCACGTAGAAGGGAAATAATAAAATAATTAAAATAAAACATAATAATTATTTTTTTATTATAAAAATAAAACATACTAAAACATTTTATTTTATTATGTTGTATTTTTTATTATTTATTATTTCCCTTCTACGTGACTTTACCGAAAGAACCAAGAATAGAAAGCACGGACTTAAATATCTCTTGACTTATCGATACATAAACAACAATTACATTTTCGTTAAACTTAACATTTTACCAATGACTCTCATACCGTCTGGAACACTATTCCGATATCGAACCAGGCTACGATTTAAAACACCGGTAGAGCCGACTGATCTATTGGTGTGGTGCTAAAGGTAAATTTTCCTTCAGATGAATGCAATTTAGGAAAACAAAACCTTACGCATTAACAGCAGAGAGTTCCTTTCCCCTTTCTTTCTGATAAGGAAACTTCATTTTAAAGAGCTCAATACGATACCGACACCTGTTGGGAGTAGCGAAGGGAAGTCAGAATGAATTGGCCGCTTACAATAGGAAGCACGAGTGCGGAATTGGAATATGATCAGCTTGAGAATATTCAGAAATCATTCCCTTGTAACCTCGCTGGAACAGAGGGCAATGTAAGTGAAGAAACTGGCATGTGCGTGTACTGTGTGCATAGTGGGGAAATGTGGATGCAGCGGTTATCGCGCTGCCCTACGAACCCGGTGACTCGAGTTCGATTCCCGCTCACGGCCAACACCGGTGACGATTATCTAAACCGGTTCTGGGCCTCACCTAAGTAAACTCAGCCTCAAATGAGTACTTGGTACATCAGCACTGGGGTGATAAAGGCAGCGTGATAATGGGGCTTTACCAACACACAATTTCCCTCTCATACGAGCGGGGTGGCTGGCCACCCACCCCCTCGTGTGCCATGCCGGCCTTCATAGGTGCAACTCGCTTAAAGCACTTGCCCCAACAGTGTGTTCAGGATAAATGGGGGATCTTTGTCTTTTGTGTGTGAGCGTTAATGTAGCGGTTAGCACGCTACGTTACGAATCCGACAACACGAGTTCTATTCGCGCTCGGCCAAAACCAGTGGTGATTATCTGAACCGGTTCTGGGCTTCCCCTAAGTCGACTCAGCATCAAATGAGTACCTAGTGCGGTGTCTAACCATCGTTATTCGGGAGAAAAAGGCGGGCAGGAGTGGTGCTGGCCACCCACCCCCTCGTGTGCCGTGCCAGCCTTCATTAGGTGCTCGCTAACAGCCCTTGCCTCAACAGAATAATAAGGCTATACGGGGGATATGTGTCTTCTTCTTAGTTCTTTCGGTAAAGTCACGTAGAAGGGAAATAAAAAATAATAAGAATTATCATTTTACTGAGGACGGCTGCTTGTGTTGTGGCCGAAACGTCGTGAGAATTTTCTTTAATTATGTTTTATTTTTATTATTTTATTATTTCCCTTCTACGCGACTTTACCGAAAGAACCAAGAAAATGAATCCCTGCATTCACGAAAGCTTTAAATTGAAAGATATGTGTCTTGTCTGTGTGTGCGCATGTGCCTTCATAGGTGCAACAACTCACTAACAGCACTTGCCCCAACAGTCTGTTACAGGCTACACGGGGGGGGGGGGGGAATCTTTGTCTTTGTGTATGGTGAGGAGCAGTGACACAGCAGTGCACGTATTGTGCTATGAACCCTGTGACTTGAGGTCGATTCCCAGCCACGGTTAACGACGTCAACAGCAACGTGGCATCGGAGCTTTGTCCTGGGACACACCGAGGTCGACGCAACCTTAATCCCATGGACTTGGCACAGTGTGTGTAAACATCGTGAGCGGGGGAGACAAAGGCGGCCGGGCATTGTGCTGGCCACATCAACCCTCTGTGCACTTATCAGCCTTCATAGGTGCTCCTGCTTGGTGGATCTTCGTCTCTTTTCATGTATAGGTTGTACTCTTATGTTTTTTTGGTAAAGTCACGTATGTGAAAAATAAATAATAGAAATAAAAATGATAGAAATAATAATAGAAATACATTTATAAATTACGACGTTTCGGAGGCAACACAAGTCTCCGTCATCAGGTGGGACCGTCACAGCTAGATTAACTGTATCAAGGCTTGATTTACTGTATCAAGGCTTGATACAGTAAATCTAGCTGTGACGTTTCCACCTGATGACGGAGACTTGTGTTGCCTCCGAAACGTCGTGATTTATAATTTTATTATTATTTCTATAATTTTTATTTCTATTATTTATTTTTTACCTACGTGACTTTACCGAAAAAACCTAAGAGTATGAATCCTTGCAGTCACGAAAGCTTCAAATCTGGAATATAGGTTGTACGTTTATATTCGAGAACGATCTGGGACACGTGAGCTGCTTTGGCAGAAGAAGGCCTTTAGGCATGTAGCTTAAATGCCCAGCCACCACCTCCTGAAAAAAGGACAATGTTTCTTCTTCACAGTTCTTTCTACACTATTTATGGCAAGGGTCATTGCCTGAAACGTCACCTAATATATGCTGACAATACAGAACACGTGAGAACACCCCTAGCAGACGGTGTGGCGGCGCTCACACTGATGATGTGTGAAGAACACTGATCTAAATAATCAATGTGAGTTTTTGTAACTTGTGCATGTTCACCACTGCCAATGCAGTATCATAAGAAAAAATGGTTTTAATTTACCTAAAAGGAAATGTTTGCTCTGCATAGTAGAGTGGGCTGAATTGTCGAGAACATTCGAAAGGGGAATTTGGTTAATTTCACAAACGGGGGCCCGGAAACCAAGTGGACTTTTTGTCAGCCACAGCTGGTAGCAGTCGCGTGATGATTACCCTCCGTCGAGGAGGATATAGAACGACCCCTGTGGACGATTGGTGGCCACTGCCCTCGAGGTTCAACGAGAGCCAGACGGGCGAGACCGTGAGCAGAGCTCCAGGCAGCTTTTTCGCGCAGTTTTCAGTTTCATGTATTAGGTATAGCCCTGTGAGCCATGCGGCTCTTGACTCGGGTGCAACCGCAACAAACAAAAAACATGAACAAGAAACTTCTTAAAGTGACTACACGCAACAGGAAAAAATCAGCACGTGGGCACAGTGGGGGAGAGATGTTGGTGCGTCTCTGCCTGTCAAGCTGGACGGTGATGTTTTCACTCCTGGGTCTGTCCCCCGACTATCAACCGGTTGGCCTTCGCGCAACTCCACGTGACCTTGAGGCTGTGCCCAGCCTGGTACTGGCCCCGTGGAGGTTGTCACCACTAATGTTGTTTAGCTTAATGGAAGCTGTTGTGTTTTGTTCGCTTTTTTGGGCCTCACAATGAAATGCTCATACGTTGCATCGTTTCGTAGGAGTATTTACATTACATTAATTTACTCAAGGGAGCCTTGCTGTGTCTCACGACTCTCGTTCAGGAGGGTCCTGGCAAGTTTTCACAGTAGGGATGGTGGCGATGATCCGCTGTCCTAGATTTCAATTGAGTAATTTGCTGCCAGTAATTTTTTCAAATTTGCCAAGTGTGGACCACGACTACTCTTACGAGCGACGTCACGGGATCTTTAACGTGGTACCGTTACGGTTATCACGCACGCACACCGCATCATTAATCAGGACACCCATGTGTTGTTTTTTTCACGCTAAGGAAGATGGTAATGACATAAAATAAATCGATGTGTTTTAAGCATTAAAAATAAAAAAGAACATGCATAATTATTCATCCTTGGCAGAAACATGTGTCCGTGCTCTTAAAGTAGATCATGAAACTGGAAAGAAAAAAGTGTTTTGTCTGTATACAGACAAGATCACTCACGAGTCGTGTTTTGCCCTGGCTGGGAATCGAACTCAGGTCGCCAGGGTCGTAGCACTACACAGACGAGGTTGGTGTGGCATGGTGAAACAACCACTGTGACTCACATGGCACGGGGAGGGATATATTCATCCAGCAGTGGCATAACAAAGTGACACAACTCATTATCGATTAAATATTGTGTGTAATGTCAAATCGAACGTTGAAATTAACAAAAAAAATTACTTACTGTCGAGGATTTATATCAAATGAAAGCATCACAAATACGCGCAAGATATATTCATTTTGGAGAATATATTGCTTTTGTGTTTGGCCGGCAGTAATTGGCAACCACCGATTACCGCGGTTGGCTAAGTATGGTGCAAAATAAGTTCAACATAAATACAATGTGCACAGGGACATCAACCATGAGCGGTTCCCCCAGGCTAAACCACTGCGCTCCGTTGTATTTGTTAAACCATGGGCGCAACATTAACGCAAGCTGTTATTTAATCATTGCATAAACTGTCAAGCAGATAAAAACGTTATCCCCCACACGCGTGCGTTTTATTTCCGAGCAGAGGTGCCATTATTTTCGGAATGAAGGTTATCGACTGCAGAGCGAACCCGTGACCTGGATTCGAACCGCCCTCCTCTCAGCTTGCGAGTCGAGCTCTCGTTGCTACGCTGCCACAGCTGAGCCACGGCCGTGCGTGAGCAGCACCCTTGGCAAGCCCTCGTAAAACACACGCACACACACGCACGAGCGCGCGCACGCACACACCATTAAGCGTATGAATAGTAAAACATAGCACGCTAATAGAACGTGCGCGAGACCGCTATCGGTGAGTTTACGGCATGTCCTACAACAACCACGGCGGCGACGAGAGATGTAGCAAAAGATGCCCGCGCGTGTGCGATTTCACGCAGCTGGACGACAAATTGTGATTCTTGGCGACACGTTAACAGGCGCCGGCTGTGTTCTATAAACGGACGCTGCTTGTTGTGACACCACAACGCGCTCCGCTGATGGACATTCTCACTCGAAACCCACACGGCGACGTGGTTTGTGTTGGCCCCGGTATTAGCCGCGGAAGAGCAATGCTCGGAGCTTCGCGCGTTGCTCGGCCCCGCGAAGCTGCATTGTGCAGCGCGTTCACACGGCCGTTTAGAAAATCCATCAGACGTAAGTTTGTCATTACCTCGTTTTTTTTTTAGAGGACAATTTGTACTCGATTGCAAATCTCATTATCATAAACCGTCGCCGAAGCGAAGGTCAATAACGAAATTCTCACCTTGATGCTTAACTCGTTTTCGATGGCTTCATTAACAGAGGGGAGCAGGGTGGGGGGTGCAATGGTTAGTGCGTCGTGTGTTGAATCAGGTGGCCCGAGTTCAATTTTACAGCCTCGGTTAACATCACTGGCGAGGCTTAGATTGTAACCAATACTAGACACCCCCCACCCACTCCAAAACCTCCACTCATCGCCAACCCGAACTGACCAGCAGGGTGAAGAATGGTCAAATACTGGTAGGAACCTCCTGGTTACACCAGCCCACAGGGGATTATTGTGTCCGTCTGTCGTGCAGGGAGGGGCTGGGTGGGGCTGGGTGGGTAGGTAGGGGAGGGTGGGGAGAGGCTGGGTCGGGACGGTGGGGAGGGGCTGGGTGGGGAGGGTGGGGAGGGGCTGGGTGGGGAGGGTGGGGCTGGGTGGGGGGTGGGAGGGGTGGGGCTGGGTGGGGAGGGGCTGGTCACCCCGTGGTGCCCTTATAAAACTCAACGTTTAACCTATTCACGCCGGCTTGTGCCCGCCCTCACAGTCGGGCATATTTGCGGAATACACCACGCCGCCGTTGACGCTGGCCATTGACCGAGCAACCCAACGTTCCTACCAGCTCCCTCCGCAGGAATGTGTTAACCACAACGACCAACGGGGTGTTTCCGGAGACCAACTATATCCGAGCAGTAAAATGACAAAAGCACGTGATGAATTCACGATTTTCATCATTGAAGGCGGCAGCAGTGGGCAGTGCAGTCAAATCCATAAATCCGTGTGGGTGTGTTGTACTTCTGTGCTCGCACGTCTACTCAGCCTGCCCTTCACTAACCCGCAATGACCGGCGCGGTGAAGTATTCATAATAGAGGGGAGTTTTATTGTTTTGGGTTAGATCGCGTAAATATAAATGTGTCGTTAAACCCGCCACAAGCCGACACAGCCGATTCGTAAGGTTTGTCACGTAAGCAAAACATGCCAATTCGTTACTAGTTCAACGTGTTGGAGAGTAAACCCGTAACATTTACAACTCGCTTTATTGGGTTTACTCGATCTAGCTCAAAAACACCTCCATTGTGGATAATATTTGTCGTAAAAGCCTACAACTGGTTAAACTGTGTTGAAGTATGGTTCACATAATTCCCACGGTAAAGGGCCTTCATATCCAGCACTCGATCGTGCATTTGCAGTCTCGACATTGGAGAGGTCAACGTGCTATCTAACGTGTTCTATCTGAAAGGGGAGTGGAGGGGGGGGATATGTTTGCCAAAATACGCGGAGATAACGTAAAATCATGAACCCCTTCGCAACGGCACGGAGCTATTCGAGTGTGGCCGGCGTGGCGCTTGAGAAGATATCGGTGGCAACGTCCCCGTTCCCATTGGAAGGACCAGAGCGGCTAAACTTGAGGTTGGTTCGACTACCGGCAGGCACACGGCAATTTCGCCACCGCCATCCGTGGGTTCAGAATCAATCCCAGGTCACGGAGGTTTTAGCACGGGGCACGAAAGCGCCGTCAGTCAGCGAGGTTCGTCTGATCGTTCTGTTCCGCGCTCGTCATTGGGCACGTTGAACAGGGGCGCACCGAACGAACACTGGTTGAGATTTCGATTTAAAGCTTTCGTGACTGCAGGGATTCATCTTCTTGGTTCTTTCGGTAAAGTCACGTATAAGTGAAGTAATAAAATAATAAAAATAAACATAATAAAATAATTCTCACGACGTTTCGGCTACAACGCAAGCAGCCGTCTTCAGGTGAAGAATGAAACACTGCCAAGCTTGGAGCGTATATATAAGCTGGGTTGGAGGTGGAAGAAGAGCGCCTTAACAAAATAATTTGCATATCAAGAGGAATTTAGCATATTTATGAGAAATGGTTGAGATATCAACGTCGGTTGTGTTAGCCGTGGCCGGGGATCGAACTTGGGTTGTCGAGTTCATCGTGCACCACTCCACGTATTATTTGTTTCTTTCGGTTAAGTCACGTCTAAAGATAAAATAACAAATTAAATTAAATAATAGAATACGACGTTTCGATTGCAACACAAGCAATCATCATCAGGTATAATGAAATAGCGACATAAAATCTAACCAGAAAACTATAGACAGACATATTAGCAGACAGATATCACCAAGATACATAGCGAGAGCAACACAGGTAACAGAGAGGGGTGATCGTCTCTGTGTGGTGGCCTTAAATAGACAGAGGGGGGGGCGGAGGCAGAGAGAGAGGGAGGAGGGTTAGAGAAAAAATTAGCATATCACTGAGTGGTCAACAGACGTGGTGCTGCGAATGCGATGGCACGGCAAGCAAGCCTGAAAATCAGGAGAAGGACACACTAAAATTAAATAACCTAGTAAAATATCGAAATGTAATGTAATACAACACAGAGGGTCGGTCAACACACAATTAACGCATAGCCTAGTTGATTACGTATTTCAAAGATTGCTAAGTTAGAATTTAAGTGTGAACAATCTAAAGAGAGGACACAGGCAGAGAAAACAAGTCGCCAGAGAGAGAGAAAAAAGATAAGCTTAAAACTTCCCCGTAGAAGTGGTTCAATCTTAATTTTAGAACTTTCGTGACTGCAGGAATTATTATTTGTTTCTTTCGGTTAAGTCACGTCTAAAGATAAAATAACAAATTAAATTAAATAATAGAATACGACGTTTCGATTGCAACACAAGCAATCATCATCAGGTATAATGAAATAGCGACATAAAATCTAACCAGAAAACTATAGACAGACATATTAGCAGACAGATATCACCAAGATACATAGCGAGAGCAACACAGGTAACAGAGAGGGGTGATCGTCTCTGTGTGGTGGCCTTAAATAGACTTGGTGATATCTGTCTGCTAATATGTCTGTCTGTAGTTTTCTGGTTAGATTTTATGTCGCTATTTCATTATACCTGATGATGATTGCTTGTGTTGCAATCGAAACGTCGTATTCTATTATTTAATTTAATTTGTTATTTTATCTTTAGACGTGACTTAACCGAAAGAAACAAATAATAATTCCTGCAGTCACGAAAGTTCTAAAATTAAGATTGAACCACTTCTACGTGGAAGTTTTAAGCTTATCTTTTTTCTCTCTCTCTGGCGACTTGTTTTCTCTGCCTGTGTCCTCTCTTTAGATTGTTCACACTTAAATTCTAACTTAGCAATCTTTGAAATACGTAATCAACCAGGCTATGCGTTAATTGTGTGTTGACCGACCCTCTGTGTTGTATTACATTACATTTCGATATTTTACTAGGTTATTTCATTTTAGTGTGTCCTTCTCCTGATTTTCAGGCTTGCTTGCCGTGCCATCGCATTCGCAGCACCACGTCTGTTGACCACTCATTGATATGCTAATTTTTTCTCTAACCCTCCTCCCTCTCTCTGCCTCCGCCCCCCCCTCTGTCTATTTAAGGCCACCACACAGAGACGATCACCCCTCTCTGTTACCTGTGTTGCTCTCGCTATGTATCTTGGTGATATCTGTCTGCTAATATGTCTGTCTATAGTTTTCTGGTTAGATTTTATGTCGCTATTTCATTATACCTGATGATGATTGCTTGTGTTGCAATCGAAACGTCGTATTCTATTATTTAATTTAATTTGTTATTTTATCTTTAGACGTGACTTAACCGAAAGAAACAAATAATAATTCCTGCAGTCACGAAAGTTCTAAAATTAAGATTGAACCACTCCACGTGTTACAGGCGCATGTTACGGTATTTACGTGTGATTTGTAGCTTTTCATCGCGATTAAATCTCTTTTTTGGAACGATGACAACGGTTCGCGTGCACAAGTGGATCGTCACGTCGCAGGGTCGCGAGAGGCGGCGAGCGACTTGGGGAGGGCCTTCATCCAGCAGTGGATTGATCCTGGCTGATAACGATGTTATGAATTAAGAATAAACGATTACAGATAGATTTGCTACAACGTCATACTCTTGGCAGGTTTGTCATAATGGTCTTAATAAATTTGTGTTTTAAATGACATTTAATACGAAAGGGAAAATATTTCTTATTTCTTAAATAGACCGACACTGGTGACACGTGGCCACAGCAGACTGACGTTTGGGTGTGAATGTACATGCCGGTTGAAGATTCACGCTGACCTTTACATCTTCCGCAACCGTGGCCACGATGGTTTCGGATCAACGAGCAAGAGAAACCAGGCTCCATGCGCATGCTTCATTTAAAGCAAGGTTTACTAGGACGTGCTTGCATTCCGTAATTTCCCCATGGTCGGGAAATTGTTTCGTCCCCATGAAAATAACAGATTCCTGGGCTAGCGATGTCCTGTACAGTATATAAATGCGGTCAGTCTAACCTACCCGAATTTTTGTATAGCTTTGTTTTCAATGTAATATAAAGTTTTTTTTTATCTACTTTGCTAACACTCACCGCCAGTAACGTGCATCGTCACTGCCGGATTAAAAGCAGTCTTTTAGACATCATTATTCAATTCTCCCCATCTGCAAGATGAGATCACACACTCTGTTGGCCGGCAAAAACTATGGGCTGATAGAACCACAGGCACGGGGGGGGGGACGTGTGTGCGCGTCTTGTGGTGACTCATTCAACGAGTGCGTCTTTACAACCCCGCCATCACCACCACCAATCCCCCTCAAGTAGCTGTCGATGGCAAGTGTTGGCTTTCACAGCTTACGGTCGCGCCTTTGAGTGTACGTGTTGAGTACCGCGTTACAAGGGCGCCTTTTTTTGGTATCGATTCCATTGTTTTAGTTACCGCCACCGATGGGATATGACGAGGCTGAAAGCTACAAAACTCGGTGCACTTGAGGACGCTGTCGTTTCCTCCTCCCCCCAGATGTGTTATTTTGTTAATGGTTGTGCCACGTGCTGTTCCGGCACGGTGATCCGACGTTTCGCTGCACGTGCTGTGAGTTTCTTCAAAGGAACTGCACCTGAGTGTTCAGTTCAGTTGCTGAGCTCGAGTCAATGCAGCATCTGAGCTTAATTCGTTCCCCTGAGGAAGCTCCCAGCACGCGGTCCTTGACGTTAAACATCGTGCCGAATGGCACACGCGGTGCGACAAGAAATCACTTCAGAGAGATGTAACGGCAGGACCGTGAAAATCTACGCAGTAGCACGACCATTTCTTCTCGATCCACGTGGCGTTTGGAAAAAAATGAGCAGATGTGAGTTGTCTGAGTCACCCTGCAATATTAATGCAACTTTTATTGGACTCTAATCAATACTTTTTTAATGCATGTGTAGTAACGCTCACGACTCGTTCACACCGGAGTTGGAGGCACACTTGTTTATTTAACACCAACGTTGTGACATACACATTTGAGGGGGTATCGGCCCCCTCACCCGTCTATCTGAGGACACACCTCTCTAGCTAACCCTAGCCTGCCTCTGAGTCCTCCACTAATGGGCTAGGGGAGGCTATCTTGGCCCGACACTGGTCAGTCGGGCCCGGTACCCAGAGTCCAGACCAGCACTGGCTCTGGCCCTGGTACCACGCCACTGGCTCGAGCCTGCGCGGTCCTGATAAGGACGGCGTACCAGGGGGAGTCCAGGGCTCTCTCTAAGACGTCTTCCGTCTTCTCTCCTTTAGCTAAACATCACTCCCGAGCCCTTCGATACATTCCCCTTTTATACCCAACCCCTCCCTGAGGGGTGGGGCCCCGGGGGATCATAACGACCGAATCGACCCCCCCAGGGTGTCTGGCGCGGACGTCGCAGAGGGCACCTGCTCGTGCACTCATGTAGCCCCGCCTACTGTGTTTGTTTACCATAGGCTGCCATGCATAACGGGCTCTCTCTCTAACACCCCTACATCACTCCCCCCCGCATAGCATGCAGCCGTCCCGGCTGCCAACATACAAAAATTTGACAATAAAGGTGCCTTCACCCCCTGACCGCGCGTGTGCCTCACTATTTTTGAACAATAACAGGAACCAGAACAAGAACGCAACAGCAAGATGAGAAAACAACCCGTCGCACCCCCCCCGAATAAATACGAATTCCGTAAAAAAAAACAGCCTATATACAATCAGCAGGGAACCCACCACGCACACACAACACACGGTGAAGCCAACATATGTACATCCGAGGAGTGGGGAACACATGACCCACACAACATCCAATGAACACAACAGCTATGTACACATTTTCCGGCCTCACAACAGTTTGCGCATTTTAGCGCGCGTCCTTGCAGCGGGCCCCTCACACGGGGTAACCGCGCGTGGCGGACCATCAGGTGGCAATTGTCCGTCTTGGGGTGAGCATTCATCCGACTCCGCGTGACCCTCGGTATCCGCAGGAGGGGTGATCGGGCGTGAGCCCGTCACTCCTGATGCACCTGAAGGTGGCACAGCCGGCAAGGCATTAGGTGAGAGCGACGGAGACGGACCCAGCGAGTCGGCCGACCCCCCACATGTTTGGCCACGCGCGTGTGAAGTGTGATTGTGTACCGCAGAGAAGGGTTTTAACCTAGAGGGGTGCACGAACCATCGCCGCTTCCCCCACTTGATGCGCACGCACTGCGGTCGTAACACCTCCACCACTTCCACAGGGCCCCGCCACGGCCGCACCAGTTTAGAGGAGGTTGCCAGTGGCACCTGGGGGCAGTGCAGCCATGCCTTGTCCCCCGGCTTCCACTGCGGCATGTGCGCTCGACTCAATCTGAGGCGCTCATTCGCCTTCTGACGGAGGTCAGAGTTTTGCATTGCAGTATCCCGTGCCTCGGTCAATTTGTCCAGATTAAATTTAACGTGGTCAGCCAGATTAGTTTTTCCCTGCGGCACGGGGATCTGCAACTGGGCACGAACAGGCGGGTCTGGTTCTCGGCCGTACATGAGGTAAAAGGGAGAAAACCCCGTAGCTGCATGGGGTGCCATCCGGTACGCCGCCAAGACCCCCTGAATTTGTAGGTCCCAATCCGTTTGCGAGTCCGAAACTTGTTGTGATAACATGGACGTGATGGTGCGATGCAACCGTTCGACCATCCCGTCAGTTTGTGGGTGATATGGGGAGGTCCGAATTTTCTTTGTGCCCAGGAGATCACAGACTTGTCTGAGTAGTTTACCGGAAAAATTTCTGCCCTGGTCGGTCAGCAGCCTCTCCGGAGCACCTTTGTCCAGGACATAACCCTGAACAAAGGCCTCCACGATGGCTGCTGCCGACTGGTTGGCCAGAGGCCAGGCCATAGGCCAGCGTGTAAAATACTCAACACCAGTCAACAAATATCTATTCCCCCTGGGGGTGGCGGGGAATGGTCCCAAAATGTCCAGAGCGACCAGCTCGTTTATCCTGGACACTTTGATCGATTGCAAGGGCGGGTTAGACTCCCGTGCCGGCGGTTTGCGTTGTGCACATCGAGGGCATGATCCCAACAAATCCCCAACATCCCTCGTCATGCCAGGCCAATAAAAATCAAGTTGCAGCAAGGCGAGAGTCTTTTGGGTCCCCAGGTGTAGGAGGCGCTCATGAGCGGCCCATACCACCCTGCCCCGCAACCCAGTAGGGACCACCAGCCGATGTCGACGCGACTTCCCGTCCCAATGCATCAGCAGGCCTTGGCACATTTCCCATGCGTCGGAACCACCTCTT
Source organism: Lampetra planeri (assembly GCF_965212315.1). Taxonomy (NCBI): domain Eukaryota; kingdom Metazoa; phylum Chordata; class Hyperoartia; order Petromyzontiformes; family Petromyzontidae; genus Lampetra; species Lampetra planeri. The sequence continues at coordinate 6,409,808 of NC_136141.1, forward strand.
TTTCCCCCCGCCGCACCGCCAACGCGACGTCGCCACCCGAGGAGGGAGACATTCTCCATCTGGAGGCGCCCCCATTCAATGACGGGCAACCCCAACAGGGAATCTTTGCCCTGTTGTTCGATCGAATTAGTAACTACTGTATCGTCGTCGTTGGCGGCCGCCAAGACAGGAACCGATGTGTCCCCTGGAGGTCTGCAACGTCCAGACCCCAGGAGGCATGCACACTCGGAGGTGGTTGGCAAGCGCGACAGAGCGTCCGCGTTGGTGTGGCGAACGCCCTTACGGTATGTGGTTTGGAAATCGTAATCCTGGAGGACCTCCAACCATCGGGACAATTGTCCCGATGGCTGTTGAACCCTCAGGGCGTACTGCAGTGCCGCATGATCTGTGCGGACGGTGAAATGCCGACCGTACAGATATGGGCGATACTGTTGGATGAAATGGACAATTGCCAACAGTTCCCTACGGGTGACACAATATCGTTGCTCCGCTGGAGACAACACCCGACTGCCGTACGCAACCACACGTTCCACGCCGTCAACCACCTGGGAGAGCACGCCCCCAATACCCGTGTTGCTCGCATCGGTGTCGAGCAAGAATGGTTTTGAAAAATCAGGGTAAATCAGGGGAGGAGCGTTTACCAAAGCGTCCCGAAGGGAGCAAAAAGCAGCTTCCTCCTCCTGACCCCAGCAGAACCGAACCCCTTTTGATGTTAAAGCGTGTAGGGGTTTTGCTATAGTCGCAAAATTAGCGACGAAGCGTCTATAATACGACGCAAACCCAATAAAACTCCTAACCTCTCCCACTGAGGTGGGAGTCGGCCAGGAGCTTACACACTGCGTTTTGGCGGGATCAGTAGAAATACCTGAGCGTCCCACGATGTGCCCCAAATAACGCACCGACTCGCGTAACAAATGGCATTTTTGGGGCTTAAATTTCAAATTAGCAGCCCGCATCTTTAGGAAAACCGCCCGCAACCTCTGGAGATGTTCATCAAAAGTTTTTCCAAAGACAATAACGTCATCCAAATAAATCAGGCACGACTCCCATTGCAATCCAGCCAAAACCAATTCCATCAACCGCTGGAAAGTTGCCGGCGCTGAGTGTAAGCCCATCGGCAACCGGTTGAATTGAAACAGGCCGTGCGGAGTACGGAAAGCAGTTTTAGGCTTTGAATCATCGTCCAGAGGAAGCTGCCAGAATCCCGAAAGTAAGTCCAATGTGGAGAAGAATCGCGCTCCCGCCAAGGCGTCAAGCGATTCGTCCATCCGTGGGAGCGGGTATGCGTCGGCAACCGTAATTTTATTAAGGCGCCGAAAGTCAACGCAAAACCGCAACGAACCGTCCTGCTTCTTAACCAGGACGATCGGCGCTCCCCAAGGGCTGTTGGAGGGAGAAATGATGTCGGCGGCTAGCATGTCATCAACAGCCGATTTGACATGGTCCTTTTCGGCGGGACTCAACCGAAAAGGATTCTGGCGTATTGGCGCGCTGTCACCCGTATCAATATGGTGACGCAGCAGATTAGTGCAGCCCAAATCGTATTTATCCCGACTGAAAACGTCGGAAAATTCCCTTAGTAGTGTCTTAAGACGTTGACGCTCTAAATTTGACAGGTCCGTCGATCCCGCACAAAGCGCCTCGAGCCACCCTTCATCGCTGTCCGAATGTGGTCGCGGTGCAGGGACAGCGCCGACATGACTCGCGACGGGTTCCTCACAGGGCACCGGCGTTGCGTGAGCAAGCACGGTCCCCTGTGGGACCACCACCGTCTGCGAGCCCACATTGAGGACCGCGATGAAGGGTTCTCCTTCCCCTCTCACTATGGTCTGGGCCGGGAGTAAATCAGGTCCACTGACCCCGGCCCTAGACGGTCCCAACAGAACCCCTTGAGCCCCAATGCCCTTAGCGAAGGGCCGCCGAAGTTTCAAAGGAATCAACATTTGCGCCCCCGGAGGAACGCGCACCGTTCTATCTACGAACGCCGGCACCGTCGCGAACGCCGTCCGGCTCGTAGCGGGGGATGGCAGAAACGCCATGCGTCGGCCCGATGGGAGCTCAATGCATCCCTGGTCGATTAATATCCTAATCGGCATTTTGGCCAGGAAGTCCGTCCCCAGCAGGCACGGAACCGCCAGCGAGGAGGAAACAAAAATCGGCCCAGACAATTTAATATCCCCGACACAAATTTGGGCACGAATTTGTCCGATGATGCCAAGTGAACCCCCGTTAGCAGCAAAGAATGGCACGTTAACAGGCATCAAAGGACGGCTTTGGGCAGGGAGAATGTTATAAATCAACTCCGAAATAATGGTCGCCGATGCTCCTGTATCGACCAGGATGCGCACCTCGACCCCATCGATGTGACCCACAACGGCCGACGACCCTGACGACGCGGCTACAACCCGATGGGCCAACACGGACCACTGGCTGGGTTCAATCTGAGTACCCAGAGCGGTGCGTGTTGGTGCCATGGTACGTGATATTGGCCCCCCCTTCGCTGCGGTGTTTGAGTGTGTGACGGGCGTGTGCGTGGGCCAAGCATGAGGGGTGCCGCGACTCGCCGGATTATGATGGTGGAGCTTGTGACGAGGGCCGGCGTCCCGTTGAGGTGTCGTCCTGCGCTGCCCAGGAGAGCGGCACCCCGAGGCGACGTGGCCCCGGATGCCGCAGTTGTAACAGCGTGGAAGCGCTGGTGACGACGATGGATGTTGTAGACAGCTTGAACCGGCCCGGTCCTCCCGTACTCCCGCTCCATGCTGCCGTTGATGGTCGATGGCGCAAACCTCTTCCGCCGGGAGGGTGGCTGCAGCCACGGCACGCCCGCTCGCCGCCTTGCTGGCCTTCCGTCGTTGAGAGGACAGGTTTGCGTGGAGAAGACGGGCCGCTTGGAGGGAGCACATCTCTGCATCGTCCTGTGCGACAATGACGATGTCTAAGTCGTCCGCCAGCAAAAGTATCTTCTCTGTCACCATGGCGTCGACACCCTCGTCATCCATTCGTGGAAAGGCCTCCTTCGCCAGTGCCAGGAGGCTTGTGCGGTACGCCAGGGGCGACTCCTTCGTCCCCCGCTGGCGATCGTAAAAGAGTTGGCGACAGTCCGATGGTGGACCATATACCGCCGACAGCACCTGCATCGCCTTCCGCAGCGTGGAGCGCCTCTCCTTCGAAGCCGATGTTAGAGTGGCGAGGGCGTCGCTGTCGAGAAGTGCTGGCAGCGCGCGGAGAGCCTCGGCGTCTGTCCACTGTGCCATCTCCTGGTGAGCGAGGAAGCGCCGCTGGAAGCCGCCCCAGTCGCCATCCTCGCCCACAAATTCCTTGAGTGGAGGTAGCCGCTGATGTAAGGCAGCGGCTGCAGAGGAAGAACGCACTCCCTCGTCCGCCTCACTCAACTCAGCGTCGGCACGAACCAGCGATGGCATCGCCGGTCGCACCCGTGGTGACGTTCCGCCCGTTGGTGGTGACGCGGCAGGTACTGTACTCCCGCCGTTGGACGCGATGCTTAGAGCGGCCACGCCCTCAACAGCAGCTGCGGCGATGGCGGGAGTTTCAAAATGTTGCTCCGTGGAAATGGCGGGAAGGCGCTGTGATCGTCGGCTGCCGTTGCCCCGTGGCGGTCCCGCAGCCCCCAGCTGCGTGATGGTGTCGAGCATGGCGGCTGCGGCGTACAGCAGCTCGGTCAGCTTCGCGTGCGCCTCCCTCAGCCCCTCCATCGACGGCTCCCCTTCCTCCAGCTGCTGTGGCGTGGATGCGCCCAGCCCCGGCTGGTCGATGGCATCTTCAGCCGTCTCGGGCCCTCCGACTGCAGTGGTGTCTTCTGCCTCTGGTACCCCGACTCGAGTCGTCCGGCGTGTATCCATGTTCGTACTTTGTTTCACTTCTGACACCAGATGTAGTAACGCTCACGACTCGTTCACACCGGAGTTGGAGGCACACTTGTTTATTTAACACCAACGTTGTGACATACACATTTGAGGGGGTATCGGCCCCCTCACCCGTCTATCTGAGGACACACCTCTCTAGCTAACCCTAGCCTGCCTCTGAGTCCTCCACTAATGGGCTAGGGGAGGCTATCTTGGCCCGACACTGGTCAGTCGGGCCCGGTACCCAGAGTCCAGACCAGCACTGGCTCTGGCCCTGGTACCACGCCACTGGCTCGAGCCTGCGCGGTCCTGATAAGGACGGCGTACCAGGGGGAGTCCAGGGCTCTCTCTAAGACGTCTTCCGTCTTCTCTCCTTTAGCTAAACATCACTCCCGAGCCCTTCGATACATTCCCCTTTTATACCCAACCCCTCCCTGAGGGGTGGGGCCCCGGGGGATCATAACGACCGAATCGACCCCCCAGGGTGTCTGGCGCGGACGTCGCAGAGGGCACCTGCTCGTGCACTCATGTAGCCCCGCCTACTGTGTTTGTTTACCATAGGCTGCCATGCATAACGGGCTCTCTCTCTAACACCCCTACACATGGTTGAAGGATCACTAAACGAAAGTTATGTGCTCTCAAATTGCCCAGCTGCTGGGGCTATGTGGTGGCCAGGAGATGGCAGGACACGTTTGTTATTTGATCCTAACGGCGGTACCCCGGGGTACCAAATAATACAAAATGGCCGAGGTAATGAATTAATTTTTTTCTGGGACACAATGTTTTTCCAAGGGTGTACTTCAACTCCGCGACTGGGGTACCAATCAATCCGAAATCAGTGCCACACTCCGCGATGTCGAAACGCAGCGAGGACGATTGCGCTGAAACCCTGAACGCTCGCGGTACGCACCTTGTGGTGCATCGTGTACAGCTCGTCGAGATGAGTCGATTGCCGAATCGCCGACCATCAACAGACTAAAAATTACTGCATCACAGACATTATGCGAGAGCCGTGGTACTGTGGTACCCCGGGGTTAAGGTTCATTTCCTGATTTCGAGCATCGCTGTTTAAATTCTCCTTATTGTAACAGGTTTTCTCTGGGTGTCTCATTTTCCTCTCTTCCTCTTATTTAACATCCCCCCCTCCCCCATTGGTTAAAGTGTTTTGAAAATAAAAAGACATGGCAGGAAATTCCTGAATAGTGTGGGAGCCATTCGCAGATAAACTATTGACAAGAATGATTTAAATTTCGATTTAAAGCTTTCGTGACTGCAGGGATTCATCTTCTTGGTTCTTTCGGTAAAGTCACGAAGAAGGGAAATAATAAAATGATAAAAATACAATTTTACCGAAAGAACCAAGAAGAATGATTTAAATCACAGTCGATTTTCAATGCGAGTACGATTCGGGGTTACAGTTTTGTGTGGGCACTCCTATTAGCACGGATGTCTAGGTACGGTGCGAAAGAAGTTCAATATATATGGCTTTATTTTTTTAAGAGGCGCCACGGTGGTGTGATGTTATCTTGTTCGCCTGGTATGCAGGAGGTCAGGGGCCCGGTCCCGAACCTGATGCCTCAACACTTGGGGGCGTCTCTCTCCCCGTGGTCGCATGGATGTTTTTCTCCGGGTCCTCCGGTTTTTCCGTCCACACTTAGAATCAACATGCGGTTAGTGTATTTTGCTGCTGTACATTTCCACGTGATGAGCCACTTGGTTGAGCTATCATTTCTGGCAAGTCGCTTCTGAAAAATAAGCCAATACCTCAGTGGGGTTTGTCTGGTAAGATACCAATATTGATGTTACAATCTTGATTTGAAGCTTTCGTGACTGCAGGAATCCATACTCTTTGCTTCTTTCGGTAACTTTACTGAAAGAACCAAAGATTATTGTTGTTACATTTGTATATTTTAAAGTGTTTATTTAGCTTACCTATACTTTGCACCCCTATCGTGCTTTGTATTGCTTGTTTTTCTGTAACGCTCTGATCTGCCCATACTGGACATCTGTGAAAAAGAGCTTTTCGAGCTCATCGGATTCCTCCAGTCTCAATAAATATTCTGATGCTCTTCCCAGGATGATTAGGTGAGCGTGCAGGAGTGAGCAGGCCACGGGTTCTCTCGAGCAGGATTCCTTCTCGTGGCGTCTCCTCTGCCAGTCGAGCAAATAATGACGGAGCTGCAACCTTCCTTTGAGTTTGTATTGATCTACAGTCTTCCCTCGTTATTCACGAACTCGCTATCCGCGCACGCTTAGGTTTTTTCGGTAGAGTCACGTAAAAATGTACTACTACAGTAATTGTAGTGGAGCAGTTACACCTGATGACGGAGGCTTGTGTTGCTTCCGAAACGTCGTGATTTAATGTAGTTATTTTCATTCATTATTATATTTTTTACCTACGTGACTTTACTGAAAAAACATAAGAGTATGAATCCTTGCAGTCACGAAAGCTTCAAATCTAGAATCGCTATCGTGGTTATGGTCATCCGCCAATCGCATATTGAGCTCTATCCATCGACCGAGAGAGAGAAAGGAAGAGATGAGATCATGTGATTAGAATGTAATGCGATAAAGTGATGAGATTTGCATGTGTTTAATAGCTCATTTATTTAGTCAAGGTAAATAAAAAGGCCCATATCATTTTCCCAGAAATTTGGCATTCACAAGCATCAACGGAACGTATTCCTCGCAAATGACGAGAGGGATACTGTAATGCACCCTGCATGTGACGTATGTTATGCAATGATTAATGACACGCTATTGTTATTTTGTTCCAGGGTTAAATGACAAACTGCATTTTTATTTAATCTGTCAAAATAACGTATCTTACAAATGCATTTAAAATAAAAATGATGACTTGACATTTGCTTTACCCATACAAATGCATAATAGCGTGTGCTCTGTGCGGCCAGAGTGTGTTTAACTAAGAGCACGGTGTTTTCACAGGGCAGCCTCGTGGGTGCGAGTTGCCTTTATGATTGAATAAACCCACACACATCGTACGTTTTCAAAACGGCAGTTTTCAGTACTCATAGTTCATCTTGAGAAATCATTTGTGATACAATCGCCTCTGTGATTGTATGGTGCTGCAAGCATGACGGTGTTCACTTCCACTGTGGTCATGTGAAGGCCGTAGCCATGAAGTCAACATTGGTGGGGACCAAATCTTCCAGGGTGTTTGGGGGTCCCAACCCAGAAAAATATCTAAATTAGAAAACTAATTTCCTGCCTAAAATATAAAAACATTCACTAACACACGGGATGGACTTTTTATTTATTTTTTACAATGTCTAATAGTGTATTGTATTACATTGCTCTGTTTTTTTCTTTTTTACCTTTTCTTGTTTCATTGTATGTAATGGCAGAGATTATGGATTAATAAAGTAAAACCATAACCACAATCATATAAACAGAAATCTATGCATTGATTTATATGAAGACAAGTCCAGATATTGTGGCCAAGGTTTAGCAAAGTGTTTTTATTTACATAGCATAGCAAACATTGTTTTATAGCTAAATATTGGGGGGGACATTTTGAGCATATTTGAATATTGGGGGGGGGGGGGGATGTGTCCCCCCCCCCCCCCCCAATAAATATTATAATTACGGCCTTGGGTCATGTCATGAGAAAATGTTCCTCCCACAGTGCCGACGAAACCGAGTTCAATTCCTGCTCATGGCCAACACCAGTAACGATTATCTGCACCGGTCCTGGGCCTCCACTCGGTCGACTCGGCCTCAAATAAGTACCTGGTGCGATGTGTTTAAACATTGCCACTCGGGAGACAAAGGCGGCCGAGCGTGGTGCTGGCCACACACACACACACACACCCTCGTGTGCCGTTCCGGCCTTCTTACATGCTCGCTAACGGCACTTTTCCCCAAACGGTCTGTTAGATGTCATACGGGGATTCTTGTCTTTGTCTTGTGCGCACGCGCACGTATATGAATGATATATTAAATGTCATAAAATGACAAGGTTAAGAGACATGCATCTAAAATTGTCGCACAAAAATGCTCCTATCGCCTTTGGAGCGCAGTCTCTCAGAGGCGAGGATCGTTAATAATAACAACGGTCTCTCAGCGGTGAGGGCTTCCAATCGCTGGTTTATTTGGGGCCACAAAGAAAAGATTATTCTGCGTAAGCGAAATGCAAGCCCGAAAAAGGGATGCATTACAAGATCTAAACGTGGCAGCATTTAATAAACGAGTGCCCGTGAGATTTTAAAGGAATAACAATGCAGTGTATTTGTTTTGTGTTTATGTTATATCTAAGATATATGAACATTTGCTATGCATGCAATTTTAGGCGTGTGTTCATATTAAATGTCCTTTTTTAACCATATCTAGATTTTTGTTTTGCAAAGAGACCACCTTAATCACCACGTATCATTCGAACTTACTCAAACCGTAGGTCCATATATATACTGGCTTCAAGCTTAATTGTGGTCAACTATAAATAAGCCATTTGTCAACATGCAAACCATCGGCAGATGGAAATCATTACGTAAATATTTACACAAATCTAAATCAATTCAAGTTGGGGAATAATATTTACAACACGGTTTTTGCTTTTGACAAAAATACGGCCATCCCGACAAAAAAAAACACGCCACAAACATGGCCATACAAATTGGGAGGCTACACACAGCAAAGAAACGATTAAATTATTCGTGAGGGATGAAGAAATATGAAGTTAGATTTATATCATACAGTTGACCAGCAGACTATATCAGACAACAACCTTTCCTTCAGTCCCTCTGGTGGCCAATTATACAAAGGGCTTGTAGATCACTGCTTCAGAATGACTTCCACTGACAAAGTGCAGATCCCATCGTCTTTGATACGTTCCACCAGACGCATTTACCATTCAACCCGTATGGTCTGATTTTCAATAAAATAAAAAAAATGCAAAATCTCAAGTAACAAAATGTATCGAAGAATGCGTGCATGTTGAACTTCTTTCGCACCGTACGTAGCCAACCGTGCTAATCGGAGGTGCGCGGGGTGGGGGAAGGAAAACAAACTAAACACAAAACAAATTCAGTTCTCAATAAATGAGTTTTCAACCGAGATGATTTAAAATCGCATCGCTCCCAGTGGCTTCCCAATATCGGAAGGAAGAGCGTTCCAGACGGCCACAGAAGCGCATCTGATGCAAGTGACCGTCCTTTGTTCGATGGCTCGCCAACACAGTTTCCCGCGTTCTGATTGGCTGAAGGACACGCGCCGCTGAACGCGCGTGGGGAAAGGCGCTGATTGGGGAGGGGGGCGAGGGAGGTGGCGGGCGAGGGAGGTGGCGGGCGGAGGGGGGGGGGCAAGGGGGGGGCTGTGGGTTGTTACGTGCGAGACACAGTGGGGGGCACAGGTGGTGCATCGGCCAGTCATCTCAGTCGACCCACGGCACCTGCTGGGTCTGCTCCGTGACCTCCTGCTGTCGGGCGTTCGACACTTCACGTGGCCTCAATGTGCACCTAGCCTGGCACAAGCGCTGTGGTGACGTCACCGCCAATTAGTGGCGAATGGCGGTTGATGTTGGGGCTGGAGGGGGCACCTCGGGGTGGGGATGTTGAAGGTGGGGGTGGGGGTATCACTCCCCGAATAACGAAGTAGATGCGTTCCTGGAGCTTCGTTCGTATATCGAAACTTCATATAATTGGTGACTTATAATATGAGTACTACGAGGATACCGTTGCCTGCCTTCGTAACTTACCATTTAATATTATAAATTATTCATAACTTATCATTCACATTGTAAACAAAGACTATTTATATTGAAAATAATATATTTAATACTGTACAGTATTAAAATGAATTAAAAACGAACATAAATAAAATAAACATTAATGTAATCATTATTTATATAGTAATGTAGCTCAATTAACACATTACTTATTTACTTCGTCATTTAAATGTATATTAGTTTTGTGTTTTTTTAGCTTTCTGTGTAAAAATAATGGTACAAAAATATATTAGTTTTGTGTTTTTTTTAGCTTTCTGTGTAAAAATAATGGTACAAAAAAATCCAAAGTAAGTCGAATATACGCATATCGAGGTAGTACTGTACACACACTAGCCATTGCAAAGGCAGACATACATGTGGGACTATCTTTAAGGCAGCCAGTTAGCTCAGCAGTAGAGCGAGCGGCTCGCAATCAGAAGCCCGAGAGTTCAAATCCCGACTAGGGGTTGACTCACCCCATCATCCCAGCATCCCTCCAGGTTCAAATACATTAATACAACCTTATTTTTCGATTTAAAGCTTTCGTGACTGCAGGAATTCATCTTCTTGGTTTCGGCTGCTTGCGTTGTAGCCGAAACGTCGTAAGAATTGTTTTATCATGTTTTATTTTTATTATGTTATTACTTCCCTTCTACGTGACTTTACCGAAAAAACCAAGAAGACAACCTTATTTTTTAAACAGGTAAGGCCCACTGAGCTACGTAGCGCTTTTTCAGAAGCGACCTGGCCACAAATGACAGCTCAACGAAGTGAATAATCACTTTCTGGGGAAATCAACAGTGGGTGGTTGTCCTTTGAAGTAACTCGCATACCGCATTGCTGCAGATTGTATATATGTAGGAGACGACCACTGCCTCAATCCTCAATTGAGCATTAAATCAATAACTTCAATGCACGGATCTCGCGCGTCCTATTATACGCGGGGTTATCTGAAAATGCGTTCAACTTATCCGCCACGAATGGGAGAAACGGATGAATTCTCCACCCTACAGGGGACAAGTTTTCCAGATAATCGGAAGCGGTTCCACAATGCAAGATGGGAAAAGGTTTTGGATGAGGAAAGGATATGGGGCGAATGAGAGATTTCACAGGCCCTTTAGGCCCCTGTGACTGAATAGGAGTTTGCGGGTGATAGGGCCACGGATGAGAGGCGCTCCACCGCAGTCCATTATGGGCTTGGCACTCAGCCAGCTGTCACCAGTGTGCGATGTTTGATAGTGGGCTTTTGGCAGAACTGCTTAAAGAAGCACTTCCACAGACCAAACGTGTATCCGCTTCGATAAATGATCCAAGAGCTCGCTTTTTTTTTACCAATACTGTACATGGACTTTTGTTTACATTTATTTTAAATTGGAGAGGGGGCTTACAACTGTTGTTGGAACGTTTGTCGGTAAATAAACTTTGTTTTTTTTTTGCGGGGATTTATTTCATCCTAATCAAGTTTTTTTCGGTTAGATTGCGTAAGCACAAATGTGTCGTAACCCACTAACACCCGCCACAGCCAGTAAGGTTTGTCACGTAAACAGCGCGCCAGTTAGTTACTACTTCAGCCCACCGGTGTGTTGGGAAAGTTAATCCACAACGTTTCCAATTTGAGCACGACGTTTCACCGGTAATTACATCCAGCATCAACGGGCGATTTGCCAGAATAGTTAAGAATAATATTGGTCGCGAAAACCGACGTGTTAAACTTATTTCATCCTATCAAACTAAAACCGCACGCAATCTACAGACATGAGAAAAATTCACGTTGAAAAAAGTGCAATCGTCCACTCCCGGCTTCCTTGGGAGTCGGGTGACAAAATGTAGCTACAGGCTTCGATTGTTTAAGTCTTAGGACTCACATAAGTCAAACGGGGAACCTGTCTCCCTCGCTCAAAAACAACCCACTGACATTGTCAATTAGTTTGATGTTGCAGCAAACGTGATGAAAAATGGAAAAAGCTCTCTTGGGCTGAGATCCATGTCACCAATTTCTTCACTGAGGCCAGCGTTCGAGCTAAGCAGCAGAGAGAGGGAGCGGGGTGGGGGGGTTATGTAGTGGTTGTGCCGCTACGCTTCCATCAAAATGATTTTGGTTTCGATTCCGGTCTCCGAGGCTAAAATTTCATTTGCCCCTGTAAACGATAAGGCCCCTCTCGCCGGCGCACTCGGCTCAAAGTAAGCACGCCCGAGACGGCGCGGCGATGCGCCGACCCGAGCGGCATTCGTCATGCGCCACGCCAACGATGGAGCTGCTGCCGGGAACACCCGGCTGATCTGCGCGCTTCGCGGAGGGCACCGCGTTGAATCGCGGTGACGTTGTGAGCAAAGTAGCGCTCATCTTCTTGGTTCTTTCGGTAAAGTCACGTAGAAGGGAAGTAATAAAATAATAAAAATAAAACATAATAAAATAAAATAATTCTCACGACGTTTCGGCTACAACGCAAGCAGCCGTCTTCAGGTGAAGAATGAGACACTACCAAGCTAGGAGCTTATATATAAGCTGGGTTGGAGGTGGAAGAGCGCCTTAACAAAAAGAATGTGCATATGAAGAGGAATTTAGCATATTCATAGGAAATGCGTAGGAGGTGGGTGGGGGGGTTTCATAGTCATATTATGTCCATGCATTATGCAGGATCAGCAGCACCAAGGGAGGGTGCAGGGAGTAGCATTAACAAAGGAAAGGAATGTTAATAGTATGTAGCTGCAGTTACTAAACAACCACGTAGAAAACTAAAGTATAAACTACATAAAAAACTAAAGTATAAACTGCATAGCACCATCAGTATACTTACTATACTCTACAATAAGCTGAGTTACTAACAGCAAGTAATACATTGCAATTTTACGTCGTAAAAATTATATAATATGCTTCCATCTAAACTTTATTCTCTTACATCACACGAGCATACACCGTACTATATACTGCCATAGATAAACCCAACATTAAATTATATACTGTATTGCTATAAACCACTCTATAACTTATACATTTTAATATAACACTATGTATTATTCTACCCACCCTAATGTGTATCACACTGCTATATGTTTACTATACAATTACGATACTATATACTATATATTACCTGCCATACCATGGGTTAGAACCAGCGACCTCTGGATTACAAGCCCAGTTGTGCTACCCATTGTACCACTCCAGATTCGTTCGTTCGTTGCAGGACATTTGCGTATGTGCAGCAAATAAGAGCAGTCAACCAGTTTCATTTTTTTTACCGGTGATTTTCCTGCATTTGCTGGCAATGCCAAATATAAACCAACTTCACAACCCGGGTACAAATCGGCACAAATTACGGCTCTTGGGGTAGTGACGCGGCCTAGTGGCAGCACATTTTGCCGCTCGTTGCAGAGGTTCACGGTTAAAGACCAGCAGGCATCCCTGGTTAATACTGTGGCGCGTAGTCATCGCAAATGACTCTGTGCCGTCAGCTACACGGTGGACGTGAAACATCCCGTGACATCGTTTGAAGGAGAGTCGTCCATTATTTCACCAAATAAAAAAAAAACAGGACAAAACTACCGCACAGAAACATGGCACGACGCTTATGAAAAGAGTCCTGATACTTAACGAGGGTTTTCCTGGGTAAACATGGGTAACACATAATAATAATAAAAACAATTGCCGTGGAATTTGCCATCCATTTCACCTTATTGAGCAGCGAGACATTTGACTTGGACACTTAGGTTGAGTCAGGCCCAGTGTTTCCCTGCTCTTGCAAAGCTCGTCGTCATCAGCCACTGCTGGACGAAGGCCCAAGCAGTCACCGTCTCTCTCACGCTCTTGCGATATTACAATCCATCCTGGCTCCCACACGTAAACTCGTAAAGTAATTAAGTAAAACTCGCTTGTAAAAAGCGCCATTCACGCAATGCCTCACAGCGCTTTACAACACAATCCCAGTAAAGTAAAAAAGAAAAACCCTTAACATTCAATCGAAGAGGAAAATAACCCTCCACGGATGGATACGCAAGAAAAAATAAATGTGGTTGTCAGACGAATCCTACAAACCTCGACTGATGGAACGTCCCTAACAGACTGGGGCGAGGCGCCTGGCTGCTGACCGCTCTATCGTCACCCATTGAACGCAGACTCGTCCCTGGCATACTCAGGTAATCCGATTTCATCACTCAAACTACTGCACGTGTCAGTGACGTGCGGTGAGGTCAATGGCTGGGGAGGCATTGGCTAGTGTCAGAGCCAGATTCACAGAGGGGGCGTGTCCTCACTGAAGGGGCGTGTCCTCACTGAGGGAGGCGTGGCCTCACGGAGGGGGCGTGGCCTCACGGAGGGGGCGTGTCATCACTGAGGGGGGCGTGTTAGACACGTCCCCCTCAGTGAGGCAGATGTGATAGCTGCCTCCCCTGGTGCTTTTTCATTGCAGTTTCATGACGAGACCAGCGAGCCTAAATATCTTCATACACATACGTGAAATAAGTTACCTGGAGTATGGAAGGCGCCGACATGAAATTAAGGGGTCTACAATCATTACATTGGTGACATACTGAGATAGTAACAGGCACGCGCTTATTGCGTAGCGTGATGCGCTTTCGGATGCTGAGGCGTCTAAGCAACGTCCGATAAATTACAAGTTTTTTTACCTAATTATTCTTATCTCCGCAATGGACGTCCTCTTGGTTAAATTGCCTCCTTTGGCTGCCACTCTGTCGTGAGTCTCGACCGCCTCTTCTTGTGGCGTTAATCTGCTGAAGCCCACTTCGTTTTTTTTTATTTCTCCCCAACAGTCATCATACGATGACTCCGGCCTGTGTCTAACCTCTAATCCACATGCATTGAGTCTTCTGATATTTCCATAGTGAGGAATTATGAAGCAATTTATAAATGATAAGTCATGTGTTTGTTTTTTTCCAGAGCCAGTGCACCAAAAAGGCACCCGGCTCAGTCTTCATAAAACAAATTAAAATCGCCATTTATCTGAGCTGTGCGATCGAGATTGTGGAAGGGGCATCACTAATGGGAGACGTGTGGCCATGCATGTCCGACCATCATTCCTCCGATCACAATCGCGCCGGCACAGTCCTAAGGGGAAACAAAAAAAAATACAAAAATGCCTTACAGATGATCTGCTTGCATTCATCGTTAGTATTATCATCATCAATCCTTTGCCGGATTAAGGCCTCCCCAAGCCACGGATGCGCTTCTGCGGCCGTCTGGAACACTCTTCCTTACAATATTAGGAAGCCACTGGAGCTACGCACCTTTAAATCATCTCGATTGGAACCCTCACTTCGATAGAAACGCGCCTCCAATTGGCACGGTTTACCACGTACGGCGTGAAAGAAGTTCAACATACGTACATAAACCTCTCGCGATCCTTCAATGTAATAATCCACCCGGCACTTGCATATGAACTGATTTCATTGCTCCATCTCCTTGGTCAATGTGCTCTCTGATGCTCTCCGTTCCTTTGCTGGCTGCCATTTATGGATGGAAATTCTATAACAAATCGCGTCATCGAGTCACGTGTTCGTGACGTAGCAAGAGTGGGTTGTTGTATGTTACTCGAATGGATTTGTATGTTGACGGATGTTGCTCGTGATGTTGGACATTTGCGTTGATACTTTTCTTTCCGTTATTAATAATGCTGATGAAAACCTTCATTAGTCAGTGTACCCCGCCAATATAAAGGAGAAAATGGGTAATAATCATCTCTCGTTGGTACCCTGCAGCCAGTCGTGGTACATTCCCCATTCCCTTGGTAGAGGTTCGTGTCTCTGCTGACCATAGCTGACCTCACACAATGTGGCATTAAACATTTATTCTAACTGAATGAAGATCCGCCGCATTCAAATATGCACAACTATCACAACCGTGATTTAAATGGTTTAACTAATGAATTGGTCACTGAACTAATATGCTCATTATTTGATTGCTGCATATATATAGTGATGTATGAACCAACCCACTGCTATAAAAATGTTTAACAAAACACGTTCCTTCGGAATGGGCAGGTAGGAATTGGACAGCGCATTCGTGCACGACAGACAGACAAATAATCCCTGGTGGGGAGTGTGGAACCTGTTGTTCCTACCTGTGTACAAGAAAACTTGACTTGAGGTAGCCAGGCAGACAGCCAGGTAGCCAGCCCCCTTAACTATCGGCCCCTCCCCCTTGCTTAGGCACCTCCCCTTACCCCCCCCCCCCCTCCCTTAGGCCCCTCCCCTGGCCACCCCCCCCATATCCTCAGGCCCCTCCACTGACCCCCCTTCCCTTAGGCCCCTCCCCTGACCACCCCCCCATATCCTTAGACCCCTCCCCTGACCCCCCCTCCCTTAGGCCCCTCCCCTGACCCTCCTCCCTTAGGCACCTCCCCTCTCCGTACCCGGCAGTAGGTCTCCACCAATCAAAGAGCTGTGTGTATTATATATTTATTTATGCACGACAGACAGACAGCTAAATAATCCCTGGTGGGCAGTGTGGAACATTGTTCCTCCCTGTATAAACTACTTTTTGTGCGTGGAATAATAACACGTTGTATTCAATTCAATGAATAAAGGGCTATCGGCATAATAACAAATCCAGCTTTACGCAGCGATAATAAACCCAGTTCATAATGTCAACCTTTTACAATGCATCCACTATCTCGGTGTGAAAAATACCCCGTTAGGTAAAGTAGATGCCGTGAAAAAAAATCGATATTGTATGCGGGGGTTTTGCCGCATACAGAAACAGAAGCACGCGCCCCTCTGAACGACGGTAAATTGGTTCCACGAGATCGGTCATTAAAGTGATTTTGTTGTTAAGCGAGTAGAGGAAATACATGTTAAAGGCGTCGTAATTCGTTCCGACAACATCGAAAGTTACTCCATTTTCGCCCAAATAAACGTGCCTTGTCATATTTAAACAATAGGTATTAATACATAAAGATTCTCACAAGATTATAAATACATAACATTGAAAGAAACATGGTGAATTAATGCATTAATATTTACTGTACCTACAAAAGCCCGTAGATAACAGGGGAATTGTCGGTAAGGGAACACATTGGGCTCTATGGAGACACTACACTATATACTACACTATATTCTACACTACACTATACACTACACGTTGGGCTCTATGGAGGCACTACACTACTATACACTACACTATACACTACACTATACACTGCTATACACTACACTATACACTACACATTGGGCTCTATGGAGTCCCGTCGTTAAGCATTAGTCGTTTACAGGGGTGGTCGTTGAGAGGGGTTCTACAGATACAGGCTTTTTGTTGCCGCTGTGGGTGTTGTTTAAACTCCCGCGTGGTGTACTGGTTTACCAAACGGGTTCACTCCAGAGGTCGCCGATTCTGCTTGGGTCTCCTCCCGGCGCAGCGGATGAAACATCTCCGCGGGTTTCCCAAAGCCCCCCGCTGGCCTCTCTCCACCCAGCGGCACGAATGGGTGAGCCACGTTCGACCGGCACATCGTGCGTGGTGTGGTAAGGAAGTGTTTATGTGTCAAGGTCGTAGCCATGGAGTCAAAATTGGGGGGGACCAAATCTTCCAGGGGGTCTGGGGGTGTGTCCCCCCCCAGAAAAAAAATCTAAATTTGAAAACTAATTTCCTGCCTAAAATATTAAAAAAAATCACTAACACATGGGATGGACTTTTTATTATATTGTTTACAATAATGTCTAACAGTGTATTGTATTACATTGCTCTTGATTTGAAGCTTTCGTGACTGCAATGATTCATATTCTTAGGTTTTTTCGGTAAAGTCACGTAGGTAAAACATCGAAAAAACCTAAGGATATTACATTGCTCTGTTTTTACTTTTTTACCTCTTCTTGTTTCATTGTATGTAATGGCAGAGATTAGGGATTAATAAAGTACAACCGTAATAATATAAACAGAAATCTATTTTATAGCGATATATTGGGGAGGGGGACATTTTGAGCATATTTGAATATTGGGGGGGGGGGGTGTAATTAAGGCCTTGGTATGTGTTGAACTTCTTTCGCACCGTACATAGACAACCGTGCTAATCATTGGTGCGAAAGTGTGGATGCTTGCTTCCACCTTTTCCAAAAATGTTTGGCGCAGTGTGGAAGAGTCGGCCAAATGCCACCCCTTGAGGTCATCCCTTGAGTGAAGGTTCCTTCCTTTTTTTAATTGTTTTTTTTACGATCAGTGGAAACAAGAAGATGCTCGGTGTATTCGGCACTTTGTTTCGTTCATCATTTCGTAATTTTTTTTTTTTAAACGGGGCTTTATGTAGCCCTCGCTCGCTCTCTCGCTCACTCTCTCGCTCTCTCGCTCTCTCTCTCACTCGCTCTCTCTCTCGCTCGTTCTGTCGCTCATTCTCTCGCTCACTCTCTCGTTATGTACGCCGCCCCCCTCGCAGTCCGACGGCCTCCGACGGGTAGCTCATAACAGCATGCAGAGCTCCCCGTCATCTGCCACGGAGCACACGGCCTCCTCCATCGCCCACTGCTCCATGAAGGCCGGCACGGCGTGGGTCAACCGCGCATGGCGGAACTCCAGCCACACCCTGGCTCCGACCAGAGCGCGGAAGATGCCCAGGCTGTTGGCCGGACGTTTCCCCTCCAGGGCCACCTTCCTCGCCCTGTAAATGGCGAGCTTGGCGTAGCCGACGAGCACGTTGACCAGCCCACCTGCAGTGACGTTAGCAAGGAATTGCAGGGCTGCACCTTTTCATATTACACCTCCTCTCCCTCCTTCCCGCACAAACCCCAGCCGCGCCTGTCCATCCAGCAGTATAAATGAGTCGTCCATTGGCAGGCCGCGTGTCGTGGGGTAGCACATGGATGCCCCCATCTCTTCGAAGACGCCTGTCTGGTCAGCATGGACGAGTGAGCAAACATATCCTCTACATCGGCGGTTCGCATGCTGTCACAGACCAAGAGCCAAAACGTATCCGTGAGTTCTGCAAAGTGCTAAGTGTATGTCTATATAAGTGCGTATCTGCATTGACAGTTTTCGACACAGCGCGGGAGACATTCGTTATATTCTTTGCGACTGCGATTAGCACGTTCCACGTTATGCCCCTTCGATAGAGAGCCGCGTGCGGTTGATTAAAGAGCCGCATGCGGCTCGGGGAGACGCCAGTTGACCACCACTGCTGCTCTACATCGACGTGTTCCCCAAACGTTTCGAGTGTGCGAAAAGTTTGGGGAACATTTCGCGGACCGCCGCATGCTGCTAGTTATTTGAAATTGTACATTGCCTTGGTGAGGATGTTATTAGGTGCCGTCCATAAATGACGTCACGCACATAGTCAGACATTTGTGACGATGTGTGACGAGGGGGGCGAGTTTGAGAAATGTGACGTCACATCACAATGCGCAACTTTAAATAAATATTGACAACACGTTCTACTTAATTAAATATACTTTTTTTTATAAATGTTTTCTCATACAACATCAGAGTGCAGCGGCACATTAAATACACACTACAATGACAATAGTTTAAAGCGATTTGAAGCATGTTTTATTTTTTTGGGGGGGTGGCAGAGCTTTGTGACGTCATATTTGAGGGGAGGTCTCACTTTTTGTGACGCCGTGTGACGATGGGGGGGGGGGGGTCAAAAATTGTCAAAAATCGCGTGACGTCATTTATGGACGGCCTCTTATATATCTGTGGACCCCCCCTTCCCCCCATAGTGGCCTCGCGGACCACCATGGTCCATGGATCACAGGTTGGGAATCGCTCCTCTAGATGTAGCGGTCTTCAGCTCCCTCTCATGCCAGGCCCTTTTGCAGTGGCGTGAGCAAGCCCCAGCATTCTCAGGGCTGCACAATTTGTTTACCTTTCCTTGTTCGACCAATTCTGTGGGGGACTTACTTTTTTGGGGGGGCGGGGGAGGGGAAATTGAATTATTCATTTACAAGTGGCGTGCAACGACAACACACCACCACACACACGTCACACGCAACACGCACGACCCAGCTGCATGGATCTCCTCATTCCTCCTGCAGCACACGCACACACGAACAGGGACAACTCCAAAATACCACGCCTGATCCACGTGTTGGCGGAAAGGCGCCTTCCGTCACAAACAAATCTGGCAGCGAAACGCAGCCGAGCAAACTGGCATTTTCTGCCGACTTGACCGTTTTTTTGTTTTTGTTTTTTAGCGGATCAACAGAAAAGAACATTTTGTTTGCCATTCGCAAAGCGAATCGGGCCCAACGTGTTTCTGACATAATAGCGCGGTGGTGACACGAGATCAGAGGAGGGAGCGTCTACGTTGTGCCGAAGTTTCTTCGGTCTTGAACTCGCGTAATAGCATTGCGAATTGTGTTGCCTCCATTGCAGACGCTCGCCTTCGTCTCCACCGGTTCCGGTACTGCCGACGGAGAAGAGTACGGCCCAATGCTTTGTGGGAAGAATGGGACAACCCTTTCACTGACCCACGATTTTCTTTGTGCATCCAAAACTGGGGAGTTCAGCTCAGCTCACCATGTTGTCGCTGTTGGAAATCCCGTCGAGACTCAAGGAGGAAGGGGCGCCACGGTGGAGAGATGTTAACTCCCTCGCCTGTTCGTAATAAAGGTTTTTGGGTTAGATCGCCTGGGATACAGGTCGTGGGTTCGATCCCGACCCTGACGCCCGCTGTATATTTGGAGTTTGCATGTCTCTCTCCTCGTGATCGCGTGGATTTTTCTCCAGGTCCTCCGATTTTTCCCTGCATTTAGAAACATGCGTTTAGAGTACTTTAGCTGCTATAAATGTCCACGTGATAAGCCACTTCGTTGAGCTATCATTTGTGGCCTTGTCGCTTCAGAAAAAGAGCTTCATTGCTCAGTGGGCCTTACATCGTAAAATTAAAAAATTGTTTAAGAGACTTGATCTTAACAAATACGTCAGAGCCGTGGCGCGGTTGCTGCTCGTTGTAGAGGCTCACACTTCGAGTCCCTTGGGCAGCCCTGGTTAATCCACTGCAGCGTAGCGACCGTTAAAATGCGCTGTCTGCTTTCACAGTGGGCGTCGTTAGCGACCAGAAAACACTCTGAGACGCGGTGGAGAAAACACGATGGAAAACAGCACCGCGAGACGTCTGTGCAGTGGTGAAATTCCGGCCAGAGGTGTGAGAATCTTTTTTTTTAAGTTGTTCTCTCGACGTTTTTCGTACAGGCGCCAAACACAGGCTTGCTTTATCTGTCCTTCGTCAGGAGGAAATGTGCAGAGCAACTTTTGCCATGTTTTCTCACCACCGGTCAGCGTTTCCCCACTGCAGAGGCATCTTGCAGTGCTATTTTCATGACGTTACAAATATTCGGCCACTGTGTCATGATATAAAGTTTTCAAATGGGAAAATGAAAAATTACTCACTTGGATCAATCTACATAGCAGCATCACTCCTGTCGCACAGACTATGCCTGTCTGTGAAAAAATAACATCTTCACAGGACAGCCTCTGCGCTATAGGACTATCGCAAATACCATATGCACAAATGTATTTAAATATTTATCATTAATTTATAGTTAAAATTCTAAGAATGAAATTTCAGAATTTGTGTATTACATCTCATTATTTTGCAACCACAGGTACCGTATTTATATTAATCTACAGTGCAGTAATTGTTCAACATTTTCTCTCGGTACATAAGCACGCCATTGGCATGCAAACAAAAACCTTTTTCTGAGGATTATTTTCACGACACGCAAAAAAATTCATCATGCGGACATAAACGTTTCCACTTTGCAGTATTACAGGTATTATCTGGCTGCTTTGTTGTCCCACTGCGCGAGCAGGTGAAACCAAACACGGTAACAACAAATTGTAAGTAAGCTGGATGTGAGTTCTACATGTTCTGTCCAACAGGCTGTCGTGGCCAATGATTCACAAATGATTGTTGGGTCAGATCGCGCGTCGTGAACCCTCCTCTTTGACTTCACGTTTCACTTCCTGCCACTGCTTTCTCTCTTTGTGGGCTCTGCGATACAATACACACCCGACGAAAGCTCCAATCGGAGATCTGCCAAAAAATACGGGATAAAGTGTCTTTATTTATCAGAATCAGAATATTTATTTATCCTGCAGAAATCCGATGAGCTATGAAGCTCTTGTTCACAGATATTCCAGTAGTAGGCGTGGCGTTGCCCGTCGAGGCACGTGTCTTTGCCCATATGTGGTCTTGTGGAGTCTGCACGATGGGTGATTCGCTCGCAGTCCGCTTCTATTGCATCACAGCGCTGTACCGTAATGCGATAACAAAACAACGGACTGCGACCGATTCGCCGATCATGCAGACATTAGCCAATCATAAGAAAGTAGGCGATTCACATTACACAATCCTAACCAATGAAATTACGCGATCCATGGAGGCAGAGACACGATCGCTGGCTGGCGATTTTGTCGGTTATCCGATGGTATTGTACTACAGTGCACATCGATGGCATCTCACCACCTTTTTAAGGCCTCAAGACCGAGAGGACATCTTACATTTCTGGTAACTGCCTGGTGATGCTAGTTGTAACTAATAGCCGGATGGCCGTTACCCAACTGTTAAATTCTGCGGCTCGTTCTCCAAAAGTAATAAGCTGGCACGTTTCTTCACCCGACAACTCTATTGTATTGGATGTGTCGCGTGGAGGAGGGTTTTACGACACGAAATTTTGCTTCTGCGATCTGACCCAGATATCAATTATGAATCAAGATTGTTCAGGCCCCCAATCTCACGACAACACCACGTGCATGCCGCGGTTCGCCCGCTGCAAGTGGCTCCCAATGAGGCAGTTTGGTTTATTGATTGCATTTGCAACGGGACGACTTTTGTCCCTTGGAAAAGAACGCTCGTCCGTTGTAAAACAACAATGCGCGTAACGCAAAACGCATCACACGTAACCAAGGCAAAGTTCAAGTGCGGCTCGCTCGTGACTCTCCAATTGAACTTGATTTGGAACAGAGTAAAAAAAACGAAATCTGCGGGAGTAGGAGAGGTTTCGGAGTAACTCGTCCCTGGTAGCCCAGGCAGACATGAATACTCCCGGGGTGCTCCCGCTGATGTCTAAATTCAAAGCTCTCACAGCCGACCGGCCGTGTGACCTCCCAACCCCGCCACCCCCACCCCACTGCGTGTGACTCGCTCAGTGGATGCCTTCGTGGCTCTCTCGGCGACACGGAGGTTTTGGTGGCTGGGCAGCCCTCCAGCACGACTGAAGTGGAGATGGGAAAACACAAAACAAAGTTTTTTTTTTAAATGCAGTCACGTAAAAAACAAGTCGAAATGTATAAATAAAGCTTTCAGTTCAAGGGCCAATGTTCGAAAAGCGAATTGCCTACCACTTTATGGGACTTTAACAGTTATTATTATATAACAGTACTGGTCCCAGGGATAGGAATGTGGAATTCCACCGCTGTCAATGCTCGTTTAAGCATGTGGGGGGAGCACTCGGACTCGCATTTTTTGTTACTTTTCATTCATCTTAAGTAAACACATTGCGCACTTCGTGGATTTTGGGATCGCTATCACTTTAGGCGATAACACGATTCCTGGAAATCGCGTGCACGCGCGGAAGTCTCGCCGCGGGGAGTTGCGAGATTATGTTTTGTGACGTGGAACAATCTGCTGCTGTTAAAAGTCGGAAACGGGAAAGCAAGACATTGCACAGATATCAGAGCAAAGTGACTGTGGGTGGTGTCATCTGTGTTATGCATGCCTCAATATGTACGTGTTTGTGTTGTTTGTATGACATATGGTGGAGAGGTGGTGTAGCAATCGGGTGAACCGAGTTCGATTATCTTAACCGCTCATGGGGCTCCCCTAGGTCGACTGAGCCTCAAATTAGTAGTTGGTGTGGTACGCAAACATCGACAGTGGGAAGACAAAGACGTCCGGGCGTGGTGTTGGCCACCCACCCCCTCGTGTGCTGTACCGGCCTTCATAGGTGCTACTCGCTAACAGCACTTGCCCCAACAGTCTTGAAAGACTATAACGGTGGGATATTTGTCTTTTCTTTGTTTTGTAGGGCATGGTATATATATGCAAGAGGGCTAGATGACATGGCTTGAGAATGAGCTGCAAAAGGTCTCCATCGACTCGCGTTTTATCGAAATAAAACAATAACCCCATACGTAAAGCCACGTGATCCATGACAAGCTGTTAACATAACGTCGATATCACGACATGACAATATTTGAATGCATTTCACATCTTTTTTTCATAACGTTGTGATGATTCATTGTAGCGAATTTACACGATGACCGTGTGGATGTATGTTGAACCTTTTTCGCACCGTATGTCGCCATCCGTGCTAATCGGAGGTGCGGGGGAAGGACAACAAACTAAACACAAAAAGCAGTTCTAAATAAGTGAGTTTTCAATGTAGACGATGATTTAAAAGTGCATAACTCCCAGTGGCTTGCTAATTTTATCGTAAGGAAGAGCGTTCCAGACGGACGCAGAAGCGAATCTGAAAGTGCGCGATGCGGTGACCGTTTTTGCTCAATGGCTACGCAAAATGACCGGAGTTCATGTGATGGTTTGTGTTCCTTAACGAGATCATCAGAACACATTCCTGCGGAGGGAGCTGGTAAGAACGTGGGGTTGCTCGGTCAATGGCCAGGGTCAACGGCGGCGTGGTATATTCCGCAAATATGGCCGACTGTGAGGGCGGGCACAAGCCGCCGTGAGTAGGTTAAACGTTGAGTTTTCTAAGGGCACCACGGGGTGATCAGCCCCTCCCCACCCAGCCCTACCACTCCCACCCCCACCCAGCCCCACCCTTTACACCCAGCTCCTCCCCACCCTCCCCTCCCCACCCAGCCCCTCCCCTCCCTTCCCAACCAGCCCCTCCCCACCCTCCCCTCTCCACCCAGCCCCACCCCTCCCACTTTTGGATGCACGACGGACGGACGGACACAATAATCCTCTGTAGGCTGGTGGAACCAGGTGGTTCCTACCAGCATTATTGTGGTTCATTTGTGGCAGGCACTTTGAGGGGGCGCCCTTCCGCTAACAGTGGCTTGAGCGAGCAAGTGCAAGGCTACAGCCACATTCCAGCACAGCACTCCCATGCAATGCTTTTGTGAACTTATGAACCGGAACTCTGAGCATCTTGGAAAGTGTTCACAATCCATAATCAGTTTATAGACGTACAGTGTTTTTTGTGCACAAATATGCACATTGTTTGGCTGGGAAGGATAAAGAAAGGATAAAAGAATCAATGAACTATGCTGGCAAAAGTCCTGCCCTGGTAACTTTGAATGTCTCCTGCTTTTAAAACTGTGAGGCTGTGTTATTGGTGCGTGACTTGAAGACGATCGAACCACGCTTCACAGAACACAGTTCTGTTTGTCTGCCATTTCATTTGATAGAGAGTTATGGGATTTAATAAGAGGCGCCATTATATATCACCATTGTTCAAGAAAGGATCTATCAAATTACGGCTTCATAATCAAGTTTGTTCAGCTCAGCACAGTGAATACTTTATGCCAAAACAGACACTAGTGCCACTTAAATCCAGACATTAAAGCCGTGTTTGGATAGCACTGAAGAGAGATGTGATCATAATTATTGATGTGTGGAAACAGCGTTTTCAATGTGTTTTACGAGATACATTTTCACATTAATATTTTAGCAGCAGCAACTATTCATTTTTTGAGTAATCACATTTGTAAACGAGTTTAATTGTTTCTAGTTGTTTTTGTATTCGGGCTCAGCTGCAGAGCGAGCGGCTAGCAAATTGGAAGGACGCGAGTTCAAATCCTGTTAGGCGGGAGGTTGTCACAGCCCATCATCATCCATCCGGGGTTTATAAAATAGGTTCCACTTTATACCATTGGAACCTCCTTTGCTACTGGCAAAGGAGGTTCCAATGGTGTAAATGCTTATCCCGAGCTCTCATACTCTGATGGTGCATTGTCTTTGAGTTGTGCGCCTTTTGGCGTCATCTGGTCCAACACCATGTGAGATGAGGCTCTAAGAAAAGCTGTCTTGGGTGTGGACCAATCAATTTCAAGGACAGTGCATACATTATCCGAGTTGTGTTTTTTGTTTGCATTCCGATCGCAGGTATTGTGGTCAATGCAAACATGACTCTTTGTAAAAAGAAAGTGTCAGTTTTGTTGCCAGATAAAAGGGTAAAAAAACAATTATTAGGTTCCACTTTGTGAGGAATTTAAAAGTGGTTGTCCTATGGAGAAACTAGTAGCGAATTGTCATATTTCGTTTACGTGACAAACCTTACTAATTGGCCGTGTCTGGTCGTGGCGGGTATAACGAAACATTAATATTTCTCTTCTTGGTTCTTTCGGTAAAGTCACGTAGAAGGGAAATAATAAAATAATAAAAATAAAACATAATAAAATAATTCTCACGACGTTTCGGCCACAACGCAAGCAGCCGTCCTCAGGTGGAGAACAGGTGTGTCGGAAAGACAGTGTCTGAATGACAGACCTGTTCTTCACCTGAGGACGGCTGCTTGCGTTATGGCCGAAACGTCGTGAGAATTATTTTATTATGTTTTATTATTTTATTATTTTATTACTTCCCTTCTACGTGACTTTACCGAAAGATCGAAGAAGAGATTTATCTCTGTTTGTGTAAAGTCTCTGGAAAGATACAAAAACATACCGGGCCTGTCTCATCCGCTCCATCTCTTTTGGTGGCCGTCCTTTCAGAATGCACTCTGATCGTAAGGCCTGGACAAATATTCAACCTTCCAGTAGGATCATCACGAGGGGAAGGCGGCTGGAAGGTGGCCGGATAGCAGAGGTTGAGGTCTCGAGTGTATGTTTTATTGAACGAGGTGAGAACCCAAAAGACCACGGTGGTCTCAATTTGCAAAAGTGAGCGGGGGGCATTAGTCTGCCAGTTGGGGCTGGGGGGGAGGGGCGATGATTGCTGCCGTGCATGACCCCAAAAATGAGTAATTCGCGGGTCATTTTTTTTTATTTGGCAAATTTGGACCCTGACGCCGGCATGCCGTGTCCTAGGTCTTGCGAGTGGGCATCCGAGAGAATGTTACGAAGCAGGCGGCGCGTCGCATTGTTACGGTTAATAAAGCGGCAGTGTTAACCGGGGCCGTCACTGGATTCGAACTTTCTTTATCTTCTTTGGCGTGGCTGCTGTAGACGCAGAGCAACATCTACAACTTCACATTCAGGTGGATCGGGGCATTGCGTCGTTACATGTTGTACGGTCCATTCTGGATGACCACAGTCGCACAGTACTGGAGTGTTTTACATTTTACATTTATGCATAAAGCATCCGCATCTGGCATGGCTTGTGCGCATGCGGATTAGGGTGGACTATGAACTTCGTGGAAGATCAAACCCAAGGGATTTTCTGCGTTGGGTCTTTCATAAGGCACAAGATCCATGGGTTTGGATCTTTGAACCGTGAACCTCTACAACAAACAGGTGAACACCCCACGGCTTGGCTCGTCACCGGCCAAGGGGATTGCGTTTTCTCTCCCTGGGAGGGTTCACCCCTCACCAGCTGACATCTACGCAGATCCAAAGGTGTTTGGGTTAAATTGAGCAAACGTACGGTGCGAAAGAAGTTGAACATACATACGTATGTACACCCGGCAGCCAATTAGTAACCTCCGTGGTGTGTACAACACGTGCCAGTTCGAGAGTAAACTTACAACATTTACTATTTGACTACGACGTTTCGCTGGTGATTACAGCCGGCTTCTACGCAGATGATTATGAGATTCCCGTAAGAGGTGAATTGGTTTATCGTACTAATGGTTGATGGAGTGATTCGTATTCCAGCCACTGCGTTTGATGCTTAACACTCGCACGCACAGTCTATCGGCAAGGCTCCGGATTTTCTGAGATTCCGATGACCCACATTTGACACAATTTTCTCTTTTCATTGCAATTGAGTCACATTTATCTTTTGTTCACTCGTCTGCGAGACAAATATAGAGCAGGCTGTAAGCAAAGCAGCGCGATAGTGTGCTTTCATTAATAAGGGGATAACATAACACAGTACATTTGTAAAATTGGTTACGGCGACTGGATTGAGACTTTCTTTGAGATCTCCGTTATTTGTTTTGATTATTTTATTATTCCACCACCACCACCACCTCTCCACCCCCACACAATATCAGCGTAGCATTTCACGTTACTTCTTCCTCTTATCGTTGGTGGTTTATTTCTGGTACAGGAAGCAACACTGTTGTACTTTAACTTGGACCAACTACGGGCACCAAAGCTGCAGAGAGCCCTACACCAAGGTTGGCTTGGTGTAGAGCGTCGACCTGGAACCGCCGGTCAGCATGGGTTCGCCAACTCACGTGTGACGAAGGATGGTCACCTATCTCTCGACCACAGCTTTTATTTCTATTTAAAATTTTCGTGACCGCAGGGATTCATCTTCTTGGTTCTTTCGGTAAAGTCACGTAGAAGGGACAGACCTGTTCTTCACATGAGGACGGCTGCTTGCGTTGTGGCCGAAACGCCGTGAGAATTATTTTATTATGTTTTATTTTTATTATTTTATTATTTCCCTTCTACGTGACTTTACCGAAAGAACCAATAAGATGAATCCCAACCACAGCCCGCATCGCGAGCAGAGAGAGGCGCCCAATCAGCATCGGGTTGTATGTACAGGTAGTCCCCGAGTTACGATGGAGATGCGTTACGACGACCCCATCGTAAGTCACAAATATCGTAAGTCGAAGATGGCCTAGCCTACCCAGGAGTCTAAAAGAATGGTGATAATTTAGCAAAACAGAGCAATTTACAGTACCGTACTGTATAAACTATATACTGTATGTATTTATTAATTACATTACTGTATTGCACAGTAAAATCTAAAGTAAAAAAACAAGATCAATTCTTAGCCTACCTATATGAACTGCAATTTACTAGAAAGTTTTCTTCAGGAAACAATCCTATCTGCTATAAAATGTTTTAACATGCATTGAACGAACCGTACATCGTACGCTGCTGCGTTTGCCTGCCGCGCGAAATGTAAAATATTTTACAATTTTGTCGTATCGATATAGCCATCGTAAGATCGAAATATCGTCAGTTGAACCATCGTAACTCGGGACTACCTGTATTGTAAGGGATGTCAGAGTAGGCCTCGGCAAGGTAAGGTAATTTACCCTTTTTACCAGGTAAAAGGGTAAAGGTAAAGGTGTAGTGGGTTCGAATTAGGTGCACACACACGCAGCTTGGAGGCAACACTATTTATTAACGGTAAGTAATATAACACTGTACATGAGGTGGTGACCACCTTCCTCAACTCACTAACACTCTGGAACACGACACAGACTGGACCAGGCAGGCAACGGCCTGCCTGGCCCAGGACGACGACTCGGGACTTGACGACCGATGATGTCTTCACTTTGGAGTACAGTACAACAGCCTCGCTCTGCGTTCACACCACGCTTATATCTCCTTTGGCGTGGCTGGCTCCGCCCCGGCGTGGCTGGCTCTCTTCAGGCCACGCCTCCCTTCCCAGGACACGCCTCACTTCCCCCACCTCTGGGAAGGTCCGGATCCCTCCACCACGTGACCCCCCAGGCACCCCCTTGGGGCCCCCAGCCTTCGTACAGGCCGACACAGTAGTGACCATTCTATGTCACTACAAAGGGTAAATGTGTCGACATGCCAAGGGGTAAGGTAAAGGGTAGGGTAAAGGTAGCTCGGAATAATTACCCGGTAGGGTAAAGGTAGCGCGAAGTATTACCCGGTAAATACGGTGCCTTGTTTACCGCTAAAAGCTCCGTGGCACAGTCCGTGGCCTCCATTGAATAAGCAATATTTGTTTTTTAAACTTTTTTTAAACACGCTTTTATGAAATGTACTAGTAATGGCAGAACTCCACGACTCCAGGAAGTGGCCCCGAAGCTTGCCATAACGTAAGGGGCCGTGGTGATTTACAGCCAACGTCAGTTGAGCGTGGACAATTAGACCCAAGCCGAAACATAACTTAAAAAATAATGTTTTAAAATATATGTTTTCCATTTTTAATGATAGAATATAGTATTGTCATCAGTATGACATAGGTATACCAAGTTTGCAGTCGATACCACATTGGGAAGTGGGTTAAAATTGAGTTACAAGATTTGAGGATACAACGACAACAACAATAACGACAACAACGACAACAACAACAGCGAGTTCAAAGAAAGCGTGTAAAATTTGAATCATCGAGAGTATTCTATATGAATAAAGCGCTGTAGCTCACATTGACCTGTTATAAACCTTTTTCATGTGTAGTAGTACCCCAGTAATTACCCTGTAATCGGGTAATTTGTATGGGGTAAGGGTAAAAGGTAGGGTAAAGGTAGGCTCGTTGCATTTTACCTTTAACCTTACCTGCTATAGGGTAAAAGGTAGGGTAGAGTGATTGTACTGTGGTAAGGTAAAAGGTAGGGTAAAGATCGGCTCGTTGTTTTTACCTTTTAACTTTTACCTTACCTTGCCGAGGACTATGTCAGAGTAAGGATTCCCGCCAAAAGGAGGGGGACAGTGGAGCGGGCACAGTGGAAGGGGGAGGAGCAGGCGAGGAGATATACGAGGGGGAGAAGGCTGGGGACGAGTGTGGACTGGGGGAAGCAATCAAGGACAAACCCCCTTGCAACCTTGTGTCGGTTCTCCTTTACAGGATGTAAAACTTCTTTCGCGCCATATGGGCCGTCCATAAATGACTTCACGCGATTTTGGACGATTTTTGACCCCCCCCCTCCCTCCTCGTCACACGGCGTCACAAAAAGTCAGACCCCCCCCCTCAAATATGACGTCATAAAGCTCTGCCCCCTCCCCCGCCCCCCAAAACCATATTTCCATTTTGAAAATAAAACATGCTTCAAATCGCTTTAAACTATTGTCATTGTAGTGCGTATTTAATGTGGCGCTGCACTCTGATGTTGTAGGAGTGTTGTTATAACAACAATTAATGTTGTTATAACAATTCTATATTTATTTAAAGTTGCGCATGTGACGTCACATTTCTCAAACCCCTCTCCCCCTCGTCACACATCGTCACAAATGTCTGCCCCCCCCCCCCCCCCCTAGGTAAGTGACGTCATTTATGGACGGCCCCATACGCACCCAACACAGCGCTGCACTATGAACCCGCGGTTTTCCCAAATTCGATCCCTGGCAATGGCCAACACCAGCGATGAGTGATATGCAAATCGGTCCGGGGCACCCCCCCCCCCCCCCGCTTCACTAATCCCCACTGACCAATGTGGTGAAGTATATAAGGAACGAAACAGGTGGATTTCTCCACAAATCTGGCTGTCGCCTGATGAAGCTAGTTGTAATTACTGGCGAAACGTCAATTTGTAAATGTTGTGGCTTGGCTCTCCAACACACCGGTGTGCTGTACTAGTATACTACACTATACACTACACACTAGTGCTGTACTAGTGATGAAATGCCACGTTCTGTTAACGTGACAACCTTTACTAGTTGGCTGTGTCGGGTGGTGGTGGGTTTTAACGACACGTATATTTATGCGATCTAACCCAAAAACACCTCTGTTATGGGTGGTGAAGTATGGTCAAACAATGTTGTGACGAGGCGCTTCATCAGAGAGGGATTTATTCCTCGGGCAGGGTCACGCATCAATGTTTTTGCTCAACAATTGCGTGCGTTCGAATGCTGCACTCACGCAATTGTATGGGGAGATACGGGCGCCTTGCCGAGCCCACTGGTCAGACGTCGGAGGCGATGCGCCTAGAAAGATGTTAAGAGATGTTAACAACCTCGCCTGATATACGGGAGGTCGTGGATTCGATCCCCAACCCTTAGGCCTGCTGTATATTTGGAGTTTGCATGCCTCTCTCCCCGTAGTAGTGTGGATTTTTTTCCGGGTCCTTCGGTTTTTCCCTCCACATCCTCCGGTTTCCTCCTCCACATTTACAATCAACGTGAATTTAGAGTAATTGGGCTGCAATACATTTCCACGCGACAAGCCACTTCGTTGAGTTATCATTTGTGGCCTGGTCCCTTCTGAAAAAGAGCTACATAGCTCAGTGGGCCTTACCTGGTAAAATAAAAAAAAAGTTTCAATAGTTATGAATATAGTTTATTTTGTACGGCCACACACTCACTTGCACATATGTCAGAAGCCCTCACCTCTCCATGGCCATTTGTTTATTGATAGACATCATAATAATCGGACCACTATAATCATCAACATGAATTTTTGTTAAGGAGTCACAATCAGCCAATGTAAACGCTTAATGAAACATCAGCAACCAATGCTTGCTTTATACACAGCTGTGTGCTGCTGGTGTTGTTACAGCGCTTGACCCACAATTCGGAGGTTAAAACCCCCTTTCAGGGCTCACCTCTCTCTGTCCATTACTTTTATAGGTTCAGTAAAAAATAATAAAATAATATCCCTCAGACAACGATTATCGGGGACAAGGAGGGCTAAATGGGAGGAAAGTCACGGTGGCAAATAAAAAAAAGGAGCGGGACACTTTAAGGACGGTTAGAAGAACAGAGATGGAGGATTGTTGAGTGTAGAGAGAGGGTGGGGGCGGGGCAGAGCAAAATGAGGGGTGAAGAAAGGGGATGGATGGGAGGGAGAGAAAGAAAGAGGAGGAGGAGATCTTCCTGGTTCTTTCGGTAAAGTCACGTAGAAGGGAAATAATACAATAAGAAAAAATAAAACATAATAAAATATGTTTTTATTATTTCCCTTCTACGTGACTTTACCGAAAGAACCAAGAAGATGAATCCCTGCAGTCACGAAAGCTTTAAATCGAAAGGAGGAGGAGGAGAGTTATGGGTGCGGAGTTTGCTGGATTGGGTACTACCTGCTGCGCGTGCCACTGTGCTACCTGCTGCGCCATCAACAGAGAAACCTTTGTTCAACCCCGCGGGGTTGTCCATCTCCTTGCAGGGTTCATTCAGAGTAAATCTGGTAAATTCCACGAGTTACCTTGTGCACTGATCCCATAATCCCAGTTACATCCGCTGTGGTGCACAGCTCATAATTGCCCTTCAGTACTGCCACGGTTAAATTCTTTGCCGTCCCCGTGTAGTTACGCATAACCAACTGCATAAATGTAACCTCTTGTGAAAACCTAACAAAGTGTAACAATATGTTTCTAAATCTATAATTGTCATTTAATGGAGTATTCATGAGTGTATAACATTTGCATACTGTAATGGAATTTATTTATACCCATAAGGGACTTCGCACCTCTGATTAGCACGGTTGGCTACGTACGGTGCGAAAGAAGTTCAACATTCGTACACACGTACTCAGGGAGGTTGACGACTCTTTTTTTCAAGAGGGTCCTGCATTGGGATGTTTGACCAATGCCGCTCACGTGGGTTTGCCAACGTGAGAGGAGAAACACCCCACACACAGACGGGAATAAAACTCAAAGTTTCTGCACACACATTAAAACATCCATTGGTTTCACTGCCATCTCCTTGGACCACCTTACAGCCCACACAACTACGTGGTGTTTCAAACTTGCTGAGCTTCCGAGCTTATTAATATCAGACGAGATCAGGCAAGCATCCCAGGTAGCAGTGGCTAAGCCAATTAATTGGACCGCCGTTTCGAATGTTTCTTCAGGTGTCGCTGTGGTCCATCGCCCCCGCCCCCTCCCTCCCCCCAGACAAGCCTCCTGCAACAGGCGATGGTGATCCCGTGAGCAGCACGAGGCTGAGACGTGGGCACTCCCAATTGAGCGAGCGAGCGAGTCGGCGATCTCTCAGGGAGGTATGGTTCCGCGTCTATTTTCGCCACCTCGAAAGGCGAGCCCAGACCGTCTGGTCGAAGACGAGTTACGCGCCCCCCCGCCCCCCGATTAGATGCCACCTGAACCCTTGCCAATGAGACAAATTGTGGTCTCTTTGAGTTCTCACCTGGGTAAGCAAACAAATAACTTGACTTGCTAATCTGGCTTGACACGGTAACTTTACTTGTTGGCATTCGTTTACGTGTAAAAATATTTATGGACTTTTGTTTAACCTCGTTTGGTAGAACTTTATGTTATGAAACATGATACTTTTTTTTGAAGATCAACATTGGATGTGATATTTTTAAGTGAAGCAGACACCAGGGGGCTTTCGTTACCCCCCCCCATACGGACCACCACGACCTTCTCCACCACGACATGGGAAAACGCGACGGTGAATTCACCACTCTGGAAAAGGGTGACATTTTGCATACAGATGATTTCTTGTGATTCAGAATGAATTCGAGAATGTGAGAAAAAAATCGCATAATTCCACCCTAACCCTATTTCTGGGCTCTGCATTTCCCAGTTTTTACTCCCAAAACAAGTACCAGTTATATTTCCAATATCTGTTGTTTGGAGAATGGGATGGATAAAATATATATAATGGAAAACCTTCCAAAAGAATTACAAAAAACCCACTCGCACCCAGGATCAATATGTATCCCTCATAGTTTGCAACCAAAAGGTCACCGGTTCAAACTCCCGGCACAGCAGTTTTGGGGCAATGGGGAATATGTCTTAAATCCACCCAGTCCCCGTCCGCCCATCAGTACAGATGAGTACACCACAGTGAGTCAATTAGCGGGTCGCGTGTGGCGGGGAAAATAATGGGGACTCCGTTACTAGAGCTCCCACTCCAGAGCTCCCACTCCAGAGCTCCCTCTCCAGAGCTCCCTCTCCAGAGCTCCCACTCCAGAGCTCCCTCTCCAGAGCTCCCACTCCAGAGCTCCCTCTTTAGAGCTCCCTGTCCAGAGCTCCCACTCCCCAGCTCCCACTCCAGAGCTCCCTCTTTAGAGCTCCCTCTCCAGAGCTCCCACTCCAGAGCTCCCACTCCAGAGCTCCCACTCCAGAGCTCCCTCTCCAGAGCTCCCACTCCAGAGCTCCCTCTTTAGAGCTCCCTGTCTAGAGCTCCCTCTCCAGAGCTCCCACTCCAGAGCTCCCTCTTTAGAGCTCCCTGTCCAGAGCTCCCACTCCAGAGCTCCCACTCCAGAGCTCCCACTCCAGAGCTCCCACTCCAGAGCTCCCTCTCCAGAGCTCCCACTCCAGAGCTCCCTCTTTAGAGCTCCCTGTCCAGAGTTCCCATTCCAGAGTTCCCTCTCCAGAGCTCCCACTCCAGAGCTCCCACTCCAGAGCTCCCACTCCAGACTTCCCACTCCAGAGCTCCCTCTCCAGAGCTCCCAATCCAGAGCTCCCTCTCCAGAGCTCCCTGTCCAGAGCTCCCACTCCAGAGCTCCCTCTCCAGAGCTCCCACTCCAGAGCTCCCTCTCCAGAGCTCCCTCTCCAGAGCTCCCAATCCAGAGCTCCCACTCCAGAGCTCCCTCTCCAGAGCTCCCTCTCCAGAGCTACCAATCCAGAGCTCCCTCTCCAGAGCTCCCACTCCAGAGCTCCCTCTCCAGAGCTCCCTCTCCAGAGCTCCCTCTCCAGAGCTCCCTGTCCAGAGCTCCCTCTCCAGAGCTCCCACTCCAGATCTCCCAATCCAGAGCTCCCTCTCCAGAGCTCCCTCTCCAGAGCTCCCACTCCAGAGCTCCCTGTCCAGAGTTCCCACTCCAGAGCTCCCTCTCCAGAGCTCCCTCTCCAGAGCTCCCTCTCCAGAGCTCCCACTCCAGAGCTCCCTCTCCAGAGCTCCCACTCCAGAGCTTCCAATCCAGAGCTCCATCTCCAGAGCTCCCTCTCCAGAGCTCCCACTTCAGAGCTCCCTGTCCAGAGTTCCCACTCCAGAGCTCCCTCTCCCCAGCTCCCTCTCCAGAGCTCCCTCTCCAGATCTCCCTGTCCAGAGCTCCCTCTCCTTAGCTCCCTATGCAGAGCTCCCTCTCCAGAGCTCCCTATGCAGAGCTCCAAATCAGGAGCTCCCACTCGAGAGCTCCCACTCCAGAGCTCCCACTTTAGAGCTCCCTGTCCAGAGCTCCATCTCCAGAGCTCCCACTCCAGAGCTCCCTCTCCAGAGCTCCCACTCCAGAGCTCCCACTCCAGAGCTCCCTGTCCAGAGCTCCCACTTCAGAGCTCCCTGTCCAGAGTTCCCACTCCAGAGCTCCCTCTCCCCAGCTCCCTCTCCAGAGCTCCCTCTCCAGATCTACCTGTCCAGAGCTCCCTCTCCTTAGCTCCCTATGCAGAGCTCCCTCTCCAGAGCTCCCTATGCAGAGCTCCAAATCAGGAGCTCCCACTCGAGAGCTCCCACTCCAGAGCTCCCACTCCAGAGCTCCCTGTCCAGAGCTCCATCTCCAGAGCTCCCATTCCAGAGCTCCCTCTCCAGAGCTCCCACTCCAGAGCTCCCACTCCAGAGCTCCCTGTCCAGAGCTCCCACTTCAGAGCTCCCTGTCCAGAGTTCCCACTCCAGAGCTCCCTCTCCCCAGCTCCCTCTCCAGAGCTCCCTCTCCAGATCTCCCTGTCCAGAGCTCCCTCTCCTTAGCTCCCTATGCAGAGCTCCCTCTCCAGAGCTCCCTATGCAGAGCTCCAAATCAGGAGCTCCCACTCGAGAGTTCCCACTACAGAGCTCCCACTCCAGAGCTCCCTGTCCAGAGCTCCATCTCCAGAGCTCCCACTCCAGAGCTCCCTCTCCAGAGCTCCCACTCCAGAGCTCCCACTCCAGAGCTCCCTGTCCAGAGCTCCCACTCGAGAGCTCCCTCTCCACAGCTCCCTCTCCAGAGCTCCCACTCCAGAGCTCCCACTCCAGAGCTCCCTCTCCAGAGCTCCCTGTCCAGAGCTCCCACTCCAGAGCTCCCTCTCCACAGCTCCCTCTCCAGAGCTCCCATTCCAGAGCTCCCTCTCCACAGCTCCCTCTCCAGAGCTCCCTCTCCAGAGCTCCCTGTCCAGAGCTCCCACTCCAGAGCTCCCACTCCAGAGCTCCCTGTCCAGAGCTCCCTCTCCAGAGCTCCCTCTCCAGAGCTCCCTCTCTAGAGCTCCCTCTCCAGAGCTCCCTCGCCAGAGCTCCCACTCCAGAGCTCCCTCTCCAGAGCTCCCACTCCAGAGCTCCCACTCCAGAGCTCCCTGTCCAGAGCTCCCACTCCAGAGCTCCCTCTCCACAGCTCCCTCTCCAGAGCTCCCACTCCAGAGCTCCCTCTCCAGAGCTCCCTCTCCAGAGCTCCCTCTCCACAGCTCCCTCTCCAGAGCTCCCACTCCAGAGCTCCCTGTCCAGAGCTCCCACTCCAGAGCTCCCTCTCCACAGCTCCCTCTCCAGAGCTCCCACTCCAGAGCTCCCTGTCCACAGCTCCCACTCCAGAGCTCCCTCTCCACAGCTCCCTCTCCAGAGCTCCCACTCCAGAGCTCCCACTCCAGAGCTCCCACTCCAGAGCTCCCTCTCCAGAGCTCCCTCTCCAGAGCTCCCTGTCCAGAGCTCCCACTCCAGAGCTCCCTCTCCAGAGCTCCCACTCCAGAGCTCCCTGTCCAGAGCTGCCACTCCAGAGCTCCCTCTCCAGAGCTCCCTCTCCAGAGCTCCCTCTCCAGAGCTCCCTGTCCAGAGCTCCCACTCCAGAGCTCCCACTCCAGAGCTCCCTCTCCAGAGCTCCCTGTCCAGAGCTCCCACTCCAGAGCTCCCTCTCCAGAGCTCCCACTCCAGAGCTCCCTGTCCAGAGCTGCCACTCCAGAGCTCCCTCTCCAGAGCTCCCTCTCCAGAGCTCCCTCTCCAGAGCTCCCTGTCCAGAGCTCCCACTCCAGAGCTCCCACTCCAGAGCTCCCACTCCAGAGCTCCCTCTCCAGAGCTCCCACTCCAGAGCTCCCTGTCCAGAGCTCCCTTTCCAGAGCTCCCTCTCCAGAGCTCCCACTCTCGTGGAGGCAATTCCTCCGGCACTAGCATGAGCAAGCAATTGCAGGGCTGCACCTGTACCTCCACATTTATTTGTATTTTATAATCTTGGTTTCTATATCCTCCATCATAATGGAAATCCGATGGCCAATTATATTTCTAATACACGGGTAGTAACGCTTAATTATTATTACTCTATTTTTTTCTGTGGAATGTGTGGGATAATGGCTCCCAGACGACTCTTTCGAGAATAATGGAGACCACAACGGGACTCCCTTTGAGACCGCCGGCAGAGCAGACATTCTGCTCCGTCACTTTGCCTTCTTGTACCCCCCTCTCTCTCTTTCCGTTGACTAATAGCCCACGGATAACGAGATTAATTGCAGCGTGTATTGTAGTCGAGATGGGCACTGGCGAATCGAGATTATGCTTCCTCGAAGGCGCTATTTGCCTTCGTTTTTTTTCAGGGCCCAAACTCTTTCGCAGAATCCCGCACTCACACGTCTCTTGAGATGATAAAACTCTGTGTGACAGCTGCCGGGTATAATTACTGCACTTTACAATTGCAGGTTTCAGACGGGAATTGGTGGCACAGTCGGGTTCTTTTTTTTTTGTTCAGTGTCCTACTAGTTTACCATTCACGACGGGACATCTGTAACAAACAAAAACGCGTAATTCCTCATCGGATTCCTCCAGTTTAAAATGAAGATTCTGACATGCAGTTGAAATATTCAATACAATATTTAATATCAAATCAATCCAACATGTTGGTGGAGTGGTGGTGCAGTGAATTTAGCACACGGCACCCAGCAAAGCCGAGTTCAACTCCCCCCGCCACGTTGTATCTGAGCACCGGCCTTGTACAATCACATCACCAACCCGCATTGGGCCAGCTTGGTGAAATGTGGTCAAATGAAAGCCATGACACGGACACGGCGTGAAGAAGCCTTCATCCAGCAGTGGATTTACCAAGACTGTAAATAATAGCAATTTAATTGTTTTAATTATTCCGGGCTCGGTGTGTCACTGCCGATATGCAGGCGTGCTCTGGTTTAAAAAAAAATTAACCCGTAAAAACAAAGTTTTTCACTCTAAATCCTTTATATGCGTGGCGGCTAGAGTCCTCTGGCTTGAGATGGCTGCCACCTATGGGTCAGATGATTGTCTGCCAGCATTAAACAATTGGTAATTAAATATTTTAAAAAAATGCCCTAAACAGTGTAAAATTTTGGAAAAAAAATGTTCACGAAAATTAATTGTCACGCGCAACGAGTCTGTGTGCAAAATGTCAGCTCGATTGGATTACGGGAAGTGGGATAAAAAACGACTGAAAGATTTGCACGGTCGTAAGCAAGCAAGCAAGCACGCAAGCACGCAAGCAAGCAAGCGAACTTAATATAAAGGATTTAAAAAACAGTGCCGGCCCTCTAAACAATGAATGAGACTTCCACGTTGGTGTGATGGGAAGTAATTATTGATTGCCTGCAGGGCATGCATTCATTGCTCGGCAATCGGCAGGCGCAGAAAGACGACACTCGTCAACGTGGCCCAACGTGCAGGTCCAATTCGCAAGCTTGGATCAACAAATTCCCGAATTAAAGTAATAATTGCGAAGATTAAATCTTGACTTAAAGCTTTCGTGGATGCAGGAATTCATATTCTTGCGTTGCGATCGAAACGTCGTAGTTTTTTGTTATTTTCTTTGAACCTATCTACGTGACTTTACCGAAAGAACCAAAGAATAATTGCGAAGATTATCTCGTAAAAAAAATCGATGTAAACCCCCGTTTGCTTTGCATGTCAATGAAGACCCACCGGCTATAGAGTCTAGACTGAGAGTTGCCGTAATAGATTCAATCTGTACACTACGATTGTATTACCGTTTATATGTTTGTGTTGTCTTGAAGTTTGCAAAATAAATGAAGGAACTATGAAATCGATTCATGTGTTCCTGTTAAAATAAGATAAATTGTCTCATACCTACCCCCTTTCTACTTTACCCTCTCATCTCCAAATCTCCAACACGTAAATTGGCATTGTTATTTCTTGACTTAAAGCTTTCGTGACTGCAGGAATTCATATTCTTTGGGTCTTTTGGTAAATTCACGTAGATAGGTTCAAATTATTAAAAAATATAATAAACAAAAAACGACGACGTTTCGATCACAACAAAAGCGATCGTCATCAGAACGTCATCGGGACGATCGCTTATGTTGTGATCGAAACGTCGTCGTTTTTTGTTCATTTCATTTGTATTAATTTAAACCTGTCTACGTGACTTTACCGAAAGACCTAAATAATATGACATTGATAATTGTTTTTTTACCCTTCTATCTGGCAACAAAACTGACACTTTTTTTTGGTGTCAGTTGTGTTGCCAGATAGAAGGGTAAAAAAACAAATTATCATATTTTTACTGGCAAATGAGGTTCCAATGGTGTAATATGACATTGTTATTGTTTGGGTGGCGGGGGGCTATAGTATATGGGTGCCACCGCCCCAGATCTTCCAGATGGGGGCGCCAGATCCCCTATACCGGCTCGCACCCAGCACTTCTTACTTTCGTATGGCAAGGTGACATTTGCAACATTATCTTCGCGTACGTCGATGTTACTAAGCCATGCAGTATCCGTTGTGGAGGCTTGGCGGATGCCGGTGATACTGCCAACGAATTGACGGTGCCGGGGGGCAGTGTGGGATCACGTGATCCGTGAATCGGTGGTGCAGGGGCAGTGTGGGATCACGTGATCCGTCGTCAGTGAATCGGTGGTGCAGGGGGCAGTGTGGGATCACGTGATCTGTGAATCGGTGGTGCAGAGGGGCAGTGTGGGATCACGTGAACCATGGTCTGTGAATCGGTGGTGCAGAGGGGCAGTGTGGGATCACGTGATCCGTGAATCGGTGGTGCAGAGGGGCAGTGTGGGATCACGTGATCCATGGTCTGTGAATCGGTGGTGCAGAGGGGCAGTGTGGGATCACGTGATCCGTGAATCGGTGGTGCAGAGGGGCAGTGTGGGATCACGTGATCCATGGTCTGTGAATCGGTGGTGCAGAGGGGCAGTGTGGGATCACGTGATCCGTGAATCGGTGGTGCAGAGGGGCAGTGTGGGATCACGTGATCCATGGTCTGTGAATCGGTGGTGCAGGGGGCAGTGTGGGATCACGTGATCTGTGAATCGGTGGTGCAGGGGGGCAGTGTGGGATCACGTGATCCGTCGTCTATGAATCGGTGGTGCAGGGGGGCAGTGTGGGATCACGTGATCCATGGTCTGTGAATCGGTGGTGCAGGGGGGCAGTATGGGATCACGTGATCCGTCGTCTGTGAATCGGTGGTGCAGGGGGCAGTGTGGGATCACGTGATCCGTGAATCGGTGATGCAGGGGGCAGTGTGGGATCACGTGATCCGTGAATCGGTGGTGCAGGGGGCAGTGTGGGATCACGTGATCCATGATCGCTAGTACCCGCAGCATTCTCATTGCGGACTGCGCTTCAATATCCATCAATGAGGGCGGTGACGCCCCAGCACTGCCACTGCCTTCCCATTGAGGAGGAATACCGCAACTTCTATGAATCAAAATGTCCACGTCGTTTTTTATTCACCGCATTTGAGTGACTCGCCGCTTTCCAAAACGCAGCTGTATGTCTGATTACCGGTCCATCGACTTTTGGGTTTCTGATATTTATACGAGGTCGTTGCCTAAAAAGCGAACAAGGTGCAGCCTTGCAGTTTCCTTGCCCACGCCACTGCTGTTGGAAGGAAGGGCCTCCACTACGGGGAGTTCAAGAGAAAGCCCCTTCTCAAGTGGGGGGGGGGGAGGTGTTTGGCCTCCTCTTCCACGCCGGACAGACCTCTTGCAAGAGACGTCGGATGTATCACGTGCTACAGATTCGGGTGAGGGAGAGAGAGAGAAAGGGCTTGATTTCAGTCGGAGCTGTCCGGGGCTAATCTCTGACAAATATTCCCCTCCCACCGATCCCTCCCACCGCTGAGACCGTGACCTATCGACTCCCCCAAACCACTGGCTTGCAGCATCACGCACGATGGCGCCCTCCGGCGGACACGCGCTCTGTGTGTGGGGGGAGGGAGGGGTGCCTCATCTCGCGTGACGTCACAGAGGACAATGGAAGGGGGGCGGTGCCTTTGTAGTGGCGTTCCGTGCACACGCATTGAGAGAATAAGAGAGAGAGAGAGAGCGGTGGGGAAAGAGAAGCCGGACACGGGCAGCACGGGCGGTGCGAATTGTGCTCTCCCCCTCCTCATTCTCCTCCTCCGTCGCTCTGCGTACGTCTCGTCTCCTCTCCTCTGTCTTCTGTTTCCACACGAGTCTGCGCCGCTCTTCGTGTGCAACAACAACAACAACAGCAAAAGTGCCGATTTAAAGCAAGCCGGTCCAGTGCCAGTGGCTGAAGGGGGCTCGCATGTGGGTTGGGTTTACGAGGAAGTCTGCAGGGCTCGAACGTTTCACGATGGGAAGTCTTAGCAGCTCCTTGAGCCGAGCGCAGCGCGTGTAGTCGTAGCTGGTAGTGACAGTGGTGATTCGAGTGGGGCTCCGTTTCGTTTCGCTTGGTCGCACGCGTTGGTATTTCCGCTCAGTTGGCCGAAATAGTTTGAAGCGACTTCTCTCTCGGCTCGGCTCGGCCGTGCGTCCCGGTGTCCACGTGCGGTGCCGTGGGCGTGCGGTGCGCATACAGTGCGTGCATCGCGCTACTTAGGCGCGCAATACGCTGACGCGCGGGAATTATTGATAGAGAGAACGAACCGTTCACCGCAGACCGGGGTGGTTTGGAGAGGCGGTTCAATTGCTCGCCTACGTCTCAGATTTTCAAGCAACGGAAACATCATTCGGTAAAGCGGCAGCGTTAAGCGACGGTCTTCGCCACGTACACCGATCGACGCGTGTGGGTTACTCCTCATTGTGACTCTGTAACCCAAACAAACCCCCTCCACCCCCTCCCCCCCAATGCTATCGCGGGCTCTCATCAGCCCACCATCAGCTCGCGTCACCAGTGGCTTGGTGGTGATGATGATGATCAGTTCGACAAGGATGGTGGTGATGAGTGCGGCATGAATTCGACCTCGTTCGCTTGTCTCAATCAGTATTATTCTTTGTTCGAACAAAAAGAAGCGACCAGGCGTTCGAGGCTCGCCGAGGAGGGTTCTCGTTTGACAGCGTAGAGGAGGATTGTGCTTGTAAGGGAAGAGAGTGTGGCTATTGTGCGTGTGTGTGTGTCTGGTTAGCCCACGCAAAGCATAGGGGTATAGCATAGGCGCACAGCCGAGCGCACAAAGGGCTGCGTGGTCTTAGGGATTCTGCAACCGCCTTGTCACCATCATCTGCTACACGTTGGTGTCAAGAGGACTTTAAACATGTTGGTGAAAGAATACCGGATCTGCATGCCGCTCACTGTGGACGAGGTGAGTTCTCTCTCCCCCATGTGCGTGTCTCTCTCTCTCTGTCTCTCGATCGCGCTTTGTGAACATTGCAGTTTTATTTGATGCTGATGATGGTGGTGGTGATCCATGTGTGTGCTGTGCTGTGTGTGCATCATTCGCGCGCGCTGTGTAGCCGAGCAGTGAAAGCGAGTAGAATGTTTGTATAAGACTGATATTAAATCATAATATTCTGCCCTTTGTCAACACATACCTGGATGAGATGTATTCCGTCGGGTTCATTGATCACATTTCACCAGCAGAGCAGTACGCGTTGGTGAAGGGAGTGGGGGGGGGTCAGGGCCGGTTCAGATACCACAAGCCGTTGATTTGACGTTAACCTTGTCTGGGAATCAAACCAAGGTCGGCTAGGGGTTTATAGCTTGGCGCGCTAATCACTGCCCCACCGCTCCGCATTTGAATTGCCCGTCAAACGTTATAAGTGTCCCTGTCAACGTGGGCGTGGGGTGGCGCTCATCTCCCCCGCCCCCACCCCCCGTGGACAGCAACTGGGAACAATAGTGGTCATTCCACGTTCCTATTACGGGACCAGGCTTCGTAATGCGACACGAAAAAAAAACATTGCTGTTGAGTCCGAGCACCGTTCTATCTCGCATAAAGTGAATTTAACCGTGACCTCGTTAGGGGGGGAATTATCGTTTTGGCACCGGGATTACTTGCTAAGGATGATGATTTGAACGCCGACACTAAACCCGAATTAAATCTTTGCACTTTTTTTTTTGGTTAAATTGTAAACCGCATGCTGTACGTGGTTAATTGTCGGTTGTTGATATCCACAAGAGACGCTTGCCCAGCGTGGAGCTCGCGCCTGCTGTGATGAAACCGGCTTGAACGTTGATGGAATAAATCCATTCTGATCAGGGGGAGGGGGGGGGGCAAATGGTCTTTCTATTTCTCTCGACTCATGTCAGAAGCTGGACACAAAAACAGCCACCGCCGCCGATGATAGTCGCACGTTGTTGACTGGCCATCGTAATAGACGCTCTCAGCTGGCTTTCACCACCTGAATGTGAAATGTCTGTTTGTTGCTCTGCATCTAAATCAGCCACACGTGTAAGAAGAAGACGACGACGACGACATGCAACGAAGCAC
The DNA here is from genome assembly GCF_965212315.1 of Lampetra planeri. Lineage (NCBI taxonomy): Eukaryota > Metazoa > Chordata > Hyperoartia > Petromyzontiformes > Petromyzontidae > Lampetra > Lampetra planeri. The sequence continues at coordinate 6,453,577 of NC_136141.1, forward strand.
CCACGACCACCAAAAACGCCCAACGTGCTCGCGGTGCCGTCAGACCTCGGATGCTAAGCGGAGGTTGAGCCTGGATAGTCGCTCAGATTGGGGGGCGACGCTCCACCAATGCGCATAGAGCAGGTGTGGTGGGCATCGTCGGCAGGAGAGCGCAGCTCAGCACAATCCATTGTCCTCTGCGCCTGCCGGCGTGGGGGTGAAGTATGGCCAAATAAAGCCGTCACACTGCCCGCAGTGGACTGACTGACGTATAAAGACAAAGATTCCCCCCGTGTAGCCTGATGTGTTGGGGAAAGTGCCGTTAGCGAGCACCTATTAAGGCCGACACTGGCGCACAAGAGGGTGGGGTGGCGAGCACCACGCCCGGCCGCCTTTGTCTCCGAGTAGCGATGTTCACTACGCACCGTACCAGATACTCATTTGAGGCTGAGTCGACCTAGCGGGGGGCTATGACCGGTTCAGATAATCGTCGCGGTATCGTAGCATCCACTGCGTGGGTGTCTCGCGTACGGCGTGCGTTGAGCCGAGCGTTGAACGTGAAAAATCGCCTGTGTGGTTTCCTCTTCGTAGTGGTGCAGGAGAGACGGCAACAACAACAGAACAACAACAACAACAACCCCTCATCCCAACGCATAATGCGCATGCATAATGTACGTTGACTCAGTAATCCCCCCCCATCCCCCACTTTGCGCAAGAGCGTAGAAGCGTGGTCACCACATTTACCCCTCGATGTAAGGGGCCATCCATTGAGTAGGAACGCAAAAATCTGTCATCTGTCAAAACTTGACCCCTCCCCCCCCTCTCCCTGTACGCACGCGGACTTTTTACACCCCCCACCCCCACCTGCGTACGTTCGCCTGATGCACCCCGCCCCCCCCGAATCCTATAGAATATGTAATCCATGTAGAAACGATCAAGGATTAATAATATTCACGTGTTTAAGCAAACCGATAGTCCACGGCCGAACTATCTAACTCATTTGAAGGCCAATGTAGACAAATTATTATCGAGGCTTCACCCCCCCCCCGTTTCCTATACGTACATTGTCAGTAGATCCTCCCCATACGCAAGCGTACGCATTTGGGTTAACCCCCCTCCATGCATACGTACTAAGTGGATGTCCCCTAAGGAACGAAACAGGTGGACTTCTCCACAAATCTGGCTGACGCCTGATGAAGCTGGTTGTGATTACTGGCGACATGTCGTACTCAGTTTGTGAATGTTGTGGCTTGGCTCTCCAACACACCGATGTGCTGTACTACACTATACACTGCACTATACACTACACTATACACTACACTATACACTGCACTGCTGTACACTACACTATACACTACACTATACACTACATTAGTGCTGTACTAGTGACGAATTGGCCACGTTATGTTTACGTGACAACCCTTACTAGTTGGCTGTGTCGGGTGGTGTCAGGTTTTGGCGTCACATTTTATATCTTTACGCGATTTAACCCAACGAAGCCTCTATTATGGACCCCTCGTCCCTTGAAAGGCAGACAAAGCGATCGCCCTCCTAGCGACTCGGCTCGCGGAAGGGACGAAGAGAGAGAGAGGGAGGGAGAGAGTTTATTCGGCACCGTGTAAATCGTCGGCACGCAGCAACAACGGCGCGTGGAGTTGCCACCACCACGCTTGGTCCCGGAATCTCGCCTAGAATACAAAAGAAAAACATGATCATCTGGCCACATGGCCGGCCTGCTCTAGACCAATTTCTCGACCATATCAATTCCATACACCCAGCCATCAGATTCACCATGGAAGTCGAAAATGATGGCAAGCTACCCTTTTTGGATGTCCTAATCAAAAGGAGACCTGATGGTTCAATGAGCCACTCTGTCTACAGGAAAGCCACCCACACGGATGCTTATCTAAAACCGGATTCCCACCACCATCCATCCCAGAAGAATTCCCTCATCAAGACTCTATATCATAGAGCCCAATGCATCTCCGACCATGAACACATTTCCAGTGAACTCAAACACGTACGCCAAGCTCTTAAGGCTAATGGTTACTCCGACTACACAATCCGCAAAGCCATCACTCCAACCACCAAGAAGGATCCTGTTGAGGAGCCTTTCAAGACCATCACCTTACCCTACATTGCTGGGGTCACAAAAAAGATCTCCAAAATCCTGATTAAACACAAGATCCAGGTCCGATTCAACACAGTACATAAAATCCGTGATCTGGTACCGTCTGTAAAAGATGTGGTTCCAGACATACAGTACCCTGGTGTCTACAAACTAAGTTGCCTCTGTGGTAGCAGTTACATTGGGGAAACCAAACGACATGTCTCGGACCGCATCCGTGAACATAAAGCTGACCTGAAACACTGTAGGACAAACACCTCAGCCGTGGCAGATCACTGTTACAACTCAGTGGGCTCACATGACATTGACTTCTCCAAGACAGAGGTTCTCTGCAAGCCATCTGGCTATCATGAGAGATTCGTACATGAGGCGATCCACATTTACAAACACAGAGACAATTTTAACCGAGAAGATGGATTCTGGCTTAGCAATCACTGGAAGGACGTAATAAACCATTTTGATACACATTAGGGTGGGTAGAATAATACATAGTGTTATATTAAAAATGTATAAGGTATAGGGTGGTTTATAGCAATACAGTATGTAATTTAATGTTGGTTTTGCCTATGGAAGTATATAGTACGGTATAGACGCGTGTGATGTAAGAGAATAAAGTTTAGATGGAAGCATATTATATAATTTTTTACAACGTAGAATTTTTCATGTATTACTTACTGTTAGTAACTCAGCTTATTGTAGAGTATAGTAAGTTTACTGATGATGCTATGTAGTTTATACTTTAGTTTGTCATGCAGTTTATACTGTAGTTTTTTACGTGGTTGTTTAGTAACTACAGCTACATACTATTAACATTCCTTTCCTTTGTTAATGCTCCCCCCCTTCCCCCCCCCCCTTTGATGCTGCTAATCCTGCATAATGCACGGGCATAGTATTGATTTGGAACCCCCCCCGCCCACCTCCTACGCATTTTCCATATGCTGAATTCCTCTTGATATGCAAATTATTTTGTTTAGGCGCTCTTCTTCCCACCTCCCCCCCTCTAACCCAGCTTAAATATACGCTCCAAGCTTGGGGTGTTTCATTCTTCGCCTGAGGATGGCTGCTTGCGTTGTGGCCGAAACGTCGTGAGAATTGTTTTATTATTTTTATTATTTTATTACTTCCCTTCTACGTGACTTTACCGAAAGAACCAAGAAGAAGATGATCCTACAATTACTGTGGGGCATGGGGGGAGTCTCGTGGTGGGGGTTTGTGAGGAGCGGAGGGATGACGGTGTTTACTTAAACGCGTTCCCCAATGTAGCCCCCCCAGCCCCCCACTATGTAATTCAAACCGGCCGGTTGCTTAGTGGAATGTTTAAACAGGGTGCAGGAGTGGGGGGGGGTGAAACCACGTTTGATTTTATTTTTCCGTATGTATACACTTTACCAAATAAACCTTCGGTTGGTTTGGGGCTGCCACAGTGGTTGCAACAGTTATATACGCAACGGTCTTCTGTTTCTGGCTTTAATAATCGTGTGGAAATGCCTAAGCAGCCAAATCCTCTTCACGGGTGATGTTGACTCAAAAAAAAACCGGAGGACCCGGAGAAAAATCCACACGACCACGGTTGAGAGAGAGAGAGACACGCAAACTCCAAATACACAGGCATCGTCAGGGTTGGGATCGAACCCACGACCTCCTGTGTACCAGGCGAGGTAGTTAACACCGCCGTAGCATCCAAAGGTTTACCGGTTCGAAGGTTCATGGGGTCGCGTGTGGTGGGGTGAAATCACATCCTTGTGCCGTCGCGGAGGAGTAAACCGAATCACCACCCTAAGGGTGCTCCCCAGAACTTCTTCTGGTTGAGATCCTTCCGCCAGCAGTGACGTGAGCCAGCAATTGCAGGGCTGCGCCTTCACCTCCCTTCACGTGGATTTCCCGAGGCACCAGGACATGATTCACGCATTTGGCGAATGCTGCTTCTGTCCAATGCAAACGTGTCGTTGCCTCGAGCGCTCACAATGGGGACTGGATCACAAAAGCGATGTGTGCTTGGCATTTTGTCAAGACGTCAGTTTTGCGGCTGCTTTGACTTTTGGTGAAGTCGGCAGTCGTCGTCCCGTCATGGCAACTGAATCAGAATCAGTATTTATACTAGAGGAATCCGATGAGCTACAAAGCTGTTTTTTTCACAGATGTTCGGTCGTTTTCACAGATGTCCAGTAGAATTTCCACTGCCGGCACAGGGCTACCAACAGCATTGAGCATTGGCCTAAAACGCTTCCGTCATGCTCGCTTGAGCGCGAAAAACGCGATTTGGCTTAATTGTTTCGACACCCGATGCATTATCCGGCTTGCAACACGTCATCCAAACCAGTTCCTTATCGCGCATCCGACAGCGGTATCCACCTGGCCTCAACTTGCCACGCCGTCCGTCGGCCTTGGGGGGGGGGGGGGGTGGACAGGTTCCAGACACTGGTCAAGGTCTCCGGTGCAGTGAACCTGCACCATTGGGGAGGTGCCTTCGTGACACCGCAGCTGCGGCACGACACACACAACGTCGCGTATTGTCGATGGCCGTCCACTGGCTCAGGTCAGCGGAGGGCTACGAGCACTGCACGAGGTCACAGAGGAGGCCACCCGTGCGCGCATGGCTCGGCGATCGCGGACACGCCGGATGAACACGCATTTGCGATGTGCGCAACGGTTTTGAGTGTTCGACGTGGCGGTCCACTTAAAGGTGACCCGTCAAAATGACGAGGGAGACGTTCGAGAGGAGACGGCATTTCACGTCAGTGCCTCCTACGTGATTCCCGCCCAATCTCGGTGCGCTCGTTCATTATTAAATATCTCTTCGTCGGTGAGATATGGGGCCATAGCTTCCACAATAATCAATCACCTGTTGAGAAGAAAGAGGGTCGTAATTTGTATAGTGCAATTTGCAATAAAATGCGATAATACAGCATGTGCGACCCATTACTTTTTACAACAATGTTCCAATGTCAAGCTCGAGCCGGACAGACACATTGCTCAGGATGGCACTTGAATTTGCTGCATTTTCGTTGATGCAAAAATTCCTTCCATCCGTGGCATCGCTGTACAAGCAAAGGTGCAGATGAGTGCTCACGTGCGCTCGCCTGTGCACTTTCAACGCGACTTTTTTTTTATTTCATTTGAAAAGCCAAATAAAGAATGCCCGCACGCATCTATCTCCCGACTTGGCATCACCCACCGAGCACGCTTCAGTTCACGCCAAGCGATCGCAGAGAGGAACGAGGAGGAAGGTGCGCACGGTGGAGTGAGCGAGCAACGTGCCGACACACACGCAGCCCCTTTGCTTTCGTCGCGAGATCGCCAATCATTCATTTTTCAATGTTGACATCTGCACGTGCGCTGAGCGGAGGCGTTATCGTTGCATAAATAGAGGGGCTTCCGCTAATCTTAGGTGCTTCTCGAAATAGGGCGCCGCATCCAATGTTCCGTGGCGTCGCACGCTTGCGGTGTATTTGAACGCTGACGCACAGTTCGGTGTCATTGGCTGGCTGCTTCGTATGCACGCGTGTATGTTGGGCTTCTTTCGCACCGTACGTAGCCGACCGTGCTAATTGGAGGTGCGGGGGGACGACGACGACAAACTAAAGACAAAAAAGATTTCTAAAGAAATGAGTTTTAGATCTAAATGATGTAAAAGTGCATAGCTTCAGTGGCTTCCTAATGTCGGAAGGAAGAGCGTTCCAGACGGCCGCAGAAGCAAATCTGAAAGCGCGCGATGCGGTGACTGTCTTTGTCCGATGGCTCGCCAAAAGCCGCTGCTGCGAGGATAAACCGGAGTTCACGTGATGCTGCGTTATGCTCCTTGACAAGATCAGCTGCCGTGAGAGAAAGAGCATCTTTGCCGGTGGGTTTCAAGCGGACGACCATTCCCCAATGGACTCCTTCCTGAAATTGCCAACTTGACTGGAATCCCATTCCAAAATGAGATCGCCGCGTCTCACTAAACAGTAAATAATGGGACCCAAAAGAAAAATACGCACAAATCGATGCAAATTAAAAAAGAAAACAACTGCACGCAATTAAGGCCGCGCGCGGACAGATGTTCGGGGTAATTGGATTAAAAAGAGACGCAGACATTCGGGCTACGTCGCATCGGGCGCTAGTGTGCGTTTGATTGGAGTCTGAGAGCCGACGCGTATTTGTTTTGAGATTGTAAAGGTGCGCGGATTTTTTTTTTGGTGCTGCTGCCGCCGCTGCTGTTGTTGTTCAGTGACTTCGGTGTCGAAGGTTCCACCGTGACGTTTCAATAAAAAAAACAAATCGAGCTTGTTTAGCATCACCTCTGACCCCCCCCCCCCCGTTTTGCCAGGAGCCCCACAGTAGCACCGCGGCGAACGTACGTGCCAAAGCAGCGATGAGGGGCCAGCTTCTAATGCTGGCAATTCGTTGTTTAGCCCAACCATTCCTCGCGGCTGCTCGCTCGCTCGCGCGCGCGCATAGTGTCGGGGAGCGGTGGTGTAGCGGTTAGCGCACTGCTCTACGAACTCGAGCGACCCGAGTTCGAATCCCGCTCAAGGCCATCACCCAGTGACGATTATTTTAACCGGTCCTGGGCCTCCCCTAGGTCGACTCGGCCTCAAATGAGTACCTGGTGCGGTGCGTAAAAGCATCGCCACTGGGGAGACAAAGGCGGCCGGGCGTGGGGCTGGCCACCCACCACCCCACGTGTACCGTTCCGGCCTTCATAGGTGCTACTCGCTAACAGCACTTGCCTCAAAAGTCTGTTAAGGCTATACGGGGGATCTTAATCTTTGTTTAGTGTGTAAAATACATACCGTGCGATAAATTACAATTTGCTGGCAGGTGTCCCCTTGCCCGGCTGAACTGCAGCAGCGACTCCTCGCTGTAAATTGACCGTGCGTGCACGCAAGTGCTGATGGTGGCAAGATAGGAGACGCAGTGGATATGAAATGTCATCTGTACCATCGATAGCAGCAATTTTACCTTTCCAGCGCCCCGCTAATGGACGCAGCAGCTGTGGGCTGTTGGTAAATACAGTTCCCGTGTTTGTTATTCCAGCAGGTTCAACGTAAGCGACGTTGTTGAGATTATCCGTATTGTTTTTTATTTGACCGATAAATTACACCACGCAATGCCCATAAGTGTGCTAATATGCGTTTTAAGTGGTGAATTGGTGTGTGTTTGCGAATGTGTGTGAAAGCCAATTTGGAACACTTTACTCTATCTAAATTGATGATTTCATTTCTATTTTTGTTTTTACTTTGAAGATGCTGCCTTGGAACACGTACAGCTATGATTGATCTATTCGAATTATAAAAAAAATACTTTGCACAAACACCACGATGGTAAGGTAACACTTAACACCGCAGATAAATTGAGCTACAGGCATTTGGCTTTATCATGCAACATGACGTTTTGTTATTCTTAGAGCAACAGAGAAAAAGAAAGCAGTAAATAAATAATCTTGATTTGAAGCTTTCGTGACTGCAGGAATCGATACTCTTTGGTTCTTTCAGTAAAGTCACGTAGAAGGGAAGTAATAAAATAATACAAAATAAAACATAATAAAATAATTCTCACGATGTTTCGGCCACAACGCAAGCAGCCGTCTTCACCTGATGACGGCTGCTTGCGTTGTGGCCTTAACGTCGTGAGAATTATTTTATTATGTTTTATTTTTATTATTTTATTATTTTATTACTTCCCTTCTACGTGACTTTACCGAAAGAACCAAGAAAATGAATCCCTGCAGTCACGAAAGCTTTAAATCGAAATTTCACGTACTGTAGTTAGAAATAATACTCAAACATGGTTTAAAAATATATATATATGTTTGTTTTAATAACTGCGGACTGATGTTCATGCCTGACCAAAGTCGCCCAGAAGGTGCCCAGTCTCTGGCAGGTCTGAGCCAGGGGGTAGTGCCCGGATGGGCGGTGCGTGGACCACAACCTGCACAACACACAGTAGGTGCAGTGGGCGTTGTGGGCAGTAGAGTGCAGAACAAACGAAATTCATTGCCGTCCTGGGCTCCCCCTCCCTCCTTCACCAAACCGGCGTGACAAAGTACGGTCAAACATTTCTCACGGACCACAAGCTATTGGGGAGTCCCCCCTCTGGCCATGGATTGACAACAATGTGCTGTGAATGTAAGACTCGTTGCAAGAACTGTGCAGTTAGTTGAGGTGTGCGAACAAAAAAGAGTCAAGGAGATGACAAGCACTAATTGACATCTTATTTTATGTAGATGTATATTTAGCACCTTATTCCAAGGTGCTTTACAAACGATCATAAAATTGTACCTAAGATGTACGTATGCATGTTGAACTTCTTTCGCACCGTACGTAGCCAACCATGCTAATCGGAGGTAACAGATAAGACGATAGTGGTTGAAATAAAGAGTGGATGGTTGTTATAGTGGCAGTTAGCAGAATTTGTGGGATTTGGTTATGGAGGAGTTGGGGAAGGCCTGCTCAACTAAAACTGTTTGTAGTTGTACACACGGAGAAATGTGCATCTTGGATCGTGTGTCATCAGGATGGCTTCATGTAGACCGTAGTGTTCCTGGGGCACCGCGGTGGCGAGATGTTAACTACCTCGCCTGGTATGCAGGAGGTCGTGAGTTCGATCGGCAATGCTGACGCCTGCATGTTTGGAGGTTGCATGTTCTCCCCGTGGTCGCGTGGATTTTACTCCGGGTTCTGTTTTACTCTCCACATTTATAAACATGTGTTTCGAGTATTTGGCTGCAATAAATGTCCACGTGATAAGCCACTTGAGCTATCATTTATGGCCAGGTCACTTCTGAAAAAAGAGCTATATAGCTCAGTGGGCCTTACCTGGTAAATTAGTTTAGTTTATAGTCTAGTTTAGGAAGGACATTGCACAGTAAACACATGTTTTACCGGCTGCGGTCCAGCAAAACATTGGTACGACGGTTCCAACCCCATATCAAGGTTGGCCCACATTCGCATCTTTGACTCGGGTCTTACATCTGTCAAGAGCAGTGGCCATTGAAACACTTTGCAGTGGTGCAAAGATACTCACTCAGACCAGTGATGCACGAATTGCAGCGAAGGTGTTGACCTGCAAAGTCACTCAACTGTGCAAAATTATGTGTAGGCAGTGTTTTATTTTTTGGCGGAACAGTCCGGACCGCTGTTTCGGGACAATTATTTTGGCATGCCGCATCCATCTCGCCAATGTGCGATTGATTTATTATGGATGGACGTATCTTGCTCTCTCGTGGTAGTGCCTTGCGGCAGTAACGCCTGCTCCCAAGCCTGAATAGCAGCATTCCGGAAAAAAAATCGAGTGAGAATTTAAGGCCCAACTATACACGTACAGAACTTTTGTTAAAAGTCAACAATTTGCTGTTCTGTTTAACACGTAGGCTTTCACGACCAATATCATCCATAATAGAGGTTTTTGGGTAAGATCACGTCAATATAAAAATGTGTTGTTAAACCCGCCACCACCCGACACAGCCAACTAGGAAGGGTTGTCACGTAAACAGAACATGCCAATTCGTCACTAGTAAGAATCCACAAATCTGGCTGTCGCCTGATGAAGCTAGTTGTAATTACTGGCGAAACGTGATACTCAGATTGTAAATGTTGTGGCTTGGCTCTCCAACACACCGGTGTGCTGTACTAGTGACGAATTGTCCACGTTCTGTTTACGTGACAACCCTTACTAGTTGGCTGTGTCGGGTGGTGGCGTGTTTTAACGACACATTTATATATTAACGTGATCTAACCCAACAACCTCTATTATGAATTGCTGTTCTATGCAGGGGCTGCAGGCTACCACCATGGGAATGTCGAATTTCTACCGGGCAGACCGTCGACAACAAGATAGATTGCAGATCAGTCGTGACAATGGGGTACAGGAATTTGACGATGGAACAGAGTAGTTTCACTTCCTTGTACTGTATTTACGAATGTATTGTATTTGCAATTGAAAATTGAGTTGAACTAGAGCATGTGTGTGGAGTTGACAAGAAGCCGGGCCCACCCTGATATTTGAACGATCTCGCAGCTTAACTGCTAATAAGACTGAGAAATGTAAATGAGCAATTTTCCGTTTGTTTCATCGAATGTCTTCATACAAGGGCCCCCATTCGTTGCAAGCACGCATGGCCTCTTTACGTGGGAGTGTCTGACCTTACGTTGCTGATGTTACGAAACAAACACACCTCCCACGTTACTACTTCCTACCTTGGAACTCCCTCTTGGACACGGCCACCGGTTGCTCTGAGCATATCACCTCCCCCTCCCCCACCATTAGCATTAGCAGAAACACACACACGCTACCCGAACCATCTTGTGAGCCCCTCTGCTGTGGGAATTGCAGAAACTGTAAAGGTCTCAAGTCTGCTCAAGTTGAACCCCCCCCCCCCCTCTGAACCGCTTTGGTTTTTTTTTGTGTGGTGACCACTTTTATGCAATCCTGGGAGGAATCACCTCGACCCAGTAAGGGGCTCGCATCTGGGCTCCAATTCCACAAATGGCTCACATGGCAGAGCCTACACGGAGTGAAGAGAGTGGTTCTCTGTAGATGCAACTCTCTCGTGAAATCATGGGGGGGGGGGGGGGGGTGAGGAGGGGGTGCTTCTATGCAACCGACCAATTTGCTTGTCAGGAGAAGCAAAACCACACAGATCATCTACCGAGGTGCCCCGCGGCACCGCAATGGCACTCCTCAAGATCTGGCAAATGCCAAACGCCAGGGGCGGCGGCCTGCGCTGAATGTTGGGGAAAAGACCGCCGCAGTGTGGGCACGTTGGGCAGGAGACACGACGAAGAAGAAGCCTTCGACGTCCTTGACAATTTCAAAGCGACGCGCGCACCGCCGCTGTTAGCTGGCGCGTCCAACGAGAGGGAGAGTGTCAACGTCCCCGGCTCAGTCCGTCGTCCGTCCAGGGTCGTTCAAATGGGTTCAGCGATTGGGTTCAGTTATTAAGTAATGCACATTACAATTCCTTCATAGAGGAATCACGTACTAATTAACTGATTACTATCTATTATATTATTACAATACCCCCCCCCTTCGCCTCTGATCTCTGCACCTGATTGGGTTCAGTGATGACGTCGTACTGCTACCGCTCTATTTAAGACCGGGAGCAGGTGGATTGCTTCACTATTCTGGAAAATCGCCCGATGATGCTGGATGTAATTAGCAGCGAAACGTCGTGCTCGAATTGTAGATGTTGTGGATTCACTCTCCAACACACCAGTGGGCTGAAGTAGTGAACTATTTGTCGTTTTGTTCACGTGACAAATCCCTTACTGATTGGCCGTGTCGCGTGGTGGAGGTTTCGTCACATTTATACTTACGAGATCTAACCCAAGAACCTTTATTATAAAATGTGTACTGTCACCACTGTTTGCGGGGAAGTAAAATAGTGATTGTCTGATGGATAATATTCATCGCACCTCCCCCTACCTCCTCATCATAGAAATGTGGAATTTCCACCGTTGGCTCAAGAGATGAACAACGCCTCAGTGTTCATTTGAGCACGAAATCACCGACTACGGAGCTCATTTCATCGCAAGGACATGTTACATTTAGATTCAAATTCAGTTTTTTGAGTATCGCAATGGTGAGTCATCTCTTGAATGGAATTATTCGTGCCAAGTAGCCACCAATTCAAGCACAACACAATAACTTCCACTTCCGAGTGGTATTTACGGTACGGCACTTTAAATAAAAGCGCACTACGGTGCAGGATGTGTCTACCTCAACCCTTCAATATGATTGAATAGAAACGTTGAGAGTTATCAGTGACAAGGAGGGCACGTCTGCGTTTCGTCAGTGGGACATGGACACATTCCTTCACGTCTCTTGCAATCAGCCTCTGGTGCGTTCTAATCTGCACTGTGCATTATGTAACGACAGTTTTAAGGTTACGTGTTACAGACGCGGTGCAATACTCCAAGTGGTTTAAGTTTATTTAATTTGTTGCACGGATTATCCCATTTAGCCAGTTTCCCGTCCGCTTTACCAGGGAGATTCTTGGTCAGTGAGCACAGCAGCAGCAGCAACAACAACAGAACAAAGAAAAAAAACCCCATCAATAATTGCAGATAACGTATGCACGGTCCTTAACGAATATTGCAGAGCTAACAAAACGAGGCATTTGCCGGTCGTAAAAGAAACACGCTTGAGTCAAACACGGCGCAAGTGTCGTCTGGAAAACGTTACATCCAGGTGCACGTAGTCTCTCGAAATTCTATACTCTTTGGTTCTTTCGGTAAAGTTACGGGCTCTTGTCAAAGGAATTAATAGATCATTAACTTTCTACCCACGTGACTTTACCGAAAGGACCAAGGAGTATGGATTCCTGCAGTCACGAAAGCTTCCAATTCAAATTGAACCGTCTCTTTATTCTAGTCTTAAGAGTGACGTAAACGCACGCCGATCAAACAACAGACGGCGCAAACACGTGGGGGCCAAGAGGCGCCGGGATAAGTTCGGTACACGTGCAGAGTGCATGCTCTGTGTTTTGGTTGAATTTGGGAGTAGAGAGGTGGAGTTGAAGTTATGCATGGGTGGGGGACCACTCTTTTAGATAATCGGCAATGTTGTTCCAGAAACGTGGAGCAGGGAGGCAGAAAGACCATGTATCAAGCACAGTTTTGGCAAATGGTTCTTTTTTTTGCAGGGATAAGGAGGCGCTTCTGAAGGCTACGGGAGGGAGTCGGAGGAACGAAGTGGTCCTCTAGGTGTCTGGCTGATTTGTTTAAGAGGACTTTTAGGATGAAGACAGCCCAATGGCGGTCTCTCCGGATAAGCAGAAGTAGGGGGGGGGGGCACATTTGTGTTGATGTACAGTGCAGGCTGCAATGATGAGTTCTTAATATGAACACAAGCGGTTGTGATGTAAACCAAATTGTTCTGAAAGGACGTTTTGATCACCTTATTGATTGCATACTCCATGCAAGTTGCGTAGTGTGTGGGTGGAGTGTAGGTGGTGTGTAGTTTGAATTTATTGTTGTTTCACTTTGACAAGAGCCCGAGCAATGAAAATGGAAGTGGGCACAGGAATCCCATCGGACAAAATCTCAACGCTCGGTGCTCACGGGGTCAGGGGTTAAAGGCGGGCTCCACTACCCTACGAACGTAGGGACGATGTCGGGTGGGAGCACAGATTTTTCTTTTTAAGGGGAAGGGGAGGCAAGGATTAAAGACTAAAGTGAAAGCGCTGGGGGAGGGGAGGGCGTGAAGAGTGAACACAAACAAAAATCTAGCAAATAAAATAATCTAAACTCGCCAATCGAAATTTATCATTGGCATGAATGCTGTAGAGGAGTGGTGACCCCTCATGTCTATCCGTGGAGGTTGGGTGTAGTCTCAAGGTGGCTGAGACACATGTGCCATGCAGTAGCCTGGTACGTACGGTGGAATGAATTCCTGTTATCTGGAGTGATGTGAGGATAAACATCACAGATCCTATTGTCCGTGGGGTTAATCACGGCAATGTATGTCTCTCGGCTTATTCAAATCCCGCCTTAATAGACATCTGTTCTTTAAGGCCTTTTCACTTTATATTTTCTACTATTTGGGCTATATTTTACTTGGTGGGGTGTTTTTATCACCAGTCTGCACGGTCGTATTCCTTTTTTATTTATTTTCTTTTAACGCAACATGGCACTCTGCAACCTCTGGGTGAAAGGTGCTTTATAAGTGTCATTTATTAAAATAATAATTATTATTATAATCGAAGATAATTATTTATTTTTCAAGTAACTCGTCTCATCCACGCAAAAAATTGGATTATAGGAAGGGCAGGGTGGCGGATGATAAGATTTGTTACAGACCCTTCACCCGGTAAATAAGCAACGTTTGGGCCAACGAAGTCACGTGGTTTGAACCCTAACGTTGGCCCCACGTTGGCCCAACGTTGCATGTTTACTGGGCATCTACCATGGAAAATATGATTTGCACGAAATGGGGTCGTGAATAAGAAGTCCCACTGTAATATCTGCAGGGAGTTACCAATATCATGCCATCTTTTATAACGTTAATCCATTCATACAGTACGGTACGATTTCAATACACTCCCAGGAAATACCCGTCACGTGATTTCTGGTGTTGTGAAAATTCTCAAGTTGGAAAATTATCCAAAATAACAGAAGAGTGTGCTGTAAGTTGTTTAATATTGTAAAAAAAAACGGCACTGTATAATTAATAACTTTTAACTGTGTGCGGATGCAATGGGTTCACACCTCTTTAAATAATGCCCTTTGCATTGAGTAGATGCAAATGTGACACCACATTAATTTCCCGTGCAGCCACTCGGTATGACGCAGAACGAACCTGAAGCTCCGTGTGGGTCTGCCCGTGTTGACTTTGATGATTTTGTGATCTTTCCGTGAAAAACTACAACGACCCGAGGAAGATACGCTCGCTCGAAGGGAAAAAAGAAATTCACAACTGTTTCAACAAAAGAGCGAAACGGCTCCGCTGTGGTAGCTAAATATGACACGGTGCCCCAAGAGTAATGGTACGATTGGAACAAATTGTACTCTTGCACATTCCATTATATGAAGAAGAAAAACCTGTGGACGTGTGATTCAGTCTGACTCATTCGGGGATTACGCAATACAACACAACAGGCACGATCCATTTTGACGTCTCCCACCGCGTGTATTGCACCATCAATTCAGATGTCCTTAAACACCTGATTTATTGCGCCGTACTTTTTTCAACGTAGATTGAGTGTGTACTCTCTTTTTTTTTGCAATCCTCCAGCAAAGGCAGAGAGCGGGGGGTTTTCCCCCGTGACCACGAATCGAACTCGGGTATTACGGCTCGCAGTTTTAACCACTCTCACAAGTATATACAGTACAGTCCCGTGACATTTTATAAAAAAAAAATTTGGGGGGGTCAGATTGCATTCTTCTTTTTCTTGTTCGTCCATTATAGTTGATGATGACCGTGGCACGTTTGTCATTTTGTTGGGTTTTGATGTACATGTTTGTACATGTTATATATATATGTCGTTTATTGTTACATTTAAATCACAGTTCCTATGATTAATGTTGTTGCATTGTTTCCATAGCGTTATTTTGGGTAATCTAAATTGTAGTATGGTTGTTGTTGTTTATTGTCTGACTTGCATCACACTGGGATTTTTGCACACAGCGTTTTTTGTTCGGAAGTTTTGCTGGTTTATCCAGGATGTTTCTGTTGCGCGTCGTCGCTTTAAGATGTTCTACGTTCATATTTTGTTTGTTGCGGTTGCACCCGATTTAAGAGCCGCATGGCTCACAGGGCTATACCTAATAAATGAAACTTGCAACTTGATGAGTGCGCAGATGGCTGAACAGGCTAATCCGGGCCCGGAATTCCCTGTGGCACACTGGACAGGTCAGGGAGGATGTAGAGCTCTGAGGAGCAGCCACAAGTCCTTCCTTGGTAGATTTGCGCTGCTGCATCTTCAAGATAGCACAGGAGCTTCTCCTGTTCTCACAGAGGACTGCAACCGTCCTGTACTTTTCTTCTCCAGGCAGATTGCATTAGTAATGTGTTGTCAATATAGCTTCAATAATTGGCCGTGTCAGGTGGGGGAGGTTTTAAAGACACCTATTACTGAACGCGATCTGACCCAAAAATCAATTACATATATATTGGTCGCGAAAGCATGCGTGTTAAATATACATTACATACAGTCCTGTCATTACGGGTTTTAACTGCCAGTATGTTAAACTCCTGAAGTGCTACATGACCTGTATACAGTATGGTATTATAATGGTTCAGCAATGGTTGGTTGTTATCAATTATCTATCCAGCCTTGAAGATTGCTGAAACATTATCGGTGTCACGTGACATTATTAATTGATAGTACAAGGCAAAGCAGAGGGTTGAGTAACTATGGTGCAGTACTCGACTCTATTGCAAACCAACACTTTCTTAATCCAGGGTTGCATTCTTGCAAATGTTGTATTTATCGTAAGGGACACACATTGCTGACCATACGTCTGTCAACCACGGTGACGGGAGAGAGAGGGTGATTTGACTACAAAACAGGAAAGAGAGACACCGTGTGCTGAACCCGATTCAGAGTTTGCTTGTTTTGAACCAATGCTGCTGAAGTAACTACAGCACTCCCAGAATTCCGTGGATTGCGTAGAAAAAATTCTTGCATATTTTAAAGAAACATCTGTCTGCTTCTCTGTTTTATTACAATACAGTGCCACTTATTCCTCAACATTATTTCAACACAGTTGCGTGTTGCCAACTATACTGCTTGGCGGTTAATATGTAACGTTTAAAAACATTGACAGAAACTGAAACCTCCGTATTGTAAAAATACTAAGCAAGCCATTGCCTTCTCGTTTTAGGGAGGGCCGGTTAACCCTGAACTACAGTGGAAGCCCGACAAAAAAATAAACTCTGGGCAGCAAATTTGTCACATTTCACATTAATTGATGTTATTGATAGCCCAAAGGAATAGATGATTACCCCAACAGAACCAGTCACGAGGGGTGGGTCTCTAACTTAAGGATAAACTAGCCTTTTTCAGCAATGACGGCCTGCGTGTGAGCAGTAAATTCTGACACTGTATATTACACCACCCATTGTACTGGCATATGCGCAAATGGCATAATTTAGGCCATATAGTACCCCAATGATATGGCAATGTTCGCTATGCGGTATTACTGTTGGAAATTCTTGCCGTTTTGGTCTCGATTTATGAATTGAGAATTATTCATTTTTGACATAAATACGGTGGTGCGGTGGCAGCTTGCACGGGGCAATGTTCAGCGTGCTGCATTTGGACTCTAGAGAGGTCACCAGTTCAAACTCGATCTCCCGGCTGAACGATGGGAAAGTTGATTCCAATTCATCCCGCTTTAAGTTACGCCGACAAGTCGCGTGTGGTGGGGATAAAGTGTGCATACTTGCACCCTTCTCCCAAGACGTTTTTGACCCAGCGTGGAAGAGTAGGCCAAAACACCCGCTAGAGGGACTCTCTCTGTGTAGGTGAACGCTACGCAGAAGAGTGCTTATTTAAACATTATCTATGTACAGTGTACGGTACTAATCGGTGGTTTGATTTTAAAACGTGTGAGTTTGAGTATCATATTGAAACCCTTCATGTGCAACATTACACGTGTAAGGAACAGCACGGTTGCTGCTGAAGAACGTGTACCCACACGCAGTGCGGTGCTTTGCGGTGTAAGTGCTTGTAGCTGCACTGTTGTTCAGGGCGGCTGTTGGCGGATAGGAAAATGTTGCCAATGAGAGGAGTTACATGATTCCATCGTCCACGAAATAACTCTTACGTAAGAAAATATTCTCAAACAATTTGATAGATTTGCCCGCACAGATCCTCTCATCCAGTGGCTCTTAACCCGGGGTAGGAGACATGGCCGAATTTGTTCTAGAAGGTAAATTATTGAAAACTAAAATTAAGCACGGTGGCACGTAAGTGCACCAACTTTGTTTATTCAAACCCTCATGAATGTATTAACATACATTTGTTTTACTATTGAGAACCAAATGGGTGCAAGGCTGCAGTAAAGGTTAAGAACCACTTCCATGGGCAATCTCAGTCTATGGGCAGTGTGAGTCTATGGGCAGTGTGAGTCCATGGGCAGTGTGAGTCTATGGGCAGTGTTGAGTCTATGGGCAGTGTTAGTCTATGGGCAGTGTTAGTCTATGGGCAGTGTCAGTCTATGGGCAGTGTGAGTCTATGGGCAGTGTTAGTCTATGGGCAGTGTCAGTCTATGGGCAGTGTGAGTCTATGGGCAGTGTGAGTCTATGGGCAGTGTTAGTCTATGGGCAGTGTGAGTCTATGGGCAGTGTAAGTCTATGGGCAGTGTCAGTCTATGGACAGTGTGAGTCTATGGGCAGTGTGAGTCTATGGGCAGTGTCAGTCTATGGGCAGTGTGAGTCTATGGGCAGTGTGAGTCTATGGGCAGTGTCAGTCTATGGGCAGTGTGAGTCTATGGGCAGTGTGAGTCTATGGGCAGTGTGAGTCTATGGGCAGTGTCAGTCTATGGGCAGTGTGAGTCTATGGGCAGTGTGAGTCTATGGGCAGTGTTAGTCTATGGGCAGTGTTGAGTCTATGGGCAGTGTGAGTCTATGGGCAGTATCAGTCTATGGGCAATGTGAGTCTATGGGCAGTGTGAGTCTATGGGCAGTGTGAGTCTATGGGCAGTGTGAGTCTTTGGGCAGTGTGAGTCTATGGGCAGTGTGAGTCTATGGGCAGTGTGAGTCTATGGGCAGTGTTGAGTCTATGGGCAGTGAGAGTCTATGGGCAGTGTGAGTCTATTGGCAGTGTGAGTCTATGGGCAGTGTGAGTCTTTGGGCAGTGTGAGTCTATGGGCAGTGTGAGTCTATGGGCAGTGTGAGTCTATGGGCAGTGTTGAGTCTATGGGCAGTGAGAGTCTATGGGCAGTGTGAGTCTATTGGCAGTGTTAGTCTATGGGCAGTGTGAGTCTATGGACAGTGTGAGTCTATGGGCAGTGTGAGTCTATGGGCAGTGTCAGTCTATGGGCAGTGTGAGTCTATGGGCAGTGTGAGTCTATGGGCAGTGTTGAGTCTATGGGCAGTGAGAGTCTATGGGCAGTGTGAGTCTATTGGCAGTGTTAGTCTATGGGCAGTGTGAGTCTATGGACAGTGTGAGTCTATGGGCAGTGTGAGTCTATGGGCAGTGTCAGTCTATGGGCAGTGTGAGTCTATGGGCAGTGTGAGTCTATGGGCAGTGTCAGTCTATGGGCAGTGTGAGTCTATGGGCAGTGTGAGTCTATGGGCAGTGTGAGTCTATGGGCAGTGTCAGTCTATGGGCAGTGTGAGTCTATGGGCAGTGTGAGTCTATGGGCAGTGTTAGTCTATGGGCAGTGTTGAGTCTATGGGCAGTGTGAGTCTATGGGCAGTATCAGTCTATGGGCAATGTGAGTCTATGTGCAGTGTGAGTCTATGGGCAGTGTGAGTCTATGGGCAGTGTTAGTCTATGGGCAGTGTGAGTCTTTGGGCAGTGTGAGTCTATGGGCAGTGTGAGTCTATGGGCAGTGTGAGTCTATGGGCAGTGTTGAGTCTATGGGCAGTGAGAGTCTATGGGCAGTGTGAGTCTATTGGCAGTGTTAGTCTATGGGCAGTGTGAGTCTATGGACAGTGTGAGTCTATGGGCAGTGTGAGTCTATGGGCAGTGTCAGTCTATGGGCAGTGTGAGTCTATGGACAGTGTGAGTCTATGGGCAGTGTGAGTCTATGGGCAGTGTAAGTCTATGGGCAGTGTGAGTCTATGGACAGTGTGAGTCTATGGGCAGTGTGAGTCTATGGACAGTGTGAGTCTATGGGCAGTGTGAGTATATGGGCAGTGTGAGTCTATGGGCAGTGTCAGTCTATGGGCAGTGTGAGTCTATGGGCAGTGTGAGTCTATGGGCAGTGTGAGTCTATGGGCAGTGTTAGTCTATGGGCAGTGTTGAGTCTATGGGCAGTGTGAGTCTATGGGCAGTGTCAGTCTATGGGAAGTGTGAGTCTATGGGCAGTGTGAGTCTATGGGCAGTGTGAGTCTATGGGCAGTGTTAGTCTATGGGCAGTGTGGGTCTTTGGGCAGTGTGAGTCTATGGGCAGTGTGAGTCTATGGGCAGTGTTGAGTCTATGGGCAGTGTTGAGTCTATGGGCAGTGAGAGTCTATGGGCAGTGTGAGTCTATGGGCAGTGTTAGTCTATGGGCAGTGTCAGTCTATGGGCAGTGTTGAGTCTATGGGCAGTGAGAGTCTATGGGCAGTGAGAGTCTATGGGCAGTGTCAGTCTATGGACAATGTTGAGTCTATGGGCAGTGTGAGTCTATGGGTAGTGTTGAGTCTATGGGTAGTGTGAGTCTATGGGCAGTGTGAGTCTATGGGCAGTGTGAGTCGAAAGGCAGTGTGATTCTATGGGCAGTGTGAGTCTATAGGCAGTGTCAGTCTATAGGCAGTGAGGGTCTATGGCAGTGGTTCTTCTTAACCTGGGGTTCACGCACCTCCTGGGAGTGCGATATTCCCTTTCTGGTTGTGTGCGAGACATAGCCAGATATTTTTTTCGAAGGTAAATCATCGAAAATGCAAAATAACCACAACCACTTTGTTTAATCAAGCCCTGTGTTTTCATGAACATTATATTTTAAAAAAATGTAACGACTGAGAACCAATGCTGCGGTAAAGGTTAAGAACCACTGCTCTCATTCATGGCGGGGGTGGGGTGCGGGATGATGGACAGCAGGTTAGATGAATTTAGCGGCCGTTTGCAATCCCCTTTTTGGACGAAGCCTCTCTGATCCACAGGTAAACGAGGAATGCTACGATAAGCTTGCCATGCGACTCCTCGTTGTCGCAAGGAAAGCACAGACACAGACACAAATATAAATACTGTACAGTGGCCTGCAGCCAACCACGTTCAGGCTACTCCTTTTATCCACAACAGCAACAACAATACGCAAGAGGAATGTTCACAAATCGAATTGGGGGACGGCGGATGAAAACGGATTCCAAGGAAAATGGGTCGTGCGGTTTAAGATGACTTTTGGCTGTACATTCGCAGTAGTCAAAACATCGCGAGTGATGTTCGTCACAACTTTGGAATCTTCAGCAGCCTTCGTTCAGCTGGTGTGCATGACATCAAAGAAACAGCTTTTTTTTTGCTTCAGAAAAGCTGTTTGAGAAGTGTGTACTCACAGGGAATGGCCATTGAACTTTCAGAGGCCGTATCGCCGAGGTCACAAGATGCAACGGTTGATAGATTGCAGTTGTTAAATTTGTGCACGCGGATGTCAGTTGAGAGCATTATGAGTCCCCAAAGCTTAGATTTGAGAATTGCCCGAAAATATCTCGCAAAAGGCTATCAGCTCAACTAAATGGACAGATAAATTGCGTTCGTGTAAATGTCACCCTTTTGTACCTTTTTCTATTTTCGAAAAAATCATCTCCCATTTGGAATGTTTAATCTATCGCTCACCTGCAGATCCGCAGCCAAAGGAGACAATCTACATAATACTCTTACAGTAACCGGCACATGCTTGTTAATCATGAACAGAACTCATGCAGGCTACCATTATGAAAAGATTGAGGCAACATCATTTTGGAACATTAAGATAACGATCAGGAAGCCGATAGATCTTTGTGATAATTTGGTGAAATTATTCGAAAGGATTCCGTATTTGCTTGCAGTCGCCTAAATCAAATGCCACAATACCAAAAGGGTTCGGTTAAATTAAACTTTGCTCATTTGTGGAATGGGCCAAGCATTGTGGGTGCTGTTACCGGAATGATTTATAGCTTCCAACGCGATCCATATGCAATCTGTTATCAACCTCCAGCACAGGCATTCAGAGGTAACAAATAATTGAGAATAAAAATAAATCCATACCGCACCGTGTTATCTGAATGCTGCATAATAGCACCATTACGCGGACCGTGCTAATTAATCCAATAATTTTCGATGGGCGCAGGTGCAGTGTGACACAAAAGCATTCAACAGATATGGTTTTAAGGAAACAACCGCGCATAATGTTGCACGGTAATGCGTGCACATGGCCACATTCGTCGGTAAAGTGTTCGGAGGTAACATTGGAGATACATTTGGCCATCACCCCAGTGGAGCGTCTGCGGTGTGATGGTTAGCGCACGGACTTGCACTCCGAGGTCGCAGGTTCGATCTCCTGGCGCATCAGTTGAGAACTGGGTTGAGCTTCTTCACCCAGCGGTGGACAAAGGGGGTCATAAGTGGGTGCTCCCATCTCTTCCAAGACGTCTGGTCAGCGTGGAAGATTAGGCCAAATACTCTCCAGGGGGCTTTCTAGAACTCTCTCTAGTTGAGGCCTTGCCATCAAGAATAACGCACGCAAGCATGGAAAATAAGAATAGGTTTTAGCCTTTCTGGCAATAAAACGAGATGTTCACACACCAAATAGATACATTTTGCAAGGAATCAAATCTGCTTTAACCACGCGTACTTGCGGTGAACATGCAAAGAAACAAACAGGTCCCATGATACAAGCAAGCAATTTCAGGACTGTGCCCCCTTTTTTTACCTTTTAACTTATTTAGCCATCAGAGACCGGTGGACTGTGGCAGGGGTATTGCGAGCAACGTTTGAACATTTTGCTCATGGCAGCGAGCGAGCACACACTTACG
Organism: Lampetra planeri; assembly: GCF_965212315.1. Taxonomy (NCBI): domain Eukaryota; kingdom Metazoa; phylum Chordata; class Hyperoartia; order Petromyzontiformes; family Petromyzontidae; genus Lampetra; species Lampetra planeri. The sequence continues at coordinate 6,475,769 of NC_136141.1, forward strand.
TATGTGCTTGAACTTCTTTCACACCGGACGCAGCCAACTGTGCCAATCACACATTGACATACAGGCTGCAATCTTTGATGCGACACACGGGAACGAAAATTTCGGTCCTTTTCAATATCGCGATCGCAGCGATCATCTCACGTGTGTTCCAAACGGCCTTGAACTGAAATGATAGCTTTCAACAAACTTTGCAGTAGAGTGTGCGTACAGCGGATTTTTATCTTCTTTGAACCTGCCATTCGTGCCTTTCAAGGGACCCACTGACGTAGGCACACTCAGAGCGAGAATGGAATCCTGATGAGCGTGGGCCACGCTTCACCACCTCGGTCTCCCGTGTTGCATCTTTGGCACACTCAACAGTTTCGTGTCTACGGTTCCAACATCTGATTGAGGCGTGATCCCTCCGTGGTGATTGCTGTGGGGTTAATGGAAATTGCTTTGTTGTCTCGTTTGATACAGATGATGCTTCGGTACGCTCCTGTGCAGAAAGTGGACCCGAATTGGCAGCAAATGGAATCGTGACCGCATCTGATGAGCCTGAAATTGTTTTTTTTGGTTGCTGCTTTTTTTTTGCAGTGTTCTGGCTACGATAAAGTATACGCCTCTGAGTCCCTCTCAAAAGGTATCTTCCCAGGTGGAAATCACCCTCGTGTGACTCTCACAGTGCTGTTTTCAAGGCTCTGTAATGCATTAGCTCTGTCCCATCTTGTCTTTCTGTTCTTCTGTAACAGGGGGTGGGGTTGAAGAATGCACAGCACCTACTACACACAATGACACCTTTAGACAACCCAGTGGCATTGATTTCAAGTGCACGTCAACGTTTATATCCTGCACACGTTGTAACCCCCTAATTCTAACTTCAAATCTCGCTTATTGGCACGCATCCCAAAGCCAGTGTACATGTACTGCAGTGACCAATGCTCTTCGTCGTTACGTTAAAACAAATTGGAAGGTTTTAATGTCTTGCCCAAATAAGTATCCAGGTTGCTGTGCTCATGGTGGCTGAGCCAGCGGTGGAAATTCCACATTCTTATGGCACGGTGGGCAAGATGATCAATAGGACAACCAGTCGTTAACGTTCTCAACACACTGCGGCACAAGTTTAAACATAGTAATAGGACATTTCGATTTAAAGCTTTCGTGACTGCAGGGATTCATATTCTTGGTTCTTTCGGTAAAGTCACGTAGAAGGGAAATAATAAAATAATAAAAAGATAAAACAATACAATTATTATTTTATTATTTTCCTTCTACGTGACTTTACCGAAAGAACCAAGAATATAGTAATAGGAAGGCTTAGAAATGCATAACCTACATCGTACAGCGTCACACAGTGGGCTGTACAAGTGCAAACTTTAATCCTGTAAAAGGAGTCAGAATCTTGTTAAGCGTGGAGGAAATTTTTTTGGAGGGCCAAATTATTTATTTTTTTAGCTTATAAGGAAATACCTTCAGAAACATTACTGTACAGAGGGCCACGTGTCTCTTTTAAGGTCTTGATACAGTCAAGGTGCAGCCCTGACACTGCTCCAGAGAGGGGCCCCCTTTACACGGGTATTTGGCCTACTCTTCCACGCTACCCCGGGGGCATCTTGGACGAGGTGGAAGTGCCCACACTTTACCCCACCCATTTACTTTGTACAGTGCTGGTGGGTGGACAGAGGCAGTGGAGCAGTTGAAATGAAACTTTCACAGTTACTGAAACTGCCTCGCCTGGAGATTGAGTCGAACTTGCACACCCCCCCCCCCCCCGAGACTGCAAGTGCAGTGTTGCTATCCCCGCCCTATTGGTAATGCACAGGATGGTCCAGATGTCTTGTGACCCCCCCCCCCACCCATTTAATTCCCTGCAAAACGTAATATTTTTTTAAGTAAGGGTTATTTAGAGCAGAAATTAATATGTAAAAGGGAGAAAAAAAATTCGGGGTTAATTAATTTGGGGGGGGGGGGGGTCACAAGACATCTGGGCCACCGTGTACAGTAGTACTCCTGGGTTCTGAAACTAATGCTTCGCCTTTTTCTCAGTTGTCATGTATGTACTGCATACTTGAGCCTCTTCCTTTAATATTTCTGTAACCTGCATCAGAACTGCGTGTTTTTCACCACATTACGGTCGTCGGATAATAATTTCAATATTTTTCTTGTAATGCTGCGTTTAAAAAAAAACTCTTGCACGTTTTCCATTGGAAATAGCATTCAGTACCTGGCAGTATTTCGTGTTTTCCAGTTGCAAAGACGTGAAACTCGGCTATATACGGGGGGGGGGGGCTTCAACCAGCAGTGGATGATCATGGCTGATGACAATGATGCAGAAACCCCTCTTTATTAATTACCCCACCACACATACACACAATACACAGGGATACTGCCACGTGATCTCATAGTGCGGGTGCTACTGCAACATGTCATCACAATGGTCATTTGACAGCCTCTGTCAATCCACTGCTGGATAAAGGCCCTCCCCATGCCATATCAATCTGTCGGGGCTGTTTCACGAAACTTCACCACGCTGGTCAGTGCGGGTTGAAGGAGAGAGAGAGACGAGGGTGGGTGGGAGAGACGTGGGTGGGTGGGTGGGAGAGACGTGGGTGGGTGGGTGCGAGAGACGTGGGTGGGTGGGTGGGAGAGACGTGGGTTGGTGGGTGGGTGGGAGAGACGTGGGTTGGTGGGTGGGTGGGAGAGACGTGGGTGGGTGGGTGGGTGCGAGAGACGTGGGTGGGTGGGTGGGAGAGACGTGGGTGGGTGGGTGCGAGAGACGTGGGTGGGTGGGTGGGAGAGACGTGGGTGGGTGGGTGGGAGAGACGTGGGTGGGAGAGACGTGGGTGGGTGGGTGCGAGAGACGTGGGTGGGTGGGTGGGAAGGACGTGGGTGGGTGGGTGCGAGAGACATGGGTGGGTGGGTGGGAGAGACGTGGGTGGGTGGGTGGGTGCGAGAGACGTGGGTGGGTGGGAGAGACGTGGGTGGGTGGGTGCGAGAGACGTGGGTGGGTGGGTGGGAGAGACGTGGGTGGGTGGGTGGGTGCGAGAGACGTGGGTGGGTGGGTGCGAGAGACGTGGGTGGGTGGGTGCGAGAGACGTGGGTGGGTGGGTGGGTGCGAGAGACGTGGGTGGGTGGGTGGGAGAGACGTGGGTGGGTGGGTGCGAGAGACGTGGGTGGGTGGGTGCGAGAGACGTGGGTGGGTGGGTGGGAGAGACGTGGGTGGGTGGGTGCGAGAGACGTGGGTGGGTGGGTGGGTGCGAGAGACGTGGGTGGGTGGGTGGGAGAGACGTGGGTGGGTGGGAGAGACGTGGGTGGGTGGGTGCGAGAGACGTGGGTGGGTGGGTGGGAGAGACGTGGGTGGGTGGGTGGGAGAGACGTGGGTGGGTGGGTGGGTGCGAGAGACGTGGGTGGGTGGGTGGGTGCGAGAGACGTGGGTGGGTGGGTGGGTGGGTGGGAGAGACGTGGGTGGGTGGGTGGGTGGGAGAGACGTGGGTGGGTGGGAGAGACGTGGGTGGGTGGGTGGGAGAGACGTGGGTGGGTGGGTGCGAGAGACGTGGGTGGGTGGGTGGGAGAGACGTGGGTGGGAGAGACGTGGGTGGGTGGGTGGGTGGGAGAGACGTGGGTGGGTGGGTGGGAGAGAGAGACGTGGGTGGGTGGGTGGGAGAGACGTGGGTGGGTGGGTGCGAGAGACGGCCACAACTGTTGCGGATATCGCTCGCCACTGATGTCAGCCGTGGCTGGGAATCAAACACGGGTTTGATGGGTTCGTAATAACAGTGCGTTCAATCATCCGAGCTCCGGAACGAATACGTGACTTAGGTGAGTGGGGCAAATTCTTCATTGGCAGGGAAGCTAGGTGATAATTCAGAGGGCGGTGTAATCCCTTAATCTGGCTTCATTTGAGAAAGGGCTGGGGGGGGGCACTCATGAGAGTCAAACGGTAGACTCACCTACAGTAACAAAGCTTTTTTTTCCAAAGTTGGGTTCTTGCCTATATATTAGAAACCGCCACTGGGTGGGTTAACTGTTGCATATATATTTGGACGGAATGTGGGTAAACAGGAAGAGAGACTGCCAGGCTTGCGGCGGCGGTGTTGGTGGCGGCCGTGGTTGGCGAGGGGGGGGGGAGTTGTGGGTGAACGGGTGGAAGCGTGGGGTGGATGCGTGGGTGAACGGGTGGAAGCGTGGGGTGGATGCGTGGGTGAACGGGTGGATGCGTGGGTGAACGGGTGGAAGCGTGGGGTGGATGCGTGGATGAACGGGTGGATGCGTGGGTGAACGGGTGGAAGCGTGGGGTGGATGCGTGGATGCGTGGGTGAACGGGTGAATGCGTGGGTGGATGCGTGGATGAACGGGTAGATGCGTGGGTGAACGGGTGGAAGCGTGGGTGGATGCGTGGGTGAACGGGTGAATGCGTGGTTGAACGGGTGGAAGCGTGGGGTGGATGCGTGGGTGAACGGGTGGATGCGTGGTTGAACTGGTGGATGTGTGGGTGGGTGGGTGGATGTGTGGTAGATGGGGGGGGGAGGAAGTAAAGTTCATCTGCAAGTTGTGGCCAAGTTTTTTTTCCCCGATTGAGGCTCAAGGCCCCTCCTCCCCCCCACCAACTCTAAACCCGTGCCAATTTGGCGGCGGGAAGACACCGCCGATGACGCACTCGACGCGTATTTGCGAACTATGAAGTGGAGGAGGCTTCAGCATACGGCACCAGCGAGAGAAAATTGCCTCCCCAAATCTCACGCAGTTTGTGAGATGTCTCCTTTGAAATATATCTCTCTCTCTCTTTGTAATTGTTCACAATGTCAACTGCTCCTACGTGCCAAAAGCTCAAAACGTTGAGCACATTTAATAATATGCGAGCAAGCAGCTTAGTGTGGGTTCGTGGTTGCCAATTGAATCATCACTGTACAGATTTAGGGGCCAGCCAAACAGCGTGGCTTTATTCCTTTTGAAAGGAAGTGCACTCAGTTCAACTTACTGTATATATTGCCTTTAGCAGACAACGCGTACACATGCGGGGACTAACAATACTGGTGCTAGAATAATTATTAACGTCAAAAAGTGAGTCATTTCCTAACTCAAATAAGCATTGTGATGAGGTGGTCATCTTGTGTATAAGTACCTGATCCAGTTTAACACTTAGTCGTAGGAGGCTTTCGCGACCAGTATTATTCATAATAGAGGTGTTTTTTTTGGGTCAGATCACGTAAACTTTATTGTGTCGTTAAACCCGCCACCACCGAACACAGCCAATTAGTAATGTTTGTCACGTAAACAAAACGTGCACATTTGCCACTAGTGGGTTTACTTAATTGTCTGTGGCGGGTTTAACGACACATTTATATTTACTCGATATAACCCAAAAAGAAAACCTCTTATGGATACCTGAACGAGTGAGGAGAATTCGACCTTCCTTTGGCAGATGCAAGAACACCCACTGTTGACTTGTTCACCCACTGTTGACTTGTTCACCCACTGTTGACTTGTTCACCCACTGTTGACTTGTTCACCCACTGTTGACTTGTTCACCCACTGTTGACTTGTTTCTCGTTTATTTTGTCAACCCCGGAGGAATGATGGGCGGAATCAAGCCCTCGACGAGACAATCGTAAGGTTGCGAAACTTACAACTGCGAGACACATGACAGTAGATGTATTTATTCAACCGCATGGTATGAATACAGGAGAACGCTAAAATATACAGCAGAACACTAATCCGCAATGAAAGAAACATCCGGGATCGCTGATTTACCAGCGGTTCGCGACTGCTCTCGTAATCGGTGGGAGTGGAGATCCCGAAATCCGTGAAAAATTCTCAGTTCTATGGATCTCTTCCACATGTAATCCACGGCGCGTCTGAAAACGAGCTTGTGGAGCATTGAAATTGCACACTGCTGGTTCCTCTCGAAATCCGCGGCACACCGCGACAAGATTGAACATGCACCGCGGTCCACAGCAGTGCGTTCCACAGTGGTGCGTAGGAGTGGGGCTGATCCAACGGAGAGCGACAGAGAGACAAAAGAGGCTGCAGAGGGGAAAAAGGTGGATATACAGGAGGCAAAAGCAGAAGTAGGTTTTTTTTTGGCAGTGTTTTTTCGTTTACGTCCCACACACTAGCCGTGCTGACATGATTTAATAAGTGAAAAAATATTCGTGGCATTTCTTTACTTGGATGTGAAGTCACGTACCACGCTTCCCATGTAATCTGCAATGTTTTTGTGGATCAATTTAGTCGCGTGGTTAATTGCTCCCATAATACGTGGCAGACTGCACTCGCGTGAATTGTACACGAATTCTCGGTATAACCTCTGCAGATTACAGGATTGGCAAGCCGGTCCCCTCCATATCAATGCGGATTATTGGAGTTCTGCTTTATCAACACATCCAGTATTGTACTGTCATGAACGTGTAAAGTCTCCAGCCTTTAGCAGGAATGCATCATTGGATATCAATGGCAAACTCGCACATAAATTAAAAGCCCACGGGTATTGATTGAGGCCACTTGTCTAATCAATACTATGGTGGGGTTTCAGAACTCGTTAAATGCTCTCATGATTCTACTGCATTGAATGAATCAATACATCAATTTATGAACCACCAACCCGCAGAACACGACAAACAACCGCGCAGATAAATATTCTGGAGTAGTCGTAGTAAAAGGTGCAGCCCAGAAAATTGATTGCTACCGCCAATGCTGACGGAAGCTGTAGCGACCCCCTTCTAGGTGGTATTTGGCCTCCTCTTCCACGTTGGTTGGGAGAAGTCACGCTTTACCCCACTACACGGAGACTTGCCGACCGACTGTGATGGAAGCGCTTATACTGCTGGGTAGACTTGATACGGTGGGAATAAAAAAAGTGCATTGTATAAACTGCTGTACCGGGAGATAAACTGAACTGTTTTTATTTTACCAGGTAAGGTCCACTGAGCCATATAGTTATCTTCCAGAAGCGACCTGGCCACAAATGATAGCGCAAAGAAGTTATTTATCGCATGGAAATTTATAGTAACCAAATACTCAAAACGTTTCTAAATGTGGAGGGAAAACCAGAGGACCTGGAAAAAAAATCCACGTGACCACGGGGATAACATGCAAACTCCAAATATACAGGCGTCAGGGCAGGTGGTAGTCAGCTCTATGATTTCCCTCTAATCCGCAGGAAATCGTGAATAATTTGCAGAATTTTCGTGCCAAATTTGATCTCACCCTCAAATCTCTGCAAGTGAAGTAATGTTATGGTGCCTCCTAATCTCCTGCGTCTGCAGCATCCCAGTCACATTGAAAGCTCTCGCCATCCCCCATGCTGATATCATAATAATAATGATCATCATTTACATTTGAAAGGCGCATTTACGTAGACTCCAACGTGCGATTGCATTTATCTGCGGGCCCTGCAAATAGGCAACGATGCAGCCCTCCAATTACAAGGCTTTGTTCATGCTCCTGCTGGCAGAACGTCATTAAACATGAATCCTGGAGGTAACGGGATGAGACCGCTTTTTGGAAGCGCCTCCTACGTGCTGAACATTTAACAGATAAGAGGAAGAATGGGCCCTCGGGATTACAAACGTTTTTACCCATACTGTACATCGTTTGCCTCGGATAATAGGGGGTTGCAGATAAGAGGAGTTACACTGTACTGGCAATTCCAACAATCCATCTGAGATAACGGATTCAAATTCGGCCAAATTCGGTTTCAGACTCTGAGGCACGGCTCAAAATCGGATTTAACCCTGATGGATTTGTCCCATCACGGCTGTGTGTTGTATTGTAAACTGATTGCCAGTTCCACTGCCTATCTTTACACTTAAAATGTATGCTTTTGCTATAGCATACCGTAGATACAATTATATTCGCCTCAACGTAGGCGCTATATTCTGCTTCAAATGCAGTGCAACACAATTAAAGATCAAATCTATTTTGCTTTCCAGATTGAAATCTTTTTGCACACGGGTTGATTACAGAAAGTCACCCCCCCACCCCAACGGTGATTTTGCTCAAATCAACATTGCAACACACAGTGCTGTTTCGCACAGACATGTATAATTGCACGCAGATCAACATCTGCCTCCTACAATGGACGTCATATGGCTCTGTTGGCCACATGCAGAGTATTGCCTTGCAGCAGTTTCTTCCCCATATTCCCTGGCAAGTGTTTGGTGATTCACGATTTACATACTGTCGCCAAATTGAAAGACTCGAGATTAAAACGCAAAGTCTATCTATGCACTGGCAGTTTTTAATCGGGTAACATTGTATTAAATTAGCCCGTGTGAAGGTATGAGTGTATGTGTGTGTGTTGAACTTCGCACCGTATGTAGCCGATTGTGCTAATCGGCGGTACCGCCTAGCTTACTACATCTCAGGATTGTGAGAGGTGGCGGCAACTTTGGGAGGCCTTCATCCAGCAGTGGATTGACCATGGCCGATTATGATGATGAACATACAGTATTGCCTTTGGGCCATTGCTGTTTAAAGTTGGGCCAACACTGGCCACCGTGAGGATGCTGCGGTGGCGAGATGTTAACTACCTCGCCTGGTATGCAGGAGGTTGTGGGTTCAACTCCGACCCTTGACGCCTGCTGCTGTATATTTGGAGTTTGCAGTGTCTCTCTCTCTCCCCGTGGTCGTTTGGATTTTTCTCCGGGTCCTCCAGTTTTTCCCACCACATTTATAAACACGCGCTTCGAGTATTTGTCTGCTATACATTTCCAAACGATAAGCCACTTTGTTGGGCTATCATTCGTGGCCAGGTCGCTTCTTAAAAAAACGACTACTGCATACAGCTCAGTGGGCCTTATCTGATAAAATTTGAAGATGGTTTAGTTTAAATGTGATACCAAATGCAACCCGTGTAACCTAACAGTTTGTTTTTAATCACACGTGGCAAGGCAGCTCAGTGTGGCGCAATGCGAGTGAATGCAAGTTAAAATCGTGTTGTTGCTGTTCCGTGAATGACTTTGAAGCGCGTGTTTTCGAGGAGGAGGAGCAGTTGTGGTTTGCCAAAGACGTGCAGGGGGAGGTTATTTTGGCATTGAAGCTCCGAGAGGCAGTTCGTGATTCAATTCAGCATGGGCCTCGGTCACGCTAATCCTTCGCGGGAGGTGGACACCAACATCATCACACGTGGCAGACGTTGGTTGCCTTTGTTTTCATGTCTAAATAATTCTCCGCGCTTCAACGTATCGCAGCGCTTTGCGACGACGTACAGAAGTGTATTGTGAAGGCTTAAAATAAATGTTACGATTCATATCGATCCTCTGCTGGATTTTTGGGGTACACTGTTCGCGTCAATTTGCGTGTACAGGTGCCGTGTTTATACTCAAACGAGTTGAACTTTAATGTACTGTTAATGGCATTAAAGTGCTGTAGTTGTTTTAATTCACACGAACGTAGTCGTTTTAGTGCACGGTAATTTAGCAAGCGCGTGTTTAAGTACGGTACTGTCGTCCAGTGAAACTCTTCGGACCGTTGCTTATATGGGGGTGACACTGTGAATGTACCTCTGTTTATTGATGCGTTTTCCTCCTCTTCTTATCGGCACTCGAGTGGCATATAAGATCACGAATAGCCAACTTCCAGAAGACTGCTTCGAGGTCAATCGCGGTTTGGTCAAACCTGCGATATATACGATGAATTTGCCGCGTCCTCTAGATTTACCCCCCTCTTATCCTCCCAGATAGCACGAACGGTGGATGTGTGGATAATTAGGAATTTCCTTTTTGGGGAAGATATGGGAGGAGCGGGTGATGAGAAGGGCCAGACGAAAATACTTCCATTGCACTCCAGAAAGAATACGTGTTCCCTATATATATTTTCTTTGATCTAATTCGAAAAAACACTTTTCATAAATAAATATTTTAACTAAAATGGCTATTCATTTGGTGGAAATGGGACAGGCCGGTGTAATCAGCACTTCGAGAGATGGGCACGATTTGGCGGAAAAACCTGACAATTGCCTCTATGTAGGAGGTGTCACGAATTCCTTGCACCAGAAGCCGCTTTGCGTGAGAGTGAGCGGCAGGCATGCCGCCCGCTGCTCTCTGCGTTGCACGTTGAGTCGCACTCGGGCATTGATGTGGGACGTAATGGACCGCCTCATTCCCATGATGAACGATGGCACAAGGTGCACCGAAGACATTTTTTTTTGCCCACACCTCGGGACCCTGCGTATAGGGCAAGTCGTGACTGATATTTAACTATTAATATCACATGCTGCATTAATATTGAAGCCTCATTGTATATGTATTTCGTGCGTGGGTGTAAGGTGTCCAGAGTCCCGCCAGTAAGCGGTGGAGGCAACGATTTATTCTCACCGCCGCCTCGCTTTGCAAGAACGGAATTTTCCTCCTCCACGAAGTAAAATGCCCGAACTGTAAAAAACACACCTGTGGGTATCGACGCATTAGCACTGCTTAATTCGTACAATTATCTCAGAAATGCATAGTGCGCGCCGCGTCTCCAACGCGATGCGCAACGAACACAGTGACGCGTTGGCAAAAATAATAATCCCGTGCCTGACGAGGGAACAAATGATTTGCCGCAGGCCTCGAATAAGCCAGCGTCACCCTGATGATCAAAGCAAGCAAATGGGGGGTGGCACCCGTAGCATACTGATCGCTCTGACGCAGCAGTCAAATTCCATATTCCTATGGTCGGGAACTAGTCTATCGATTGGACAATTATTGTTTGCCTTCCACAAAGCGGTACTTTTTAAAAAATGTACTTACTAAAGATAGATGATGATCTGAGTTGACCCCCCCCCCACCCCTCACAATTGTGAGGTGGGCGTTCTAACCACAGTGCAAACCATCGTCTGTACACAGCCGTTCATGAATCTGCTGTGGTGTGTGTATCTTGTGCGCTGTTCTTCCATCCTAACGGATGTGCCTTGGCTTGTTCTCCTAGTTGAATGCACAAAGTAGGGCCTCCTCCGAAGCTAACTTGGCCTGAACTCGTGTTCTTCACGCCCCGACTTTTCCCCTTTCACAACTGTCACCATTTTTTCCCATCCCACACTGCGAAACAGTTTTCCTGTTGCACGCAGTTCTCGCAGCTAAAAACTGAAGTTCACCGGCAAATTCGTCCCATTTAGAATTTGCCAAAAAGAAAATTTGTACCGACAAGTAAATTTGTGGATAACATCATGGATAACAGGATTCCTCAGTGTGCGCCCCCCCCCACCCCCCACATCGACATGGATAACAGGAGTTCTACTGTTGTATTTTTGCGAAGACTTTGCCAGCCCAGTTTCAGAAATGCAGCGCAGCGTGACTTAATAAGAACCATCTGCTCACTGGGTGAACACTGGGGCTTAACTGGTAGCCAATGCACACCCATGTACATCACGTAAACACACAACTGGATAATGCAATGGTTAACGCGCGATACTTAAAAAACAGAGATCGCAAATTCGATCTCCCGGCGCGGCAGTTTGAACAATGGGAGATGCCTTTGGCTACCCGGCAGTTGAAATGGGTTCGCCGCAGTGTATGGGCAGGTCACACGCGGTGCACGTACAGGGGTGGGTCCTCCCACCGATTCCTGAAAGAGTAAACCACAAAACCCTCCAGAACGGCTCTCCAGAGCTCCCTCCATTGGATGCCCTTCTGGCAGCTCTGGCATCAGAAAACAACCACAGGCCTGCGCTTTCACCAGCTCAGGTACAGCAACAGCCCCACTCTCCAATAATCGGCAAATTGCCCTTTCTTCGCTGGTTGCCCTTGGTTACGTGGCTCCCGAAAACCGGCGTGATCGTTGATCCTAAAATCTATATATATAAAAGGGAAATTTGTGAATGTGTGTCTGTTCAAAATGTTTAGCATACTTCCCAATATGCAACAAACTTGAAATTTGGCATGTGGGTAGCTTCCAGACTGTACACAATGCAAAAAGTATAACAATAGACATTTATATTGTTTTTGGGGGGGTGGGCGCAATAATGAATATTATATTTTGCACGGCAAGTGAGCGGTGTCGTCACATTTGTGATGTCACTCGCATGCGGCAGCGTCACACAGTGTGCCTGCTGACGTCACGCACCCCCCCACCCTCCGCGTAGGCCGTGTATTAATCCAAGACAAGAATCCAAGTCTCGGGCGAAGCCGGGTAGTCAAGCTAGTCTGCAATAAACATGGAATTCTGGTTATCTCCTGGGAGTGGCTGAATTCTCCTGTAATCGGCAGCACACTGCCTCGGCGCATAATATTTTTGCGCGAATTAACAGGACCCTGCGGGGTGGGCTGGTAGGAATAATACTAATACCGGTACAGGGATATCGACCGCACATACACGTACACACGCACACACATACACACACACGCGCACACACGCACATACACGTACACACGCACACACATACACACACACGCGCACACACGCACATACACGTACACACGCACACACACACACACGCACACACACCGCACGCACACACACACACACGTACACACACATGCACGCACGCACACGCACACGTAATGAAGTTGTGTTGCTACGCTTCCAGTTCGCCGTGAATAACGATCCGAAGCCCAATAGCGCCCATTCATCACGCCGCTCGAGTGGGCCGGACACGCACACACGCACGCACACACACGCACACAGTCACACATATACACACACGCACGCACGCAAACACACACACACACGCGCATACACACGCACACACACACGCACACACATACACACGCACCTCTCACCTGCAAGGCAGCGGTCGCCGCTTCTCCTCCCACATGTCTCGTCGCGGCAGCTGTAACGATGGTGCAAGTTTGTTTTTATCATAAATTCCTCCTCCACCCCTCCCCGCCACTGTTCACCCACCAGAATAAATGAGTTCGCCCATAGTCAGTCGATCAAAAGTTTTGCCGTGAGGCGCCGGAAGCGACGGCCATCTTGTTTAATTCACAGATCGCAGGGGGAGCGGGCGGCCATCTGGTCGGACAGGGTCATGGCAAGTGTTTGCAGTAGGGGGCGATGTTGATACACGGACGGACGGACGGACGGACGATATAATCTATTGGTGGTCTGGTCCACTTCGTTCCTACCAGTAAGAGACGAACCTCCACGGCGCGCTGAGGATTGTGGGATCCGCAATATGGTCACCCCCCCCCCCCCCCCATATCACCGCAGATTATTGAAGTCCTGATGTGTTCTAGTGCAGTCTGTTTTCCGATAACGCGTGTTTTCATAACGCGAATTGGATATAACACGATGGATGCATTAGGGAACACGTTTTTTTTATAACGCAGATGCGAATGGGATATAACGCAATCGAGTGAACAGAACTACGTTGCACGAGTAGGTGGTTGTACGGCTTCCTCGGAGTAGCATCACACAAGGCGGGATGCTGCTGGATGCTTCTAGATTCTACCCACACGCATCAGTCTTTGTTCAACCTACATACGCATCTCACGTGTAATCGCGGGCTGTGCTTTCCCCTATATTATATAGAATTTATTATTAAGCATTTTTCCCATAATGCAGTGCTCTTCAGGAACGCAACTACCACGTTATAGGAGAACAGGCCGTACTGTAGACTGTGGTTAAATATGCAATACACGTAGTCTGATTTTAATTAGTAAAATTTCATGATTTTCTTGTATGTATAGGCATGATGCGGTATGACACAAAAAAAAAACTTAGCACCACTCACTGTCATGTAAAATAGTATTGACTGGGAAATAAAACTGCTTTTTGATGTACAATTGATCTCTAAACTTTTTATTGGAACGTTTGTTAAAGCTATGGTTAATGAAAGCAGCAATGATAATGGTATTTTCCACAACAGACAATTACTGTAATATTTAACTTGTCTAACTTTTATTTTGCGTTACATCCTCCGTGCTTATCGGCATACAAGTTACAGTTTTACACATTAAGGTAACTTTAAGAAAAAAGTCTTTACTATACTGTACAGTATTCATTCCTTTTCATCCCAGGGTCTAAAAGGAGGAAAATAATGTGTTAACATGTTAATCAGCTTATCAATTGCGTGGGGTTTCATGGTAGCCTGTTTGAAATCAGCATTCAATTGATTTCCATTTCAATTAAGGGGTACTGTGTTATGCTGTATACATTGTACAGATTAAAAAAACAACGTAAATGTACCATGAATAGTTTCCACCTATCCTGCTTTTCCCCGAAAGTCCTCTTCTTGACGTCACCAGTTATTTTCGTGAAAATTCGCAAATACAAAAAACACATATACATATACAGGCGACACGATAGCATTGACAAATAGTGCTCCCCTCCTCTGGCATTGTGAGATATTTTTCCTCGTGTGACACATCTCGACTTTTGTACCTCCAAAAGGTGCCATCGAAGGTTGTTGCAACGCCAATTTTTTTTAAAACCCACTGGAAATGTTATTCATTCATTCATTTCGCCACGGAACGCTGTGATACTTGAGCTTGCCACCCTTAAATGGCATCTGTGGGCTAAATGCACCGATAAGGGAATGTTGAAATCGTGTGCGAATTTCTCGGGGGCGCCACCTGCAAGGCATTTTGGGTGCATCGCACCGCGGTCATTGTAGGTTGCTTTGTTGTTGTTGTATTTTACAGAAGGCGTCTTCAATGGGGGCCACCGCCTTGGATGTGGCAGAGACGCTTTAGCGTCCTGTGGACCTGGGGGTGGGGGGGGAGCGTTATACTGGATAGCTATCCGGCGACAGGCAAAGGGTGCATGTGTGCTCCCTTTAACCGACCCACGCCGACCAGCGTGGTGAAGTATGGTCAGAATGTGACGGCACAAGGTTGCGTTTGTTTCTTAAGCGCGCATCTCCACGCTGCTGCTGCTGTTGCTTATGAAGCTCAGCTGTGGATGTGGTGCTGTATCACAAAGGAATCCCTTATCTGTTCCCTATTTATTTATCTTTGCTATGCTTAATGAAGATTTCATCTTGGCCGGTCCCCCCCCCCCCCCCGAGGCTGCCTCTGACCTTCACAGTTCAGGTCCGCTGGGAGGGGGAGATGAGAGAAGCACAATAAATCATTGGTCTGAGCAAACATGTGTTGGGCATTATCTAATTGAGGCAGAATTGTGTGCTTTGGCAACGTTTAGACGCACATCTGCATGATTAAGGTGCAGCGATCCCGTGTAGATCATTGCGATGACGTGCACGGGTTACTAAGTCATCGGAATATTATTTACATTTTTTCTCGAGACACGATCCTTGCCCCCTGCTTTGATGTTTCTTAATGTAGCTGCTGACATATGTACAGTGTTTCCTCTTGATTAATACGTACTTGTACTTTTGCACGGCATTCAAAGTGCGTACGTGCATATTTCGAGACTTCAAATGAAGCTCATAATAACATCCCCATAATAGAAGGGTAGGAGTGTTGCCAATTGCAGGGCTACCGTTAAATTATTCTAATTTACAGGAATAAGTGTATGGCATAACAATGCATTCTGCCGGAACAAATTTCCATTCGTGAATGTCATTGGGAGTCATTTGCACACATTATCCTGACAGCCATGATACCATTCATTACACCCAATCGTCACTCTGATGATACGGCTCGCAATGTGGTAAACACGGTGCTACCATCCAGTTTCTTTTTTTTCTTCCAATACCATTACCCATAATCTCAATTAACTTTCATATTCACACGGTACTTGCACTGTATCCGAACATGCGTAATGTTAAGCTGATGGGAAATAATGCACCGTCATCAGATTATTACGACGGGCATTTAAAAACGGCGAGGCTATAACTGGTAAATAATAATGTGTAACCGCAGCCTGACACGTGAGCTGGCAGTCCGACTCTGAATTTTTTTCTTGAAATTATTATTCACAGGCTCCGGCAAAATTTCTTTTTTTTTAGCCTGTTGGTGTGGGCTTGATTTATTGAGCTGGTCGAGGGAAGGCACTCACGCTCACATTCACGTTCTTTCCCAAACCGTACGAGGCATGGCTTGTGCGCGAGCGTGGAGACTCTTGACCCCAACGTCTTGGGTTCGGCGTCAGCCGGCCCTTTGTGTGTTTTTTTCTGCACAACCGTCGAGTGTAAGTGACACAGAAGCGCACGTTAACTCGCGTAGATCCGACACTGTTTTAAATCAGCACGTCATAGGCGCGTCCGTGTGCACAGCAACACAAGAGGCACAGGCAGTGGCATCTTCTCGATGGAGTATTCCCGCATCTCCGATTAGCACGGTTGGCTACGTACGGTGCGAAAGAAGTTCAACGTACATCAGAATCATTTATATATACTGGAGGATCCGATGAGCTATAAAGCTCTTTTTTTACAGATGTCCAGTCGAGGCGGGTCAGAACGTTACAAGTAGAAACAACATTTGGAGGGCGACGTACAGGAGAGGTAAATAAATCACTTTAAAAACGATACGAATAAAACTGAACTATTTTAACTCACCAGGTAAAGCCTATTGAGGCATTAACTTATTTTTCAGAAGCGACTTGGCCGCAAATGATAGCTCAACTTATTTTTCAGAAGCGACTTGGCCGCAAATGATAGCTTATCACGTGGAAATGTATAGCAACCGAATAATCTAAATACATATTCATTGTCTGGGGGCCCCCTCAAAGCGGAATCTCTTCAATAGGCATACCCACTCATGTGGCCATGTCATTGCGGTAATACACACAGACATATGCAAGGCGAATGCATTACGTATTATGCTTTACGCACACTAGTACTCGAACACGCCACACACGTGTGATGCTCTCATGCGTGAAGCTAAGGTGCCGTCAGCATTGTCTGGGAAGTGTCAGTTACCACATTCTACAGGAGTTGGTAAATGTGGCTCTTGCGAAGGAGCCTTTCGTATTATGCCGCACCGCGCAGAGATGGCATTCACAGAGCCTTTGTGCTGCCATTTTCCGCGCTTCTGGCGATGATTTGTCCATTAATAGATGCTAACACCCGCCCACACTATGCTCAGCTGGCTGATGCTTTTTTCCCCATCAAGAGGGTACTAGAACACTGGAGTGGCTGGCTCATTGATGGGGCTGGCAGTTCCATTGAGAGTGTCCGGACAGCTCTACGTGAGATGCCCGGCGACCCTGATGCGGGACATTGCTTTTTGCCGATGCAGAGAAAATGTCTCAAAGGCTGCAATCGGTTCATCGATGCCGCTGATGGAACAAAGTGCAGTCAGAGACCTCGTGCTGATCAAGAGAGCACTGGGGGGGGGGCGGGGGGGCCATGGTGGAGCAAGGACATCCAAGCCATCCGTTGATATCGATACTTAAGCTCACGATACATGAACGGATCGATGTTGTGCGACAGCCGTGTTTTCTATTCAGTGCCTTGTATGTAGTGCCATGGAGGCACGGCATCCATGCAGGCACTCGGAGCGAAGCACTGCCTTTCATTGCAGTGTGCAACGTCTACCGCTTCAAATGGATTGCGACCCAGAATCACAACAACGAATTGATTAGCCCACGGTGTCGTGGCGGTCGGCGGTGCATCTTTACACCCCCGTCGTACTCTCCGAATAATAAGATGCCGTTTGTTTCCTCTGCGCTTGCACTTTAACAGCAAAAGGCAGCGGGGTGCGATGTTATAGCCTGGGTCGCCGCGTGCGCGTGTGATCAGATCCGTGCGACGTTTTTGACACAGGACAACGTTGGAGATGCGTCGTACTTTCCGGAGCGTCTCACAATCTGTGGCAACACAGTTGCTCGCCTGAGACGGTCACTCTGAGCCGGCATCGGACGCTCAAGTCTTCCACCCACGCAGGCGCTCGTCTCTTCCCCCCAATTAAGGAGCCGCTGCTGGCTTCGACACAAAGGGCGGCTCCTCTTTTAATGAACGAGGAGCCACGTTGCCCCTGATTGAATGCGATGTGAGCAACATTTGTGCCTTTCAATGACTCACGGCGTCTCGATTTTCCCAGCACCCGCTGTGCGAGCGGAACATTTGCACGTGGGATGACGTGAAACATCGCCTGCCTCGTTGCCTTTGCGTGGCAAGTCACCTCGTGGAGGACAGGCGGCATTGATATGGGACGTGATTAACGCATTTTGATGATGCAAACATGTAGGCTCGGTATTAGATTCTGATAATTGTTTTTTTACCCTTTTATCTGGCAACAAAACTGACACCTTTTTTACAAGGAGTCATGTTTGCATTGACCAATACCTGCGGTCGGAATGCAAAAAAAAACACAACTCTGATAATGTATGCACTGTCCTTGAAGTTGATTGGTCCACACCCGAGACAGCTTTTCTTAGAGCCTAGTCTCACATGGTGTTGGACCAGATGACGCCAAAAGGCGCACAACTCAAAGACAATGCACCATCAAAGTATGAGAGCTCGGGGTAAGCATTAAAAAAAGATGAATTATGTTAACTACTCTCACCGTACACGCGTTGTTCTCGTACCGGTTTTGGAAGTAAATTGCACGCCCGTGTTCTAAAAACCTTCAAATGTTAAGAGCATTATATACGCACATTAACGTAGCTGGCTGGATTCAGGGGGATAATGCCCCAGGGCACTGAGCCAATGTTGAAAGTATTTTTTCGAGTTCAAAAATGGATTTCATTCACCCGTGATTAAACCGGTTTCTCAAGTTCTAACGAGATTATTGTCTCAGCCTGGTCACCGGTGACTACAGAAAAAAAAAACTATAATAAAATAAAACATCTTTACACTTCATTTGACATTTTCAAGCTCCGAGCACTATAACAAAAATGTGTGGTTTGCTTTTCATTCACTGAACATTTTTAGCTGGGTGGAATTGTTTTCCACCTCGGATTGCGTGTGAGAGGCAAATAAGAGGTGATTTCAGAAGGTGCTCTGGGATGTCATATGTCAAGGGCCGACACGACTTGCTAAGAATAGTTTCTCTCTGGAGTTACACAAATCATTTGGTGATGCTGCTGCTGCGTTGCCAGTGCAATAATTTAAAACACTCAGCACATTCGTCAATAACACTGTAGCCTTAAAAGGAAGAAAAAAAATGCCACATTTCGGGCATTGTCCCTTCGAATTACATGCTATAAAGAAGGGGCATTGGCAAAAAAACATTGCCGATTATATATATATTTACTTTTAAGGCCACAATGTTACAAATGTTGATGTTTTTTTTGCTCTCTCTGCAATGACCCGCTCATGCTCCTGCTGGTGGAAGAGCCACCGGTCGAGGAAGCTCTGGTGAGATCCCTTCCTCGAGGAAATTTTGGCCTACTCTTCCATGCTGGACAGATAACGATTCGCAAGGTTGGCCACGTACAGTGCGAAAGAAGTTCAACGTATATACTTAAATATTGGAAGCGGTGGGAGCAGCCACACTGTACCCCACCACGTGCCGCGATCTCTTAATGGACTAACTGGACATCTGTGAAACTATTGAACGTCTGTGAAAAAGAGCTTCATAGCTCATCGGATTCCTCCAGTGCAACAAAATATTCTGATTCTTAACTGGTGTTGTCATCTGTACTTGCTAGGGGGACAGAGGAGGGAGTGCGATTTTAGAAATGTGCCCATTGTTTCAACCGCAAAGCCGGGTGATCGGATCAAAACCGGCGACCTTCGGATTGCAAGTTCCATGGTGCTGCTCACGGTTACAAAGAACAAAAAAAGGGTTGGGGGGGGGTGCGAATTTTCTCTCGCTGCGTTTTGTGTGACATCGATGCGGCGTGCGATCGGTGGCGATGGTTGGCGGTTGCTAATTGTTCCGCGCTGTCTGCATCTTTGCGTGAGTGCACACGATGCTGGTCAATAGAACAGTTCATGGATTGGGTCGGTTCACGAACCGGGTGCTGACGTTGTCCGTGCGAACAATGCACCGAATCCATAATGAATAAATGGATTCCCCCTGGGCTTTCTGGGTTTCCATTAGACAGGCCGTAATCCAAAATCCCGATAATGCACTCGCTGTATTGTTCTTTGTAAGTACACTACCCCATGAAGCCAGGGCAGTCTTGGGTAATATGCGTGGGTTGCGGCCGTACAATGCCCAGTGAAGATACCACGGTGTCAGCATAGCGATATGTCCATCAATCAGTGGAGGGAGAATGTGTTTAGATATGGTTGGTGGCAGACAGTCTAAATGATGGCTTTTGCGGGTGTGGCTCATGGGGGGGGGGGGGCACTGATAAACGTTTGAACCGGATATGGTTCAGTCAGTTTAAAATGGGTTTTAAAGATTTGGTTGCAGTTAACCGTTTACAAAAATGGGCTTAAACCGTTTTAAATCGGAAACATTGGCGGAGAATGCAATTTCCCCGCCGATTTGGCTCATCTTATAAAATGCATTTCTACTCATATTCAACAGTAATGTTTTACTTCAAGGGGTACACTGCTATTTTCCCTACATGTGAATCAATAAAATTGTCATTCGAGTATATTTGAGGAATGCTGGGCAATGATTATGACTATGTTTTATTGATTCTTGTGTATGTATGTATTGTTATAAGGACGAAAGTAAAGTGCAATAAAACATTTTCCCATTTCAGAACAAATAAAGAACACAATGCTTCGATTTTTTTTTTGGTTTTCCCTCTAGGAAAAAGCCCCGTTAATACCATTTAAAAAAAATAAAATTAAAGATTTAGTTCGATTCCCTGGTTGATGTGTATATGCAGTGCTGCGTGTACACGATGGAAGTAATTAATGTGGTGAACTAAAACCTTATGTTTGAATGCATTAATAGGATTACATTGGCAATATAATTTGTTGAGGTTATGCCACACCCGTCTACGTTTACTCGATTGTGTCATGTCAAGTATACAATAAGCTCAATATATTTATCACCGTTGCGTGATAAATCATATTGGGCCTGAGCCCAGGGCAAAAAAATGCCAAAAGGAGAGCTAAGTTGTAATAATTTAAAATGTTTGCCATATTTTTTTTTGCATTTAGCAAGGTTACAAGGGGGTTTGGCATAAAGGTTAGTAATATTGTACACTGCTATGGTTATAGTGGCCAATGTTCGAGTCTTATCCATAATGCACAAGGACTGGATATCCTTGAGGGTGGCTTAACCTGAAATCACCACTTTGTGATGTGGAGAAACAAAATAAACCGGATACACCACTGTCGTTCCTCAGACGGGACACAGTCTCTCCAAACAATATTCAAGTCCTCCCTGAAAGTGGTACCTATTATATCGACCCTGGAGGGATGATGGGCCGAGTAAATTCCTGACTGGGATTGGAGCTATGTGTAGGTATGTGCAGCCCTTTGGTTATGGGGGTTGTTTGACCGTGCTGGTCAGTGCGGGTTGGTAAAGGGAAGAGCCCAAGACTGGTTTAGATATCACTCGCCACTGATGTCAGCGGTGGCTGGGAAATATGAACTCAGGTCGGCCCAGTTTGTAGCACAGTGCACTTAACCGCTACATCACCGCTCCACGCTTTGACTTACCATGAAAAAACAAGTGGGTGTTTACCAACAAAGTAATCTCTATATTAGGGAAATTTGCGACTATGTGTGTCTGTTCGAAATGTTTAGCATACTTCCCAACATGCTACAAACTTGAAATTTGGCATGTGGGTAGTTTCCAGGCGGTACACAATGCAAAAAGTGTAAAAATAGACTTTTGTATTTGGGGGGGGGGGGGGGGACGCAATAATGGATATAATATATTGCACGACAAGTGAGCGGTGACGTCACATCTGTGATGTCACCCGCATGCAGCTTCGTCATGCAGTGTGCCTGCTGACGTCACGCATCCCCCACCCTCCGCGTAGGCCGTCTATTAATCCAAGACAAAAATCCAAGTCCCGGGAGAAGTAGTAAAGCTAATACATTCATAAATGTTCCACTCTGATAACAAAACAATCTCTCTACGTTATCATTCTGCATACCTGACACTTTGTCCAGTATATCATATCTGGCGGGGGGTGTATTACACACGTCTTAAACTAAACTATTTATATTTTACCAGGAAAGGTCCACTGAGCTATATAGATATTTTTCATAAGCCTGGCAACAAATTATAGCTCAACGAAGTGGCTTATCATGTGGAAACGTATTGCAGCCAAAAAATCTGAACGAATTTTTTCTAATTGTGGAGAAAAAAGCGCAGGACCCAGAAAAAAATCCACGCGACCACGGGGAGAACATGAAAACTCCAAATATAAAGGTGTCAGGGTCAGAATCGAACCCACAACCTCCTCAATACCAGGTGAGGTATGTAACATCTCGCTACCGTGGCGTGTCGGCTGTACTGGCTGCACCCATTGTGATTCATCATGAAACTATAGCATCCGTGTGTTTGTTCCACAAATGGGCGTGGCATTAGCCACAGCACGTGGCATCACACTCGGTAAAAAAAATACATCGATGCCGTCGATCCAGTAAAGAGGTCATCCTTTGGGTCATGTCGTGATGCAGGAAATGTCATCATCTGATGGCTCGGTGCAGTCTCTGCTGCATCGTGTTGGCATAGCCCAGCTGAGGTCATCAGTAATAATGGACGTGTTCTGGGTATTAAAATAATAACCATTCTCATCATTAACTTCATCAGCCATGGTCAGTCCACTGCTGGATGAAGGGCTCCCTAAGCCCCCACCATCTCTCATAATCGCAAGAAGTAACAATCCAGCTAGCACCCACGTACGACCTAATTTCGATATTGAAATACTGTAAAAATACGATGTCCTCCATTGTGTAGCCATATTGTTATTAGTTTAAATTATATTTAAGTCCATCTGCCTGCTGGCATTCAAGGCTTGGTTTAACCAGCAGGATCAAGCAAACTGTGGACCAGTTTCGCCATTCTGGGTGTCACCGGCTAAAGTCACATTTGTTAAACAAGTCCTGGTTTATCAGATATTATTGGTCAGAAGACTCCCTCTAATCCACAGGGCCCGGTCAGCACCAGATAAAAGGAGTTTGCACACAATATATGTGGATCATCTTTCTGCACAATCAAATAATAAATCAACGTACGTTCTGAACTACAGGATATCTTCACTTAAAAATGTGCATGTTTTTGTTCATTGTTCTTATGGCATTTTTGACTTAAACTAGTAGCAATTGTTCAGAGGGTTGAATCCAGGCCAGGATGTTGTTTAAACAAATGCTGCTGGTTAACACAAGATAATAAAACAAGGCCAACAGGCCACTCATCTAAAAATATCGGACAGTATGTCTATTTTGAGATGCAGAACGTAGGTGGATTTTTTATATCATCCAGAATTCAGTGCGGAATGGTTTTTGTGCTGGGTATGCTCGGGAAAAATATTAACGGCAATGTGGCTCTTGCAGCAATCACGCTGTGTGTGTGTATTGCACACAGAAAATTCACCACATTAGCATATACACCGCTGAAATGCATTTTCACTATACAGTAATCTTGGTTGTGTACTGAATAATCGTCAGTTATTATTATGCCTGCATATAGAAGTGGAGATGAAGTCCCGCAGGGTGTTTCCCAGAAAATTGATATTTTATCATCCATATAATTATCTTTGAATGATGCTAAAGTGTCAATTTATTTCTGTTTTATCAGCTCATAGCTCACGTTTTCAGCATTTTAATGCATTCCTGCACCTGAGGCTATTTACCTGAATCTCATCACAATGTGCGGTATTTCCATTTGTGTTCTTTACAGCGTGGCATTTTATACGTTTTACAGCCCTATATATTATTCGGAATTGGACATTCACTTTTGGAATTGAATTATTGTACGAACATGCAAACCAGATTCATGCCCATAAATTGGTGTCAATAATTCTCGCCAACACAAGCCTGTTCATTGCCAAATAAGGATTGCTGCGCCGAAGATGCATTGATTGATCATTCGTAGTTTGTTACTCTTAATATCTGATAGCTGGTCACGTGGCACACCAGTGCTGCGGAGCGAATGGCCTGCAATTGAAATGTTGAGAGTTCTAATCGTGGTTGCGGAGTTGACTCAGTCCATCATCTCTCAGGGGTAGATACAATAG
Source organism: Lampetra planeri (assembly GCF_965212315.1). NCBI lineage: Eukaryota > Metazoa > Chordata > Hyperoartia > Petromyzontiformes > Petromyzontidae > Lampetra > Lampetra planeri. The sequence goes on from NC_136141.1 coordinate 6,499,616, forward strand.
GTACCATTTTGTAGAGAGGTCGACAGTGGTTGTCATATGGATACAGTGACCTCCTGCCATATGAATGTGGAGTTTACACTATGAGCTCACAAAGCATATCACTTTCACTTAAAATTATATATTTATATGACCCTACATTAAGCTCAGAGAAAACGTTACAGCCAAAAATTACGAATTGGACTTGGTGCTAAATACCGTACAGCAGATGATATATTGCAAAGATATGGTCTGAGACTTGGGAACCAGATGTTTTACGCAATGCCCCTAATATGGGTAATGCCCCTAAGGGGTGATGCCGCCAAGACAAAACTGCGCTCGTTACAGAGAGCAAAGTTATTGCAACACAGCTGTTGAGGCTCCGGGCGTTATGAATTCTGTACATTAATTCTAGATTGTAAGTTTTCGTGACTGCAAGGATTCATACTCTTTGTTTTTTTCGGTAAAGTCACGTAGCTAAAATTTTGTTTTAAATCACGACGTTTCGGAGGCAACACAAGCTTCCGTCTTCACCTGAAGACGGAAGCTTGTGTTGCCTTGTGTTGCCTCCGAAACGTCGTGATTTAATTTATTTTAATTTTTAACCTACGTGACTTCTGTACAGTACTGTATTGTATTGATGAATGACGACAACTAATGTACCGGCGTTATGACTTCACGTGCAGATGAATAAGCGAAGTAACTGCACCCACGGCACAACGTCGCATATCTGACCGACGTCTGGGCGGATATGCGACGAAGGTTGGATACGTGAACGCCTAGCGGGGTGCGCAAGTGAGGTTCGCGGTCACAAAGCACCATGTCGCAACAACAACAATTGTTGGGTCTGTTGCAGTGCTAGATTAAGCTAGTACGGGGCCTGTAGCATATGTTATAAAGGGGCCCTAAATTAATAAAAAAAAAACATGTAAATATTCAAACACAAATTGTAACTTGCATAGTAAAGTAATTGTATTTTGTCATTTGCTATACAGCTAGATAATACGACAAATCGCTAACCTTAAACACCCAGTCACTCATAAAAGTAGAAGGCGGTATAGTACTATAGTAATAGAGCAAGTGCAGAATCACTGAACCGCAATTGACAGCTTGAAAGCCTTTAGCGCGGGGCCCTTGAAAGTGCGGGGCTCGTAGCTACATATTGAGTAACTTTTGCCTCTACGATAATCCGGCGCTGTTCTGTCGTACCTCGCAAGCACAGCGAGGGAAGTGGTGGGCGAGTTTCGGAATACATTCCTGCGTGTGAGAAAACGAGCTAAGGGGCCGTGTTCGTGAGCACATCTGCGGAAAGATTGAAGTCGTACCGCGCGACGACACGTATGGAAATTGCGATTTTGTGTCGCGTCGAACATGCGTTCAAGTTGCAAACGAAATATTCCAGTGAAGCAGCAGCAGCAGCAACAACAACAACAAGACGACTTAAAGAGAATTCCTTCCAGCCATTGACGTCATTGGAATCGCTGCTGCCAAGGAGGGATTTTTTTTTCTCTCTCCCCACCACGTTCCCCGAGCCGAGCCAGTAAACACGCCAACGTTGGACCGACGTTGGCGTGTGCTGTTAGAAACACGTTGGACAGGCGATGGTCCCACCCCCCCAGCACCAACTTTCCACGTTCACAGTGCTGGGGGCTAGCAGGGTAGGATGTGTCCATTGACGGGGGCAGCCAGTACGCCACTTGTGCACAAAGACTAACTGGGAACAGGAACTTTCCAGGGTGGGTCCAGATGTCTTATGACTCCCCCCCTCCCCCCCACAATTAATTGACCCTTAATTGACCCCTAACATTTTCCCCCGCCTTTGCTTGTTAGTTTATGTTTTGAAATAAACCTTGCTTACTCATTTCAGACGGCTGATACGAGTTCATCTACTTTTGACGAGCGTTACGGGGGCTCATAAAAGATCATACACGGGGGTGGGTAGTGTGGGGGGGGCAACTACGAAAAATGTTCGAAAGGATTTTTCGTGAAATATTTAACAATCTATGACGATATTTAATAACTTGACTTGAAGCTTTCGTGACTGCAGGAATTACTCGTTGGTTCTTTCGGTAAAGCCACGTAGAATGAAAATAAAATAAATAATAGAATACGACGTTTCGATTGCAACACAAGCAACCGTTATCAGGTGTGAATGAATGCAAGCTCAGAGAGAGAGACACATTTTCAGAGAAAGAGACGAACACAGAGAGAGAAACAGAGAGAGACACACATGGGGGAGAGACACATAGAGAGAGAGACACACGCAGAGAGAGACACATATTTAATAAACTTATTTTGTTTCGATTTAAAGCTTTCGTGACTGCAGGGATTCATATTCTTGGTTCTTTCGGTAAAGTCACGTAGAAGGGAATTAATAAAATAATAAAAATTAAACAATAAAATTCTCATAACGTTTCGATTGCAACACAAGCAATCAACATCAGGTGTGAAATCCAAGAATATAAACCTATTTTGCTTGCATGATATTACACGCGCATCGGTGTATTAAAAATAACATTTTACGTTTTACAGAATATAAATGAGGGGGGGTCACAGCGTGCAATGGGCATGTTGTTGCTACTGGTTCCGCAGTCTTATCACGAGTCCCATCAGGGAATCGACTGTTTTGGCGGATTAACGGATATTGCTGCGGTTATTTTTAGTTGAAGAAGCTTCCCCTTCTTGTCGCCGAGCGGCGCAGCATTTCGCGATTTACTCGCCGCCATTGGCACACATCCATACGCACATTTCACATTTCATAACATGTTCCTCTCACGCTGATGCTGGCTACAGTCTATTTAGGCAGTCACGCCTGAGCTAACTGTTGTTTTTGCACGTGATGGATGTGAACTAAACCCTGCGATATTTGGCATCGCTTGCGAGAATAGTTTTGGTTTGCGAGGTGGCCACGGCATAGTGGAATAAAGCAATGTTCTTATTTAATGTTTTAAATGTGCCCGTGCCTCCGGCACACCAAAACGCGGGCGCCTCCTAATAACCGAGTCTTGAGACTCGGTAAGAAGCGGGATAAAGGACAAGAGAGTTACCGTGCAGCAAATTAAGCGTGTTTTAAATCCGCCAAGCTCCACGGTTCAAGCGAAGTCAATGCTATTGTTTTGCCGCTTAAAGTACGCGTCACCTACCTGGCACAAATATACGCCGCTCAAAGCGCCGTCGCATAGCAGCGCTCATGAGCCCAAAAGTAGAAAATTACCCTATGAGCTTTTGGTTACGATTTGGATGTACGATTCCATACGTAGCTGGCGCAATACGCACAACTGGGGGGGGCGGGGGGTTACGCTTGCCTCGTCTGTTTATCTCCAGTCAGCTTATTTCAGTGCACGGATTACATAACCCGTGATTCCACAACCGAGATAAAGGAGGAGGAGGTGGTGGTGAATGGGGCGGGGGGGCAGGAAAATAAGAATTAATTCCAACAACATCAATGTCATTTGTCCGCTAAAGAATGTCATGTTGGCAGGGCCGGATTCAGATTTTGTAGGCCCCTGGGCTACATGCACTGTGAGGGCCCCCCAGTAATATTTTCAAAAGGAAAAAAAGTTCGAGAAAAATAAAATAATTTTTTTACAAGGCTAACAACAAATCAAATTCAGCATTCACAAGTCAAATAGCTTTTCACTTAATCTGTGGAGGCCCTCCGGCTGACGAAGGCCCCTCTGCTGTAGCCCCTAAAGCCCCCGTGCCTTAATCCAGTTTCAGTTTTCAGTTTCATTTATTTGGTGTAGCCCTGTGAGTCATTCTGCTCTTGAATCGGGTGCAACCGCAACAAACAAAAAAACAAAAACATGAACAAGAAAACATCTTTAAGTGACTATGCGCAAACAGAAAAATCCAGGAAAAAACAGCAAAAATAGCAAAAATCCGGCCCTGGTTATTGGGGGGGGGGGGGGGGTGCAGGGGGGTACAGGGGAGGGGGGGGGTAATCTGTGAATCGACTTTGTCGAATCGATGCCCAAACCTCCTGCCCCCGCAACCACCCCCCTGCAGTGCAGCCAGCACGCGAGCTGCGCGGTGGCCAATCGTGGGGGGGTTGCGGGCAGCTCCGGGCTTTTTAAATTCGACGGCAGCCGTTGGCTTGGAAACGCCTGCGTCACAGGGAGCGAGCGTCCGCGTCGTCGTCGACGCAACGTCGAATGGGGGGACGGGAGGGGGAGGGGCGCGTGGGGTAAACAAAAAAAGAAACGGATGGAATGCGCCACGCAAATGTTCCTTAGAGAAGCCACATCATTCACTCTTCCCGCAGGGAGTTGCGGGGGGGAAGGGAAGAACTGTGCAGGCGAACAGCGTAAGAATTGTTCAGCCGGTGTTGCCCTAAGAGCTCGCTGAATGTGTTTGTCGGCTTGTTCCGCGTGGGGATGGCCGAGGTTTTCATCGGAGCGGGTTGGAAGCTTCCGCAGTTACTTCGGTGTCGGCTCCCACCCCCCCCCCAAAACAACACGTGGTCGCGAATCGAAAGCGCATGCACACGCACGCACGCACGCGTACGCCGGGGAGCTATAAAGCGTCCTCTGTTGCTAACTCACTGCCACAAGCCTGCGAATGCAGACTTCCAGGAAATGCGCATGGCAGCCTCGTGCCAACAGAGGTTTTTTTCTCTCTTGCTCTCTATGTGCAGTCGTGATATTTTTAATGATAAATCCTCACCCCGGGGGAAGTGAATTTGACTGTGAACACCACTGACCTGAGCTTGATTCCGTTGCGGCTAACAACTGTGGCGACTGCTATCTGAAACCAGTCGTGGGAAATTCCCCATTTGCCAATTGGTACAGACCAGTGCGGTGAAGTATGGTCAAACAACCCCCATGACCTACACTGTGTGGGAAGCCTTCGTCCGGCAGTGTTGTATTTATTGTGGTTCTACTTTATTGGATCTAATCCTTCGTCTGGGAAAGCCTCAGTTGAACCTCAGTAATTGTGTTCAGGAGTGCTCTGCTTGAGATGCTTGGCTTAATCCATTTGAAGTGTTTGTGCATGTGGAGAGAAACTGAGTACCCTGACAAAACACACAGAGGCATGAGTTCAAACCCTGTTTGGCAGTACGTGCAGGCCATCATCCATCTGGTGTGGGAAGCCAAAATGGAAAAATGGGTCACTGATACATATTGTTCAACTCTACTGATTGAAGCGGTGGGTTGCCAATGTTTAAACCCTCTCAGTGACATACTTATTTTCAAAAGCTAATCACCGATTTGTAGAAATCTTTGGGGGGAAAAATGTTGATCCAATTTTATTTGAAAATCGTGAGAAATCGAGTTATAAGGATAGGGGTTTCACAGTAAAGTATTTTATCAAACAGACCTTATTACTGTGTGTATATAAATATGTGGGGAGCGGTAGTGTAGCCTCCCCGAGGTCGACTCAGGCTTGAATGAGTACCTGGTGCGGTGTGTAGTAAACATCGCCACTGGGGAGACAAAGGCGGCCGGGCGTGATGTTGGTCATCCACCCCCTCGTGTGCTGTGCCGGCCTTCATAGGTGCTCGCTAACAGCACTTTCCCCAATAGTCTGTAAAGGCTATAGGGGGATATTTATATTTGTATCTTTATCTACGCTGTGTGCGAATTGTATTATGTTTCATGCAATACAAGTGTTAACGTGTTGACGTGTACAGTTCTAGAGTTGTGTGTGGCTCATGTGAACGCATCATATTTTGAAAGCAGTTATATATCGGCATTTTTTTTATTCACCTCGACAGCAAACATCCTATCCCTATTCAAGCCCTATTCATCGAGAAATGCAATTACTTTTCAGATAATTAGCAACGCAGCAAGGCTCTGGCAGCAGAACAACTTCATTATTGTCGAGTGTTCATTGCTAAAGGTCATGCAACCACGCTTCTCTCTGCTAGGCTTTGTGCAGAGACGCACAGTTAACACCCCCCACCCTTCCCGCTTCGCTATAAAGTTATCTGTGTCAGTGTGGGCGGGAGAGAGATTTGATTCGGTGAGACTTGATGGGGAGTTTTTTTTTGTTACGGAAAGTTAACACCTCGGATGCCGTTGCAAAGTTTTGCCATGGCAGTTACAGCAAGGTGATGATGGCAGACGGTCAAAAAACATAAATGCCGGGAATGGCAGTCAACAAGCGTTGACGACGTCCTCACGAGGGAGATGGAGTAATGAAATCAGCTCGTGGGCAGGTTCGAGGGAGACGATTGGTTACGTTGCAGGATTGCAATAGACGGTGGCAGTTTTCGGCTTCATCCAGCAGTGAATTAACAATGGCTCACGATGGAAATACAAACTGTAATATGCTCGAGATGGTTTACGTTCCATTTGCATTCATGCGGTATCATGATAATTGTACTCATCATCAGCGTACATTGCCCAATTCCATCAGATCTCCATTTAAGCTTCGCAGGGTTCGAGTCTGCATGGTGCTTGGATGGATTACCACCGTGCACAAAATATGCATTGTAGGGAGCAGAGGGCATTTACGGCGACATCCACTGTTTGTTCTGCACACCCTTCTCCCTTCACTGGTATGAACTCGGGCTGAACGATTAATCGATAAAAAAATCGAAATCGCAATTTGAGACAATGCTCTTAGCAAATCGCAAAGGCTGCGATTTTTTTCGATTTGAAAAGTCCTATTACTTTCTTATTGGAATTGTTTTGCTTTTCATTATTATAACTTTATTTATTTAGCGTAACAATTGTTCTATGTTTGATTGTTCTATTTCAATAAAATTTTTTTTAATAAATACATGTTGGAAGCAACATGTATTTATTAAGTTCTCATCCTTGCATTCGAATATATAGAGCAGTTCATATTTTGATGGTATCATGTGGTAATGCTCCATCGCATTTTTTAAATCTGTTACACAGTGAATAATGAACTGAAGCTTGACTTAAAAAAAAATCGCAATATCTGTCAGAAAAATCGCAATTAGATATTTCCCCCAAATCGTTCAGCCCTAGTATGAACCCGCACTGGCCAGCGTGGTGAAATATGGTCAAATATTCCTCGCGTCCTGCAAGGCTTGAGGTGAGGGCCTCTTCCAGTGGCGGATGGACACAAATAGCTAAACGCCAAGGGCCCACGTGCCATGCCATCGCTAAAGCGTCGGACACGCCTGGCACCTTCACAGCGGAACGCTGGGATTACAAATTGTCGTCATCTATGCCGCAGGTCCACTGGTTTGCTTAGTTCGTCTTAAGCGGTAACAATTCCCGTGACGGCCCACGGCACGGGTGATGCACCAGCCCCTGCCACCTCACTCCCCTCCTCCCTGCCCACCACGACCCATGAGCCTCACTTGTTTGCTTGCTGTTATGCCCCTCGGTGCGAGCTTCAGTGAATTTTTTAGCCTCGCGCTAAAAAGTAAAAGTCAATTTTAACGCAATAGAGCCTCGGGAACGCGCAAAGAAACTGTGCCAACAATTCATAATTGATTTCTGTGTTAGATAGTGCGAGTAAAATGGCAATGTGTGTGTCGTCACGTGAACATGCCGATAGATTATTGCTTCAGCACTCCGGTATGATGGAGAGCAACCCACGACATTTAGCAATGTGGCATGATGTTTCACTGGTACAGTAGTTACAAACCAACACCATCAAGCCTTATATAAGTGGCGTGATGTCGTTATTGTGCCCCCCACAAAGAGCATGCAATAGCAGGAAGAGATGCCTAGAGGTGGATGACTTTGCATGAATTGTAATGTACGTTAGATTACAATAAATTATAGTAAATATGTTAATACATTCTTTGTGGCGGTACAGTTTGGTCAAAATTAATTATACTAAATGGTTAGCAACGTAATGGGACTGTGTTAGTTCCAATGAATGCAAATACACTATTCTATTGACGTTGTCATGTGATTACTTAATCATGCATTTTCCAAGCTGCACTCAGCACCGCGGCTGTCAGCTCAGTGCAATGTATTTATAAAATAATGCATGAATGTAGTAATTTCAATTATCCATACAGTCTCTAGTCTTGGCCAATAGTAATTCGTGTAACATAAAACATCAACGTGATCAAAATCAATCAATTGTACTTGTTGGCAGGCACGCTCCACAACTTTCAACAATTGCGTTTATTAGCAGTTGATATTCCTTTGGCGTTTTTTGTATTTGTGTTGTTATCTTGTCCTGCCTGGCCAACATAGCCTTTGCTACATACGCAAGCAATCTGTTGAGGTCACCTTCTGTTGTGAGTTCAGATTGTTCATCTTTGGTACCAGTCAAGAGTTGGTGTTTATTCTGTACTGTGCCAAATCTCACTCACATTTATTTTTCTACTTCCTAAAACAATCTACCCAATTTGTCAGTAACTCCCACAATATACAGGAGGTTTTTTTAAAGAAGTTTTTTTCAATTTCATCGTTTATGATAAAAATGTTTTACCCTTCTATCTGGCAACAAAACTGACACCTTTTTTACAAGGAGTCATGTTTGCATAGACCACAATACCTGCAGCCATAATGCAAACAAAAAATATAACTCTGATAATATATGCACTGTCCTTGACGTTGATTGGTCCACACCCGAGACAGCTTTCCTTAGAGCCTACTCTCACTTGGGTTGGACCAGATGACGCCAAAAGGCGCACTACGCAAAGACAATGCATCATCAGAGGATGAGAGCTCGGGGTAAGCATTTACACCATTGGAACCTCATTTGCCAGTAAAAAAAATGATAATTGTTTTTTTTTACCCTTCTATCTGGCAACAAAACTGACACCTTTTTTCATCGTTTATATTACATTACTTGTTTTAAGACTCTACGTTCCGTCCATGTGTATATTAATATATTCATTCACCCGTAGCGCTTTCCTCGACATGTTTAACCTCACTCCTCGAGACTTTCCCCATCCTCACAATTTGTGCCCGATGCACAGGCGTTTTGTCGAGAGAGGATCGTTTTTTTTTGGTCGCGGATGATGGCGGTGCGAGTGTTCTTTCGGAGAGGCATCAGGAGTGCGTTTTTAGTTTGACAAATATCCAGGAATGGGGAGAGGAAGGTGTTACCCTCCACTAGCCACAGTAAACTGAATGGACAGGTGTTGTGAATTGATTCAGGAAGTCATGTAGTGTTTTTTTTACCATGTGACCAGACGACTGTGTCGTCGATAAATCTAAGCCAATGAGAGAGGGGTTCAGTGCATTTAAAGCGAGCGCTTTGCTTAAAAGGTTTCCGCGTAATACATTATCAATAACGGGAGCCAGAGGATAATCCATTGCTCCCCGTTCATACGAAATGTGTTATTTAAGCAGCGTGCAGCCTCTTGTGGGATTTCTCGTAGATAAACCTGACGATAACAATTCGAGCATGGCTGTATCTTAAACGGGCTCGTTAATTGGGATCTTGGTGAGCAGAGAAATCGCGTGAAAATTTACGAGAATTGCATTGAGGTTAAGTTCAACAACTTTACTTATTCACCAGTGTGAGTTTGCAATCAATAAGTGGCACCTGCCAATATGGGGCTGAATTAGTCTTTTTTTGACTCATTGTGCCGATGTATATTGAGCAGAACCGATTGCAATAACTATTGCCATGAATGGGACACGACATTTGTGGATCTTTGACAAACCATAAAGGCCTGATGGCTATGATGCATCTGGTTTAATCGATGATTGTTCCTCGTTGGGAGTTAATGATTTGTGAATGCTTTCTGTCGTCTGAAGTTCTGATGCATTGGTTGGGTCTCGTTTAATATCAAGGGATGTACCCTCGTCCAGTAGTAAGTTTCTGATTTTGGTGTAAAAATCTACATGCCCCATGTAGATTTGTCAGCAACTAAAATTGGAATTTCTTTGTTCGATCTCAATTCTCTTCAAGCTTTTGCCCTTGGTCAAAGGTCATATTTGTTTTTTTTGCTAATTTACTATTCCCATTTATGTTGGCATTCTTGCGCCTAAGTCACCTCAGCCTGATTCGTTGTTACTCTTTGTTTTTGTCGGTAAAGTCACGTGGGTAAAAAAAGTAAATTAATTAATTATTTTTTTATTAATTTTTATTTACGTAAGTAAAAAAATGTAAATAAATTATTTTTTTATTTTTTTATTTTCCTCTTTTTACCTACGTGACTTTACCGAAAAAACCAAAGAGTTATGAATCCTTGAAGTCACGAAAACTTCAAATCTTGAAATGATTCGTTGTTAGTATTGTTTGGTGTTCTAACGTTCTGACACCGTGCTCCTACTGGACATCCCGTGAAAAAAAGCTTCCTAGCTCGTCGGATTTCTCCAGGAAAAATAAAAGATTCTGATTATATTTCACGTGAGTGGTTATTGCACATAGGGCAAGAGCAAAGATAAGCCCTTTAGATTGGGCTGATATGTTTCTAGTCAATTGTCATTTTTATAACCATTCTATTTTAGAATTGTTCATTGCTAGTTGGACATTGTTTGCTATTCAATTTACAGGATGTGTTGATGTGATTGGTGTTGGTTTTTGTTAAGTACATTATCCGATCGTATGCATTCTATTCAAATCACCAGACGAGACACTGTTTAGAGAGTTGAGAACACAAGCATTGAGAGCATTCTGGAGAAATATCCGATTCCAAATTCCAGTCCAGACATGGTGCTTGTTCATTCAAAGTGCTGATTGTATTGCCTTGCTCAGCACATATCGATTTCCTGTTGTTCTCCTCCCTTTAACTATAAAAACCCCTATGCATCAGCTATAAACGCAGACACATTAGCCGGGTAGTTTCTGCTGAAGGGCCCTAATGGAACACGACCATGGGCAGAAGCGGCGATGTCAATGAGTGTGCCACATGACCGATTCCCTTCATAGCCGCACGGTTCACTGTAGAAGATCATTGAGGCACAGCAGGAGATGCAATCAATAGAACAGGACCCCCAGCGGATTCCTGAGACCCTGCGATCGAGGGTCATATATGTGTCCATTAGACCCCACACGGTCAGCACCACGGACAATTGCCCTGAAGTGAATTGCAATGAACCTTGAGAATGTGGAATTGGGAATTTTCAGGAATTCACTTTTTTTTTCTCAGCGGGCGGACCACAGTTGGATCCAACCGGCCTTCGGTGAGGAAACCGAATAGTGCTTCTCCATTGGCTGAGTTGGCCCTAAGAATAGTGCTTCTCCATTGGCTGAGTTGGCCCTAAGATCCAAAATAATTTGTTAAGCTGTTTATTGGGTATGAAGGGTGGCTTATAGTGTGTAACCACAGTAACCAATGGGAATTCCACGTCTGAGTGAAACAAATTGAGAGGGAGAACTACATGTGAAATTGAGTGGGCTTTCTGCATGTATACGTACCAAGAAGGCTGACAGATTTGCCAGAGTAGCCACTTCTAATAGAGGACGATCCTGGGTAAATCAGGACCGTTGGCAACACTATAAACCAGCGTGACATACTTTACAGTTGGGATCACACGTCTGAAAGTGTAGCAATTATATCTGAGTCATTGCATAATTCATTCACCCTTTTCAACTCCGGTGAGTGGTGGCGCAGTGGTTATCGCACCGTGCTATGAAATCTATGATTTCTGGTAATAATTAACATGAGTGGTGAGTGATATCTGAATCGGTCCTGGGCAGCTTCCTTCACCAACTCTGACTGCTGCTAACAACAGACCGCCAGTGGACAACGGGAGGCACAATTTAGCTCTGCAAATAAATTATGCTGGCTGCCCCCCCCCCCCCCCACAAATGTACCATACCTATCCCTGACCCCAGGCCCACGCGACACAAGGCTTTGACCACAAACAATTTGATTGATCTTCCTGTCAGATCGTTACTCAATTTCTGGCGGGGTTTGTTGATTTGAAAAGGAAGGGAAAGTTTGACTCTTTGATTTTTTTTTTACAAGTGATCTTCAACACGCCGGCGTTCTGAAGAGTGCAGGAGCGGTTTACATCGCCGCGCACAGCCCACGTTTAAATTCATCGTGAATGATGTTCGTCAGTTTGCTCCCAAGCTGGAGAGAGCTACGGAGTGGCCAGTAGATAGCAGTACAACAAGCCGTTCGCCGACCTGTTTGCGTGCAGATTTCGGAGCGGTAATCCCTTTGCGAACGTGGCGTTTTATTCTTTCTTTGAGTGCCCTCCTGCCGTGGTGCAATGGTCAGCGCACTGGAGTGGCATTCCAGAGGTCACCGATGTAATTTTCTGCCGTGGCAGTAAAAAATAAAATGGACAACTGTTCACGAGGCAGTATAGATTGGTGCACGATAGTTCGTCGATCGGCGGGTCGCATGTGTAAAGTGTGGTTAGTCCCACCCCCTTCCAAGTCCACCGTGAAGAATTACGTTAAAATACCCTTCAGAGGGGCTCTCGATCTTCCTCTCGGAGCTGTCTAAAGCTCCCTTTAGTGTATGTATGTTGAACTTCTTTTGCACCGTGTATAGCCAACCGTGCTAATCGGAGGTGCAGGAGTGGAGGTCCCTTCTGATAGCAGTGGCATGAGCAAGTTGCTTGAGGGGTGCGAATTTTCATTCCAAGCGCAATAATAACTAAATATTAATAACAGTCCCACTACCTTGCTAGGTTGTACAGATACAAATCTACAAATTCAGGCCACGTATTAAAAAGTAGATTTTTTGTTTCCTTCACATTCATGATTCATAGGCCTCTTCATCCAGAATGGGCCAATTGGCGTGCATTAACAGCCTTTTTTAACCCCTATTAAATTAAAAACACTGCTAGCATATTAATTAGATGTCTGTTGCCAACCACCATCTCTCAGGTCTCTTCTAATAAAAAAGTAATCAATCATGATTCTCACACGGTTACATTGATCATTCCACTTATAATATCTAACACTGCACATTCATAATTGCTTGTCATCTCTCTACCATATTCTCCATATTATAGGATGCTCTGGAAAGTAAGACACACCCGCAAACGTTTGCCCCGTTTAAATACAGTTGTACTATTCTGGTAAAAAAAAACACGCAAGCACCAAGTAGATAACAAAAATATGCAACCCCAACTTTTGATTTAAAATACAGCGGTGGGGGGGGGGGGATGTGTCTAATCCAGAGAAAACGGTACCAGGTTATTTAATAAACAAGCAGTAAATCGCATGAAAAAAATAATAATTTGGTTTCGCAGTACAGGAATGCATCTGTGCCCTCAGGTTTACGTTCAGTTGATCTCCAGAAATGCTCCCAGTCAGGGAATTAAAAAAAACCAGATTCATGAAATGCGTTGGAAGTGACTTGAAAAATATGTAAGCCGTCCCAGAGTCTCAGTTAAAATTTTAAGTCACATGGAGTTCACCCTTCTTCCAACCAATTTTTTCTCAGAGGTGGACCGCATGCATAACGTGGCACAAAAGACTGTAAAAAAATACATCCTAGATGATGTCATCTAGATAAACGGCAAAAAATAAAGAGGGCTTACATAAAAGGGGTTTCCTCGTCCATATCTGTGACCAAAGCAATTTCCATTTACGAAAGAAATTAGATTTTGTGTCCCAGGATCAATTAAAAATGAAAGTCCCCTCATCTGTACTGCTGTTGTCCAACATTACCCGCACACTTAACTTCCTTGTTACCTTTGTGAACAAGCGTAGATAAATGTGAATAATAAGCTGGGTTTGCCACTCCCAGATTCTCTTGTCTCCTCAACAGCTCGGTTATGAGGAAGAATGTCGCTCTCATGGCACACCAATTCTGTGTCCCTCTTTCTGTCCCTCAATGCAATTCCGAGCACGTGTCTCTCCACGCTATTGTTGCCTATCCATAATACACCTACATATTATTGTACCCCATATTTCCATCATCCTATGAACAGGTTTATATTTATATATATAAAAACAAAGGGTTAAATTAAGGCGAGATGGACGTGCTGTGCCAAAAATAATTCGGCGTTCCCGCACTGCCCTGGCTGAAATGAAACGCCGGTGCCTAATCCACAGCCGTGCTTCCCCTTCGGGGTACACTTTCGAAGATATCCTCCACCGATCGCCAGATGACGCATCACCGACTGCGTTCGCCCGCGTTCGCATTCGTTCTGGAGCTCTTTAAAAATCGCGAACAGAATAATTGTACCGGAGGAAAATCCGATGAGCTGTGAAGCTCTTTTTCCACATACGTCCAGTTCGGGGCGGGCAGGCACGACACAAAGGCGCTGGGGTTGCACGCGGAGCGGCAAGAGAACCTCAGGGAGAGATGGACACCACAGAGGGGTTATAAATAGCGCGACGGGGCAGCAGAGGGACGTATTGATTTACTGCATTAAGGGGTTTCCAGACGTCTTATGTGTACCATGCATCATGGTGGTGGGAGGAGGGAAGGCGGTTGGGGGTAGGGGAGGGTGTTCCGTTTGAGCTCTCCCGGACAACACTAAACATTCTAGATTTGAAGCTTTCGTGACTGCAATGATTCATTTTCTTAGGTTTTTTCGGTAAAGTCACGTAGGTAAAAACATTAAAAAGTAAAATAAAATAACAATAAAAATCACGACGTTTCGGAGGCAACACAAGCTTCCGTCTTCAGGTGGTACAGCCACGACAGCTGTATCAAGTAAATGAGAGATTGCAGGAGTTACCACTGCGTTTATATAATTGGTTGGAGAAGGTGGGCGTCCTTGAGGACGAGCGGTTTACGTGAGCATGACAGGAATCCTTGCTGGTGGTGGGACTTTTAAATATGGGCGGGGGGGGGGATGCTGCTATGGCAGTGCGTCTACCGCGTAGGGTATACGCGGTCGCGCTGCCGACGTATTGCTGGGTCGTCATTCCGCGCAGCGGCCTATACTTCACTCCGCCTGCTGGGAGCCGCTTCGGGGAACTGCGCTGAGCGAATTTGCCGCGTCGCGCGCTTTCCAATGCACCTCTGCGGCCGTCTGGGGCGCCCGTTCCTTGCGATGTTAGGAAGCCACTTGGAGCAATGCACTTTCCAATCTTGATCGAAAACTCATCTCTTTCTCACTGATTCTTGTGCTCGGTTGGCTGTCCTTGCCCCGCGCCTCCGATGAGCGCGGTTGGCTGCGCGCGGTGCAAAATAAGTCCAACGTACACACATGCTGAAAAATGAAGCGATAAATGATAGCCCCGCAATTGATTTTCATGAAGAAGCTCCTTACAACAACGCGTGGAGTGAAGCGTCGGACACGGTGCTGAACAAGCACACGGTGCAACCCCGGGGGTGGTGGTGGTGCGATGGTTAGAGCACCGTGCCACGAACCTCGCCAACCTAACTTTGATTCCTGTCCATGGCTGGTATCAGTGCTGTGTGATACGTGGACCCCCATTTGCCAATCCACACTGACCAACATGGTGAAGTTTGGACGTGATTGATCATCGCTGTTAATGATTCACTTGTCTACGTTGGAATTGCATGATCGTTCCAAATAAATCAAATGCCCTCTATGAAAAAAAACATGATGCACGCATGATTTTTGACGACGTTTTTTTTTCCTTCACTTAACATTTTTAGCATGCAGAAGTTTTCACGTCACAAAACACCGGTGTGCGAATGACTACGCCGTCACCGTATATAGGGCCCCGTGCCTGCTTTTTTATGGAACCAAGAACGGTGCACCCTGGGTGCACGCACGTGCCTCGTTATCGAGCGTCATTTTGTCCTGCCGACGCAGGAACGCAGGGCGCAATGGCCCACCGGTCTCTGAGTAGTGGGTCCTGTATTTACTCTGTCCCGTGGAAAGGATGCGTTTTTTTGTCGCGCAGTGCAATGTACGACAGGACCGATTTGGGCACAGCTGACGTTGGCAATTTCGGCAACGTTGGCCGAAATTGTTTTTCTCCCGGCGTTCCGGAGTGCGAAACAAATCCCGGACACATCGTGGGTGGAAGGGCATCTCACGATGCCGCAAGAGGGGGGAAACTGCACGTGAATGCATCGTGTCTTGAGTGGCGTATTAATAATGATTAATTATTTTTAATAATTATTAATTATTAATATTAATTATTAATTATTAATGCCACGCAACTGACAATCAACTCGGACGTATAATGTCCTGAGAATAGGTACAGATTTATGTGCGTGTACGTTGAACTTCTTTCACACCGTACGTAGCCAACCGTGCAAATCGGAGGTGCGGGAAGATGGCCCGCGGGTGCAGGAAGATGGCCGGACAGCTGCCTGGAACAAAACGGCGGACATCACGCCGAACAACACGCTGCACAACCTGCGAAACGCATCGGAAAAAAAATACCGTGAAAACCTATACGGGGTGGTAAACTGTCAGGCAATGAAATGATTTGATACGAGAAATGAAACTTTTGAAAACACGAGTATTAAAATACCTTCCATGTTCACCGTTTGGCTAGTTGTTACCCCCTATTTCTGCCTCCGGTATTTGCTCTTCTACTTATTTGCTGTTTGCGAAGTTAAAAATTAATATCACTCTGTGCTTTTGGAGGAGGCAATCAGCCTGCTCTGTGGGAAAGCACGGTTTTTTTTCAACGGAGATCTTCGCAGCAGATAAATGGACCGTTGCATTTTTTTTGCACAGTGGTCAAATGTGCCCAAATTTTCTCCAGCCTGCGACAAGCAGACGTAAATTATACATCCAGGTTTACGTGTGCGAGCCATGCGGTGGCTTCGGGAGTAGCGGGACTAACGCTGTCCAGTCCGCCGGAGAGCGGGCCAAGGAGACTGATGCAGTTGTTGGCGATGTGCTCCATTGTTTGGTTCGGGTGGCCGCAGTCTCCGCGCCGTGGACCATCTTCAATACTCTTAGTTCTTTCGGTAAAGTCACGTAGGTAAAAAATGAAATTAAAATTAAAAAAATAAAATAAAATTACGACGTTTCGGAGGCAACACAAGTCTCCGTCATCAGGTGGGACCGTCACAGCCAGACTTTACCGAAAGAACTAAGAGTATGAATCCTTGCAGTCACGAAAGCTTCAAATCTAGAACCATCTTCAATGTCCCACGTATGGAAGAGGCGTGTGCAGCATCGAGCGAGTGGTCGGTGTTCTGAAGCGGTCGGTGAAGCCACCACCACACTGAACTTGACAGAACAAAGCCATGCGGAGCAGCGGTGGCGCCCTCGATGAGGCTGTGATTAGGATCCCCGCGACGTTCCCCATTGGTCATCAGTTGACCTCCGCTTCATCCAATTGTCTCACGCAGGCGATCCCAGATTGGTTTCTGGGATCTCAGACGAGTTCGTGGACGGTCGAGCAGGTGGTCTCGGTGTTACCAAGACGCGCCACGGTGGCGAGATGTTAACTACCTTGCCTGGTATTGAGGAGATCGTGGGCTCGATATCGACCCTGACGCCTCCTGTATATTTGGAGTCTGCATGTCTCTCTTCCCGTGGTCACGTGGATTTTTCTCCGGGTCCTCCGGTTTTTCCCTCCACGATTAGAAACATGCGTTTAGAGTGTTTGGCTGCTACAAATGTCCACGTGATAAGCCACATCGTTCGCTTCTGAAAAAGAGCTGTATAGCTCAGTGGGACCTTATCTGTGAAATAAATAAATGTTTCAAAACTAGGAATAGTTTACGGGAGGTCTATGCTCCCTCGGATTTTTCCCCCAGTTGGTTCGATGTCGCGGCATCCCATCGAGTTCCAACGAGTCAATGGAAGAGCCACAGGGACCCTTTTTTGTTGCCAGCGAGCCGCTTGCCGATTAACGGTCATGTCTGATCGTTCTCGCAGGCGTGCCTCGGGGCGTGCGCACGATGTGTCCCACCTTTCCTGGCCGCCGCTGCCGTTCTCATTTGGATGCCAGCGTGCCACTTTGCAGGGCGGCGACGGTTCAGACGCGCCAGCGAGGATCTCTGCCAGAAACCGCTTCACTCTGGCAGCACTCTGCCTTGTCTCGGGCACATCGAGGCGTGTTTTCAGCGCTCCTCTCAAATGCACATGGAACACAATGTAGCAAAACCCGGCACCTGCCATTGCCCAGACTTGTACCTGAAATGTAAACAAACTGGAGCATGCGTTTGGTTCGCTTAGTTTTGTGAAAGAGCGCAGTTGTGCTGTATGCGTCTGTTGAATGAATACCTGCCTTGTTGGGTTTTGCATGGGTGTTAAACTCAACTCCATGCTCGTACACAGGTGCAAGAATATAAATCGTCAGTCAAGTGATGAGAGAAAGAGAGAGCACACTTGATTTGGCGCTTTCGTGACTGCAGGAATTACTCTTTGGTTATTTCGGTAAAGTCACGTAGAAAGAGAAAATAATAAATAGAAAAAATATTTCATTTATTATGTTCTATTTCTACGTGACTTTACCGAAAGAACCAAAGAGTAAAGAGAGAGCAGTTTTTTTTTTTAAATAAAGACATTGATATTATTTATTGGCTTAGAGTCATCAATTACACAGATATGCTGAGTAGAACTCGTAACCTGGAAATACAACGCTCTTACTGTAGCACTGCGCTATGTATTTTGAGTAGCAGCCAACGGAGGGAACACGTTCGAGAAAACGTCCACCTCGGAGATGGAGCGGTGATATCAGCTCGTTAGCAGGAGCGATATGGATTGATGCATGGCAAGACATTGGGAGATGGTGATTGCTTGGGGAGGCATTCATCCAAAAGTGAAAAGATCGTGACTGATGATGATGATGACAGAAGTGATTTATAAATTAACGTGTAAAATATACTTTCAAATATTGCGCTTTTTCAGTGATCATATATGTATTTGCTCATTTAGGGTTACTTCTACAACGCTGTTTGATAAAAAAAAAATCAACTTTAAGTTTACCCATTACTATCAATTGTTATATAAGCCGTTGATGACAAGTCATGACACTGACTGTTGCGGCATGCACGGACCAACAGCCCAAGCGCAGTGCCCGGCAGCGTCTTTCACTGGGAGTGACTGCTGATGCCATTTGCACGGTCGATATGAGTGTACGTCGCTGTGCAATGAATCATTCCTTCGTTTGGCGACCCTGCTGTGGCTGCTGGTGGGAGCTGCCTGTGCGGAAACTCGTGGAAGTTTTCTTAATATTTTTTTGTGCCACACCACGAGGGCATCTTACAAGATCGTGGCGTCCCCGTGGCGTGGATACACCGAGGGATGTGACGTCCGCTCTTGAAGATAATTTCTCGCCGGCGCTGAATGCCTCCACGATCGTGGAAATGAAAACCTGTCACCAGGCGAATTCAATTTCACTCTGCTCATCGCCGATTGAACACTTTAGTTGGTGTGTGTACGTTGTGTGGAATAAAAAAAAAAACTTAATTTACGCTGCTGAACCAAGGTCTCCCCATGCCGTGTCGGTCATTCGCATTGCTTGACCATAATTCACCACGCTGGTCAGTGTGGGTTGGTGAAGGAGGGTAATTTGTCCAGAACGCATCACTTGGTGTTAGCCGTGTGCGAACTAAATTATACTAAACTTTTTATTTTACCAGATACGCTCCATTTGAGCTATATAGGTCTTTTTCAGAAGCGACCTGGCCACAAATGATAGCTCAACGAAGTGGCTTGTCACGTGTAAACGTATTTATAGCGGCCAAATACTCCAAACGCACGCTGCTGGAGAAAAAAATCCATGCGACCACGTGGAGAGCGCGCAAGCTGGTCCATGAAGAATTGCGCGCGCGGTAGGCATGAGCTTGCAGTAAGCCCCCCGTCCTGTCTCTCCCCCCATATTGCACGCTGCTCTCCGAGTTGCTTCGTCTTTGAGTGTCAATGGCGTCGCCATTGAGTTACCCAGCATCACCGCAGACATTCCCGAGGAATTGACTTTTTTGGGCTAAAAGTGTCAAAATGGCGTTGTTTCTTTCCACGTGCACGTTGAACCTCTTTCGCGCCGGGCGTAGCCAATCGTGCTTATCGGAGGTGCAGCAGAAGTGTTCTCTGGGTAGACTGGCATCTGCCAAATGAATGTGGAATTCCCACAACTGGCTTAAGTCAGACCTTAGCAGCACCTCAAGCATCATTTGAGCGCAGAGACCTTTTGACTTTTGCCGCACGTGGACAATACGTGCGCAAGTTTCACAACGGTCCCCACGGATTGTCGAGATGCGGGAGCCCCTTCTCTTTTTGTCTCATTCTTACCATCTCATTTATGTCACTTTTCAGTTGTTTTTGTGTGTCTCATGTGTACATTTGTCATCCGCTCCATTAGCCCAAACGGAAACTTAACATACCGTTCACTTTATCGTCCGCGTACATTTGGGTTAAAGTTGGTGCTCGCAGGTGCGAGTGACACGTGTAACGTTTCAGCCGCGGAGTTTCGCTGCCAAAATTCACAGCAACGACCCCGGTATGCGCCGGCGGGTGCCCAGCTGAATGAGTAACATTGGATGCGGTGATGGTGCTGTGTGCGGAATGTCAGGACGCTCATGGCAGCTCACTCTGGTCCCACTCGGGCTCGAATCTTGGCGGGTATGCATCCTCTGTAGCGGCCATGCTTCCCTGTCGGCACCGAAGTCAACGTCTCACCCAGTGCCGCCGTGCATTTGTGCATCGCATGGCTTGTCCGTGTGGCGTGCATAGTCTGACGTGGTGCTTGTTTTCTTATTTATTTACTTGCGTGCTTTGCTTTGTCAATACCCGCAGGTGTCATCTTATCAGGCACCTGTAAAATCTGGCTCTCAAGACCAATGTTGGCTGGTGTGAGCCACTCCGCTACCTGCGTGCCCAAACCATGCAAAACACCATCCGGTGTATGGCACGGTCCCTGCCAGGTCATGGGAATTCTTTTAGTGGCTGGATAGAATGTGAGATCAGTTCATTGATCTCCTTTGGATTGCTCACCCAAAGTTGCACGGCTCTGTTTCTCAGTCTCTTTGGCTTTTTTTGGCCAAACGGGGGGCGTGACCGCTTCCTTGACTGGCATCTCCTTGCGGCGGTTTGTCCCCTTCTCGCTCTCCGACGCTGCTTCTATCAACCGAGATAGCCTCCAATCCCGTCCAGTGGTTGACGTTTAAAATCCGGCCAGATTGTGATTGTGCTCTTCCCCTAAACCGCCCTTGAGTCCTCCCTTCATCACCGTCATATTAACGCATGTCAACGGCATAGTGAAGTTGAAGCATCTCCTCTCCAGTGTAAGCGTTGGGCATGTTGTGAGATCTCCTAACAACCCTGAGCCGGTGTTGGAAACTCCACATTGCTATGGTAGGGGCACTGTTAACTTGTTGCGAAAAGTGGGACTCTTCAAGGACCATTAACCATTACGCGAACTCCGGTCATCCTAGCTGCAGCTTTTGGCTAGCCATCGGACAAAGACGATCACCGCATCGCGCATCATCTGGATCGCTCTTCCTTCTGATATTAAGAAGCCACGGGATCTATAGACGTTTAAATCTAGATTGAAAACTCCTCTCTTTAGAACTACTCTTTGTGTGTGTAGTTTGTTGTCCTCCCCCGCACCTCCGATTGCCAAGGTTGGCCAAGTTCCACATCCATACAGACATGATCGGGCCAAAGCGACAAGCACGTTGCATGCCTATTCCAGACATTGAGCCCTGGATACAGTCCACCTATCTTTATATGCGGTACTTATTGCAGCTTATAATTCCTTAATCAGCTGGGTAAAGAGATCCTTAAAGTAGTCTTATTATGAATATGAATTGAGCGATATTAACATGCACTGAACCGTAGATGTCTATAAGCGCTGGGAAGATGCAATTTTGAATTTGATGATATTTGATTATGTATTTGACAATTATGTATTATTTATATAGGCCTTTGTCATTGCACTTGCTGGTCTCCCCTTGCCATGTCGGCAGTGGAGGTCATTTGACCAGACTTGTCCACACAGGTCAGCCTTGCTTGGTGAAGGTAGAATGGACCCTGAATCCGTTCAAAAATCTCATCATTTCGCCACAAACTGACGATTTCTCTCAATTTTTATTTTATTTTACCAGGTAAGGCCCACTGAGCTATATAGCTATTTTTCAAGAGCGACCTGGCTCTCACAAATGATAGCTCAACGAAGTGGCTTATCATAGGGAAATTCACATCAGCCAAATACTCTAAACGCCTGTCGATTCTAAATGTGGACGGAAAAACCGGAGGATCCGGAGAAAAATCCATGCAGGGAGAACATGCAAAGTCAAAATACTCAGGTGCCAGGGTCGGGATCGAACCCACAACCTCCTGTATACCAGGAGAGGTAATTAACACCGCCACCACGGCCCCATTACTGGGAACTCATCTCGAGTCACCCTTGTTCATCGCAAAGTTTGATAACCACTGAACTATCACTTCTGTACTGCGTGCATTGAAAGTATATTTGTTTGTATACTGCGCTAACAATGTAGCGTTTTTATTATAGCTTTTTTTGGGTTAGATCGTGATGTAACCCAAAAAAAGATCTATTATGGATGACATTGGTTGCGAAAGCCTACGTGTTAAAATTTAACGTTTACATAATTAAATATGATTTCTTATTTTAATTAAAGTGGTCCCCTTTTTTATATATATACCTAAACTTCAACCAACTATTTTAGCCTTTGAAAAAAAGTTTGCTGTTGCTGGGACATTTTACACAAACTTCCGTTCCGTGTTGGTGACTTCGCCGCCGCTAACTGTGATAGAACGATGTACTCGAGCTGTGTCTTCTGAAGGAATGAAATAGAGCGATGCAAACAGCGCCCTACTAGGCGGTGTTGACGCTCCTACATTCCGTCCGTCTACATTCTTCGAACACGTTTTGCTGCTCAATTGCAAGGGCATCGTACGCACGTGTTGAGCGAAAATAAACGTAAAAAAACCCCAAGATTTCACTTAAATTGCACATCAGCTGCAGCGGCGGTTGTCTTTTAGTCGACGCTCGTGCATCAGATATGATGTGCATCGCCCGATGCATTTTAGGATCACTCACTGCCGCCGGCATATTGCGAAGCCAGGATTCCAGGAGAGATGTTGGTAACCTTCACGTGGTCCTCCATGTTGAGCGTGCGTTCATTGAAATGGCGCGCTTTTAAATAAAAATGTCGAGTTGTGCGATCCACCGTGTACGTCGACGACGAACGCCGGCTAATCGGAGGCCGAACGTTTCTCTTGAAGCTCCCAGTCACAATATCAACCTTCGCAAGACGCACAGCAATCTATTGGGAGCTGCCGCTGTGTAATGGTCAGCAGCACCCTGGACTTGCAATCGAGAGTTCGCCCGGCTCGATCTCCTGGCGCGGCAGTTGAAACAATGGGTAAAGATCTTACATCCCCCTCCGCTCACCTCCGATTACCACCTCTGTCCACACGGCCGGTCAAGTGTGGTGCGTTGAAGTGTGGGAGTGCTCGCACATCTATATATATATGAAAGGGAAATTTGTGAATATGTGTGTCTGTTCGAAATGTTTAGCATACTTCCCAACATGCAGCAAACTTGAAATTTGGCATGTGGGTAGCTTCCAGACTGTCCAAAACGCAAAAAGTATAAAAATAGACTTTTGTATTTGGGGGGGGGGGGGGGGGGCGCAATAATGGATATATTTTGCACGGCAAGTGAGCGGTGACGTCACATCTGTGATGTCACCCGCATGCGGCAGCGTCACCTAGTGTGCCTGTTGACGTCACGCAGTGTGCCTGCTGACGTCACGCACCCCCCCCCACCCTCCGCGTAGGCCGTGTATTAATCAAAGACAAGAATACAAGCCGCGTAGTCAAGCTAGTTCTTACATAAGACGTCTGGTCAGTGTGGAAGAGAAGGCCACAAGTGCCCTCCTAGAGGGACCCTAACAGTGCTTCCTCCACTGGAGGCGCCCTCTGCCTGCAGTGGCGTGAGCGAACAATCACAGGGCTGCACCTTCGCCTTTATTCGACTAAAAAGTAACACAGCACGTCGATAGGATGCATGCAGACTCATCCCTGTTCCCATAAATAACACTCTTGCTTTTGAGCAGCGCAACAAGACGTAGATACGCCCGTTTTATCTCGCCAAGTAAACGCTTTCCTCACTTGCCAGTGGATACGTATTTAGTCGAAATAAGCCACGCGTGACCAGCTCCATCTATTTACAGACATACGCAATCAATTGTAATCAGGACGCCACTGGTAAAGCAACGCATGAATCACAATATAGCGCGGCGCCAGTGGTGCCTGCTAACGAGACGCGTTTCTGTTTTTGTGACACGCCAAGTTACTCAACACATTGAATGAACGGTCTTTGGTTCTTTCGGGGAAGTCACGTAGATAGAAAAATAATAATAAAAATTAAAAACAAACATAAACAACAACATTGCACGAAAACAGTGTAACGCGTAGTAGGCTTTCGCAAACAATATTTTCCCACGATAGAAGGGGTTTTGGGGGTTTAGATCACGTGACCATAAATGTGTCATATTCTTGTTTTTTTCGGTAAAGTCACGTAGAAGAGAAATTTTTTAAAAAATTAAACAATAAAATTCTCACGTTTCGATTGCAACACAAGCAATCATCATCAGGTGTAAAAACCACAGCAATGTGTCGTTAAACCCGCCACCACCCGACACAGCCAATTAGTAAGGTTTGTCACGTAAACAGAACGTGCCAATTAGTTACTAGTTCAGCACACTGGTGTGTTGGAGAGTAAAACTTTTACAATTTGAGTACGACGTTTCGCCGCTGATTGCAACCAGCCTCATCAGGCAATAGACAATAACAGGGCTGTTTTTTAATCAATGCAATTGTTTCTGCTGTATATTAACGGAAACCCGATGAATACTCAATAAGGGGGATATTCGCTCTGGTCCGGAATACGTCCAATATTAAACGATAATCTGAGCTAAAGTACCCTAGCACTTGTAAACATCTTCAGGCTATCAAGACACAGCGATTACTATAATACATTTAAAAAAACAATGCTCATCGTCCGCCATGATCAATCCCCTACTGGATGAAGGCATAACCACTCTGTAGCCGCATTCTCACGATCCCGCAAGACAATGGTCCATTGAGGTCCTGCACACGAATCAATTTCATCACTCCGTCTCTCTGTGGTGGTAGAGCGGCCGGGCACAATCCCAGCTCCCCGCTCTCTCGGTACTCATTACAGACACGTTGACTCCACTTGAGAAATAAAGAATCAGAATCTTTATTTAGACTGGAGGAATCCGATGAGCTATGAAGCAGCACTTTTAAATCTGTGATTGAAAACTCATTTCTTTCTAACCTACTTTTTGTGTTCAGTTTGTTGTTCTTCCCCCGCGCCTCCGATTGGCACGGTTGGCTATGTACGGTGCGAGAAAAGTTCAACGTACATACATACAACATACATACAACATACATACAACATACATACAACATACATACAACATACGTACATACAAGCTCTTTTTCACAGATTTCAACCCTCGTTCCATGGGAGGTCGATTCATCTCGGTTTCAACTCCCGGTGACTGGAATTATTTTCCTCTAAACATCGTGTGGTTGACACGTTGCTGCCCTTGATCGTGTGCGTACGGCTATTATTTTTTTCAATTATATTTCTCTCCCGTGAAGCATTCAGACGCTGACCTGCCCATACTGGGCATCTGTGAAAAAGATCTTTCTAGCTCATCGGATACCTCCAGTCTAAATAAATATTCTGATTCTGTTACATAAACACACGCGCAGCATACCCAAACCTGTCGGCGTATTAACGACATACGAAAGACGTGCAGCGTTGCCTGCGCAGGAGCTTTTGTACCAGCAACGCTGCAAAACGTTGCGTGTTGTTAAGTCTGTTCATTTCCCAGCCTGCGCAAAACTATTCTGCTCTGATGGCCTTTCTCGCCACTGACAGATTTGAATTTTAACCAATCCTATACAGGACTCGCTGCCCGTTCTTGACCTTCCTCTGAGCGAGACCATGTGACCCACAACGTGAACCATTGTGGAAGTGTCGCAATTTCAGCGGAGCCATTGAAGCCATCCATTCAGCATCCTTCGAGACCATGCTCCGGCCATCACACATGGACATGAACTTCATGAGCTTTGCCGTACAATGCCACACACAAGGAGACTGTTGTTTCCTTAAACTTTGGCAACAACTGTGAACAGAATGCCCTCTTTTTAACACTGATATGTTCTGTTGTGGAACTGCTTTTCACGTGTTTATAGTAGTTGGGGCTTTTTTGTAGTCTTACTAAAAGCCACTTAAAATAAGCCAAAGGCTCCTTTGACATGTGTCCGCTCCCGAGGAGGCGTTACGCAACTTATTTGTCAGTTTTAATGGTGCGCACAGAAGAAGGTGGCTCCTGGTGTTTTCACGGCTTATGGGAACCGCGCTTTGAGGGTGCGTCTCTTGCCTTTCCCAGCTCCGGTTTCAATTACCAGCGCCTCGTCACCGCTGGGCGGCCTTTTGGCTTTGGCGACATTTGTCCGGACCCCAAAAAAGCAACAGCCCACGAGGAGTTGGAGGGGAGCCGTCTGAGAAGCAGTTGGAAACAATCTCATCAAGATGTGCACAAATACTTTAGCGCGCTCATCTCCACAAGCTGTGTGTGGCGTGTGTGTGTGTGTTTTTTAAAGGGGATCGGTTTTGGTTGGAAAACCCACAGCTCTTGGGAGTAACTTGTGGCCGTGGGTGTTGTGATCGTGGGTGTTGTGATCATGGGTGTTGTGCTGTTGCCTCGTCGCAATCCGGAGGTCGACGGTTCGATCTCCCGGCATGGCAGTAGTTGAAACAATGGGCAAAGTTGTTAAATCCCCCCCCTCTCCTCCTCCTCTAGCCGTTAGTCCTCACAGCTGTATGCATGGGTGCACAAATCGCTTTTTCCCTCCTTCCCCCCGTCCAGCCCACCCTCCCCCTGCCCAAAGTTTTGAATGTTTATCATCAGCCAAATACTCTAAACGCCTGTCGATTCTGAATGTGGATGGAACATCCGGAGGGACCCGGAGAAAAATCTATGCGGGGAGAACATGCAAAGTCCAAATATTCAGCCGCCAGGGTCGGGATCGAACCCACAACCTCCTGTATACCAGGAGAGGTAATTAACACCTCGCCACCGTGGCCCCATAACTGGGAACTCATCTCGAGTCACCCTTGTTCATCGCAGAGTTTGATAACCACTGAACCATCGCTTCTGTACTGCGTGCATTGAAAGTGTATTTGTTTGTATACTGCGCTAACAATGTAAGGTTTATAATAGAGGGGTTTTTATTTGGGTTGGATCGCGAGACGACAGAAGAGATATAGGCACGAGATGAATATGTACGCGAGTGAGATGAAATGCAGCTTGCTGAGATGGAGAGAGTGCAAGAGAAGAGAGCTACAGAAAAAATAGAGATGATAGAAGTTCATTGTGGGGGTTTTTTATATGTTAATTCACCTTTCATGTTATTTTGCATCTGAATTCAAACTGGTATTTGGTTAGCTTTCAGTATTTCATCAATCCGCGTCCCCCTTCAGCTGCTTGGAGCCCGCGTTTGTGCTTCGTGCCCTTAATGCATGGAAGTATATTGAACTTCTATCACACCGTACGTAGGCAAATGTGCTTTTCGGAGATGCGGGGGAAGCACAACAAACTAAACACAAAAATAATTTGTAAAGAAATTAGTTTTCAATCTAAAGTTGAAAGCACATAGCTCCCAGTGGCTTCCTAATATCGGAAGGGAGAGCGTTCCAGACGGCCCACAGAAGCGCATCTGAAAGCGCCGTGCGATGCGGTGACCGGCTGAGCCAAAAGCCGCTGCTGCTGCGAGGTTGACCGGAGCTCGCGTGATGATGGTTTATGCTCCTTGACAAGATCAGCAAGGTATTGGGCTTCATTAGTGGCAAGCACTTTGTGTGTGATGAGCTCGACCTTAAAATGTGTTCGTTCGACAACCGGAAGGCAACGCAGCTCGGGATCTTGCAGTTACCCGGTCACGACACGCGCCGGTGAGATTTCGTCACACGCTGCAGCTTGGTAACGTTTTTGTTTTTTCCCAGACGTCCCATTAGAGCGAGTGAGTTGCAATAATGAAGCATCCCCGCTGGTACTTTACGCTGCGCGCCGAGCTCTGCCAACTCCGCGTGTGTGTGTGTACTCGCTTGCGGTGGACAAGCCGCGCGTCGCGGATCCCGACATTTGAGTCAGGCACGGGCCCACGCAGTCGTGGCTTCTCTGTGCGTGCGTGACATCAGTTGCGTCTGTGTGGCAGGTGCCAATCTTGCCCCGGGGGGCCTCGACAATGCATGACATGAAACTTGATTTGGAGCTTTCGTGACTGCAGGAATGACTCTTTGGTTCTTTCGGTAAAGTCACGTAGAAAGAGAAAATAATGTCTACGTGACTTTACTGCATCAAATGAGTTCAGGGGCGTCCATGCGAATGTCGACATGAGACAGACAAAGGCTGTTGGCTTTAACGAGTACGGTAGCATCACACGGATGGGGCGCGGAAGCACCGTGGTTCAGTGGCTCTCACACTGCTGGATGAATCTAGTTCAGTTGCCATGCGCAGCTAACATCAGTGGCAAGTCACATCCGAATCAGCTCTTGGTCAATCCCCATGATCCAGCATTTATAATATTTTATTTGGTGATGCTGCTGCTGCATTGGCAATAGTTAAAAGGCACAAATAACAACAACAAAAAACCACAACACATTAATCAATAACACTGTGGCATTAAAAGGAAACACATCATAGGCAACGTTTTGGGCAATATCTCTTCTTCATACTACACTTTTACGTGCTATCATATTTATAATGTATATATATTTAATTATAGCACATATATTGTATAATATTTTTTCTTTTAACGCCACGCGGTGCTATTGATAAATGTGTCGAGCTGTCAGCATTCGTGTTAGCGGTGTACCGGTGCAACAGCTCAACAATAACAGTCACTTCTTGTTCGCGCAATACACGGATCGAATCAAGCGTGCGAGTCGCTAGATTCATCCAGCAGTGCGAGAGCCGCTGAACCAACGGTGCATCCACGCCCCATCCGCGTGATGCTACCGCACTCGTTAAAGCCAACAACGGGCACACGCAGAGCCGGGGGCCTCCACAACCACCCCCGACCAACTGCCTTTAGTCTCTCTCGTGTCGACATTCATTTCATGCAATTTCGACTCCCGAGGAAGGGCCCCCCGGGGCAAGATCCGTTCCTGCCACACAGACGCAACTGATGTCACGCACGCACAGATCTTCAACTTGCACAGCGGCGCGCAGTTTGTACTCCTGCAGCCACTCGCGGCGCTTAAAATGTCACTTGCAGTGTTTTCGAATAGTGACTCTCAATCGCGGCAGTCAGGGTTATAGAGTCGCGAGGGTGGGGAATTGTTACCGACACGACGCATAGTGACCGTGTGTGTCTGTTGTATGCCGATGCATGCGTGCGTGTGTCCCACCAGTGACGATTATCCGATGCACTATCTGGGCCTCCCCTAGGTCGATTCCGCCTCACATGAGCACAGCGCCACTTGGGAGACAAAGGTGGCCGGGCATGGTGCTGGCCATCCACCCCCTTGTGTGCCGTGCCTGTCTTCATAGGTGCTCACTAACAGCCCTTGCCCCAACAGTCTGCTAAGGCTATAGGGGGGATCTTTATATTGTGCATATGGGGTCCCCCACCAGAGCCGACTTGAACATGGGACTGAGTTTGTTTTCCACTTTCTTGTGATCCAGGCGCCAGATCAGCTGACCGCAGTGGAAAAGCATTGACGTACACGCTCGCCACACAAGGATCGTTTCCATTACACTGAATAAGTTCAGCGCACACGGTGTTTCATGTAATCCTTGGTCAACTACGGCACGCCTCGCTCCAGAGAGAACATTGCTGGGGTAACCTTACAAATTAATGCTAATGGAAAAAAAAATCATCATCATCCTCATTATCATGTATTGCTTAATAATCGCGCCACAGTTGAAGAGAGCATTGTGTGCATCGCTAGCAATACTTGGACCTAGAATCGCAACAGGTTTCCCAGACAATACTATAACGCTGTATACACAGGAGCGTGTAATATATAACACGCAAAAAATAACTCGTGTATGGTCAAAAAGTCACTGATGCAAACGTGATTATTTACTGTAATGCCAATTAATTATTTTATGTTACCAGGTAAGGCCCACATAGCTATATAGCGCTTTTCAGAAGCGACCAGGCCACAAATGATAGCTCAGCCAAGTGGCTTATCACGTGGACATTTATAGCAGACAAATCCTCGAAACGCAGCCACGGGGAGAGAGACGCGCAAACTCCAAATGCATCCAGCAGGCGTCAGGGCCGGGATCAAACCCACGACCTCCTATATACCCAGGCGAGGTAGTTAACATCTCCTAGCCACCGTGGCGCCAGTGAATCTCAAGACTTGTTGACGAGCGTCCTGCATCGGGGATGCTTTGCCTATACCAGTAAATGAGAGTTTGGCTTGGACACAGAAGTTCCCGGGGAAAACCGGACATGCATACGGGGGGATGAGACTCAACACTGGCCATCCTTTGGCCACCTCGCAGATCCACGCTAGCAATACATGACACGCAAGCAAAGAAAGCTCTATCCAGGCTCCAGCCTTGCTGAGCTTCCGAGATCTGCTGAGGCCCGGCTCACTGACGGTGATTTGTCAGCTCGGCACACAATATGAGAAGCAACGTACTCTACGGCATGAAGGAAAAACATTACAGACAGCACATTCGTTTACGATGCCTTTATAGTTTTTATTTTCACGTCGGTATACGGTGTATGCACAATTCCACCGATTCTGTAAAAAGGAATAAATCAACAACTGTAAATCCTTTTTGAGATCCGTGGGAACGTTTTTAGATTTCCCTAATGCACGTTTAAATGTCAATAAACCCTCACAAGTGAAAAGGCGTCAGGGTAATAAAGGTGTGCCCTGCGTTCTTTAGGTTCCCGACTCAAAACACATATGTTCAAAACGCTTTCTTCACATCACCGTTTGTGCCTCCCTGGCTCTTATTTCGCCACCTGGTTTCTTCATTATTTTTGCCACCACAAACCACTGGCACATCTGTGGGAAAAAAGCTTGACAGCTCATCGGATTTATCCTTGCACGGTAGAAGGTGCCTTTCTCAGTGCAAATGCCGATTATTATCGACGCATGTTGCTTACTGTTCATCTCGGATTTTGACACTGTGCGTCGCGCACATTTTTACCCTGCCATAAGTAATCCCATTCACCTCCTCGTGCGCGAGGTGGTGGGGTCGTTCGGGTCACTGGACGGAGGCGAGTGGCGGTGACGACTTTGAGGAGGGGCGGCTCCATCCAGCAGTGGATCGGTCATTGCTGACGACCTTCATATTGGGGGGGGGGGGAGGGGGGTAGCCTCGTCACAGGTTGTCTGAACAGAGATGGCGTAATAAATGTGTCGTTAACCCCGCCACCACCCGACACAGCAAATTAGTCCGATTTGTTACGTGAACAAAGCGTAACAATTCGTTACTACTTCAGCACGCCGGTGTGTTGAAGATTAAACCCACAACATTTACAAAAACACGTTATAATGGCACCACGGTGGCGAGATGCTAACTTCCTCGCCTGGTATACAGGAGGTCGTGGGTTCGATCCCAACCTTGGCGATGCCTCGAAATTTGGAGTTTGCATGTTCTCCCCGTGGCCGCGTTGATTCTTCTCCGGGTCCTCCGATGTTTCCCTCCGCATTTAAAATCAACATGCGTTTCGGTTAATTGGCTGCGGTAAATTTCCGCATAATAAGCCACTTCATTTGTGAGGTCCAGGTCGCTTCTGAAAATTAGCTATACAGCTCAGCGGACCTTACCTGGTAAAATAAATCAAAAATAGTTTAGTTCATGGACAATATTTGTCGCGAAAGCCTACGTGTTAAACCGAACAAAGATGAGTCATGGTTTGAAACGTGGCCAAGGTTTCATATCGCTCGACGACGAGGACCCCCCCCTCCCCGCTTGAATTGGTGCTCAAGGGGCAAGCATCCCCTTGAGTTAACGCAGAATCCCACCGACACTGGAAATGCAATTCGGATTCATAGAGCGTGCGTGCGTGCGTGCGCGCGCGCGGCTGACTCTCGTGCCACCGTGCAAAATTGTTGTTATGGGCTCGTGCGATTTAAATGGCATTGGATTTTTTTTTTCTTCGATCAGCGCATGTTTACGTCCGTGCGGTGGGGCAGCGGTGCGGTTTACGGACGCGAGCGTAAATATTACGTTTCGTGGGATGGTTGGAAGCACACCTCTCACGGAATTCACGTTCGTATAGTTTGGAGGGGGAGAATCAACCCCATAAATGTTCAGGTGACAGCCGCCACACCTGTAACGTAGAGAATGAAGAAAGCGCTATTTCTTTATGCTTATTCTCCTCTGCCCACGCTTGCCCCGTGCTCCCCTTCCCAGCTCGTGTTTCTTTTTTATTTAACGGCAGCCGCTATTCATCGGCAGATTACTAAAATGCCTTGAGCGCGTGTGACATTGCTTCGTGAGAAAAGAGAGGCCACGTGAAAACAATGAGCGTTGGTGAAGGCTGTCCCTTGAACGGAAGCTCGTCTGCCTGCCAAATGTCCCCGGCGTTTCCTCAATTATCCAAGGGTCAGGGCTGCGAGGGCTTGTGACGTTACCCGAGTGAAGCAGCGTGCGAAATACAATTTTAACTACCTCTTTTTTTATCATCTATTCACATATCCGGATGGAGCAGTGTAGCAATGCCTCAGCGTTGAGGCCACTCCACTCTGAACCCGGAGAGCTGAGATAAATTCCGCCGACCATCGGTTACGCGTGATGTCTGATGCAACCCTGGTCAGCCTGTTCGCTCGACCAACCTGCGCCGATTATTGCGCTGAAGTATGGCCAAACGATTCCCTATAACTGACGTGGCGTGGGAGGGAGGAGTGACTCAATCCAGCAGTGGATTCAATTCGAGATTGTCTTCAAAAGTGCCCCGGGCAATTGCCGCGCTTTTGCGTTTACGTTTCTGACACGAGCACGGAACGGCAGCTGTGCAGAGGAGACCATCTTACTGTGCCAAGTATTTCCTGATGGCGATGGGGGTGCGTTCAGGTATGTCAGTCATGCGGGTTGATTTGACCATACTTCGCCGCACGCGCCGGTCTGTTGAATTGGCGAAGTTGCTCAGATCCTGTTCAGAAATCACTCGCCACCGATGTTCGCCGTGGCCAGGAAGGAAACTCAGGGCACCAGGTTCAGGCAAAGTGCACTTAGCGATGCTCTACGGCCCTACCTCGTGCAAATCATACAGACGGAAATA
This sequence comes from Lampetra planeri, assembly GCF_965212315.1. Lineage (NCBI taxonomy): Eukaryota > Metazoa > Chordata > Hyperoartia > Petromyzontiformes > Petromyzontidae > Lampetra > Lampetra planeri. Next base: position 6,532,564 of record NC_136141.1, read on the forward strand.
TTGCGCAGTGATCGATTCATTGCACGTATCGCTGCGTCATCGCGCGCTTAAAAGCAACGTAGGTGTTTATTGTCACTGGACACACTGCACAAGGGCTAACGCACCGGCGTCAGCCGTTTGCTGGGAATTCGCGCTCGACTGCGGTTTGCGTTTTGAAAAGGGCGCAGTTCGTTTTGGATTCACGAAGGAAGTAGCGACCGAAAGTGGTTGGGAAGGCGAACACAACAACAACAAGAAGAGTGCCTACGTGCGGTCTGTTGAGTGCGAGCGCCGCTGGGTCAACGTGGGAAGATGACGCGACACGGCCTTGGAGGAGGCATCGTGTCGTGCTGGATCGCGGTGGGTTGAGGCCGTGTCGAAGGTCGCTGGTAATTGAGCCACGCGTTCGCCCAGCGATCTCATTGTGCATCATATGAATGCACCGCTCACTCACCCGAGCCTCGTGCGTGATTTTAAATAAAACAACAACGATACGTGTTTACTTTCGTAATACGGCACTTGCTTTGCTGGCAGTTCTTCCACATTTTTTCGCGGTGCGGATAGAACCACCGACTGTCAGCAAATGCACAGCGTGTGCGTGAGCACAACAAAGGGCCGTTTTGCATCATGTTACTAATTTCACAATGTTCTTGGTTCTTTCGGTAAAGTCACGTAGAAGGGAAACAATAAAATAAAAAATATATAAAACAATAAAATTATCTTCTTGGTTCTTTCGGTAAAGTCACGTAGAAGGGAAGTAATAAAAAGTAAAATAAAACATAATAAAATAATTCTCACGACGTTTCGGCCACAGCGCAAGTAGCCGTCCTCAGGTGGAGAATTATTTTATTATGTTTTATTTTTATTATTTTATTACTTCCCTTCTACGTGACTTTACCGAAAGAACCGAGAAGATGAATCCCTGCAGTCACGAAAGCTTTAAATCGAAATAAAATTATCATGACGTTTCGACTGCAGCACAGCATAGCGCTAACATCTTCTACACTATCGCTCCTCACACACACACACAACAGGCGCGTACCTATGTACGTCGTGCCGGAGAGCACGTGGCACGACGCGAAAACGCACGGGAGAGCTGTGCACACAGCGCATTTCCAGTTCGTGCTTTTCTCAACGGCCCGTGCCTCGACGATTTGTCATTCAACGTTGAATTCGTAATTCTCGAAGGGATGGTGCGCGCTCGCGTGATTGTCTCTTTGTGCCGACTGCACAAAAGCTCCCCCTCCGTATTGTCTCTCTCTCTCTCTGCACCATTCGATCTGACGCGCATTTTTTGAAATGTTGGCACAAAAGCACGCCAGGATAAGATCGCGTTCGGAGCCGTTTGAAAAGAAATGTCTTTGACGTTAACGCAACGTCACTCGATCCCTGGCATTGGCCGGTTGTGAATAAACCTGTTTTGAGTGATTTTAGACTTGTCTTTGCTTTTACAGAGCATCGCATGTGCCGCGTCTGCCCGTGACAACACCGTCGGTTTGTTCACTCGCATCATATTTGAATATCTGGCCGAACTATTTTTTTGTTAACATTCAAACTTGAAGACTGTGGGGGAGGGGGCAGTGGGGAGGGGGCATGGGGGGGTTTAGGGTGGCAGAGAGAGGGGTGAAGGTAATGACAGAGCACTTAGGTGTCTGAGTCCCGTCTTGTGCTTGCGGTTTCACGCAAGATTAAACTAAAGCCAAACCATATTTTTTATTTTCCCTCTCCCCCCCTTGCTCCTCCCCCTTCCTTGCCCGTATAACCTATTACCACGGCAACTCTCGCTCCCACTTCAGCAAAACATTTTCTTGCTGTGGTTTTCCCACCTGATTATGATTGCTTGTGTTGCAATCGAAACGTCGTGAATTTATTTTATTTTATACCTACGTGACTTTACCGAAAGAACCAAAGAGTATGGATCGCTGCAGTCACGGAAACTTAAAATCTAGATTTAAGGCCCACTTTGCTATACAGCTCTTTTTCAGAAGCTACCTGGCGATCACAAACGATAGCTCAGCGAAGTGGCTCATCGTGTGGACGTTTATGACACCCAATACTCTAAACGCGAGTTTCTAAATGTGGAGGGAAAACAACCAGAGGACCCGGAGAAAAAATCCACGCGACCTCCTGTATACCAGGAGAGGTAGTTAACATCTCACCACAGTGGTGCCCCAATATTAGCAAGTAAGTCAGTAAGCACACTAATCCTTCAGGCATTTAACACAAGCATCTCCGCTGATGATAATAACGTCCTTATAGTGCAGGGTGCTGTGTGATTTGCGCTTGCCATTGACTGCCTCTTCTTGTGCCAATGCCGAGTTTTTTTTGTGTGGCACACACACACACCTCTAATCCGATGCTTCAGACTTTCACTCAGTTGATCTTACTCGTGTAATTGTAATTAGCTTCTTCTGAGAGGCAGTACATCAAGTAGGAAGTCACCGTACCTGTGCATAGTTTGTGAGCATTAGCCACACAGGTCGGTTGGGGGGGGGGGTTCTCTTGGATTCCCTTTGCAAGCCAATATCCCTACAGTAGACGAGAGCAAATGAAGCAAAAAAAATGTCATCGCAGCGAAAGCTCTTTATGCGACCGCCCAGCACCCACCGCTGCCTGCCCCTTTGCCAGAACCCACAGCTGGCACACGTTAGACACACGTGTGCCAGAGACCTGCCCTGACAGTTGCCGCAGTCTGCTGTACGTCTTCCCCTCGGTCATGGGACTGGCGGAGACCACTCCAATGCCTGTTTCGGTATGCAGCCCTCTTGCGTCCGACGCACGCGTCTCACCCAGCGCAATATTATTTGCCCGAGCGTATCGAAATCACTCACCTGCTGTGTTCTCTTTTTGGCGTTCCGCATTGCGTAATGCAACGTTGCCGTGAAATTCATCGAAAGAATGTATATCCAATTATTTCCAAAGGCACTTCGTAAAAATAAAGCCTGAATGACTCTGCGGTAAACAAATGAACGCTGGGCCAATGTGGGAATAATGTTGGTCCAGCGGTTCTGACCACAGGGCACGGTTGGCCCAGCATTATCATCATCATCATTACTCTCACAAAGTCAAGAGACAACTTGGCCCAACGTTGGCATGCTTACTGGATCGGTGGTCATGGGTATGGGGCATTAGCACAGTATTATTGTTTAGGTTTCATAATGTCTTCGTGCAAGAACCATTGAACAAAGACGGTCACTGCATCACGCACATTCAGATGCGCTTCTGCGGTCGTCTGGAATGCTCTTCCTTCCAATATTAGGAAGCCACTGGAGCTATGCAATTTTACATCTAAAGTGAAACATACAACATACACACATACAACATACACACATTCATGACACGCGGCCCATTACCTGGCTGTGTTGGGATTTTATGCGAAAGTGTGTAACCTCAATTCTAGTTCCAATTAAATTGACAGGACCCGAACAAAATAATTATATAATGTACGGCAACGAGTAGCGTGGATTCATTTAATCGTGGAACGCCGCATATGGTAATCACGAAAATGATGTTTTTATTTTAAAATAACAAAACAATCCTGATGCAAATACACCGGAGCGACTTGCAGCAAAAACAGTTGCCGTGTAGGAGCAGTGTCCATTGCTCACGAAACTGGTTGCACAGACCTTTGCTTCCCCAATATTATTCAAAAGTATTTTTGATTGGCAAAAAAAAGAGGGTTATTGGAGAACATCTTGCGGTCACAAGTTACGGAGCTTTTTTTTTTACATATAATCCACACGGAGACCCTAATCAGCGAAAAAATTGCCCCGTCAATGTTGTGAGCGGTGAGGTTTTAACCGAGGCAATCACGCGAGATGATCGCGGGGTTGGGCAACAGGGATTGATTAACGGCGGCAGAAAAGAACAAAATAATCAGGGAGCATGTGCTCGAGTTGCAAGATTGGCTGCGGCTGAAATTGGCGTTGCTCCCACTCGATTCAAAAAGGAATAGTCTCTTGACAATACGGGCTTTCAATAATTTTACAGCCTCCGTCTGCGTGATTGTGATCCATAATTTTGATTTTTTTTCTGTTTTGTTTGGCCTTCCGTTCAGCGAATACATCAATTGCAAATTTTAAAACATAAGTTCGGTGTTAGAGTGAGCGGCTTGCGATTGGGAGGTGACGGAGTTCAATTCCTGGTTTGACTGGTTGACCCAGGCATTCATCTCCCCAGAGTCAGCTAAAATAAGTGCCGCTTTGTGGGAAAGTCAAGAGTGGTTGTCCTAGGGAGAGGCTTGCCCTTGCCATAGGAATGCAGAATTTCTGCCAGTGGCTCATGGCTCTAAACAAGTGAGCACCACCCCAATGCTCATTTGGGCAAAACATCACTTTGAATTGGAGTGCTGTAGTTCAAGCCGTACTTTGCAAACGTCTTTTGATTATAGCTCCCTTTGGTGATGTCATGTGATCACAGTAAATATTCCCCACTTAAAATTTCTTGATTATACTCGAAAATCCTTGTGATCCACCTTAACATTTAACTTAGCAGAATTCTGCTTTTAATTAGTTTTGCAATTGTTCTGGATTGCAATAACTTAGGTGACACACTCATTTATTTCCTCCGCTGTTATTTTGCAATTCTATTGCAATGACACTGCCATGGCTCGTGGCTTTATAAAGTCAGAATAACGACAGCGCTGTCATGAACTTCGTGATAGTCAACATCATTGTCGTCATCATCATCATCATTACCGTCACACAGTCAAGAAGAGGTGGAAGTCTATCCCCGCTCAAGTGAGCATGGAACGTTGCTAATATCTGTAGGAGGCCCTGTGCCAGCCAGTGCTAGAATTCCACGTTATCTTGCGCAGGGGTCAGCCTCTCCATACCGTGACAATTGTTGGCTTCTCATTTTATTGACCCAGAGGGACGATTGGGCTGAGTCAACAAAACCTTGACTGGGGGATTTGATTCGAATGCTCTGCCAAAGCAATTCTGCCCGTCCAGTTTCATCATCATCTTCTTTAGCTTTCACCCAGCCACAAACAGGGCGCTATTAAACTATTAGGCTACAGTAGGCATTGTGCCTCGGGCCTACGAAAACTAAAGGGCCTATGAAAACAAAATAATGAATTTTTTTTTTGTACGATGAAGAATGTAACCAAAATATCTTCTTGAATAAATATAGTTATATAGCAAGGCTAGGCACAGTGTTTATACAAAGAGACGGAGTCGTGTGAATCGTTTTTTTGTCATAAGGTGAGAGAAATTAACACCGGTGATTAATTTTTCGAGATTATTTTCATCGCAAAATTATCAATGGCATCTTCAGATGGTGTATTTTCTCACAATTTGTATTCACAATAGAGAGTACGTGCAAGGGAAGACAAGGCGGTGTTGTTGTCCTATGGCTGATCGGAGACATTGTTTTTTTTTAATCAGCTTTAGCGACTGACAGTAGCGGTAGCAACACGGGGCAGCAGTACACCAACTGTAGAAAGTTGTCACCGAAGGCCGAACGAAACAGAAGTGCCTGTCCACAAAATTATCCCAGCGCGGTAACGAATTGGAGTCATCTGATGCGGAGTTTGATTCTTAATCGGCTTCCCCTATCTCCATTGAGCAAAGGAATCCCCTTGCAGCCATGCTGCCAGCTATGCATGGCGCTTAAAAAAAACGCCGTATATATTTGGGTGAGTCGCCTTTTATAACAGTTGCGTAAAATACTTTAACAGCAATAATGTACAATAATTTTTTAAGCGTTGTTATAACCTGAGTAGCTTTATTTTTTGTTTATTTTATGACGATCTTAAGTTTGAGCTGTTATTTGGTGAGCTACTTGGAGGCCTAAAGCCTTTGCTTAGCTTATTCATGCCTAGCACCGCCATTGATTGCCCGTCAAGGCAAGCCAGCATATCCACACTGCTCATTTGAGCAGTGGACAAATCCACTTTATTTTTCTTTCTCTGGTGTCTTATGAAAGGGACCTCTGACACTGCTATCTGATACTGAAATTGTGTGATATGGAAATTTTTTTTTAAAAATCGCCAAAGTTTATCAGAAGCCTTGAACTCAATCATGGAGAGTTCACGTGGACAACAAGCATTCAATTCGGTGTGCCTCTGTGGTAAATTCACCCTTACATCCTCGCGTGTATTGCAACAGGTTCTGTATAGTGTAGTGTATAGTGTAGTGTATAGTGCAGTGTATAGTAGTGTAGTGTATAGTAGTGTAGAGTAGAACCCCTCTCAACGACCACTGCTGTTAACGACTAATCGCTTAACGACGGCCCTCCATAGAGCCCAATGTGTAGTGTATAGTGTAGTGTATAGCAGTGTAGTGCCTCCATAGAGCCCAATGTGGCTGTTGAAGGTACAGTAAATATTAATTACTGCATTGTTTAACCATGTTAATGATGTTGCTAGTATATTTATGCATTAATATCCAGTGTTTCAATTTTAAAAGTACTTTTTTGAGTGAAAAGGGGTAACTTTTGATGCTATTGGAAGGAATTAAGCCTTTAAGGTGTATTTCCTATACTCGCTTAACGACGGGTTTCGCGGAACCAATTGCCGTCGTTACAAAGGGTTCTAATATATATGTTTAAAGAACTTGCCCAGTGGCCCAGTGGCTCAGCGGAAGAGCGAGCGGGCTTGCAGTCGGCAGGTTGTGTGTGAGTTCTAACCCTGGTTGGGGATTGACGTGGTCCCATCATCCCTCCCGCAATGGAATGTGGATTTTTCCACACGGGCTTAGTGCTGCCAATTGGAGGTGACCACCCGCCCCTCTCGTTTGGCGAAGGAATCGCTTCGACTTCTGACTCGTATTGTTCAGTTATTAAACATTGCGGAGGGGAAAATATATTTCATTATGAAGCCATCCTGAACTCGTCGAAATTTCGGACGCATTATAAGTTGGAGCACTGGGCTCGTGAAATTGACAAATCTACGCACTTTATCAAAAGCATTATCGGAAATATTTCGCTCAAATCCATTGATTTGTTCTTCTGACAGACATAATGCATTACAGCCACAGCCTACCAGCCACAAAGCATTACAAATGCACAAAGGTTTCTGTGCAATGCATGATTCTGCCATGGGCGAGACTGGTGAATGTGCGGTGCGTACAAATCCAGCAAGAGTAATGGAACTCCAGAGTTGAGAAACTACAAACTACACTTCCAGAGGAAGTGTTCATTCAGTGCCATGATCACAGCCTGAGAATGAACAACAAGCAGAACGAGGTGTGCTGCGTATCTCTCCTTTTGGTTTGAATCAAGGCGCAATACTCGAGCACAATGCGGTTCAATTTGGACTTACATAGCCACGTCTAAACGCAACCGCATTTCAAGATGCCGTGCATGAACAACGACACATAATTGTGCACTTTGTGAGTGTGTGGGTACCGTATGATTGTGTTTGGGTGGTTCTGGCCACAGCATCCCACAACGTGCACCGTGCCGGCCTTAAAATGTGCCTGCCCACAGCACTTGCCCCCGACAGCCTGTGTGGGCTACACAGGGGTTCTTTGTCTTTGTATGTGTGGAGCACCAAAATTGATTCGTGCAATTTTCCACAATCCCACTAGCTTGGCTTCTGATTCCCGGTCATGGTCAACATTAGTGGGACGCGATGTCCTCTGTGTCCTGGATCTCCCTTGGGTTAACTTAGCCTTAAATAGGTACCTGCTGTTTCTGTTGGCGTGGGTGTGTACAACGTGAGTGTATAATTGCGTCTATTTCCGTGGAGTGGTTCGCACGCACAGTACACCAATCACAGTCGTGCACGACCTTGATTCCAATCCACGATTTAAAACAAATAAAACATCATCATCACTCGTGGTGGCTGATATGGAAACCTGGCTCGAGCCTTCCCTGGGTCACCTCAGCCTGAAACTATAAACCAGTGCGGTTGGGTGGTCAACGTCAGTCTGCGTTTCCCCTCGTTGCTCTTGCGTAACTGGCTCTGCGAACCCCACGTGAACGAAAGAGAGGTCGAATTAACCCAAAGCAAATACGACGGAACGTGTTACCACTCGGTGTCGGATTATCCTCGTAGCAAAAGAAGCTACATATGTTGCTACGGTCGCCGAACTCTCAAGGGCCCCGCGCTAAATGCTTTCAAGCTATCAATTCCGGTTCAGTGATTCTGCACTTGCTCTATTACTATAGTATTATACCGCCTTCAACTTTTGTGAACGACTGGGTGTATAAGGTTAGCGATTTGCCGTATTATCTGACTGTATAGCAAATACAAAAATAACAATGAGTTTACTTTGCAAGTTACAAATTTGTGTTTTAATATTTACGTGTTTTTTTTTTATTATGGCCCCTTTATAACAACATATGCTACACGCCCCGCACTCGCTTCATCCGGCACCGTTACCACTGTCCTAAAATATTGAACAGCCAGTGGAACCCGCACACCCGTGGCTTAGCTTTGACGGTGGCGATGTTGTTGCATGTGGCAGAGTGCGCTGTCGCTGCTCGTCTGCTTTTATCGGGAAGACATCGAGTGCCGAGAACACTGCGGAGCCTACCGGGCAACACGCACGTTCCTCCACGTGCGTGCGTGCGTGCGTTTTCATGTGACAGAGTACACGGTGTGTGTGTGTCTGTGTGTGTGTGTCTGTGTCTGTCTCTGTGTAAGTCTCTGTGTGTGTGTCTCTGTGTGTGTGTCTCTGTGTGTGTGTGTGTCTCTGTGTGTGTGTGTGTCTGTGTGTGTCTGTGTGTGTGTGTCTGTGTGTGTCTGTGTGTGTGTGTGTGTCTCTGTGTGTGTGTCTCTGTGTGTGTGTCTCTGTGTGTGTCTCTGTGTGTGTTTCTCTGTGTGAGTGTCTCTGTGTGTGTCTCTGTGTGTGTCTCTGTGTGTGTCTCTGTGTGTGTCTCTGTGTGTGTCTCTGTGTGTGTGTCTCTGTGTGTGTCTGTGTGTGTCTCTGTGTCTCTGTGTGTGTTTCTCTGTGTGTGTCTCTGTGTGTGTATCTCTGTGTGAGTGTCTCTGTGTGAGTGTCTGTGTGTGAGTGTGTCTGTGTGTGTCATTCACACGTTCCCAGGTCCACATTGGAAGGCAACTGGCGGATTCCCTTCGTACTTGGGGGCCATCAGTCACAAGCTCGTACTCAGGACGTGAAATTGACTTGTAACTAGAAATGAATAATGCTAACGATATTATCAGCGATATCTGGAATTGAATTAGCAGCGAGTGCAGGCTTCAGCTCGGCAGATAAGGCATCGGTAAGGGAAATGGGGAAACAGCAAGGCTACATTTGGCCAATCCCACACCAATTATTATTGTTTTGCTGTGACAACGCATAAAGGTTATTGCGATTACAAATGTTGATGTAAACGGTCAAAGTGTCTCGCTGTTCAAACAAGCTATGGAACCACTCTCGACTCCACCGTTGGCCCTGAGGCACTGGTGGAAATTCCACATTCATGTGGCAGGTCCTAGTATCTCCGTCACAATGCCACTACGGACACCCCGTGCAGTGGAATCCATTTCATCCGGAACGACGGACTGAGCCCCCACCCTCAGCCAGGAATTGAATAATTTAAGAGGTGATGTGCTTTGAGTTAATGCTTTCTCTCTCTCCCTGTGTGTCCCGTGTCCTTTATCAAAGACGTTGGTGATCGTGGCCTTCTTTCCATTTGACTCTGTCCATGATATCACGTTGCAGTGGATACTCCTCCCAGCTGCATTCGATTATTCAAATTGCTCACGTATGTCATTCGTTGTCTTCCCCTTTTCCCAGTCGACACACATTCATATTCAATCTCTTGTTTTCTCATTACATGTCCAAGAAATCTAACGTGCCTTTCTCTAATATTTTTTTATATTAATCTTTTTTTATGTACCCAGCTGCTATCCTTAACGGATGTAAGTTACTCATCTTGTCTATATGTAATAAACGACTTGACCACGATATCTGGCTCAGTGTCCTTTATTCGGTCCGTACTGCGTCCCCACACGGCTGTCTCTCTTATTCTCTCTGTGCTGGTTCTGATGTCACTCCAGTCCCCATCAGCAGCCCCGCTGCTGTTCTTGTCGCTCTTGCAGCCCCACAGCAGCTCCGCTGCTGTACTCTCACACAGCTCCCTTGGCTGTTCCTGCTGCAGCTCTGACGGCCTCGTGCTGTCTCGCCTTCTCGTCGCTCCTGCGACTCCTGGCAGCCACCCCGCTGCTCCTCACACACAGCCTTACTGCCTATCTCTATCTGCAGCTTTACACCTCCCAGTAGCTCCCTACTGTTCCCAGGGTTGGCTCCCGCTTCTGACGGTGCCCCCTCGGCTCGTACGCCCGCGTGGCCCCACACCTTTCCATTCACACCCCGACTGCCTTCTCCTTCCGGTTTACCCGCTTAAGGACCCCCTACCTTTCACCCACGTCACCTGGCTCCGCCTCCTCGTGACGTCACATCCGGAAGGTCGCTTTCGCCCGCATTACACCACCCTCCCCCATAGAAAAAACCCAGCCGACCTCGGCTGAACAACACCAAAGCGTAATGCGGTGAACCGACCTTCCCCCTTAAAGGACACTAAGCATGCAATATAACAACAAGAACAACACACAAGTAACATCGACGAACGTACGAAAGCATGCGATAAATACGACGGCAAGAACAAGAACAATAACAACATACAATCAACGAAACGTAAGCGATTTGGAACGAGTGCGGGTCGCCGGCCCGTCCCGGACGGTCGGCGGCCCACTTGTAGAACGGGGACGCGATGGAACACGAGAAATGACAGGGGGTAATTCCCTTGCTGCGATTGGAAGTCCACCGACATCTCGTGTCCCTGACGAATCAGTCTTGGTCATATTCGGCGAATGCGCCTGCAGCGGGGTCGGAAGGGTCGCCGGGCTTGAAGGTCCCGCAGCCTTGGCAGGCGCCCTCCGAGCAGGCCCACTCCTCCCCCGCGGTGTCACGGTCGGCCTGTCTGGAACAGGTACGACAGGCGCTCTAGCAAGATCAATGGACGCAGGCGGGGAAGAGTCAGAGTCAGCAGCAACAGACCCCGGCAAGGCAACATTGGGAGATGACGCATCACGTAGGGGAGCAACATATGGTTTCAACCGCGACGTATGGACAAACCAACGGCGAGAACCAAACTGAACGCGCGCCGACTGTGGATTGGGAACCTCAATGAGGCGCACAGGACCATGCCAAGGTTTGTGCAATTTAGGAGAGGTCCCCGGCCGCACCTGCGGGCAATGGAGCCAGGCCAGGTCTCCCACCTTCCAGGGGCACTCCCCCTCAGACCGCCGAGCATACCGCTCGTTCCGGGCCTGGGCTTTGGCCGTAGCCACGCGGGCGTTTTCCCGCGCCTCCGTAACCCGGCGAACCGTGTCCTGAATGTATTCAGGGAGTGGTTTACGAGGTCCCTTCACCCCAGTACCCAATTGCACATCCACCGGAGGCACGTTTTCCCGACCATACATAAGGTAAAACGGCGAATACCCTGTAGCCGCATGGGGCGTCATCCTGTACGCCGAAAGCACTCCGGGGATGTGCAGATCCCAATCCGATTGCTGTTCACTCACAGTATGGCAAAGCATGGCAGACAATGTCCTGTTCAGCCGCTCAACCATACCATCCGTCTGCGGATGGTATGGAGATGTCCGTATCTTCTTGGTCCCAAGGCCTGCGCACACTTCAGCCAATAATTTAGAAGAAAAATTTCGGCCCTGGTCCGTGAGGAGTCTCTCCGGCGCCCCCTTGTCCATAATGTACCCAAACAAAAAGGCGTCGGTGATGGCCGCGGCCGACTGATCGGGCAACGGCCAGGCCATCGGCCAACGGGAGAGATACTCGACCCCTACCAGCAAATATTTATTTCCCCTCGCCGATGGTGGGAAGGGTCCCAATATGTCCAGTGCCACCAATTCATTGACTCGAGACACCTGAATCGACTGGAGAGGCGGCACGTAAGGATGTTTAGGCGGCTTACGCCGGGCGCATTCAGGGCACGCGCGCACGTGCCCTACGACATCTGTCGCCATGCCGTGCCAAAAATAATGACGTTGTAACGTCAACAAGGTCTTCTGCACCCCTAAATGCAATAGTGTGTCACAATGGAGAGTTCTAATCAACTCAAATCGCAAGGACGTTGGTACCACCACACGCCAGCTTTCCTGGAACCTTTCCTGCCACATAAGCAGACCATCTCGGAGAGCGGTTCGCGGCCCCACAGCCGAACTCGGACTCCCATTGTCCCTCATAGACCGCTTCTGCATGGACAACAACGACTCGTCCATCATCTGTTCCCGAATCCAGACAGACCGCGGCAGATTCAAAACCCCATCAGTCGGTCCCGGTTCCATCGGAGTATCCGACTTCCCGACGGCCAACGTGAGCGGCTGAGGGGGGTTGAGAATCGGCGAACACCTATGCGTCCCCGACGCACATTTACAAGGGGCGCGCCCTGGTAATCTGGAAAGTGCGTCAGCGTTCGCATGGCGCACTCCCTTCCGATGTTGAATTTGGAAGGAAAACTCCTGCAGCGTGTCCAACCAACGTGCCCACTGTCCCGATGGCTGGTCCATTTTAAGTGCATATTGCAAGGCCGCATGATCCGTACGCACAATAAAAGAACGACCGTAAAGGTACGGTCGAAATTGCCGTAGGAAAAAAACAACCGCCAAAAGTTCTCTACGAGTGACACAGTAGCGTGTTTCCGCAGGCGACAAGACTCGGCTACCATACGCCACGACGCGCTCTACGCCCCCTTTAGACTGTGATAATACCGCCCCAATACCTGTGTCACTCGCGTCCGTATCGAGAATGAAAGGGCGATCAAAATCGGGATAATCCAATGTCGGGGCCGTAGCCAATAGATCACGCAGACTCCGAAAGGCCGCCTCTTCCGGCTCTCCCCAAACAAATTTCCGTCCTTTACCCGTAAGGAGATGCAAGGGCCTCGCAATCGTCGCAAACCCCGGCACAAATCTTCGGTAATACGAGGCAAATCCCAAAAACCGTCGAACATCCCCCACAGAGGCCGGAGTCGGCCAATCCCGGACACACGCCGTCTTTTCCGGATCCGTGGACACCCCCTCGGCACTCACAATGTGCCCCAAATAACGGACGGACCGTTGCAGTAGGTGGCATTTCTTTGGTTTGAATTTCAAATTGGCAGAGCGCATCCTCGTGAACACTGTCTCCAGCCGCGTTAAATGTTCCTCAAATGTGCGGCTGAACACAATAATATCGTCCAAATATATAAGACACGTCTCCCACTGCAACCCCGTCAAAACGAGCTCCATCAATCTTTGAAACGTAGCAGGGGCCGCATTCAATCCCATCGGGAGGCAGTTGAATTGAAATAACCCCTGCGGCGTACGGAATGCGGTTTTCTCCCGTGAGGACTCGTCAAGGGGAAGCTGCCAAAATCCCGAAGAGAGGTCCAGTGTGGAAAAGAACTTAGCCCCCGACAATGCGTCAAGGGAGTCGTCCATACGCGGCAGGGGGTACGCATCTGCCACCGATATCTTATTCAATTTCCGGAAATCGACACAAAATCTCAAGTTGCCATCCTTTTTCTTAACCAAGACCACAGGAGCGCCCCATGGGCTGTTAGATGGCGATATAATGTCCGCAGCCAACATGTCTTCCACCGCCCCCCGAACGTGTTCTCGCTCCGCTGGACTCATCCGATGCGAATTTAACCGAATAGGGGCAGCGTCGCCCGTCTCAATGTGATGGGAAAGCAACGATGTGCGTCCCAAATCCAAATCGTCGGAGCTGAATACATCCGAATACGTCAGCAACAATTTACGCAGCGCATCACGTTGCCCCACGGACAGGGAAGAATTTTCGTCACATAAGGTAGCGATCCAACGATTATCCGAACCCCTTGGCTCGGAAACACCAGCGACCACTCCTCGGCGATGCGGACAATCGTGCGTCGCAAACGCCGTAGTGGCATGTGCCACAACCGTACCGGCCGGAACACGGATGTTTTCCACCCCCGCATTAAGCACCTGTAAAACCGGTAATTGATCCGGCCGGACAATGGTCTGTGCCCCAACTAACGCCAATCCCGTTGTTATCGTGGCGGATGGTGACAACAAGACCCCTAATGCTCCTAGCCGATTGGGCAGGGGCTTCCGATACCGCAAGGGTATAAGCATCTGTGAACCAGGTGGGATGTCCACAGATGCGACGGACAGCGCCTGCACCTGTACGGCCGAAGCAGGTCGCCCCCAGGGCGACGGCAGAAACGAGATTCGACGGCCCCCCGGCAATTCAATACAATTCTCATTGATTTTAATCAAAATGGGCATCTTAGCCAAAAAATCCGTGCCTAGTAAGCAAGGAACCGCCAAAGATCTCGATATTAACACAACGCCCGAAGCCGACACATCCCCTATAGATATCTTAGCATCCACCTGGCCCACAATCCCCATACTACCCCCGTTTGCAGCGACGCAAGACCCATAAACCGGACGCACAGCCCCCGGCGGAATGCCCAACAGATGGAAAATGACATCCGATATAATAGTCGCAGACGCTCCCGAGTCGATCAAAATGCGCACGTCCACACCTTGTATGGACCCCGGTACAGTGGACGAACCCGTAGCGGCCGCGACAACTCTCCGTGCCAATTTGCGCCACTGCGTAACTGAATGACAAGGCTCCGTCGATGGCCTTTCTTTAACAACAACAATAGGATCGCGCAACACAGGTGGTGGGTGAGGTGTAAAGCCTTGCCGAGTGTCTGGTGCGTGCCGACATGCCTGTTTCGGAGGTTCCTTGGTCGGCTTGTCCGGTGTTGTGGGCTCCTGCTGCGGCGGACCCGGGAAGCGGGCCCAGCAATCTTTGGCGTAATGGCCCCTACGGCCGCAGCGGAAGCAATCGGCCTCGTTGCGCCGAAGCGCAGGTCCTGCATCCCGGCGGCCCCGTCCCGATGGCGTAGCGCGCGGCCCCGGCCTTCCGCGTCTCGGCCATGGAGAGGAGGCAGCCGTCAGCTCCTGTGGACCCCGCTCATCCGGCACATAGATCGCCCTTGTGGGGTCCCACCCCATCGCGCCTCCTTCCTTGAAGGGCCCACCCGTCCATGCCGCCACTTGCTTCCAGCGACGGAGATTAAACTGCGCGTCCAGACACTTTGCTGCCGCCCGGGACGTGAGCTTCTCATGCCCACACACAGGCATGGGGATCCCCAGATCCCGAGACAGCTCCAGCATTTTTCCCAATATGAGGGGCTCGAGCAGATCCTGTGGCGTGTCAGGATATGCTGCCATGGCCAGCTCCAACACCGCACCCCTGAACGCCACGGGCGATTCTTCGGGTGCTCGTTGTCGTTGAGCGAATCGCCGATGCGCGTCGTCAGGTGGCTCATAGGCGTCGGCCATTTCCTCAAAAACTCCACATAAAGTCTTCTTCTTATCGGCCGTTATGGAACGGAAAAATCGCACAGATTCGTCGTCCAGTAGAGTCGGCAACACTTCCAAGGCCTCCGCATCGGTCCATCTTGCTGAACGAACCGCCGCCAAAAATCGGCAGGCGAAAGCGCTCCAATCGCCCCCGATAGAGAATTCCTTAACTGTAGTAAGGTGGCGACTCCGACTCCTCTTCACGCCGTCTTCCAATGATGGTTGTTGTGGAGGTAAATTCAAAATGGCGTCGGCCCGCGGCGTGGCCAAGATGGCGGTTTGGCGCCGCGGAGCGCGCAAGATGGCGTCTTCTTGCCGCGTGGCCAATGGCGGCGGCAGGGCAGGCAACGTGGCGGCCCGTGGAGCACCTTCTCGTTCCATCGTCGTCCTTGGCGTAACGAGGTGACACAGATGCGCCAGGACGTCTTTGAGTGTCTCCAGTTGTTCTGCCACCTGTTGCCATCTTTGCTCAGCGTCCGATGTTGTTGACGGACCCGCCATCGCGCCGACATCTTCCACGCCCGTCCCCGTGCTCGCCTCAGCAGGGCTCTCCTCCACCACCCCAGCAAAATCCGTGGTCGGAGGGAATTCGTCGTCGTCGGACGAAGAAGCCGATGCTGGCGCCGGGGGAATTTTCTTCCTTACTTGCTTAGACATGCCGTTTCACTTCTGACCCCAGTGTAATAAACGACTTGACCACGATATCTGGCTCAGTGTCCTTTATTCGGTCCGTACTGCGTCCCCACACGGCTGTCTCTCTTATTCTCTCTGTGCTGGTTCTGATGTCACTCCAGTCCCCATCAGCAGCCCCGCTGCTGTTCTTGTCGCTCTTGCAGCCCCACAGCAGCTCCGCTGCTGTACTCTCACACAGCTCCCTTGGCTGTTCCTGCTGCAGCTCTGACGGCCTCGTGCTGTCTCGCCTTCTCGTCGCTCCTGCGACTCCTGGCAGCCACCCCGCTGCTCCTCACACACAGCCTTACTGCCTATCTCTATCTGCAGCTTTACACCTCCCAGTAGCTCCCTACTGTTCCCAGGGTTGGCTCCCGCTTCTGACGGTGCCCCCTCGGCTCGTACGCCCGCGTGGCCCCACACCTTTCCATTCACACCCCGACTGCCTTCTCCTTCCGGTTTACCCGCTTAAGGACCCCCTACCTTTCACCCACGTCACCTGGCTCCGCCTCCTCGTGACGTCACATCCGGAAGGTCGCTTTCGCCCGCATTACATATATATGACATTTGTAGCACCCTCCTTCCACACCACAACCATTTTGCTTTCAGTTTGCACTGTAGGGTATTTGTAATTGTCCAGCTTTCACATCCGTATGGGAACACATTCCTGCGGAGGGAGCTGGTAGGAACGTTGGGTTGCTCGGTCAATGGCCAGGGTCAACGGCGGCGTGGTGTATTCCGCAAATATGGCCGACTGTGAGGGCGGGCACAAGCCGGCGTGAGTAGGTTTAACGTTGAGTTTTATAAGGACACCACGGGGTGACCAGCCCCTCCCCACCCAGCCCCACCCCTCCCACCCCCCACCCAGCCCCACCCTCCCCACCCAGCCCCTCACCACCCTCCCCTCCCCACCCAGCCCCTCCCCACCCTCCCCTTTCCACCCAGCCCCACTCCTCCCATTTTTGGATGCAGGACGGACGGACACAATAATCCCCTGTGGGCTGGTGTAACCAGGAGGTTCCTACCAGTAATAACAGGGCCGTATGCAACGCCGCAATATTCCACTTATTGTTGTCATTCACAAATTCTTATTTTTCAATTACGGATCACATTCTCTAACATATATTGTCCGCAAGTGCTATTCGTGTGCGTTCGCCTCTCCGTGACGCACCTTCCATCTGCCGTTAGCACACTGCCCAAATAGTCGCAATGATCCACGTTCGTAACGCTGGTGTCACTGCTTTGTACTTGACGTTCAGGAATAATTTTCTGCTTTGTGTTATTTTAACACTTGATCGAAAATCCTCTATTTCGAAGCTAACATTATTTTATCTGGCACGTTCTTTGTCCCCAATCGCTCTCAGGTTATGCTATTGATACAATGCCGTCAGTAATATCTCAAGCTATTTATATTTTAAAACCACCAACCTCTGCTGCTGCTGCTGCTGCATGTAACTCCTGTGCCTCTCTTGAGAAGTAGAAAACAAATCCGGTGATAACACGGCCTTGTCTGACTCCTCTCCTTATGCACAGACACTCACTAAGCCCCCCCCCTCCCCCCCATATAATACCACGGCTGCTGTTTGCTCCCAATATCAATTCGCTGTTTTACTCTCAGGCCTCTTCCATCGAAATCATACATTCATTATCATGAATTCGTCACGCTTCACTCTATCGGAAGCTTTAGTGTCATCAATAAAACGTTAAAAGTTATTTTACGAATGAACAGCATATAAACTCATCGCTCTTTTTGCACTGGCTTCCCATATTTTCCGTAGAGCACTCTTGCCAGTGGCACCCGGTATTCCAGAGATGTTTGTTTAACAGGCCAACATCCGCCATTGAGACCCAACGGGACGAAGGCCGGTCCAGATTTTGATTGCTTAAAATCAGTGCTGCTTGATGGTGTTTGGTCTGGAAGGCAAATAGGCCGATGGACTAAAACAATAATTTCTGTTTACATGTGGAGACACGAAATGGAGTTCTGCTTATATTTGGTCTGCTTATATATATAGAGGGCATTGGGTTCGATCATCCCGACCCTGACACCTCCTGTGTGTGGAGTTTGCATGTTTTCCCCGTGGTCGAAGTATTTGGATGCTTTAAATTTCCACGCGATAAGGCACTTCGGCGAGCTATCGTTTGTGGCCAGGTGGCTTCTGAAAAGAGCTATACAGATCAGTGGGCCTTACCTGGTAAAATAAAATGAAAATAGTTTAGTTCATGGACAATATTTGTCGCGAAAGCCTACGTGTTAAACTGAACAAAGATGTTCTTCTTCTTGGTTCTTTCGGTAAAGTCACGTAGAAGGGAAATAATAAAATAAAAAAAGTAAAACATAATCAAATAATTCTCACGACGTTTCGGCCACAACGCAAGCAGCCGTCCTCAGGTGAAGAACATGTCTGTCGGAAAGACAGCGTCTGAAGATGATTCATGGTTCGAAACGTGGCCAAGGTTTCATCTCGCTCGACGACGAGGACCACCCCACCCCCCACCCCCCTTGAATTGGTGCTCAAGCGGCAAGCATCCCCTTGAGTTTACGCAGAATCCCACCGACAATGGAAACGCGAATACATCGCCGGCATGTTTGTGGCGACAGCGATTTCGCCGCGGTTCACCCGTTACCCTCCGCTCGGTTGTGTTCGCCGCGCGCGCGCGCCTTGTGGTGTGGTTGTTGCTGCGAGCACGCGCGCGCGCGTGTGTGTGTGTGGGAGTAGAGCGTGGCCCGTCTATCAAGTGGCTGACTTGTGGCTCTGTTTAACCCCGGGGAAGGGAAATAACAAGACGCCGGGCGAGTGCAGCGCCGTTCCTCGGGTTTAATTGGCACGGGCCTCGTGGCTGCTAATGGCCATGGGCATGCGTCTGTCTGCAACGGGCGGCGACAAACGCACATCGCGAGCGCTCGCACGTTTTGAATCGTCGGGGTCCGCCGTCTTTTGTTTTTTTTCCAATGAGGACCACTGCCGTTGATGCGGGTCCACTGCCCAAAACATCAGCCTCGTGCATATTATCCGGGGCGCCACTGTGGCGAGATGTTAACTACCTCGCCTGACATACAGGATAGTCGTGAGTTCGATCACCACCCTGATTCCTGTATATTTGGAGTTTGCGTGTTCTCCCCGTGGTCTCGTTAATTTTTCTCCAGGTCTTTCAGTTTTCCCCTCCACATTTAGAAACATGCGGACCTTACCTGCTAATATAAAAACATCGTTTAGTAGTTTGTCTTAGAGCAGTGCGATTTAAACGTCGTTATTGTGAGCGTCTGAATAGACACGCTTCCTCGGTGTAACGGTCAACACACTGGACTTCAGAGGTCACCAGTTCGGTTCAATCTCCCGGCGTGGCAGTCAAAACAACGGGCCAAGTTGGGCCGCTTAGCGGGTCGTTGTGTGTGCTGGGGTCAAGTGTGGATACTTCCACCTCTTCCGAGATGTCTGGACAGCGTGGAAGAGTAGGCCAAAATAGCCCTCTCCAGGGGCTCTTTTATTGGATTGAAATAGTGGTTGCAACTTTTTGTCCACCCAGCTGCTTAAGGGGCCGTCCATAAATGACGTCACGCACCTGGGGGGGGGGTCAGACATTTGTGACGATGTGTGACGAGGGGGGTGGGGGGTTTGAGAAATGTGACGTCACATCAAAATGCGCAACTTTAGATAAATATACACAACACGTTCTACTTAATTAAATAGACTTTTTAAGTAAAAAAAAATGCTCCTACAACATCAGAGTGCAGCGCCATAATATATACGCACTACAATGGCAATTGTTTAAAGCGATTTGAAGCATGTTTTATGTTTTGGGGAGGGGGGGGGGGGCAGAGCTTTGTGACGTCATATTTGAGGGGGGGGGTCTGACTTTTTGTGACGCCGTGTGACGAGAGGTGAGGAGGGTAAAAAATCGTCCAAAATCGCGTGACGTCATTTATGGACGGGTACAGCACGGCTAGTCGCTCGGCAGGTCACGTGTGGCGGGGTGGAGCGTGGGCCAAACACCACGTGGGCATTCCCACCTTTTTCCAAGACGAGCGGCCAGCGTTGAAGACTTAATTGAGCCGAATGCCCTCTCCAGCCGTCTCTAAGAGCGCCTACTCGTGGAGGCCTTTCCGCCAGCAGTGGTGCGGGCGAGCAATTGCAGGGCTGCACCTCGACCAGTTTTATTGGGAGTGTCTAAGACATGCACGCCCGCCGCTGCAGTTCCTTTTTTTTTATGGTCTCATGAGTCTCTTTTTTTAAACTTCGGATCAGGGGGCAACGGTGTCGGGCCCATCTCTCTCTCCTTTGGTCGCACTGATTCAATCGTGAGACATTCCCACAGTGCCATTGTGGAGGTCGGTGTTTATAAAAGTGGTACCTATTTTTATCGACCGGGAGCAGGACTCGAACTCATGACCTTCTGGTTGTTGAGTTGAGGGTTCTAAAAAGAAGTGCCCGCCTGGTTTTGCTAGTTCACATCTGCGATCAGATCTGTAATATAATAGAAACACCCAGTCATAAGAGGTACGAAATAGAGCAGGCCCGAAAAACCACGAGTTTCAAACAAACGGGCCACGATGCACTTCTGCAGGAACCGCTGGTGGTTTTTGTCAAAATGCGCAAAGGCCGGGTGATTTTTTTCCCCACCCGTGTCTGAAAGCCACATGTGTGCTGCCGCACGCATCATTGGGTGGAATGTTCAGCGGTCGGGCAGGTGAATACAAGCAAAATGTATTGACTCGTCACCCAAGTTAACCTGAGGCAGACACGCTAAACCAAGAGGCCGTTGAGTGCAATTAATTTAATGAGCCACTTAAATGCCAGAAATTAATTTTAATTGTGCGCGGACGGAGGCGGATTTTAATGGCTTCAGTGGACTAGGGCCTGTACCTTAATTGTGCGTGCCCGTTATAGATTGCCAGTTGACGGGGTTCAACTCCGGAAGGCAGGGCTGTTGATTCTCGCGATAGTCATGCTGGATTAAAATTATACTAAAACTCATTTTTATTTTACCAGGTAAGGCCCACTGAGCT
Source organism: Lampetra planeri (assembly GCF_965212315.1). NCBI lineage: Eukaryota > Metazoa > Chordata > Hyperoartia > Petromyzontiformes > Petromyzontidae > Lampetra > Lampetra planeri. The sequence goes on from NC_136141.1 coordinate 6,553,536, forward strand.
ATATAGCTCTCTTTCAGAAGCCACCTGACTCTCACAAATGATAGCCCAATGAAGTGGCTTATCACGTGGACATTTGTAGCAGCCAAATACTCTAAACATGTGTTTCTAAATGTGGAGGTAAAAACCGGACGACCCAGAGAAAAATCCAGGCGACTGCGGGGAGATAGAACACGCAAACTCCAAATATACAGCAGGCGTCAGGGTCGGGTTCGAACCCACGACCTCCTGTACACCAGACGAGGTAGTTAACATCGTCCCGTTATGCTGCATTAGTGGGTGACTTAACGACGCAGCCGATAACTCAGCGGTAAGAGCGCTCGCCACCCGGCCAGTTTGCACGGAGTTGACAGTTCAATTCACCGCTGTTGCCCAATACTTTGTGCAGGGAATCAGCGCGCTGCCGTGTGCACTCTGCCAGAGTGGATGTGCAAATGCCCTGGCAGGCGTTTGAAATTGCCAGGCAGTTGCAAATGGAGTGGGAGACGATAATGCGAACGCTGCCCGCAGCTCATTTTTGCAAAAAGAATAATCAAATAAATTCACTTTGTTAACTGCATTTTGCCACGTCTTACGAAGGGCATTGCGAATCCGAAGGGCTGCACCTGGTTGCTCGAGACGACTTGATAAAAAAAACATGTCAGACCCATTGTTTAACATTCCTTTTCTAAGGCAAAGTTCACGTGGTGCATTGACAAGAGTGGCGCATTTGGCGCGTCTATATCTCGGTCAGTAATTTGTGCTCAAGCACCGTTCCCCGATAGATGCAGGGGATTAAATTTTGACTTAAAAATTTCGTGACTGCATGAATTCATATTATTTGGTTCTTTAAGTTAACACAAATATATTTTTATTCACTTAATTTGTATTCTTTTTTCTATCTACGTGACTATATATTTTTTTTCCTTTTTATTCTATCTACGTGATTTTACCGAAAGAACCAAAGAATAAGGAGCAGGAGACTCAGAGGGTCCAGCACCGGGAGCTGGCAGTTTCAGTCGCCTGTGATCATCATCGATAATTAGCGGGCGACTTGTCAATGACAAGGTGTCAAGCCAGGTTCGCAAGTGTCCGTGAGCTGTTGATCTGAGCCCCGGTAACCAATGATTACACCAGAACAAAAATCCATTACACCATTCACTTCGTTTTTTGTTGTTGTTGCGAAATTCCAACGCTGAGAATTACAAACGTCAATTTCACCCGTCAATCGACAATCCTATAGCATATTCTTTGGGTCTTTCGGTAAAGTCACGTAGACAGGTTTAAATAACAATTTATTTTTTATTTTTTTGTTCTTTTCTTTGGACCTATCTACGTGACTTTACCGAAAGACCCAAAGAATATGAATTCCTGCTTGCTGTATATGGGAAGGTGCGCCCCCTACTGTGACAAGGGTTTTTGTTAATGGCACCTGAAGGTTTTGACAGGAAAAAATGCTGTCAGGAATCGCCTCCGCAGGCATGCTCCCACCACACGGGCGTGGAAGGTGGCATTGGTGGGGAGCGGGGGGCGGGGCGAGCTGGGGTTACACGAGATTTTATCTCATGACAAGGTTTCGATACCACAAGGTGTCAATGACAAGGTGTCAATACCACAATTGAATACATCAGGGGCGGGGGATGGGGTGTAACAGACTGAGCCATGGCATGACCACAGTTTGAGCTGAAATAGACAGGATTTTTAAACACTATATACTACACTGTGTTTTTTTTAAATATATATAATGGGTGGATTGCTACCTATCATAGGAATGTGGACTTACCCTCACTAGCTCGGTGCCTCTGAGGGAAATGAGCGTCGATGGTATTTTCTTGAGCTTAGGTACACACTTAAACCCCCCACACTTAAACCCCCACACTTAAACCCCCACACTTGAAACCTTCGGCTTGATTCAGTGGGTATAGCATCCGTGTAGCACCTTGTTTTCAGCCTAACAGAAGAATCGCATCGTTGTCGTCTTGTGGTCAGTCACCAGAGGAACAGAGACAACTCCAGAACTTATTCCAGTGGTTTTTAATCTTTTCTGCAGCCTTTGAACCCCAGTTCTCAATAGTTCAACAAAAATTCCAATGTTAATACATACACGGGGGTTTGATAAAAAAAACAAGGTAAGTTGTAACTTACATGCCCGTGCTCAATTTGTGTTTTCGATTATTTACCTTCTAAATTAATCTGGCCACGTCTCGCACCCCCAGAAAGGGCATTTCGTACCCCCAGGGAGTGGCGTGCACCCCAGGTGAAGAAGAATAAGAACCACCGCCTTATTCGGACTCGTGATCACACTCAAGTCACCATATGCTCACTTTTGAAAAGTCTGCCTCAGGGAACCATATATGTGCAGTGCCCCACTTCCACGCTATGTGCGGCGCGCCCATTAGCGGACACGAAGACATTAGCTTGGCTAATGGGCGCCATGAATCTAATCTGTAAAAGACTCGACAATCCCGTCGTGGGAACAGAAAAATAGTGCACGGCAGAAAATCGCGTTTCGAACAACACGGGAAATACGTGTCCCCAAAAGAAAAGAAAAATCGCTCAGAATGTTCTGCATCGTGTAACAAATAAACCCCCCATCAACAACAGTCCCTGCAAACATGACCAGTTCAATGCACAAAGGTTGAGCGGCACCACATATATGCGCGCTGTTGAAAACCATTCGGCCTTCCAGCCTGTCCTATTGTCCCGTTATGATCGCGACGAGTGTTCTCATCGCGTGCCCGCCTTGACCGACGCAGAGCCACCCGGAGACGAAGAGACACGCAAGCGATGGGTTCGCAGGGTGCCCTCGAAGCACCGTTCACACGCACTGATCGTTCGGGCGGAGCAATGGACGCAACGCACGCACGCACGCCCACGCGTGCTCTTTCGTTCGTTCGTTGATTTATCGCGCGTGTTTTTAAATCCTTTGTAATAAGTTCACTTGCTTGCTTGCTTGCGCGCTTACGACCGTGCAAATCTTTCGGTCGTTTTTTAACCCACTTCCCGTGATCCAATCGTTGTGCGTGACAATTTATTTTCGTGAAAATTTTTTTCCAAAATTTTCCACTTTTTAGGGAAAAAAAATAATTCATATTTAATTTAAAATACCAATGTGATAAAAATGAAACTCTTACTCAAGAAAAAAAGAAATGAATAATAAAATAAAACCGATGCCACGCATATAAAGGATTTATAGTGAAAAACTTTGTTTTTACGGGTTATTTTTTTTTTATAAATACCGTGGCGTGAGCTTCGCGTTAACAAACGTCGTAATTGAACCGTGGCGGCCGCTCCCACGGCGGGACGTGGCGGTGGCACCTCACGTACGAGCAATCAACACACCAGGTTTTGAATGTGTTGAAAGGTTTCAAGGGGCAGTGTTCACGGACGCGTTTCGCGAGTTCGCAGGAGAGAAACAGAACGTGCTGTACTTCCTCGTGTGTGGCGCACCCTGGCCCCTGCCTTTCGGCTTCCAGTTCTGCATCATAGCGCTGCATTTGATTAAACAAGTTAAACGTCGGGATTTATTTACGCGTTTCACGGAATGCTTAATTACAATTCCATTAATCAGCTGTGTCCCATGTCAGCTCATGTTTGTCGACGAGACGAGCGCTTTATTCTTGTTAACATTCTCCATTGACATTTTTTCTGGCCAGCCGCCGAACTCCGTGGTCAGAGGGAGCTGCTCGCCGTGTATGTACGTGTACGTTGAATTTCTTTCGCGCCGTACGTAGTCAACCGTGCGAATCGGCCGGTTGGAGTTCAAATGCCTGTCAGGTGGTTGGCTCAGCCGATCGTTGAATGAGAGGAAGGCAGCGGGGGGGGGTAATACATTGTGCTACCACTTTCTGAGAAATAAGCAAGTGGCGAGGGTATGGATGTACCGGTCCTCTCCACAAGAATGTGGAACTTCCACCAACTGGCCGCACGGAGTGCCGTCTCTTTGCATGAGCGAAGAAACACTTGGCCTTTTTAGGTTTTTGGTGGCAATAATCGTTACTTAATAACAAAAAAAGAAAGCCCTCGCCTCTACCGTTGTAATCGGGCTGAGGATGTAAAAAAAATCAACAAAAAATATTCTCGAGTCAAATCTCAACCCCCCCCCCCCCCGATTCACCGAATAGTGAGCGGGGCCAATCTTGGCAGGCCGACTTTCTTCTTAGGCGAGCGCCGTTGACGTCAACCGTTGAGCAAAACGAGGAAACCAAGTAAAGTGTTTCCCCTCGGTAACGAGCACGGAGCAGCGATTAACTCCACTGGTGGCCCCTGGGGTTGAGGGGGGGGGAAACTCCACAATCCCAGGGTTGGAGTTCGTGTATCCTATAGCGAGGGGTGCATTTAGGGTTTCAGATTTTTAACGGCAATTTCTGATCTTTTTCTTTCTCTCTCTCTCCAGATTTTCACATCGTTAAAAAGCAAACCAATAATTTGCAATCCGTAAACTTACGTTGTTCCCGTCCTCGCACAACAGTGATGTGATCCGATGCCACGTGTCACCAATTGTGGTGGGAGGTGCAGCAAGGGAGGCAATCACGTGCCATCACATTCGGATCATTCTCTAAAGATATATTACTCATCGTCCGAAGTTTCATATCTCGGAGCGATGTTCACGTATTTCTTTTGATGTATCGTAACATTCAGGGATGCGTGGCTTATATGTAACATTGCTTGACTTCACACAGTGAGAATCGATTTTATTTTTGGACATAGTGGGTTGATGATGATGGACTGAGCTTGATTGGGATTTCACCTCACGCAGCCAATAGGCTGCAAGTCAAGTGCCAAACCGCAGCAGCACCGAGACTGGATTAAACAACGCGACAAACGAATTAATGAGGACGCCGTAGCATCACGGAACCTTTGCCCGCACCTCCGATTAGCACGGTTGGCTACGTGCGGTGTGAAAGAAGTTCAACACACACAGATTGCCCAAAAAAACGGTCCTGCACATTGATTTACCGTTTTCTCCCGGTTATAGTTGTCGGATGCGTCTCATATCGGGTCGGTGGTGTGTGTGTGTGTGGGGAGCGGTAGTGCAGCGGTTAGTGCGTCTTACTTTCCCAGAGGCCCTTATAACCCGGAGAATACATCAAATGGATGGTGATGATGATGGTGATGCTGAGGTGAAGTTTTGGCGTCCTCTGGTCTAGCACCAATTGAGACGAGGCTTAAAAGAAAGCCGTCTCTGGTGTGGACCAATCAGCTTGAAGGACAATGCATATATTATCAGTGTTTTTTTTGCATTTTGATCGCAAGTATTATTGTTAATACAGACATGAATCCTTGTAAAAGGGTTTCAGTTTTGTTGCCAGAAAAAAAGGGGAAAACCCCTATTATTATATTTTAGTATTAGCAACGGAGGTTTAATGATGAAGTTAACATTTAACAATATATAACATCAGACGAGGATGATTAATTTAACCTTGCGAGAGTCGTGATTCGTACCTTTATATACATATATAAATTTTATTTTTGAGAAAGAACCCCGAGAGACGATAGCTCGCAACGGACACCTAATTCAAGTTACGGCCGTGTGAGGGTTTTTCTCGTGGTCGTCATTGTTGTCGTCGTTGTATCAATCGGCACACGGTGGCCGTATATGAACATTTCCCACCCCACCCCCCATCCTTTGTCTCGAAGCGAACGCCTCGGCGTGCGTCTCTTGTGATCTCAAAGGGGGGAGTGGACACCTCGGTTTAATGACAGCCGTCATGTGGCCCCCTTTGCGCCCCCCCCAACTCCTCTCCCTGGCATGCAGTACCGCATCGGGCAGCTCTACATGATCAGCAAGCACAGCCACGAGCAGAGCGAGAAGGGCGAGGGCGTGGAGGTGGTGCACAACAAGCCATACGAGGACCCGGTGCACGGCACGGGGCAGTACACGGAGAAGCGCGTTCACCTCTCCAGGTGAGCGGCGGTAGGAGAGCGAACTGCGGTCGTCATGGCAGCGGCGGCGGCTTTTGGCCGGCCGTCGAACAAAGATGGTCGCCGCGTCGAGCGCTTTCAGATGCTTTATACACTATACACTACTATACACTATACACTACACTATATACTACTATACACTATATACTACACTATACACTACACACGATACACTACACTATACACTACATACTATACACTACACAATATACTATTATACACTACACACTATACATTATACACTACGCTATACACTATGCTTTAAACTACACTATACACTACACGATACACTACACACTATACATTATACACTACGCTATACACTATGCTTTATACTACACTATATACTACTATCACTACACACTATACATTATACACTACGCCATACACTATGTTTTATACTACACTATACACTACACGATACACTACACTATACACTACACACGATACACTACACTATATACTACTATACACTACATACGATACATTATACACTACGCTATACACTATGCTTTATACTACACTATACACTACACACTATACACTACACATGATACATTATACACTACGCTATACACTATGCTTTATACTACACTATACACTACACGATACACTGCACTATACACTACACACTATACACTACACTATACACTACACTATACACTACACTATACACTACATATTGGGCTTTATGGAGGCCCGTCGTTAAGCGATGAGTCGTTAACAGCGGTGGTCTTTGAGAGGGGTTCTACTCTGCACTACTATGCACTACAATGCACGACACTACTATACACTGCACTATACACTACAAGATACACTATATACTACACACTATAAACTACATACTATACATTACACACTATACATTGCATGATACATTACTATACACTACACTATATACTAAACACAATACACTACATGATACATTACTATACACTACACTATATACTAAACACAATACACTACACTATACACTACACGATACACCACTATACACTACACCAAACACTATACACTACGCTATACACTACACTTTTGGCGAGCCATCGAACAAATACAGTCACCGCATCGCGTGCTTTTAGATGCGCTTTTGCGGCCGCCTGGAACGCTCTTCCTTCCGATATTAGGAAGCCATTGGAGCTGTGCACTTTTAAAACATCATCTACATTGAAAACTCATTTCTTTAGAACTGCTTTTTGTGTTCAGTTTGTCGTCCTCCGATGAGCATGGTTGGCTACGTACGGCGCGAGAGAAGTCCAACATACACACGTACAGAGCACGTGTGCGTCGCACAACCTCTCCCCCCGCATCTGTTATCGCCTCGCCCAGCCTGCTGTCCTGTCGGGACATCCCTCATCCCAGTGCCTTCACCAACAACCCCGCACTCGACCACTGCAGCTCCTTCCTCTGCCCCCCCTCGCCCCACCTCCCCTAAGCGCTCATCTCCAAACCCCAGATGATCCCACACCACCTCCCCTGTAAACGAGACCAACTCATTCCGTTGCTCAGATCGCTCCGCCGACTCCCAATCGAATGCCGGATCGATTTCAAGCTCACAATCATCCGTCTTCGGAATCTTCAGTAGACTCACCTCCGCCCACCTCCCCCCCTCCTCCTCTTCTCAGATAAATCCAATGCCCTCCCCGCCACTTGCCTACCTCTCCCCATCTCACCTCGCTCTACCCCCCCCTCCATCCAATCTCCGCTCCAGCAACCAAGGCATCTCCGTCCTCGTCTCCAGTCAACCTTCGCTGAATGAGGGGCCAACTCATTCTCCTCTGCTGCTGCCCCCCCCTCCCCCCCCCGAGGTCTGCAATGCCCAGCCATCTTGCCATCGACTCTCAGTCCACGCTTGGGACCTATCCTTTCTCCGCGGCCTGCGACCGGCAAAACCTCCCCAGACGCGACGCGTAACGCGCTCCGTTTCTGCGCGGTGTCTTGAGACGTCGTCGCAATTTGAGACGCCGCCGTACGAATCCACACCAACGAATCGTTTAGCGTTGTGCTTCTCCTGCTCTCCCGCTGCACGTGGCTCGACTGTCATCCCACTCCCCTGGAAGCCCCACGAGCCGCTAGACTGCTGTCTACCCTGGCTGCCGGCTAATTGAGCCCAGGTGCACAGATGGGCAGTGGTGGCGGGGGGGACAGCGCAGAGCTGCACTGGTGTGGAGTCGTCCCGGCATCGTTCCATCGTCCTGAGAGCCTCGTGCATTTGCATTCTTGACTTGATGTGTGCTCTGGGCCCATCACAGGCGATTTAGCACGACGCTGCCGCTCTCCAACGTTCGGCTCGCAGGGCCACCTGGTTATCTTATATGTTTTTAATTCAATATATCCACAAATGTGAGAATGGGACTGCCATGGTGCTCATGGTTCTCATGGTTCGTGCGCTGGATTTGCAATGGAAAGGGCGTCGGTTTTAATTCCATTGAAATGACTGTGCACGTGTTTTTGTTATTTATCCGAACGCCTCTGTCCACACAGCTGCGTAAATGTTTGGTAGGTCAGCAGGTCACGTGTGGTGGGGCGTGGCTATTCCCACCTCTTCCAAGATATGCGGCCAGCGTGAAAGATTGAATTCGGCCAAATACAGGGACTCCTCTCCTTCACGAACGAGTTAGGTTCCAGAGGTCTGTTCGTCAGTCGATTTATTTGTAAGTCAAACTTTATGCCTGTAGATTCCAAACATGTTTTATGGCATGTACACTAAACACAGGGAAGTGGCTTTAGACGTTGTCTAGTCTCCTATAGATGGAGATGTCACTGGTTCTTCACGTTCTGCTGATGTAGATGCCACCACTGCCATCAATTGCGCGGCAGTTGAACTTACGACTCTCGGTCCGAACGGGCAACTGGACATACGGACAAGTTTGTTCGTATCTCTGAAAGTTCGTAAGTCGAATGTTCGTAAGTAGAGGAACCCCTGTACTCTATAGAGCTTCCTCTAGTAGAGGCCCTTCTGCCGGCAGTGGTGTGAGCAAGCAATTGCGGGGCTGCGCCTCCACCTTTTATTTCAACTATCGATACACGTGTACTATGGATAGCTCGATTTTAACTTGCAGTTTTGTTTAGGGACTCTGTGTTGTCTTGCTGTAGTCTGGGACTGTTGTTATTGTTGTTGTTGTTTTGCTGCCTTGTCCAAGCTGGCATTTTATTCTTGAAAAATCGGCAGGAATTGATATACCTTAGCAATTTCTACTTATATTTATTTCTTTATAGTGACTTGCTTAACTTTCCTATACTTTGCACTCCCATTGTTTTTTTTTATTGTTGTTGCAACTTGATGACCTGCTCCAAACTGGACGTCTGTGAGCAAGAGCTTCATAGCTTATTGTATTCCTCCTTCAGTCTAAATCGAGATTCTGATTTTAAAATAAAATTCTGATGATTTCAGAGGGACGTTAGGTTCTTGTTTTTGTTTCTCGGTTACCTAGTCACATTTGTAACTCAGAAGTGACGATGTACAATATATGCCGCTTTGTGAGCAGTTGATGTAGTAGCCTACATGTTACATGTGGCATACGTGCACTCGAATACAAATGGAGCGCGCCTCCAGTGAAAGTTTCTGCTTCACCAATTCGCGCTGACCAAATGTGGTGAAATACGGTCAAACCACCGCATGAATGGGTGATTCTTTTATTCAGTGGTCGATTGACTAGAGATGTGTTCAACTCTGAATGCCCTTTGGTGATTTCATCAGCAATGCGTGGGCTGGTCGAACGGAGCTGCTGAACGCGGGGCTCATTGCACCCTTAACACATGGCAGCGCAGCTTTACAATATGCCCTACGTATGTCCGATCACAACAATGAGACTCAACGCGACATGTAAAAGGTGCCATAATTGAGCGCAAGAAGCCGCGACGGAGGCACGGAAATGAGAAAAGAATGTAGATTTTTTTTTCAATCGGTGAAGTCATACTAAGTCCCGATACTCGGGTTTCCACGAGTTCCTTGTGCATGGATTCTTGGGTCATTTCTCAAAGAGAGAGGGTCCTTGCCGAGACTATAAATCTGGTTTATAGGTCAGCAGCATTGGGGTTAAGCAAGCATGACTCTGCTGATGAGACAATGGACGTCGTCCCCAGGAGTTTGCTGCAATTAAACTCGAAACAATAATGCTGAAATTACGTATTCCCAGGAGGCCGTGCGACCAATGGGATGTGTGAAGGTTACTCGTGCACACTATGCGCAGAGACAAAAATCAGAGGAGGAGGCATATTGCCACCTTAGTTATTTCGCATCAGAGTTGGCGGATCGCAGGAGCGCATCTCTTCAACCCTCACCAAACCCATTCGTGTGCACGTTTAAAACAGAGATTATTTATGATCGGCGTGAGCAGGAATTTTTCGACGCTGGTATACGGTACATGTGAAAATACGTTCGCGCGCACGCAGCCGTACGTCCTGAAATGAAGACGCGATGGTCACCTGATCTCTTTCCGCCTTCGCAATCACCGTGCTCCGCCTTTGCGCCTCGAAGATGGCCAAGCAAAAGAGGCGTCTGCGGGTGGAACGGGGCATCATCTGGGACGCGGAGAAACTGCGCGCTGTCAATACCACCCCTTGCCAGGAATGTGGTGTCGCGTCCTCCCACACGCCAGCTCCGCAGGAATATTTTCGCCACGGTGGCTAGGAGATGTTAACTCCCTCGCGTGGTATGCAGGAGGTCGTGAGTTCGATCCCGACCTTGACACCTGCTGTATATTTTGAGTTTGCATGTCTTTCATCATCACGGTGGCTCGGAGATGTCAACTACCTCGCCTGGTATACAGGAGGTCGTGGGTTTGATCCCGACCCTGACGCCTGCTGTATATTTGGAGTTTGCTTGTCTCTCTTCCCGTGCACGCGTAGATTTTTCCTCCGTTTTTTCCCCTCCACATTTAGAAACACGCGCTTAGAGTATTTGGCTGCTATACATTTCTCCATGATAAAGCCACTTTGCTGGACTATCATTTGTGGCCAGGTCGCTTCTGAGAAAGAGCTACATTGCTCAGTCAGTCTTACCTGGTAAAGAAAAAAAAATAGTTTACTTTAGTTTTAGACACTTGTGTAATCCACCCCCGCCAGATATTTGCGCACAAAAGTGCAGCGGTGAGGAATTGAATGTGAAATGCTTTCACATTGCATTTTATTTCTCTCTCTCTCCTCCGGCGCGGTGGCGGTGGCAACGTGCAAACGACGGTTCTCGGGAGGTCGGCAGGGGGGGAGGGGGTCGGTGCCCTGCAAGTTTCGTTTCACTGACGGCTCGCGCGACCTAAGCGTTTCAAATCGCGTGCTCGGGTTGTTTTGTTTTGCTCCGCTTGTACATCTCGCCACCGCCGGCGGTCTTCCGCCTCCCCGTCGCTGTTCTATCGCTACGAGCGTCGTTGCTGTTCACCGCGAACATTGCTCGGTTGATTTCTCTGTCTCCTCACTCGAGGACTCAAGATGTGTTCAGCCACCACCACACTGCAGGTTAAACAATGCACTCACCCACTCACCCACTCACCCACAAAGACAAATATCTCCCGTATAGCCTTAACAGACTGTAGGGGCAAGTGCTGTTAGCGAGCACCTATGAAGGCCGCAACGACACACGAGGGGGTCGGTGGCCAGCACCACGCCCGACCGCCTTTGTCTCCCAATTGGCGATGTTTACACACTGCACCAGGTACTCATTTGAGGCTGAGTCGACCTCGGGGAGGCCCGGGACCAGTTCAGATAATCGTCACTGGTGTTGGCCGTGAGCGGGAATCGAACCCGGGTCGCCGGGTTCATAGCGCAGTGAGCTAACCGCTACACCACCGCTCCCCACACACTCACTCAAAACAACCGCCATTCGCCACTAAGTAGTGGCCTCCAACTGTCCAGTAGCATCCTTAACGGGCCTCCTCCAGAGAGGCTGATCTTGACATCACCGCTGGTACCAGTCATCGGCAGGTCCACTTAACTCCACGTCCTCTTGTATCACATCACTCCATTTCCTTTCTAGCCCGTGCAGCGCCAGTTTAGCCCCCTCTATCCATCCACTAACCCACACACATACTCAAAAGACAAAGATCCCCCGTATAGCCTTACCACACTTTTGGGGCAAGTGCTGTTAGCGAGCACCTATAAAAGGACAGCACGGCACACGAGAGGGTGGGTTTGCTAGCATCACGCCCGACCGCGTTTGTCTCCCCAGTGGTGATGTTTACACACCGCACCAGGTACTCATTTGAGGCTGAGTAGACCTAGGGGAGGCCCAGCACGGGTTCAGATAATCGTCACTGGATTTGGGCGTGAGCGAGGAATTGAACCCGGGTCGGAGGGGCTTCTTAGCGCAGCGCGCTAACCTCTTCGCCACCGCTACCCCACTTATCCGCTCACTCGTTCACTTACCCACTCGCTCACTCCCCACACCGCCAGTCACAACACTTCTATTTCTGCTTCTTCCCCCTTGCGCTGCTTTTTGACTTTTGATTCTCCCTCCTGTCATCTCTTTTTACCAAGCTCTTATTACTTATCTGAAATAAAAAAAAAAACAACCTCTTATGCCGTTACAACCGTGGCGTTGCTATTTATTGCTGGCCATTTGACGCTGTGGGCCTCTGCTGGGCCATTTCTCGGCAAATGTGTAAAAAAAAAACACCTAAAAAAGCAAATAAGTCACCACCGCCCGAGTGAGCGAATGCGCCATGCCCGCCTCCCGAGTGATTTGGTCTGGAAATAGCCACGGTTTTCCTTCTGGTGCACTGCAAAGGTTCAGTGTGTGAGATGGCTCCCCCCCACCCATCCCCCCGGCACCACGCTATTGATTTATATGGGGAACCACTTGGGATTCAGTGGAAATGCCTAAACTGTTTAGATAAGTGGCTGGAACGGAGCCCGCCTGACATTGACAGGCTTTCAATGACGAGCTTATCCCCCTTTTCGCTGTGGCAGTGTTGCAAATGGTGCTCTGAAATCGCCCGATAATATGCAATCAGCACATTGGAAGAGCTGTCGAAAAGGGGACATGCGGCGTGGTTTGTTTGTTGGTTGTTTATATTTACGTGTTTCGCTTTCACTCGAGCTCCGCTTGGGTTTTTTGGCAACCCCGAACGAGGGTAATGTTTGTTCGGCCGATCTCGCAAAAATGAACGTGCGCAGCGGAGGTTCACATACGCCACCAAATGCCGTCTTGTTATCCGTGCTGTATGCGTCCATTTCAAAATAATCACAGGATAAATCCCTCTTTTCTGTGACCCCCATTACCTGCGACTCATAGAAGCCCTGCCTATTATACACAAATATTTGTTTTTATTATCATCCGTGTGAGCTTTAAAGTCTGCGAAAAAACCCACCTATTATTTGTGACCCTATTCTCCAAATTCGTAATTATCTGAAGCTTTTCGAATCGTGATTTTCAGGAACAGCCGCCTTTCGTCCGCAACAAACAATTGTGGTAATGAGGAGTTTATTGGTCGAAATTCATCCTAGTATCCGCAATTTATTCGTGGAGGATTGGAGTACATTTTCTGGCTAACATCGCAAATAATAGGATCTGCGATGGTAATAGGAGCAAACAATGGGATCTGCGATGTTCGCAGCACTGCGGATGGATAAGATGTCGTGTCTCTTAGAGCTATCTTCACTTGATAGAGTAATTTTGCTGTGACGGTTCCACCTGAAGACGGAAGCTTGCGTTGCCTCCGAAACGTCGTGATTTAATTTAGTTGTTTTTTCATTTAAAAAAATTACCTAAGTGACTTTACCAAAAAAAAACAAAGAGTAAGATGAGTTCTCCTTTATGGGAAGATTGAAAAGCCAGCACCGATGAGACATTAACATTTTTAAAATTATTCCTTCAAATTATTAATATTCTGGTTCACGCCATTACTCAGGAAACGCGACTATTAAATCTTGATATTTCATTACGTCTTCCTTGGCTCGCAATTTTCTTCGCTTGAGCACGAACATTTTGCGACTCCTTGCCACGCGGGCGTTGCGTTTGCGAGCGCGCGGTTTGCTTTGACATCACCGTCAACTGGCAGGGGGCCGGCGTTGCAAATTCTAAGAATTCATAACACGGATCGCGTGCCAGCGCTGACGCAGTGAATAGTGCGCTGCGCTGCGAACGAACCCGGCGACGTCGCGAGTTGGATTCCCGTTCCACGGCCAACGTCAGTGGCGGCGAGCGATATCCAAACAGGTCCTGAACACCGCCTCCCCCCCCACTCGCCAAACCCCGCACTGACCGCAGTGGTGAAGTATGGCCGAAATAATTCAAACCACCACCGTGATTTGGCACGGTGCGATGAGGCCTCCGTCCAGCAGTGGATTTTGTAAAGAATACTACAACAACAACAACAACATTTGCTGGTACAACCCTCCCCCTTAGCCAATCCCTTTACAAATCTGCAGTGACAACGACGGTGAAGTATGGCCAACAACTCGCACGACCCACGTGGTGTGGAGAGAGAGGAGAGAGAGGAGAGAGAGAGGCCTCATTCACGGGTGGATTGGCGACGGGGTCTGTAAACTATTCGCCCCTCAACGTATTTATCGTGCGGGCTGATTTGGGTGCGAGGATGCGTCGCGTTTCGGGCGTCGTGGGATTTTTGAAAGCGCACGTGTCTGCGTCGAGCGCCAGGTGACCTCGTGATTCACGGCGAATTTACGTCTCGATGCGCGTACGCATGCCCCACACGCTCTCCAACGGCAGTGACACGCGCGCGCCTTGTCCTCCCCTCTCTCGGAAATTGCGAGCAGCACCGGTTACCCTCGTAACTCGAAAGCATGATGCTGGCGAGGACCTGGACAACACGCGTGCTTCACGTGTCGCAAAATGTCACGTTTTAAATAATGATGATGATAATGATGATGGAATACAGCTCTGCGGCAATCCACTGCTCGATGGGGAACTGCCCCCACACACAGACACACACAGACCGTGTTGGTCACGGGGGCTGTTTGACCAATACCTCACCACGCTGGTCATCGCGCGTTTGGAGAAGCTAGTCGGTTTGAATCTTCTCTGGCCACTGATGTTAGCAAAGGGCCTGAACCACGCCGGAGTTGCAATTATTCGCGTGCTGTCTTGACCTCTGGCGACAATTTTACGGGTTTTTTTTCAAAGGGAAGCGAGCGAATGAATGCGCTGCCCTGATAATGAAATTGGAATTTCATTTTGTGATTGTGTAGCACCGAGGTGAACGCTCTGGAACTCTCGGGCGCGACGCCCGTGCCCCGCGGGGTCGGCGCGTGTCCACGTACGCCGCTCGGCTCGCTTTGCTCGCGGCTCGCACGATCAGCGCCGTCGCGCTGTGGTCGGTGCGCTGCGGCCGGAACGATGTGGCAGGCACGCTGTGCTTTTTGTTTTTTTCAGTAAAGTGACGTAAAGTCACGTAGAAGGGAAATAATAAATAAATAAAATTTATTATATATTTTTATTACGTTTTATTTTTATTATTTTATTATTTCCCTTCTACGTGACTTTACCGAAAGAACCAAGAAGATGAATCCCTGCAGTCACGAAAGCTTTTAATCGAAATTTAAAGTGACGTAGATATAAAATAAAATAAATTAAAATGTAAACAACTAAATTAAATCACGACGTATTGGAAGCAACACAAGCCTCCGTCTTCAGGTGGAACCTTTACCGAAAAAAACAAAAAGTATGGATCCTTGCAGTCACGAAAACTTCAAATCTAGAAAGAAGGAACGATGTGGCAGGCGCGCTGTGGCCAGAGTGCTGTGACCAAGGAGCGCTGTGGCCAAGGAGCGGTGTGACCAAGGAGCGGTGTGGCCGTGGTGCTGTGGCCGGAGCGCCGTGGGCTGAGCACTCCGCAGCAAGTCCTCGCCCTGAGCCTCAAGCGGCAGGGCGCGAGAGGCTCGCAATCTGAAGGTTGCGAGTTCAAATCCTGGTTCAGGTGTTAACTTGAGCCCATCATTCCTCGGAGGGTCGTCGATGCAATGAGCAACCACCTTTGTGAGGAGGTAGAATTTCCATCAGCGGCTAAAGGGTCATAAACATTTGCAAAATGAGCGGCAAGTCGACGCTCGATACGTCAGGAAATCGCCTCGACTCGTTTCGTTTGTTCGTCGTGGGACACGAGTGAAGGCATCGCTCGCGCGCGCGGCCCTCTGTTGAGGGCGCCGTGTATCTAAATGCAAAGCTGCGCGCAAGGCAGATGTCAGAGCCGCAATGCAAGACTCGCACCGGCATGAATTATTCATCTCGGTGTGGCATGCGTTGGGGATGAGGGGGGCGGACGAGCTGGGTGTGGGGGGGCGGCAAGCAGTACAAGGGAGGGGAGGATGGGGCAGAAGAAAGAAGGGAGAGGGGTGGGTGTTGGTGGTGGTGGATGAGGAGGAGGAGGCAATGGAGGAAGCGCGTGAGGGGAGAAGAGGAGGAGGGGGACTTTTGGGTAGATTGTCCCTGCGTGAACCTTTGTGAAGGAATTGCATAGCAACGACCGTTGCCGTCGATGCGGCTTGCCAAAGGCTGTGGGATCTCTCTCAGATCGCCCGCCCGCCCGCCCGCTCGCTCGCCCGCTGACGAGCGACGGCTGACAGGATCTGCTGCCCGTTGTTACAGCAACCACTCGCGGAGGAGGTGCGCACTTCGCGCGAGCGGTCGACAATTTGCCGCGGCGGTAAAAAGAGAGAACCGTTGGGACTTCGTGCTTCGCGGCGCTTTGTTAATCCACTGCTGGATTAAGGCCCCGCTCTTGCCGTGTCGATCGTGCTAGTTGGTCGAGGAGGAGGGACCACGAGGGGCCCGGGTCCAAGTATTCCTCGCCAGCAATGCTAGAACGTCGGCCGCGGGTAGGATTTGAACTCCGGTGGGCGGGTTCGTAACGTAGTGTGCCAGCACTGCTGCGGGTGTTTCGTTAGGCGAACACGTGCCGTCTCCTTCACGGTGGACTTCAAAGATCCCTTGACGTCCTTCACAAGGACAGGCCAATTGTGCGCCGAAGTACAATCATGATCAAACATTTGACGCATTTTTTTTTAATCACCCGAAATAAATGACTCTCGAATGGGATTATATGCCGTAGCAGCAATCGTCGCTTTCCCTCCACGCGAAAACTTGGCAGGTCCCTCCTGGTAAAAGGAGTCACGAGACTGAGTGGTGCTTCCCTGGGAAGACAAGCGTCATAATACTTAGACGAATAATAATAACCACTGAAAACGAACGCACTTGCCGGATGAACGCCGCATGCACAGGCGCAAGGCCTCGTGCCACACGCAAATGAACCACAAAACCTCGCTGATCTCGTCAGCAAAGACGGCCACCGCATTGCGCACTTTCAGATGCGATTCTGCGGCCGTCTGGAACGCTCTTCCTTCCGATATTAGGAAGCCACTGGAGCTGTACACTTTTAAATCTAGATTGAAAACTTATTTCTTTTGAACGTCTTTTTGCGTTCAGTTTATTGTCCTTCCCCGCACCTCCGATTGGCACGGTTGGCTACGTACGGTGCGAAAGAAGTTCAACATAATTTGCGTACATACATCCCGCCGCACAACCACTCGCGCGAGATCGGTGTCCCGAACCTGAGTTTGCCGGGGACCCACGATGCTAGAACCACAGCATAGAAACACGTGGGGGAGAGATTGGCCTTGCGGAATGCCGTTTCATCGTGCCCCACCATCAAGTCACGGGTGTGTGTGTGAGCATGTGTGTGTGTGAGCATGTCTTTGTGAGCATGTGTGTGTGTGTGAGCATGTGTGTGTGAGCATGTGTGTGTGTGAGCATTTGTTTGTGTGTGTGAGCATGTATGTGAGAATGTGTGTGTGTGTGTGAGCATGTTAGCGCACTGCACTATGAAACCCGAGTTCGATTCCCTCTCATGGCCAACACCAGTGACGATTATCCGAACCGTTATAGGCCTCCCCTAGGCCGACTCAGCTTCAAATGAGTGTGTAAACACCACCACTGGGAATACAAAGGCAGCCGGGCGTGGTGTTGGCCACCCACCCCCTCGTGTGCTGTGCCGGCCTTCATAGGTGCTCGCTAACAGCACTTGCCCAAACAGTCTGTTAATGCTTTTTGGGGGATATTTATTTCGTCTGTTTAAACAAACATCATGGTTGTCTAAATAATCTGCGTGATGTGGTGGTGCTGCGGTCCGAGTAATCGACTCACATTCTCACGAGGGAAGGAGTTCAACTCCCAGTCAGGAATGGACTGTCATGACACCTCGTGGTTCGATAGAGGTGCCACTTTGTGAGACGTTCAAAGTGCCCTTCCGGTGTACATATTCATGTTGAACCACTTTCGCACCATACGTAGCCAACCCTGCTATGGAAAGACTGAGTGCCTGCCATGGCAACGTGAAATTTCCAGTATTTGCTGAGAAACCACCGGTGGAGATGATCGCTTTCGCATTGCGTGTTGGAGGCAGGTAGACGCCGACTTTTGGTGTCTCTGGTTAGAAAACCTGCAGGACACTTGAAGCATACTTTTAAAATTTCCGAATAATTGATCAAAATCGAATGTCGATGTGTGACTTGTTCAGCAAATTAAGTCAAAGTTTATTTTTGGGGCAAAATACATATTTGAAATAATGTCCATGTTTTAATTTAAAATGATATATTAGTGTTTTTTTTATTCAGTAGACTCTCGATTTTCCGCGAGCGGTTTATCCGATTTGTTGATTAACCAGACACCTGAGATTTTGACATGAATTAATAAGTCGTGGATTTTCCCTTAAGCCCAAATTAATAAGCGAAAACAGTTATACATTGTCATTTTTTTAAAATGTTTAATACAAGTCACGTACTTAAACCGACCAAAAATGTTGCTGCGCTTCATTCGAAATCTACGTGATCACCTCTACAGTACAGTAGTTGCATATCTTTACAACAGTGGGCGGAGTTTGCTAGATTTTGATTGGCGTGGCTCTGCTATCCACTTAGTGGGCAAAGTCTTCTGTGCGGGAGCAGGAAAGTGTTATCACTGAGCACGCGCATCGATCGGTCGATCTGTAGTATACCTATACAGTATTAGTGAGTTTTGGCATTGAGATCCGTGGAAAATTTCTATGTTTGGATTGTCCGTAATTTTAAGTTATCCACGGCCATCCTCCCAGTCATTAGCGCAGACAATGGAGAGTCTCCTGTAATTGATAACAAATATATTTAAATATTACTAATGAAACCAATGATGATGATAATAATAAAAATATTATTCTGGTGTTTTTGTGTAATCGTCCTGCCAGAGAACAACAAGAAGCCTTTAAAAACGGGAGAGCAATTTCTCTAATAGGGCACCTCGTAAATATAATTAGGGAGCGGCGCGTGTTTACGGGGCGGAAATTGCCATGACGCTCTGCGGCGGTCGGTTTGAATATGAAACGCAACAATGACATTCCTCATCGCGGTAATTCACGAGCGCGCTTTATTTGCGTTCGCAAAGCGCCGGGAAGCACGCTCGTAAATAAATAAAGAATAATTGAGTGGAGCGCCGCTGCAAAGTGGCAGCTGTCTGCGCTGTGTCACTGAGTGCTGCACTCCTGTTCCGTTCCCGTTCTGCTCTAATGTGCACCGGTGCCTACTTCGCTGGCGCCGATATTGGCACGTAGAATAAATATTGATTGATTGAGTGTTGCCATCGCCTCCCGCCTCCCGACCTACATGTTGGTAAATCTTACTCTGCTTGTTATAACTGTTATATGTGTTTTCCCCGCTTTCATCCCAATTTTGCTGTCAGTGTCATGGAACCTAATTCAGAACTCACAAAACGGTGCAAGCCCACGGAACCGGATGTCACAGGGTTACCGCTAAGATTCATTCAGCCACCCTCTGGTCTGCACAATAGGGGGCAGGGCTTTCCCACTCGCTCTGCCACTGAGAACAAATGTCCATCGCATAATAGTGAAACTGATATATTTTCAAAATATAGTGCTGGAACTTATCCAAATAAGTGACATATCTAATTTCATGTCACGGTTTGTTGTCCATTCACTGGTGACTAGGCTGAGATCTCTGCATTTAAGAAGCCGGCTTAACCACAGTTGAACTGCCTGTATTCGAACCCAGGATCACGGCGGTGCCAAATCGGCACCCTGACCTCTGAGCCATGCGGTCACCTCTCATTGGTTGAACTTATTTAAAATCCCTGGCTCCCTACACGTGCCCTAGCCAACTTCGGGATCCCGAGTAAGGTGCTGGGTAGACTCTAGCTTGTTCAGAATGCAGCGGCCCACAGTGTATTACGCGCACACCATTTCAAACATCACGCCTCGTTCTCTTGCCTCTGCATTGGCTGCCAGTCAAGTATCGAGTGGACTATAAGAGCTGACTGCTGACCTACATGGCTCTCAATGGGTTAGCCTCACAATATCTGCAGGAAATGATGCATGTTTATTCTCCAACGATGTCCCTGAGATCTTCCGATCGTATTATTCTCAGTACTCTTGAGGCCAAGGCTCTGTTCCTGGGGTGATGGGGCTTTTGACAGTGCAGCTCTCAGACTATGGAACGCGTTGCCTTTGGTGATGAAGACAATCGGAGTGATGCGAACTATTTAAGAGTATACACTGTATAGCTCTTTTTTCAGAGGCGACCTGGCCGCAGATGATAGCTCAACTAAGTGGATTATCAAGTGGACATCTATAGCAGCTAGATAACTCTAAATGCACGTTTCTAAATATGGAGGGAAAAACCGGACGGCCCGGAGAAAAATCCACGTGACCATGGGGAGAGAGACACGTAGACTCCAAATAAACAGGGTGTTCATGGTTCGGGATGAAACTCACGACCTCCTGTATACCAAGAGAGGTAGTTAATATCTCACCACAGTGGCGCCATAACTGGGAACTCAACTCGGGTCGCCCTAGTTAATCGCAAAGTCTGCTAACCACTGAACCATCGCTTCTGTATTGCGTGCATGAGAAGTATATTTGTTGGTAAAGTGCGCTAAAAATGTATCGTTTGAAGAATTGCATCTGATTTCTTATTTTCATGTCTTGAAAACTCTTTAAGTTGGCCTTCACTCCCCAGGTCTGGCAGGTTACCCTGCAGGGTTTCTCCTGCTGTCCATACATGGCGTGCATTGGGAATCTACGGATGATAATGCCCCTTTGCAAATGCAAATTATTATTATTATTACGTTGTGCCGTGCGCCAGGTTCAAATGTAATTAATGCAAATCTCATCTTGAAACTATGAATCGTTTTGGTAATGACAGTGGTTGTGTGCGTAATCGCGGCCCGTCTGCAAAACAGAGATAGGCCACGGAAATGAGGAACCACTTATCCTGGTGAATAGGTGCCGTTGTCATCCGCAATTATGGGCATCAACTCATTGTCTTGGTTGGAGGTGCGGTAGACATGGCGTGGGGCAAAGCTGCCCACGGGTTTTTCTTCTCCTTTTCAATTGTGACAAATGGTGCCGACGCGCGCTTCCACAACTGCAACACTGTGCAAGGTGCACATTTACTCCATTGTTGGACGATATTGATAATAATGATGATAATAATAATTTGCAGCTCCTTTGTCGATGCGCTGCTGGATGAAGACGTGGGCTCTCTACGTTCGAGTTTGTCTGACGATTCTGCACAACGTTGATCAGTGTGGGTCGGTGAAGTTGGGGGTGGTGGTGGGGGGGTGAGGCGTGGGGAAAGAGAGCGCGTGTACATTTCTCTCCCTACTGATGTTGGCTGTGGCTGGGAATAATCGAATGCGGGTCGCCAGGTTCATAGCGCGGTGCGCTAACCCCTATCACTCCCCCCAGATTTCGTTAACATTTCGCCACGGTGGCGAGGTGTTAACTACCTCGCCTGGTATACAGGAGGTCGTGGGCTTTAACCCGACCATGACCCCTGTATGGTTGGAGTTTGTGTTCTCTCTCTCTCCCCGTGGTCGTGTGGATTTTTCTCCTGGTCTTCCGGTTTTCCCTCCACATTTAGAAACATGCGTTGAGATTATTTGGCTGCTACACGTTTCCACATGATGAGCCACTTTGTTGAGCTATAATTTGTGGCCAGGCCGCTTCTGAAAAAGGGTGATAAAGCTCAGTGGGGCCTTGCCTGCCAAAGGAAAAAATAGTAGTTTAAGATAAATACTTGTAATATCTGTCATTCCATAGTAATTTACTTGACATAATTTGCACGTAAAATATGATCTTGATCCAACTGACGTTGCGTTGGCTTAAGAGTGTCCCAACCGAATTGTAAAATGGGGTTTATTTTCCCGCAGTATGACACATTTGGTTATATCCGCTGGCACGAGGGTATTTTATTATCCATTCATGTATCTGAATTGGCTGCAATAACACGTTTGTGAAGAAGGAAAAAAACAGGTTCTCAACGAGAGCGGTAATAAATTGACGGGAGCATCTGCAGCAACGGCGCATAGTAATTTCATACACTACATACACATTATATGCACTGCGTGTAAAATTACGGGCGTACAAATTACAAGCTGCTCGCGTTTTGGGTTCAAAAGTACTTGCGGAGGCGTGCTTTGAGCTAAGAGCCAGTCTAAACCACTACGCGTTTTGCCGAATTTACGGATCAAACGCTTGAGAATTTCACGCACTGCTTCTGAAGCTGCCAGAACAACACGGATTCTTTTAGGCCGCGGTGAGGGTGGGGGCGGAGCGGGGATCAGCGGCACGAAAGTGTTTGAGGGGACTGTCATTTTTTTTTTTTGCTCGTTTCGGACCAAGTTTGACGAGATCAACTCGACCAGGAGGAGGCTTGACGGGAACGTAACCGGTGGCACTTGAGGTGTCTCGGGAACGAAGCACCAGCGCCCGGAATCACGGGCCCAAACTCCGCCACGTTCATTTTGATTCGCACGGTGCGGTTTCGCTCCGCCTATTTTAGAACACTGGAACGGTTTTTGGTTCGTAGGTCGGCGCAGGGGAAAACAAAAATGCTTCAAATATTTCGCTAAATTTGTTGGTGGCCCTGAGCCGGTCATGGATTTTTCCTTCTTCCTTGTCGCAGATGTTCTGCCTCTCTCGTCGTAATGGCTGCTTGTTGACCTTACACAAAGCGAAATGCAAAGCGACGATCGCAGGGTGACGACTGGCCGAGTCTGCTCTCCGGCGTCTTCTCGGCTTGTATTTTCCGGCCGCACGTTGTTCGGCGTGGAGTCCGACGCTTCACACTGCTGCACACCCTGTGGGGGCTCCTTCAGGACGCGAAGCAAATAAAGCATCGGGGCCTCATCGTGCCGAGCAGCGCGCGATACAACACGGGCAACACATCGGGGACCTATACGGCAAAAACCCGCGAAAAAGCAGCACGCCGGTTGGCTGAGTTGAACCCCGACCACATTAGCACTCTCAAGAACACTATTACGGGTCTCAACGTGGCGCTGCCAAAACTCATCGGATGCTGCCATTGCCGTCCCCGACATTGGGGCGATAAATGCACAAAGACGTTGAGTTCTCCGATAGCGAGTCCAGAGTTGTAGGCGAGAGACGCGAGGGCGTCGTCCCGGCCCGCGCCCCACGTGAACGGCCCGCACACGACAAACGGCCTCCCTGAGTGTGCCGAAGTTGGCTGGCTCGCGGTCTCGGGCTGAACGCGCGCACGCACAAAAGACTGAGACAGAGAGAGAGAGAGATAGGCACTTCGTCAAGAGTTTTAGCTTCGCGTGGCCACCCCGCGTCTCTCGGGAGCCGCGCCGTGCGGGCCCTCTAGCGCCGGCGGGGATTGGGGATTCCGCGGCCCGGGGAGAGCCGGCTGCCTCCACTTAGCCCGATGGTGAAGAAGAACATCTCCCGAGCCCGAAGCCCAAGGCGCTTGTTGGTTGGCTTGAAAACCGCGCTCAGTCGCAGAGCGAGCAGCTGTCAGACTGCGCCCGTTTGTTTCTCGGAGGTGGCGTCTCGAGATTGTGCGCACGCTTCAAACGGGAGCAATTACGTTTCGCGCGCTCTGGGGACACCCGCCGCAACGTAAACGCACCAGCTGCTAATTATTGCGCGGATTTAAAATATCCAGTGGGAGTGTTCGTCGTGAGGAGAGAAAAAAAACAAGGCCATTGGATACCGCCGCTCAGGTTCTCGCGGTTGTGCCGCACGGCTCTCCCCCCGTCCCCGCCCGATACACTTTCCTGTTGTACCGCTTGCGCTTTGCTCGGCACGATGTCCGACGTTTTGGGTGCGCGTGTTAGGAGTCCTTTTCTTCGGGAATGTGAATGAAGCAGCTCGCTCTCTCCCTCGATCGCATCGCGTTGTCGGTTGCTGTCGGTTGTTGTGGGTTGTTGTGGGTTCTTGTGCATTGATTGGCTCAGTCCTCTCTGTTCGTCAGCCAGGCCACGTTTTTGCTTCATCTGGGAGTATACCGGTAGCAGCCAGAGAGAGCTCATCATTTGGGGAGCGTGAACGGGGGAGGGGGGGGGGATCCAGAGATTACAATGAGTAAAACCCAAAAGTAATGCCTCCAGATTTCCCCCGTAACTTGTTTGGTTTTATTATGAAATGTTACGCGCACAATTATTGGACACGATCAAGAAATTCTTCTTCTTTTTCTTTCGTACAGCTGATGTAGATGCAGAGCGACAATTACAATTTCACATTCAGGTGATCAAGCCAGGTGACCACGTCAGAAGTAGCGAGCTGAGAATACCGCCATGATGTCTCCTTCGTATTTATGGATCGGGCATTGTGTCGTTGAGTATTGTACGACGAAGCAGTTGAAAGTCCGTATTCGCAACATGTATCAAGACATTCATTCTGAAGCCTGTGAAAATCCGAGGCCATGGCATTGGACTTACGCTGTCCGAACCACGGTGCAAACCGAGGACCTCTCACAATTCAATCTCTTCACCCTCTTTCAGGGATGGCTACGTAGGCAACATTTTGTAAATGACCCCACTTTGCGCAGGCAGGGTTTTGTTTGTTAATGGCTGCGTTACATTTGATCGATCTTTTTACCGTGATGGAGCGTTGGCCCAGGTTCCCCGTTGGCGCAAGTGAATATGAAAGCGATGGAGACGGTATTGATGAACAGCTCTTGTGACATTCCCCATGAATGAATATCAAAACTCTGTCGTTTCAATAGGAACAAAAAGTAATCTAAAAAAAAATAGGCAATACTTTTTTTGGCCTTCACTCGCCGTGTTGAATTGTCATTCTAAAATGTTTATTTTTTTACACGCTTTCTTTTAACTCACTCTGTTGTTGTCGTTGTTGTATCCTCAAATCTTGTGACTCAATTTTAACCCACTTCCCAATGTGGTATCGACTGCAAACTTGGTATACTTATGTCTTACGGATGACAATACTATATTCTATCATAAAAAAATATATGTTTTTTTACATAATTTTTTTATGTGTTATGTTTCGGCTTGGGTCTAATTGTCCACGGTCAACTGACGTTGGCTGTAATTGGCCACGGTCCCTTACGTTATGGCAAGCTTCGGGGCCAATTCCTGGGGTCGTGGAGTTCTGCCATTACTAGTACATTTCATAAAAGCGTGCTTAAAAAGAAGTTTAAAAAAAAATATTACTTATTTAGCTAAACATCATCTCTGGATGTGAGTCCAAAAATGAAAGCAAACAGGGGGAGAGAGTTGTGAGGGTTCTCTCTTTGGCTAAGCTGGCACAAGACCGCACCTTGTTTATAAACCCTGTCACTCGTAACACACCAGGAGGTTAGCTGGACAAAAGAGGCACGGTGACACGAGATCGGAGTACAATGCCTGAAATTAAAACATTGGTGGATATATATGTAGAAACAAAAGCCACCTGAAGGACTTTTTTTTGGGGCAGAAGTCCCGTGGGAAGAAAGCAAATCAACCACTTTTGCAGCTGTTTCCCGGATGAAATGGTTGACAAGGGCTCTGTGACAGATCCAAAAGGATTTCACCATCTCAAGAGCACGATGCTAATAGCATAATTGGAATTAATTGGGGGGGAAACGACAATACCTTATTATTATTGCACATCGTGAACTACAAATCAAAAATAATCGAGATTTGTTAGAGATAGGTTCGGCACAAAAGCCAGATTTGTGGCATTATTTGCATCTCCTTCACTTGTACATAATCTCAAGGCTGAGCTGGAAATAGCGTGGTTCGTTTTGAATAACAATTACCCATCGGGAAGACATCCGTGGGAGATTAGTGGATAAAATACCCTCGGTGACAACAGAGATTGACCTCGCCGCAAGTTTGGCCGTATGCAAAATTCCGGTGTGCGTTAGGGGGGGAAAGCGGTTGTGATTCCGATTCAGTTCCCCCTGGATTTTCAGACCGATTTATCACACCGGAAGGGCAAGGGATTTGCGGTGGAGAAATACAAATCAGCTGATTTGATTCGGGATGCAGCCCTACCACTTGCACTGACAACGATGCTATTCCTGGAATGTGAAACACGCATTTGCAGCTGGGGGTCTGTGGCTGGTGGAGCGGTGGGCTCAAGGCCACTAGGCCACGATTTTAAATCCTGGCCAGGTTCAAAGCAGACCAGGGATGAATTTTAAACATGAAAATGTAGGCCTTCAGATTTTCACATTTTTGAGTGACAACTGCAGATCTCATTTTTTTCCCTTCAAATTGTCCGATAATTTATAGGATGCAATATATGTATTCGTGCTAACAGTGAAATGACCCGACGCCATGTAATACGTGATGCGATCTCCCGTGACGTCGTACTTTCAGATCAATACGAGACGCGAGCTTTTTCGGATCATCCAAAATGTTATTTCTCGACCAGAATTTCACACTTTCTGACCACATTTCAAGATTATGTGCATCGTATTCTTTCGTATGGTGTTTGACAAAAAATCAGCAGGCTACAATTTTACGTTTAATTGTGTAAGTCATTCCAGAGCCTTTGTCTTCCAAACTACTTCCTCCCCCGTTTCAATGTTTACGTGTTAAACGGAAGCCAGTTACCCAGCTGGTTTCCGTGGTAACGACCCACGGCCACTAACAAGAGTTATTGTTGGGGTGGAGAGGAGCCCAGCCAGCAGCCAGCCAGGAAACTGGAGGCGTAGATTATTTTTTTAATTGTAGTAAGATTTCTAGCCCGTATGCATTTCCCTGTTACTCTGCGGGTTTCTTCATCATTTAGAGAAAGCGTTGGATTTTAATGTGCTCGGTTTCACCATGTTGAAATGTGGTGGCATTTGGACACCGTATGAATCCGCATTGTGATTGTTCGCAGTGGTCGTGAAGCAAGACCCCAGCACCGCAGCGTGCGGTGAGAGGGCCTTGCATTGAATATCTTTCCTTGCACACCCACCACCACCTTCTCGCCTCCATCAAAAATACAACAACCAAAAACGAGGGCAAATTTTCTGGAGCGCGGCGACCACGCCGAAAGGGCGCCGCACCTTTTAACAACGGTCGAATGAGAAGTGCGAAAACGCACGCGCTCACGATATTCGGCACTCGGCTGAGAACGCGTCCCCGGGCCCCCTGTTTTTGCGAGCAGCGCTCGTGCCGCTCTGGAGACGCGTTCGCCATTGCTGTTCGCGAAGCGTCGGGCGTGTTTGTGAGTCGGCGTGCCCTTGCTTCTCTTCGACGCTCTCGTCGATGTAGAATGGCTTACTTTGTGAAACCTTGCATGCCAATTTGGGTGTTTTTTTTTTGTGTGGTGGAGGAGGTGGCGGGTGTGGGCTTGGGGGGTGGGGGGTGGTGGGTGGTGGTTGGGGGGCGAAACGGCTCAATGCAAAAATGTCAACGATCTATTTGTGTAAAGACTCCAATGTTGAACATAAATGCGAGAGACAAAAAAAAACCTTTGCCTATCATGTAGCTCTCGGCAGCTCTGACCTATATGTGTCAGTGGCAAGCTCGAGCCCAGGGCTATCATGTGGCAGATCAACGCTAAAATGCAGCGAAATTGGACAATTAAAACCGAAACGTGGGAGGGATGACAGCACTCGCCATTATCGTTTGTAATTTTCTACGAGACTCTTGTGTTTATGGTACGACTCTGCTCAGTGTGTGCAAGGCGCGCACGCACGCGTGTGTTTATGTGTGTGCGTCAGCGGGGAGCGGTGGCGTCGCGGTTAGCGCGACTGCGCTACGAAGCCGGCGAGTTCGATTCCCGTTCATGGCCAACACCGGTGACGAGTATCTGAACCAGTCCTGGGGGCCTCCTCCCCTAGGTCGACTCAGCCTCAAATGGGTACCTGGTGTGGTATGTAAATATCGCCACTAGGGAGACAAAGGCGGCCAGGTGTGGTGCTGGCCACCCACCCCCTCGCGTACCGTTCCTGCCTTCATAGGTGCTCGCTAACAACACTTGCCTCCACAGTCTGTTAAGGCTATATAGGAGATCTTTGTCTTTATGTGTGTATGTATGCATGCACGCATGCCTCTACTGAACTGACCAAAATTTGGTCTCAATGGTCAAACATGGTCTCATTTGCGCCAAAACAACTGCCAGAAGGAAAACAGGTCAACGCCACTGGAATAGTGGACCTCAGACCTTCGTGGAGTGCGCTACGAACCCGGTAACCCGAGTTCGCTTCCCGCTCATGCCGAACACCATTGACGAATATCTGAACCGGTCCTGGGCCCTGACCAGGTCGACTCAGCCTTGAATTTAGTACCAGGTATGGTGCGTGATCATCAGCACTGGGGAGACAAATGCAGCCAGGTATGGTGATTGGCATGGTCCTGGCCTCACCACCCCCTCACGTATTGTGTTGGCCCTCATAGGTTTTAGCTAACAGTACTTGCCCCAACATCCTCTAGAGGCTACATAAGGGATCCCTGTCTTTGTATGTGCGTAGCACCTGCACAACGATTCGTGCAATTTGCCACGAGCCTGTGTTCGATTCCAAAGGCATGGACAAACATTACTGGCAAGTGATATCTGAATACTGTGTGCCCCGGACCTCCCCTTGGTTGACTCAGCCTTAAATGGGTACCTGCTGCAGCATTGGAAACATCAGCACTAGAGAGACAAAGGTGGTCGCGTTTGGCATTGGCCACACCACCACTCTCATATGCCCTTGCTGGCCTGAAAAGGCACTTGCGAACGGTGCTTTTCGTCCGTTTTCTGGAGGGCTAACTGCAATATCCGTGTGTGTGTGTGTGTGTTTGTCTCTCTGCGTCTTTGTCTTTGTACGTTGACAGTAAATTGCCGAGCTGGGCCCAGGCGGTTGTGCCCAGGATATTCTACGTGACGGAGAAGGCATGGAACTACTACCCGTACACCATCACAGGTCAGTGCCCGCTGCCATCTGCACGCCACTGTTCGAAACATCGTCTCCACCATGGGCCGTGGTCAATCCGCTGCTGGGTCAAGGCCTCCCCAAAGCCATCACCGTCCTCCAACGGTCCTATGATGCAACAGTGAAGCTAGCACCTGCACAAGAACTGATTTCGTTCCATCTCTCTCCTTTTGTGGGCATCCTTTCGGACGCGTTCCCTTCCTCGGCTGTCATTATTGGTGACCATCGGCCATCGTCGCGATGTGTCCTGCCAAAAACCCTCTTCCTTTAAAATTCGTGTTCACCTCCGCACGTTCTATACTCCACACACCTCCTCTTTCTTTCTTTCTCTCAATTGAATTCTGAGTACGCATCTCTGCACGCTTCTTTGCAAACCTTTTAGCGTTTGTCCAATTTTTTTCACGAGCAGCCACTTCATAGCGGGTTGTCCACAATGAATGAAAACCTTTTAAATCCATGGGGCACTTTGCTAAGTTACTTTGCACGATACTTGCATTATCATGCTAAAAGCCGGGTTCCAGTGAGATGTTCCATGACATTAACGCGCATTCGGTGCCTGAATAAGATTACGTCTGTTCAACATTTAATTTTTGCCAAGAATATTTTCCTAAAAATACATTTGGGATCTTTCTTTTTTTTAAGCGTCAGCTGTCAATGCATGTGTAGGCCATGCGACAGCATTGACAATCCGATTGCTGATGCTGTTATTTAGTCATCACAGCAGAGCACCATCTACACTGAGCACCCCTGTGAAGGACTAGTCGCTTAACGACGGGGCCTCTATAGAGCCCGATATGTAGTGTGTAGTGTATAGTACTGTAATGTATTGTGTAGTGAATAGTAGTGTATAGTACTGTAGAGTAGAACCCCTCTTAACGACCACCCCTATGAATGACTAATTGATTAACGACGGGCCTCCATAGAGCCCAATGTGTAGTGTATAGTGTAGTGTATAGTAGTGTAGTGTATAGTAGTGTAGTGTATAGTAGTGTATAGTTGTGTAGTGTATTGTAGTGTATAGTGTAGTGTATAGTAGTGTAGTGTATAGTAGTGTAGTGTATAGTGTAGTGTATAGTGTAGTGTATAGTAGTGTAGTGTATCATAGTGTAGTGTATAGTGTAGTGTATAGTGTAGTGTATAGTAGTGTAGTTCCTCCATAGAGCCCAAGGTATCCGCTTACCGACCATTCTCCTGTTAACGACAGGCTGTTGTAGGTACAGTAAATATGCATTAATACATTAATTAAACATGTTTCTTTTAATAGTATGTGTTTATCATGTTTTTAGTATATTTATGTTTTAATACCCATTGTTAATTTTTTTTTATAAAGTGCACTTTTTGGATGAAAATTTTTACGATGCTATCGGAACGAATTTAAGCCTTTAACTTCTTTTTCCTATATTCGCTTAACGACCAAATCATTTAATGACCGGTTTCGTGGAACCAATTACCGTCGTTAAGAGGGGTTCTACCTCTATTCGCTACTGCTGCTGCATTGGCAGTGGTGCACAAGGAAAATGAGCAAAACACACTCAACACATTGTTCAACAACACTGCGGCCTTGAACGAGAAAACTAAAATGGCGGTGGCTATGCAGACGTGTAATTCCAGCACTGTGGAGGCAGCGAGGGTCGGTGGATCACCGCACAAATGGTGTTATGAAAAAACTCCCTGCTCGTGGGTTTCGAGGAGATACCATACTCTGGCTTGCCAGGAGAAGGCAGCACAGCAAATAGGTGGAGCACATTTGTTCCATCTGTATGAGATGGCGTGTTTGCACCCTCGTACGCATGCATTTCCTCTCGACCGCTCTGGTTTCCCTCCAATATGTAAACACTCATCAATTGGCCAATAACACCTTCATATGAGAGGACCACAGAGCTTGGAGGGGAGGGAACTTTACCCGTGCCCACCGCATGGCTCACTTTCCCACTTGTCCCTGCACCTCTGAGTTGTTCTCTATCTTTGAGA
The DNA here is from genome assembly GCF_965212315.1 of Lampetra planeri. Classification (NCBI taxonomy): domain Eukaryota; kingdom Metazoa; phylum Chordata; class Hyperoartia; order Petromyzontiformes; family Petromyzontidae; genus Lampetra; species Lampetra planeri. The sequence goes on from NC_136141.1 coordinate 6,584,505, forward strand.
CTGAGCGAATGCCGTGCAGCGGCGTCTTACAAGTTCAAATTATCATTATTATTGAGGAAGACCAAAAATGGCAATTGGCTAGATATATTGTACGCATTTACATTTTTACTGATTGGCTGACCTGATAATATTGTGGAGGGGTGGTGGGAGGAGAGCGGACTAAATGTTTGGCTGCTTCATCCGACTTAGACAAAGAGAACCGCCAGAGGAACTCCTCAGACTGAGGCTCGACTAGAATTACACAGGGTCGTCACCAACTAGACCAGGGGTCGCCAAGCAAAATAACTGTCAAAAAAAACCTCAATGTTTCAAGAGCAGCCATGCATGTCATGAATACGGGAGACGGTGGACCCTCAATAAATAACTGTCGCAAAGCGGTTCCTCAGCAAGTTCCGGAGCCGCAGCTTGCCGACCCTGAACTAGGCCGAGACCATGACTGACGACGGTCGCTTTCATCCCATTCCACTGTTGCTTTAGACCACCCCCCCCCCCCCGCATTCAAAATTGAGACGATTGCCTTCGCCCCCATTGCAGAAGCATTGCTCTAATCGTAATCCTGGCCACACTTCGGCCCCTGTGGCTGATGAAAGGGGCTGCCGGTATCGATAACGTATTGATTCAATAATAATGTAGTGCACGGCCGGGGCGCGCTTCAGTAATGGAAAAGTAATATCCAGGTTTTGTGAAAATTTGGCCAGGTCAGGGATGAGGTTGACCTTGCGTGGGATTTCAGACGGTGCTACATGGATCAGCCGCGTTGCTATTTTTATTTCTGCAGAAGCTCGCCGCTGAATGCCGAATGACCGTAATGTAGGCAAGAGCCTGAATTTAAAATGTTACATTAAATGTATTACATGTAATGCCACACTGTCAGAAACCAATTTGTTTTGGCTTAGGGATAATAAACGAATGAATATTGTATTATGCATCAGGGTACTTTAATTATTTTGAAATATGAATTAAGAAAGCGGCTACATGCAATTGCTCTGTAAGAAAATTTAGAATAAATAAATTGGCTTTGCTAATGGTGCAACAATGTTTGGATTTTTCATTGCGGCAACATCGCGTGCGCTGCGAGCGAAATAAAAATAGAATGAAAGAGGAGGCAAACAATATCGCAATTAAATTTTAGTCGGAAATTATTCGGACATGCACACAAACATTCGACGACTACTCCCAGTCATCAAGCGACTGAGAAACAATATTTAACCCCATCCCCCCGCACCCCGTGCCCCCTCTGCTCGGCAAATCATGTCCGTGCTAGATTCAGTTTCCGAGAATACAAATTGGGTGACAGCTCGAGAGAGAGAGGGGGGGGGGGCGGGGGGGGCTGTGGCAGGTTTCTGGGAGGGCAAACTGTTATAATTCTTGATTACAGAGTCATGACGGAACACATTTTCAGGTCTAAAGCTAGTGTCCCTGCGTTCAAATGAGCGTTCGTTGCAACGGTGCAAACGTGCAGATACAATTCCATTCTCATGGTTAGCGACTTGTCTCTCCATCGGACTCGGTTTCTCCAAATCACATCCCTTGTGACCCACCACGGTACAGACCTCTGTTCAAATAAAAATTGAGTTCTTACATGCTGCACGTGGCTGATGCTTGCCAAACACGTCACGTAATGTGGAGATGCCAAATTCAAATGAAGACGGAGAGGTCTTCAATGTGTGTGTGTGTGTGCGGTACTGTAGCGGTTAGCGCTACGGGGACCCGAATTTGATTCCCACTCACGGCCAAAACCAGTGACGATTATCTGAACCCGTCCTGGGCCTCCTCAAGGTCGACTCAGCCTCAAATGAGTACCTGGTGTGGTGTGTAAACATTGCCACTAGGGGGACAAAAGCGGCCGAGTGTGGTGCTAGCCTTCATAGGTGCTCGCCAACAGCACTTGCCCTAATAGTCTGTTGAGGCTATACGGGGGATATTTGTCATTGTTGCGTGGGCTGTTTCAAATGAATTTGTGCTCTGTGCATCATGTGGAACATGTTTAGCAATCATGAGGAAAGCACAGGATGTAATGACTTAATTTGTATTTGAAAGGAGAATGGGTAGGCTCAGAAATACATAAATCTCCCAAGCACGAGTCAGTGGGTCTCTGCGTGAGAATCCACTGCCAGCCATTCCAAATCTCTTATCATTCCACATGTACGGGTGAGCAACGGAGACTGTGAACCCCGAGTGGTTAGTCTCATCAAGCCTTAGCTATGAGCCACTGCTGGTAGACATTCCACGAAGTGGTTCTACATTTATTGACCATGCGAACTTCGATTTCGGCTTGAGCCAACCCTGCATTTGACTTTGAACTCGTAGGCTTTCGGCAGCAAGTTGTGCGCTCGCGGCGAAGACGGCGTGCAATTGCATTGAGTCCGTGGTTTGTGTTCAGAATGACGAGATACGGGCTTGGGGACGTGTTCAATAAGTTGAGCTCTTCAAAGACAATAGTATAAAGATTTATATTCTTTGGTTTTATCGGTAAAGTCACGTAGGTAAAACATTAAAATTAATGAAAGTAAAATAAAATAAAACAAAACAAAAATAAAATTCACGACGTTTCGGAGGCAACACAAGTCTCCGTCATCAGGTGGGACCGTCACAGCCGAATTAGCTGCATCAAGTGAAGCAATGATTCAAGATGTAATCCCTTATAAGCAAGTTGAAGGGAGGTGGAGAGGGGGGGGGGAGAGCTTATCAGGCTGTGGTAGCCAATGAATGGAAACGTATCGGGAGGGAGGAGGAGCGGTGATCAAAGACTGCACGTAGTGCTCAACACAATGAATGGAGACGTGTCGGGACGGAGGGCGAGCGGTGATCAAAGCCTGCACGCAGTGCTCAACACAATGAATGGAGACGCGCCGGGACGGAGGGCGAGCGGTGATCAAAGACATCACGTAGTGCTCAACACAATGAATGGAAACGTGTCGGGACGGAGGCCGAGCGGTGATCAAAGAACAATGAAGAGATTACTGTTAAACACTGGGGATGTTAACACTCGGTGAAGTAAATTAAAATAGTGCCTGTCAGATAAGATGGTCCAAAAAGTGTAATTAAGTCTTTTTTGCGTGGTTAATAACATCTTTCCAGTGATTACTGAGTTTGTACCCATCATCACGGTTGAAATTATGTCTGTGTTTGTATATTTGTATGGCTTCGTGTACAAACCTTTGATGGTAGCCCGGAGGTTTGCAGAGAACCTTGGTCTCGGAAAAGACAATTTCATGAGAGACCAAGGTTCTCTGCAAACCTCCGGGCTACCATCAAAGGTTTGTACACGAAGCCATACAAATATACAAACACAGACATAATTTCAACCGTGATGATGGGTACAAACTCAGTAATCACTGGAAAGATGTTATTAACCACGCAAAAAAGACTTAATTACACTTTTTGGACCATCTTATCTGACAGGCACTATTTTAATTTACTTCACCGAGTGTTAACATCCCCAGTGTTTAACAGTAATCTCTTCATTGTTCTTTGATCACCGCTCGGCCTCCGTCCCGACACGTTTCCATTCATTGTGTTGAGCACTACGTGATGTCTTTGATCACCGCTCGCCCTCCGTCCCGGCGCGTCTCCATTCATTGTGTTGAGCACTGCGTGCAGGCTTTGATCACCGCTCGCCCTCCGTCCCGACACGTCTCCATTCATTGTGTTGAGCACTACGTGCAGTCTTTGATCACCGCTCCTCCTCCCTCCCGATACGTTTCCATTCATTGGCTACCACAGCCTGATAAGCTCTCCCCCCCTCTCCACCTCCCTTCAACTTGCTTATAAGGGATTACATCTTGAATCATTGCTTCACTTGATGCAGCTAATTCGGCTGTGACGGTCCCACCTGATGACGGAGACTTGTGTTGCCTCCGAAACGTCGTGAATTTTATTTTTGTTTTGTTTTATTTTATTTTACTTTCATTAATTTTAATGTTTTACCTACGTGACTTTACCGATAAAACCAAAGAATATGAATCATTGCAGTCACGAAAGCTTCAAATCTAGAATTATAAAGATTTACTCGTGTTTGGTTTAACCGGTTGAGTTCTCAAAGGTGGCAAGGATGACGTCTCATGCGCAAGAGTAGGACAGCAAAAATAGCAACAGCAAGAAGGAAGAGATAAAGAGAAGAGCAACGAAGCGAATATGAATTAACTTTTCGTCCCGTTTATTACGCCGCTCAAAACATCGCCTCGATCTTCTTGGTTCTTTCGGTAAAGTCACGTAGAAGGGAAGTAATAAAATAATAAAAATAAAACAATAAAATAATTCTCACGACGTTTCGGCCACAACGCAAGCAGCCGTCCTCAGGTGAAGAATGTCGTGAGAATTATTTTATTATGTTTTATTTTCATTATATTATTACTTCCCTTCTACGTGACTTTACCGAAAGAACCAAGAAAATGAATCCCTGCAGTCACGAAAGCTTTAAATCGAAATACATCGCCTCGAGTTCACACTTCGCGAGCAACTTTTTGCAAGAGTGAATATTCGTTTTCAGCCCGAATTTCATAAATGTCGTGACAAATGCGTTTCGTATTTAACTTTTACCTCAACGTCTATCGAATTACAACGACAACGTTGCTTTGGCGAGTTCTCATGTTACAGCCACCTGAGTGGAAAATATTCCATTAGACCATATCAGCAAATGAAAATATAATTTCCGCATGTGATGGTGGAGGAGATAGAGTGATGAAATCAGCTCGTGTGCAGCTGCTGGATGGATTGTGTGACATCGCTGGATCGCGGGGGATGGTTGTGCATTGCGCAGGCCTTCTATCCAGTAGTGGATTGACCTTGGCTGGCTGATGATGTGTTGGGGGGGGGGAGGATGGGTACAGTTTACGAATGTATTTAGTGAAGGGAAAATAAATTACAAACTGTATCAGCATTGATAATCTATTATAGAGGTGTTTTTGGGTTAGATCACGTAAATATATAAATGTGTCGTTAAACCCGCCACCACCCGACACAGCCAACTAGTAAGGGTTGTCACGTAAACAGAACGTGGCCAATTAGTCACTAGTACAGCACACCGGTGTATTGGAGAGCCAAGCCACAACATTTACAATCCGAATACGACGTTTCGCCAGTAATTACAACTAGCTTCATCAGGCGACAGCCAGATTCGTGGAGAAGTCCACCTGTTTCGTTCCTTATATAGAGGCGTAGATGTGTAGACCACTCTTCTGCACTCTTGCGCAAAGTGGAGGGGGGATTAATGAGTCAACGTACATTATGCATGCGCTTTATGCGAGCCCTTTGATCTTAATATATGCGTCAACCTACTTTGGCCACTTGGTGGAAGGGTTAATATTTCGAACGCCAATAATTGTACGGCGCATACAATTATTACGTACGTATGTTGAACTTCTTTCGCACCGTACGTGGCCAACCGTGCTCATCGAGGGTGCGAGCGAGGGGGGGATGACAACGAACTGTTTGTACGGTAAGGCAGCTTGTGTAATTTAATTCCAATCTCTTTGCCGTGTTATCGGATCTCTCCCAGGTATACGCCGATAGGCATCACTCCACCCCCGTACGCACGCGCGCCGTCTACTTGCTGCTGCGTTCACACACCTCCCCGTGTCATTTTGACATGTTTACCTTCTTTGCTGTTCGTTTGAAGCAACAATAAAATGGCCTCGACACAACAACGTAACGTGTTCATTTATCGAGCGCTATTAAGAGGCTAGAGAGGTTAAACAAATGTAATTATATCGGAGCGGCTGCGGTGTATATAACGCCGTGAATTGATTGCACTCTCATAAGCGGCAGCAGCAGCAACAATGATGTTAATAATTGCAATTTCTCTTTGTCTTTTCATGCCGTGTTTGTTCTCGGATATTCCTCCCGTTCAAACCTGCCGCTGGTGCTGCCTGCTGGTGGAAACAACAGAGTACACGGTAAGTACTCACAGAGTTCTTGTGCCAAACAGAGCCAAGGGGGTTCGTGAGGTATCACCTGGGGGTGGCAAATGCCACTTGTGTCCACCATGAGTAGCGTCCACCACGGACATAAAATGTCACGTGGGTGCGGTCTGTTTTATATTGACCCTCGTGGTATATAGTTTCATATTCCGTACCCATACTCTTTGGTTCTTTCGGTAAAGTCACGTAGTTTGAAATAAAATAAAATTAAACAAATCACGACATTTCGATCGCAACACAAGCGGTCGTAATTTTACCAAAGAATATGGATTCCTGCAGTCACGAAAGCTTCAAATCAAGATATTCTGTTATGAATCACATTGTTTACACCCACAGCCACCACAACAATATTTTCCGCTTCTTGCCTGGTGTGAAGTCGTATCACAGCTGTGCAAAGCAGCCTGGGTATTTCCAAGATGGCAGTGAACAGTGTGTTACACAGAATCAGAATCATATTATTTCTCCTGGAGGAATCCGATGAGCGATAAAGTTATTTTTTCACAGATGTCCGGTAGGAGCGGGTAATATCGTTCCAGCAACAAACAGTACAAAAACATGATGGTAGTGCAAAGTACAAGACAGGTAAACAAATCACCCAAACACATACAAATGAAACTAAACCATCCCCATCCTACCAGGCAAAGCCCACTGAGGTATGAACTTATTTTTCAGAAGCGACCTGGCCACAAATTATAGCTCAACAAAGTGGCCCATTGTTTGTACATTTCTAGCAGCCAAATACTCTAAATAATCTCAGTGCACGCTCTGGGAAGGTGGACATTGTTCCATTGCGAAATGTTTTTTTTATAAAGGAAAATTTTAAATGAAATAACTGCAATTTCTGTGTTCAACTGCATGATTTTGTGACACGTCTCTCGTGCTCCGGAGACCTTTTTTGCTTTATAAGGTAAAACGAAAAAACTGAAGTGAGTTGGTATAAAGTGACGACGATGTGAAAGCTCATAAAATGTGCATATACATGTCATGAAGAATGTCGTGCTTGGGACATTGAAGTGTTACATCACCGATGGGACAAATTCATGGGTGTAATATTGGAACACCTTGACAAACACTGTAAGATTTATTCACTCCGCTTTAATAATAACATTTTCTGCAACTAAAAGTGCCAGTTAACCACCCTTGTCATATTTAGTGAGAGTTCCACGCCCGCAAGCTTAGTCACAAATCCGTGCTCCCTTGACCGCTGGTTGCCACGTGAACGTTGGACCAACGTGAGCTTAGAAAACCCTCAGGAAATGCTCCAAGGTCAAACACAGCCACGTGCTTATCTCCGAATGAAAAAGGTGTGGGGCAGTGGCAGTGCTAGGCAAGAGTAAAATCTAAGACAAAGTGTTGGGCCCAATGAAGCTCCAAGAGGCGCTGGAGTCGTGACAAAAAAATTAGCGTCGCGCCAAATACTGTTCCAGCTGGAAATCGAATCCTACAAATCTAGGGCACATTTTTCTAATGAGAGTATAAATATTTGTTTTACTGTTATCAGTCTATTGACTTGCTTATTTCACCTAACTGTGATGTAAGAAAATTGTGAAATTCATCCAGAATAAAATGTGTGTTGCCGTCAGATGTCAAATCCCAAATAAAGCATATTTCTTCTTATCCCCAAAGCGGGCTAGTGGCACCGCTGGTATTGGGCGGTGGTGCAATAAATATATAAATGCCATGAACACGTCCACACGCTTCGTCACATCTAAACTCTGACTTCTGCTGGAAGATAGCAAGCGTGATATTTGTCTGTGTCTCAGCGTTAAGTTTATACAGAACATACAGGAAACGAACATTTTACTGGAAAATACATTTATTTTCCTCTTACATGCTTGATGTAATAGTTGTCCAGTCTAATCCCTGAGGCTGTTCGGGTATAATTGTGATTTTAAATAAATCACAGCGTTTTAATTTTACTTAGGAATTAAAATACGCGCGCACCCATGTAGACACAATTGGTAGACCCGGGTGCCCGCACAGTGATAGCTCGTCATGCAGAAATCAGAGGTCGCAAACGGGTTTTGATTCCTTACCCGTACCCGTACCCGGCCGCACCAGGGTCACAAACGGGTACCCGTACCCGGCTACCCGATACCCGGGCGGGTACGGGTAGCCGGGTATCGGGTAGGGTACAGATATCGGGTACCCGATTGCGACCTCTGGGATGAAGCCATGTTGCAGGCGCGGGTGGGTTGATTCTAGGAACTTGAATTGTGAGAAGAGACAAGACGTTGGGAAATGAGTGACAAACAGTTACTCACCAGTGACTCACGGCCTACCCGTACCCGTACCCGGCCGCACCAGGGTCGCAAACGGGTACCCGTACCGTGTAGCCGGGTATCGGGTAGGGTATCGGGTAACCGATTGTGACCTCTGGCAGAAATGCAACGTGAAGAAGCTGACTCACAGCAGCAGTGGCATGAATACTGACTACTGGCAACACGGATCACTGTTGTGTTTGTATGGCTGCGTGCGTATTTGAATTCCTGAATAAAATTAAAATGCCGTGATTTTTTTCAAATCACAATTATATCCGAACAGCCTCAGGGATTAAGACTGGGCAACCATAATATCAAGCATTTTAAAGGAAAATAAATACATTTTCCACTTTTACTGTATAAACCTAACGCTGATATCCTGCAAGACGTGGACAAATATCAGCAGACGTCAGACTTTAATTGTTAATACAGGTAGGAACAACAGTTCCACACTGCCCACCAGGGATTATTTGTCTGTCTATATGTCGTGCATAGCCCCTCCCAAACATGTACGCTCCCGGATTGGTTGAAGTGCGTCACGTGACCGCGAGTTTTCTGTCGTGCACGAATGCGCTGTCCAACCAAGTTCCTACCTGCCCACTCCGAAGGAACGTATTTATAAATCAAGGTGCACACCGGTGGATCTTTATACTTCAATGCAATCATCCGCAGATGCTCTTATTCTTAACATTCATCACATTATACAACTACCTGTACTAAATGCTAACATTCTGTGGATCGTGGCATTGGTTCAATAGACAAGCGTTTACCCGCACACAACACCTTTTTTTGTAAATATACCAATTGGTATAAAAATTGCCTTCAAGCAGTGGATAGACCCTCATCTTCGCTGGCAGTCTCAAGGCAGTGGAATAGAGTCGGAAAGATAAATACAATTTATTAAAATTAAGTGCTGAACGAATTCTAAATACGTTTGTGTAGTCTTGGTGACTGGCCTAAGTCGATTGACTCGCTGCAGCTGTTTAGCCTCGCAGCAGCGGCTTTTGGTTGCGCTTCTGCGGCCGTCTGGAATGTTCTTCCGAGATTAGGAAGCCACTGGAGCTCTATGCATTTAAAAAATCTAGATTGAAAACTAATTTCTTTCGAGCTGCTTTTTTGTGTTTAGTTTGTTGTCTTTTACCCATACCTCCAATTAGCATGTTTGGCTACGTACGGCGTGAAAGAAGTTCAACATACTAACGTCATATAACAGCGGTGGCTCTCTGGATTTGTGTCCCATCATCTCGGTTATTCCGGCTCACCGTTCTGACACCCTGAGCCACCCCGGTCACCTCACACTAATTATTTTAGAAATATTCCTCCTGTACCACGCCTATTAATCAATCACCAATCGGTCAAACTTGATTTCTTTGAAGGTGCCTTTCTTAAAACCAAGGCCACTGTGTGTAAATTGATAATTGGTTCTTTACCCTTCTATCTGGCAACAAAACTGACACCTTTTTACAAGGAGTCATGTTTTGCATAGACCGCAATACCTGCAGTCATAATACAAACAAAAGAACATAACTCTGATAATGTGCACTGTCCTTGAAGTTGATTGGTCCACACCCGAGACAGCTTTCCTTAGAGCCTAGTCTCATATGGGTTGGACCAGATGACGCCAAAAGTGCGCCTTTTGGCGTCATCTGGTCCAACCCATATGAGACTAGGCTCTAAGGAAAGCTGTCTCGGGTGTGGACCAATCAACTTCAAGGACAGTGCACATTATCAGAGTTATGTTCTTTTGTTTGTATTATGACTGCAGGTATTGCGGTCTATGCAAAACATGACTCCTTGTAAAAAGGTGTCAGTTTTGTTGCCAGATAGAAGGGTAAAGAACCAATTATCATATTTTTACTGGCAAATGAGGTTCCCATAGTGTGTGTAAATTATTATTAAAACTTTAAAACCATCCAATTATAATAATTATAATCAGGTTAATTGACAACCATACCATCAACATAGTAAACCACTGGGCCAAATCGTGAACCACTGTCGTCTGCAATGGAGGAGGGATAGCAACACCTACACCAAATCTCTCCTGAAGCCCTGTTGTGGCTAGCAGACCTCGACCTCGGTATTTATCTACAACCTTACAATCTGCGGAAGGAATGTGATTTTTGCCTGTAGAAGCCAGGTTAAACAGGTAAGGCTTTTTTTTATGAAGTAGGGAATTCCGCAGGGTAGGGGCCATGTAAACACAGGAACAGGCCCCAGATATGTTTGTGGTCACCCCTTGGGGATATTTATCAATTCCTCATCGGTATACTGGATCAATATTGTTACATGTGGATCAAATTTACATGCATACGATACCCGAACATGATCGTTTCTGCTCATCAATGCTGTCACTAAAAGCCCTGTAGGAAAGCTATTTACATCAATTTGGGAGCCCATTGAGACTACAAGTCTTGCTTAGAAAGGCAAATGCAAAGGCAGATGCTGGAAAAAAATCCCATCAATGGTAAAATAAATAAACCTCTACTTAAAGGATAACGGTTAAACATCTGCATGGATAGTGGCTCTCACTTGAATGCCTTGGTATCTCGGAGTACTTTGCATCACATCTCATCTCGGCCATTCTATTGGCCTGTGGAAAGTCTAGCCAAGGGGACCCTGAGTGGCAGCTGTCCCCACGTGGGTCAAGGTGTACACAAGCACCAGCCTGTGAATTGGTATATTATGTCAGTAGGGCGCCGATTTAGCGTGAGATTTTCACTTGAACATTTTGAACACTTAGAAACGTAATCGCAAAAATTATAGAGTATGCAAGGCCCAAATTGATGCTTGGTTCGAGGCGATGGTCAAAAGCATTTTCAATTCAGATCGGCCAAGCGTGAATTAGGCGGCACATTTTAATTGACACAAATTGTAGGTGCCAATTCATAAAGAGCACGGCGCAAACTAACCTAAATTATATAAAGGCAAGGCACGGACACTTTGAAAGAAAACAATTCCATTAACTGCTTTAAAACGCCGCTAATATTTTAAGCGTATTTTTTTTTTTGGGGGGGGGGTTTCGAAATATTATTGCGTCTGATGATGGCGCGTGCGCACGGCTCCGTGAGCAGCAGACGCCGGCGCGTGACCTGTGAGCTGTGTCCACGTGGAGGTCGGTGTGACCCTCGATTCGGGCCAGGGAAAAGAAATCACCGCGCACACTGTGTGCCGACGGCGATGGGAGCCTGGCGATGTGGGGGGGCGGGGCCACGTCGATTGCGCGCAAAAAAAGTGAAAAAGCTCGCTGCGCGCAAAAAAATGTGCACTTTTTGGATTCACGTCACATCTGTGTAATGCCGCTTTTGCTACCCTCTCCCCACTCCGCCTTTTATTGTTTTTGCTCTGACATGATCCACCAAAGGGTTTTGCTGTTAAATCATCGAATAACCGTGCAGTGTTGTAAACGTTGTAAACAGGCTTCAAAAGCACCCGGCACAAAGTGACGTGAATGAAAGTGGTTTGGTTAAAAAACTAGTCTGCTAGTCTTTCACTTGTTGCTTTATGTTTTTCACATGTAGCAATTTATTTCCTTAACTGTCGCTGGCTTTATTTATTTGTATCTTTTATACGTATAAAACGACTGTCTGCCCGTGTCTGTGTGTGTATGTCAGGAGCGGTAGTGTAGGGGTTTAACTCACTGCACTACGAACCTGGCGACCCAAGTTCGATTCCCGGTCACGGCCAACACCGGTGACGATTGATCTAAACCGGTCCTGGGCCTCCCCTAGGTCGACTCAAATGAGTACCTGGTGTGGTGTGTCAAACATTGGGGGAGACAAAGGCGGCCGGGCGTGGTGTTGGTCACTCACCCCTTTGTGAGCTGTACCGGCCTTCATAGATGCTCACTCACAACACTTGCCCCAACAGTTTGTTAAGGCCATATGAGGGATCTTTGTATTTGTGTGTGTGTATGTATGCCTGCACGCCTCTGCTCGTACTGAACTAGCCAAATAGGTTCTCAATGGTCAAACATTGTCGCATTTGCGCTAAAACCACTGCCAGAAGGATTCAGGACAATACCACTGGAATGGTGGACCTCAGACCTGCAATAAATACAAATTCCAGATATTGGCTGAAAGCAGCCAACTTCAAATGAGCTCAAGTGTGGGGAAGAAGCGGATTGTTACATGAAAGAAGCACGAGAGATGACAACGCCTTTGGAAGGCCTTCGTACAGAAGTGGTTTGATCATGGCTTCTGATGTTGATGGAGATGAATCAACATCAAGCCAGACATTTGTTTTTCATTAATTCCTCGGTTTCCATTATATTTCACATGATTTGTTATTGGACGGAATCCTGGTGTCATCCTAAATAACTAAGTCCCACGTGGCATATTTGTTTAAAACGTGCCAGAAAAAAATTATAATAGGGCACACATTCAAATCCGATATGGCAACGGCAAGTCAGGGTTGCAAATGAAATGCAAAATGTATTTGATGCAAAAAAATATAATAACATGAAGGATTTTTTTTTTTATCTGTGAATGGAATAACAAAAAAAATAACTCGGCATGTTTACAAATGTAATTTAAATATTACCCCCCTTGCACCATTGTTGAACCCTTTGTGGGGACTCCATGATGCTTCATGCAAAGCGAAGGCAGGAACCTCTGCACGCATTCCTCTGTGAGTGTTGCCATGCTCTCTCTAATGAGGGCACTAACTGTCGCGCACCGCAATCGTGAATGTAGATATTCCTATGCAGCACCGAGACAGAGGCCCACTCTGTGTTCTATTCCGCTGCAGAGTTTTTTAGTCTGCTAAAGCCAACGTGTGGAGATGGGCAGCAGAAGATGTGCTTTGGAGAAGCTTTTACCCACGCAATGTTCAAAAGCGACACACAATTAACTACAAAAAATAGGTTTAACCCTTTCTGGCAATAAAATAAGTCACGTAGGTAAAACATAAAATTAAATAAATGAAACAAATAAATTAAATCACGACGTGCGTCCGTCATCAGGTGGGAAAGCATGGCCTACTGGTGATGCAGACTATTAAATGTTTTACCTACGTGACTTTACCGAAAAAAACAAATAGTATGAATCCTTGCAGTCACGAAAGCTTCAAATCTAGAAATAAAACAAGTGTTAAGATTTTCTTTGGGTCTTTCGGTAAAACCACGTAGATAGGTTCAAATTAATTAAAAAATATATTAATTTCAACCTATCTACGTGACTTTACCGAAAGACCCAAAGAATATGAATTCCTGCAGTCACGAAAACTTTAAGTCAATATTTAAGTGTTAAGATATTCAAATACCGAATAGATAGATACCTTTTGCATTAACCACACAAACATGTATGCCTATTTTATTGCCAGAAACCGTAACACCTATTCTTAATTCGTTTGATACCGCCAAATATGGTCCCATAGATACAGAATGAAGTTATTACAGAGAATAGATGTCTGTATTGAACAGGGCCCCATTGTTTATATGGAGTGCTCATGCTTCTAACGTCTGACAATCCAGCAGCATTTTGCTTTACAAGACTGACTGCAGTTGAGAGTCAGAAGATCAAAACCAGACCAGGGGTTGCACCCTAAAACAAATGCAACCGCATGCGACTGGTATGGAAAACCGATATGCTGGCATATTAAACATGCGCTTTATTGATGATGAGACATTAAACAGAATTAATATTTTTCTTTATATTTGATTGGGTTGCGAGTTTTTTTTAATCAATCTTTAATTAATGATTTTTCTATAAAAAAAAACATGTCTTTTTTTTTTTAATCGAGGATATTTGTTGCTGGGGAGTAGTGGTGGTAGCAGTGGTTAGCGCAACGCACCATTACACCGGCGATCTGAGTTTGATTCCTGGCCACTGCTGGGGACTGCCCTCACCACCCCGCATGGTGAAGTATAGTTAACATCCTCATGAGTTTTTTAAAATTATTTTATTATGTTTAATTTTTATTATTTTATTATTTCCATTCTACGTGACTTTACCGAAAAAACCAAGAAGATCCTCATGACTGACACGGTGTGCGAAGACATTCATCCAGCAGTCGATTAACAGAGGGCTGTAAAGTAGTCCGTTTACGTGGCAACATCTCAACGCTTCTGAAGAGTTTACTTGCGGAGGGTCCTGCTTCAGACGTTTTGACAATTCTCCACTGAGTATTTCGCATGTGGGATGCCGCGAGAGAGCTCAGAATAAAACCCACGCGCATGAGGTGACAGCACTCAAAGATCCACTCACAGACCGACGAACGAATCGGTACGCCGCAATCTACGGGCCACATTGCAGGCCTGCACACGGAAGTCACACGCCGATGATCTTCTCATGATCCACCAACTCACCTTCCGCAGCGCTGTATTACAGGCGTGTGCCGACGGAATGGCTATCTACTCTAGCCCACACCGCACCCCCCGAAGGTCAGAAGAGAAGCACAAACTACGCTCGCTTTCCACAGCATCACGGCGGCAAATCAGAGCCTTCTAAATCAAGCGGAACCTGACATCCGGCAAAGCGCTCCTGGGACCAGGTGAAAGCTCTCGGTACTGCGTCCTCCTGTAATGTCGAGTCGGATTGGAGAGCGGCACGAGACGAAGCAAACGCCCTGGACAAGAGCCTCGTCACCGATCAATCCCATCGCGGGGAAACCTGTTGGGATGGCCCCGCCAAAGAAGACACGGTCTGCTTTGATCCGCATCGGAACGTCGTCGCACCCCCCCCCCTCCTCCCCTGCATTGCGACTGCGGCTATCGAAACCAAGACGTGGAACACACATCGTCCAACGGCGCCCGACGCGTCGCTCGTTGACCGCCGACTTTTCAGATCATTAATTAACAACGTCGCTCCCGCAGCCCTCAACCGACTCAGCAGCCTCGACATCGACGCAGCTCGCGTTGCTAGTCAGCCCGCCACACGAAGGCGGAACGGGCGTGCGCTGCCGCTTTTTATTGGTGTAACGCAGGTCGCCCTTGCAAAACAAGGGATGGTTTTTCAAGTGTCTCGATGGGTTTTCTTGCATCTCCAGTTTAAGTAGAGGAATACGACAACAACAAGAACAACAACAACCACCACCATGCCCAGCTGGTGGTATTGTTGTTTGTAGACGAACTCAAAATGCTAAATCGCAAACAAAACATTTGTTCTGCTCTGGAGATGGATACAATGTGACAAGCTCTCATGCAGGTGCAAGCCGCTGGCAAAGCCGACTGACATTTTCCCTAATTGATTTTATGGTGCAAACCATCTGTATGAAAATAATGACGGGCTTTTGGAGAATTTCGGTGCGTGTCTAATTGCAACGCGCGAGCACATTGCCGAGAGCGGCTGTCGCGGGAACGTGGCGTAACTCACCTATTGTGGGCCATATGCTTGGTCTGTCTGGGACAGGCGGCCTTGGAAAATGCATTCGCCATCGTCTGTTAAGGAAATTAGTGCTTGCTTTCATTGCCAGCTTAAATCCGCCAACAACTAATAGAAGCGCCTTACATCACGTCTCGTTTTTAATTGTGGTGCTTAAATTGACACTGTTGGTAGGACAGAGGCAGGGAGGGTGGTTGGGGGGGGGCATCGGAATATTGGTTCAACCGCCGTGCCAGGCGAACGAATCTAATTTGTGACCTCTTGATTGCACTGTTGGCTACGTATGGTAAAAAAGAAGTTCAACGTACATTCCAATGCCAAGCTGTATAGTTATATATTCCTTTAGCCTAGGTGACCCCCTGATCTTCACAGCTGCCCCTTTGCGGCGCGATGTGCACGCAGCGTTGGCCTGCAGGTGGACATCGGTGTTGTCAGTAGGGGGGCGATGTTTCGATTTAAAGCTTTCGTGACTGCAGGGATTCATCTTGGTTCTTTCGGTAAAGTCACGTAGAAGGGAAGTAATAAAATAATGAAAATAAAACATAATAAAATCAAATAATTCTCACGACGTTTCGGCTACAACGCAAGCAGTCGTCTTCTGGCCTCTTTGATCGACAAAGAGGCCTGCTCTTTGTCGATCAGCGGAACACGAGCTTTTTGACATCCACTGCTAAAGCAGATGGCGCAAATGTACGGTTAATTCACCCGCAGTGTTTGCCAGGGCACCCGAGGACTTGATTGGCAAACCTCTGCAGTGAGCGGTAAATGCATTACCTCCCCTTGGCCGTGTTCGTGACTTTAATAACCGTGCTGGTTTGCTGGGGACCAAGGTATAGGCAGATGTGAGATAGAGTAGAATTATGACAGTAACACCACGCACACATTCTGCACACTGGGTGGGAGTGGTTAATTGATCGGGGCGGATACGCGCCGGTTGGATACGCAACATTGTGCTGTACGCAGGGCTTGATTTGTAGCTCGATATTTTCCCTGAACGCTGCTGATGCCTGGCTTGGAATATGGATTATCGGCACGAGGCGCTACCACTGGAGTGCAAGGTGCACCTATTTATGATCGTCGTATATTGTTATTGTACTCTATATTCCTAGAATCACGTGAACATGTTTATAGGAATTTAGGGTACAATGAGGACAAAATCAGCTGAGCCGGATGGGACGTGGCCACCGTAGATTCTGGAACAGCGTTCCGGACGGTTCCGGCTGAAATGAAACACCGACTTGTGGGTTGTGTGTTGGGGTGAGTGTCAGCTCTTCCTGCTGGGTAAGAACGTGTCCTGCACGTGGCTGTCACGTTTTCCTGTAACCGAAATGGTCAGGATCATTAGGGATGAAAGGGCTGCCCGCGGGGGGGGGGGGTTGGAAAGGCCTGATGAGAAGAGGCAAGGAAGCGAGCCTGGATATATTACCCACGAAAGCCAATAAACAATCACCTCCCGCTCGAAGGCAGAGGAGCAAGGGAGGAACGCCGAATTGCGTCAAGCGATGGTGGAGGCACTCGTGGCAAGGGAAGGGGAAACGAAAAACGTACGCGCGCGCAGGCACGGGCACGCGCACGCGTCCGACAAAGCCACTTATCCCCAAAGAGGAATTATTATTATTGACCCGAGGATTTGGTCAGTTTCTCACGCAGGGTTTGGATTCAGTTTGGGATAAATCGTCGAGTCTCACCCGGCGGGCTGCGTTGGCGCAATCCCGGCGCACAGGGTGCCGTTCGAGTTGACAAATGGGCCGCGCGCTTTCTCACTTCCCTCGTCTCCCCTCTCCGTTTCTGCAGTGCTCGTTCCTGCCCAAGTTCTCCATCTACATCGAGACCAAGTACGAGGACAACAACGGCTGCAACGACCACGTACGTTAGCGGCAGCGCGCAAAGTGCCGCCCCTTCTGCCGCCGCCACCGCTGTGGGCACGTTGAGTCGCATCTCCGGTGACCTGACCGGCGGTAGTGGCATCGCGAGATATTTTTTTCGCGAGGATTTTCGAGAGGTCAGGAAGAGGGACACTTTTGCGGTACTGAGCGACATCGCGTCGCTCGTCAACATCGTGTCGTCGCGCGCGGGCACCCTGGCCGACGGTCAAGGAAATGGGCGGGCTGGCAGTCCAGGAATATGGCCGCGTCTGAGCGGGCATCCTCCGCGGAGACGGAGCGATGGGCGTCGGGCTCTCATGCGCGCAGGTGCCAGGTGGATTTATTACTTCGCAGGATCGTGAGGGATGGCGACGGCTTTGGGGGGGGGTGGGTGGGCCTTCACCCAGTAGCGAATTGACAATGGCTAATAATGTATGTACCCATTATATTCTTGTATCTTTCGGTAAAGTCACGTAGAAGGGAAATAATAAAATAATAAAAATACATCATTATAAAATTCTCACGACATTTTGGCCACAACACAAGCAGCCGTCCTCAGGTGAAGAACAGAGCTGTCACCAAAGCTTTAAATCGATATGTACCCATTAATAAGGTGTAAAACCCCCAAAAATGTATTTTACCAGGTTAAGGCCCCACTGAACTATGTAGCTCTTTTTCAGAAGCGACCTGGCCAAAAATGATAGCTCAACAAAGTGGCGTTTCATCATGTGGACAATTTATAGCCGCCAAATACTTTAAACGCACGTTGATTCTAAATGTGGAGGGGAAAACCGGAGCACCCGGAGAAAAATCCACGCAACCATGGGAAGAAAACATTCAAACTCCAAACATATACACGTGTAAAGGTCAGGATCGAACCCATAAATGCCTATACAACCAGGGGAGGTAGTCGCCATCCTGCCACCATGAGGGCCTTTAATGACCTTCATAAACAAAAGAAAGCGAGATTTGTCTCTCTCCTGAAAAGGCGCATTCGTTAACCAGCCACGTGGCACAGTGGCGCATAGCGCTAGACTCATTCGGGGCTCTATCCAGCCTATCGTCCCGCTGCGGCCAAGAACGCGAGTACCCCATTTTTTTTCTGGGGAATCGGCAGCGGTTGTCACACAGAGACCTGTTCTCGCCTGAGGACTGTGGAATGTGAGCCGCTGACTCAGGGCCACTAACTGAGGCGAGGGTCACCGCGTGCTCGTGTCAAGAGAGAGGCACTTTATCTCGTTTTTTGTTTGTTTATCAAGGTTATTACATCACGGGGTCCATGAAATACGGCATCCAAACAAAGCAAGCGTTTGGATCATAGTTCACAAAGCGGAATGGCTGTTATTTTTATTTTAAACGGAAGATCGTCACATATACATGTGACGTGTGTTGGGACGTGCTTGCTCAATTCGTGATAAATTGCTGAAATGACAGCTTCAGTGCATGCAACCATATTTGTGCTTTTCCATGATCACGATAAACACATCCGACCATGTGCACATTGGCCCACGTCTTGCCAAAGCTCCCAATAACATGTATGATTTCGATATGCATATTAATTATAATATCATGCCATGGTGTAATGGTCAGCACATTGTACTCCCACTCCAGAGGTCACGCAATTTGATTCGTTCTCTTGGTAGGGCAGTTGAACCAATGACCGATGATGCCCCCTGTCTCCGTCCAACCAACGGTGTAAATGTGCCCACTACAATTGGTCAATCGGCAGATCACGGAGTAAAATGTCGGCGCTTTCACCTCCTCCCAAGATGTCTGGTCAGCGTGGAAGAGTAGGCCAATTGACCTTGTCGAGGGGATCTCTGGAGCTGCCTTTAGTGGAGGTCATTCCACCAGCAGTGGCTTGAAAATAACTTTCACGGGCTGAACCTTCACCTGTTTTTTTTCGTACACAAAAGTTGAACGCTGATGAGCGTGCCACGGTAACACGTGCTGACGATCCAGCACTTTGGAAGCTAGGGTTGGTGAATCACACGAATGCTGTGAAACTCCCAAACCTGTTTACCACCTATTAGGCTTTGGCGACCAATATTATCCATGATAGAGGTTTGTGGGTTAGATCGCGTGAATATAAATGCGTCGTTAAACCCGTCACCACCCGACACAGCCACTTACTAAGGTTTGTCACGTAAACAAAACGTGCCGATTTCGTTCCTCGTTCAGAACACAGCGGTGTGTTGGAGAGTAAACCCACAACATTTACAGTTCGAGTACGACGTTTCGCTGCTAATTACAACCAGCCTCATCAGGCGACAGCCAGATTAGTGGTGAAACGCTCCGGTTTCGATCTTAAACCCGCTTGGCTTGTGAGGTGGCAGTACAGCAGGTGCATCAAATTGTCCCCTCACATCTGTCGGGTTTCCTCCGAGTACTGTGATGCCCAAATTTCATAAAACAAGACCCTCATGAATTACTCTTAAGATTCAGTGGGGCATTCCTTGTTAAACAATGTGCATTATTGTTATAATGCTATTAATGTCATTGCCCAGCATCATTTTTAAGTGCCTTTCAAGGAAACTTGCACCGCACGCACGAGACTTACAAATAGCAAGGTTTGCACGAGACTCGAGGAGCAAACGTTTTATCGCGGCGATTCAACAAAACTTCTGTGTTTAGCAATTACCCCTCGTCCGGAGCGGACAGCAAATGCCGCGATGTTGATTTCTCTCCCCTTTTGTCCGTAGGTGTTCGACAGCGAGACAAATAACGTGGAGAGAGAAACTTGCAAGGTGGACATTGCGTACGATGAACTTCCGGAGCGCTACTACAAGGAATCTGAGGTGAGGTCTCATTATTCCACAAGATAAAGGTGCAGCCCTGAAATGTCTTGTTCACAACACTGCTGGTGGGGGGTGGGGGGGGGGGGGGGGTGTGGGCGATGGGCCTCCACCATGAACAGAGCTTCGGAGAACACCTCTTAAAGGGTATTTTGCCTACTCTTACACACTGGACAGACGTGTTTGTGAAGACTTGCAAGTGCCCTTCACTTTAGCCCACCACTCGTAACCCGCCGATCGATGAACCGGCGTACAGAGAGGCGGTTGGCGGAGGAGGTGGGGGGAGGGATTTACACAACTTGCCTGCTTCAACCGCCGAGCCAGGAGGATTGAGTCCAGTTGCTTA
Source organism: Lampetra planeri (assembly GCF_965212315.1). Taxonomy (NCBI): domain Eukaryota; kingdom Metazoa; phylum Chordata; class Hyperoartia; order Petromyzontiformes; family Petromyzontidae; genus Lampetra; species Lampetra planeri. The sequence continues at coordinate 6,605,012 of NC_136141.1, forward strand.
CCATCAAAGTACGCGAGCAAGGTGCCGTCATTTCTTGGCGTGTCAGCCAAACAAACAAAGGAACAAGAAATATATCCTCACGTTGTATTTTGCCCGTTCCACGCCCGGGCTATGAACAACGCTGGCAACAAGAGACGATAAAAACAACAACTCTGTGAGAAACAACAGGAAACCCCGCCGCTAACTTCTGCAAACGCAGCGCTTGCCCGTCTGCAGAGAAGGAGCGAGCGTTTATCGATTGTGACACGACGGATAGGTCTAAGACGAGCTTTCTTTCAGGGATGTGTCCAGCCAGGACGGGCTGCTTTCAGCAATGCCTCGTTGGTCAATGTATACTCTGTCTCGGGAGTTTATTTTTCCAATTACGGGTGACGTGGACAGGTGGTTGAACTGAACGTCCGGAATGAGAAGATGGCGTGTGATGCACCTGAGCACTGTGACTGGCACCTCGTGGAAAAACGGCATGGATTCCCTTAGTTCTGTTTGGTATTGTACAGCTCTGACAATGTCGCTGTTCTCCTATTGCGTTCAATCACTTGAGCCGCCTGCAACATGAAAATGTGAAACCCAAGGTGGACTTGAGTGTGTCACTCGCTCACCCAAGTGAAAGCCACAGGTCTCCCCCTGATTGCATTGCTGGTGGGCGATGGATGCGATAACGCGAGATTTAATTGTTTCGTATGTCATTGGCACCGGGTAGATGATGTTCTATCTACCCAGTACCAATGCTTGGATTCCCTTAGTTCTGTGTGACATTGTACAGCTCGAGCAATGTCGCTGCTCTCCCATTACGTTCAATCAATTGAGCCGCCTGCAACGCGACTCTTGAAACCCGGAAACCCAAGGTGGACGTGAGTGTGTCACTCACTCGCCCAAGTGAAAAGCCACAGGTCTCCCACTGATTGCTTTGCTGGTGGGCGATGGCTGCGATAACGCGAGATTTATTTGTTTTGTGTGTCATTGGTACCCGATTGCCAAATGAATTGTCGATAATGTTCGTTTGGGTTTTCACCGTAGCATTCATTTACGTCAATTTTATTTTTTCATTTATTTATCAAAAGCTCAATGGGGGTCTGGAGATTTTAGCACAAATCCTTCTTAAGTATTTAGGTTTATGGGTGAATACTACACTTTCTATTGAAAATAAGCACCTTCACAGAACTGGATCTAACAACCCACACATGGATTGGGCAATCAGCCACACTTGCTCTCTCGTCTTTTCATCATTATTATTTCCAGTTTAACACGTAGGCTTTCGCGACCAATATTATTCATAATCAACGTTTTTGGGTTTAGATCGCGTTATTTATAAATGTGTCGTAACCCTCCACCACCCGACACGGCCAATCAGTAAAAAAGTGTCACGTTGACAAAAGACAAATAGTTCACTGCTTTAGCCCACCGGTGTGTTGAAGCGTGAAACTGTAAATGTTGTGGTTTCACGCTTCAACACACCGGTGGGCTAAAGCAGTGAGCTATTTGTCTTTTGTCAACGTGACACTTTTTTACTGATTGGCCGTGTCGGGTGGTGGATGGTTACGACACATTTATAAATAACGCGATCTAAACCCAAAAACGTTGATCATGAATTATTATTTCTATACAAATGGCTGCCACGCACACGTGATATATATACGTACATTTTGTTTTTACCAGTGCGCTGTGTTTCAGAAGCGACATAGCCACAAATGATATCTCCACGAAGTGGTTTATCACGTGAAAACGGATGGCAGCCAAATGCTCTAAACGCATGTTTCTAAGTGTGGAAAAAAAAACCAGAGGACTCAGGGAAGAAAAAAACACACGACCACGGTGGAGAACACGCAAATTCCAAATATACAGGAATCAGGGTCTGGATTGAACCCACAACCTCTTGTGTACTGTATATACCAGACAAGGTAGTTAATTAATATCTCACCACCATGGCACCCTGTACGTTGAATCCAAAGAAAAAAAATTATGCATAGTGGATCGCAGTGGGAGGTGATTTTTTTTTTACCAGAGTTGTGTTAACATTTTAAAATATTTTATTTTCATGGCTAAAAATAAATAAATTCCATTTATGAGCATTTTTGCATTCATGAGAGCTCACACCTCTGCAGACGCGGGTTGTGGAGTTTGAAACTAAATTCTGCTTCCGAGCTGCATGGCGACTGAAGCGTGATGCTCCGGGCTGTCCTGCACGAAGGGCATTAAGTCGCCCTGTCTTATCCACTTGCCGAATTTAAAGATCCCACACCTTAAACCTTCCGCATCCCTCTCTCGCGAAAGTGGCCTTGTGTGCGGTAACGTGCCGGCAAAATTGTCAACTGCGCATGACAGTGCTTGCTCTAGTGACCGGCCGTCTATGAAATGCAATTTATATGTATGTATGTTGAACTTCTTTCACACCATACGTAGCCAACGACGTTAATCAGAGATGCAGAATCCGAAACGAATGTAATCTTTGGTGTTGGTGAGTGACGTGCAGCAGTAGGGTACTAACTTCTGTCGACGTATTGCATTTGCAGAGTATTATTTAACGTGCCGCAGAAAAATAGACATTTTAATACAATAATGAATCACAAGCATCGCCAGCGGCTCTGCTATTGATGGCTACGCTACAGTTTGTCGATCGTCATGTCACATTTCATTGAGTAAAGTGTGCGTACTCCCACCTGTTAAAATACATCTGGCCAGCATGGAACAGAAGGAGGAATACCTTCTAGAGGAATTATTTTTGAGCTCCCTCCAGCGGAGACCCTTCCGTCAGCAGTGGCGTGAAGAATTAATTGCAGGGCTGCACCTTTACCTTTGCCACGTTTATGATCCATTCATGATTTCATGAGCGAATCCGAACCCCAAGGAGAATACGCATTCAGAGCATTTATATCACTATATATGTGGTTGAAGATATCAAAGCAAACGAATAACCGCCTCTCATCCGAGGGAGAGGTGCCACGGGGGTGCCATGGAGGTGAGGTGTTAACTTTGTCGGCTGGTATACAGGAGGTCGTGGGTTCGATCCCGACCCTGATGCCTGTATATTTGGAGTTTGCATGTGCTCCTCCTGGTTGCGTGGATTTTTATCTGGGTCCTCCGGTTTTTTCCCTCCACTTTTAGGTTCAACATGCGTTTAGAGTATTGGTCTGCAATAAATGTCCACGTGTTAAGCTACTTTCTTAAGCTAGCATTTGTGGCCAGGTCACTTCTGCAAAAGAGCTTCATAGCGTCGTGGTTCTTACTTGGCATATTTATAAAAAGTTTAACACGTAGGCTTTTTCCACCAATATCCATAATGCAGATTTTTTGGGTTAGATCGCCTAAATGTATAAATGCGTCGTTAAACCCGCCACCACCCGACACAACCAATTAGTAAGGTTTGATTGTAAATGTTGTGGCTTTGCTTTCCAGCACACCGGCGTGCTGTACTAGTAACGAATTGGCCACGTTCTGTTTACGTGACAAATCTTACGTATTGGCTGTGTCGGGTGGTGGTGGGTTTCACGACGCATTTTTATTTACGCAATCTAACCCACAAACCTCTATCATGGATAATATTGGTCGCCAAAGCCTGCTAGGTGGTAAACAGGTTTGGGAGTTTCACAGCATTCGTGTGATTCACCAACCCTAGCCTCCAAAGGGCTGGATCGTCAGCACGTGTTACCGTGGCACGCTCATAAACCCGATTATGCAATAATGTAGACTGTTAAATACATTTTACGGAAACACCCAATAATAGGGCAATGATGAAAACACAATTTCTGGGTTTCGTTTTTAACGGTGCAAAAAGATAAAGGTGCTGCCTTGCAATTGCTAGCTCGCAGCACTGCAGGCAGAAGTGCCTCTGCTAGAGTCAGCTCGTCTAGTGACCCCCTCTAGATGGTTTCATGGTACACATATACAATCGTCTGGCCATGGACAAAGGAGAAGTGAGACACTGACTTAATGGGACTGGCAGCTTAGTCATCTATGGGCCACATGCTTTCCCAGCGCTGAAGGTTTGTCCCGGAGGAGCTAAACTTCCGACGTTCCACCAACCCCTCAGGCATGACACGGCATGACAGTCACCGTGCCAAAAAATCGTGACAATGTCAGATTCTCTCTCCTAGAGTTCCATCCATATTTTTTTTTTTAAGTTCTATGTAAAAAGAAAAACGAATTATTGAAGAGGGGCTGATGTCGAGGATTCTCAGGATGAATGGCACGGTTCATCGATATGTTTATTGCGCGTGTGCGCCGCATCACCGCGCTGGTACCCACGATGTGTGATTCAGAAAGTTTTTGCTGTTGCTGGTGGTGCTGTTGGCCTGTAACGTTTCACCGCTGGGCAAAGCCCCCACCCCCTTTTTTTTAATACATTTTTTAGTTGCTCCCATCCAGCAGTGGTCTCTCGAACTCCATGATGTAATCTACCGACGTCCCTTCCGCTGCCTTCCTCTGCTTCTCTTCGCCCCCCCCCCTCCTCCTCTCTCAGTCTCCACTCATGGAGTGGATTCTGTCTCTTAGTTCTTTCGGTAAAGTCACGTAGGTAAAAAATGAAATTAAAATTAATAAAAATAAAACAATAAAATGATGCAGCAAATCTGGCTGTGACGGTCCCACCTGATGACGGAGACTTGTGTTGCCTCCGAAACGTCGTGATTTTTATTGTTTTATTTTTATTAATTTTAATTTCATTTTTTACCTACGTGACTTTACCGAAAGAACTAAGAGTATGAATCCTTGCAGTCACGAAAGCTTCAAATCTAGAATGGATTCTGTCTCTCAGAATCCTGTCTCTCTGCTCTCTCGGTCTCCACTCGCCGAATGGATTCTGTCTCTCAGCTCTTGTCATATCTGTGCTCACGACGCGTGCTGCCCATTGCCACTCGATTTATTTTCCTTAAACAACATCATCGATGACCCCAGTTCCTTTCATTGTTTATTCATTCTTTAAGCCATCTCTCTGAATTACTCCTAAAAAAGTGCCCCGGTGTATTATTGGCCACGTGTGTGCAGAGCGCCACGGTGGCGAGATGTTAACTCCCTCGCCTGGTATGCAGGAGATCGTGGGTTCGATCCTGACCCTGATGCCTGCTGTATATTTGGAGTTTGCGTTTCTCTCTCCCTGTGGTCACGTGGATTTTCTCCGGGTCCTCAGGTTTTTCCCTCCACATTTAAAAACACGCGTTTAGAGTTTTTTTTGCCTGCTGTACACGTCCACATAGGCCACTTCGTAGAGCTATCATTTGTGGCCAGGTCGCTTCTGAAAAAAATCTATATAGCTCAGTGGACCTTACCTGGTTATATAATAATAATTAAATATAAATAGTTTACTCTACTTAGACAGCTGGAAGAAACTGCACTACATCACCTACAATTAAAGCTGCATTTTGCAAAATACGAGCAGCCGTTGGAGGGTTCCTTTTCAAGCTCAGCCTCTTATGTCGGAGTAATTATTCAATGTCACGAAAGTAATGAAACGTAATGGGATATTTAGTCTCGACAAAAAAATAATGTAATCTGATTAACTTGATACTTTTTGTAATTGCTTTTTTGTTAAAATAAATGTGGAGCATATTTTGCCGGGGGTTGAGCGGTAGCGCAGCGTTCTAGCGCACTGCATTGTGAACCAAGCAAACCTGAGTTTGATTCCCCGCCAAAGCTAACATCAGTCGTGAGTGATATCTGCACCAATTCTGGTCTTTCCCCCCCATCTCCTGCCTTCAACCCACACTCCCGGTGTGGCGAAGTATCGTGAAACAATCCCAAGGATTGGCATGCCATAGGGAGGGCCTTCATCCAGCAGTGGATTGACAGGGGCTGTCAATGTATCATTATCATGATTACATTACGTTGATCTTACGTCTGAAACAGCATCACAGCAATATAAGATCACGTGGCAATCTATCTTGTGGATTGTGGGCGAATCATTAAATAAATAAACAGGGGTTCTGTATCATCATCGCCGTCATCATGAGCCATTTCATCCACTTCTGGATGAAGGCCTGCCCCAAGCTATCATCTCTCACGATCCTGTAAAGTGATAATTATAATAATAATAGGAACCCAGCACGCACGTGCATACGAGTCCAGTCAGTTTCCTAGCCAGAAGTTAAATAATATTAAATTTCATCCACGGGCAGATCCTTTGCTAAACGCTCTTCTTCGTGCAGTCGTAGGATGCTTTCTGTCTGGGTAACGGTTAACAAGCTGGACCATTGCAGGCCTAAGCACGAGGCATTGCAGGGCTGCATCTTTGCCTCTTATCCGTGTGGCGTTGAAGTATATAACCCCACGTCCATTCTCATCGGCTGCACTCACTTTAACCCGAGGTGCCGAGTGTCTCTAAAATCCGATTACCGCTTGAAAGCGCAGTAACGTAATGGGATTACTAACGCCAGCCCACTTCTCAGCGTCTGGTGACGGTGACCCGTTGCCTGCAACGTATTTGCGCCCCAGCGCTGAATACCAATTGCTTCGCCAGCCCTCCCTCGTTACGTAAAAGGCGTGGGGTACGTTGCCGAGTAACCGGGGTAATATTTTCTTCTTTCGTTTTTGCCAACAGCTATTTAGGAGGGAGTCGCACAAGAGTGCCCAATTACGGTCGGCGCCTAAAAATAGTGTGCCGAGAAAACTGTTTTCCAGTGAGTGCCAAAGAGTGTTGGCGCGTGTCTTTTTTACGTTGTTGTTGCTGAAAAAAAAGGGTTTTCGGCTGGCATGGTCTTTATCCGTGATGCCGCGATCGTTTCGTAGCGTTACCAGAGTCTTTTTCGTTACAAAAAAATACATATCTAATTTCTTTCCCGACCCCCTTAGTGGAAAAATCAATAAACGAACAAAAAAAAGTCGCTGGCCCTAATTCTCGCGTAATTAAACCCTGCCCGGAGTCGGGCGCGCGATCCTGTAATAATCACGGTACGCGGCACAGCCAGTGATCCGGAAACGAGCTGCTGGCAGCAAAATTCGCGACACGGATAGAAAAATATTGAATGGAAAATTGCGGTCGATCGTTGGCTCCTTTGACCATTGTGGTTTAAAAAAATATATTATTTAGGTAAAAAGTACGTTTTATATATGAATTTGACGTTGCATAACATCCTGCACGTAGTTTATGTTTTTTTTTTATCCTGCATGAATCGTAGTAGGGTTTTTAAGGAATATTTTAGGCCCTTTCAAAATCACGCGAACGAAGGAGGAGGACGTGCCGCTTGCGAAGGTGTTCGTGATCGTGCTGTACAGTGGTCCGATGTGTTTTTTGGGTTGTACTGCTGTGTGGCTGTTTGGCACTACATCCGACGTTTCGCCTCACGTGCTGGGAGCTTCTTCAGGAACTGATCGAAGAAAAAATTGAGAAGCTCAATACAGCTTCGAGCATGTGGAACGAAACGTTGGACATCGTGCCGAACAACGAGCGGCACAACGCGAATACACAGCCGGGAGCCAAAAAGGAATCCTTTATTTTCAACGAAGGGGGAAAAGGTTTTCAGAATCATACTTTTTTTATATACTGGAGGAATCCGACCAGCCACGGTCGAAATGGTAAAATAACACACCGCGTTTACCGAAAGAAAATGCATACTGACACCAATCTGAATGCAGTCACACCACCACCCCGCACAGAAATCCGCTCTCATGAAGACGCTCATACATCGAGCTAAGAAAGTGTCAGATGGCGATAGTCTGAGAAGTGAAAGTAAACATGTTAAAAATGTTAAAGCAGTGCTGCAATTGAATGGTTACAATGATGCACAAATCAACAAAACCAAATCATATAACACGAGAGTTGAAACTGACCAAGTAATTAACACTATTAAAATACCATACATTGTGGGAGTAACTGATAAACTGGCCAGATGTTTGGTAAAACAAAACATCCGAGTCAGATTTGGCATGGTACATAAAATACAGAAATGTTTTTCTAGTACAAAAGATGTATTACCGAAGCTATCAACAGAAGGTGTGTACCGGATTAATTGCACGTGTGGCAAATGCTATGTTGGGCAAACAGGACGGATGATCAGCACCAGACCAAAAGGACACCAAAGAAATATTAAACACTCCCAAAAACAACTGTCGGCAGTGGCAGAACACGCGCGCCAACAAGGACACTCAATTGATTTTGATAATGTTAAAGTTCTGTGCAAAACTAGTTACTACTGGCCAAAACTAATTCGAGAATCTATCGAAGTTTAGAGAATTTAAAATAATTTTAACCGTTCAGATAACTACAGAGTTAGTGCTGCGTGGAAGCAAATCATCATAAATACATGCCTATACAGGTCACCATACTTCCATAAGGATTACCGTTGGTAGGCTATTTTAGTACAAATAATCGACAGGATAAATATCGTCTTAAAGCTTTCGTGACTGCAATAATTGATATGATTGGGTCTTTCGGTGAAGTCACGTAGATAGGTTCAAAGAAAATAACAAAAAATAACAAAAAACTACGATGTTTCGATCACAACACAAGTGGTTATTCTTTGGTTCTTTCGGTAAAGTCACGTATAAAGATAAAATAATAAATTAAATACTAGCATACGACGTTTCGATTGCAACACAAGCAATCATCATCAGGTATAAATTAAATAGAAACACAAATCTAGTATACTTAGAAATGTAATGTAATACAACAGAGAGTCGGATAACATAACAGTCAACACCCTATCTGGTTGATTACGTTCTTCCTGAGAATGCTAAAATTTGAGAGAGAGATAAAACACAGAACCAGAAACATATAGACAGACATATACGCAGACAGATATCACAGATATACATAGAGAGAGCACAAACATAGGAACACAAGTGGTTACATTGGGGAAACTAAGCGACATGTCTCGGATCGTGTTCGTGAACATAAGGCAGATCTGAAACACGGTAGGACCAATACCTCGGCCCTGGCTGATCATTGTTTTAATGCGGTTGGCTCACATGAAATTGATTTCTCTAAGACGAAGGTATTTTGCAAGCCCACTGGCTATCAACAAAGATTCGTTCATGAAGCCATCCATATATCCAGACACAGACACAATTTCAACCGAGAAGATGGTTACAAAATGAGCAATCATTGGAAGGACGTTATCAACCAGTTTAAGTCATAATTGGCTATTATATTCCCATCCTACCACCTTCCGATGTTAGTTGTGTTTCACGCACATTTCAAACTTGCGCTTCCACAGTCACTTCGACCCCTTGGTTGCGGCTCTGCGTTCTGCCATTAACATGCTCATCTCTCTTTAACATGCCAATTTCACGTGGCAGCCCTTTGATTGGTGGAAAACCAGCCACCGTCGGGTTGGCTGCCCACCACTTACATTATCATTGGCTGCTGACATTTGGGCTACGCCCATTTTAAACCCTTATAAACAGTTTCCCTTGGAAGCTAACCCCCCTTTTCCTGAAGACGACCGCTTGTGTTGCGATCGAAACGCCGTAGTTTTTGTTATTTTTTGTTATTTTCTTTTAACCTATCTACGTGACTTTACCGAAAGACCAAAGAATATAATCGACAGGAAGTAAAAAAACAATGGGCTTGCATAATGCGCATGCATAATGTTCGTTTTTACCATATACATAACCCAAACGGCAATGGATACCCATAGTCATTTATATGCATTCATTAATCCCCCCCCCCCCCCCCACTTTGCGCAAGAAGAGCACACAAGTCTTATCATCACATCTACCCCTCTATATAAGGAACGAAACAGGAGGATTTCTCCAGAAATCTGGCTGTCGCCTGATGAAGCTAGTTGTAATTACTGGTCAAATGTCGTACTCAGATTGTAAATGTTGTGGCTTTGCTCTCCAACACACCGGTGTGCTGTACTAGTAATGAATTGTCACGTTCTCTTTACATGACAAACCTTTCTAATTGGCTGTGTCGAGTGGTGGCGGGTTTAACAACACATTTATATTTTTACGCGATTTAACCCAAAAAAACCTGTATTATGGATATAAAGCTCTTGTTCGCTGATGTCCAATAGCTATAAATAGCATGTGTGTAATTCGTGTTGCATGCTCGTATGGAGACCCTCCCAGCAGAGCCGAAGTCATCCATAATGGAAAACCCGAGTACTCTAGGTAATGAAAAATATATGACGATCTGTTGAGTGACTTAAAATGTCACCACCTGGGGCCACCAATGGTTCTATTGTTTTCTCTGAAGTCGCTTTAAACCCGCAAATGACGATAAAACATTTCGACTCATCAAAGATCTACGGTCAATAAATCTATTTCACTGTCCTGTAATTTTCCCACCACATTCGTCTTGTTCAGCTCATTGCTGTACTCGTACATTTATTAACTAATTGCAGATATCTGTGCGGTTCCTTTTGTGTGGTACAAAGTGCATTTTATAAATCATTCCTACGAAAGGCATTACATCCAATTAGTTGGAAAAACGTTGTACACATTCCCTTGCTGCACCCACAGAGTAATTCAAATATGTAAATGGAAAGCAAACCCATCACCATGACAGAAAAATCAGTTCGGGCTGAAGCACCAAGTTTCATACAACCACCAGTAACATGCTTTTTGCTGGCATGTGCAAAACTCATCAACAGTTCCTGAATATCTGCATGTCAGCCAATGCTGCCTAGAGTTGGTCGCATCTGCTCAAAATTTTTACTTCATGGAGGTGATCTAAGACAAGAGGACCACAATGCAGTTCTTCAGGAACTCTCGATGTCCTTTGCACAACGCACGAAGCACCCAGCGCTTTTTCTATCCATTGAGTCGCGTGAAAAGTGGTTCCCTGCGGCTGCACTCCATCGGTTTTCAAACCTCCGACGCACAGGGCGAGACCCTTCGGTTAGAACTGCTGTTAGCCCCGCCACGGGGAAGCAACGTACCACCACGATCGTGATATCAAATCCAACCATTCGTTAATTTGGTAGTGGCGCCGTTCATACGGCGCAAGGCTATCGCGGAAATGCGCCCTGTTTCACGGATAGATGCGATCTGCAGCAGTTTCATAGCAGGGAAACGATGCTGCTCCTCCGTTGTTTTCCCACTCGGGTACACGAATGGGCGTGATGACCTCAAAATCACGAATTGATCGCGCGGCTTGAACGATCTGCCAAACAGCGCCACTCTGCCGGATCACGAACGCCGCTAGAATTCTCCCTCTTCTGAGCGGCGATCGAAGGGCTGAGTTGTATGACCCCCACCTCCCCCCCACTGCGCCCCCCCCTCCCCCACTGGTGCGCGCTTCCCACACCCGCAGGATGTGAGGCAGTTCAAGTCTCTCAAGACGGGACGGGGCCCCCTGGCCGAGGGCTGGAGGGACACGCTGGGGCCCATCATGTGCTCCTACAAGCTCGTCACCGTCAAGTTCGAGGTGTGGGGCCTGCAGACGCGCGTGGAGCAGTTCGTGCACAAGGTGAGAAATCCCCAGAGGTGGGACAAAGTCATTGTTATGCAAGTCACAAGTAAGTCTCAAGTCTTTGCTCTCGAGTCCCGAGTCAAGTCGAGTCAAAGATGAGGCAAGTCCAAGTCGAGTCTGAAGTCATCAAAATCATGACTCGAGTCTGACTCGAGTCCAAGTCGCATGACTCGAGTCCACACCTCTGAGGTGGGACAAAGTCATTGTTGTGCAAGTCACAAGTAAGTCTCAAGTCTTTGCTCTCGAGTCCCGAGTCAAGTCGAGTCAAAGATGAGGCAAGTCCAAGTCGAGTCTGAAGTCATCAAAATCATGACTCGAGTCTGACTCGAGTCCAAGTCGCATGACTCGAGTCCACACCTCTGGAAATCCCCCGCTGCTCCGTAACACGCGTGGTGTGCACGCGTGTGCAATGTGTGTGTCAGTCAACCCATGGCACCTGGGTCTGTCCCGTGACCTCCTGCCGGCGGGCTAACAGCACTTGCCCCAACAGTCTGTTAAGGCTATATGGGCGATCTTTGTTTTCGGTGTGCCGCGTGGGGAGCAGTAGTGTAGTAGTTAGTGTACTGTGCTACGAACACGGCGAACCGGTTCAATTCCCACTCACGGCAGTGATCAGTGACGATTATCTGAACCTGGGCCTTCCCTAGGTCAACTCAGCCTCAAATGAGAACCTGGTGCGGTGTGTAAAATCATCACCGCTGGGGAGTCAATGACAGCCGGGCGTGGTGCTGGCCACCCACCCCCTCGTGTGCCGTTCTGGTCTTCATAGGTGCTCCCTAACAACACTTTGCCCCAACAGTCTGTTCAGGCTATACGGGGTGGGGGGGGGGGGAATCTTTGCCTTTGGTTCTGTGCCGCATAGCCGCGCGCAGCGTGCATGCTCACAACGCGTGCTGGTGTGTGTGCGCCCCGCAAGCAGGTGGTGCGGGATGTGCTGATGGTGGGGCACAGGCAGGCGTTTGCCTGGATCGACGAGTGGTACGGTGAGTCCGCTGCGCCCCGGATCCTCCCCGCCCCCCCCCCTCCCCCACCCCGCGGGAGACGTTCAACGAAGAATTCAACGTTCGTGACCCAAGACGGAGGGAGCCCCCAGCGCGTGCCGATGGCGGAACACGGAGGCCCCGGGGTCTGGGCTTCCCAGCGTTGAGCTTTCCTTCGGTCGAAGCTTTTTGCCACGAGCTAGCGACGGCGTTTTCGACTCCTGGGGGTAACCCGTAGTGGCGTGGCCCTTCGCGGACGTCCGCGCTTGGATTGCAAGTGGCTGAGGAAACGCACGAGCTAGTTTGAACACGTGATGTTATTGTTCACTCCTGCATTGATATCGTGTGGGGCTGAGCGGGGGGGTGGGGGGGCGCTGTCCGGTCGATTTCGTGAGAAGGTTGTAGGTTTAAGACGTAGTGAGCTTTCGCGACCAATGTTATTCATTATGAAGGTTTTTGGATTAGATCGCGTAAGTATAAATGTGTCGTAACCCTCCACCACCCGACACGGCCAGTAAGATTTGTCACGTAAACACCGCGGCAATTAGTTACTACTTCAGCCCACCGGTGTGTTGGAGAGTAAATCCACAACATTTACAATTTGAATACGACGTTTCGCTGGTAATTAGAATAATAATAATGGTATATAAGCCAAATCAGTTCACGTGCAGGTGCGAGGTGGATGAGCACGTCACAGGATAATGAGAGTTGGTGGTTGTGGTGCCTTCTTGGCAAGGCCTTCTTCCAGCAGTGGATTGACCATGGTTGATAGGGATAATTGCAACTCACTACTCTATGGGATGTCTAGCAAAAAATTGTTTTACCAAGCTTCTGCGTGTACAACATTCGACCGTGTCCGTCCAGTCTCCACCGAGCTGCATTGGCTTCCGGTTGCCGAACGAATACATCATGAGATCGCACTCATTACACTCGAAGTGCTTGGCCACAAATGAATGACAGTGTCTTGCTTGTCTGGTCACGAAGAAAAAAAAAATCGCACCAACTCTGGTCATCCTCGCAGTGGCTTTTGGCGAGCTATCGAACAAAGAGGGTCACTGCATTGTGCGCTTTCAGGTGCGCTTTTGCGGCCGTCTGGAACGCTCTTCCTTATCATGTTAGGAAGCCACAGAAGCTGTGCACTTTTAAATCATCTGGATTGAAAACTAATTTCTTTAGAACTGCTTTTCATATTTACTTTGTTGTCATTCCCGCGCACCTCTGAAGAGCATGGTTGGCTATATATGTTGCGAAAAAAGATCAACACACACATATATACATGATGATGACTTACAACCAGGAGATGGCCCAATGAGACTGTAGCCTCTATTTTGCAAGGGTGACATTTTTTGAATAATATTAGAAAAGGTCACAAATTCTGACGAAGAGTCTGCAACAGAAGAGGCAATCGGCAGCGCATGTCCGCAGCCAATGTTGCGGTTTAAACGCTGTTCGGGCGGTGCACTCCATGATGTTCAAATTGGTCGAACGGCCCCACTGCCACCACCGACCCAGACACCTACATCTCCATGCACGCTTCGCCAACACAGCAACCACAATTGATTTGGATGGGCGCCGTCGTCTCGTCATCCGCCTCATGGGATGGAGCATCGCTCGCGTGAACAATTCCATTCCAAGGGCTCACAAGGTCAGGAACTTCATCCCGACCGGCTGGATCGTCCTGCGGCTGGGCCTTGCCGCTGTCTGTGAACAGAGAGATCGCTCGCTCGCTCACACCAGCTTCCTTCCCTCTGGCCTCCATTCAAAAAACGTTGCCGTCTTGAGCTCTGACCTAGGCTGCGTGTTCCTCCAGAGACTGTCGGTCTCCTGTGCGACACTTTGCCAAAAGCTGCGTCACTCCCGTGACTGAACTTCCCCGCACTACTGACAATCACAAAAAAAGATTTTCAGTTCACTGGAAAGCGTCTTTTGGGATTCAAAACAACGATGGCTTTTCGCTGTTCAAAGCATCACAGCTGAACTTTGTCAAATGTGGGCAATGCGTAGGCCACATATGGCCACGGTGGTAAGGGTGCTATCGCTACCCTGACCCTCCCTTCCGCCACCCCAACTCTTACCTGGCTGCCTACAGGTGAGAACAATGGCGTGTATCCTCCTACACCGAAATTCCTGCGGGCAGGTGAGCAGGAGCCAATTGACTTAATTTTATTCCCCTTTGGCCTGAGCCGGGAAGTCGAACCCATGTTATTTGCTTCTTAAGTGAAGCCTCCTTGAAGTCTAACCCTCTGCTTCGGGGGGCTCCTCGGCACTGCGGAGGCAAGCTGCCCCTCCCCTCCTCCTCCACTTCCTTCTCGCCACTTTTGTCGAGTGCCGTAGGTGAAATTGATAGCACGTTCATGTGCGTGCGAACCAACATGTGTGTACATGTGCATGAACGCACGGGGTCGGTCAGGAAGATGTCTCGGTACCCGGCTCGTTAGATGCAGTGTAACCTCTGGCTGTGGGTGCCAGTTGCGTGCCTACTCCAGTGACGGTAAACATTCAGTGAGACTTCACAACACACACACGTATAAAATAAACACATGCGCACATGCAAATGAACATGCAGCATTCGGAAACCAAAACTTTACCAATGTCATTAGAATCTCGGGAACATCATTGCCGACGAAACTGAGTGCAGTATTCATGACCTGCCATTCGGAGAAAGAAAGAAAAAAACCCGCTGTATCGACGCATAATTTTCGCAACGATTTTTAGAGCCCTGATCAACGACCTTGTTGCAAATGACTTTGGCCTGTGCCCGCACGTGAAAAAGGTCAAATGCATCGGCGAGCATTCCGTGATGTGGCAGCCACTGGCGGAGTTCTTTCTATCGCGCCCCTTTCGGTGGCATTTCACGAACACAACGCACGCACTCTCGGACGCGGGTCGGGGGGGGGTAGTTTTGGAAATCGTCGCCCGCAACGCCACTCGTGGCGAAATTGAACCGAAGTCGTTTGAGTTAATTGGGGAGCGCGGCGCAAATTGGCATCGTTTTCACCGCCGTTTGGGAGCTCGATTCGCGAGTCGCAGCGTTGCGATAGCCGCTCCCGGGGATGCGCGCGCTCAAATATACTAGATTTTGGCATTTAAATGTTTTCAATGTTTGCAGGAATAAAATGCCACTTTTCGAGAGCGGTCGTGCAATGTAATTCTCCTCCCAATTAAATTTTCCTGCGTGCTGTCGTCTGCGACAGTGGTGCCGTGGCGCGACGGGGGCTAAGGGATCACAATTGAAAAAGTGACAACGCTTTTATTCCACTTGTGGGTTGCCTTTGCCCATCATCCCTCTCGAGGTCGATAAAAGTAGGACCGCTTTGTGATAAGTTAACAGTGGTTGTCTTGTGAAGAGACTGACCACCCCACCTATCCCCCCCCCGCCAGCATAGAAATGTGAAATTTCCATCACTGCAATCAGGATCATAAATTTGGATGAAATCAACGAGATGCCGAATTTGGCATGATACAGGAGAACTCCTTATTTTACGCATTTTTCTTTGGCAAATAAGAGTTCTTCAGTAAATGTATCCTGTTACCCGCAATTTTTCTCACGGGATAAGCATTCCCGGATAACCGCATGGATAATATGATCTGCCATATTAGTTCACACGCTGTTACATCACCGGTGCCTAACCCTAATGTGGTGTCGGATAATAATTAAGAAAAACAATTGAATGTTTACAACAATAACAACAACAAAATCATACTCTTTGGTTCTTTCGGTAAAGTCACGTAGGTAGAAAAATAAAATAAAAAAATTAAACAAAATTATCCCCACGTGACTTTACCGAAAGAACCAAAGAGTATGGATTCCTGCAGTCACGAAAGCTTCAAATCAAGAAACAACAAAAATCACTTTTGTTCGGATAGCAGCGAGTGGCGAATTGTAACATTGAATTGCGCAATTGGTGAACGTACGGGTTAAACAAGACGGCGATGTTAATTGGAGCATGAGTAATGAAGTTTCCAATGGAACACGTGCTTGTTTCCGTAGCGGAGAGCGAGCAAAGTCAGGGCTATGGATTTTTTATCGAGGTGTCACGTGTGATGTCATTGACCATGTTATCTGAGCTCAGAATTCCTGCTGCTTGTGACAGCCACAGCAGTGCATTTTTTTGTTGTTGTTCCGTAAATGTTTTTTTTTTACGACTTACATATAAGCAACGATTTTGCTTAGGATGGCCGCATTTTTCCATTTACAAACCGCGCCAGAGATTGTAACGATTCACTAAAACCCCGACAATTCGAAGAAATTGTGGCCGCGGTTTCAGGGTCGAAAAATGCAATCGTCGATTCCATTTCTGTCTCGCCCTGTACCGCCTTGTTTTGCATTCACTCGTTAGTGTGCACGGCGCGCGTTCGCTCCATGGCGGGTCTAAATGATGTAACGTCAAAAAAAGAATTCTCGGCTCGCACGCGATTAGACGGGTGCATCATCGTAAAGGGTTTTAATATATTTTAACGAGACGCGTCGTTGTGCACCTGTAAAATAACACCAAGCCGTAAGTAATGGGGGTGGGTTTGAATAGAAACAAAACTTTAATCAGCATCAGCATTCTGAAGTTATCAAGTGGGCGATGAGCATCGCGGAAAGAAACGTGAAAACACCTGCATTTCGAAATTTCATACAAAGGTCCGGCATATTGATTGCATGAGGCAGCGAGTGGTTCTTAACCTTCACTGCAGCCGGCACCCCTTGGGTTCTCAATAGTATTTTTGTAAAAAAAAAAGATATAATGTTAACAATACATATCTTATTGGTTCTTTCGGTAAAGTCACGTAGAAGGGAAATAATAAAATAATAAAAATAAAACATAATAAAATAATTCTCACGACGTTTCGGCCACAACGCAAGCAGCCGTCCTCAGGTGAAGAACAGGTCTGTCGGTTTGGTGAAACAATGTAGTTGTACTTACGTGGCTCGTGCTCAACCTGTTTTTGACGATTTACCTTCTAAAAAAAACCAAATCTGGCCACGTCTCGCACACCCCCAGAAAGCCACCGCTCGCCCCCCGGGTGGTTGCGTGCGTCCCAGGTTAATAAGAAGAACCACCGGCACAATGGATCCCTTACGCAGGGTGCAGGTGGGATGCTGGCGAACCACACGTGGCTGTTACCTCTTGTGCTTTGGAGGAGCGAGTGCGTCAGGGCCCAGCTGAATGGAGAACGGGGAGGGGGGTGGGAGGCGCTTCACGAAAGATAAAACCTCAAGAACAAAACGAAACTTTTCATTCGCTCACCCGCCAGGCGTTTCACACTCGCGCGCAAGCGTCGAACGTCAACGCGGTTACGGCGAAAAGCGAAATGCGTGCAAAGTTTATTTTGTGTTTGCGCGGAAATGTATTGCACAAATCGTGTAACGGCGGTTGTGACAGTTATGGTCTTTCCTTAATGAGATATTCATTTCCCTTCTGCTTTGCCCCATGCATAATGCATGCACGACTTGACAAAGGCTTATTAGGACTGAGCTCCGTCTATCGCATTTGAATTTCCCATTAACGCCTGTCTGGCTGCAGAGAGAGGGCTCCTAATGCCCCTTTTTCTTCTTCTTCTAAAAACACAAGCATTAACACCTCTTAGGCTGCCTCTGGATTATTGCTCGTAATTATACAATGGACCGACGGTGTGTGGCTTGCAAGGCTTGGACCCAGAGTGCCTGACTGCTCTGGAATTGACAACTCAAAGTGGGGGGGACACGGGCTGGCGGGTGTGGAGGGCGGTCATCGATGCCATTTATTTAACGATTCGTTCCTCGCGGGGCTGTCGTCGTGGTTGACTGATTTCGTCCCATCGATTTCTATTCATCGATTTCGGCCCCATTTAATTAAACACGACGGCTGAGCGGCCGCCAAAATAAATAAAAATCCGCTTGCTCTGCAGAGATTGTTCTCATCGGCAGCTTGGACACATTGAGAAAATATTCAGGAGCAATTTCGTGGTGGAGGAGGGAAGTATGAAAAGGGGGGGGTGGGGGTGTCAAACAATGTGCGAGATCAATCTCTGCGGCAATAACTTCTCAACTCACGTTCCATGCCCCCTCGGCCAATTGAAATTTCTTCCTATCGATTTCATTTGCCCGTGGTCACGTGCAACGTGAACTCTCGCGCGCCCGGGGGCTTTCCCCCCAAAAAACCGCACCCGGCCGTTCCGAGTACCACGTGGGGGGTAGAAGCGGCTGTGTTGCTGCGGCCGTGAGGTGGTGCCTTGTAAGGGTGCCAGTAAGGGGGGGGGGGCACAGGTGGCGCATCGGCCAACAGTCATCTCAGTCAGTCTACCCATGTGGCACCTGCTGGGTCTGCCCCGTGACCTGCCGGCGGGCGTTCGACACTTCACGTGACCTTAACGTGCACCTAGCCTGGCACGAGCGGCGTGGTGACGTCGTTGATGTACGACCACCGGAAAGCAGCCACCACTGGCATGAGGCGTGTGCTGTAAAACGCTCCCTCCCCCCAACCGCTCCCCCCCCCTCCGCCGCGGACGACGACACGAGCAAGATGCGTTCTTCGTAACCTCGACGGGCACGTGGGTCTGCAGCAGTGATCCTTCGCTTCCAATAACGACTTTTCCGAAAAGCTTTCCTTGGTCTGCAACGAGGCTTGCGGATGTTTTTGTTTCCTACTCCCTTCCTGGACGCAATGGAACCGTAGAAGCACTTTCCTGCAACGCCGCAACGATTCCCTGCACTGTTACCCTTGGCGATGGCTCCTCCTGTTTTACGTTGGATGAACGCAAGGCTACCTCCAACCCTGACTCTGCTCCTTCACCCCCCCCCCTCGTCTTGTCCGAAAGCTTTGTTCCTAAGCGCTAAGCAAGAAGCTGCTTCGGGGGGTAGTAGTGGGCCGGACTAACTACATTGGCTTGCTTGCCTTTCCTCCTTTCTCGCACGGTTCTTGCCGACGCTTTGGTGGCCCTAGTTTCCCTTCCTTCGATGCTCCGAGCACTCGGAAACCGAATGGCTCAACAACCCCCCCTCCTCCTCCTCCTCTTGGACATCAGCGTCCACCGTGGCGGCGCGGGAGTTAAAAAAAGGCGAAGTCTGCGTTTTGTTGGACACTCTGGAACATACTTTTTTGCAGACATGAGTCTGGAGGACGTCCGTGAGTACGAGCGGAACATGCACGAGAAAACCAATCTCAAAATCGGAGTTCAGGTCTCTCCCGTCGAGAGCCAGGCCGAGCTGATCGACAGCAGTGACGGCCGCGAGACGCAGAAGAACAATGTACGTTGCCGGCGTCTCCGTTTCGCTGTCGGAAAATCCAGGACGACCTCCTTCCTCCTTCTTCCTCGTCGTCTTGCTGACCTTTTGCTTCCGTTCAGTAAATTGTTTTTCTCGCTTGTGCTTTCACCGTTCTATTTCCCACTCGAGGTGGCCCCTGTGCGCGTGTGTGTGTCGACAGCCTTTGCGTGACTAGTTTCTGAAAAAATGTTGCCGTTCACTGTGTAAATAACACGAAATAATATAAAAGGGTCTTTGTCTATAAATAGCGGGGCAGCTCACAGGCATTGATTTAAGCGAGCCTGGTCTTGCCGATGAGACGTTGAATGTCGAAACCACTTCAGAATTTGTTTGTGTTGAACTAATGCTGCTGATCGGAAGGCCGTGTGGCCGATGGAACGTTGAAGACAATACTTTTGTGTGGCCGACGGCAAGTTGAAGACATTACGTTTATTTGTACGTGGAGACAGACATCAGAAGGGGAGTTACATATTTAGCTATTTCAATGGGGCATTGCCAATGTTTAGAATGGTCACCTTTGTGGTAAAACGCCTAATGTCCTGGCCTCTCCAAATGAGGGCATGATGACGCCAGCGTTTTTGCGCAAGGCGCATTTCGACCTTTTCAGCTGTTCACCTTGTCACATGCTCTTAAATTGTTGGATCTGCCACGTCCCCCCCCCTTTCTCAATGCCCTCCCTGGCTCTCTCTCTCAACCACCAGCTATGCCAGCTCTTATTTAAACATGCTCGTTGACGTGAGAGAGTGCTGGCTGAGCCGTGGTACCCTGATATTAGCTTTGCCTTTGTGCTGTTCGCCGTTTAGCGTTCTCTGGTCTAATACCGGTGAGACACGGCCAGAAAGGAGGCCGTGTCTGGTGTAGGTCAATTTGTTTCAAGGACAATGCATACAATATCTCCAAAGCACGTCTGTTTGCATATTCTTACCACAAGTACGTGTGGTTAATACCAGAGGTGGGACAAAGTCATTGTTATGCAAGTCCAAGTCGAGTCGCAAGTCATCAAATTCATGACTCGAGTCTGACTCGAGTCCAAGTCACATGACTCGAGTCCACATCTCATAGGTGGGACAAAGTCATTGTTATGCAAGTCCAAGTCGAGTCGCAAGTCATCAAATTCATGACTCGAGTCTGACTCGAGTCCAAGTCACATGACTCGAGTCCACATCTCATAGGTGGGACAAAGTCATTGTTATGCAAGTCCAAGTCGAGTCGCAAGTCATCAAATTCATGACTCGAGTCTGACTCGAGTCCAAGTCACATGACTCGAGTCCACATCTCATAGGTGGGACAAAGTCATTGTTATGCAAGTCCAAGTCGAGTCGCAAGTCATCAAATTCATGACTCGAGTCTGACTCGAGTCCAAGTCACATGACTCGAGTCCACATCTCATAGGTGGGACAAAGTCATTGTTATGCAAGTCCAAGTCGAGTCGCAAGTCATCAAATTCATGACTCGAGTCTGACTCGAGTCCAAGTCACATGACTCGAGTCCACATCTCATAGGTGGGACAAAGTCATTGTTATGCAAGTCCAAGTCGAGTCGCAAGTCATCAAATTCATGACTCGAGTCTGACTCGAGTCCAAGTCACATGACTCGAGTCCACACCTCTGGTTAATACAGACGTTCTTCTTTTTTGTAATGGTGTCTATTTTGGTGTTTGAACATCTTAACACCTGTATTGTTGCTGGAAAAGGTGAAGCAACTTCTTTATTCATCAGTGGTGGAGATGACTTTGTTACATTTCTCTCTCAAAGGGCCGGATAAGGGCACGTATCTCAATGTGGGTGTTATTTTTCACCTGAGATTTTGCAGAGCACAGATACAGTGAATGTAATGTTGGCCTTTGTTTGCCGAGATAATTCAATTTTGCCCAGCAGATAATAATACCGGTATCCTTTATTGTAGCAGATATGTACACAGTCGCAAAATGTGTCTCCGCAGGACGATGTGTCTAGCAACATTACCACCTTTGTTTTCACAATCAAATGCACATCCGTGTTATTTGTGTTGCCTTGACGTTCTGAAGACAGCATGTGTTGACTTGCAAGGACTATAATTAAAGTTCGTCATCGAAAATTGATTGATCATATCTGCAAACCCACATTCGAATGAACGACTATTGCTTAATTTTCCTACGAATCGGAGTGATTGAATAGTAAACTTACAATCATTCCCTATGACTTGTGGCATTATTAGACACTGGTCCGTCTAATCATGCAGCAGTCTCTCTTTGAACAATGTTTAATCACCAGAAAATACATTATCACGCTGCAGGGAAAATTATGTGCCTTTTAGTTAACTGAACTCTTTGATGCAATGACACTTTTAAGTATTCTGTGACTTTATCTTTAGCAAAAAGGTTAATTGCACTGAATTGGTTATAGCATTTCAATAACATTCAATCAAGCAATCCATCTTTGTTTTACGTGCCAATATCGCCCTCAAGTAAGTGTGCATCGGTGCACCATTACAGCAGAACCGGGAGCGGTACATGGGGGGGGGGGGGGGGAAGGCCACGGATAAATAGGAATGAAAAAATAAACATGTCACGTCCTCAGCAGCCAACACCGACTGGGCAAAGTAAATTGCAACCGAGCGAAAAATAAAGTGCAACCGTGTGCAACGGATAGCAAAAGAAAAGTCTGAAAATTCTGTCAGTCCACTGCCGGATGAGGGCACTCTCATGCAATGCCCAGTCGTGAGAGAGTTATTCAACCATACTTCACCACGCTGGTCAGTGCGGGTTGGCGAAGGTGGTGGGAGTGCAGAATCAGAGTGGATTCTGCTGCGATGCCCTCTACTGCCCACAACGCCTACTGCACCCGTCTCTTGCGCATGGTGGTGGTGGTGGCTCCCCATCCATGCACTACCCAGGCTCAAACGGTGCTTAGCTTCACGGTGATTTGGTCAAATTCTAGATTTGAAGTTTTCGTGACTGCAAGGATCCATACTCTTTGGTTCTTTCGATAAAGTCACGTCGGTGAAAAAAAATAGAAGAATACAATTTTATTATTATTTTTATTATTATAATTTTTTAACCTACGTGACTTTACCGAAAGAACCAAAGAGTATGGATTTGGTCAAAGTCATGGCTATGGCAGTCAATGATAAACAAAGGATAAGTCGCAATTTTCAACGTTTTATAACATTATGTAGTTACGACTTTGAGAACAGATTTAATCCAGACTTTGCTCTGCATGTGGCCTGCAATGATGTACTGCTGCTTGTTTTTCAATAATCAAAGAATATCCTTTTACATTTAGGAGTAATATGAACTTGAATCGCATGTCACAGTGATATCAAAAGTAACGTTCTTAAATTTTGAATTAAAACGTTCGTGACTGCAGGAATTAATATTCTTTGGTTTTTTTCGATGAAGTCACATAGATAGAAAAATAACAATAAAAAATAAAGTGAATAGAAATAATAAAAATATAATACAAATAATAAAAAACAAAAAAAACACTAACGTAGACTGTAGCCTGGTTATTAAGCTCGGTGAGTGTACTGCCAGTCTATAATGTAGATTGTAGCCTGGTTTTTAACCTCGGTGAGCGTACTGGTGTAGAGCAGGACTTCGTCCCCGGGTATCAAGGATCACACGGAGGCCAGATTCTGTTCAGGGCTGCCCGTCGTTTATTCCTTCTCTCTCTCTTACGATCAGAGGAAACAAGAAGATGCTCGGTGTAGTCGACACTTTGCTTCGTTCATCATTTTTTCAATGCATTGCTTTATGTGCCCCCCCCCCTTTTTTAATGAAAGATTTCACAAAAGATTTTACGCTCTGCTCTCCTCCTTCTTACCCCTTCCCTCTCTCTCTACCCCCTCTCTCTACCCCCCCCATCTCTCTACCCCCTCTCTCCCTCCTCTATGTCTATGTTCCCCCTGTTTTCTAGGATAATTCTTCTTTTTTGACAAGTGCTCTCTCCTCTCTCTCCTTTTTTATTTTTATGATCAGTGGAAACAAGAA
The DNA here is from genome assembly GCF_965212315.1 of Lampetra planeri. NCBI lineage: Eukaryota > Metazoa > Chordata > Hyperoartia > Petromyzontiformes > Petromyzontidae > Lampetra > Lampetra planeri. The sequence goes on from NC_136141.1 coordinate 6,628,543, forward strand.
GATGCTCGGTGTAGTCGGCACTTTGCTTCGTTCATCATTTCGTAATTTAAAAAAATAATAACTTTGCTTTATGTAAACCCCCATCTCTCGCTCACTCTCTCGCTCACTCTCTCGCTCTCCTCTCTCTCCTCCTCTCCTCTTCCGGTCCCCCTTCGGGCTCCTACTTTTCCGTCCCCCTTCCCGCGCTCGCCCCTCGTCCGGTCCTCGCGGTAATCCGCTACACTGGCAGTCTATAATGTAGTTGGTGGCGTAAAAAAAAAAAACCCGGACACAGCGACGTTCAGGATCGCAGTCGCAATAGGCCGTCAGCCCTGCGCCCTGCTCGTCACCCTGCTGCCAGAGCACGGGGATGTGGATTTGGTTTGTCCCTTGACGTTGTTCTGGGGCGGTCTGAGCAGGAGTGTCTAAAAAGGTTAGGGGTCACGGTTTAGGAAGTCGTTGATCATTTTCGCTGTCATTTTTTGTAAAGCCGCCCGTGCCTGTCGATCCGATGCAACGTTATATTCTGCACGTTTGACAGGTGGCAAATCCCGCTTGGATGTGACTTGGTTTTCTTGGTGTTATTTTTTTTTATATCCACACATACATCACTCACGATAGAGACCGAAAGAGGAGGAGGATTTCTCCACAATTCTGGCCGTCACCTTACGAGGCTGGTTGTAATTAGCAGCGGAACGTCGTACTCGAATTGTAAATGTTGTGGGTTTACTCTTCAACACACAAGCGGTGTGCTGGACTAGTAACTAATTGGCACGTTTTGTTCACGTGACAAACCTTGCTAAATGGCTGTGTCTTGTGGTGGCGGGTTTAACGACACATTTATATTTACTCTATGGAACCAACAAAGCCTCGATTATGAATAATGTTGGTCGCGAAAGCCCACATGTTAAACGACATGACTTGGATGGACAGAATCGGCTATAATGCTTTTTTCAAAATGCCAGCATCTCACCACACAAACTGAAAGGATGTGACATTTGATGGAAAGTTTAGTCTAATGACAGTTCAGTATTCTGTAAATAAAATTGAATTTTAAGTGGGAACAGCATTTTATATGTCAAAAGTTGAGATTTTCGTGTTATTGCTTTGTGTTATTGCTGAAATTCAGGTTGGAGAAAACTTTGGCTCACTCAATGGGTGCTCTGTCAATGTTTGTGCAATTTAGCAAATCGTCCCTGCTGTCTCCTTGTTTGTACAAGTAAGGTGGCATTTTCAGTAGGCATGCTGTGATTTACGATGTGATGGGGCTGGGGGGGGAGGGTAATAATTACTTTACATGATGGATATTTCATCACCATGTTTACTTATTTGTAAAAGACTTGGGCCATCAGATTATTACTCACACTTGAATTTGGCATTTGGTTAAAAAAAAAGGACTCTGAGGCTTATCGAGTATATTATTTTTATTGCAGTAAATATACAACGAAGGGACTTGTATTGAGTTCACGTTTGGGACTAGCGATGAACTGTTGGGATTAAGTAAGTCCCAGAAATCAAACACGTACACAAACACTCCGGTTGTGTATGCTGCACAATTCTACAAGTTACCGGGGAATGTAATGAGTTTTAATGTGGCAGAACGAAAGAAAAAAAGACCCAACCTTTTTTCATCCACATGCTTAGGAGATGTATAGTCTCCCACATGCCCTTCTAACGGCAGAGAAACACCAACACTGGGAACACACTTCTTGCCATTTTGTAAGGGCAGATGTCATTGCACGTCTTGCACGTGCACCTCCTTGTTCTCATATTGGGGATTAGCAGGGTTGTCTATGTACGGTCCGAAATAAGTTCAACATATAAAGCTTTCGTGACTGCAGGGATTCATATTCTTGGTTCTTTCGGTAAAGTCACGTAGAAGGGAAACAATAAAATAATAAAAATATAAAACAATTACATTCTCACGACGTTTCGATTGCAACACAAGCAATCATCAAAACCACAGTAAGAAAATTGTATTACTGTGGTTTTCACACCTGATGATGATTGCTTGTGTTGCAATTTTCTTACTGTGGTATGTATGCATATCTATGGTGTGAAAACCACAGTAAGAACATTTATTGTTTTATATTTTAATTATTTTATTGTTTTCCTTCTACGTGACTTTACTGAAAGAAGCAGGAATATAAGTTGAATATACATAAATTCTATATGATGAAAAATAAGAATAGGTTTTTTCCCTTTCTGGCAACACTGGCAAAAAAAGTCCCATAGATATAACTGCTTGATCCGAGCCATAAGTGTTTCAATGCTTGCTTTGTCTTTATACTGTTTGCCTTTTGGCGTTCTCTGGTCTAACTAACACTGATGAGACAAGGCTATAAAGAAGGCTGCTGTCTGTGGTTTCAAAAGCAATGCAGAAATTATCATAGCATGTTTGTTTGGCATGTTTTAACACACATATGTGTGGTTAATGCAGACTTGATGCCTTGCAAAAGGATGTGTTGTTTTGAACATCTTAACACCTTTTTTCATTGCCAGATAGGGTAAAACCTATTCTTATGTTTCATAATTGTTGATACTGGCAAAAAAGGTCCCGTAGATATGCATTCATACAATTAGTTGCATGTGTGTTTTTCTGACTATTGAAGGGGCTCACTGGTGGTAAAAAAAAAAGCAAAATAGATGTTCTCTCTATCATTGTGCCTCGCCTGATTGTTAAGAAGCGAAGCACGAGGAGGATTTGAAGGTGAAAATTGTGAAATGGACCAATATTTGAGATACAGGGAAAACCGCTGTTGTGGCAGTTACAGAAACCACGCGAACCATTACGAGTGTCCGAGGTCTCCTAGCGTGTCTCTCAGATTATACCATCGTGTTGTTGGCTACGATGTTTGATGTTTGTCTATGCGTGACGATAGCTCCATCAGAAACCGAATCAGCGGAGCGAAAGGTGGGTTATTGTGCCAGACAACGATAATCTATTTGTATTTTACCAGGTAAGGCCCACTGAGCTGTATAGCTTTTTTTAAGAAGCGACCTGGCCACAAATGATAGCTCAACGAAGTGGCTTATCACACGGAAATTTATAGCAGACAAATACAACACGTGGGTACAACCCGAGAACACATCAGAGATAAATCAACCCTGTCTCTTTTTTTGTTGTTGAAAGACAGTACTGTAGTAACCACGTGCGTGCGTGCGTAACAAATTCCCAATTGGCAACGTTCCATCCCGACTCCAACCTTCGACGTTTACAGATCTCTGTTGTGACTTGTCGCGAGTGGTATTATTGGATTGAGCAGAAACCCTGGAGGAGAGTTATCTCTCAAAAAAACCCGCGTCAGCCTTGTTATCGTCTTCTATCGCCAAGCTCACTGAACTCTTCAGTGTAAAGTGCAACTTAGCAGTAACGTCCATCAGCAGTGGAAGCCATTTAGGCATTTACCATCATTGAATATTGTTCTTCCTTGCATATTATATCTGTTGCCACTTCTAATATGTAGTTCGAACGTGTGGAGGGTCTTTTTGAAAAATAAATATAACATATACATGGGTGTCAACCTCAACATGTCATTGAAATTATAAGTGATAAATAAATATCCTCTGGTGAGATTGGAATATTAGAATGCAGTGTGCAATTGTTATAGCTCAGGCCTGACATTTTGACCGTGACCAAATTGTAGAAAACTAATAACTGGATGCATCTCCATTTGCAAATTAAATGTACATTTATTTTCTTTTTGAGCTTTCAATTAGTTTAATAAGGGACAACACACACACTTCCAATTGCATATGCGCATGCCTTAAATCTTGGTCATAAGTGTGCACAGACAACTGCATTTGTCATTACAATATTTTGAGTGCAACTATCCCTACTACCCACCCTCACTGCCACCACCACCCTTGGGCTATTCTATGAATTGTCACAAGTCATTTCACGGAATTAATTGTTGTTGTTTTGACATTACAGTGAATAGTATGGCCTCTAGTGGCTGCGGGTGTAAAGTGAACACTGCATGCAAACATATATTCTTGATTGTATGTATGCATGTTGAACTTATTTCGTACCATACGTAGCAAATCATGCTAATCGGAGGCGCGGGACTCTTCTCGATGTCTATGCAGCAACTATTGGCTTCCAGCAATTTTATCCCAAAGAAGCGTCGTAGCATATGGGGATGTATTTCGTCTCGGGAAGCATTCACAAAGGACAGAGCGGCAAATTGGAAAACGACAAGCGGAGTAAATATTCAAATGTGGCTGTGAGATCAGTACCCGGCGGGATTCCTCTTGTGTACACACATTATTGGAGACATCTCTGATGTCTGCTTTAATTAGTGAAAGGCAAATACTGTAATCTTCTCACAGAACATTGCTAACCGGGCGAATTGCATTTTCATCGCGGGAGACTTCTTCTTGGTTCTTTCGGTAAAGTCACGTAGAAGGGAAGTAATAAAATAATAAAAATAAAACATAATAAAATCAAATAATTCTCACGACGTTTCGGCTACAACGCAAGCAGCCGTCTTCAGCAGCCGTCTTCAGGACCTGAAGACGGCTGCTTGCGTTGTAGCCGAAACGTCGTGAGAATTATTTGATTTTATTATGTTTTATTTTTATTATTTTATTACTTCCCTTCTACGTGACTTTACCGAAAGAACCAAGAAGATGAATCCCTGCAGTCACGAAAGCTTTAAATCGAAATTTAACCGCGGGAGACTGTTTACAAAGTATAATGGTATCCCATTGGCTGCACAGTTATGCCTGCCAATTGTCGCGGTCGTGGTTGGGAGTGGAATTGTTAGATTCCTCCACAAATCGAGCGATGTTCACAGCCCCTGAGCAAGCGGCGGGGTCTTCGGCATTGTCAAGGGAAGGGTCAGAGCGGTGTTCTTCACGGCAAGGCCCTCGGGGTCACTGGCGGCCCCTGGTGACCTTTAGTGCGGCTCCTGACGTGGGGCCCCCCCGACAATACACGACACCCCTGGCAGGCGGGTGTGGCCACCCTCGCACACTGACGATGTCGTATCGGCGAAAGTGGCCTCCCATCTGAAAATGTGCGAAGAACGCTGGGTTAGATAATTATGATCGATACAGGGCAACCACTTTTAACCTCCACGAAGCGATTTCCATTTCATCCGCCTGAATAGGATGATGGGCTTAGTCAAATACCGACCGGAATATAGACTCGCAGTGTTCCAACCGTGGGTTGAGTGCTGCAGCTCCAAACGAATTGATATGTTCAATGAACACGACTAGAAATTGGATTAACTACATTTTCAGGTTGCTGGGTCCAGGCCTCACTGTCACTGCCATCCCTCTATACACAAAGTAAATTCAAAAGTAAACATCGCATTAATGGTTTGCGTCGTTTGCAAATTGAGCGTGAAATTGCTGCGTGGGCATTCGTTTCACGAGCAGGTATAACAACACACGAACTGGTGAACAAATAATGACGAGATCAGTCATCGTGGAATCCAACAATGGGCGGGTGATGAATTCGCGCTAAAGGTAATTTCAGCCGTTGAGGCAAGGTGACAACGCCAGTCAAAGTTTGTTCTCCCCGTTGCGATTGCACGTCGCTTACGCCTGTTGTTGTTCAACACATCGGCGTTAACAAACAAAAAACACGATGCAGTGCAACCTGAAAACGCGATCTGAGAGCCGGATGGCACCGCCGGGATAACGTTACGAAGTTGTGTGAGATGTGTGTGTGTGGAGTCCGTGGCTTGCCGTCCAAACCCTGGCCCTCGTCATCCGAAGGACACGCCAACCTCTGGGGTTCCTCCGTGACTTCTCTCTTGAAAGGAATCACATTGGGATGAGCGACGGTGATAGAGCAACGTTGAGTCAACATTCGGTTGGAACACGCCAATAAACCAGCATCATTATTAGTGTTACCTTTCGTCAGGAACGCTTTGGCAAGTGGGGCACAAAGCACAACCACCGCTGCTCCTCAAGCTGGCCTCTCTCCTCCTCCTGGTCAATGCCCGTCTCTCGAAGCACACAGGGCAGAATGTCAGTTCTCTGTCACGACTCCAGTCGTTTGGAATTCCCTCCCTCCCCTCACCTCCCCTCCCTCCCTGCCTCCCACCCTTTTGCCCCTCCCCTCTCCTCCCTCCCTCCTCTCCTCCCTATCTACGTGAGTTTACCGAAAGAACCAAGAATATGAATTCCTGCAGTCACGAAAGTTTTATGTCATTTTCAAATTTGACAAAAGTTGGACCCCTGACGCCAGAAAACCGTGGCCGCCTCTTGCAAATGACATCGGGGGATCTTTTACGTCCACTGCGGAGCAGATGGTGCGTGACAGTGTTATTATGCCTATTCTGCCCGCAGTATTAATCGGGGCGGCCACTGGATCTGAACCGCCAACCTCGGCAACAAGCGACGGACGCGTTGCTGCCGTGTCGCGTCACCGCCACGTTATTTATTCTATGTAGGTGTCGAAGCGATAGCGGGCTTTGATTTATTCAGTTCTGTTTATTTATAGCGGTGCGATTCACGCATCTTGCGCGTGCATCAGGGTGTTTGGCCCATGTGTACGATCTTAGCTCGCGTGTCACACGACCGATCCTATAGTTTTCTAGCGCGCTTCAGCATTCTGAAGCTGGTCATTTTGGTTAAGATCGTTAGCTCTGATCAGATCGTGCCATGACCAATCTCACGTCACCGAGTAAGCAAGTGCCACTCTCAAGTTGCCGCCTCTTTCCCAAACGCATTCTCCCTACGTCACTGCACTTCGCAGCACCGTCGTAGGATATTGTTACTGGTAGGGACCACCTGGTTCCACCAGCCCACAGGGGATTATTGTGTCCGCCCGTCCGTCGTGCATCCAAGAATGGGAGGGGTGGGGCTGGGTGGAGAGGGGAGGGTGGGGAGGGGCTGGGTGGGGAGGGTGGGGAGGGGCTGGGTGGGGAGAGTGGAGCTGGGTGGGGCTGGGTGGGGAGGGGCTGGTCACCCCGTGGTTACCTTATAAAACTCAATGTTTAACCTACTCACGCCGGCTTGTGCCCGCCCTCACAGTCGGCCATATTTGCGGAATACACCACGCCGCCGTTGACCCTGGCCATTGACCGAGCAACCCAACGTTCCTACCAGCTCCCTCCGCAGGAATGTGTTTTCGCATCCATTGAGATGAAAGAGTGGCTCATTGAGCTTTCAGTTCCTCCGAACCACAACAAGCCTCGTTGTTTTCTTCGCGATTGCCTCCCCATGCACTGCAGTAAGCCTCTAACGGCACGGCAGTAGACACACGAAGGCATTTCCCATCAATCAATACGGTTGAGTTTAGACCCAGGTCATCACCTCTCCCGGACCGAAAGCAACGAACGCCACTTCGTGGGCAGTCACTAGTCGTCATCCTATAGACGCACTCGGCCTCGTCAAAGGGAATGTGGAATTTCCACCGCTGACTTTTGACTGCCATAGGAGATTGGCAAAGCCTCGTACTCACTCTGGCATGGAGTACCTTTGGCTGTTTTAAATTAATGAAGGTTAAATACGTATGAAAATAAAACAATCGTACACGTACATGTTTTACAGCTAGCGCGCATGTGATTTGCTTTACAGTTTTGATTCATCCCAAGTGTGGGAGGATTGCTGCCTGAGTGAACCTGAGGTCGCTCATCGCCGATATATATGCACAGCCTGTGCACCAATCATCCTCGGTGGGGGTGGGGAGGTGCTGGAGGGGGATTAACCCCCCACCCTCTTGCTGATGGCACAGCGCCCCCACACCCCCACCCCCCTTCTAAATTCTTATAGCAAAGATAGAAAATTAGTCCGTGCCACATTTAGCAGCAGTTGCGGTTTTTCTTCAAAGCGGAACTTGTTTGGAGTTGAACGTTTATTTAACGTTTGTTTAACATTGGCCGCGTCGTGGAAGCCGCAAACCCCATCCCCAACGTCCACCTTTAAACCACAGCCCCCCCCACCGCCCGCTTCAGGGCTGTCGCTAACGCGCCGTTCTCACGCGTGCCCCCCGTGCAGATATGAGCATGGAGGACGTGCGGGAGTACGAGAGGACCACCCAGGCGGCCACCAACCGGAAGATCGGCATCGTGCCTCCGGCCATCTCCATCTGCGACGCGAGCGCCGGCTCTTCCAGCAGCGGGCGGGGGGGCGGCCCCTCCAGCGCCCCCACCACTCCGCTCACGCTGGACGCTCCCGACTTTCTCGGCCTGCCTCGCGACCGTCCCCGGAAAAGCTCCGCTCCGGAAACCCTCACCTTGCCCCAGCTTCGCGAGAAAAACACCTAGCGGGTGGACACGAGACGCCCGCTGGCTTTTTCCTCTCTCTCTCTCTCTTCTCCTGGTCCAGGCGAAGACCCCGGCGAGCTGCGGAGCCGTCGGGGGCTTTTTTTTTTTGCTCTTCGTCATTTTTTTTTTCCTTTTAAAATTCCCTTATCCCTTTCCCCCGCTCGATGCTATTTCTGCTTTGTGCTGCAATCGCTGTTGAGGCATGCTCCTCCGCAAGGAGGACGGGTAGCACCCGGCCAGCCCCGTGTCCCCTTTACGCATCAACCCCTCTCTTCCCCCTCACTCCCCCACTTTTGTAGCCGAGTGCGGGAGGTTGAACGTTGAAACGGTACGTTGCGAGGAGAGCTGTGCAGCCACCCGAGGGGGCGTCGTCTTGCTCGCCCGTGAGAGACCGAGGCTCAAGTGAGGTTTCAGGACTTTGTAGCAAAGCACGAAAGGTCACGTTTAAGATAGGCATTGAGGGAAACGGAATACCGGTAGTCTATCGACGGAAACGTTGGTTGGTGCATGCATGAGAAGAGCACGTAGTGTAGTTTGTTGAAAGCCTAGTTAAGGCTTTTGGACTAGATTCGTCATTTTACACTGGTTTGGTCTAGTCCTTTCTAATCGTGGCCAAGTAACCAAAACCATTTTGAATAATCCTCAAGTGGAGGCTGAGTATTGTCTTGATTGACAAAGAGAAACTAAAGCTTATGTGCATAATGCAAGCATTCTAAGTGTGTTGTACATTGTTGAGTGGCATCCCAAGTGTCCATACTGAGTCATTGTTTCCTTCACGTTAAAAGAAACCCCCTTATGTTTTAAGAGCTCCTCGTCCACTTGTTTTCACGCTTTTTGTGCTCATTGGAAAACGGAACGGGCCCAATATCGGCCACTTGAACGCCACCGCGAGAGAGTTTATTATTTCTTGGAGGACCGCATCACAAAGGGACATTGCTGCTTAGACAACTTGCAGCTCAGCACACGGCAAATGCCTGCGCAGCGCGACTCACGACCTCCTCTTGATACCAAGATCCAGGATGGTCGTGTCTATGCGCCGCTTCTCGGTGGCAGCCCCAACAGTCTGGAACGAAATCCCGTCTGCACATTCGCAGCATCACCTCAATCGCCTCCTTCAAGAGAGACTTAAAAACTCACCTCTACAATCATGCTTTTGAGCGACTCTGAGCTTGGCTCCGCGCCTCTGAGTTGCGGCCACTACGTCTGCAAATTTGCGCGCGTTACAAATTGAACTATTATTATTATTATTGATAACAAATACCCCCCCCCCCCCCGCGCGATGCCCTGTTGCCCGCATATTGCGCTGCCGCTGGCGGACGCTACAATCGCTGCGTCTGGGGTTAGCGGCGAGGTGGCCCTGTTGAATTAACTGCAAGCCATTCAGGACAAAAAAAAAATCCGTGTTAAATATTACAAAACACACGTGCGTGCGTGCTTCGCGTCGCATGCGGCGTGTTAATATTTTTTGCGGAAACGACCAGCAGGGAAAATTGTACCCCACAGAAATGTTGCCTTGATTGATTCTGCGGCTCGGATGATGGACAAGGGAACGGGTGAAGCGAGGAGCGGTTTTTTTTGTCAAAGAATTGTAATTCATCGGCAGCCTCCCGTGGGCCGCTGACCTTTTCTGGAATATTGCGAGTGCTGGCCGATCGGTGTGCTCTAACTGCAAGCCACGGTACAGTGGGTGCCTGCAAAATCCACATGATTGGTGTCCAAAACAGCCATAAACTTCCCCCATTATTATTGCCCTCTCTTGCCATGGATCCACTCAAAATATCATTCTCATTTAATTTGGCTCCAGTTGCCAATGATGGGTCTCTCAAGGTGGATGATTAACCTTGAAATGAGTGCCCGTGACAGGCATGGTTTGGTAGCTCGCTCCGGGCTTATAGTGCTTTGGCGCAGCCTGCATTTACGCGTTCAACATATCTCTCACTTGTAAATTCGTTAACAAGCGTTGATTGCAAATGTCCACCGATTGGCTGACTGTTGAAAAAGAAAAAAATAGGGACTCTGCTCTGGCCCTTGAGGGATGACACCAACGATCAATTTGTGACTCAGTTTAAAGACAAATTACAGTGAAGCGTGCCATCTGTAATGTGCTTGATTATTTGCTTACTGAAGCGAGTTTGAACATTTAGTAGACACGTGTTGATTTAAATACACAGTGCACCACCTACAAAAGAGACCTTCTATAGCTGTGGGGGAAAGTGCTGGTTTGCGAGCACCTATTTAAGCCAAAATTGCCAACAGTCTGGCACTTGTGTCTCCAATGTATACACCGCGTAGGAAACGACATACATTTTAGTGAATGGGGCCGAACAAAAATAGGACAAACGAGGCTTAATGAAGGCAAAATAAACGAGGCAATATAAAACAATAGATTCTTTAATCGCATCACGGCCCATAAGCATGGCAATTCGTCGATTGCCACGGGAGTAAATCATTTTGAAAGGAAGCAGCATGCGATGGCGTCGCCACCGCCGTTGAGTGACACCAGTTGTAGAGTTTTCCCATTTCTTCGTGACACTGACGGGGGCATATACAACATCTCCGTGTTGCTGGTCATATTTTGTGCCACATCACAATGTGGCAAAACTTTACGGCAAGGCCGTGGGTTGTGGGGGCCCATCAATCATTGCTCTTGTGAAAATTCCGACTGGAAAAGACGCGCCCACGTTGTTGGATCGCTGGTTCCGTGGTGGCTTTGCACCCCGTGGCCGGCTGGACTGGCTCAACCAGTAAGCGAGTCAGCCGTTCTCTCTCATTGCTCGTGCACGGTCAGTGGAGCAACCGTGCGTGTGTGTGTGTCTGTGTGTGTGTGTCTGTGCGTGTGTGTGTCTGTGCGTGTTTGAGTCTGTGCGTGCGTGTGTGTGTGTCTGTCTGTGCGTGTGTCTGTGTGTGTGTGTGTGTCTGTGCGTGTGTGTGTCTGTGCGTGTGTGTGTCTGTGCGTGCGTGTGTGTGTCTGTGCGTGCGTGTGTGTGTCTGTGTGTGTGTGTGTCTGTGCGTGTGTGTGTATGTGTGTGTGTGTGTCTGTGCGTGTGTGTGTCTGTGCGTGTGTGTGTCTGTGCGTGCGTGCGTGTGCGTGTCTGTGTGCGTGTGTGTGTCTGTGCGTGTGTGTGTCTGTGCGTGTGTGTGTCTGTGCGTGCGTGTCTGTGTGCGTGTGCGTGTCTGTGTGCGTGTGTCTGTGCGTGTGTGTGTCTGTGCGTCGTGTGTGTGTCTGTGCGTGCGTGTGTGTGTCTGTGCGTGTGTGTGTCTGTGCGTGCGTGTGTGTGTCTGTGCGTGTGTGTGTCTGTGTGCGTGTGTGTGTCTGTGCGTGTGTGTCTGTGCGTGCGTGTGTGTGTCTGTGCGTGTGTCTGTGCGTGCGTGTGTGTGTCTGTGCGTGTGTGTGTCTGTGCGTGTGTGTGTCTGTGCGTGTGTGTGTCTGTGCGTGTGTGTGTCTGTGCGTGTGTGTGTCTGTGCGTGTGTGTGTCTGTGCGTGTGTGTGTGTCTGTGCGTGTGCACGGATAAACGCGAGGGGCGGTCGAAAAGTTTTGGAAGACAGGACGGGAGGAAGTGTAATGATAAATAACTCAGGCGCATTATTATAATTGAACCTCGCGGTTCAACCTCGCGGTTCAATTATCCAATAGAGCAAAGGCTGGTGTGAATATTTCCCGTTGTGAACTCGTTTATTTATTTTCAGTTGAATAAGGGTAAAATAAAACGTAAAAATAGGGTGTCAATACAAGATTAATGTTGGTTTGGCAAGACCTTTAGTTTCGTGTTGCAAAAAACACTTTTCGACCACCCGTGGGCATGTGTATACACGTGGACTGTATACACACACTCGCTCTGACCTCAGCTCATTCGCTAACATTTACTGTGTGTATAGTGGTACAGGATGTTATTCTATGTAAATGCACAGCGGAGTATAACGTGTTAAGGTGAAAAGCCTTGCTCTAGCCACTGCTAGATGGCATCCTGCCCGAGCCGTAACCATATCTCGCAATGTAACGGTCCATTTGTCTCCCACGCACGGGGTAATTTCACGGCTCCATCTCTGCAGTGTGCAGGTGCCCTGTCTGGCGTTTCGTTTTGACTGCCTCTCCGTCATTCTATCTGACATTGCACAAAATGCAGCGATTGCATGAATAACGCACGACACGATAATAATAATAATACTGGCGTGGTGATCAATACAGGAGACATTGAGATTATACATCGTATCTCAATGAAAACGTGTGCAGATTCATTCTGTTAAACAGAGGTCGGAGTGTGTTTAGATCGCACAGTCTTGAAGATGCGATATCCCCATGGAAAATTTAAAACGCGGCTCAAAGGCCCATCGATCAGTCAGTACCGGATGCATTGAGCTAAATTAGCATGACCTCTCTGGGTTGGAAATGGGATTTGGCAATTCAACCAGAAAGTAGAGTGCAATGTCTTGTTCTAGTTGATGTAATTTTGGTTGAGCCCCATTGGATTTCCCCTGGGATTTAAATGTCGCTGGTGGTGCCCCATATAGTACGACTGTTCCAACTCCCTTAAACAGTCTGGCACAACTAGCGTGACTTCGCGAAGGCCATGAATCTTGGCTTCCACTTTTGATTAGCAAAACAAGCAAGTGCCTGCGCTTTCCCCTGGTGCACCCTGTAAGGACGCGGCCAATAAAGCGAGTGGAATGATTGATGGTGCTCCACTCGCTTCCTTCCCCGTCCGATGCATTTGGCCCTCCGTACAGCACACGCGGGCGGAGGCAAGTTGCGCAGCCACAAATTTTGCTAATTAAAGCTCAGCTTAATTACCGGCGTTGTGTGTGGGTGTTTTTTTATCTTATCTATTTTTTGGCACGTAGAGCCACACATATTTTGCAGGCGTGAGGTGGCTGATGATCCGAGTAAGTTTGGGAATCCAATAATGTCTTCGCACCTGTTCTTCTCATAGGTTAGGGCAGGGTTATCTCTCAAACTTTTCCTGGCCCACCACAGTGCATCTTTCCAATTCTACTACCAATTTACCTCCATTAAAATTCACATTCATTATTCAATAACTGTTGTTCATGGTTTTGGCATCATGCACAATTATGGCTGGTTACTCTTTTTGTACACATTTCTGCGTATTATTTTAAACTTATTCTTCTGGTCAACACAGATTTTCTGTTATGATGGTGGCTTTTCTCATAATTTACAGATTTGAACGTTCAGTGGTTCCAAACGACACATACCTGATGATTGCCAAACACGTCCCACGTAGCGTTGATAAATTAAGACACCCTCTGTGTGTGTGTGCGTGGGTGTGTTTCCCGCTCACGGCCAACACCAGTGACGATTATCAGCACCGGCCCTGGGCCTCCCCCAGGTCGACTCAGCCTCAAATGAGTACCTGGTGTGGTGTGTCAAATATCGCCACTGGGGAGACAAAGGCGGCCGGGCGTGGTGTTGGCCACCCACCCCTTCGTGTGCCGTGCCGGCCTTCATAGGTGCTCGTTAACAGCACTTGCCCCAACAATCTGTGAAGGTTATAAGGGGGATTTTTGTCTTTGTGTTAATTGAGACATGTCGAGAGCTCATTCTGATCAACTTTGACATCTCGAGCGTGTATGTGTGCCATACGGAGTGGTGGCGCAGCGATTAGTGCTCGCCGCTCCAAACCCGGTCGCCTTGAGTTCGATTCACGCGAAAATTCTCGTGACCAAATTCTAAACCGGTCCTGGGCCTCCCCATAGGTCGACTGAGCCTTAAATAAGTACCTGGTGCACTAAGCATCAGCTCTGGGGAGACAAATGCAGCCAGGTGTGGTCATGGCCACACCACCACCCCCTGCATGAGTCGTGCCGGCCTTGATAGGTGCTCGCTAACAGCACTTGCCCCAACAGTCTGCAATGTCTATATGGGGGATCTTTTTCTTTGTTTGTCTCCTAGCTGATATAGAGAGGTACATGCTCATGGATAAGCACTCTCGCTCTACGTGGGTCTGTTTAGCAATCATGTGGCATGTGCAGCGTGCAACGACCGAAATGGATCTTGAGAATGAGAGTTTGAGTAACTGCATTCGAGGGTGAAAGCACTGGCAGTTGAACTACAGTATATGAATCAGTACGACAGTAGTTTGGTATTTCTCCTATTTCATGTATACTGTATACTTAAACGCAATTTCTTTACTCCCTTACTGCTGTTATATAAAGCCAACTATTAGTTATTGATGAGTTTCATTTTGCAAGTTGAGTATTAACCAATCGATTCAACGAGATGGCTTTAAGTTGCCTTTATCTGCGAGGTATGTTTTCCCAATTACAGAGGTACCTTAGTCTATTTTAAATGTTCAATGTCACTTATCAACTGATGGGTTTACAGTGCAATGCATTGATCTGTGTGTGTGTGAGTGCAAGTGTTTATTCCCCTTGCTCTGTATTGACACATGGACTTGGATGATGATCGTTTTCACACTAGTCTATCGATAGTGACTTACGTATAAGCGGTGAGCCATCTCTTCGGGAGTTGCGCTGTTTGTTTTCGATTCACAGTTCTGCCGAGGCCGGGTTGGGAAGGGTTAAGCGGTTTTTAATCTTGCGAGCTACATTGCCGCAACGTATCGCTATCGATCTGATTTTTGCGTTGGCATGGCAAGGTAGGGAGCAACAGCAACAACAGAAAAGAGAAATTTGACAGCTGACTCGTCATATTAAAAACGTAGCCTCCCTCGCTCCCATCAGGCTGGGATCGAATCTGAGACCAAACCCTTCCACTCCGATTGTAAATGCTGGCATGGTTTTTTTTTACCCCCCCCCTCTCCTCAAACTCTCCTCTGTTTTGACGAATATTGATCACGATCCGCTGGGTTGCCTGTGATGCAGCCCTGTGCCGAGAGAATCACTGCTGCAAAATATTCAGGTCAGGTAACTGCGTGTGGTTTTTATTTATAGTAATATACGCCTCCGAGCTGGTATACAATTAGTTCACCGCAGCGGCACGGTGGCGAGATGTTAATTACCTCGCCTGGTATACAGGAGGTCGTGGGTTCGATGCCGACCCTGACACCTGCTGTATATTTGGAGTTTGCGTGTCTTTCTGCCCGTGGTTGCCTGGATTTATCTCCGGGTCCTCCGGTTCCCCCCCCATTTAGAAACACGCGTTTAGAATATTTGGCTGCTATGCATTTCCACGTCATAAGCCGCTTTGTTGAGCTATCATATGTGAACAGGCCACTTCTGAAAAAGAGCTATATAGCTAAGTGGGCTTTACTTCGTAAAATAAAATAAAGTTTCATTTTAACTCTACGTCCCATTTAGTGTTGCCACCTACCCTAAGTTTCCCAGGATCGTTCCTTTTTTGAGGTAGTAGCTGTCCTGGGGAATCAGTCGTCCTGTGTAAAAGAAAAGTCCCTGTTATTGTCATTTGGGCATCACAATATTAACGACACGCTGTTTAAAACAATGCATTTACAAGTAGTTCTCCCTTCGTCTCATATGTCCTGGCTTTTTGTAGCTCAGAGGTGGGAACCCTCCCTCCATAATGAAAAACAAAGTGCCTCCTTGCTCAAACACATTTTCTATACTCTTTGGTTTTTTCGGTAAAGTCACGTAGATAAAAAATAAAATTAAAATTTTTTTTTTTTTTTTTTTTTTACCGACGTGACTTTACCGAAAAAACCAAAGAGTATGGACTCGTGCAGTCACGAAAACTTCAAATCTAGAACACATTTTCTCTGGACTAATTTCTTTTGGCAGCCCTAAACCGGTTAGGGAAATGTCGACATTGTCAGAGCTGGGCCATCCTATTTCGATCATAACACTACCGTTGACTTCCCACACGAAGTCATACTTATTTTATCGAGCCAGGAAGGAGGGATAATAATGGGCTGAATCGATCCTGATCGGGGAATTGAACTCTTGACTTTCCAACTGTGAGCAGAGCCGCCACTCAGTCTGCGTGACTATGGATATTTCTGTCCGTTCAAGAGAATAAAGCAGTTGCACAGAAATACATCGTGTAACAAAAAAAAAACTTTGTGTGTCTATTAAAAGTTCAGAATTGCCACAAAATTGCAAAAGTGAGCTCGTTCAAAGTAAAAATATTGCCTGCCTTGCCACAGATTGAAAAACAACTTATCTTAGATGCGATCGTGCCACTCGCCGAATGAGAAAGAACAAGAAACCCCAGATTCCCCCATCATCCTCACCTCTAAACATGCAAACATTGCAGAAATTTGCATCCGTACTAAGGGGAGTTGCTAGTTTCACGCTCGCGATCGAGAAATGTCAGCAAAACCGTGTCTTTGCCAAAAAGAATTAGCAATATTTGGGACAAAATTAATAAATTGGTCGAATATGTTTTTGAATAATTAAGTAATTTGTTATTATACATGTACACGCATACAAATTATTACCACTCCTGACTGTTATAAAGTTTGGGTTTATATGGAAAATGTCAACAATTGTATTTAATAATAAAAAATGTCTCATTTTAGTTTTTTATTGGCAGTCTGCCATAAATTGCGTGATTAAAATAGGTGTAACTTTAGAGTGTGGTCATAAATAAATGTGTAACAGATGTT
Source organism: Lampetra planeri (assembly GCF_965212315.1). Taxonomy (NCBI): domain Eukaryota; kingdom Metazoa; phylum Chordata; class Hyperoartia; order Petromyzontiformes; family Petromyzontidae; genus Lampetra; species Lampetra planeri. The sequence goes on from NC_136141.1 coordinate 6,645,285, forward strand.
TTAATAAGGGACAATTACCACACCTATTTTCCCGTGTTAAACACATTGATTTCTAAGTATTGGATGGGACATCAAAGCAAACGAATGGCAAGCGGCCAATCCCATGAGTTGGTGACCGCATGGGTTTTTTTTGACAAATCGCAGCGCTCGATCGGAATGTACTCGATCAAATCTCAGTTTCCCCGTAACGTGACAACGATTGGCTGAAAAAGGATCAGGTGAGGTGTGTGTGTGTGTGCAAACGTTGAAACAAAGAGGCTGGGAGCTCTGCTTTATTTTTGCTTCGAAGTGCGCAGGAAAGTTTGCGCGCGCAACCGGCCACTGAACTTTTGCACTTGTGAGTTGAATTACCCCGTTACCTTTGAGCGATTAAAATAATGTGGCGCTCGCCACTTTCCCAATGACACCATTCTCTGCAGGACATGCACACGTGTTGAGGCCCCATGTCAAAGGGCAGGGGTGGCTCTTGACTTGTTTCGAATTGAAAGTATTACCTTGCTGGTTTCCGGATTTAAGAAAGACATAAGGGGCGAGTGAGGTTTATCGCGATTGTTTTTTTGTTTCGTATCTTGGACGCGGGTTGCGCTGAAGCTTGTACTAATCTGCTTCTCAGCGTCCTGGCTTACTGTTGTTACATTGGCTATCATTACCATCATCATTGTAGCGGAGATATTGAGGATGGTGTACGTACAGAAGGGGAGCGGTGGTGCAGCGGTTAGCGCGCTGCACTAAGAACCCAGTGACCCGAGTTCGATTCCCTCTCGCGGCCAACACCAGTGACGATTATCTGAACCGGTCCTGGACCTCCCCTAGGTCGACTCGACCTCAAATGAGTACCTGGTGCGGTGTGTAAATATCGCCACTGGGGAGACAAAGGCGGCCGGGCGTGGTGTTGGCCACCCACCCCCTCGTGTGCCGTGCCGGCCTTCATAGGTGCTCGCTAACAGCACTTGCCCCAACAGTCTGTTAAGGCTATATGTGGGAATCTTTGTCTTTGTACATAGAGAAGTTAAACAAATATTGGAATGTGTTTTATTTGATGGCAGCGGTTTCTTATCTGTAGAGGACCAACGCGTTGGGATGATGTTTTACCGTTACATCTTATTAAAGGTCTTCAAATTGAATTGAGGGACACACACACAGACACGGTACTTAATAATAGTGTTAAGGTGTTTGGAGTAATGCTTCAGTGTTACTTGTTTTGTTACTTTATCCCTTAAATGGAAGGTTAATAACGGAGGTTTTAGCTCTTTAGAGGTGGGTGAGATGCATCTTTGCATGCCCTAGTACAGATACAAGTTTGCATGAATATCTTTAGGTCATCGTTTGAGACGTGGTAAACCAACGTCATTGCACCTCATATATGTAAATAGTGTAATCGTTATTTTGTTAAAGGGGGGGGGGGAGGGGGGTTCATAGTTCGGTTACGCCATGGTACTATTTAACGGGGACGGCTACATGGTGGACTGTATATAAGAGCATTTCGGTGTAAATGTAAATACGGTATTTTGAAAACCTACGGCATTTTATGGTACATTCAGACGTGACACTCGACCCAAGTGAACCAAAGTAGGTGGAAAAGAAAAAAAGATAGAATCTCTGAAAAAAGTTTTACAAAATTTAAACAAACCCAGTTTTGTGTTTTCAATATTGTAAACCGTATGTCTTATATACTGTGAATAAAATTTACACGTTATGCTATCTTGTGTGGCGTAATTCTTGAAGGAGATATGTGATTGTAACAGGGGGAGTGAAACTAATTGTGGTTGGACACGATCTGCGTAGGTTTTCGCGGTTACAATGTGCCGCGGCTACTTGGGCACGATGTCCGACGTTTCGCTGCACATGCTGGGAGCTTTTTCAGCAAGTAAGGGTTGTGGTGGGTTTTAATGACACATTTTATATATTTACGCAATCTAACCATGGATGATATTGGTCGCGAAAGCCTCCTACGTGTTAAACAGGTTTCCAATAATTGTCGACCCCACAAAAAATGTCACTCCCCCTCCCAAAAAAATATTTTGCAGGCAGGGTGCCTACACACCCTACATACAATAGTCAGTAGTATCTGCACACCAAGGCCCCCCCAATATATTGCTATAAAATAGATTTCTATTTATATGATTGTGGTTATGGTTGTACTTTATTAATCCCTAATCTCTGCCATTACATACAATAAAACAAGAAAAGGTAAAAAAGAACAAAAACAGAGCAATGTAATACAATACACTATTAGACATTATTAGAAAAAATAAAATCAAAAAGTCCATCCTGTGTGTTAGTGAATTTTTTTCATATTTTAGGCAGGAAATTCGTTTTAAAAAAAAAATTCTGGGGGAGGGGACCCCCAGACCCCGTGAAAGATTTGCCCCCCCCCCCCCCCAATGTTGACTCCATGGCTACGGCCTTGCTGCACACCAGCTTTGGGGGTGGAGGGAGAGGACATCAGTGGGGGCGACGGGGCGAGGTGCTAATCACCGAGAAGCCCTGAGCAGGAGGTGCGTTTTAATTTCACGAGCCCTGGGCGGAGGTGGTGGAGGCTTTGCACGACGACGTCACCCAGGGTGAGTCGTTGAAGGCGCGGGAGGTCGCGGGTCTCGCAAGCGAGGACAGGTCTCGGGTCAACACACGGGCGTGTCGGGGATGGCAGCGTGGAGGGTGCGCGCGATTTTAACCACCTCGCCGGGTACACAGGAGGTTGTGGCTTCGATCCCGATCCCGACTTTCGGAGTTTGCATGCCTCTTCTCCCGGGGTTTTCCCTCCACATTTATCAACACGCGTTTAGAGTGTTTGGCTGCTATAAATATCCACGTGATGAGCCACTTCGTTGAGCTGTCATTTGTGGCCAGGTCGCTTCTGAAAAAGAGCAACATAACTCAATGGGCCTTACCTGGTAAAATAAAAAAAATTGTTTACAGTTTACAAGTGTTATATAGTGTTCGTTGAACTTCTTTCGCACCGTACGTAGCTAACCGTGCGTATCGGATACGTGGGGGTGGGGGGGTGCGAAGACAACAAACTAAACGCAAAAAGCAGTTCGAAAGAAATGAGCTTATCAACCTAGACGATTTAACAGTGCACAGCTCCCAGTGGCTTCCCAATATTGCAAGGAAGAGCATTCCAGACGGCCGCATAAGCGCATCTGAAAGCGCGCGACGTGGTGAACCTTCGTCTTCGTTCAAGGGAACGCTCCAAATACATCGCGCCGTGCGCCAGGCTCTCCGTGGTGAAGCTGCGATGGCGAGCAATTTCATTTGCCACGCGGCCGCCTCATACGGAGACAGCCAAAGTCCTTCCCCCTGCCGCACACGCAGCCACCGGTGGGGGCTTTTGGACCACCTGGATCACCGCGAACTCTGCAACCACCTCGCCGCCCCCCCCCCCTCCTTATAATAATAACTAGCAGACACCCACGGAACTTCAGTGGTTAAAGAACGGCGAATATGTACAGAGACGGATGATTTTATAAACTGATGGTTTCATACGGAAACATAGATCACGTAGATATGCAGAAAACAAATTACAATCATTCATGATTGTCTCTCAATTGCGATACATGTCATGGATAAAAGTATAAACAAGAACAAAAGAAAACAATCTACCCAATTTTTCGCAGTGAAGACTGGGAGAGAGAGTGTTCGAGAGACAGCTTGGACGCCGCGATGGCGAGATGTTAACTATCCTGCCTCGTATACAGGAGGTCGTGCATGTGCTCCCCCATGGTCGTGTGGAATTTTCCCCGGGCCCTCCAGTTTTTCCCTCCCCATTTAGAAACGTGCGTTCGGAGTATTATTTGACGACTCTAAACGTCCACGCGATAAGCCACTTCGATGAGCTACCGTTTGCGATAGCCAGGTCGCTTCCGAAAATAACTATATACGGTAGCTCAGTCGGCCTTACCTGGTAGAAAAAAAAAACACAAACAGTTTGTTTTCGTTCATATCGTCTATCGAGTCGCTCACCCCTCTGTGCAGGTGTTTGCTGCTCGGCGGTGCTGAGATGACGGCCCCATCAGCGTGGCTCTGCGGCAGCAGCGGCGCATGGCCCACTTGGTCGCCGTCACCTGGGCCGGTGGCCTGGGCCGGTGGCCTGGGCCGGTGGCCTGGGCCGGTGGCCTGGGCCGGTGGCCTGGGCCGGTGGCCTGGGCCGGTGGCCTGTCTAAACGAGACAACGGGGAGGGGGGGGATGGGGGGGGGGATGGGGCGGGGGGTAGTGCTGCGGGAGACTGCAGCAAGAGCTTGCAGTGGCCGTACGAACAAACAGCCCCATGAAACATTGATTTTATATTCTTTCGGTAAAGTCACGTAGATATAAAAAATAATAATAAAAAGAAAGTAAATAAAAATGGAAAAATAGGAATTTAAAAATAAATAAATAAGCATAAATGTAGACTGTAGCCTGGAAAAATAAAATAAAAAATTAAGATTTTTTTTTTGTACAAGAGTGCGAAAGCCCCGTTGCCCCGTTGCCTCGTGTAACGCGTGCCCGCCGTACCATGAGGGCGCATGCAATAGAGACTGGGCATGAGTGCGACTTAACTAACGGCTGTGCAGTGATGTAGAGCTCTCATTTGGCATCGGTTCACAAACAGATTGGGTTGGTTTTAAGCCAAGAGAGGGAATTGTAATTATATACCAATCTGTTTTCCCCAAAGTTAATAATATTTTTATTTCACCCCGCGTGTGGACATGCGCATCCTTGACAGACGTTGTATGAATCTATCCCTCTAACTTATATTAGACTCCCGCTGTTGGACGCATTTTTCTCCTTGGAAACATGACATCACAATACAGGGTGTTTCAAAAAGATGGACCCGAATGTGGTTTATCTTCTTGCTTCTCTGAAACTGCTTTTACTTCCTCGCCTTGTCGTCCATCGCCACTCTCGCTCGAGTCTAAACTAGAGAACGTGTATGTGTCTAACATGGCTATAATCATATCTCAAGAATCCTCATACTCGAGGACCTTGGTCCCTAATATCTCAGGTGGCTTCAGGACCGTATAGAGATGATAGAGCCTGCATAGGAACTGGGAAGTTCAAGATGGAAACCTTGACCTCCATTCACAAAGGGATAGTTGTTTTTTTGCGACTGGGCCAATTCAGCTTATCTAACGCGACGTTTCCACTTTAAATGGAGTTTAGACCCAAGCCAATGCTGGTGCATTCTGAGGACGGCCCAGCACGGCTCAACACTTCCTGTGGTTTTAGTTCCACGTCTCAGGCCCTCCCCCGCACCGTCCACGATCTAAGTTTATAAATATCTTAGATATTTTTTTTTGTATACGCAGGCTTGGGTTGCATCTTGCCATCCCAAGTGTTCGTTTCGAGTGAAGAGAAATCATATTCGCTTTGAGTATTCACGAGATGTGACCGATACCTTACGGCGTACGTCCACGCCAGCAGTTTGCAGGATTTGAAGGAAGCTAATTTCACTGCGCACTCCAAAAACATACACGGCAGCTATTCACGCACGGATTAAAAACAACTATTCATCGCAAAACATGTCCTTATAACATTATTCTCATCAGGCTCCATGGTGTAGACTGGAGTCTCCAACTCTTAGTATTCACATTGTCTCTCTTGCCTCTCTGTGTGCCGTGAAGAAGGGGCATTGTTGCAAAAGTCAGCTTTTGAATGCTTTACCTTTCAAGGCCGCGGCGTTATTGACAAATGTGTCGAGTTGTTTGTTATTTGTGTCCTCGTGGGCGAGGTGTGACAGCATTTTTAAACTTAGTTGTTGTTGATGTTCAAAAGCGACCATAAAATTGTAGTATAATTGACTAAAACATCACGGTAATGTAATTACCGGCCATAACCCGCATATCCATAATGAGTTTACGACTGACCTTCAGTAATACAATTACGGTAACGCATTGCTCACACTGTGTTTATCCCAGCACTGTGCTGAAGTGCATTTTCGGATGGGATGGAATCTTGTTAGCAGCTGACTGTGCATTCCTCTATTGTGTCATATATATATACGATACATCTTCAACGTTTTGTTCAATCATGTGACGTTAATTAACTTTCTTCGTGCTATATGTGTCTCCGTGGTTTTTCATGAAGCATGTGTCACTCACGTTGGAGCGTTTCACTCGAAATTGGAAAATTGTAAGGACATATCTCCGTCGGTATTCAGCTCAAATAATAATCCTATCCGAGTTTAAAGGAAGTTAAAAGTGGTCATCCTTTGAAATCACTGGCCCTCAACATACAAATCTGGAACTGTCACCACTGGCTTTGGACTGACAAAATAAATTACCGATTAGCTTTTGAGATTTTTGAGTCTGATTAATAAGGAGTCCTATCTTGGCACACAATCTACTCATTCAATTTGATTACCACTTATGCTCAACTTTGCAAGAAACCGCTAAGGCTTTTTTTTACTTTAAATCCAGAAACTACATACAGTGGTGATGAATGACATTTGTGATTAGTGACAATGGTGCTTTTATTATTTGTTTTATTGTAGTGATGTAATGGTCAGCACACTGGACTTGCAATCCAGAGGTCACCGGTTAATTCTCCCGGTGCAAGAGTTGAAACAATGGGGCAACTTTTTTCAATCCTTCCTGCCTCTGTCAAATCCAGCGGTACATCAGGGCACGCCGCAATTAGTGTAAAATGTAGATGAACCCACAGCTTCCAAGATGTGTGGCCAGCTTGGAAGTGTAGGCTATTATACTCTGCAGAGGGGACTCTCTACAGCTCCCGTCAATGGAAGCACCTCCCGTAAGCGGTGGCATGAGAAAGCCATTGCAGGACTGCACCTTTACCTTCTATTGTTACCACGATACAAAAAATACGCCATTGTAAATGATGCCACCGACTATTTTTTTTTTAGTTTTCACAGCAGAAAAAGCAGCTTCATTGATAATACTCACCGGTGTTATTCACCGTCGTGCGTGACATTTGGACCACAGAACCCTGGCTTTTGCTTTCTTTGCAGGCCTCAGAATTCATCGCATGTGGACTATGGGGGGAAAAAAAAACATCTCGTGGCATTAGTCACGCCAAAAGGTGAAAAATAACAAGGGCAGCCGAAAGCTTGCACGAAGATTTTTTTTTTAATAAAGGTTTATGGTGACGTATACTTCCACATAGGATATTACAATTGACTTAGGTCTTACCAACTTGTTATTTTTACCCGTGGGGTATATTCAGGAATTTAATGTTTACGGCTTCTTATTTTTCTTTACAGAAATAAATGCCATTTTGTAAGACAAAGCAGCACAGAGGTTGCTGAGGGGCAAGTCGTTTGGCGTTTATCAAACGAGTAAACATTTCACTGTCAGAAACATTTCCGCCCGCGGGCGTCTTAACTTTTTGTAAAACTAGATTTGGCACTTCAGTGCTGGTGAGATTTAAAAAAAAATACATTAAAATAGATTTTGCGAGCTCAAAAAAAAAGTTACCATATCACTTGCGGGCATTTCTAATTTGGCTTGAAACAATGACAGCGCCGGTGCAGTGGCGCGTTAGTTAAGTGCGCCGTGCGCTAGTAACCCGGAACACCACCGTTTCAAACTCCTAGCCACTGCTAACATCACTGGCGACTGTTAACTGAACCCTCTTCACCAACCTGGGCGCGTGGTAGAAGCACGTTCAAGATGCTAAAACAACCGCTACGATGGACATCGCGTGGAAATGCCTTCATCCAGCACGGCATTGACACTACAACAATGATACCACAATCATGTAGAAGAGCAGGCCGAATACACTCTAGAGAAGCTGTATCTAGAAGCTCCCTTTAGTGGAGGCCCGTCCGAGGCATGAGCAGCACTTTTGACCTTTTATCTCTTGGCACAACAACATGCGCCCATGTGACGTCGCGTGAACCTAAAGCGCAATGGAAATCATCGACGGAATTTCACAAAACTATGAAAGACAAACTCTACGTCTTCTGATTGCAAGTCGAGGACTCTGCCATGGTGTGGCCGCGTGCATGGGTAGCATGTATACAAGTGAACATTTTAATTGCCATATTCTAAGATGCCCCGAAAAGTAAGTCGCATCCCAAAAACTGGTGCCCAGTGTCAATAAATTTACACAAATCTCCGAGCATAAAACACACACACATATGTAGCTGATTTTAATTGACTATGTCACACGATTTTTGTTCCTGAGTAGTAAGTGTTATTTTCCAATTGCTTATGCCTCAAAAGTACAAAAAATGGCTATTATTCCCCACAAACTTTGCTTTTGTGACCAGAACTTTATGTGAAGGAATGACACAAATGTGCACCACGTTTTCTCATTGAAAATAGGTACATTTCTAAATATCACTGTCCTGGTCACAAAAGCAAAGTTTGTGGGGAACAATAGACATTTTCTGTATTTGTGAGGCATAAGCAATTAGAAAATAACACTTACTACCCAGGAACAAAAGTATTTTTTTTGTTACAGAGTGATATCAGACGGATGCCCAACTCTTGTTGTATAATACTGGGAGAAAAAAAGTGGTCATATTTAGTTTTAATGTTGGAAAGCTAAAATGACAATTTCATCTTTTCCATAATAGAAGTTTATAGGTTTGATCGCGTAAATATAAATGCGTCGTTAAACTCGCCACCACCCAACACAGCCAATGAGTAAGGTTTTCTCACGTAAACAAAAAGTGTCAATCCCTAACTAGTTCAGCACACCGGTGTGTTGGAGAGTAATACCCTCTGCTTGGTGTAGAAATGTGCATGACACACTGGTGGTCTGGCCACACGGAAAAGATACACTTAAATAACTTCTAAATCATCTCAACTCGTAAAACCCGTCCATCAAGTTCACCATGGAAGTGTAAGTTGACACAACTCTCCCATTTCTAGCTATTCTGCTCGGGCGCGGCCGAAATGGTAAAATAACACGCAGCGTTTACCGAAAGAAATCGCACGCTGACGCCTATCTGAATGCAGTCACACCAGAAATCATCTCTCATAAAGACGCTCATACATCGGGCTAAGAAAGTGTCAGATGGCGATAGTCTGAGAAGTGAAATTAAACATGTATAATGCGAGCAAGGACAGGGTCATGTGAGTGTGGGCGGAGTCAGGGTCACGTGTAGGGGAGGAGGAGTCAGGGTCACGTGAGGGGGAGGATATAAGAGGAGAACCGGAAGGGGATCGGGAGTGCAGACAGGATAGAGAAGGGAGAGGCCACGCGGAGTGCTGGCGAGGAGTGGCGCGATTGCCACGAGGCAGGAGTCATGGCACCGTCGGCCAGCGGTGTTCGTGGGGCAGCGGGGGTGTCTGCAGAGTGTGCGGGAGCACACGGAGCAGCAGGGTGGCTGCTGGGTGTGCGGAGTCACACGGAGCAGCAAGGGGGCTGCGGAGTGTGCAGAGCACACGAGCAGCGGTGTGGCTGCAGAGAGAGCGGGAGCGGATGACTCAGACGACGTGCGGAGGCACGAGGCGGAGAAGGTGCGGGTCGGAGCGGAGACATCGCGGGGTGCGAGCAAGAACCCAATAAAGGACACGGAGAACAACATCGCCTGAGAGTCCTTTATTACACATGTTAAAGCAGCGCTGCAATTAAATGGTTACAATGATGCACGAATAAACAGGGCATTGAATGCCAAAACCAAATCATATAACACGAGAGTTGAAACTGACCAAGTAATTAAAACTATTATAATCCCATACATTGTGGGAATAACTGATAAACTAGCCAGATGTTTGGAGAAACAAAACATCCGAGTCAGATTTGGCACGGTACATAAAATACAGAAAATAATATCTGGTAATAAAGATGTATTACCGATGCTATCAACAGATGGAGTGTACCGAATTAATTGCCCTTGTGGCAAATGCTATGTTCGGCAAACAGGACGGATAATCAGCACGAGACCAAAAGGACACCAAATTAATATTAAACACTCCCAAATACAACTGTCGGCAGTGGCAGAACACGCGTGCCAACAAGGACACTCAATTGATTTTGACAATGTTGAAGTTCTGTGCAAAATTAGTTACTACAGACCAAGACTAATCAGATAATCTATCGAAATTCAGGGGAAAAAAAATAACCGTTCGGATAGCTACAGGCTTAGTGCTGATTGGAAGCGAATCATCAAATAACACATTGTTTAAATCCATGCCTCTACTGGTCACCATAAGTCAATGGGGATTACTTTTACGCAGACAATAACAGGAACTGCTATGTTATTGCACGCAAACTACATGAGGTACAAGAACAATGTGCATGCATGATGTAAGCTGGCTACAATATGAATAACCCAACCAGCAAAGGATACCAATAGTCATGTATTTGCATTCATTAATCCCCCCCCCCACTTCGCACGTGAAGGGCAAGTGACGTCATCACACCGCTCTATTTGAGGAACGAAACAGGAGGATTTCTCCACAAATCTGACTGTCTGCCTGATAATGGCAGTTGTAATTACTGGCGAAACGTCGTACTCAGATTGTAGATGTTGTGGATTCGCTCTCCAACACACCGGGTGTGCTGTAATAGTAACGAATCCTGTTTACGTGACAAACCTTATTAATTGGCTGTGTCGGGTGGTGGTGGGTTTAATGACACATTCATAATTATGCGATCGAACCCAAAAAAACCTCTTATGGATATTTGTCGCGAAATCCTGCGTGTTATTTTATCTTTGTTGAAACCACCTGAAGCAAAAGCCCGGTTGATGAGTCACGCAAAAGAAGGGCGTAAGGTTACGTTGGCGAGGAGTGATTAATTTTTTTCGTTAGCAAGTTGGGCGACACGGGGATTCATGTCCCCCACCCCACATTTAGCAGGATAATCCATCATTTTCTGACTGATACTTGAGAACATGCGGATCAAAGTTTAATGTATGCAAATTTTGTTTTCAAAAATTGCTCGTGCATTAAAGAGTTGATGGACAGCGTGAAAAATGTGTCTTCAACTGCAGCGTGATTAACCTTTTTAAGTCCGAATCTTCGTGAGCGGAGATGGAATGTATTCTCGGTCTGGATTTTTTTCAGGGTTGAACACATTTCTTTGAGGGGGAACATCACGCAATATTATTGTTTTTTTCGGTAAAGAAGGGAACTAATAAAATAATAAATATAAAATATAATAAAATTCTCACGGCGTTTCGGCCCCAACGCAAACAGCCGTCCTCAGGTGAAAAAACAGAGCTGTCAGAAAGACAGCGTCCTAGGCTCTAAGGAAAGCTGCCTAGTCTCTAGGCTCTAAGGAAAGCTGTCTCGGGTGTGGACCAATCAACTTCAAGGACAGTGCATACATTATCAGAGTTATGTTTTTTTTTGCATTATGACTGCAGATATTGTGGTCTATGCAAACATGACTCCTCGTAAAAAAGGTGTCAGTTTTGTTGCCAGATAAAAGGGTAAAAAACCAATTATCATATTTTTCTACTGGTAAATGAGGTTCCAATGGAATAATGTTAAGTTTATCTATATATAGTTGTACGCATGCATACGTGCTATTATTAAATTGCAGCATTTGTCTAGAATGGCATGGAGAAGAATCCGCACCTCCGATGACCAAAGCTGAGCGATGTAAGGTGCAAAAAAAGATTAACATACATACGTCATCAAGCGCAACGTGCGCATTTCGTCATCGTTACGAGTCATGTTCAATCCACAGCTGCCTGCATCTTTGACCCGATGCAACAATAGCACCGCACACCGGGCACACAATCTGATTTCGTTGTTCCATCTCCTAGGGAGACGTGACCCCGAGATGCCTTCTATTCCTCGACTGCCGCTCTGTCACTTTTCTTTATCCATCAACCACCGTCTTTACCTTGTAGCCATCACGTGTTCCACCCACGTCCACTTGCGCTGTTCTTAACAGTCTGAATGGTGTCACTAACCTGTGTGTGTGTTCTCTAATGCGTTTCACACGAAGGCTTTCGCGGCCAATATTATTCACAATCAAGGTTGTTTTGTGTTGGGTTAGATCGCGTAAGCATAAATGCGTCGTTAAAGCCGCCACTCTCCGACACAGCCATTTAGTTAGGCTTGTTACGTAAGCAAAACGTGACAATTCGTTACTAATAGAGCGCACCGGCGTGTTGGAAACGTCGTACTCAAATTGCAAATGTTCTCTAATCCAGCTGTTCTGCTTTCTTAGAAGCGCGCAACTCTGTTTTTTTAGGGCAATGTTCAGCCTTCCTTAAGTAATGACGATTGTAAAGTTTTCCTCGTGTTGCAAAATTAAAACTCGCCTTATGTCCTTGGAACAATGGGTGTTTGCGGCTGTCGCATGAATACACATTGCTTGGCTTCGGACTGCAGCACATCTGAAAGCGCCTTGAAATACCCGTTCGCTGCACAACGTAAAATATTACCAATGAGTTGAGGATCAACGCTGAGCCTTGGCCACACTCGTCTTAATTGCATCGGCGTCTCTGTCGCATTCACGCGTGCAGCTTGCATCCTTTCGTGCAGCCAAATGTGTTGTATTATGTATTCAACAAGCAGGCAAGTGCGCCTCCTTCACATACAATCATAATCTTTATTTAGACTGGAAGAATACGATGAGCCATGAAGCTCCCTTTCACAGATGTCCAGTATGGGGCGGGGGGGGGGGGTCGGCAGGTCAACAATTAACTGAATAAATAAACAAAATATGTTAATGCCGGCGTTAAAAAATCAATGAAATAGCCACTGCCATCCTGAGTTTTGGGCCGCCCTGTACGTCGCGTGCTGCCGTCCTGTGTTGCATGCTCCTTGCGTGTTTTACTCGGAGACTGTGTCCGCGTCTTCCAGCCTTGCAAGCGGCAGAGGCGGTCGCGTGCGGCTCAGCCGAACGCGATCGCTCGGCAGGAATCCGTTCGTGTGCCGGCTGCACGTGGCGTGCCTGCTCAAAGGGGGGCCCCTGGGCATGAGCAAAAGTAGAACGCTCAAGGCCCCGAGTGGCTCAAGAGGGTTCGGGATTCTTGAAACTCACAGCGGTGAACTGAATATCAATCCTCATCAACACACACACACGTATGTATAAGATAAACTAATTAATAATAAAGGTTTTTGGGTTAGATCGCGTAAGTATAAATGCGTCGAAACCCTCCACCACCCGGCACAGCCAACTAGTAAGGGATTTGCCACGTAAACAAAACATGCCAATTCGTTAATACTTCAGCCAACCGGTGTGTCGGAGAATGCTGTTTACGTGACAAACCTTACTAATTGGCTGTGGAGGGATACGACCCATTTATACTTACGCAATCTAACCCAAAAACCCTTATTATGACCACATCCCTGTCGCTTGTCTTCATCTCCGTTCTCGTCATCTCGCCAGGAATTTATAAATCGAAAAGGATGGGCTCCCCAAAAACGACTACTCCTTAGGGCCCACGATGATGGATCGGCGCCGAGCGACGTTGACTGTGACTCGCAAAGTGATGCGGCGATGACACTGGCCCCTCGGGTTTTTGATTCTCGAGTTCGTAACTTCACGTGGCGCTCGTCGGTGAGTCAGAACGCCACCCTCTCTACCTCCAACCCCAAAAAACGACGATTCCACCCGTGTAGCCTTAACAGACTGTCGGAACAAGTGCTGTTAGCGAGCACCTACGAAGGCCGCCACGGAACACATAGAGGGGGTGGGTGGCCAGCACCACGCCCGGCCCCCTTTGTCTCCCCAGTGGCGATGTTGACGAATCGCACCAGGTACTCATTTGAGGCCGAGTTGACCTATGGGAGCCCCATGACCGGCTCAGATAATCGTCACCAGTGCTCTCCGTGAGCAGGAATCGAACTCAGGTTGGCGGAGAGAGAGCAGTATCGTAGCGCTAACCGCGACGCTACCCCCCCCTCCGCCCTCCAGATGAACCGTAAAATTTAACTTCCAAGATCCATCGCCTGCGATGGCGAGCGCGGCACGTGGTTACATGGCCACTGACGGGCGCGGTGCCATCACCCGAGGCCGGCGCAGGGGGTCACCCACCCCGATTCCTCGCCGAGGGAGAGAGGCGGGGGGCGATGAGGCTCGTTCGAACGCCGTCGGAGCGCGAGCTTTCCACTCAGTCAACCGGACACGCTCGCCCTGCAGAAATGATCGCTGGTGTGATGCGTGTTGACATTATGCGACCGCCTCATGCCTTAGCTGAGGCTTTTAGGACCCCCGCCCTCGCCCCCCCCCCGGCCTCTTCCACTGTCATGCACGAAACGTCTCAATCTGTCTTGGTCCATCTCTCCTCTCACTCACTCGCGAACTGTTGGTTTTTGTAGGGTCCCCGCACTGACACATCCATTGCCCCTGCACCTCCCAATCGTGTGAGCCCGAAAGGGCTTCTTCCTTGTCTCGTGCTTTTTTTTCCGCACGGCTGATGGAGATGCAGAGCGACAACTACTCGCTTCACATTCAGGTGGCCTAGCCAGATAACCACGCATGGAGCAACGGAGTGTATCGCTTCAATGTCTCTTTCTTATATTTGTGGATAGGGCAGTGGCGTCGTTGGCCCGAGCGGTGATCCCTGCATTCACAGCACGCACGTTTTCCCCTGCTCTCAAACTTCCGCTGAAAATTACACTGTGTAACAAAAAAAATAGTTTTTTTTTCCTGGGTAGTAGGTGTTTTTTTTTCAAATTGCTTATGCCTCAAAAGTACAGAAAATGGCTATTATTCCCCACAAACATTGCTTTTGTGACCAGGACAGTGATATTTTGAAATTGACCTATTTTCAATGAGATAACGTGTGCAATCTTGATTTGAAGCTTTCGTGACTGCAAGAATCCATACTCTTTCTCCCTTTCGGTAAAGTCATTTAGATAGAAAATTAATAGATCACGACGTTTCCATCGCAACACAAGCAACCGTCATCAGGTGAGAAACACACGGCAGGAGAACTGCCGTCAGCAGTTGTCTGCTGTGTTGGCTCATTGGCACAGCCCCCGGTTGCTAGAGCCGTTTCAGATTGACATACATTTACATACAAATTCCATCTCTAGCTCCGCCCACTTACCCTTGGGTTGAGCCCACCTCAAGCCTATATAACCTCTTGTTGCAGCAGCTCTTTCTCCTGCCTCAGCAGTTCGCCTGCTGTGTTTGTCTCACCTGATGACGATTGCTTGTTTTGCGATTGAAACGTCGTGATCTATTAATTTTATATCTACGCGACTTTACCGAAAGAACCAAAGAAAACTTGTGCATTTGTGTCATTTCTTCACGTAAAGTCCCGGTCACAAAAGCAAAGTTTGTGAGGAATAATAGCCATTTTATGTACTTTTGAGGCATAAGAAATTAGAAAAAACCACTTACTACCCAGGAACAAAAATCGTGTTACATAGTGAAATCGCTAGCGGGACCCATTTCCAGGAAGGGGGTTTTCGAGCGGCGAGCGGGTAAGGCTTTGGTGCGTGATGCCAAGCAACAACATATGTGTCTGTGGCTCAATCCAAGAGGGTTGCATGGAGTGTAGACCTGTATGTGGCCGAAGCTTGATCTCTGAGAAAGAAAGACTCAGCTTGACTTAAAGCTTTCATGACTGCAGGAATTCATATTCTTTGGGTCTTTCAGTTAAGGTTGAAAGAAAAATGTCTTTGAACCTATCTACGTGACTTTACCGAAAGACCCAAAGAATATAAAGACTAAACTGTTTTCGGTTCATCCCTTAAACAAAAAAAAAACCGATCTCTTCTCACTCGCCCACAGGTCGACAACCAAAATCATAAAAAGGAGCCATTTTTTTGAATTTCGTAAAAAAAAACTCAATATTTCAAGAGCTGCAATGCACCACGTGATGAATAAGATGGTCCTAAATAACTTCTAGAAGCAGTCCTTAAAGAGACGCACGCGGTTTCACAGCCACAGCTTTTCCGACCCCTGCCCTAGGATCAGGCCTACCTCAATCCCTATCATTACCTCAACCCCTATCACTACCCCAACCCCTATCACTACCCCTACCCCTATCACTACCCCAACCCCTATCCAGTGCCGGATTATATTATCTTAGTAGCAAAAGTAGCTGCATATGCTACGGGCCCCGCACTTTCAAGGGCCCCGCGCTAAATGCTTTCAAGCTGTCAATTCTGGTTCAGTGATTCTGCACTTGCTCTATTACTCGAGTACTATATTGCCTTCAACTTTTATGAACGACTAGCTCTTTAAGGTTAGCGATTTCGCGTATTATCTGGTTGTATAGCAAATGAAAAAATACAATTATGCAAGTACAATTATTTGACCACAAGTATTGTGGTTAATGCAGACATGAGTCCTTGTAAAAGGTTTCAGTTTGGTGTTTTAACAAGTTAACACCTGTTTTGTTGCCAGATAAAAGGGGAAAAACCTATTCTCATACTTGTGTTTGAATATTTGTTTTTATTTGATTTAGGGCCCCTTTATAACATATGCTACAGGCCCCGTACTAGCTTTATCCGGCACTACCCTATCACTACCCCTACCCATATCACTACCCCTATCACTACCCCAAATCCTATCACTACCCCTACCCCAACCCGGCTTAACCTTTCCCACCTGTTCTCCTAACTGCCACCATAACTACACCACCACTTTCAATAACCTCACTCTCTATATCAACCACTACAATCGTATGTACAATTTTATAATCATTGTAAAGCGCCTCGGATGAAGGCACTATACAAATCCACATAATACGTAAGAAGAAAACCATAGAGTGTCGAGATGTGGGTTTTGACGTCCGTTGGAGAAAATCAGTCGGACAGAGAGAAAGAAGAAATTAATTTCTCGAGCAGGCTCAGGCCGATTAGAACAATCCAGAAGAGAAACACAAGGTGGGGATCGGGCAACATTATCAGAGGTGAGTGCTCGATGAGAGAAGTTCTGGAAGGCAGAAAGTTAGGAATGAGGCTGGGAGGAGAGTTATCGAAGGCAGGAAGTTGGGGATGAGGCCAAGAGGCAGGATAATAAAAATGCTGTTTGAAGAAAGGAAGCTGGGAGGGGGGGGGCGACAGTGAAATTAAGGAGAAAGCTCAATATTGGAAAGGATGGAGCGAGTCTGAGCCAAAGATATAGTATGTAGGTATGTTGAACTTTGTTTCACACCGTACGTTGCCAACCGTGCTAATTTGAGGTGCAGGGGAAGGACAATAAACTAAACATAAAAAGCAGTTCCAAAGAAATGAGTTTCAATCTAGATTTAGAAGTGCATAGCTCCAGTGGATTCCTAATATAATTCCCATTGGGCAGAGGAATAAAGAAGAACTCAATTCCTACAAAACCGAATAAGATAAAAAAAAAGTTTGCCCTTGGTCCATTTCCGTGGATATTATTTTTGTCGTCACCCGACATCCTGGTGAGCTACTCTCAGGAGCTGCCGCGCTCGAAACAGCGTGGCGCGTTCCATCGTTCTGCTGCCGTGCGCTGTGCCGCGACAGAATATCCCGAGGACTCATTCCATCGCGGCGCCACGCTGCATCGCATTGCGTGGGCTCATCAAACTGTTGCCCCACTCTCCATTTTCGACCGCCGCTCTGGAATTGCTTGTAGAAAATGCTTGCAGACGTTCTGCCTACGTGAGCCGAGCGTGCAGCACACACGTCATCTGTTGTGACGCACCACGTTGTGCCGAGTCTCGTGCGTTGCACATGTCAAGACTGCTTTGCGTGTTTAGCTTGTTGTCCTTACCCACCGCACCTTTGATTAGCACGGTTGTCTACGTACGGTGCGAAAGAAGTTCAACGTTGATTCATACAAGCCCGATTATTCATACAGTACAAAATATCCCCATGTGACATAGCGATTTAAATATGGGCACAGGACATCACGCACACACAATGCCTCGATCTGAATTAGAATGAGCCCTCTGTAGGTCACGTGTGCCACACGCATAAACATGCAAGGTTCCCATTCTAATTTGAATCGGCGCTTTGTTTCACAATCATCAGGCACGTGCGGCTTGTAGTCAGCGTGTACACTTTGCACTGGATTTGGACGGATGTAAATGGATGAACTTGGAAAGCGATGCCATAGTGGGTCACGAGAAATGGGGGTTGAGGAACCCCGGGTCTTGCCCCCCCCCCCCCCCCCAAGATTGTGAATGACTCAAACAACTGACATTATAGTTTATATCATTCATAATCGAACGTGCAATAGGATTTATTAAACCATCATCGTTATCGTCATCAGTGTAGTGGTCAAATATTCATCGTAACATTCTCAACATCATCATCATCCTCGCAGCGGCTTTAGGCTGCTGGTCACCACATCGCGCACTTTCAGATGTGCTTCTGCGGCCGTCTGGAACGCTCTTCCTTATAATACAGTATTAGGAAGCCATTGGAGCTATGCACTTTTAAATATAAATTGAAAACTAATTTATTTTCAAACGCTTTTTGTGTTTAGTTTGTTGTCCTTCCCCTGCTCCTCCGATTAGTGCGGTTGGCTCCGTATGGTGTGAAAGAAGTTGAACATAATTGCATCATCATGTCAGTTCAGGAATTCTATGCTGTTTGCTGTTTAAGTCAGTGATGGCGCTGGCCTATTGCGGGGCCCTAAGTGTAGATTATGGTTGGGGGGAGAGGGGGGGGAGCACCCCCCCCCTATTAATACATTACAGCTTAGTGAGTTGCCGGAAGATATACAGATAAAGTGAGTTAAGAGACATGTAGACAAACGTATAGATGTAGTGCAGCGGTGGCCAACTGATATCTCCCAGCCTCATGTGGCTCTTTAATCCATCACACGTGGCACTCTATCGAAGGGGGATAACGTAGAACGTGCTATCACAATATCGAAGAATAATACATGTCTCCCGTGCAGTGCCGAAAACTGTAAAAATAGATACACATATATCTCTTGGTCTGTTACAGGTTGGCCACCCCTGATCTGGAGTGGGATGAGAGAGGAAGGGATACATACAATTTGAAGATGGGAGAGATTAATTAGCTCGTCGTGTTGATTAGCATTGTTTTGTTCATGACTACTGCATTTGGCTTTCTCGGTTGTGCTCCGTTCATGAGGATTGGAGTTCCAGCTAACATTTCCCCCCTCCTTTTCATAAGTCTGTCATGAATTTAGAGGCCCCTTGAGCTTCATGGCGACCCTGGGTATTTTTTGTTGGGTTTTGTTTTTGTCTCGCACTGCCACTGTCTTCAATTCCCACAAACGAGCCCAACAGACGCACAGTTAACCCTTTCACGTCTTGCAAGCTGCAGGATGGGTGCACCGTTCACCGCTGAATTTCCGAGCGGGCAAATGGTTCAGCATTAATTTTATTTAGAGATGCGTAGCGCCGTTGTTTTTAAATACATTGTAATCACCACTGACAACTGTAGTGACACGACCGCACTCTACGATAGCTGGCGCCAAACTGTGCCACACGCCCTCCCGCATGGCCTTGTGGGAACCTCGGTACGTCTTCCCACCTGAAGACGATAAAGCAATTGTATTCATGACGCACACGTACGTGTAGGTACGTTATCGTAAAAGAAAAAAGAGTTAATTGAGGTGACTGACATGCTAGCGCTCTTTAATGAGCGCCCACCTTGGCTGTACACTTCGACGGGGACAAAGAAAAACACATAGTGAACCACGCCGAACAAAAACCTGGATATTGCCGCTGCCGGGCTCTGAATAATGCATAATTCCATCTGCCGCACACTGTCAAAAGAAAAAAAAATCATGCCCCCCCCCCTCCCCGCAAAAAAAAAAATTGGTGTTTGAATCTCATTTGCTTGCACTGGGGCTCTGGCAATAAGAGCAGAGGCTACAAGCAGCAACAAGTGGGAGGCAGAGAAATTGCTTCCTGTTCCCGTGATGGGGAAGGGACCGGCTGAGAAGAAGGGCGGTGGGACGCGGGTGCCAAGGAGCATGCACGCCTGGAAGAACAGGTCGGGGTCAACCGGGTTCATCGATTTGACACCGGGTGAAGTCTCACACACCTGGCCAGGCGGCTCAGCGGTTGAGCGAGCGGCTCGCGATTGGAAGGGTTGCGCAGTTTACATCCCGGTCGGGGGGGTTGACTCTTTGCCCATCGTTATCATCCATCCCTCTGGGGTTGATCAAAAAGAAGTGTGTACCACTTGAGCGGAAGTCAAGTGCATGTATGTTGCACTTCTTTCGCGCCGGATGCAGCCAACCGTGCTAATCGGCGGTGAGGGGGAAAGGCACAGAAATGAAACAATTGCTTGCCCTATGGATAGACTCGCCCCCCACCATAGGGATGTGGAGTTAACACCACAGGCTCAAGGCTGTAAACAGGAGGCGAGGGCCACCTCAATGCGCATTTAAGCAGGAAATCACTCGGATTTTCCTTTATTCGCGTTATCTGGAGGAGCGGTGACACACTGGTTAGCGCACAGACAGTTAAGCTGCCAGCTTGAGGACATTCAATAATTATCATTCACAAAATGGCGTCTTTCACGTATAGTTTGAATTTGGCAATAAACGGAATTGAGGGTAGGAGCTGTGATTATTATTGTCCTGCGCTCTGACCCCAGCTCGCTGAGTTTGATTCCCACCCCCATGCCTAGCATGACCAACAGTGGAGAGGAGCAATATCTGAATCGGTCCTGGGCCCCATCTTTACAAGTCGGAATTGACCAGTATATGGTTATACGACCACCACAGCTCACACTGCAGCAATAGGAGACACACCACAATATGATCAAATGTGGTCCTATCGAGCATCGGAGTAACAACAGATCTCTCAATGCATATATATTTAAATGTGTCTAGTAAGGGAAGTAGCCATAAACTTGGCAGGCGGTTATGATTGTTCAAATCTTTGTCAAAGTTGAACTCACAGCCACGACAGCTGTCGGTTCCACCAGAAGACGGAAGCTTGTGTTGCCTCCGAAACGTCGTGATTTTTATTTTTATTTTATTTTACTTTTATTAATTTTAATGTTTTACCTACGTGACTTTACCGGAAAAAAACCTAAGAATATGAATCCTTGCAGTCACGAAAGCTTCAAATCTAGAATTAAAGTTGAACTCAGATTATTATCTCTCTGGGGTAAAAAAAATGTAGTCATTCAAACTGATATATTTTCTTTTTAGAGGTGGAATTCTATCCAAATTAAGTTCAGAACCAATTTTTCTATTATGTCTCTGTGTGTGTGTGTGTGCAGTCGTTTGTGACCGGGCCGAGTCCATCAACTCACTTCACTCGAGGACACAGTTTAATCACGGGCGGCTGCCCTGACTTAAACCCTGGATCTCAGCGCTGCAGGCTCAGCGCTCTGACCTCTGACCTCGGAGCCACTCGGCCACCTCTGAGACCCACGACTTCTGTTGAGGGCCCGTCAGGCCGGCATTAAAAGTAATCCCGGGCCGTTAGATACAAGGTTATTTGGGGCATTGCTGCTATCATTACGTCTGGGTCTGCTGTCACACTCCTCACTTTTGAACCCAATGGGGGCACCGCCAGTCAGGCTGCTCTGGCTGTTGGGTAATTGGACCAGGACTGGGCTTTTTTCGGGTCTCGATCCAACCCTGGGCTCATCATCTCCCCCAGCGAACAGCGGGGAGACCTTGAACCCTGTTCTACCGTCAGCCCCCCGAGAGCTGGGGCCAGTGCCCCGTGGCTTATGCACTTTGATGGATAAGCCATGCTGGGGACCCGTGGAGGCAGATACACACCACAATGTGATACAATTTGGTCCAAAACAGCATCAGAGTAACAGCAGATATCTCAATGCTGTAGAGTCGTGACGGGGTTAACGTCACGAGAGGTAAGAAAGTTATCGTCGGCCATGATCTATCTACTGCTGGAAGGAGGCCCAAATAAACAACACTTTTAGCAAAGAAAAGTAAATAAAGACCAACAAAATAACTTAAAAATAGGTATGAAAATATATTACAGAAAAACGTGCTAACAAAATACACCGGGAGTCAGAAAATAAGAACACGTCGACCGGAGGACGTAATGTATGTATGTTGATCTTATTTCGCACCGTACGTAGCCAACCATGTTAATAGGAGATGCGGGGGAAGGACAACAAAAATGACATCTCTCTCAGCTGAAATAAACTCCCCAATATGAGAACAAGGAGGCGCACCCAAGACTTGCAATGACACCTGCCCTTACAAAATGGACGCCATGGCAGGGAAAGCAGGCGGCTTCCAAACGCAGATCGAGAGACGTCGTTATTCATCATTCAGAAAATGTAATGGGTTTCGGGCAGCGCACATCGGTCGAAGGGATGACGGCCGATGAACAAAATACATAAACACCGGCGGGTAATGTCATGATTGCGCGTTGCACCGCTGGGTGCGTTGACTTGACACGGCAGGCGTGCAGCCTACCAGCGAACGCGCTCCAAGGCACTGACTCAGGTTGTGACAGCAATGTCATTATGGACGACACGGCGCGTTGTTGCGAATCGACGTTGGAATGGTGCTGAAGCTGCGAGTGGACGGAGGCGTATTTCTGACGGTGCCGATGTTCTGTCGGGGGTTAATAAGAGAAAGAAGAAGAAGAAACGCATTTCTGGGCTGATTTTTTTGCGCGTGGCTAATGGGTGCGCGCGTGCACGCGCATTCGCACTGTACGAGCTCCGAAGCTCTTGAGAATTTTGGCGATGGAAAGGTCAATTGAAAAGGGCATGCATGTTGATAGTTTTATTCTAGGTTGATAGAGAGTGGGGACGGGTCATTGTAGAGAAATGAGGGAGAGAGCGTGAGAGAGCCTGGGGTACTCTGTATTCGGAGTGCTGATTTCAGCACATTGCGCTGCATTTTGAATTAAAGCAGAGCCTTGGCACATTGGTGTTCGTTGTCAGGGCAATATAAAATACTGCACAATGTTTTTGTCTATTATTACAATTCACGCTGGGAACTTACACCGAGAGTCGTCAAAAGGAACACAATGATCTGAAGATAAGCCCAAATTGGATACGAAATTTTCATAATTAAGAAATTGAAATGGGTTTGGGCAGGACACACAGGGAGACAGGATAATGGGCCGATGAACGAGACTGGCCACGGAATGGCAGCCAAGGGAGTAAAACGCTTCAGACAAGATGACCACTGTGGAGATGGAGCGACGAAAAATACTTGCATTAGTGAGATGGATGGTAGCGGTACTGGGCCATGTGGGATTGGTGACCGCGTTAGAGAATGGCTGATGATAATATTGATTCACGATACACAAATCCAGTTGTGCAGGTGACTTCTTGCCCACTCTTCAGAATGAGGGCTCCACGGTGGTGAGATGTTATCTGCCTCGCCCGGTATGCAGGAGGTCGTCAGTTTGATTCCAACCCTGGCGTCTGTATATTTGGAGTTTGCGTGTTCTCCCCGTGGTCGTGTGGATTTTTCTCCGGGTTCTCCACATTTTCCCTCCACATTTAGAAACATGCGTTTGGAATATTTGTCTGCTCGAAATATCCACGTGATAAGCCACTTCGTTGAGCTATCATTTGTGGCCAGGTCGCATCTGAAAAAGAGCTACACAGCTCAGTGAGCCTTACATGGTAACATATAAATAGTTTATAGAGTGTGCAGTGTATCAATCATCACACTGTGTCAGACAATGGTCCTAAAAAGATTACACGTCTTAAAATGTCAAAAAGAGGTATCTCTCGTGCAAACCTACGTCGCACACCTTGGCGCCGTGAAGTGATGTCTCATCACATCACGAATAATGTGTTTCAGAGACGTTATCAGAGGCAGGCAAAATTAAGACCAAAAAAAACATATTGTATAATGTGATGGATAGTTTTGTGGCCGGGTTGAGACATCAACTCACTGCATTCGAGATAAACCGGGCGTAATTATTACCATCCATGATCTATCTACTACTACTTGACACAGTCCTCCCCAATCTTTGCAAGGGTAAATATAAATTGTCTTAAATGCTCACGTTAATTTGCCTAGCCACCCACCCCCTCGAGTCCTAATCACCTGTGCATTGAGGCTGAATCAATGTGGTCTGTGGTTCATCGAGTGCATTCCCACTGACATCATCTTATTCTCTCTTGCCCGCCCTTCGTCACCCATCATCAATCCACTCATCTAATTTCCATCTTTGTTTATTCCACGCATCTACAAATATCCCATCCACTCGTCTCGTTTCATCTCGCCAACCGTCTTGTACCATAGTTATTTCGCTATACAGAACCTTGGTTAAATCGCTATATAAATGTAAGATAAAACCATTATCATCATCTTACAATCTGCTGCCTACGTCCATGAAAAATAGACACCATACCGTGACTTGTTGAAGTTTTTCCCCCTTTTCCCCGGATTAAATCTGTTCATTCACTGACTCACGCTCTCCCCAGCCACCGAAAACTTATTTGAAAAAGCACATCGGTTGGCTCATTCCCTTGCGCCGCATCGCGCACACGGTACGACCTCGAGTATTAAAATAGCTGAATGCACTTTCTCGTGGGTTTTTTTCTTCTTCCTGTGAAATTAACTGCTAAAAATGTCAGTGCACTGCAGGGATTCTATTAATACCCTGTGTTAGGTGAAGTTTAATCATTGTTCGTGTCATGCCTACTCATCTCTAAAAATTCCTTAAACTGTTCGAATAAGTAGGAGCAAATCTGAAGAGGCACGTTTTAATGCCAAAGTAGACTTGTCTCATCTACGATAATTTTTATTTTAAGGTTGACCCCACGATTCCAAGCATAGTTTGATAATAATTATAATTAAGACATGTAACGCAAAGGGAGAGAACGACTCAGAGGCCCAAGGAACCACAGAGAAAGTGGGAAGGCAGCCAAGCGGTGAGGCGACGCCAAACCATTGCCCAAGCTCTGCGGTGCTCTACATATCAAGGTGTTAGTGGACGTTTATACGTGGGATCAAACCGGAGCACCCGGAGAAAATCCACGCGTGCGAGGGGGCAACACTCGATCCCATACAGACGGAACAAGTGGAGCGCACGCTTGCTGTACCGCATTCTCCTGCCGAGGCAGGGTACAAGCACCTCCTCGACGCCAACGGGACGGTTGTGCCACAACATTTGTGTGATCCATCAACCAACCCCTCGCCTACGCAGTCTTGCAAAACCAGGCATAACTCCACCACTGCCCAGCTTGAATAAACACATTCCTGCGGAGGGAGCTGGTAGGAACGTTGGGTTGCTCGGTCAATGGCCAGGGTCAACGGCGGCGTGGTGTATTCCGCAAATATGGCCGACTGTGAGGGCGGGCACAAGCCGGCGTGAGTAGATTGAACGTTGAGTTTTATAAGGGCACCACGGGGTGACCAGCCCCTCCCCACCCAGCCCCACCCTTCCCACCCCCCACCCAGCCCCACCCTCCTCACCCAGCCCCATCCTCCTCACCCAGCCCCTCCCCACCCTCCCCACCCAGCCCCTCCCCAACCTCCCCACCCAGCACCACCCCTCCCATTTTTGGATGCACGACGGATGGACGGACACAATAATCCCCTGTGGGCTGGTGTAACCAGGAGGTTTCTACCAGTATAATTTATAGCAGTTTGTAAATCCACTGCTCTATGACGACCCCTCTCCGCAGCGTGTCAACCAATGGCAGTTGTTTGCAGATACTTCTCCACGCTGGGCGGTGCGAGTTGGTGTTGTTGGGGGGCACTGAGGACCAGTTCAGATATCACTCACCACTAGTGTAAGTGAAGTATTCGGAATGACGGCAGGAAACCACTTGACGGGTAGCACACTTTTTATTAAACCTTGACTTGTCACGATACAACGTGTGGTCACTATTCCTCTGACTATACACACTTCACTTGACACGTGTGGTCACTACCTCTCCCACTACACACTCCACCTGACACGTGTAGTTACTATGGCTCAGGCTGCAGGCTCACACTGCATGCTCACACTGCATGATCACACTACACTCCAGCCCGTAACGTCCGTGGAGCCTACAGGCCCACCCCAGCTTGGGCGTGGGCCACAACCTCTGAGTCCCAAGGGCCGGACCTCACACGGACGTTCGGCCCCGGGTCCCAGGGTTCCGCCTCTGGGTCACACAGAGCCCCGGCCCCTCCAAGGACAGCGGGACTAGGTACCGCAGGGCCCTATCTCTTGCTCCTTCGTCTTCAGTCTTCGCTGGTCACTCCCTCCCCGTGCGCCTGTGCGCACCACCTTATATAGCCCCCGCTCACGGGAGACGGAGCGTATGCGGACCTCGACGTGAGCATCCCCCTTAGTTGACCAATCCCCGCGCGCTTGCCCCAGGATCCCATCGCTGTCAGCGCGCGTCACCGATACCCAGCCAATCACTGCCTCATAACCCCCGACCCCGCGCTGACCCCTGATCCTTCACCGTCAGCGCGCGTCACCAACACACACAGCCAATCACTACGCGCTGGCACACGATCCCTACCCCAGCGCGTATCACCACTACATAAGGCCCCTGGCCTGGGAATGAAGTTCAAGTCAACCTGGCTCACAGCGCGGTGTACTAACCACTGCACCAGGGATTTCTTTAGATCTGCTTTTTGTATTTAATTTGTTGTCCCCCCCCCCCCCCCCGCCAGCACCTCCTATTATCACGGTTGTCTACGTACGGTGCGAAAGAAGTTCAACATTCATACCAAGGCACCTCCCTACAAGCAGTGATTGTGAAGTGTTAGTTAAGGATTACAACCGAAACTCCCTTCGGCCATTGCCTTTGTAAATCAGCAGGCTTGCCATTGCTGGTGGCTTAAGTCTGCACCAAAGTATGGCAAAGGCAGTGGTGGCTCTGGCCCATTGCCCCGGGCCGAAAGCAGCCATTACCTTTTCGGGGTAGGTGCTTTCAATCTGAGTTCTGGCGAGATGATAGAAGACATGGAGACAAGAGCCATCGACGTCGTGCGATTGAGAGAAGAGAGATGGAGGCAGTGGAGAATCTGGCGGGGGTGGGGATCAATAGTGAGGGTGGGGGGGGTGGGTGTTTGCCCCCCTTCTCCCCCCACCAACTCTCTTTGAGATTCAACAGATTGGTATGTTATTGATGTGTATCAATGTGGTGCACTATTTCAACTCTGGAAATTTCCAGACAGCCTCCACCGCACCTGCCCCTCACCCCCCTACCCTGGGAGGTTTGTAGACCCACCTCTGGATTCAGACAAAATGAAGATTTGCAATCAATTAGCTTTCATGTCGACGTCGGCCTGTTGCGTTCATTAGGTTTTGAATTTGAGCTGATATTTGATGCCGAGAGACGAGAACGATTTGAGGCGCCACCTATTTCTCGTTGCCTTACCCTGGCCTGCGCTCCATCAAACATCACGAGGCATTGATTTTTTTTGTTCAGAGCACATCCCACGTGATGAATCTGCAATCAGTTTTTGTGTGTGTGTTCCAAGGAGGAGATTGAATGAATACTCATGGAAAGGCAGCCAAATTAACATCGGGGCTGTTGGGGGGGAGAAGAAGAAGGCATTTGAAATTCTGAGTGCTTTTCAAGCCGTGCAAAAAATCCTCCGAGGCTTAAATGAAGACAGCTGTTGGAATAGCGTTTAAAGCCGTGTACGGCTCTGTCTTTTATGCATGACTGAATTGGAATACATTTTTCATCGTTGCTGTCACTTTGCTTAAACACTTGTCCGAGTACAACCGCAAGACATTCCACCGCTGCTGTAATTTCAGTACTGAAGATTCGTTTTATTTGGGTGGGTAATTTGAATGCCGTTTTTTCAATATATCGTGATCATCTCAAAACTGTTCAGCCTGACGAAATGCTGCGCGTGACGTAACGGTCGTCACGGCATTTGAACCAATCTCTGTGGCGCAGTGGTTCTTAATCGTAAAAAAAGAAATTACGTGAATAAATACACGGGGGTTTGATGAAACAAGGTAAAATGTAACTGACGTGCCCGTGCTTAATTTGTGTTTTCGATCATTTACCTTCTAAAAAAGAAATCTGGCCACGTCTCGCACCCCCAGAAAGGGAATCTCGCTCCCCCAGGAGGTTACGTGCACCCCCAGGTTAAGAAGAAGAAGAGCCACTGCTTTAACCCGACAAAATGTTGGGCATGATGTAACGATCGGCAAATTGGACTCGCAATCCAGAGATGGTCAGTTCCATCTCCCGGCGCGGCACCCCCCCCCCCCCCGCCGACTCTATGCACCCCAGGTATAGTGGGTAAAAGTGTGGGTCCTCCCATCGCTTCAAATACATCTCGCCAGCATGGAAGAGTAGGCCAAGTGCATTCTAGCGAGGCTCTCTAGATGCCCCCGCTAGTGCCAGGTTAATGCCCCATCCCTCGACACGAACGAAAGCCTCGCGTGCCATCGGGACACCGTTCAAAACCTTCACGGGCAGCAGCAAAATCAGCACCCAACTTGCTCTCCTGCGACAAAACAAGCCTCACCGTTTCGCAGGACGCGCGTGGTGGTGGTGGTGATGGTGGGGGCGGTGTCTGACGCCTGTCGTGGCTCGAGGGATCAGCCGCACGCGTTGCTTTGTTGGGGGGGGGGGGCACCGCAACCACGCGGGTGCCTGCGAAAGAATGCAATGTTCAGTAGCTCCGCGCAACTTGGCACCGGACAAGATGCTCAGCTGCGTGCGTTGCGTGCCCGTTTGCCGGAGAGGTGAAGTACATCCGTGTGGGGGTACGCGGGGCACACCGAGAACTGTCAATTCTCGCTGGGAGCATTACCTAACATCCTCCGTTTTGTTATCCACGCGCATGGGAATATCACCGCGCCATCCTCCGTTTTGTTATCCACGCGCATGGGAATATCACCGCGCTATCTGAAGTAGCAACTAATTGACACGTTTTCTTCACGCGACAAACCTTACTAATTGGCTGTGTCCGGCGGTGGTGGGTTAACGACACGTTTATATTTAGGCGATCAAACCCCCAAAATAACCCCCTTAATTATGAATATTTATCGCGGAAGCCTGCGTGTTAAACTAATCCTCCCCCGCTGAAGGACGGCGTGTGCTACGTCAATAACGCTCATGGGACGCGTTGCCGTGGCTGTTCGGATCTTAGAACCAACTGCTGTGAGAGGTCGCTTCCTGTCGTATGCTGCCCCCCCGCCCCCTCCATGCTGCGTGACAACGACTCCTCATGTGCTAAGCTTTGCACCACTGCTTCCCCCCCACCCACCCCCAAGTGTAACGTTACTTGAGATCATACTCTTTGGTTCTTTCGGTAAAGTCACGTAGTTGAGATCAGTTGTTATTTTGGGGAAACTCCATTTCTCGTAATGCATCTAGTTGCAGCACACGAGTTCATTTCCACCATGGCACCGTGTGCAAAGCCTGGCTTGTTTTAAATGCCATCAAAGGCAAGCACGTTCTTTAATCGCGAATTCTGTCGCTCGGGACAAGGGATATGAAAACCCCCCAATGAGAATGCTGGCAGAGGCACAGACGTTACCCAGTGTGAGGACACAAGAAAGGGACTTCAATCGGGACTGACGGATGAGGCGCCTGCCCACCTGAGCCCTCTTTACCGCCAACTCACACACTCAGCAGGAAACCATGGTTTGTTTTCTCTCTCATCCACATTCCCCCACCCACCCACCCCAATGGGCAATAATTCCCACAGAACACTTTGTCCAAGAGTATCCGATCATTATCGCCAAGGTCACCTGCCGAGTGTATTTAATATTGCTTTGGTTCGTTTAGGGTTCTCAAGTGGAGCGAGTTGTATGCATCTGTGCTGAACTTCTTTCGCGCCGTACGTAGCCAACCGTGCTAATCGGAGGTGTGCGGGGGAAGGACAACAAACCAAACAAAAAAATAAGTTGTGAAGAAATTCGTTTTCAATCTAGATTTAAAAGTGCATAGCTCCAGTGGCTTTCTAATATCAGAAGAGCATTCCGGACGGCGCCTGGAGCGCATCTGAAAGCTCGCGACGCAGTGCCCGTCTTTGTTCAATGGTAAGCCGAAAGCCGCTGCGAGGATGACCGGAATTCACGTGATTGTTTATGCACCTTGACGGGAACAGCAAGGTGTCGTGGTTCATTTGTGGCAAGCACTTTGCGTGTAATTAGTGCGACCGTACAATTTATTCGTTCGGCAACTGGGAGCCAATGCAGCTCGGAGAGCACTGGACGGACGCCGGCGGATCTCCCAGTACCCATCTCGACGCATGTGGTCTCTTCTCTGTAACCAATGACTGCATTGAAACAAAGCATCAGATTACGTTTTAGTCCTGCACTTCGACTATAATCCAGCTCGGATAATTAAATATCGCTTTGACGATCATGCGAAGAACGTACTCTCATGTGCAGAGTGGGGTGCGAAAGTGCTGTCCCCTACTATGTGGAACAGAGCTCACTTGAAGGGATCTCAGATGTAGCTCTGTCATGTCTTCTTCCGTGGGCCCTACTCTAACACAGGGTGTTGTACTGCTCTGTGAGAGATCTGAGCGGTCACTTCATCTGACGACGTGACACTGATAACAGAATATGGATGCAACTTGGGGTAAACGATAAAAAAATTTAAGTGAAAAATATGCTGAGAAAAAACGGATAAAGTGTGTGAGTGGGCAAATTTCCAATCAACTCAAATGCTTCTGATGGCCACTGAGAGCTGCAAGTGCATGCCGGATGAGGTGAGGTTTTTTTTGTTATTTTTCTGGCAAAATGCCAAGCAGTGCCTCATGGAAACATGACCCACAGTAACTCCTAACATCTTCATTTCAAGATAATTGAGTGTTTGTTAACATCGTGATTGAGTGGCAGCCAAGAAATGGAATGCATCTGAGTGTAGGTCCACTGAGGAGTTGCAACAATTAATTCAGTTCGTGGGTGGATTGCATATCGTGGGATCACTGGAGATGGCGGAGGCTTTAAGAGCCCTTCATCCGGCAGTGGAATGAACATGGCTGATGGCAATGATAACGCAGTTGTTGAAATCGTGAGACGAAAAAAGCAGGTATCCATCAGTGGCAATGCGCTACTGCGTGTGCTTGTGTGAAGACGACGAGATGCGTGCTAAAGGATGCATCCGATTTGATGGGTGTATCCAACACCAGCAGACGTTTCCTTACATCTCCTCCCATCGTTCCTTGTGTCACGCTTCCTCATGGAACGTCATGCTAATTGTTACAACACATTTCTAGTCTATTGTTATAACACATTTATATTCTATTGTTATAACACATTTATATTCTATTGTTATAACACATTTATATTCTATTGTTATAACACATTTATATTCTATTGCTGCGGGGCACTTGGGGGGGGGGGGGGTTGCCCAACAGAAATCCGATATTGAGATGTAATCACGTGTTCTTGTTTGTTCACCGTTTACTTCTGGGTGCTGTCCGGTTGCTTAGTGACATGTGTGAGGTCACGTGACGTAACTGAAGAGCACGTGCCCTTCCCCCATCTATCTCCCCCCCACCCCCTCTGACCCCCCCACCCAACCCCACAGCCAACAGTTAATCCCCTGGCCAAACTCACACTTGCCCCCCCCAATACCAACTTGGACGGTGGAAAGCAGTGGTGGTGCTGGCCCAATTGGGGGGAGGGGGGGCTGAAGCAGAAATTATGTTGGGCCCCCCTCCCTCCCCTATAAACTCCGAGTGAGATGACAGAGGAAGATATCGAGATAGAGATGTAGGGGGGCGAGAGAGGAGAGCTGCAGACGAGATAGAGACGAGCGATACATTTTATTTTTATCTTGTGAATGCCAAATGTATGTTTTTATATATTAGGATATGAATTCTCGCCGATATTTGGTGCATCCCCATTTTATTTTTTACGAATCCAAGTCTCTTTAAGCTACTTGTGGAACCGCGAAGCATTTGCTGAGTTTGCTTATGCTTTGCACCACCACCGATGGATGGATTTGTCTACTGTGATGTAAGGGGTGTGTTGGCAGGGTGGGTCCAGATTCGGACAAGTGTGGCCGGTAAATTGGCGGCCTGATTGATGTTAAACTCTGCGATAGATAAGCAGCAGGTACCTTTTACACCCGGTGATTGATCCGGGTGCAACCCTTCACCCTTCACTTACATCCCAATCAAGCTTTCCGCTATTCTGGGTGCACAGTCGTTTGTTTTCATTTCCCCACCCCACCGCCCCCCTCCCAAAAAAAAGGTAACGTAAATAGATGGCCAGGTATATTAGGCGGTGGCTGCGACTTGTCAGAACACTAGGCTCACAATATTGGGACCGTCTTTCAAATCCACGCTTCGGGCATTCGTAATGGAAACAGAATTTCTTCGAGAATGTAGCGAGGTCGTGGTCTCAGCCCAGCTGCCAATGTCTGCCAATGCACACACACCTGCGATATTACATACTGTGATGTGATGAACAGCCCTTTGTCAATCCACGGCTGAAGGAGGCTCTCGGCGCTGCGATGTCAGTCGTAAGGGTTGCGTGGCCAACATTGACCATGTTGATCAATGAGGGATTGGTAAGAAAAAACATTTACTCGTGGTATTTACTTGCCATATTCCATATTTATTCGGCATACTTCCCCCCCCCCCCCCAGTACCTCCGAATCTTTCCCGGCACCTCCGATAAGCACGGTGGGCTACACGCGGTGCAAAAGAAGTTAAATGTACGGTACATAGTACATCTCTCACGACCAACGTTTCCACCGTGGTTGTTTCCTCGACGATCTGTACGATCCGAACATGAGCGTAACGTGACGCCCCGGCACGCCGATGGCGCGGGAAGGAAGTGTGTGCGTTCCATACGAGTGCGTGCTCAAATTAAATATACATTAAATAAGACGTGCTGTTTACAGGGTGCTTCTGCAACCCTGTGGTAGGTGAAGTCTTTACTTACAGGTAATTATAAACCAATTAACCGCACGTATAACATTTCACTCTGATATGAATGTATGTTATTGGCATGACGCCGAGTAAATTTTTCTCGCTTCATTTTTCCCACCCCACACATGCACTGTGTTGTAGCTTGTCAAAACGAGAGAATTAACACACAAAGCTGTTTTTTTTCTGGAGCAGAACACACAAGCCAGTGATCGCCGAAGTAGCTGGCCCATTCACATACTGTACATGTAAACCCCAATGGGTTCCAATCGGTGAAACCACCACTACTAAAACGCAAGAAACTGGGGCAGGAACTCAAGAAACAGAGGCACAGAAATATTGAACCGTCCCGCAGGCAATGCCGAGTCTACTTTTGGAGAAAAGTGGTGGGGGGGGGGGTGGAGGGAGGGGTTTCAATACAAAGATCCTATAACCCATTAACTCAGTGTTCTTAATTGCAAGGCCCGTGGGCCACTGGCCGCCCCTGGTGGTCTTTAGTGCGGCCCCCTGCCAATACACGACGAGTAAAAACGCCACGAGTGTGGCGGCCCTCACACTGATGATGTCTTATCGGCGAAAGTGGGCCCCCACCCACTCTGAAAATTAGCTTTACAGACTGTTAGAGCAAGTGTTATTAGTGAGTAGCCTTTAAGAGCAGCACTGGAAATGTGGGTTCAAGTCCAGGCAGCCGCTTGTGATGATAACCAGTCACTAAAGTGTAGCGAGTTGGCATTGGAGCAGCCTGTCCATCACCAATGAAAACTCAGAGGTCGCTTGAATCTATCTTCGAGATTGTGCAGTGGTATCCGCTTTTGTGGGCCGTTCGCTAACACAATGGGTATTTGTGCTGCTCTGCCAGATTTTCGAATTGATTTATGTCCTCGTGACACGAAGTTGAAAGTCAAATACAGATAAATTGGGAAAAAATAAATTTCAAAACGTTTTAAAGAACATTGGAGTGTGGTCTTTACCATGCACACCAGCCAACGTTGTGTCCCGGACGCTGATCACAATGCACTTAGTCCTCATTTAAGGTCGAGTTGACCTGCAGAAGGTCAAGGCCAACTGCAGATACCAATTGCCACTGGAGTGAATGGGCAGAAATCAAGACGCAGGTTAATGGGATCGTAGTCCAGTGCGCTAACCAACTACGTCACCGTCGAGGACCACGGTGTGAAGGATGCAGCCTATTTTTAAATCCTTTATATTAAGTTCGCTTGCTTGCTTAGGACCGTGCAAATCTTTCGGTCGTTTTTTATCCCACTTCCCGTGATCCAATCGAGCTGACATTTTGCACACAGACTCGTTGTGCGTGACAATGCATTTTCGTGAAAAAAAAATTCCGAAATTTTACACTGTTTAGGGAAAATTGTTTAAATAATTAATTACCAATTGTTAATGCTGCCAGACAATCATCTGACCCATATGTGGCAGCCATCTCAAGCCACAGGACGAGAGGACTCTAGCCGCCCCGATGCCACGCATATAAAGGATTTATAGTGAAAAACTTTGTTTTTACGGGTTTACTTGTTTCCAACCATAGTCTGGGTAAACATTTACATGAAGATATTACCGTGCTAAATTGTTTGATGATGTTAAATTCGGAGTCATTTTTAAATGTATCATTTGGGCTCTTAGTGAAACAAAAAAAGTGAAAGTGATTCCATGCTCCAAGGAGCAGAGGCAGTGCTCATCTCGTTTACAGCCCTCACTGAGCCAGTGGTGAAAATTCCACGTTCCTGTGGTAGGGTCGAGTCTCTCAGGAGCACAACTAATTGACTTCCCCACAAAGTGGTACTAATTTTATCAAGCCCAGAGGAATAATGGGCTTAAGTCAATCCCCAACCAGGATTTGGAACTCACAACCTTCCGATGGCGAGGGCTATTACGTTCACGAACAAAAACTAATCTGGTGACTGCTTCCTTGTAAAGAAGTGAGTGCAGGTTGACGTTAGCTGAACGTTTCTAATCGATGCGAGAGCCTTGTTGCTCATTCTCAGTAGTACTTGGTCACGATGCCCAGAAATATAACGTGACATTCAGAGAGGGCTTTCAGCCGGACCAGGGAAGGACTTGCAACACATTCAATCATCACATTTCACAGTTTATTGTACTATTTTTTTTGTTAGTGAACACGAATGAAACAATCTTAGTCCCTAACTTGTGAAGACAGGCATTTGTTCCCCATGATACACATTACATAAGCTAGTCTTAATTCCGTATTCATTAGATCTTTCTGTATTCTAAATTAATTAAAAGGATCACTTAATATGATTACAGGGGGAAAACACAAAATATATTAGCAACATTTTCACAGGTGCAACCGGATTATTGCAAATTCCAATGATATTCTGCGATAGATACATTCAAAATAATCGTCAGTTTAACACGAGTTAATGAGTTAATGATGACGTCACCCTGCTGCTGCTCTATATAAGAACGGGAGACACAGCAGAGCCTCACCATTCTGGCGAATTGCCCGATGATGCTGGATGCAATTACCAGCGAAACGTCGTACTCAAATTGTAAATGTTGTGGTTTCGCGCTTCAACACACCGGTGGGCTAAAGCAGTGAACTAATTTGTCTTTTGTCAACGTGACACTTTTTTTTACTGATTGGCCGTGTCGGGTGGTGGAGGGTTACGACAATTTATAAATAACGCGATCTAAACCCAAAAACGTTGATTATGAAAATCGTGTAAAATTGTATTTTATAGGCAGCCCTTTTTGTCTGAAGTGTTTGCAAAAGTCAACCATGAGTCCAAGGCTTCGTATGGCTCACAACAGCTCACGTTGTGGGCACAGAACATTAGCAAAAAAAAGAGAAAATGTATTTCTCATTGTTCAGATTTTTTTTCATAATGTCCTGTTGGTTTTCAAAGTGATGGCACTTTGAGTGGCAGATCTGTACCAGTAAGGTGCCACGTATGTACAAAGAAATACTTGGAACTTTTTTTTACTCTTAGCTGCTTCACTCAAATAATAAAACTAAAGTGCCACCTCTCCCATGATGTGTGTGTACGGGTTGTGCCGTGTGCCGTCTTCGATGCCTCACGTTTCAATCCACGTGCCGATACTGAAGCTCCCGTGCGATCAGTGAAACGTCGGACAAACGACACACGGGTACAACCCGAGAGCAGGTCATCGGGGAACACGACAACACAACTCCGGTAAGCCCACGTGGCAAGGTGCCGACCGTTCATTGCAACAACAACAAAACTTGCATTCTTGTAGCATGTAGAAAAGTTAAAAAGGATCTCCTGGGTTCATACTCTTAGGTTTTTTTGGTAAAGTGACGTAGGTAAAAATATATAAATAATAAAAGATAAATTATAAAAATTATAGAAGAAATAATAGAAATAAAATAATAAATCACGACGTTACTTGATCCAGCAATCGTGCTGTGACGGTTCCACCTGAAGACGGAAGTTTGTGTTGCCTCCGAAACATGTTGATTTATTATTTTATTTATATTATTTCTTCTATTATTTTTTATAATGTATCTTTTATTATTTATTTATACCTACGTCACTTTACCGAAAAAACCTAAGAGTATGAATCCTTGCAGTCACGAAAGCTTCAAATCTAGGATCTCCTGGGTGTCTTGGTTTCATCGGATTAGACTGTGCATTTAAACGGGGAGACACTTTGCTTTGACTGTAGGCTGTAAAACACAAAGCCACTTTTTTATCGGATTAAGTCAATAAAATAATGTGTTGTTATGGAAGACTAGGAAACTGGCTTTCGTGGCGCTTTTGAAGATCAAAAACATTCGCTCCATATTGACATCCTCCCTTGATCAATAACATTTCACGTCTAACCTGTCAGGTTGGCGACAGCAAAACGTTATCGGCAGTTCGATACAAAGGGCAGTGCAACTCACGATGACCGATTCGGTTGAACACTAAGCGAGGGGAATGACACAAAATGTAAGTGGCACCGATGATTGGTAACTATGATTGGTAATTCACAGATATTTCTTCATTGCAGGCTGTCGTACACCAGCTTGGCTGCAACAGCATCCTCCACTGCCAGCCCTGCACACACCAAAGTTATAGATTTGTAAAAGGTAAAGGAGCAGCTCACGCCACTGCTGGCGGAAGGATCTCCACGAAAGGAAGCTCGAGACCAGGGGTGCCAACCCCTGGGGAACGGACAGGTACCGGTCCGTGGCCTGTTAGGAACCGGGCCGCATAGCAGGAGGTGAGAGCGGTGAGTCCGCGCGTGGCATGCCCCTTCCATCCGCGCCTCTTTCCCGCACCACGCACTTGTTTTAGTCACAGTTTTGGTGAGCCCACAAGCCAACCCCTAGCCAAAATGAGTAAAAAACAAACGTCGCTGGAGAGCTTCTTTGAAAAGGGGGAAAGACCCAATGATGAACACCCCCCCTCAACACCCCGGTCCGTGAAAAAATTGTCTTCCACGAAACCGGTCCCTGGTGCCAAAAAGGTTGGGGACCGCTGCTCTAAAAGGTATTTGGCCTACCCGTCCATGCTGACCAGACGTCTTGGAAGAGGTTGGAGTACCCACACTTTACTCCACTATGATTGTCCTGCCCATCGACTGTGGTTGTGCCGATTAATACCACTGGGTGGGCACAGGTAGAAGGATTTAACGGACATGCCCCCCCCCTCCCAACCCGTTGTTTAAACTGCCACGCTGGAAGATGAAATTGAACTTATGACCTCTGGATTGCTGTGCAGTGTGCTAGCCATTAAACCACGGCAGCTCTCTTACAGATTTCATAGAACAACAAAATACGGTGAACTCACGGGGAGTGCATAACACTGGTCAACACACGTTTTCTGGAATAAGGTATTCCAACGGTTTTAAGGTAATTTTGGGGTGCTGATTACAACTCTGGCATCAGTTTTTGTCTATCACATTAGGTTTTTGAGATATCAAATATTGCATTTTCAATCAAAACTGCAGAAGAAAAATATGGATATCTACATAAAATGATATTATAAACACACTATCCTAAAAATACAGCACCATATTTTAACACTAAAGCAGTCACTGACTCGCAACAACTTGCAATAATAAGTGACAGAGTTAATTTCGGGTAAAATCAATGAAAATGGGGTATGCCGATAGCATAAAAATGAGATGTGATAGAGCAAATCTGAGATCAGATTTGGAATCAGTACCCTGAAATTAGTCTAAAACAACTACAAAAGTCCAGGCCAGAAAAAAAATTGTTGTTGACAAGTGTAATTCATGGGCATAGGCCAGAGAGAATGGAAGGTGGACCCAGTAGACATTCCAACGTTAGTCCAACGTCGGCACGTGGTTGGAACCATTGGACAAAAGTTGGAGATTACATGTAGGCGAGGTATAAACAGTGGATGGCTTAAAAACTATTTAGGGATGTACTGCCTCTTGCAAGTGCACTGGTGGAAGGCCTCCTCACCTGTGATGTCAGTTTGTTTGCACATACTCCACCACGAATGTCACTGTGCGTCTGTGAAGGAGGACCCAGGACTGGTAGTATATCACTCGCCACCGATGTTTATCGTCACCGGGATTTCGACTTGGTCTGTTTGTTTGGGAGGCCCTCACTTTCGCCTTTAGAATGGCGCCACGCGTTATTTACAACGCGGTGATACAAATTACGTTAATGGTGCGAATGGACGTGGGGGGTTTTACAGATTGAGCAACGCGACGAGACTGGCAGAGGAGAGAGAACGACAGCACTCAATGCCATCGTTTTGACATCGGAGGTACACTGAGGGCCTCTAGTGGAGTGCATAGCTTCCAGCAGTAGCAACAGGAGCAGCAACAGCAACGCTTTGTACCGTTTCTGTGTTGCGACTTGACCACTCGCACACAAATCCGTGTCCTAGTGCTCAACCCTAGACTGCATTAGGGCGCATCTGTATTGCCAAGCCCCGAGCTTAGTGTTGGGAATTCCAAATTCTAATAACAGGGTCCAGTCTTAACATTGGACAACTTCTGTTTCTAGTTGTTAAACAAAGTTAAGGTTATGTTGAGCCAATATGCCACCGATTGCCACCCCACACACCATCGCTGACTGCACAGTCAACAACCCAACCACCAAGGTCTGTTCTCACAGTCTCCCACCGTCTGGCTGCAGGTCTTCCCCACGTTTAGTGATCTCTGAGTGCCACTCCAAATGCCTGTCTCTGCAGTCGGGCCCTCTTCCATCCTGCACATATACGTCGGCCATCGCAACCTCCTAATTACACGTACACCGTATTCTTGTCACCTGTTCTAACATACTGCTATACACTT
Source organism: Lampetra planeri (assembly GCF_965212315.1). Classification (NCBI taxonomy): domain Eukaryota; kingdom Metazoa; phylum Chordata; class Hyperoartia; order Petromyzontiformes; family Petromyzontidae; genus Lampetra; species Lampetra planeri. The sequence goes on from NC_136141.1 coordinate 6,684,079, forward strand.
GCACGTGACAAGCCACTTCGCTGAGCTATCAATTGTGGCCAGGCTGCTTCTGAAAAAGATATAGCTCAGTGGGCCTTATCTGCTAAAAACAATAAAGTTGAATAGTTTATATTATCAACTTTTACGTTACCATATCCTCCTATGAAACCTGTAACAAGAAGCATCTAAATACAAAGGTAAAGTCATACATGTCAACCCCTTATCAGTACCCTACCTTATTACAGACCAATTCAAATGGTATTGGTCACCCCGTGCCCTTATAATTCTCAATGTTCATCCTACAAAGTCCCATCACAAGGGAGAAACACAAACAAATAGACCAATAAAAATGTGCCCGTAATGAAACGGCTATATACCGTATGGACCTGAAAACTCCATTTCCATGTACAAGAATACGGATAAACTGTATGGGTTGACAGGTATGTAAAGTATCATGCCATAATGTAGCTTTACTTCCATGAAAAACATTTTAATGTCCAGTTCTCTGACTCCACGATGCTTTGTTACTTTACCAAATGCTTTACAAATTACAGAAATAAAACTGAAAGCGTTTAAGTAAATATGGGAGAGTCCCTGACTTATGAACGGATTCCGTTCCTGAAACCCACTCGTAAGTCGAACGGTTTGTAAGTCGGAACAATAATGTGTTACTGTTCAACAAAAACGGGAAGCATTGTTAAACTCATGAAAAATATATATTGTACATTTGCATATAATAATGAGATAAATACTGTATCGTAAATAAAGCATTAAAATAAAGTAACGTGAAAAGAAAACAAATCTGTTTCATTTTCACTTACCTTGAGTCCTGATGCTGGTCTGAATGGGTGTAATGAGTCCTCACAATTGCTCACACACACACATGGGGGGACAAAGATCTCCCGTACAGCTTTAAGAGACTGCTTGGGCAAGTGCTGTTAGCAAGCACTAATGAAGGTCGACACGGCACACGAGGGGGAGGGTGGCCAGCACCATGCCTGGTTGCCTTTGTCTCCTGAGTGGCGATGTTCACACATCACACCAGGTACTCATTTCAGGTTGAGTCGACCTAGGGGAGGCCCAGGACCGGTTCAGATAATCGTCACTGCTGTTGGCCGTGAGCAGGAATCAAACTCGGGTCCACGGGTTCGTAGCGCATCGCACAAACCACTGCTCCACCGCTCCCCCCGCACAGACACACACTTTCAGACACACGTATGTCCACGCGCAAACACACACCCAAATACTCACTCCCAGCGAGATGCTGGGACACAGTATATCTCGCAGAGGACCGCGAGATATACTGAACAAAATAGTTCCGCGGTTCGGTTTGCAAGTGCGAGTTCGCGTTCACCAGAGGTGTGGACTCGAGTCAGACTCGAGTCATGAATTTGATGACTTGCGACTCGACTTGGACTTGCATAACAATGACTTTGTCCCACCTATGAGATGTGGACTCGAGTCATGTGACTTGGACTCGAGTCAGACTCGAGTCATGAATTTGATGACTTGCGACTCGACTTGGACTTGCATAACAATGACTTTGTCCCACCTCTGGCGTTCACACATCCGATGGTTAAAAAATGAACATCTATGGAAGCTCGTTCGTAAGTGTGGATGTTCGTAAGTCTGGCGTTTGTAAGTCGGGGACTGCCTGTAAACAGACGATCAAACGTAAAAAAAGTGATACTCGTTTTAATTGACCTCAGAGGGACAGTGCGCTGAATTGACTGCTAAGCGGAATTTTGAATTCACAAATTTGCAATTGCTGGTTAAGTTGCCTTTGCAATATGGAACATTACATAACCTACACTTGAAGCTCAGCATGAAACAAAAATCCTATACATCTCCTTAGCCACTTCAAAATCCTACCGCTAACATATGGCCCATTACCCTAAACGTTACAAGGTAATGTGATTGCCACTGATAATGGGGATGAAAGTAATTTCGGCCACTGCCAACACAAGTCCTTGAAATGTAATTAGAAATTATACAAAATGCTCGAAATTCAAGCGCTCACATTTAAAATAGGACGTGCTTATTACACATCGGATTAACATAACCGTGATCAAAGAACATTTAATGTACGCCTAGACCAGCAACATAAATTGTGCTGAACTCTCATTAATGCGAAATAAGGGGTTGGCGTATATTATGGCAGTGCATAATGTCCTGATGTTCTATCATGTACACGCGTCCATTCATTCGGTTATTCGTTACCACCCCTCCATTATACCAGGGCCTCGTTGGAAAACTCAATGAACCATTAAAACCTCAATATGACCTGAGATGAAACACTGTCAGAGACAAACACACTCAGCGATTAGCAAACACTTGATGTGAAGGCCACATTTTTGTCGGTGCCTGTATATGTTTCGATACAGTAATTAATTTACACCTTTGCCAATCCACTGCTGAATGAAGGCCTCCTCAAAGCCAAGTCGTTCATGGGGGTTGCTTGATCGTACTTCACCACTCAACGAGCATTAGCAGTGACCAGGAATCGAAAGTGGGTTGCCGGGTTCACAGCGCAATGCGCTGACCATAAAACGTATAAAGCTGAAACCCCAATCACGTGAACCGTTGTTGAAGACGATTATTGCACCATCAGATGGTGGCGTCTAATGGGTTCGGAAATGAGACCCACGCAGTGGAGGAATCTGGTGCGATATGACATATTTGTGATATGCTCTACTGGATTATATGATCCATTATCTGGCCGCGTCAATGCTGGAGCAGAGTGGACGACCTTTAACTGAAAACGTACGTGTTCATATCCAGGTAAGGGTTTTACTGAGCTCATTATTTATCATACAATGACGATTAACACTTTGTGGGAAGTCGACAGTGGATGTTATGTGTAGATAAGGGCTCCTGCAAGAGGAACACTAAATTTGTACCACTGACTTTGGTCTGCCAAAGAATATTAGTATGTTCCAGTGGGCTTTTGAAGCAGGGAGACTTGACTTTTTTTAAATTTGACTTTTTGTGTATGTGTCTTTACACACTCCCTGCTTCTGTCAAATTGGACACACAGTTCAGGTTTCAAACGGAGGAATGTCCGAACAAAACCCACATGTGTACAGTTAAATTCACGTGGGATTTTTCAAATGATTGCCATCAACCACCTCCATCGTGGCACACCGCGTTGTTAATTACTGAGATAACTACTTTCCAATATGTATGTGGAGACAGAACAGAGTTGTCGCTTACGTTTAATTTGATTGCTCTGGCCAACAATGTTCAATAACCCAGAAGCATTTGTTTAACAAGAATGACTGCCGATGAGACCAGGTATATCCGTTTGCTTTGCTTATTGGAGACAGAAAATGGCGTTTTGCTTTGACATACTTTCCTTGAGTCGGTTTTTCAAACATCACTAGAATTTGCCATCACGCCTGATGCTAAAATGCAGCGTTAAAGGTGGGTTCGAGAAGTGCTCCACAAACGGCAAGATGAGGAGTAATGGGTGTGTGCGGATTTCAGTTAAGAGTGGGCCCTGGGAAATCCTTGCCTTGTGACCTCTTAACGACCACCACCTGAGCAAGGGCATTGAACTCACCTTGTGATTTAAACACCGTGGTCTTCTCTCGATGAGCGGGTTTGGAGCCATTAATCACTTCTCCCAGCTCGGCAAAAATGTTGGCCTGCACCGACGCAATATGGCAAGGGCGTTTCACAGTGTTCAGCCGAAAATATTTAATAAACCCGTTACCCTTACTCGGTAAAATAAAGTCACGTAACTACATTACCAAAGTGATACAACTCAGTGTTGATATGTGAAATCCATCCTATGGGGGAATTGTTACGTAAAAAAGGACAGCCCTTTATCAATACACTGCAGGAGAAAGGCCTCTCTACATGCCGTGTCAGTCACGAAGTTTGTTTTGCCCATATTTCACCATATTGGTCAGTATGGGGTGGTCATGACTGGGCCAGCTAGTTCATATATCATGAATCGATTGAATCGGAATCTTAGTTTACTCTAGAGGAATCCGATGAACTATAAAGCTCTTTTTCACAGGTGTGCAGTTGGGTGGGTCAGCAAGAGTGCAACATAGAGAGAAGTTAAGCAAGTCACTAAATCATTGAAGAAAAATAAAGTATATGTGTACAGATTTCATAAGTATGTAAACTCCTGTAGATTTTTCAACACGAAATACAAGCTTGGGCAAGGGAGAAAAACAACAACAAAAGTGGTCCCAAACCATACCAAGACAACACACAGTCCCTCAATTAGATTGCACATTAAATTTAAACTTTCGATGCATGGTCAAGGACCAAAGTTACAAATCACATTTGCAAATGTGATTAAACCCAACACTAATCACACGCTTCAGGATATATTTTGAAGGGAGATTTACGGCGTTCAGGGAAGAAACAAGGTTGTTTCCAAAATGTCGGTGCTCGTTCATCGCTGGAATAGGCGAGTGATGAGTTGACGACTGACCGCTGCTGGTGAGTGAGTGGAGCGATCACCAATCACTCCAGTGTGGGGAACGCTAGTGTTGCGGTTAGCGCTATGCTACGAACCCAGCGACACAAGTTCGATTCCTGCTCACGACCAACACCAGTTATGATAATCTGAATGGGTCCTGGGCCTCCCATAGGCCGACTCAGCCTAAAATCAATATCTGGTGCTGTTGGTGAACAAAGGCAGCCAGGTGTGGCACTGGCCACCCACCCCCTCGTGTGCCATGCCACCCTTCATAGGTGCTCGCTAACGGCATTTGTCCCAACAGTCTGATAAGGCTATATGGGCCGGGGTGGAGGGGGGATCTTTGGCTTTAAAGGTGACCGCTGAGAGCCGTATACCCTGCTGAGAATGATGTCGCCAGACTCCCGGCTCCCTGCCTCTCGGCAGTCGACGTAAATCACGGCGCTCTTCATCAGGTCGTCGTCCACCTCCCGCGAAGTCGGTCCGTTCGCTCCCACCACTGGGATAAAGAGGAAATAAATCGTTCAATGCGGCGTCTTAAACTCTACCGAGATTGTCTCTCTCGCAAAGCACCGCTGAGCACGATCCTCTATCAGATGTGATCTATCCGCCTCCTCAAGCCATCACAATCCCCTTATGGTCACGTGACGCAACAACACATCTGGCTCCGATTCACAAGCTGAACTCATCGTTCCAGTTCCTGAGTGGAAACTTCTACATAGTTCTACAAATATTGGACATTTCATATTTGATTGATACAGTGTAACACACCGGTACAGAATTCCCTTCTCAGCGAGAGTTGTGTCAAAGCATGTTTGGATGTTGGAGCACTGCGGCAGAGCGCTTGACTCACAGGCAGTTGCAAAATTAAATCCTCTTTGCAAGTAGGCTCAGCTCATCACTTCTCTGGGTCACTAAAGTGAGTACCACTTTGTGTAATCTCCTTCACTGGTTTAAGGCCACAAATGGTGATGAGCTCGATGCTATGTGTGCTTAAAAATGTCAACTTTGGATAATTATATGGATAATAGTAATTTATCTTATTCGGGAATACTTTGACTTAAGTCTCCAGACACTTTTCAGAAGTTTAGGTGCTCAACTTTATATCACAAGGTACAAACTCATCCACGAATAACAATTTCCCACTGGTTAGTTCCTTGCCAAGCCGAGCCAGAACCAAAAGTATGGCTAGGGGCAGGGTTAACAATAATTTCCATCATACGTTGCGTGCACAAGTTCGAAACATTTAACACCCAACGGCCACTTTGTCATTGCGCGCGGCTTCAGCTGGCATGATTCTTTTTCCTTCTTGCGGTGGAAAAAATAACCTGGGCCATGCCGGGGCTGGCTCAGCACGGCCTTTAACCACGGCTCGGTCGTGCAGTGGAAAAGCGGTACTAAGGGGAACGAGAGACGGGCCGACCCCCCGGTCGCACGCCTCCTCCTTCACCCAGAGCCGGACCTAGACCTTTGGGGGCCCTAAGCAAAATTTGGTTGGAGGCCCCTTTGACCGTTTTAAGTAAGGCCTAAAGAAAAGCAATGACTACCTTATAACTATACTGTACATATTATATCTACTATGTTATTTTTAAAAATTTTAGTCTATTAAATTATGTTTTAATTTTTCACCCACTAGCTAGCAGTGACTCTAGGGGGCCCTCTGCTGGCCACGGGGCCCTTTGCAATTGCAAGGCTCGCTTAGTGGCTTGGCCTTGCTCTGCCTTCACCATTGACGAGTGCTCCGGGCTTGACCCAGGCCCCGCGGAGAACGGGGTCCGTCGCCATGGTGACCGTGACGATGACGTCGGCGCCTCGTGCCGCCTCCTCGGCGGAGCGACGCGGTGTCACGGCGCCACCGACAGCGCCGGCGAAGCGCTCCGCACTCTCCAACGTGCGGCTCCACACGCGCACCTGCGGCAGTGGGCAACCGGGCAGAGGAGGCAGCCCACCACTCCCACAGAATCAACGACCACATCGTAGGCCGTCCATAAATGACGTCACGCGATTTTGGACGATTTTTGACCCCCCCCCCCCATCGTCACGCGGCGTCACGAAAAGTCAGACCCCCCCCCCTCAAATATGACGTCACAAAGCTCTGCCCCCCTCCCCCAAAAAAAAAAACATGCTTCAAATCGCTTTAAACTATTGTCATTGTAGTGCGTATTTAATGTGCCGCTACACTCTGATGTTGTAGGAGAAAACATTTATTAAAAAGTCTAATTAAGTAGAACGTGTTGTCTATATGTATTTAAAGTTGCGCATTTTTATGTGACGTCACATTTCTCCAACCCCCCCCCCACTCGTCACACATCGTCACAAATGTCTGACCCCCCCCAGGTGCGTGACGTCATTTATGGACGGCACCTAAGCTCGGTTTGAGATACGATTTCTCGCAGCTCCAACTAAGAGTAGGATGCTTTTTGGAAGAAAAAACAATACTGCTTTTATCGCCTTTTTGTGGAACATCACGTAGGTCCTCCGTTAAGATTTAGTGCATGAGCCCGTAGCAGATGCTTCGCTTGTTGGTTACTCCGTGAGGTGGCGCAAACTTCAGTCGTTCCAATGTATTAACGTGGCCGACAAAAGTTAATTATGTGAAAACTACAGGGGCCGTCCATAAATGACGTCACGCACCTGGGGGGGGGGGGGTCAGACATTTGTGACGATGTGTGACGAGGGGGGTGGGGGGGTTTGAGAAATGTGACGTTACATCAAAATGCGCAACTTTAAATAAATATAGACAACACGTTCTACTTAATTAAATAGACTTTTAAATAAATGTTTTCTCCTACAACATCAGAGTGCAGCGACACATTAAATACGCACTACAATGACAATAGTTTAAAGCGATTTGAAACATTTTTGATTTATTTTTTGGGAGGGGGAGGGGCAGAGCTTTGTGACGTCATATTTGAGGGGGGGTCTGACTTTTTGTGACGCCGTGTAACGAGGGGGGGGGTCAAAAATCGTCCAGAATCGCGTGACGTCATTTATGGACGGCCCCACAGTGATCAGCCGTAAAAATAAATAAGCTAGGTTTTTCTACCTCAAGTGGTACCGATGTCTGCTCTGGCCCATTGACTATCTTGGCAGCTGACCCCACATCCTGCCTCCTGAAGGCGCGTAGCCATGCCCATCATGGCTACGCATGTGGAAACAGAGGACATTATTTTTAAATCCTTTATATTAAGTTCACTTGTTTGCTTGCTTGCACGCTTACGACCGTGCAAATCTTTCGGTCGTTTTTTAACCCACTTCCCGTGATCCAATCGAGCTGACATTTTGCACACAGACTCGTTGTGCGTGACAATTTATTTTCGTGAAAAATTTTTTCCATAACTTTACACTTTTTAAGAAAATTATTTTTTATATTTAATTACCAATTGCTCAATGGTGGCAGGCAATCATTTGACCCATAGGTGGCAGCCATCTCAAGCCAGAGGACGAGAGGACTCTAGCCGCCACGCATATTAAGGATTTATAGTGAAAAACTTTGTTTTTACGGGTTAATTTTTTCTCCAACTATTTTCGTGCATTCTCATTATGTGGTCGAGCAATGGAACTGATAACTGGTAGAGTGATCGATTGCTTAATTGAAAAAATCATCTCTGCTTTTTATTTAAAATTGCCCTGTAGCTACCCCAAATTGCTGGGCAAAGGTCTTCCCAATCGTTTCCCACACTCACTGCTGCCGACCTCCTCCTCAACAAGCAGCAGCTCCTTTGTGCACGTTGCTAGAATCTCGTCTCGCCAGCTCTTGTTCTGGCATCCTCTGTTCCTTTTCCCATCGAGTGGTGTCCAGTCTCTTGTCGGTGTTGCCCATCAGTCATTCGTTAAGTACTTCCACACGGCCTGCCCATTTACATTTTAACAATTTTTGCCCCGATAATTAACGCCTGTCACTTGTGTAATTCCTCTCACTGTATGAATTATGATTCTGCCTTGTCTTGTTACGTTCAACAGAGGCTTTATTCCATGGCTCTTTGACCCACTGCACTTGTAGTTTTTTTTTCACGAGTTGATACAAATATCACGGCACATTGTAAATGTAATGTAGACTTTATTTGACCAGAAAATGGCGTGTGTTCATAATGAATACTTCCCTAAATAAATATCGACTAGCTCATATCCCCTTGTCCACGGGGGTTTATGATTACTCATAGAGCGAGCATCTCCTGTCAGCCAAATAGGGAGACAATATTCCGAGAAAGGGGATGTGAGGGGCCAACAGTTATTTTTTTTTTATTCACGAGTCATCGGTAATTGGAGGTGGATTATTTTTTAAAAGTATCCCTCCTAATGCCGTGCATATACTTGCAACGTGCTGCATTCGCAGTGACACGGTCATTGCGAACTGAAGAGAGACAATGCCAGTCATTCTTGAATCCATTCACTCTCCATTCCACCGTTTTGAACACACTTGACAGTCATCATCGTTTCGATGCGACAGATGATGGTGATGATGAGACTTGGTGGCATTACTCACGAGAGTCTGTCATTGTACGATAACCAAGCTCCCCATGCGAGCAGTACAGTCCCTTCCCTTCACGCTTGCCAGCGTTAAGACGTCCCTTTGCTGAGTGAGCGGCGATCTCTATTCTAACAGCCACGCGGCTAATAACCGGCAAGTGAGCGATGAATTAAAAAGTAACACGGGGAAGCCGAAGCGATTAGCTGAGGGGCAGCGGTTCAACTGCAGGGGACAATGCTGCTGTCAAATCCCCAAGGTCCAATCGTAACGTATTATCGCACATCTCGCAATCATCAGCAAACAAGGCTTAATCAAGGTCTCTTAGGGCAGTTGATGTATATTGTAATTGGGAAAGTCCAAAAGGCCAATGGGTTTCCAGCAATGTTCCTCCTTCAAATTAATCTTGGCTAGGCCACCTTATAAACCAAATACAAACACGTGTTAGGCACGGCATTGCCATGTCACCACGGAATTACACTGCGGAGCTCTGCAAGTTCTTGCTCATGCCACTACGGGTGAAAGGGCCTCCACTACAGGAAGCTCAAGAGAGTAGTTAGGCCTACTCCACCACGCTGGCCATATTTCTTAACTTTTTTGGAAGAGGTGGTGCCTACCAACCATTTACACCGACCACACGTGACCTGCCGATTGAATAACTGCAGGCGGATGGGGGGAAAAACTTAAGAAACTTGCGCCATTGTTTCATCTGCCGCCCTGGGAGCAGGTTTCAGTTCAGACACCTCAACTCTGTTTATCGCTGTAAACGTTGCTTCTCACATTTCCAGTGGAGATGACAGAGTGAGCTGTGCGAGAAAAACCATCGTGCAGAGGAAGCGACAGCCACATTCAAATTAAACATGCAATTCCAAGCGCGTCGGATGGGTTCTCCACTGTGTGTCATCACAGGCACTATAATCAGAGTTGCCGGAGTGATGGTGCAATGGTCAGCATATTGCGCTACGAAGCCAGCAACCTGAGTTCCTCTGCGGGTTGAACTAAAGTTGATGAAGAGGGGAGGAGGCCTGGGACTGGTTCAGATATCACTCGCTACTATTGATAGCTGTGGCCAAGAATTGGACCTCACCTCACTGGGTTTGTAGTGTAGTAAGCTAACCATTACCCTACCGCTCCACCCGAATATAGTGAATGACATAGTTGAGTGATGATGGTGATGACGACGAGGATGATGGTGATGATGAATCATACAGCATTGTCATCGGTGCAATGACAGCAGCGGAGGACGAGTGGCTTGTGCTCTGCTGTAGAGTTCAACCGAGTTGCTACAATGCTTGACGAAAATGAAAAATGTAAAATTATAGACAAACCTCATCGAAGTGAAACATCTGCATGAGGACTTGGTAGTGGCTGTGAGCCTGAGCCCCAGCCCCCAAGATGCACAAGATTCGGGATTCAGGAGGCGACAGATACTGCAGGACACATGCGGGTTAACAATCAATTAAAAACTAAAAAACTTTTTTTTTACCAGGTAAGGCCCACTGAGCTATGTAGCTCTTTTTCAGAAGCGAACTGGCCACAAATGATAGCTCAACGAAGTGGCTTAGAGGCCGTCCGTAAATGACGTCACGCGATTTTGAACGATTTTTGACCCCCACCTCGTCACACGGCGTCACAAAAAGTCAGACCCCCCTCAAATATGACGTCACAAAGCTCTGCCCCCCCCTAAAAATAAAACATGCTTCAAATCGCTTTAAACTATTGTTAATGTAGTGCGTATTTAATGTGGTGCTTCACTCTGATGTTGTAAGAGAAAACATTTATAAAAAATCTATTTAATTAAGTAGAACGTGTTGTCTATATTTATTTAAAGTTGCGCATTTTGATGTGACGTCACATTTCTCAACCGCCCCCCCCCTCGTCACACATCGTCACAAATGTCTGACACCCCCCCCCTCCCTAGGTGCGTGACGTCATTTATGGACGGTCCCTTATCATGTGGAAATTTATCGCAGCCAAGTACTCTAAACGCGGGTTTACAAATGTGGAGGGGAAAACCGGATAAAGATCCACGCGACCACAGGGAGAACACGCAAACTCAAAATATACAGCAGGCGTCAGGGTCGGGATAGCATCCACGACCTCCTGTATACCAGGCGAGGTAGTTAAGATCTCACCACCTTGGCGCCCAATACACATATACATGAATATAAACGTTAGTTATTGTATAATTCAGGAACACTTTAGGCTCAGGTGATTATTGATAATCCAATTATGTAACTTCATGTATACATATAAAACAGGTTTTAATTCTAGATTTGAAGCTTTCGTGACTGCAAGGATTCATATTCTTAGGTTTTTTCGGTAAAGTTACGTAGGTAAAACATCAAAATTAATAAAAATAAAATAAAATAAAAATCACGACGTTTCGGAGGCAACACAAGTCTCCGTCATCAGGTGAGCTACCACTCATCAGAATGTGGCTACCACATTCTGATGAGTGGTAGCCACATTCTGATGAGCTCCCCCCCCCCCTCTCCTCCCCCCTCAACTTGCTTTTAAGGGATTACATCTTGAATCATTGCCTCACTTGATGCAGCTAATCCGGCTGTGACGGTCCCACCTGATGACGGAGACTTGTGTTGCCTCCGAAACGTCGTGATTTTTATTTTATTTTATTTGTATTAATTTTGATGTTTTACCTACGTGACTTTACCGAAAAAACCTAAGAATATAAAACAGGTTTATAGGATAATGGAGTTGTCACATTGCCATAAATTGTCAAAAATGTCAATGTAGTTCGGAAATGGGTGACATATTCGCAAGATGGCTCTTTACCTTGAATATCTTAATTTAGCAACATGTAACACGTAAATAAAGACGTGTTAAATAGGACAAATGTCGAAAACTATATCGTGTTATTATGGACCTTTTTATATTCATGTTAAAACAATTTGCAAAAGTGAAAACTGTAGTTTTTACAAAATTAAATTGTCATATCCATTGTTTCGGCAATTTATGGGTAACTTTCCATTGTTAATTTGCATAACATCTAAAAAGGAATACTTAACTTTGTACATTCTGGCAGATGGTGAGCCTTCACGATCTCCCACAGGCACTGTGAGATGTCAGCCGATTGAACCCTTGCAATCTGTCTCGCCAGGCGAAGGTTGTGCTGTCCACTACTCATAGCAGCGGAAGTTATCAATGTGCTTGGAGCCTTGCACTAATTACTTGTAATAGCAATACTTTTATAATATAAAATATTTACCCTGAATGCCTTCATAAGTCTGAAAATTCATTTTTCAGAAGAACTTTCTTTGGAATGAGTCATTTTCTATATCTGTAATGGTGTTTAGTGTGCTGTTTTGTGTTTAGTTTGTTGTCCTTCCCCCGCTCCTCCAATTAGCACGGTTTGGCTACGTATGATGCGAAATAATTTAAACATATGTACATATATGTCATAATTTTAAACATATCATATACATATTTTACTCCCTGAACCTTGACCTGGTTATGAATACAGTCCACCTATTCATCCAATAATTTATTTCACATGTGGCTAGAAACTAGTTTCCTAATAAAGCTCTTGCATATAAAGGGATACGCTAGTTGACTTGAGACCCATATCATGGATCCCAAGTTTGGATAACCTTGCTCAATTCACGAAATGTATTACCAATTACCTATTAAAATTGTAATCATTCTGTTTGTAGCTAGCCGCTGGACGTAAATGGACTTGTGCTCCAGCAATCATGTTTTTTTTTAAGCTAAAGCCCACTTGCTGTACTGCCTGCTACAGGAACCTTATACTGGTAGGAACCTCCTGGTTACACCAGCCCACAGGGGATTATTGTGTCCGTCCATCCATCGTGCATCCAAAAATGGGAGAGGTGGGGCTGGGTGGAGAGGGGAGGGTGGGGAGGGAGGGTGGGGCTGGGTGGGGGGGGTGGGAGGGGTGGGGCTGGGTGGGAAGGGGCTGGTCACCCCGTGGTGCCCTTATACAACTCAACGTTTAATCTACTCACACCGGCTTGTGCCTGCCCTCACAAAGTCGGCCATATTTGCGGAATACACCACGCCGCCGTTGACCCTGGCCATTGACCGAGCAACCCAACGTTCCTACCAGCTCCCTCCACAGGAATGTGTTTCCCCAGCAAATGCGTATGTCCTGAACACCCACTGCTCCATACCTGCATGATCCACCAAACCCACCATCAAGCTGCTGGATGTACACAACTCAAACAATGGAGGTGATGGCGTGTGTTGTTAAAGCGTTACCTTGGTAGCTATGGCAGACACAGCGGCTGTTCTCATATCCGTAATGATTCTCCCATCCATGATCTAGGAAAGAGCAGAACATCCGCCATGTATCTACCCGAAAGACACATGGAAGAAGCACAACGTTGTAGTGAAGGTGCACATGTCCGACCTATGCTCATCTCGGTTCACTAATTGAATGTCTGGACCAGTCATTCATAGCCAATTCGTGAAGTAATAACAACTAATGCAGGTTAGATGGGATTGAGCCTCCTCAAATTATTTGTTCAACAGTGTGTGTGTGTGATGTTTTTTTTCTTCCCCTTCATGACAGTAATGGGGGTGGTGTTGAAAGCTGGTTTATTGATGGTGTATACATTTGTTTTGTGGTAACAGACTTTTAAACTTCCTTTGGCCACCAATCATCTTTGCAGCACAGAATAACTCTTCTGGTTGGGATGTTAGTCAGTTCTTCTATCATACTCTTTTTGGTTCTTTCGGTAAAGTCACGTGACTTTACCGAAAGAACCAAAGAGTATAGATCCCTGTAGTTACGAAAACTTCAAATCTAGATTGATCTTCTCTGAGCTTGCTGAAAACATTCCATTCGCCAGGATTTCTAAGAAGACTGGGAACAGTGTATTCATCATGATAGAATCAGGCATTCGTAGTCCGGAACTTTATCAATTTATATTTTTAAGAGGAAGGACTGACTGCTTTTACGTGGCTTACCTGCATAATGGAATTACGGGGTATCAAGGAATCAGAATAGGAGCAATGACCAATGCTAATTTTTCTCAATAGCAAATTCATAACTACAGTGGGGTGACAGTCCATCTCAGATTTTCACAATTGTTGGTGACACATGCAGGTGGTTAAATGTAATCTCTGCAATGTGAAATGTCCACATAAAGCACCAGTACTCAGCAAATTGTCTCCAAACTGGTCATGATGTAAAAATTACATGGAATAAATCTTGTCATCTTCTGGCAGAGGAAGATATGATAAATTCGCTTCCATTTCGTTGCACTTTTTGAAATCATCTTCCCGAAACTGTGAGACCCCCAACGATGGATGTCACCCTATCGAATAGTGTTGCCACCTGACCAGGTTTTTACAAAATATTTCCTTTTTTTTAAGTAGCCGTCTTGGGAAATCTTGAAATCTTAAAGCTCCTGGTTTGTCAGTTGCATAATAATACACCACTCAAGACAATAGATTTGCATGGAGTTAAAACTATTTTTTTTCCAGGTAAGGCCCACTGAGCTACATAGCTCGTTTTGATGAAGCAACCTGGCCACAAATGAAAGATAGCTCAACGAAGTGGCTTATCACGTGGACATTTTTAGCAGCCAAACACTCAAATTCTCTCCATTTTCAGCACTGTGATATAATATTCTTTCACGTTACGTCCCCGTTTTTTTTGTACCTCAGAGTTAGCAAAACCCGACCGCGACGCAGGAAGCTGCTGCCTACTCACTCAGCAAGTCGACAGCAAACGTAGCAAAAAACAAACACCCAAGAATGCCAGGGAGGTACGCACAGCACGCAGGGAGCCGTTGGCTGGGTCGAGCAGCAGGATTGTGGCCTGGTGGGTGGGAAAGGGCCCCCCGGCGTTGCCGCTGTAAGATGTGACGAGCTTTGTGGCTAGTGCCTCGTCGCCGGCGCTGTAGGCCGGCATCACCAGCAGACAGCTGAAATCAGCCAAAAAGATATTGAGCGATTAGACTCACCACAGCACACAGGGCCAATTTCAAAACAGCGGCCCATTAGGTTATTGCACATAACTGTGGCTGATTAATTTTGTGGAACCTTACCCACGATGCATTTTTCGTGTTAAAATCTTTCTGTTCACGTTTAATTTGAACCAGTTTATACTTTGATTTGAAAGGTTTGTTATGCTGTTCAACGCTCATTATTGGGAACACTTTATATGTAAATACAAAACTTGATTTGGCAATGTTCTGAACATTTGTCACTTTTCTCAGAGCACAGAGTGAAAAGTACGATGATCAAATGTGAGCCTATTGTGCCACCCATACGGACCGTATCACTGGCACCTCACTCAGGGATACCACATGTCCTACTTTTCCCTCTGGATCATCCTCTTTTTGACACCACTGTCTTGGAAAATCTGTAAGTGCTCCCAGAACCTTAAGAGCCCCCATTTTTGTCAGTAACCTAAACATCCACCACTCATAGCGCAGTGCACATACATTTAGCTCTCTCCCCTTCTGGCATTGTGAGATATATAAACGGTTTCTCTACTAATTTATTTCATTTACGACGTATTCATTTTTAAAGCTATACATTCGCTGCGTGCAGTTAGTCTTTATTTTGCTCAGTCAGTATTAGCCGTTCCTCAGCGGGTTTTCTTTTTTTGTGGTTAGTGCCTCGTTCTTCTATACTCCTGTACTGTTCCCGTTCTATTGTAATGTGCACCGATGACTTCTTTACTGAGGGCAATATTACACATATCCACACCTCGGATTAGCACCATTGGCTACCGCGACATACATCTCACGGTGCTTTTGCATTTCGAAAATTGGCAACCATTGTCTCACCCCGAATGTGGGCTGACAGGCACGATGGCTCGCAGTGGCTGGACCACGCCACCAGCTGCTCCCAGTGAGAACCGGCCCAGCGCCACCTCTAGACGGGCCACCAGTGCATCATAGCGCAGCACGCTCTGCACCTGCTCCGCTCCAATGTAAGTCGGCAGGTCTGCCATGCCGTCCTAGGGTTCAAACGCCACCGAGCGTGGGATGAGTTGTTCATACGTTCCAGAGGTGTGGACTCGAGTCATGTGACTTGGACTCGAGTCAGACTCGAGTCATGAATTTGATGACTTGCGACTCGACTTGGACTTGCATAACAATGACTTTGTCCCACCTATGAGATGTGGACTCGAGTCATGTGACTTGGACTCGAGTCAGACTCGAGTCATGAATTTGATGACTTGCGACTCGACTTGGACTTGCATAACAATGACTTTGTCCCACCTCTGATACGTTCCATTGCATGCCACTGTGGCTACGAAATACAAACCATAGACCACGGTAACTTCGCACTGCCCCGAATATGAATGGCGAGGCGGTGTTGGTGGGTGTACCTGCATTTCACTAATTCTCAGATAAAGAAACTGAATGTGAACATCACTTACATCGGCCATACGAAAGAACAAGGATGGAAACGCCTAATGCTTCGAGAGATGAGCTATGGCATCTAAAGAAGAGAAAATGCATTCAAAACTCACTACCCTAAAAGTCGCACATGGTCACGTATAGTGAGTGTGGGTACGACCACCTCTTCCAAGAAATCTGGCCAAATGCTCTCTAGAGGACGTCTATTTTGCTCTCGCTAGTGGAGGCCCTTCTGCCCACAGTGGTTTGAGTAAATTACTATTAAAACTATTTTTTTGTACATTTTATATTTACAGGTAAGGCCCACTGAGCTATATAGCTCGTTTTTATGAAGCAACCTGGCCACAAATGAAAGATAGCTTAACGAAGTGGCTTATTATGTGGAAATGTATAGCAGCCAAATCCTTTAAACCCATGTTTCTGAATGTCAAGGGACATACCAGAAGACCCAGAGAAAAATCCACACGGCCACGGGGAGAGAGACATGTAAACTCCAAATCAGGGTCGAGATTGAACCCACAACCTCCTGTATACTCGGCGAGGTAGTTAATATCTCGCCACCGCGGCACCCCAAATAATTGAAAGGCTGTACTAGTTTATCATGTGGCACGGTGCAAGCCATAAGGCATGTCACAGATCACTGCCGAATAGAACACACGTACATGCTGCGGAATGGCTTACAAATGCAATACAATGGTAGCCGGTTAAAGTTTTTACACACAATACGGGCGAAGAAGTACTGTACATGATAATAAATCCAATTCTGCCAAAAAGCTAAGGACACATGTAGGTTTAGTCACGGGGCTTGAGCAGTAAAGAGCAAGTTCACAGAATCAGCTTTCCTTGACAAGAATGACGCTAACCAAAACAGTCTCTAACATACGCGGTGGACTTGCTAGTTTACATTACAAATATCTCAGTCTGCGTACAAGTCCAGCACTCGAGCCACCGCGAATAAGTGTACAGTACATTGATAATAAACGTTTGAGGCGCTATTCCTGCACCAATGTACACAGCGACCGAAGCCACACGTCATGCTGTGTGGCCTGGCAATTCCATGACACGACATGCATATGACCTGTCTCGTGGAGTAGACTGCACAACGCACTAGCCACACTGCAGGTTACAACACTTCTCTTTAAGCTTCTTCCCTTGCACTGTTAAGACTTTGCCTCCCGTCCTCTCTTTCCCAAGCTCTTAGAATAAAATATCTCAATTCAAGAAACGTGTTACACTCTTATCTATTACCTATTCGATAGCGCCGCTAGTTGGGCATGTGCTAAACTGTGTATTTAGTTTTTGAATAACATATCTTACGTATGAATTGTTCTTACAATTAGCAGCACTGAGACATCTAATACATTTTAAAATAAGTATATAGCTATTCCACCTGGCGTGAGAGATTGCCCTTTTACATAGGCAGTAGTGACCTATTCAAGTGTGACATTTAGAACATCTCATCTGCAAACTTATTTGGTTCTGGAGTACTGTATATGATTTTATTTGCTATAGAGCTCTGCATTCAGAAACTAAACTGCCTGAAGGTTTCTGTCAAATACAATTAGTTTCATCACCTAAAATTACAATTTAGTTTAAACCCATTATTTATATCAAGGTGACGAATTCGGTAATATATTTATATCAACAAATTCTAAGAATGAACGCATCGTTTAGTTTCATTATAGTATGCTAGAATCAATGCATTGTTTAGTTTCATTATAATATGCTAGAATCAATACCTTATCTAGTTTCATTACATTTCGACGTATTATTACATGACAACTTCTTGAATGCATGAGAATAGGTTTTCCCCTTTTTTCTGGCAACAAAAAAGGTGATAAGATGTGCAAACACCAAACTGAAACCTTTTACAATAAATCATGTCTGCATTAACCACAATACTTGTGGTCAGAATGCAAACAAAAAACATACTCTGATAATATATGCATTGTCTTTGAAACTGATTGGTCCACACCAGAGACAGCTTTCTTTTGAGCCTCGTCTCAAAACGGTGTTAGACCAGAGGACGCCAAAAATACTTTCCTTTTGGGTCAACGTGCATTCTTGAATGCACGTTGACCCAAGTGGAAAGTCATGCAATCAGTGTAGTTTTAAAAGACCCAGAACAGCACAAACTGTTGGGAAGGCAGGGAGTGGGGTGAGGGGGGGGTGAATAAAAATATAATCTGTAACGCACACAATATTTCAACTCAGAGGCGTGGAGCCAAGTACGAATAACATTGAGTTATTACGTCCATCAATAACATTGCCTTCAAAGGAATAGAATGTACCGTAGAATAGTATAATACTGTAATATGCGATATTTTGGTTAAATGTCCCTTCGTAGCACTGAGATTAAGAAGGGCTACTGGGCAAAAGGTCAATTATATATTTTCTGGAGGGCAGTGTCATGAAAGAATCTGCCGAGACTGAAGTAGGGGTGGGGAGGATAGGAATCCAAAACTCTCTGACAAGGTTAGGACGTCTTCACAGCCAAAGCCACTGATGCCACGACATTTCGCTATCGCTTCATTCTGCTCGATCTCACAGATTCAGTCAGCATCCGACATTCAGTCTGATCTCAAGGCTGTTTTACACTGCCTCCATACAACCAGAAGTGTCACGGATGTCTACGGAGCGCTGTGTAAACACTACCTTCTCATTCCTATCAAGCCATGTGTCCCGAAATTGAGTTATTAATCTTCATCAGTCTCCGTGAGAGTCAATGAGTCTTTATGCTCAGTCTTATTGGATAATGCCCTCTGGCAGCCTAAAGCGATACTCGTCCATCCTGCATGCGAGATCCACCCGTCTTGCTTGACCATACTTCTCCATGCAGGCCAATGTGAGTTGAAGGGGGTGGGCAATGACCGGTGCAGACGTTAATTGCCACTTGTTATAGATGTAGCCGGAAAATCCAATTTAGGTTGCAAGGTTCATAGTTTGGTGCGCTAACCACTGCGCCACCCGTTGCACCCAAAGATGCAATCATAACGTTACACTGGCCACGTTAGAGTGTGCAAGCAATTTTGCAATCTTACAGATTGATGACACGTTTACAATCATGAAACAGTATAAGTACAGTCCCCGGTTCGCACACATACATCGCCAAACATAGGGAAAATTCGTTCACCCCACATTGGCCAGAAACTCAATACAGTTGTAAGCATTCGTGGTATGTAGTTTCAAATCCGAAAGGCCAGTGGAAAACTAAGGATTTTGAAAACTCACTCGTCCGTCATTGGAACCTCATTTGCCAACAAAAAACATAACTCTGATAAGGACAGTGCATACATTATCAGAGTTATGTTTTTTGTTAGCATTATGACTGCAGGTATTGTCGTCTATGCAAACATGACTCCTTGTAAAAAAAGGTGTCAGTTTTGTTGCCAGATAAAAGGTTAAAAAAACAATTATCACTCGTCCATGTTAAGTACTGCATATGTAGTGGCTCAACGCGCGCATATTCGAGAACGGCTGCATGTCCGCGCTCGGTAGCCAGAAGAAGGCGATTGGTGAGCATCATCATGGTAATGTCGAGAGCAGCCAGGGTCAGGATGACCTTTGGGGTAATTCCGTTGGGGTAAACAAGGGGGGAGGTGGTCCGGAATTCAAAAAGACCGGTATCTGCCAATCATCGAGGGATCTTCTGGAGAATGTTCTGGAAGGGGTCGCGAGGGATATATAAGTCGGGCAAAACGAGCCCGAGGGGCAGTATGCTGAAGACAGAAGACAAGAGAAGCTGAAGCCGGACTCGCCAAGCTAGTTAAGAGTATTCTGTGTGGACCTGGGTAGGCTAGGATAGGGTCGCTAGGGGCAAGCAACAGTCCGTACGTCGGCACGTTTGACCCCCCGGGGCTGCGGTGGTGTCGACCCGCTGAGACAGCGAGACACGGAAGCCGAGAGGGGTGAGGAAAGGAGAGTAGAGAATAGGATAGGGACACGGCGAGTGAGGCAGCGAACGAGCGATGGACGGCGGTCATCGGCTTGACTAAAACAAGTGTTATATAAACAAACTGTAATAAAGTGGCCCGGGAACAAGACAAGAAGTCTTCCGCCTTTATTTACAACCCTACACGTATAACGTGCCAGACATAATAAGCTTGGGCCCTTTACACAGGCTTCTTCTGTCTGTCTGCCTGCCTGCAAACAAACAACAAAAACAACACACTCGTTGCGTAGACGCTTACACGCAGAGATTTTAAAACGTTTCGTTAAAAGCCAAAAAAATACACGACCTTTGCTCTCCCCCAGAGTAGCACTCAAAGCCAACCGGGCTGTGAGGTTTTGCGAAGTTATTTGCTTTTTTTCTTTCTGCAACTCGCTCGGTCGCGGCATAAACTTTGAAAACGTCAAGGCAAAAGAGAGAGCTGAGTGGAATGCAATGAGTGGATTGTACCAACGCCCTGCTTTGCCTCGTGGGGTGCCTGGGCACCGTCACGAAATGTTGGCACACGCTGTGGTAAAACGTTGCCCAACGTGGCAATCGCAGCGTTGTTAATTGTGCATCTATTTTGCGAATGGGCATATTTCGGGCCGAGTGTTTTTTTTTTTCACGTGACACAGCGCTATGCAAAGGGTGAAGTCATCATTATTAAATCAAGGGCACAAATCAAGGTCCATAAATGACGTCACGCGATTTTTGACGATTTTTGACCCCCCCCCCCCTATCGTCGCACGACGTCATAAAAAGTCAGACCCCCCTCAAATATGACGTCACAAAGCTCTGCCCCCCCCAAAAAAATATAAAACATGCTACAAAACGTTTTAAACTCTTGTCATTGTAGTGCGTATTTAATGTGGCGCTGCACTCTGATGTAGGAGAAAACATTTATTAAAAAGTATATTTGATTAAGTAGAACGTGTTGTCTATATTTATTTAAAGTTGCGCATTTTGATGTGACGTCACATTTCTCACCTCCCCCCTCGTCACAAATGTCTGACCCTCCCCCCCTAGGTGCGTGACGTCATTTATGGACGGCCCCATTGCCCAACGTGGCAATCGCAGCGTTGTTAATTGTGTATCTATTCTGCGAATGGGCATATTTCGGACCGAGTGTTTTTTTTTTACAGGACACAGCGCTGTGAAAGGGGTGAATAGTCATCATTATTATTAAATCAAGGGCACAATGAAAGGTGCTCATTGAAAAGCACGCGTTGCACTTGATTCATGCGTTGACAGAAAAGGGGCCGTCCATAAATGACGTCACGCACCTAGGGGGGGGGTCAGACATTTGTGACGCACAAGAGACAATGCACGTTTAACAGCAACAATAATAATGAACTCGGGTTGATAGCTCAATGGTTGTATTTAAAAATTCCGATGTAATAAATTAAACAACAATTGAGATAAATCCTTCAACCTGAACACCTCTGGCATCGAGATAAATTTGGAGGGAAATCCTCTAGCCTGAACACTTCGTATGATTTGAGAGGAATTTGTAGGGAAATCCTCTAGCATGAACACCTCCTCTGACACTGACATGAATCTGGAGGGAAACCCTCTAGCCTGAACACCTCCTTTGACACTGAGAGGAATCTGGAGGGAAATCCTCTAGCATGAACACCTCCTTTTACACTGACAGGAATCTGGAGGGAAATCCTCCAGCCTGAACACCTCCTCTGAAACTGAGAATTTGGAGGGAAACCCTCTGACACTGAGAGGAATCTGGAGGGAAATCCTCTAGCCTGAACACTTCCTCTGAAACTGAGAATTTGGAGGGAAACCCTCTGACACTGAGAGGAATCTGGAGGGAAATCCTCTAGTATGAACACCTCCTTCGACACTGAGAAGAATCTGGAGGGAAATCCTCTAGCCTGAACACCTCCTCTGACACTGAGAGGAATCTGAAGGGAAATCCTATAACCTGGACGTGCCAGTGCCCAGGGCCTGTGTTTACTCGCCCTGGTCTCTCGCCGGGCTAGGATTTCCTTAGCCGTGTTTGTGTGTTTTCGTGTGTTTTTTTTTTAATAAACCTACATCGCTTTAAACAACAAAACTAAACTATGCACCGTAGCCCACTTTTGTCCATCGCTTAGCGCGAAGTCGTGGTTTTATGTCGCTCGAACTCGTCTCTTTGTCACGATCCCGTTATGCGAGCGGAGGCGGCGGCGCTCGGGAGCTAAACTAGGCCTGGGATGCCCAGCGTTGGGTCTGAGTGAGTACCCACAAATATCGCTTCGATATCGCACTCACAACTGCAAAGTTGACGGGTGGTGGTGGTTGGGGGGGGGGGTCATTTCAATACCCCCAACGCCCCCTACTACGTGCGAACATTCACAAATGTTACCGAGGATGTGTTTTTTTATGTTGTACTGTAATACAGGCACTGCGGTGACGTAATGCGCATGATTGCCGTGCAAGCTCACGGCGTAAACGATTGAACGGTGATAAGTGTAGGGTTATTTGTTTGCGTTTGTGTTGCTGCTCTAATGTGCATTCGGTTTATTATACATTTTTAATCTGTGCAATGTTTTAATATCAATGTCCCCCACCCCCCCTCCTCTCATCTCACACGTGTGTTGTCAGGACCGCCATGCTGGTGGTCATGTAGAAACACGCGTTTACAATATTATTATTTAGATTATTTGGCTGCTATAAATTGTCCACGTGATAAGCCACTTCGTTGAGCTATAATGTATGGCCAGGTCGCTTCTGAAAAATAAGCTAATAGCTCGGTGGGCTTTACCTTGTAAAATGAAACCTTTTTGTGATTTTGCACATCTATCGTGTTTTTTATTTTGCTTGTAACTTTCTGACCCGCCTCTTCTGTACGTCTGTGCAAGAGCTTTATAGCTCATCGGATTCCTCCACTATAAACAATGACTGATTCAATGTATCACCAAGATGGCCGCGTGTATACCACTGGCGCGAAAGGGTCGTTGCCCGGAACGTTGTCTATTATATAGAATTGTTAACCTATTAGGGAAGTGTTATTGACACTGTGTTATCGACACTTCCCTAATAGGTGTTGGTTGTGCCTGTGCACCATTGCCAACGTAGTATTACAAATGTGTTTTTTGTTTAGTTCTGAAATTGTGTTCATCTGCGTTATGCGATTTAAAAACGGTGCAAAAAAACAGCGAGGTGGCGTTGTGGCACAGCAGCTGACTCGCAGTCACCTGAGCCCATCATCCACTCGGGGAGTGTCGATAAAATCAGTGCC
The DNA here is from genome assembly GCF_965212315.1 of Lampetra planeri. Lineage (NCBI taxonomy): Eukaryota > Metazoa > Chordata > Hyperoartia > Petromyzontiformes > Petromyzontidae > Lampetra > Lampetra planeri. Next base: position 6,707,491 of record NC_136141.1, read on the forward strand.
GCTTTGTGGGAAGCACAGACATACTGGGAGGCATGGAGATTTTGGCCCACACCTTAAGCACGTGGAATATTCACCGCTGCAATAGTGTGGTCATTATGGCCATGTTGGTACATCGAACCAGCACTGCTGGGATACAGGGAATTGAATCTGAGTTCCAGCCACCTCTTGGCAATATCATCGGTAGTAAGTGGTGACCATGGTCGTCGTCTTGCTTATTGTTAAGATGAGCCAGTACAGTACTCTGCAAATGGCTTCAGTTGAAGTTGTCACGATTGTACAAACTGAAATGACGTTAATTGATATTTAATTTAATGCAGCACAGCTCAAAGGGCTAAAATATGTAAGCACAGTAAATCCGATTACTGAAGTGACACCAGCTGTAATTTAGTTGTGTCACATCTTGAAGTCATGTTCCCCTGACAGGATATGAAGCTCTGCTCACAGGGATTTCAGGAGACACATTTGTCTTGACAGGTCTCCGATAATACACTATGTTTTCATAATTTGGCACACCGCTGCTGAAACTACTTTTGACTTGCATTGCAGGTGCCTGCGGCTACTCAGTGTCAGGGCACACAGTGCCATTGTTTGGATAGGGCCCTACCTTGCTGAATGGACTCTTAAATCATACTGATCCAAGCCTCAAGTTGGTTACATCAGGGTGACTAGTGATATGTGTTAACCAGACCCCACCTTTCTGATGATACCCATTAAAGCTTAATAATGGCTGAGTTTGGCTTTTTAAGCAAATGCGAATAACCAAACATGTAAAGGCTTTGGGCTGATGGATAAAATGTTACCTACAGTATTTATTTTAGTGGTTAATCTGCATGCCTAATGTTTAACACATTTGCCAAACTAGGAGACTATTTTAAAAGCACACGTGATATTTTTTTTCAGTAAACTTATGTATTGTTACTGGCTTTGTATTCCAACTGCCATTCGCAAGTGATAACATTATTCTTTATCTGTTTCAGCTGTGGCTAGTTAAATAACAAGTCCACTTAAACTAATGTCCAGTAATGGGCCCAAACAAGAAGGGAGGTTTTGCTTCATGCTATAACATTATCATACAACATTGAAAACTTGCTGATTAAACCGTACCCAATGGAGAATATTTCATGTACTAATAACCTTTTTCTGTATAAGACTAGCATTGCATAGTTACTCAGTTTAAACCCATCTAGATATTTGGATAAGAGGCTTAACTTGTATTTGGATAAGAGGCCAAACAGGGACAGTCCAGTCAGACTCTCATACTCAGTTCAAATACTCAGTCTATGGACAACCTTGTTTGGTGTCCATAATTAAGACTGGGGATTAAGATACAAACTTTTGTGTCATTATTGGCAGATTTGGAGCGGACTGAAGAGCCCGCCTGCCTCTCCCTGACGCATCCCACCTGGCTGCAAGTGTGAAATTCCTAATCAGAGAAATCCAAGGTAATGTGGCGGTCTGGATATTCATGTGAGGTAGAATTATTTCAGAGAAAGGTGGTTCTCAAAACTATAGGTTGTCAGGGCAATATTTGACCTTTGTTGTACCAATAACACTGTATACTGAAGATCAATGTTTTAACAACATAAGTTACATGTTGTTTTAAGTCAATGTAAATAATACATACTGAAGATAAATATTTTAACAACATATGTTACATTTTTGTTTCAAGTCAATGTAAATAATACAATCTTGATTTGAAGCTTTCGTGACTGCAGGAATCCATACTCTGGTTCTTTCGGTAAAGTCACGTAGGTAGAAAATAAAATAAATCACGACGTTTCGGAAGCAACACAAGCATCTGTCATCAGGTGGGAAAGCATGGTCTGCTGCTGAGGCAGACTGTTTTAAAAGGTTTTAAATGGGTGTAGCCCAAGGGTCATAAAGAAGTGGCCGGGGCTAGTGATGATAATGTGAGAATTTAGCATGTAACTGGAAAAGAAGGAAAGCGGGCCTCCTTGACGAGGGCACGGAAGTGGCTATGTTAATGTGAGAGATTAGCATGATATTAATGTGAGAAATTAAGAGGGCACGGAAGTGGCTATGTTAATGTGAGAGATTAGCATGATATTAATGTGAGAAATTAAGAGGGCACGGAAGTGGCTATGTTAATGTGAGAGATTAGCATGATATTAATGTGAGAAATTAAGAGGGCACGGAAGTGGCTATGTTAATGTGAGAGATTAGCATGATATTAATGTGAGAAATTAAGAGGGCACGGAAGTGGCTATGTTAATGTGAGAGATTAGCATGATATTAATGTGAGAAATTAAGAGGGCACGGAAGTGGCTATGTTAATGTGAGAGATTAGCATGATATTAATGTGAGAAATTAAGAGGGCACGGAAGTGGCTATGTTAATGTGAGAGATTAGCATGATATTAATGTGAGAAATTAAGAGGGCACGGAAGTGGATATGTTAATATGGGAGTTTACCATGATGTTAATGTGTGTTAATGTGAGAAATTAGCATGTAACTGGAATACAGTTAGACATTAAAGCTCTTTGTCAATCCACTACTGGATAAAGGCTGCCCAGTACGAAATTGGGCATGGTGGTTTTTTTTATCCGGTCTTCACGCTGAGCAGTGCAGGTTGGGTGGAGGTCAAGGACCAGATTAGATATGCAAATGTAATTATATGAAAAACATGTTAATTGGTTATCTGCTTGAGATCACTCATGTCAGAGTTAACCCATGCGTTACAGAGTTATTCTTATACGAAGTTTAAGAGTAAAAGTAGTAAAAAGTATTAAAATATTTTTGTGCTCAGTGCATATAACCATGTTATGCAATATTTTTTATAATTAATATTATTTAGTTACAGTACTTGCATTGTTAAAAAAAAATATTTAGCCCATTTGGTTATTCCATGTCAGATATGGGGTTTGTTTGGCCATACTTCATAATGAGAATAGATTTTCCCCTTTTTTCTGGCAACAAAACAGGTGTTAAGATGTTAAAATACCAAACTGAAACCTTTTACAAGGAATCATGTCTGCATTAACCACAATACTTGTGGTCAGAATGCAAACAAAAAACATACTTTGATAATATATGTGTAGGGGTGTTAGAGAGAGAGCCGTTATGCATGGCAGCTTATGGGAAACAAACACAGTGGGCGGGGCTACGTGAGTGCACGGGTGGGGTGCTCTCAACGACGTCCGCACCAGGCAGCCCGGGGCCCCACCCCTCAGCGGGGGTGGAGTATAAAGGGGGATGTGTCAGAGGGCTCGGGGCAGAATGTTAAAGCTAAACCAGTGAAGACCGAAGATCGTCTAGCTAGAGCCCTGGACTCCCCTGGGACGCCGCCCTTGTCAGGGCCGCGCAGGACCGAGCCAGCGGCGTGGTCCCGAGAACCAGAGCTAGTGCTCTGGGACTCCGGGTACCGTAGCCCGACTTACCAGTGTCAGGCCAGACAGCCTCCCCTAGCCCGTTAGTGGAGGACGAGGAGGTAGGTCAGAGATAGCTAGCAGTGTATTCCCAGCTAGCCGGGTGAGGGGGCCGATACCCCCTCTAGTATTGTATGTCCACAGTTGTGACTACTTGTACGGAATAAATACGTGTGCCTCACCAACGGTGTCCAAGAGTCATCAACGGTACTTCATCTGGTGTCAGAACAACTACGAACATGGACACGCGCCGGACAGCTCGAGCCGGAGTACCGCAGGTGGAGGACACCGCTGAAATTGTCGAGCCCGAGACGGCTCAACAAGACATCGTGCAGCCGGGGCCGGACGCATTCTTACCGGGGCATCAGGATGAAGAGGAGCCGCCATCAGAAGGGCTGAGGCTGGCTCACGCGAGGCTGGCGGAGCTGCTTTACGCCGCTGCCGCCACACTCGAACACATCACGCGGCTGGGGGCTGGTGGACCACCACGGGGCGAGGAGAACCGACGTCCGCTGCGCCTTCCCGCCATCTCAACGGATTCAAACTTTGAATCTCCCGCCATCGCCGCAGCAGCTGCTGAGGACGTGGCCGGCCTGAACCTCGGGTCCAACATCGCTCTCGCTGGGGCTGCCGCGTCACCGCCAGCGGAGGGAGCGTCATCACGGCTGCGACAGGCGATACCATCTGCCGTTCACGCCGAAGCGCAGCCGAGTTACGGGGACAGCAGCCTGCGAGCTTCCATGGCGACCGCTGCGCTGCACCAACGGCTGCCTCCGCTCAAAGAGTTTGTTGGCGCGGAGGGCGACTGGGGCGGCTTCCAGCGACGCTTCCTCGCCCACCAAGAAATGGCACGGTGGTCGGATGCTGAGGCTCTCTGCGCGCTGCCGGCGCTCCTCGACAGCGACGCACTCGCCGCCCTTACATCGGCGCCGAGGGAGAAGCGCTCCACGCTACAGATGGCGCTGCAGTTGCTGGCCGGGGTCTACGGACCTTCAGCGGAATGCAGGCAGCAGTTTTACGATCGCCAGCGGGGTGCAAAGGAGTCGCCCCTGGCGTACAGGACGAGTCTCCTGGCACTGGCGAAGACGGCCTTCCCTCGAATGGACGACGACGGCGTGGACGCCATGGTCACAGAAAAAATCCTCCTGCTGGCAGACGACCTGGACATCGCCGTCGTTGCACAGGAGGACACGGAGATGAGTTCCCTCCAGGCTGCGCGGCTCCTCCACGCCAACCTGCTGTCACAGCGTCAGAAAGCCAGCAGGGCAGCGGCCGGGCGTGCGGTGAAGGTTTACGCCGTCGACCGTCGACTGCAGCAGGGGACGGGAGCACGGTCGGGCCGGGATGGGTCGAGCCGCTTCGACCGTCCGTCATCGCCGCCGGCGCTCCCGCGTTGCTTCAACTGCGGCGTCCGGGGCCATGTCGCCTCGGGGTGCCACTCTCCTCGGCAGCGCGGGACGACGCCTCGACAGGACGCCGGCCCTCCTCCTCCCAAGCTCCATCAACATAATCCGGCGAGTCGCGGCACCCCTCATGTTTGGCCCAAGCACACACTCGTCACACACTCGCACACCGCAACGAACGGGGGGCCGACATTGCGCTGCGACGGGCCAACACGCACCACTATGGGGACTCAAATCGAACCCAGGCAGTGGTCCATGTTGGCCCATCGCGTTGTGGCCGCGTCGTCGGGGTCGTCGGCCGTGGTGGGACACATTGACGGGGTGGAGGTACGCATCCTGGTCGATACGGGGGCATCGGCGACCATCATTTCCGAACTCATTTACAATATTCTACCTGTCCAGAGCCGTCCTTTACTGCCGGTTAACGTCCCATTCTATGCTGCTAACGGGGGCTCTCTTGGCATCATTGGACAGATTCGAGCGCAAATTTGTATCGGGGATATCAAATTGTCGAGCCCGATTTTTGTTTCCTCCTCGCTGGCGGTTCCGTGCCTGCTGGGGACGGACTTCTTGGGCAAAATGCCGATTCGTATTTTAATAGACCAGGGATGCATTGAGCTCCCGTCGGGACGACGCATGTCGTTCCTGCCTTCCCCTACTGCGGCTCGGACGGCGTTCGTAACAGTACCAGCGTTCGTCGTTAAAACAGTTCGTGTGCCGCCGGGAGCTCAAATGTTGGTGCCTCTAAAACTTCGTCGGCCCTTCGCTGAGGGCATTGGGGACCAGGGAATTCTGCTGGGACCATCTAGGGCCGGGGTTAGTGGACCTCATTTGATTCCGGCCCAGACCGTCGTAAGAGGGGACGGGGACCCTTTCATCGCGATCCTCAATGTGGGGTCGCAGACAGTGGTAGTTCCTCAAGGGACGGTGCTTGCTCACGCGACGCCGGTGCCCTGCGAGGAACCTGTTGCGAATCACGTCGGCACTGCTCCCCGGCCGCACCCACATTCGGACAGCGATGGAGGGTGGCTCGATGCGCTTTGTGCGGGATCGACGGACCTGTCAAATTCAGAGCGCCAACAGCTTAGAACGCTACTGCGGGAATTTTCCGACGTTTTCAGTCGGGACAAATACGATTTGGGTTGCACTCATCTGCTGTGTCACCATATTGACACGGGTGACAGCGCGCCAATACGCCAGAATCCGTTTCGGTTAAGTCCCGCCGAAAAGGACCATGTCAAATCGGCTATTGATGACATGTTAGCCGCCGACATCAATTCTCCTTCCACCAGCCCTTGGGGAGCGCCGATCGTCCTGGTTAAAAAGCAGGACGGCTCGTTGCGGTTTTGCGTTGATTTTCGGCGCCTTAACAAAATTTCGGTTGCCGACGCATACCCGCTCGCACGGATGGACGAATCGATGGACGCCTTGGCGGGAGGGCGATTCTTCTCCGCACTGGATTTACTTTCGGGATTCTGGCAGCTTCCTCTGGACGATGATTCAAAGCCTAAAACTGCTTTCCGTACACCGCACGGCCTGTTCCAATTCAACCGGTTGCCGATGGGCTTACTCTCAGCGCCGGCAACTTTCCAGCGTTTGATGGAATTGGTTTTGGCTGGATTGCAATGGGAGTCGTGCCTGATTTATTTGGATGACGTTATCGTCTTTAGTAAAACTTTTGACGAACATCTCCAGAGGTTGCGGGCGGTTATCCTAAAGATGCGGGCTGCTAATTTGAAATTCAAACCCCAAAAATGTCATTTGTTACGCGATTCGGTGCGTTATTTGGGGCACATCGTGGGGCGCTCAGGTATTGCTACCGATCCCGCCAAAACGCAGTGTGTCAGCTCCTGGCCGACTCCCACCTCGGTGGGAGAGGTCAGGAGTTTCATTGGCTTCGCGTCGTATTACCGACGGTTCGTCGCTGATTTTGCGACGATTGCCAAACCCCTACACGCTTTAACATCAAAAGGGGTTCGGTTCCACTGGGGTCAGGAGGAGGAGGCTGCCTTCTGCTCCCTTCGGGACGCCCTGGTAAAAGCTCCTCCCTTGATTTACCCCGATTTTTCGGAACCATTTTTGCTCGACACCGATGCGAGCAACACGGGTATTGGGGGCGTGCTTTCCCAGGTGGTTGACGGCGTGGAACGGGTGGTTGCGTACGGCAGTCGGGTGTTGTCTCCAGCGGAGCAAAGATATTGTGTCACCCGTAGGGAACTGTTGGCAATTGTCTATTTCATCCAACAGTATCGCCCATATCTGTACGGTCGGCATTTCACCGTCCGCACAGATCATGCGGCACTGCAGTACGCCCTGCGAGTTCAACAGCCATCGGGACAATTGTCCCGATGGTTGGAGATCCTCCAGGATTTTGATTTCGAAACCACCTACCGTAAGGGCGTTCGCCACACCAACGCGGACGCTCTGTCGCGCATGCCAACCACCTCCGAATGTGCATGCCTCCTGGGGTTGGGACGTTGCAAGCCAGCAGGGGACATGCCGGTTCCGGTCCTGGCGGCCGCCGCCGACGACGAAACATTGCTTCCAAATTCTATCGCACAACAGGGAAAAGATTCCCTGCTGGGTTTGCCTGTTAATGAATGGGGGCGCCTCCAGATGGAGGATACCTCCCTCCTCGCGTCGCGTCGTCGCGCCGGGGAGGCGGGGCGGGGGACGGGTGATGCCGACGCATGGGAAATGCACGCGGGGTTGCTGATGCATTGGGACGGGAAATCCCATCGACACCGGCTGGTGGTCCCTTCTGGGTTACGGGGTAGGGTGGTGTGGGCTGCTCATGAGCGCCTCCTCCACCTGGGTACCCAAAAGACCCTCGCCTTGCTCCAGCTTGATTTTTTTTGGCCAGGCATGACGAGGGATGTCGCAGATCTGTTGGCATCATGCCCTCGGTGTGCGCAGCGAAAACCACCAGCACGGGAGTCAAGCCCGCCTTTGCAGTCTATCAGAGTCTCCAGAGTGAACGAACTTGTCGCGCTGGATATTCTGGGGCCATTTCCCGCCACCCCTAGGGGCAATAGATATTTGTTGACCGGGGTGGAATACTTTACGCGCTGGCCTATGGCCTGGCCCCTGGCCAACCAGTCGGCAGCAGCCATCGTGGAGGCCTTTGTCCAAGGTTACGTCATGGACAAAGGTGCTCCAGAGCGGCTGCTGACCGACCAGGGAAAATTTTTTTTCCGGCAAACTCCTCCAACAGGTCTGTGAGCTCCTGGGAACGAAAAAAATTCGTACCTCTCCCTATCACCCGCAAACTGACGGGATGGTCGAGCGTCTGCATCGAACCATCACGTCTATGTTGTCGCAGCAGGTTTCGGACTCACAGACCGATTGGGACTTGCAAATTCAAGGGGTCCTGGCAGCATACAGATTGGCCCCCCATGCTGCGACGGGATTTTCACCCTTCTTCCTCATGTATGGCCGCGAACCTGACCCACCTGTTCGGGCACAGCTGCAGATCCCCGCGCCGCTGGGAAAAACTAAATTGGCCGACCATGTTAAATTTAACCTTGCGAAATTGACTGAGGCACGGGATGCTGCCATGCTAAATTCCGACAGGCGTCAGAAAGCGAATGAGCGCCTCAGACTGGGTCGCGCGCACGTGCTACAGTGGAAGCCGGGGGACAGGGCATGGCTGCACTGTCCCCAGGTACCACTCGCGACCTCAAAACTGGTGCGGCCGTGGCGGGGCCCCGTCGAGGTGGTCGAGGTTTTGCGGCCTCAGTGCGTTCGCATCAAATGGGGGAAGCGCCGGTGGTTTGTGCACCCCTCTAGGCTGAAACCCTTCGTTGCGGTGCGAGGCCCCACTCCACACACGCGTGGCCAAACATGTGGGGGGTCGGCCGACTCAAAGGGTCCGTCTCTGCTGCTCTCGCCTGACGTGTTGCCGGCTGTCCCGCCCCCAGGTGCACCAGGAATGACGGGCTCCCGCCCAACAACCCCTACGGGGGATGCCGAGGGTCTCGCGACATCAAGCGCAGACTCACTTCGAAATGGACAGCTGCCACCGGATGGTCCGCCATCCGGGGTTGCCCCGTGTGACGGGCCTGCGGCAAGGACGCGCGCAAGAATGCGCAGACTCTTGTGATGCACAAAAAGAAGAATTTTTATTTATTTTTTATTTTCACATGTATGGTTACTGTGCGCTGCGTCGGTGGTGTGCTCCTGGCACATTGTGTTGTGTTGTGTGTGCGTTGGGGGTTCCTTGCGATTTGTATATACGTTGCTTTTACGGAATTCGTATTTATTCGGGGGGGGTGCGTTGGGTTGTTTTCCCTTCGGGGTTTTCTGGTTCTTGTTGTTGTTCTCTTCGCGTTATGTTGAAAAATAGTGAGGCACACGCGCGGTCAGGGGGTAAATGCGCTTTTATTGTCGTTTCTTTGTATGTTGGCAGCCGGGACGGCTGCAAGCTATGTGGGCGGGGGTGATGTAGGGGTGTTAGAGAGAGAGCCGTTATGCATGGCAGCTTATGGGAAACAAACAGTGGGCGGGGCTACGTGAGTGCACGGGGGGGGGGTGCTCTCAACGACGTCCGCACCAGGCAGGCCGGGGCCCCACCCCTCAGCGGGGGTGGAGTATAAAGGGGGATGTGTCAGAGGGCTCGGGGCAGAATGTTAAAGCTAAACCAGTGAAGACCGAAGATCGTCTAGCTAGAGCCCTGGACTCCCCTGGGACGCCGCCCTTGTCAGGGCCGCGCAGGACCGAGCCAGCGGCGTGGTCCCGAGAACCAGAGCTAGTGCTCTGGGACTCCGGGTACCGTAGCCCGACTTACCAGTGTCGGGCCAGACAGCCTCCCCTAGCCCGTTAGTGGAGGACTAGGAGGTAGGTCAGAGATAGCTAGCAGTGTATTCCCAGCTAGCCGGGTGAGGGGGCCGATACCCCCTCTAGTGTTGTATGTCCACAGTTGTGACTACTTGTACGGAATAAATACGTGTGCCTCACCAACGGTGTCCAAGAGTCATCAACAGTACTTCATATGCATTGTCTTTGAAACTCATTGGTCCACACCAGAGACAGCTTTCTTTGGAGCCTAGTCTCAAATGGTGTTAGACCAGACGCCTTTTGGCTCAAAAGAAAGCTGTCTCTGGTGTGGACCAATCAGTTTCAAAGACAATGCATATATTATCAGTGTGTTTTTTGTTTGCATTCTGACCACAAGTATTGTGGTTAATGCAGACATGATTCCTTGTAAAAAGGTTTCAGTTTGGTGTTTTCACATCTTAACCCCTGTTTTGTTGCCAGAAAAAAAGGGGAAAACCTATTCTCATATTTTGGTACTGGCAAAGGAGGTCCCATGATGTAGCATACTTCATCATGTTGGTCATTGTGGGTTGATGGAGTGGGAAGATATAAATTTCCACTTCTGTTAGCTGTGATCGGGTATAATACTGAAGTCAGGTTCATAGCACAGTGTGGGATGGTGCGGGCATGTCTTCATTCATCAGTGGATAGGCAAAGGGCTGTACATTTATATGTTATTGTTATCATTAATTTACAAAACTATATTAAAGTACTGGCACATTGGTCAACAGTGGCATATGTCCAGGCACTGAGCTTACATTTTCATTAACTTGATAATGGCATAAGTAAGTATCGATGTGTTTTACTCACTGTTCACACAAGTATTTATTACAGTAAATGTGTAATTTAAGACTGTATATGATTTATTAAGACAAGAGATGTATGTAAAATGCTGAAAGGCACATTTTCTGTACATGTATTTGTGGACCAGATTCCATGGCTATATTTTTCAATGCAATCACTTTCATGTATATAGTTGGCTCATGATGAACACGGAGGTTCAGAAATTAAGAAAATGGATAGAAATTAAGTCACTATATTATCCGCACTGCACTAGCATGGCAGTCAATGAACAATGAAAGGCCGGGTTATAAATTGACAGCACTAGTGAGTGATTGGTATCCAAGTGAGTAATCCCTTATGTCAATGGTTTTAGCTATTTACTTAAACAAGTAATTATTACCGCCTCAATTATTATGTAGAATATACAAGAATAACTTCGCCATACAGTGTCTGTCACTATAACCCCGGGTATTTAAGTATTTGATTATTAAATGTTTAAATATAATATCTTTTTATAGGTACTCAAAAGATAAACTAGTGGATCTTTGAAGTATTTAGTTAGTATAGTGGTTTTCCATTGTACAGCACAATTCATTGATTGTATGTGCTTCTACTCAGACAAGACAGCTTCTTGCTACTTGCTACCCGTTGGCAGAAAATTGTGAAATAATTGCATTTATTTAAATGGCCTGCCACTGACTTCTGTAATATGTATTGCTCTTAGCAGATTTCATCTGAACTCTATATACACTGCGAATTACTTTCTACAATATAAGTTACTTTTTAACACCAATCATCCTGAACTACCAGAGTAGGCCTTTTAATGTTTACCCAACATGTTGTGTTTGCTTGACTGAGTGCTGATTCGAATAAAATAATGATATTGTGGGTGTATGACTATGAGAGCACTCCTACATTTAATCAACGCCTTGTCACATAGGTCGTATTTACCAATAAGCAGTGTATAACCATGGAAATGAAGATTATGGTGGTTTGTAAGAATTGTAATTTGGAAAACGCCGACTTCTTTATAACCATAAAAAGCAGAACTCCATTTTGTTTCTTGATACATAAATAAAAAGTTTTTGAGTCCCATCACCCTAATTGCTTTCCAGACCGATATTATCAAGCTGCATATGTTTATGCAAGCAAGCATAGACTTTCATTCTTTGGGGAGGTATTTACCTAACCTCTTCATTGACCCAGCTGCAGCGACAATGCTAACCACCGTGTGTATGCATGTACGTTGAACCTCTTTTGCACCACCGTGCTAATCGCAGGTGTGTGATGGCTGTGCAGGGCTGTGCTGCCGCGCGGTGGCCGACCCAGCCCTCGCAGTGCCCCACGCCTGCCTCGCTGGCAGCATGTCCGGAGGGAACGCGGCCGCACTCGATCCCGCTAACGCCCCTTCCCGAGGTGAAAGACGTGTTCTGCGATTACATCGCCATATGCCGACAGGTCAGGAAGCAGTTAATAGGGGTTTCTGGTTTCTGTGGTTCATTCGTATTTCATTGTAATGTGATTTAATTGTTTATCTTTTGTCTGTGTGCTTTTGCTGTTTATGCATTTGCTTGTTTCCTTATTGATATACAGCGAGGGAAAAAAGTATTTGATCCCCTGCTGATTTTATACGTTTGCCCACTGACAAATAAATTATCAGTCTATAATTTTAATGGTAGGTTTATTTGAACAGTGAGAGACAGAATAACAACAAAAAAATCCAGAAAAACGCAATTTATAACATTTTTGACATGCGTTATTCTGGATTTTGTTGTTGTTATTCTGTCTCTCACTCTTCAAATAAACCTACCATTAAAATTATAGACTGATCATTTCTTTGTCAGTGGGCAAACGTACAAAATCAGCAGGGGATCAAATACTTTTTTCCCTCACTGTACAATTTAAGTTTTTAAACATTTGCTGAAATAACAATGCATAAGTTCGTTTTTCTACCACTGTACTCTCAGCACCAGTTAAAGAGTGAAGCCACCTCTGCATTATTCAGCTGATCTTAATTCGAACATAAGATTCCTTCTTTCTGTCATTTATTCGCATACTTTATTACGGGACTAAAATTCACATTTCCACTCTTGAGCTGCTGTGAAATTTATATGTGCATCAAGGTGTTGCTGTTTTTCTGTTAACAGTACTAAACAACAGATGATGATTCAAACTCGTTGCGCTTTTGATGGTTTATAAAAAAAAAAAAAGACTGAATAATGTGCCCTAACTAAAGGTATATCAAAATTATGATTTCAGTGGCTTAGTTTGTACAAGTTTCATGTTTTCAGGGTCTTACCAGTAAAGCAGAAACTCATTCACAGAAGGAATGAGCTATACAGTAATAGTCAATATTCTACAAATGTTACATGACTTTGGCCCCTGGATTCGCTTAAAATAATCACACCATGTACAATAAGAGAAATATATGTCCCATTATGCTATCTTATAACAGCGCTGGGACTACAAGAGCTGAAACAAAAGCTTTTATGATTGGCGAGGGAATAAGAGTCCTAAGCGGTTGCAAAATGTACCCTGTTGAATATACCTTCATATTTAGTTTTGCTGTATCTCAGCAATTAATATATTGAGTGCATGCCAGCAGAACCCACTGTAACAGCAATATTGATATATAATATTTCGGAAGACATCAATTGTGCCTCACTTTAGTTATTGGTTATATTCTGTGCACAGCATTATTTTTGTGAAAACTAAATTACAGTTTTTGGGATGTGGCTTCTAGTGCTCTCTAGTTATCACTGTGGCTTTCAGCATGCATACTATGAGGCACAGGGATTTCAGCGTGAGTGCTTGTAGAAGTAGAAAAGCATTTTCAAAAACTTTTAAAAGGATGAAGATGTCACGTTTTAATATGATTCTGTTATTTTTAGGCTAGTAATTAGTTCCCTTGCCAGTGAGGCAGTTTGTACAGAGCACAAAATAATGTTTCTGAGCAATCTTCAGGTTTAAAAAATACAGCATTATATTAACATTAAACGGAGGTATTTGGATATGGTAATGTGAGTCAGTGGGGTTAATAACAGTCAAAGGACACTGCTTAGATACCAGATTTTAACCCAAATTCCCATCATTGCACATTAAACACATTCTCTAATGTGGTTTGAGGGTCTAAACCTGTTCCCCAATCACTTAAACATATAAATTGAATACATCGCGTGATGATACTGCATTGGCAGTGGTGAATAAACATAAATAACAAAAACTCAACACATTCCTCAATAACACTGCCATAAAATTTTCCTATTACATATTTTTGTTTTTTTTAAGGCAGTGTTATTGAAAAAATAAAAGTTTTTCCTTGATTACTAGAACATAGATTTTTCTTGCAATAAACACGGCAGGAAATATAAGGATGGGCCAATGTAAGTTAATCCAGAATAATTATTGTAACCTGATGTTAGCGTGCCGTGAGTGTCTCCTCAGGACATGTCACTGATAGAACACATTGGACTATAGCTTTTTATTAATAATAAAAAAAATGACGAACAAAAAGAAGGGCAACAACAAAGGGAATGTTTTTAAGACAAACCGTATCGCCGGTATCGAGCAAGGCGCTTTACCGCGAGCTGCGTTGCAGTGGGCCTGGCATCGGGGGCGGTGGACCCGGGCACGGGCGACCCGGTCAGAGCCAACGACGGTGCTGCCGCCGCCGCTGCCGCTGCCTCCTTGACGACGGTGGCAGCGGCGGTGTCGGTGGCAGCCGACGAGGAGGACGACGACCCCGGCGTGGTGTTCTCGGAGCCGTCGCACCCGAGCGCTGTCCTGCTGGGCGTGCGCGCACTGCGTGAGGCGGGCGCCCTCTGCGACGTGACGCTGTGCTGCGGCACGTCCGAGTTCCCGTGCCACCGGCTGCTGCTGGCCGCGTGCAGCCCCTACTTCCGCGCCATGTTCTCGGCAGGCCTAGCCGAGAGCCGGCAGGAGCGCGTGACGCTTGCCGGCGTTGATGCCTCCTCACTCGGCCTGCTGCTGTCGTACGCCTACACTGGGGAGGTGCGCATCTGCCGCGCCAACGTTCAGGCGCTGCTGGCGGCCGCTGACCTGCTGGACGTGCCGCCCGTGCGCCAGGCCTGTGCCCGCTTCTTGCAGGTTAGGATGAGCGGCTCGGCTAAGCACGGGGTTCTTTTACTGTTGTACATTAATACATTCCTGCTTACGTTTGATTTAGCTCGAATCCGTCTTGAGTTGTTTGAACTCCATTCCCCTCGCCATCCGTGCGGTTGCTTCCCTGCCCATGTTCAACTTGCCTCAGGACCTTTTTTGCCTGTACCTATGAAATCAATATGCGCACTGTCTGTACATTGTTTAGATTCCCTTTAAGTGAAATAAACAGTATTACATTATGCCTGTTTCATGGTAACTGTATAAGAATATCATATATACATGCATGATGTGTGGGGAACTACACATTTGTTTAATCTTTGTATAAATCACTTCTTGTAGCACTTTAGGCCACCAGTAATGTCCAGTCTTCAGGATGAAGGATTCTTAATCATGAAAACCAAGCAAAGGTGTCAGTTTTTTTAATAAATCCTTGTGGAGTAACTTTCTAATTTCAGATTTTTGGTCATGATATTTATGACAGTCATGCTGGAGAGAATCAGAAATATTGTACAGTTATTGATAATTCTACTTTCACTGCCATTAGTACTTTAGGAGCATTAAAGTATAGCCTTATGTTAAAGTTCTCTTATCTGTTTAATCGTCATGCCTTGAAATGGTAAGTTAATTGCATCTCTATTTTAAGTGTGCAGTTGCCATAATTTCTCCCATATGGTACATCTGTCAGCGCTCACAAAATTCAATGCAGCCATCCATCTGCATAGGGTACAACAACTTTCGCTGGCTTACACCAATACAAGAAGGAGTTGGCAATTCTTTATATTGGAGGGAGAAAATTAATTGCTCCATTCAGTTCCTGAAGAAACTCCCAGCACGTGGAGAAAAATGTCAGACATCACACCAAATAACATGCCGTTCAGAGAGCTCTATAGCACAACTTCTAAAACCTACGTAGCAAAACTATTCATAACCAGTTGGTTGAATGTGATTGTGGAAAAAAACTTTACAGCGCGGGTTTACTTTTGACATGCTTCTGTGCTGTCTGTGCTTTGTGTGTATTCGTGTCTGCTTGCGTCTTTGACCGTTTGGCCGCAGTCACAGCTGGACGTGTCCAACTGCCTGGGCATGCACTGCTTCGCGGAGGCGCACGCCTGCCCGGAGCTGCAGAGGGCGAGCCTGGACTTTGCACTGCAGCACTTTGCGTCCGTGTGGCAGCAGGAGGAGTTCGGTGCGCTCACCTCCGACAAGCTACTCGAGCTGTTGGCCAGTGACCGGCTCAACGCGCCTCGCGAGGAGACCGTCTTCCAGGCATCACTCGCCTGGCTCAACCGCACCGCTGACCGCCGGCAATACGCCGACAAGGTGCTTTGTTGCAATGCAATTATAAAGGGTCCCATGGTGTATAAATACAACTGGCCAGGTGGCTTAGTGGTAGAGCGAGTGGCTCACCATTGGAAGGTTATGAGTTAATTTAATATTCTATAGATAGACTCACCCCCGTCATAGGAAAGTGTAATTTCCACCAATGGCTAATGGATGTTAACAGGAGATGAACACTGCCTTAATGCTTATTTGAGCAGGAAACACTGGTCTACAGCCAAAATGCTTCCAAAATAAATGTAGTCCAACTTTATTAATTCTGGGTCACTGAAAATGAAATGATGCTTAAAATTATTGATTCGCTCTAGTTTTCAAGATATGCTACTAGGTCAGTATATACGACCCTTGACTTGGTATAGGCAGAGGATAAGTGAGTTATAAAGGGAAGGGATCATGGCTCTACTTTTCAAGATATGCTACTAGGTCAGTATATACGACCCTTGACTTGGTATAGGCAGAGGATAAGTGAGTTATAAAGGGAAGGGATCATGGCTCTAGTTTTCAAGATATGCTACTAGGTCAGTATATACGACCCTTGACTTGGTATAGGCGGAGGATAAGTGAGTTATAAAGGCAAGGGATCTCAATTGGAAATGACTAAAATACATCTTTGACTGGATCTATGAATAAATCTATGACAGGGTTTGGACAGGACTTGCTTTTTGAGCAAAACAATGAATGATGCAATCTGAACCTGGTATTGCGTCATAGATTATATGAATTGCATCATGTTATTCCTTGAAGTCATGGATTGTGCAATCATAACTAGGCTTACATCCCTCTGCTGAATAAATTGCCCTATATCAGCTCAAGAAATAATACAGTGTCGTGCTCTCTTATTTGTTAGTGTTTGATTTTGCAAAGGGACACATCTGTTTAGCCAAAGTGAGTAGAGATGCCTCGTACTTGTGTGAGCAAAGCAGATAACTTCTGATTTAAAGCTTTGGTGAATGCAGGGATTCATATTCTTGGTGCTTTCGGTAAAGTCACGTAGAAGGGAAATAATAAAATAATAAAAATATTAAACAATAAAATTCTCACGACGTTTCGAATCCACAGCAAGAACATTTTCTTGCTGTAGATTTCACACCTGATGATGATTGCTTGTGTTGCAGTCGAAACGTCGTGAGAATTTTATTGTTTAATATGTTTATTATTTTATTATTTCCCTTCTACGTGACTTTACCGAAAGAACCAAGAATACAGATAACTTCTGCTATGTTTGTGGTGAAGTGACTTTTGCATCACAAGTGCAGTATAACCACTATGGTTAAGAAAACCTATCACCTTTATTATGGCTGCAAAATTGGAGACCAGGACAAGATGTGGGCCCCACACATATGCTGCATAACTTGTTCAACAAATCTTGGCCAGTGGTTGAACAGGAAAAGGAATCTATGCCTTTTGCAGTACCAATGATTTGGAGAGAGCCAACAGATCATATCAGAAATTGTTACTTCTGCATGGCGCCTCCAGTTGAGAAAGGTGTCAAAGAATAAAAAGTGGACTGCATTATCCAAACATTCCATCAGCTATACGCCCCGTACCCCACGGAAAAGGACTGCCAGTTCCTGATGCTCCAGAATCATTTTTACTTGAGTCAGACGAGGAAGAGCATTTTCTCCTCCTCCTCTGAACCACACCTAATAACACAAGGTGAACTGAAAGACATTGTCAGGGATTTGGAACTACCCAAGAGTTCGGCTCCTGGCAGGTGATGTTAGGGTTTCCATGTTCCATAACCGTCAAAAGGATCTTGTCCCATTCTTCTTCATGGGAGGTGATCTTGTAGCCTGCAACAACATCGATGGTGTGATGGCAGCCCTCAACATCGTTCTTGATCCAGGTGAGTGGAGACTGTTCATTGATTCATCGAAGATGAGTCTTAAAGCTATTTTGCTGCCGAATGGAAATGTTTTGCCATCAATTCCAGTTGGTCCTGCAGTCCATATGAAGGAAACCTATGACAACATGAAACAACTTTTGAGGTGCATAAACTATGACCAATATCAGTGGCAGCTTTGTGCCAATTTTAAGGTTGTTGCACTCTTGCTTGGTCTGCAGACTGGATACACAAAGTACTGCTGTTTTTTTATACGAATGGGATAATCACGCGGGAGATTCCTACTACATCAAGATAGATTGGCCACTCAGACATTCATTGGAGCCTGGGAGGAAAAGTGTTCAGCATCCACCAATTATTGAATCAAGGACGATTGTGTTACCACCCTTGCACATCAAGCTGAGTCTGATGAAGAACTTTGTCAAAGCCAGGGACAAAACACAAGCAGCTTTCAAGTACCTCCGTGGAAAATGTCCAAGGTTAAGTGAAGCTAAGATGAAGGATGGTGTCTTTGTTGGTCCTCAGATTTGTGAACTTCTTCGAGATGATGCATTTGACAGTGCGCTGTGTGGCAAGGAAAAGACGGCATGGAAAGCCTTCCAGTTAGTGGCAACACATTTTCTTGGAAACAACAAGGCAGACAACTCCAGGGAGTTGGTGGAAAATCTCCTCAAGGCATACAAAAGCCTTGTTGGCAACATGTCACTAGAGATACACTTTTTTGCACTCATATTAAGATTTTTTCCCACCAAACTTTTGTATCATAAGAAATTGTATTCATATAACCCTTTTGCTCATATTTAAAGTGTTACATCAACAGGACAGGTGACATGTTATCATGTAAAGCAACCATAAACACGTGAAAAGACCTAGGTTTACAATTTATGAGTAAAACTCTTCTACCTACACAATATACATGGACGTAAAATGTAAAAACTTAAATATCTTGGGAACAGTAGCCAATCGGTTTTCATTGTCATATTTGAATTCAGCACATCAAAATCCATAATTAACAGCACATTTCATCTCTGAAGCAGACGACGTCTAAACAATTGTAGACCAGTGAAATCACTTTGACTTTCACAAATATTATTCCCTCAATCGCTCAGGCCTCTGTCTGCTATGAAGAAAGGCCATTGCCCTAAACGTGACTTTAATATTTGTTTTCCTTTTTGAAGAGTGTAAGTTTGTTTTGAGTACCACTGGCAATGCAGTGTCACCAATACATCTTGGTTTATTCATGGTTGGCTTGCTGGTTTTGAACCCAGTCTAGCAGTAGCGATGACTCGCTGCGAATGCAGGCATTAGGCACCTGGGGCCTGAATAAAGAACGACTTATGCAAATATAGAAATGGTGGAAGTCTCATCAAAGATAAGAATTGCAATTCTATAAGGGAGTTAAAACAATTAAGTGAGGTATAGTAGGAGATAACTTAGGGGTTGTCCGGACCACTTTCAAGTTCATTGCCAAAGTCCAAATATAAGAGAGATTCCACCCCTATTAATAAGTTACATAATAACAAAATTAATAATAACGTGAATAACAAATACAGCCGCAAACCGGCTGAAGCACACTGAGTGATGACATCATGTTGCATGGGAGACCTCTGCTAGTAATGTTGCATGGAGTTGTCTTTCTGGAAGATGTTTGGCAGGTGCAATGGGAGTGATAATATCTCTAGAAACTGCTATTACGCCCACAGCGTTACAATCTTACGCGAACACCTCTATATCCGTTGAATTTTGTTCCATTTTAGATATTGCTACAATCGCCGCCGACCAGACTTGTGACAAGTTTTACGAGTATTTTATGTACTCAAGCCCCTGACCAACTTAGTAACCTCACCATGTGGTTTATTTGAATCTGCAATCTCTGTGCCTTAATAATGTAATAAAATATATAAAGCTTAATTGACTCAATTTGATAAAAGAAATGTGTATATCTGCTTCCTGTTATATGCTGAATCTGTGTCCATCCACATGTACGTTATGTGCTGCATTAAAAAGTGACATTGGTAACTTGCACATTTAAGTCTGCTTAGCTTTCAAATCGCTAGCGGATTTTCACATTGACCTGGTGTTTCCCCAGAGAGCATAATATGGAGAGTTTGTCAATACATAGTTTAAAGCCCACATCATCAAAGGCACCAGGACATTCAAATCTGGAGACATCAAGGCCAAAAAATGTTATACTCGAAACCCTAACATTCTTTCTCAATCCTTAGCTGTACAGTATACCTTTGAGCTGTCCTTTGTTATTTTTAATCACATTTTTATGTTATATTTCAGTGGCTGTTATTTTGAGGCTTTTCTTTTATGATGGAAAGGTCTCCCTGGCGATGAATATTTTAAAATCGAAATGATCATCATGCCAGCCTCTGTATTGAATGCAACAACATCTACAGCGATTATAAAACTGGCTTCGTGAGAACAGAGCCAGAGTATTGCACTACTTTTCTAAATCTTGGAGATGGAACTGCGGTTGACCTTGTACAATTGTGACTGTGAAATATATCAATTGACTCAAACTTATATTTTCCACAATAGGTACATACGTAATGTTATGCTACGTATCTGCCTTGCATAAGATCATCAAGGGATAAAAATGCATGCCGTTTTTGGAAGAGTAAGTTACTTATATGTTGCACTGCAAAATATAGTGGGAATGCGATATTGTAAGTGTGAAAACTGACCTCTTTTTATCCAAACCATTTCAGATCACGAGCTACTATGATTATGGATTCAAAACTCGCATCAATATTAGTTTTTATTGTATTGCATTTCAATAGGTCAATTGCAGAGGTTAAATTGGATGCGTTGCATTAAGTCAACTGCAGACTGTTGGGGTAAGGTGTCAGTGCCCCCCACCGTTTGAAAAAGAAGCCTGTCTTTGTAATAACATAGGGATCTCCTTTATTTAGTGACTGTGAGCCGTTTATTCGGAGCACATAATTACAAGTGGTCACAGTACGTCTGCTCATGCAGTTCAGAGATGTCTCTTGAGAAGGGTGTATTTGTGGGATACAAATCTCTTGATGGACTGAGCGGTTGCCGATTTGGCGTGCGTGCGCAGGTGTTTGAGCTCGTGCGCTTCCCGCTCATGAGCCCGTACTACATCCACGACGTGGTGGAGAAGCAGAGCTTGATCTCCGAGTCTGCCATCTGCCAGCGTCTCGTCTCCGAGGCCAAGGACTTCATGCTGCTGCAGGACCGTCGCGGGGAGCTCGTGAGCCCCCGCACACGCCCCCGCTACTCCTCCGGTGGGTTGGCTCTCTAGTCCTGCCCACACCCCCCCATCCCACACACTCCTTGTGCCATAGGTATTGAAGCAGTTGAAGAGTTGGCACGGTACGGTTGTGCATTAGCCCTACACATGCCTCTTTTCATGTGCTGTCAGTTCTGGCTCCCAATTTCTGCCTGCGCATACTGCATGATGTGTGTGTTGTGGCATACCTTACTTTGCACAGTGCTTCCATGCATATGTGATTGCTTTTATTTTCAGTGAATAAAAAATGGGGGGCAACTGGCATGGCTTTTCAGCATCAGAGATAATCACCACTTGATTAATAGAGTTCCATTGTATTGCGATAACTACTACGTGTTATAATTATAGCTGTAATGTGTTATAACTACTAAATGGTTAAAAAATTAAGCCATTTTGTTACATAGAGCGATCTTGATGTTTGCTAACACCGGTAATAAGATAAGAGATCACCGGGGTATGTACATCATGTTAATAATTGTGATTATGGTTGCTAGTTTACTGCAGCTTCGGTCGTATGGTTTTATTTCCCGTTCATACTTGGCAAGTTTATTCGTGGCCCAGATTCGTGGATACACTGTCAAAGAAATACCTTATTGCCAATGTTTTGTTTCACAGCCACTGTAGCATATGAAGAAAATTATCTCAACCGGAAAGGGACCTCTATATATTGCTCACTTCTTTTTCTGAAACTGCCGTGTAGGAATCACGGAGGTGATCATCGCTGTGGGTGGCGAGGACGATAAGGTGGTGCTCCGTAGCGTCGAATGTTATGGGCCACAGAGCGGACAGTGGAAGGCCCTTGCCTGCTTGCCCTTTGCAGTCAGCAAGCATGGTCTCGTCGTCTCAGGTGAGTCACTGCCAACTGTTGAAATAGCCCCCTTACTCCCATTTTTAAATAATCGTGGTATTGAGCACGTTCTCGTCATCACCTTTGTTAGCCATTCTCTTTCCCCAGGCACTTCATGCTTCTGGCGTGCTTCTGGCCATACAATTGATCGAAATACTCATCAGGTTTCATGTTCCGTTAAAGTACAGTTGTGTAGAGCTTGGCAGCACCCACGGCCGTAACTATTAAGTATCTCCCTCTGGTCTGAATTGAAAGAAGATATCTTATAGTTGTAATCTATATTAGATTAGTGGCCATGACTAAACGTTATTGACAAGCGATAACTGGCATCACTACCCCATTTACCAACCCACGTTAACCAACGTGGCGAAATATGGTCAAACAAGCCTCATGACCAACATGACGTGGGGAAGCCTTAATCCAGCAGTGGATTGATGAAGGGCTGTACATTTCTATGAAAGAGTTTAGCCCATTGTAATTCTAATACGTTTATATGTAAATACACTTATTTTTTTGAATAAATGTAAATCCCACACTCTGGTTCTTTCAGTAAAGTCACGAAGGTAAAAAAAGAAGATAATAAATACTACGTGTTAAACATAATAAATACACTTTGTTTTTTTCGGTAAAGTCACATAGGTAAAAAAATTTGATAAATCAAATCACGACGTTTCGGAGGCAACACAAGCTTCCGTCTTCAGGTGGAACCGTCACAGCAAAATTACTGTATCAACTATATCACTGGATACAGTCAACTGTATCACTTAATTGAAGTCTTGTTTATTAAAATGAAATGTTCATGAATACTTTTTGATAATTATCTAATGTGAAATATGTTGAAATATCTTTGGGTCGCATTTTCCACTGGATGATATTGTACTTAATGTATGGCTCACCAATGATGGTGGTTATGACAATGATACATACAATTTTCTCATGTGACACTGCCCATAGGAAACACATTGTACATGGCGGGTGGGGAGTTTCCGGATGGCCTTGCCAGCCGGGATACGTGGCGTTACGACCCCAGCTTTGACACGTGGCAGGAGATGGCCCAGATGAACGTGGCACGCTCTGAACTAGGTATGATCGCCGTCGCAAATTTCCGGCTATGTGGCATTTTGGCTTGACTCACAATTGGAAGGTTGGGTGTTAGCTTAGCCCAACATTAATGTCGTCAATAAAATACACATTTTTAGAAGGTGAACAGTGGTTATTATTTCCAGACACTGGTCCTTACCATAGGAATGTGCAATTTCAACCACCAGGTTAGTACTACAAAACAGAGATGAGAACGAATCTCCAATGTTCGTTTATGCATGGGGACAATTTCACTTTTAGCTTGACAAACTGTAAGCCAAGTCCTAGTAAACTCAAAGCCATACACAATTAAAATGTAACGGTCATACAAACGTTGTGCTAACTGCCCCGTACAGTCAACATTAAGTGTCCTGTATAATAAAAGTGTCAGTATTCTACACCATTGTCAATGCAGTCATTGAAAGTTTACCTAAAGTTGCACATTGTGTTCAACTTGCCAGACTCATTTCACGTTGCATGTTTGAAACCAAACACATTAGCTAGGATGATTGCCCGAGAACAGACTGATTGACCCAGATGTGGATAATTATTTCTGTAAATCTGGAAAAGGTAGGAGTTTACTTTGTAAATAATTCTACTTCATGTCTGCACAGAGAATACGGAATTTTGTCAGTATTTATTTAGTTAAAGAAGGATTGAGATGGGGACAGTCATAATTCGGTATGGTATCACAACTTTCATCTTGCTGCTCGAAGATACATTGTGTCTCAGGAATGTTGATTGAAGAGGTTTACATTGCAGAGAGGCAATGTTGCCATGGTGTAATGGTTATTACACTGGACTTACTATCCAGAGGTCGCTGTTTTGAACTCCTGGTACCGCAGTATTAATGGGTGCATTATAGTTTGTCGATTGGCAGGCCGCATGTTGTGGGGTTAAAGTGTAGGTACTTCCCACCCCTTCCTAGACGTTTTGCCACTGTGGACGAGTACACCATATTACCTCTAGAGGGGCTGTAGTGGAGGCCTTTCCGGCAGCAGTGGCATGAAAAAGAAATTTCAGGGCTGCACATTGCAGAGAATTAGCAATGGCATTGTCCATAATAAAGGTTTTTGGGTTAGATCGCGTTATTTATGAATGTGTCGCAACTCTCCACCACCCGACACGGCCAATCAGTAAAAAATGTGTCATGTTGACAAAAGACAAATAGTTCACTACTTTAGCCCACCGGTGTGTTGAAGCATGAAACCACAATATTTACAATTGAGTATGACGTTTCGCTGGTAATTACATCCAGCATCATCGGCGAATTTGCCAGAACGTGACACATTTTTTACTGATTGGCCATGTCAGGTGGTGGGGGGTTGCAACACATTTATAAATAACGTGATCTAACCCAAAAACCTTTACTATGAATAATATTGGTCGCGAAAGCCTACGTGTTAAAATGGCATTGTCGTCTGTAGGCCTGGCGATGCTGGATGGGTTCGTGTTCGCCGTGGGTGGGTGGGAGGGCTCGTCCCGCCTCGACTCGGTGGAGGGCTACGATCCCAGCACCAACTGTTGGCAGTTTGTGGCACCGATGCGCATGGCTGTGACCAGTCCGGCCGTGGTGGCTCTTGATGGACTTCTATATGTCACTGGTAAGTCTTGTGAACACCTTGCCCTGAAAGATTGCCATTGCAATTCTACAGTGTTGTTGAATGATGATCCAAAATTCTGCTGCCAGACTCATAAACTTCACACATCAACGTGACCACATTACCCCCATACTGCAATCGCTCCACTGACTCTCAATTCAATCTCAGATCAATTTCATAGTCACCGTTTTCAAGGTTCACTATTTTCAAGGTTCACCATGCACTTGTTCCTGCCTACTTCTCCCCTGTCATCACACTCGACTCACCTCCACATATTCTCCACTCCAGCAACCAAGGCTTTACATCAAAGCCCCGGGTCAACCTCTGCTGCCCCAATCGCCTGGAATTCTCTTGCCCCAAGCTATCTGTGTTCTTGACTTCCTGCCCCTCTTCAAAGACATTCTCAAGACATATTTTTCTCTGCATGTGACTTGGCCTCTATTATAAATAAACCCAACTGCAGTTTCTCTACAGCAGCTTGAGATATGGTCAAGTTTGGAGGTTATATAAATCCATAGTTTGTTTGCATTGAATGGGTTTTTGTTGTTGTTTCAGGTGGTGCTGTGTTAGAAGATGGTGATGGGATTGAGCTGGTACAGGTTTACAACCCAAAAATGGACACATGGTCAGAGGTCCCCCCAATGCAGATCGCTCGTTCTGGCTCAGCAGCTTGCGTGCTCAAGGGCAAAATCTACGTAATAGGTACACAACCTACACAGAGGATCGTTTATCAGCATGTATATATGATGAAGTGTCTTTTTACGTGGTTTTATGTGGCAGGATTCAAGTGACAAGTGTATTTTCTCATTATAGAGATCATTAGCATATCCTTAACAACAGTAGTGATTCGGTATTGTATAGATCCTGTGTTTAAACCAGGATCTGTTGTAGTGGATTTGTAGTCTACATAGTGACCAATTATCGTGAACAAAACAACCATATACACTTGTGTATGTAATGCAAGTCATATATGCATTTATTTGTATATAAATTGTTCGAGAATTGAAACATCAATACCGATTTGAATGTGACAATATCTTAAAAAGAACCCCATATTCATGGCTGCTAATGATTTCGGGGATGGTAAATTAACAACAGACAATAGTAAGGTGTAAAGTAAACAAAGGGTTTTAATTACACAGCCTAATGCTTTTGAACAGGATAAAAGTTTGCTAGATCAGATCAACTTTGAAGACTACTATGGGGTACTATTTGTCATGTTATCAAGATTACTAAAATTATTTATCTCAGAGGTTTTTGGTGTTTTGTAAAAAAAAATGTTGTACACTGCCACAAGATACGGTGGCAAGATGTTCACTATTTTGCATGGTATTCAGGCGGTCATTGGTTCAATCCTGACCCTGATGCCTGTATATTTGGAGTTTGCATGTTCTCCCCCTGGTAATGTGTATTTTCCTCCAGGTCCTCTGGTTTTTTTCCCTCCACATTCAGAAACATGTGTTTAGAGTATTAGGCTGCTATGAATTCCCACATAAGCCACTTCATTAAGCTGTCATTTGTGGCCAGGTCGCTTCTGAAAAAGAGCTATATAGCTCAGTGGGCCTTACGTGGTAAAAATAAATTGATTAATTTTCGTAAATATCTGCTTGCCACTTCTTGTAAAGGTTATAGAAACCGTGGCTTTTTGACTTCTTTACAATACATGTGATCTTGTTTTGAAGGTGGTTGGCATGCATCCACGGAAAACACCAACAAGGTGGAGTGCTACGACCCGGCCCAGAACTCGTGGCACATGTGTGCGCCCATGATTGAGCGGCGCTACCGACCTGGCGTGGCGGTGGTGGACGGCAAGATTTATGTACTTGGTGGAGAGGAAGGATGGGACAGGTGACATTTCAGCATAACCTCTCCAAACACAACTTCATTCACTCGCCAGCAGTACCGGTTGCATTGGCTTGAGAGAGCAAATCTGTGCATGACTCTTTGCCTTTATTTTTTGCATGGTTAATATAATTTTTATTCTTAATCTAAATTGGTTATTTCATATCAGGTTAGATAGAGATAGATTTTAGAATTTTCAGTAGGAAGGGCCCAATAAACTCTGAGGTGAACAAAAATCACTATATGTGGTTAAACTAATAAAATAGCTCAAATAACCTGAATGGAAACCCGATAATATGAGGCTAACTTGTTTAATGAAGCGTTATTATTGCTCCTTCTACTATCCATAAAAAAACTGTTTTGAATTACCAATTCATAAAAGCTGCACTTTCCTTTACGCTTCAGTGATTTATATTTCCCATGGCCAAACTGTTACAGGCTAAGTACACGTACAAAAAGGGGGTATAAACAAATAAACTTATAACGTGTACTCTGCCATTCTATCTCCACAGGTACCACGACACGATAGAGAGGTATGATGACCTGACTGACACGTGGGAGATTGTAGGAGAGATGCCGACCAGCAGAAGCTGGCTGAGCTGCGTGTCGATTCAGATTCACCAAGACATCCGCACTTCCAGCCCAGGCAGCGCTGAGCCCTATGGCTACGAGTAGCTTTCCTCAGCAGCAAACAGCCCTGTCGTCTGCACCAAATCATTGTTCCTTGGTCTGTACTTTCCTGTGTTGGCGTCAGCAATGTTTTGTTTAACTAGTTGGGTATCATGCCACTACACACGTACAAAAATTAACATCACTGAAACGTCAGGTTTTTTTAAACTAATGTATAGCATTGTTTGATTTGTAGGTGTGCTTTATGATATGGAAATTGTCGTTGTGTAGTGTACTGTCTTGCCAGGGAAACATAAATTGTCTTGGTATGGGCAATGGTTAACAAGAAAAAAATGTTGAATTTATCACGTTAAGTTGTGGTGAGATTTGCAGGCATGAAATAATAGCTCAGTAGAAGGCTATATTTCCGCATGAAGAGAGAGTCTTTACCAATTTAATGTTCCTATATTGAACTGGTTTAATTTTACTAAAATACACTTGCCTCTATGAAAGGAGAATCATGTTTAGGAGGGTTGGAAGTCTAGTCGGTGTCACTAATACATTAGACAATCTTTCGATTATAAAGAGTTGATAGAAATCCCTTGAAGTTAAACCTGTGTTATCAGAAAAAAACATAAAGCAGTCAAGAAAAAAAAATATATGCTCCGTGGATGTTTTTTTTTTATTGGGTATAACTATAGTTTGTGTTTACATGGTGTGTTTAGTACGGTACTTTATTTTTAAATGACTTGTGCTTTAGAAGCACCATATAGGGTAGACCGTTGACACTTTGGAAAATATTTTCTTGGTGGCAAATTGTTTGGGAGAGAATACTGTTTCACACTGTGAGCAAGTTATCTGGGTATAATAAGCTCGCTCGTAAATGTTACTTGTTGAAAATTAAAATGCATCTCTAAAAATGTATTATGAAATGGTTGCCTACAGGCAGCAGAAACTTCTTGCATATGAAAGGATGAATAGGATCATCAAAAGTCTTATGTCCAGTTTAGTTAGCCAGAAAATGGCTTCAGTTAATGTGCAGTCGATTGCTTCAATGCCCCCGTTGAATGTTTAGTGTTTACATTAGCCTACTAACTATGTTTGATGGTCCGGCCGACAGCATAGGCTTACCCGAGTTACCATCCCATCTTTAGCAAAGCATCACTATGCCCTAAATATGTCATGTATTTCGTTTTAGTGACTAAACCACGTGCAGTCGTACACTGTAGACACTTGTTCACACATGCATTTTGAGTGGCCGACCATACAATTAATAACTGAGCTGCCTGAACCTTATTTAAACGGATGCTAATCACCATCCCAACTACGTGAATTTATTGTATGTCGTTTACAGGAAAGTTAGCACAAGGCAG
Source organism: Lampetra planeri (assembly GCF_965212315.1). NCBI lineage: Eukaryota > Metazoa > Chordata > Hyperoartia > Petromyzontiformes > Petromyzontidae > Lampetra > Lampetra planeri. The sequence goes on from NC_136141.1 coordinate 6,735,798, forward strand.
TTGCAAAAAATGGCTCACTCGTTCGTGCAAGGAGAATAGTGGTGTTGCTTTAAAAACTTTAATTCCTTAACTTCATAGATTTCAGTGTTCACTTTTGGTTTGCGAACGGTGTGTTATGTTTCAGCCAAAAGGATATCATACTCGTTTTTAAGATATACATTTAAATTCGGGACTGACTTGGATATAATGTTTTTGTCATGAAGACTTCAGATGCCTAGGCATGTGCATATTAGCCTTGAATGCATATACTTTGGAGGAACATTTAGTGAAACAGAATTCCTCCGAATTAGCAATGAATGTAACTGGATGCTATTTAAAGGCAAATTTATGTATGTTATGTAAAGTGTTTAAATAATAAAAATGAGCATTATACAAAAAAGTAATACCTTAAATTAAACTCCATAGTACTGTTTGTCAGTTACATTGGTAAGGAAACTGATGTCATACAATCATAAATAATATATATTTTTTATCTTGAGAATTTAGTAGCATCTCAGCTTGTGAAGAGCAAAATAAAAATTCACATGGAGTATTTAAAATGCAATGCATTCTAAATATGTATATGGTTAAACATTTGCATATACCATGTACTGAAAATTGTCATGTCTGTTATTCGAAGAATGTGATAGACCTTAAGATCCATTTAGTTTGTGATCAAGAACACAAAATATGCCTGATTAGATTTTTGCCAAATACTGCAGATAATTTTCTACACATTTTACCATATTGTGGCCATTTATTTCCGTCATTAATAAGCATCCTCCATACACCACCTGAAGCTTTTCCATGCATTCGTATGTACATTATCGTCTACATTTAATGTTTTTTATCAATTTGTTCAGTGACCACTTCTAGTAAAGGTGTCACAGGTGGCAGCACGAGTTCCAATATCGACCTGCACTTCTGCTGCTTTCACACTTCATGCACTCTCATGTCAGTGCTTCCTTTTGACAGAAGAAAACAAATGAAAATGTTCAAATGGGTGGGAAACAAGATCATTAGTTTAAAGCTGCAAGGATTAAACATTAAACATTGTCTATTTAAAGGAAATTACCCTCTTAAGACCAACCTGTAAACTTTGGTTCTCCTTAATAGTTGTCATTTTAAACAATTTAAGTATTTTATCACATTAAGTTTTGTAGTAAGCTGGCCATACACTACTTGTTATTCGCATACCCATACATTTATGTTGTCTATGGTTGTACAAGTGTTAGTAGATTTTTTTTTTTTAATATAAAAATTCGAAATGAAGATCTCATTACACCTAATTGTGAAATCGAAATGCTTGCACTTTACTGCCTTATATATTAAAAAGTTATTTTATGGATATTACTATTTAGGCACAAGTTCATTTGAAGGACTGTCATGTTGGTGGCTAAGGCAGCCAAAGCAATGTAACATGAAGGCTTTGTTGACTCCGTAAACTTGAGGACAAATTAAACACTTGAAATTAAAACTGCAATAGAGGCGTCCCTTGCGTAATGCCCTGCCATATCGGGAATTTGCAGCTACGCCATTCACGTTCTAGGGACATACTTCACACTTGGGCGAATCATTTTGACAGTTATGCCCTGAAAAAAATGTAACATTAAAATTTTTCAAAGTAAAACAAAATATTTTCAATTATAAAAACTCCAAGTAAAAAAAAAATTTGCAGGTTCATCAATTTAAATTACAATCTGATGCCGTCACCGCGGCATGGCAGCGTTCAATGTCACAGGCTTAGGTGTAGCCCTCATAAATCTCCGGCTTCTATTTCCATCGTGCGTGCTGCTGTTAGAAGCAGCCCACGGAATCGTTCAAGAAGCCCTGACGTTACTCCTCATTACGTGTTCTTTGTAAGGAGTAATGTCTCAATAATGATATATTATTCAACTGGTCATTTTTGTAATGTTAATATTAAGTACTGTATTGGATTTATACGTATTGTGTAAACCCATGGCTAAAATTCCGAAATTAAATCATACTTTTTTGGGTTCGTACAGCACGATTTGACTTGCGCACGCTGTTTTTCAGGAACGCATGTCACGTTATGCGAGGGACGCCTGTATTTGCCTTTTAGTTGCATGTAAACTTATATGACTAAAGTGCTGTCTTTGGATATGCCCACTAAATTAAAATGTTCCTAATACTTTCTTCACTGGCAGTCTGATGAGCACGACAGCTGGAACAAGGGCTTGTGCCTTTAGAGATGCGGCAATGATCTGGTGCAACTAAATAAAAGTAGTACGTGGATGGACGGTTGTGGTAGATCTACCAAAAGATGGATGGGTTAACAGAAAAATAGTGAAGATAGACTAATCAAGTGACTTCGTTTGCGATAGTCTTTGAGAAACGGCTTGACCTGTGGACGAGTGATGATAAAAATGTGACCTTTGAGTTACCCTATTGAAGACTGTACACATTGCAGTGTTATTAGCATTATCTGAGTTGTGTCTCTATGCTATCGCTATTAAGACTGTTTTCTTGATCGAGTGTATATTTGCAGGCACTTTTAATCAATAAATACAGTGACATAAAAATATAGGTTTTTCATATGCGGTATAATTTTTGTAAATTGTTGGGAATATTTGTTGTAGTATATTTCAGAAGAGTATATGCATGTATTGTACATACCCATTCTGTGTTGTGATCTCAGCTGTTTTCTGGAATGGTCCATCTCATTTTAAATACAAAATGCTTTAATGTTATTTTACAGTATTGTCTAATGGGATATAACGGCCATGATCATCAATGAAACCGAACTGTTGAACCCGTTTTTTCAAAGTTACAATAAATGAACTGCTGTAATGGTAAGTGTGGTTGTATCATTTGTATTTGTTAACATAATAAATTGTTGGAAAATATCAATATTGACTCTTGCACATTTGAGTTTCGGTTGTGAAAGATGTAGAACTATTTCGAAATGACTGGGACATGATTTAGGCTGACATTTTTGCCACACAGACACTGCTGCACAAAGTCCTGGTGCAAAGGTAAGGAAAAACTGGTGCTTTGAAAAATAGTTAACCAATTTGTAGTTCTAGCCTTAACTGACCCACGTATGGTTACTGCACAGCAACAACAGCCGCCATTCTGCCACTTAAGTGACGGATGATGCCTACGCCAGGTTAGGTGCACGTTTCAGCCACCTGAAGTATCAGAAGCTTTCTGGCACAAGGCGACAAGACAAATCCAGGTGTTATGGGCTAATTTTCCGAGATGGCTGACAGATGCACAAAGTGCACTTTCCCGCTGCCAACACACTCATTACCCCCAAAAACCAGATTTGGTGGCAGCAGTATTTTTCAGAGATGCAGCAGTATTTTTCAGAGATGCAGCAGTGCTTTCATTATATGATTGTGTTTGAAGTTGCTGCTGGCGTGTCGCTGAAACAAAAGGCATGGGGCCGTCGATAAATGACTTATGCAATTTTGGCCGATTTTTGACCACCCCTCCCCCCCTCGTCACACGACGTCACTAAAAGCCAGACCTCCCTCAAATATGATGTCACAAAGCTCTGCCCCCCCCCAACCATATTTCCATTTTGAAAATAAAAACATGCTTCAAATCAAATTTCGATTTAAAGCTTTCGTGACTGCAGGGATTCATCTTGGTTCTTTCGGAAGTCAAGTAGAAGGGAAATAATAAAATAATAAAAATAAAACATTAAATAATTCTGACGACGTTTCGGCCACAACGCAAGCAGCCGTCCTCCGGTGAAGAACAGGTCTATCGGGAAGACAGCGTCTGACGCTGTCTTTCCGACAGACCTGAGGACGGCTGCTTGCGTTGTGGCCGAAACGTCGTGAGAATTATTTTATTATGTTTTATTTTTATTATTTACCGAAAGAACCAAGAAGATGCTTCAAATCACTTTAAACTATTGTCATTGTAGTGCGTATTTAACGTGGCGCTGCACTCTGATGTTGGAGAAAACACGTGTAGTGACTGCTTGTCACTGTATGGTGCCGGGGCTTGCGAAGCCACGGCCAGTAATGTATTGTCATTACGGGCAGCCTGGGTTATGGGATGCAGTACCAGCCCTAGCAGGGCTTGGGTGAGCGCTGGTTAGCGCGGAGGCACCACGAGCAGTGTGCGGTGCGGGCTCCCGGTGCGGGGGCGAGAGGGAGCGTCAGCCAGCCAGGGTTACCTTGGGGCACGATGCGCTGGTTGCCCTGCTGTCACGTGACCGGACGATATTGGAGGGGGGGCACCGGTGGGCAGGGGCCGTGGGGCGGTCACGTGGTCCAATGGAGCTCTCGGGAACCTTCGAGAAGGAGCTCGAGAGACCTGGAAGGTGGGCGGGGCGAAGGCCGGAGTCAGTTTTAGTTCAGGGGGATATAACGAGGGCACCGTGAGGAGCTCGAGGTTGTTTGTGTGCCGGTGTTAGGAAGATCCACGTCGGGGAGAAGCCTCTAGCCACGTGGTCCGGGACCCCGGTTGTGGTCCAGACCGGGATCGTGAACCGTGTGGAGTTCTGCCGTGTGGTTAGATGGGTATTCGAGGCCCGAGTGTAGATCGTGTTGTGTTACGTGTTAATGTGGAATAAAGAGTGTTGCTCCCAAGATTGCGTCTGCGACGACACACGTATTAAAAAGGATGCCTTGGAAAGCTGAAATTTAGCATAAAATTCACTTGAAAATATTCAATGTCTAACTAAAACTGCAGATGTTCAGAATATCATGTTGAAATTCTCTCACAATTATAAAATATCAAAAGTACAGTAATTATAACTATACAAAATACTTGAAACTTTGTAGTAGAACAAAGCAAATTGTAGAGTACAATTATAACAATCACATTCATTCCACATAATGAAAAGCCCTGGTAGAATCAATCGAATCAAAATGTTTAATAACAATCATTAAAAAATGGAGAAGCAAAATGCTCCTTCATGGAATAAATAAAAGGTGACCTTAGTCAATTAAAATAATCAAATAGTTAATAATGAAAATTAATCAAAATTAGTGTTGTTATAACAATTCTATTGTTTATATTTATTTAAAGTTGCGCATTTTGACATTTTTTACATTTCTCAAACCCCCCCTCCCCCGCTCGTCACACATCGTCACACATCGTCACAAATGTCTGACCCCTCTCTCCCCCCTAGGTGTGTGACATCATTTATGGACGGCCCCCATGTCCTGATGCGCATTGCAAGTTTTACATATATAATAGGTACATACTTGGTTGTGGGTGGGTGCATACAAACACTTAAAAGCCTAGACAACTAAAACATTTTGTACAGCAAATACAACTTGAAAACATTCGTTCTGAAGTAAATTACAATTTCAAGCAAGAAGTTAAACATTCCCACAATATTTTACAGTATATACAGTGAGGAAAACAAGTATTTGATCCCCTGCTGATTTTGTACGTTTGCCCACTGACAAAGAAATGATCAGTCTATAATTTTAATGGTAGGTTTATTTGAACAGTGAGAGACAGAATAACAACAAAATCCAGAAAAACGCATTTCAAAAATGCTATAGATTGATTTGCTTTTTAATGAGGGAAATAAGTATTTGACCCCTCTGCAAAACATGACTTAGTACTTGGTGCAAAACCCTTGTTGGCAATCACAGAGGTCAGACGTTTCTTGTAGTTGGCCACCAGGTTTGCACACATCTCAGAAGGGATTTTGTCCCACTCCTCTTTGCAGATCTTCTCCAAGTCATTAAGGTTTCAAGGCTGACGTTTGGCAACTAGAAGCTTCAGCTCCCTCCACAGACTTTCTATGGGATTAAGGTCTGGAGACTGGCTAGGCCACGCCAGGACCTTAATGTGCTTCTTCTTGAGCCACTCTTGTGTTGCCTTGGCCGTGTGCTTTGGGTCATTGTCATGCTGGAATACCCATCCACGACCCATTTTCAATGCCCTGGCTGAGGGAAGGAGGTTCTCACCCAAGATTTGATGGTACATGGCCCCGTCAATCGTCCCTTTGATGTAGTGAAGTTGTCCTGTCCCCTTAGCAGAAAAACACCCCCAAAGCATAATGTTTCTACCTCCATGTTTGACGGTGGGGATGGTGTTCTTGGGGTCATAGACAGCATTCCTCCTCCAAACACGGCGAGTTGAGTTGATGCGAAAGAGCTCCATTTTGGTCTCATCTGACCACAACACTTTCACCCATTTGTCCTCTGAATCAGTCAGATGTTCATTGGCAAACTTCAGACGGGCATGTATAATATGTGCTTTCTTGAGCAGGGGGACCTTGCGGGCACTGCAGGATTTCAGTCCTTCACGTTGTAGTGTGTTACCAACTGTTTTATTGGTGACTATGGTCCCAGCTGCCTTGAGATCATTGACAAGATTCTCCCGTGTAGTTCTGGGCTGATTCCTCACCGTTCTCATGATCATTGCAACTCCACGAGGTGAGATCTTGCATGGAGCCCCAGGCCGAGGGAGATTGACAGGTCTTTTGTGTTTCTTCCATTTGCGAATAATCGCACCAACTGTTGTCACCTTCTCACCAAGCTGGTCTTGTAGCCCATTCCAGCCTTGTGTAGGTCTACAATCTTGTCCCTGACATCCTTGGAGAGCTCTTTGGTCTTGGCCATGGCGGAGAGTTTGGAATCTGATTGATTGATTGCTTCTGTGAACAGGTGTCTTTTATATAGGTAACAAGCTGAGATTAGGAGGACTCCCTTTAAGAGTGTGCTCCTAATCTCAGCTCGTTACCTGTATAAAAGACACATGGGAGCCAGAAATCTTTCTGATTGAGAGGGGTTCAAATACTTATTTCCCTCATTAAAATGCAAATCAATTTTTACAATTTTTGACATGCGTTTTTCTGAATTTTGTTGTTGTTATTCTGTCTCTCACTGTTCAAATAAACCTACCATTAAAATTATAGACTGATAATTTCTTTGTCAGTGGGCAAACGTATAAAATCAGCAGGGGATCAAATACTTTTTTCCCTTACTGTACAAGTGTAGTGGCATAGCGCTGGCTGCTGGCAGAAAAGGGGATCTGCCGCGTACGGCAGTCCTGACATCAGCAGGCCCTGATAGACACGAGAGGGAGAAAGGTCACAGAAGGGGCCCACCAGGAACTCGCAAGTAGGTTGCAGAAAGGGGGCGTGGCCGGGGGCAGAGCGAGGCCATGCTACAGAACTTTCCATGAAGGATATGTTGAAGAAGCCATCCCTCCAGCACCTCTTCAGTTTGTGAACGTGATTGACAATGGTGCAGATATAACATCACGGGTTAAGGTTTGGTGCATCTAAAGCAGACATGGCTATGGCACAGCTTTTTCTTTAGAACTGCTATGCAGGGTACAAAGTAGAAACAGAAATACGGACACTTCAAAGATCACGCGATTCCCCTGTTTATATAGGAATGTCTGTATTTGCTAAAACAATAATTTGGTAGCTTGTAAAATGTTCAATGACAGTGGATTCAGAAGTTGCTATGACAGAGTGCTTCACAATAAACTAACAGTGTGCTTGAAATGTCAGCATAACTTGGAGATGCATTGGTCACAAAATATGTGGAAGATGGGATAGTGCATCCACCAGCTTTGAGAAAAACGGTGATTTACATCGTTTGCCATGGATTTACATTGATCATAATACAACTGAAGCAATAATAAACTCGTTTAAAAAAGTTATTTTTAAACAATGGTTTTATTAACTACTTCGTTTAACTCGCGGTCGAGAAGTACGTAAATGGCGCCTGAGACACACGGCGCCTGCGTTTTGTGCGAGCCGATTCCACAGTTTAGGGACCGCGGCGTTTTTGACCTACACACATTTCTATATAAATAATAAGGCGTCGATACAAAATGTAAATTGCTTTAAAGTAGCGAATTAATGCATTAATTGATGCCGATTTTGATGCAGGCATGCATTGTCACCGGGTCTAAGTATGTGTGCAAAATGTGGAATTGATTGGACAACCAGAAGTGGACGAAATTTTTATTACAAGATTTGACCTAGACAAACAGAGGAATCAAGTTAAGTAAGACCGTTGAAAAATCACAATTTCATGGCACTAGCACTTCCATTTTTCCAGAAACTAAGCTCAGACAATGACGGTGAGATGTGTGAACCACTTCGAATCAGAGAAGGAATCAATAGCTCTGATTCAGGCTGCCCTCCTGCAGCATTCGAAATGGGCTGCATACCCGGAAGGACATTTGAAGTCAGTCAACAGTGCATCAGCCAGTAACTCAATGCCTCTCGAACAGGGAGTGGCCAAAGGAAGGTGATATTCGAAGGGCAAATTGAAGAACATTTTTTTCATTATAACTGACAATGTGGCTTTAGGGCAGCCATGAAAGATACAGATGTGATCGCTTGGGCCTCAGATGCACGTCATTGTGCAGCTGTGCGTGCCACAGGACTAGCTGGAATATAATAAACCAAACTATCGTTCAAGAATGGTTCCCATTTTTTTTTACACACTCATCAAAATGAACAATGTGAATACATTGTTGCCATCGTGAAAACTAAATTATTGCCATCTTAATGATTGCCATCATATTTTAGACGGCATTACGGTTTTTATTTTTCCTCCCCGTCTTATGTAAGCGACTCTTGGAGACACGGTAGTATCGTGCCGAAGTTGCTGCTTGTGGCACAATTTGAGCGATCTTATATATAAAATTATTCATTCATGTTTATTCGCTCCACCACAAGCCACACCCAAGTTGCCACCCAATGCCCTCTCACTCTGGGTGGTTGGTGGTGGTGGGGGGGGGAGGTTGTTGATTCGGCTCTATAAAAAGCTGGTCGGTATGAACAGCACACGTCTTCCAGCATCAGCGGAGTAGTCGGAACAGCAACAAGTGTGAGTTACCTCCGTGCTGTAGTGAGAGACAACGAATTCCTACTGCAGGCATGGCTCGTCCGGCAACATTGACCGTCCTTCTGCTGCTGCTCGTGCCGCTGGCGTGTGCTCGTCGAGAGAAGGGCAAGGAAGGACACCAACACCACCATCATCACCACCGCACAGAAGACGCCGTGAGATTACATTCGCACCAACCAAAGCCACCTTACCTACTGCCAGTGGCGTCACTAGGGGGGTGCGGGGCATGCGGACCGCACCGGGTGACACCATCAGAGGGGGTGACACCAAAATGACTGTCTATACAAAATGTTGTGCAGTGTTTCAGCAGAAATGTATTATTTATTAAAAAAAAAAATCCCTGTAGTTAGTTATTACAAAAATATTTTTGGAAAGCCCTGCTTACATGTACTACTGTATCACTATACCTACAAGGCTAAAACTCTATGCTAATTTACTTTTTGAACCTTCTAATGCGCTCCGGTCAGAGCTGTCATTGTTCCCCAACTGCAGTGACGCTTCGAGTCACGTGGTTTCGTCTGCTATTACGAGCTTGTGTCAATGCTAATGTAAATCCATCTGAAAATTAGGCATTTACGTAGGCAACCATGTTAGTTGATAATTATAAGAACGTAGGGTAAAAAAGAGAAGTTTTTCTTTTGGAGGTGCAGGCAAACCGTTTTATCAACGGGACCCATTCTTCTATGGGTAACCAATACAATAAAGTTAAAGGTTCATTTTGTTGATTGTTAGGCCGCTATGAGGCTGCGGTGCTCGTGTTAGCTGCCGATGTTTGTACCCTGCACAGGGTCGATCGCCCCAGAGGCAATGCAACTTTATTCCAACTTCATCCTAAAGTTGCATTCAAACTACATTATATTAAAGCGGCTGAACAGCTAGTGCAGTTGCCGATGTTATCCTTGAGTGTAATCAAGAAGAGTAGTCTAATGCACCACTTCTCCACCTTTTACAAGCCCTTGTACTCTAGCAATCAAATCTTATCCGTCGTTTTAACGTTAACGCGCCAAATGCGTTTCCTCATGAATTGTATTTTTCGAGCGTTTAATTTTAACAAATACCGCATACTGCATCTGTCCACAAAACCTACGGTTACAATGGAGAATTGCACAAACTATTGGAATATAGTTTGATCCCTTATTTTACCCGAGCAATATAAACAACAGCACGCAAGCACGCAAACATGCTTTGTTTTTTTTAGATATGTTGTGTAAAGGTTATGACTTCAAAGCCTTATCTCCTTGAGCATTTTTTTCAGCCGAGTTTGTTAGTATGTTAATGTTTAACACCACTTCAGTTAAAACACCGCTTAAATGTTTCTTGCCATTTGCTAATGATTTACGTGTGCAGTACCATTCATCAGGATGCTATGGTCCACATGCACTTTGGATGTCTAGCAGATGCGTCTGTCGTGGAGGTCTACTAACCTCTCAGTCTTGCGAAATTGATCTCAGTTAACTCGTCCGTTATCCTCTGCATATTTAACTATCGACGTTATTCACAGCAATCCCCTTGTTGAACTCGTGAGGCCTACCGATCTCGTCTGTGCGTTTGTGCTCCTTTGAAAGTGCCTTCAGCATCACTGTCAACCCCTTATCAGTGCCGTTCCTTATTACAGACCAACTCAGACCTTACTGGTCACCCCGTGCCCCTTATACATCTCAAAGTTCATCCTACAAAGTCCCATCACAAGGGAGAAGCACAAACATGCACCTTTTTTGCCCGTATTGAAACGGCTGTACGTCGCATGGACCTGAAAACTCAATTTGCCCTGTACAAGAATACGGGGTAACCTGTATGGGTTGACAGGGTATGCTTAAATTGTGCCAACACACACAACCATGGTGGTTATGGCTAAAATAGGTCCTGCTCAAGGGTACCATAGAGGACAATGAGAATTTACCTACCCTTGGGATACAGCATCTTCACCAAAGGAGGTCGTTTGCAACCAAATTTATGTTTATGCTAGTACCGTATTTTCCCGCATATAGCCTGCATACGCATATACCCCGCAAAAATAGCGTTTTGTGTAAAACACATTTCAGATAGCCCGCACCTCCATATACCCCGCATGCATTCATATCTTTAACGGCGTTACCGCAGCTTAATTCCATCATATTAATACGAAGTTTACATTTGTAATACATTCCACTATCAATTGTTAACATTAAAATCATAACGTGCGCAAAGAAAACAAACTAACCGGAAACGAGTGAGCGTAAAACAGTAAATAAGTAACAAAATTAAATATCCAATAAATAAGTAACACATAACAGGTAGTTAAGTAATTTTAGCACTGGTAGATTGCGCACTGCGCAGATAATAGCGGCACTACGGTAACGCAGTTGCCTCCCCCCCACCTCTCTCTCCCTCCAGCTGCCCCACCCCCCAACCCCCCCACCTCTCTCTCCCCCCAGCTGCCCCACCCCCCAACCCCCCCACCTCTCTCTCTCCCCCCAGCTGCCCCACCCCCCAACCCCCCCACCTCTCTCTCCCCCCAGCTGCCCCACCCCCCAACCCCCCCACCTCTCTCTCCCCCCAGCTGCCCCACCCCCCAACCCCCCCATCTCTCTCTCCCCCCAGCTGCCCCACCCCCCAACCCCCCCATCTCTCTCTCCTCCCAGCTCTCCCGTCGCCGGTTAACAATGTGCGTCCACTTCAAACATTGTCGTTTCATTGTACAAACAATTCGAATAATTAAAAACGTGATAACACGTGCAATTTTAGTGTGAGTGGTTTATTCAGCAGTGCTTTAGTCAAAAGTAAGTGTTGCATAGTGAATAGTCCTACCATGAAAACATTTAACGAGTTATGACATGTCACACGTGTCAAATATTTTTGGGATAGCCTGCACCTCCATATACCCCGCAGGGTCTTGTTTTGTTTGTAAAAAGTGGTATACCCCGCGGGTTATATGCGGAAAAATACGGTAATTACTCTACTCATAGGCCTGTAATGTTAAAAGTTTATTGTATGTGTATATCTATCAAAATCATAACGACCCATCGAGCAGATAGCCCGTCGGTGTTCACTGCACATTTCGTCATTTGATCCTCATGGCGGTACCCCGGGGTACTAAATGATACAAAATGGCAGAGGCAATTAAATATTTAATTTCTGGGAAACACTTTTTTTTCCCAGGGGTGTACTAAACTCCGCGACTGGGGTACCAATCAATCCGAAATCGGTGCTACTCCGCGATGTCGAAACGCAGCGAGGACAATTGCGCTGAAACCCTGAACGCTCGTACGCACCGTGGTGGTGCATCGTGTACACCTCGTCGAGATGAGTCGATTGCTGCATCGCCGACCATCAACAGACTAAAAATGACTGCATCACGGACATTATGCGAGAGCCGTGGTACCATGATGCTCCAGGGTTACCGCCATGAGGTTCATTTGTTTTCACTCTCCTCTATCTTGTGACAATACGCTCAGGTCGTGGCATTAACTTTTTCTCTGGCAACAATCTCTTATGTCGTCATCAAGCCATTTTCTGTTAGGTATTCCTCTCTTTTCCGGTTCCTTCCATTTGTTTGAACAACATACTTTGAAATTTTCCTGTTGTCCATCCTACATATGTGTCGTGCATGTTCTAGATTGGATAAATATACTGGGAAAACATCAGTGATGATTATCGAAACCGGTCCTCAGTCTCCCCTAAGTTGACTCGGCCTCAAATGAGTTCCCTTTGTGCGTTGTTTAGCCTTAACGCCACGAGGGAGACAGAAGCGGCCGAGCGTGGTGCTGGCTATCCACACCCCCTCGTGTGCCGTGCCGGCCTTCATAGGGTGCTCACTAACAGCACTACACCAACAGTCTGTTAAATGTGTAGTGAGTCCAACTGAGTCGCAGACGTTGTTCTTTAGAGGCAACACATTTATTTGTAACATCAACACGTAACACAAAGGGGTAATTGCCCCTTCACCAGATACAGCCTAGGGTGGTGGCCACCCAGCTAACTACCCTATACGGAGGAGTTACAGCTACGAAGGGTCTGACCCTCACACGGGTCCCGACCACGTGTTGATGCCTGTAGAGCTTCCAGCTTGTAGGACGTAGAGCTTCAGCTTTTAGGATGCAGTGACCCCGGTCCCTCTCAGGGACCCACCTTATATCCCCCTGGGTCAGGCTGCTCCGCTCTTAGCCCCGCCCGCCTTCTCGAGCGTTCCAGCTTTCTCTCGATCCCTCTCGAGAGCTCTCCCCGGACATGTGATCGCCCCCTAGCCCCCCCCCACATGGGAGCCTCTCTGTGGACACTCCGGATCACGTGTCTACAGGGTTAACCAGAGTGACATGGCCCGTGGAAACCCTGCCCCGGGGCGGACACTCTCCCACTCCCCCTTGTGGGAGCCTCCACCACACGCTATGCGTGGAGCCCACGCTAATCCAGCGCACACCAAGCCCCGCTAGGGCTGGTACTACACCCGCATACGGGGGGTGTACGTGATGACAGTGCATCGCGCGCCAACAATGGGACAATAAATCCTAGTGGAGCATTTTTTTCGTGAATTAACATTCACAAGTGGCATTTATTTGCAGCTGCCATTTTTTCGTCAAAGACTGGGCATGTACAGGTAATGCCAAATGTGGAAGTACTCTATAAACGCTTTATTCGTTGAGACTGTCTAAATAATGTCCATACAAGTTCGCTTTGCTTGCATTGCAAGCAATGGTTAATTATTTTGTCGCACAAGCTCGGATTGTTGAGCTGACATGGCCTCCGTTGGAAGGAAATACCCTCCCTACATATCCTCAATGGCAACGTTGTTATTCCTCTTCTCTCTAGCATCCCGGTGTTGACGGTGGTCCGACTGGGCTTGAGAAGAGACTCGAACAGCATGAGAATCACTTCCAAGGTAAGTTGCAGATAATGCGTGTGCATCGATTTTGCGATTTACAGCAAATGTGTTTTGCAGTTAAAATTTAACTGGTGCTCTAGTGGTGTTCTGCCCCAGACTTTGAAGGAATGTCTGGCTATCTAAATATTTTCTTTTTACTGGCAAATCCCGAACAAACGGGGGCAGTGGGTCACGAAAGAACTGCGATTTTAAATGTGCACATTATACCGTGCATAATGAGGATAATTGTGGGATGTTTTCACGGCAGGACTTGAGTGTTCTTATAATCACCTGGAGAAGTACGTGGTTGCCGTGTCTGACTACATGCGGAACAAGTTTGGCCAGGGTGCTCCACAATATATACCCCTGGTAAGTCTTTTTCATGTAGTCAGATTATTATGTTAGGATCCGTAAATTATTTTTTTATCCGAGAGTATAGGGATAGAGGCTCAATCATATATTATTTTAATCGCAGGAAATGTTTTTTGAAAACCCAAATAAAATTCCCAATGAAGGCCTTCCTTTCCACGGCGTGTGTCGCTTGCAGCATGGGGGGCATTCGTAGTAAACATCGGCCTGTTTGTATTAAAGGGGCTAAAATGTGGTGCATATCATAGTGTTAATGTCCATGATGTAAACAGTATTCTCGTATTTATATTATCTTGTACCCCTAACTATGCCTCTGCATTGTCCACGTGTCCAGGAGAAAGGTTCCACTTGTGATGAGGACGGAACTGGTAAGAAGGCAGATTTGTGTTTTGTATCCTTCTGTCGAGTGATTTCTCTCCATTGTCGTACTGTCACTTGATTTTCTTTTGGTGCCGCAATCAATCTTAATGTGCCGCCAGTGATTATGCTATGGACTTGTTCGACACGAGTATAAGTGCTTGTATTCGTGCCGCAGTGCGTTTTTGATCATTGTTGTGCCCCATTTAAAACTTGAACCCCATATGTTCTTCTCTAAATTACTATTGCAGATAGACCATGTTAACAATTTTAACAATTGTTCTGTAACATTTTAGTCGTACAAGACTGCAGCAAAGTGAGGGAGACGCACGCCTCTGCCAAAAGTGGAGTCTATAGGATTCAACCACAAGGTGCACAGTCTACATTCGAGGTGTGTATTGCACATCTGTCAGCATTTCAAACGAACGTAACATCAAGTCCAGTACCAATGATGTTTAAGAAATATATGAATTGTCCACCTTGAAAGTACTGCATGCTTATACACAAAACACATTGAACAGTTTTAATCCGACTTCTTCAATAAATTCCATGCATAATTATGGCTGTGGCCTGATGATGCTGGTTGTAATTATCGGCAAAACGTCGTACTCACATTGTAAATGTTGTGGGTTTACTCTCCAACACAAGTGGTGTGCTGTATTAGTAACGAATTGGCATGTTCTGTTTACATGACAAACCTTACTAATTGGCCATGTCGGATGGTGGCGGGTTTAACGGCGCATTTATATTTACGCAATCCAACCCAATAAACTCTGTATATTCCATGTGGTTCTCTGTGTGTATATTGTGTAACATGCCGGAACGTGTTTGCTCAAAAGATTTGACATTTTGTGAATTAAACAAATGTTTTGGGCATTTAAATATTGATGTGTTTCAATTGTGTACATTTCATGCATGCACAGACTGTGATAATACATTCTGCGGTTCATATTGTATTGCGTGTTTGGCATGTCTATTTTTTTTTTCTCCATGTGTTGGGAACAGCTGTCGGAACAGAATTTCCAAATTAAAATTTACTTGGTACAGCAGAACGCCTCCCGTCGGTGGAAATATGGGGTACCCATGTTGCACGACTTATTTTCCGTGAGGTTATCCGTGATTTTTCTCTCCTCGTATATCCGGAGTAAAATTGCAGATTATAGCATGAATTTTACCGTGAGACTCCACCTATGTCGAGAATAATCGCAGAATTTTTAATTTGTTGAACCTGCACGAATACTAGGAGTGCTTCAAACGCGTATCACGGCGGGTACAATAGTATAATCACAATGCACGGTATTGTACATTTTGTAACTTGCTTAGTTTATGCTCAAAAGACCTTGAGAAACGACAGATAAGCAGGAAATTAGCTAGAATCTGCAACAATAATTGCCTAAAAGATTTGGAATTTGTGCAGGTGGAAGGAACGTCAGAGTACCCAGAGAAAACCTACACATGGGAGTGGTTGGGGCGGTTAAGGTGGGAGCAGGAAATGGTCAATGTTTAGATGTAAATAAATCTACTTGCTGTACTGCCATACCCTGGCCAAACCAGGAGATGGCGACTTCTTCAATGCCTTGCAACCACCTCCAAACACCCGTTTTTGTGCACTTTGGCCACCCACCAAAGTCATGTAGTTGATGTTCATTGCAAAATAATCTTTTAATACTGTGCATTATGAACATTATTTTAAGGCTTAAAGAATAAACGGTTTTTTTTTGCAACCAAAAACGCGGATGAGCAATGAGATGAATTTGCAACATTGACACTTATTGACAAAGAAAATCTCAGATAATAGGAAGCAGCTTATCGTAGATAATACGAATTGGCCTGCGCGGTAAAATAGGAGTGTTTGTGCTGCAGATAATAGGAGTCGTGGGTTAACGGATAACAAATCTCTGATTTAGCACGGTTGGCTACCTGCAGTGCGAAAAAAGTTCAACGTGAGTTCTCCTGCAGGAAAAAAAATTATCCGCAAAATTTGGTGACTGAAGAAGCTCCTCGCATGTGCAGTCAGTCACGTGTTATACACTGCCCAACAACACTTGGGACAACCCAGAAACACAGCGGAGCTACACGGCACAACAGAGCACTTGCAAAGTTGCGTTTGGTGTGTCCTGCTCTTTTTTTTTCCAGGTGTACTGCTCATTTGAAGCCGACGGTGCGTGGACAGTGTTTCAGCACCGCTTTGATGGCTCCGTCTCCTTTGGAACAAAATGGAGCGATTACAAGAATGGCTTTGGCTCTTTGGAAGGTTTGCCCCCTTTGTGCTGCTATAGGTTGTCTGATGGGAATATTGGTTTAAAAAAGAAAAATGTTCGTATTGTTACGTCAAGAAGCATCTTTGAGAACTTGTTTGTTTTGCATAGACATTACATGTTTAGTAGAAAATTGAGTCCATTTTAGGTTTGGGCTGTGACATGGTCAATTGACCTGACGAATATTGAATTAGCCTGTCAATATCCTAACTACCAAAATAGCTCCCCATTACTTGGTTCCTTCTACTGAATCATGTTGTACCATTGACATACACCTGGCTTCTGCTCTTAGCATCCCAAATCTCCAAGAGTAAACCTCCTCCTGGCTGCGCACACTATTGGCTCTGTATATGTTGCTGCTGGGAGGGTATGGGAGGCCATTTGGAGTGTACTCTCGTTAAAGCCACGCGGTGAAAGACTTGAAATGACTGGTGTTTGCGAATGCGGTGGTTTTGTGAAGGTGAACACTGGCTTGGACTGGAGAAGGTTTACGCGCTCACCCACCAGGAGGGTATTAGCTACACCCTGCGCATCGAGGTGGAGGACTTTGAAGGCGAAAAGCGGAATGCCAACTACGCCACATTCAGCGTGGATGGCGAGTATGACGGCTACGCCCTGCACGTTGGCTCGTATTCCGGCGACGCTGGTAAGGAGCCGGTTGGAAACTCATAACAGACATGGTATAGGGAGGCTTTTATCCGGCAGTTAACCCTTTCTCGTTTCGATGACGTACGGGTGAGTTATCAGAACGGTAACAGAAGGAAAACTAAAATAACTGAATCGGTACCAAGGATCTCACAAGGCCATGCAGGGGGTGTGTGGCACAGTTTGACACCAGGTATCCTTGAGTGCGGTCGTGTCGTTAGAGTTATCTGTGGTGAGTACGTCTTTAAAAACAACGGCACTGCCTGCTCTAAATACAATTAAAGCTGAACCACTTGCGCTTTCCGATAACGGAATCCACCCTGCAAGTTGCAGATGTTTCGGAATGTTAAAGCGTTTAAAACGAATCCCACAGTTCAGCCCTCGCGGTTGCTCTGTTGGCAACAGACTTCTCATCTCTACAGACACGTACAAATCCAGACATACTGCAAGAAGCTTGATGCCTCTTGGCGCTACTCACTAGCTATTCTAGATTTGAAGCTTTCGTGACTGCAAGGATTCATACTCTTAGGTTTTTACGGTAGGTCACGTAGGTAAAAAAATAAAAAAAATAGAAATAATAATAGAAATAAAATAATAAATCACGACGTTTCGGAGGCAACACAAGTCTCCGTCATCAGATGGGACCGTCACAGCCAAATTTACTGTATTAACCCACGTGACCTTACCGAAAAAACCTAAGAGTACTCACTAGCTAGCTTCATATATTATTTACATGCAAAAGGTTGACCTCTGAAATTGAGGTTAAAAAAACGCATTTTTTAGGAATCTAGGGTGTTTAGATCTGGTCACTTGAGCACGAGCGATCTTGAAATCCAAATTTTTCGATTTTGACCATTTATTGTTTAAAGTAGTTTTTTAATTGTAGGGAAGTTGATTGGTTTAACCTGGGTCACCAATGAGCACATTATTGTTTTGGACTTGCCGTTCTTTTAGTGAATTCCAGATCTGAGAATTACATTTTTTACTTGGGAAACAGCCTGTTAGGCAGAGTGTTGGAAAAGTGACTGCACTCTCTACTGCATGCAGAATATACAAGTAAAAGGATTTATCTGGGGAAGTCCTACAAAATATATCTTTGTTCGGACTCGGTACGCTCTGAGATTACTGAATGGATTCATTTTAATGACGCCGATATTCCATTAAAATTAGGAAGGGATTTTAAAAGTTAATCATTTACACGAGAAATGTTCTGTTAGTCAATGATATATTGAAGGGTTTAACATCTCTTATATAATTATAGAGCATCCAGAATTCACTTTGAAGACAAGCAGTCTCAATAGACAGCTCCTGTAATTTAAATTGTCGTGAATGATTTTGCAAATGTGATACATTATCATTTAGAAAATGTGTTTTTAAGTTGACCAATAATGGGTCTTCAGAGCAATACAACCTTGTAGCAGGAGCTATCTGAATGAAGTAATCACGAAAGGAAGCCATTAGGGGGGAACTGAACAGCAAGATGAATGTGCAGAATTGACAACTGATTTTGGAATGGAAAACGTAGCAAATATTGCTGGTGACCAAATCGCGAGCAATCGTTTAGATAAAATGAAATGCATCAATTGCCAACATTCGATGAGGCCTTCCCCCACATTGAGCGTAGGTGTGTGGAGGGAGGCACATTCCCCGATCGAGGCATCCTCACGGTCCGCACTTTTTGCGTTCAGGCGACTCGTTCAAGGGCGACCGCGAGGGCGAGGACCAGAACGGTCAGAAGTTCAGCACCATGGACAGTGATAGCGATGCCTGCAACCCTTGCATCTTCGGAGACATCGCGGTTGACAGCTGCAGCCGGGAGAGGACGCAAGCCGGCTGGTGGTACAGCAACTGCGGTGCGGCCGACCTGAACGGCGACTGGCATCCCAAGGGCAGCCACATTGGATGGGCTTCCTTCGTGCGATGGCGTATGTTCAGCAAGGTGGCTCCCTACTCGTTGAAGTCCAGTGTCATGAAAATCAAACCTCTAATTAAATGAGTGGGAGGTGGAGGTTGATTTAAAAAAAGGGCTTGCCTTTGCCGCATGTTTGCTTCACAGTGGAATCTTCTTTCGTATGGCAGGATCATTTATACTCTTTTGTTCTTTCGGTAAAGTCATGTAGGTATGAAATAATATAAATTAAATCACGACGTTTCAGGTGCAACACAAGCATCCGTCATCAGGTGGGACAATCACGGCAAGAAACAATTGCTGAAGTGGGCAAAAGGGCTGCTGTAACAAGAGGCCATATAGGCAAGAGAAGGGGGGGAGGAGCCAGGGAGGAGAGACAGGGAGGGTGGGGGTGTAGGGTAGGGGGAGTGGAGGCTGCAAATAAGACACAAGCACGGCAAAAAATGCCGGGGAGGGGAAATGGGCAGGGCTGGGAGTGGGAGGGTTAGGAGCCAGGGAGGAGAGACAGGGAGGGTTGGAGTGTGGGGTGGTGGGAGCGTGGGGTAGGGGGAGTGGAGGACACAAGCACGGCAAAAAATGCCGGGGAGAGGAGGGGAAGTGGGCGGGGCTGGGAGTGGGAGGGTTAGGAAACTGGAGATGCGGATATGAAGGCAGACCAAAAGCAGTTATGGTTTTACCTGGTTAATAACATCCTTCCAATGATTGCTCAATCTGTATCCATCTTCCCGGTTGAAGTTATGTCTGTTTATATATCTGGATGGCTTCATGAACAAACCTTTGATAGTAGCCCGAAGGTTTGCAGAGCACCTTGGTCTCGGAAAAAACAATGAGAGCCCACAGCGTTATAGCAATGGTCAGCCACGGCGAAGGTATTAGTTCTGCCGTGTTTCAGATCTGCCTTGTGCTCACAAACACGGTCCGAGACATGACGTTTCGTTTCCCCAATGTAACAATCACCACAGGTGCAACTTGGTTTGTAGACTCCAGGATATTGCATGTCAGGAATGACATCCTTCACAGATGGGATTAGATCACGGATTTTGTGTACTGTACTGAATCGGACCTGGATCTTGTGTTTGTTTAAGATTTTGGAAATCTTTTTGGTAACGCCTGCTATGTATCGTAACGTGATGGTTTTGATCGGCGTCTCAGGGGGTTGTTTCTCCATGGTTGGAGAAACAGCTTTGCGGATAATGCGGTCCGAATATCCATTCATCTTAAGGGCCTGGTGTACGTGTTCCAGTTCACTGGCTAGGTGGTGTTGCAGGAGAATGTATTAACAAGGTTTTATTCTAGTGTTTTGAGGTTGGCCGGTGGCTTCAGGAGTAGCCTGCCTGCACGAAAGAATTCGGTAGTGGCGCTACTGTAGTGTGGCCAAGCATAGTTGCCTTCTATAATTTTTTAAATATCAAAGTTTATTGAAAACATAAGAACAGGCTGAAAAGCAGTCTTCATAACACGGCCTCCTCTCGTGTGAATCCCCAGTGGCTGGGGTTCCACCCAGCCCTCTAATCCCCCATTTTCCCAAGAAAATTGGGACAATCAACTAATTTCCCTCAACCCCCATAATTTGCACAGTCTGTGCGTGTTGCACATGCATCCAAAGTAATCTAATACAATTCATGCAGTTACATGTTTATAATTATCCCGTGATGTAGGCGTTGGTATATAATCTACACCTGTGACGATAAAGCAACACCCTTATTATCGGTAGACTTCCCATGTGTTACTTGGTTTGAGAATGGCGATGGCAGTTGCACTCTGGGCATTTCTTAATTGTACATCCGGTCTAAGAGATGGACATACCTGTAGTGTGATATTCTAAATGGAGATCAACACAGGCCATTTGCAGTTACATGAAACTTAAATCCTCTAATTTTTTTGGAGGACGGTTTAATGTTTTCTTTGAATGCTTCAAACTCCTGTTGATGACAACCCATACGTTGAGCTGCCTGATTGACTATGCATTGTATTATGCTGAACCTTTACACGTACGCTGACACTTTTTCACTGCTATATTGAGATAATTTAAAGAATTAATCTAGTTTGAACAAACCAATGTTTTCTAATTACCCTTTGTGATTAATTTATGCATTTTACTTGTTATTTTATGGTGTAGACATGATGGAGTAGAAGTGTACTGCCTGGCTAAAATGTCTTCAATAAAATTGTGAAAGTTGAATTGATGCTGCAGAATCTGCTTATTACAGAAGAATTCTGCAATTCAAGTAACTGGATGCAGCACATGATACTTAAGAGGAAATGTAACTTCAGAAGTGTCAAACATTGGCAGTTGTGCCTGCTCCCATGAGTACTACTACTGTACTCTTACACATGGTGAGAAGAACATCTGAATTGTGATTGTGGGGGCCCATATGCTGGTGGACGGCATTCCTTACAACTACATAAACTTAAACCAAACTTGGATATACCAGGTAATGCCCACTGGGATATTTGCTCTGTTTCTTTTTTTCAAAAGCGATCGAGGCCACAAATGGTAGCTCAAAGTTGCTTATGTGGAAATGTATAGCAACCAAATCATCTGAACGCATGTTTCTAAAATGTGGAGGGAGAAACCAGAGGACCCGGAGTAAAATCCACGCGTCCAAGGGGAGAACATAAAAATTCCAAATATACACCCTTCGGTGTTGAACTTATGACCTCCTGCTTACCAGGCGAGGGAGATAAAATTTCCACCGCGGCGCAAATGATTATTTTTCAATTGTTTTTAATATTCACAACTCTTAAGTTGTCCTGTACAGTTAGCGACTGCAAGTAGTGAATGTGCTTTAGGGGTCTGCAAGCGGTTAATCCAACAGCTGACCATAGCTACGATCTTTAACTCCCCAATAACCGGCTGAGACCTTAACGTGTATATGTTAAGTGCCCATTCTACACTTTTCTTTTCGTGAAATTCGACACAACGGAGACCTTTTGCATTCACGTTTTATAACTTAATGTTACATCTTAAAGCTGGCTTGTCTCGTGTACATCACAGTACTCTTTGTGCGGTCACACGATGGGCGGAAAACACAATTCGTGAATTGTGCTAGTAAAATAGAAGCAGAATTAACCGACATTCATTTCTTAAGAAAGCTAAAATTAATACACAATACATCTCCACATTGTAGCTTGTAAAGAAAACGGTGCTGTCTTAATCGTGACGAACATTGCTTGTTGCTCTACACGCTTTGCACCACATTAACATTTCTCGTGAAAAAATGAATATAATAACGTGCTTTACAAGATTCCTATTAGAGCAATATAGTTTTAGTTCAATGTAGCATGCTTTATGAATCTTCTTGGTTCTTTCGGTAAAGTCACGTAGAAGGGAAGTAATAAAATAATAAAAATAAAACATAATAAAACAATTCTCACGACGTTTCGGCTACAACGCAAGCAGCCGTCTTCAGGTGAAGAATGAGACACTGCCAAGCTAGGAGCTTATATATAAGCTGAGTTGGAGGTGGAAGAAGAAGAGAGCCTTAACAAAATAATGCGCATATCAAGAGGAATTTAGCATATTCATGGGAAATGCGTAGGAGGTGGGCGGGGGGGTTTCAAAGTCATATTATGCCCATGCATTATGCAGGATCAGCAGCACCAAAGGGAGGGGGGGGGGGTAGCATTAACAAAGGGAGGGCATGTTAATAGTATGTAGAAGCAATGAAACATGTGAATGGGAAAACGGTGGCAGGAGATCCGCAGCGGAGCAAATAATGCATTCCCTGTGGAGAACACAAGATACACAGTTAATGCCAGTGAGTGGACTGCGGTCTGAAAGTCACCATAAACGTGAACAACAATCAGTTAAGATCCGAAGTGGTTTATTACGTCCTTCCAATGATTGCTGAGCCAGAATCCATCTTCTCGGTTGAAATTGTTTCTGTGTTTGTATATGTGGATCGCCTCATGAACGAATCTCTCATGGTAGCCAGATGGCTTGCAGAGAACCTCTGTCTTGGAGAAGTCAATGTCATGTGAACCCACTGAATTGTAACAGTGATCTGCCACGGCTGAGGTGTTTGTCCTACCGTGTTTCAGGTCAGATTTATGTTCACGGATGCGGTCCGAGACATGTCGTTTGGTTTCTCCAATGTAACTGCTACCACAGAGGCAACTTAGTTTGTAGACGCCAGGGTACTGTATGTCTGGAACCACGTCTTTTACAGACGGAACCAGATCACGGATGTTATGTACTGTGTTGAATCGT
This sequence comes from Lampetra planeri, assembly GCF_965212315.1. NCBI lineage: Eukaryota > Metazoa > Chordata > Hyperoartia > Petromyzontiformes > Petromyzontidae > Lampetra > Lampetra planeri. The sequence continues at coordinate 6,759,178 of NC_136141.1, forward strand.
ACCTGAATCTTGTGTTTAATCAGGATTTTGGAGATCTTTTTTGTGACCCCAGCAATGTAGGGTAAGGTGATAGTTTTGAAAGGCTCCTCAGCAGGATCCTTCTTGACGGTTGGAGTGATGGCCTTGCGGATTGTGTAGTCGGAGTAACCATTAGCCTTAAGAGCTTGGCGTACGTGTTTGAGTTCAATGGCAATGTGTTCCTGGTCGGAGATGCATTGGGCTCTATGGTATAGAGTCTTGATGAGGGAGTTCTTCTGGGATGGATGGTGGTGGGAATCCGGTTTTAGGTAGGCATCCGTATGGGTGGCTTTCCTGTAGACAGAATGGCTCATTGAACCATCAGGTCTCCTTTTAATTATGACATCCAAAAAGGGTAGCTTGCCATCTTTTTCGACTTCCATGGTGAATCTGATGGCTGGGTGTATGGAATTGATGTGGTCGAGAAATTTGTCTAGAGCAGGCCGGCCATGTGGCCAGATGACAAAAGTGTCATTTACGTACCTCTTCCATAAGGTCGGGTGTAGAGTGGCAGTCTGGATGGCGTCAGTCTCAAATTTCTCCATGAAAATGTTGGCTACAACCGGAGATAGGGGGGAGCCCATTGGGGTACCCTCAGTTTGCTTTTAGAAGGTTCCATTCCAGGTGAAGTATGTATTGGTTAAGCAGTGTCTCACCAGGGGGGGTACCCCAGCATTCAGTCCTTGATGAACCAAGTCTTCAATGATTGCGATGGTGTCAGGCACAGGAACCTTGGTGAACAAGGAAACCACATCAAAACTGACAAGCAGGTCGTCTGGGGACAGGGAAATCCCCTTGATTGTCGATACCAGGTCAGTAGAGTTTTGTACCGCAGAGGTGGTTTTTCCAGTGAAAGGCCGTAGGATTTCAGACACAAAACGAGCCAGTTTGTAAGTGGGGGAGTTGATAGTAGAGACAATGGGACGAAGAGGTGTATCTTCTTTATGTATCTTTGGCAAGCCGTACAATCTTGGTGGCCTGGCTGCAGAAGGTTTCAACGAGAACTGTTTGGTCTGATCAATTAAAGCGGTTGAAGCAGAAATGATTTTGTTGGTTTTGGTGACGAGGCTGTTGGTGGGGTCTCTTTTTATTTTTGTATAGCTGCCATCGTTGAGTAGTTCTTGAATTTTGTTGTTGTATTCTATTTTGTCCATGATGACAGTGGCATTGCCTTTGTCGGCTGAGAGGATGACAATGTCATCCCTCTTTTTTAATTGAGCTAATTCAAAACGCTCATCTTTGCTGATGTTGCTAGCTGGCATCTTAGCGTTTTTGAGGGTTGCAGAGATTTCAGATCTTGCTACGTCTGCAGCGATGTGACTCAAGCCCTTGAGAGCTACATCTACTCGAGCAATTATATCATTAACTGGTATGTGTCTAGGTGTGATTGCAAAGTTTAGTCCTTTAGCTAAAACGGATTTCAGACCTTCAGAAATAGGACTGTTACTGCGATTAATTACGACTTTGTTAACATCTAGCTTTTCAATGTGTGGGTCCGGTTTCTTGTTTGAGAGGCGGTTTAATTTGGAAATCAAGTTGTCCTTACATTTAGTCGACATAGCGGCAGCTGAAGAGGCAGTCATTTTTTCTACATGTTCCCAATCCGATGTGGACATTGTTGCACTCAAAGATAAGTGTGATTTGTAGAGTGTCTTGTCTAACTGATCTAGTTCGGTGCGCGTAAGTCTGATTTTCTCTGAGATAAGAGCTAAGCTAGTTCTAGACAGAATTCGTTTCGCATTAGAAGAAGTTACAGCAGCAGATGTTAGTGTAAATGCCTTTGGTATTACCTTAGAGTCGCGGCATCTCTTCAGAAAGGTAAGAGACTCGATTAGCTGAGCCTTCTTATCATGGAGCTTGTTATGAAGATACACAGGGTGCTGAAAAAATGTTTTAACACTTCTGAGAATTTGAAAGAATAACACAAAAATGTGCCTCCGGGCTCTGGAGACCACCTGGAGAAGATTCTCCAGGTGGCGAACAAGTGGAGACACTTTCACTTGTTGAAGCTATTCACATACATTTGTCATGTTACAGTGTAGTATCCGTTCCTTTTTCATTAACGATAGTAGTCTTCGTATAAGTGTTAACATTTTTGTTGAAGCGCCCTGTATATTAGCCATTGCCCATCCGCTGCTGGATGTGAGGCTGTGATTTCCAGCATCCAACTCGCAGCTGCAACATGAACTGATGTCATCTCGCTCCACCTCCCACGGTGTTCATCATCCCCCCTCAACCCCCGGGGGTGCATCCTCTCTCTCCCTTGCCATTCTGCCCCACAAAAAATCAAATCTGTTGATGCTGCTGCACCTCGTGTGATGTGGCATGGGGCCCCGATGTTTCTTAACATTGCGTAGCGACCCTTGAAAAACACATTGGTGGGTGGGTGGGTGGGAGAGCCGTGCAGCACAAACCCCACGAATCGATTGACATGTCCAAGTCTTTGGTGTGGGGGTAAATCTCGCTTTCCCCATCCCATTGAACCTGCGTGGATGACCTAGGACGATTTCACAGCAAGGTATCTTCGTGGTCTGGAGCTGGGATGAGTATCTGAAGGTACTCGAGGGGAAGCTCCTCTGCGACGGGGGCGTCTCTCCGGGGGCGTCGATTCGGCGCGCGTGGATTGCTTCGGCGTCTCCGTTTGAGGTCCTTGATCATCTCCTCAAACTCCCCCTTCATCCCATGGCCAATGTCACTGTGGCAGAGCACAGCAACGGTGGGGGAGAGGGGGGGCGCATCGTGACGTTGTGAAGTGACGTCACAGCTGCCGCAAAGCAGTGTGAATTTATTTTTTAATGATGGTGAGAAACGTACGCATGTATGATGGACTCGTTTCGCACCGTATGTAGCCAACTCGTGTTAATCGGAGGTGTGGGGGAAGGACAACAAACTATATATATAAAAAATATATACGTTCTAAAAGAAATGAACTATGTGGTGTAGTGGAGTTTTATTATTTTTCTGGGGCATTCTATGCTTCTTCAATTAAGACATCATAACACCCATGGGACTCACTATTGTGCATGAGCAGACTACATTGACAAATAGAGTAATCATTCATTCGCTTCACTTCATAAAATAAAGGTGCAGGTTAAGCTTGAAGCCCTCTTGTATATAGGGTAAATTCATGTTTTTTTATAAAAATAAAAACTGGTGTAAGACTTTGAAATGTTTTTTTTACCCACTTGTTTTGTGATAGGTAATTTTGCCAAGATAAACATTACCTCATTCAATTGGAAACCTCACGGGGGGGGGGGGCAAGCAAACAAAGAAAAATCAAGGGTTGTACTTTCTGAACAGCAGGGTATGGATATAACCCGGCAATTATAAATTTTCATTAATTATTTCACAATCTACATGGCCCATTTCACATTGTTCACGGTTGTCCAGAATAGTTTGTTGTTTGTATTATGCTTGTTTACCCCCGAAAAGTCGCATGGTTGTCAAGTTTTTTTCAGTGGGAAGGGAGGAGGGAGCAATGATTGCTACGTATAATCCTAATAGGGCGCCGCCGTGGCGAGATGTTAACTACCTCGCCTGGTATGCAGGAGTTTGTACGTTCGATCCTGACCCTGACGATGTCTGTATATTTGGGGTCTGCATGTTCTCCCTGTGGTCACGTGGATTTTTCTCCGGGTCCTCTGGTTTTTTCCTCCACATTCATAAGCATTTGTTTAGAGTATTTGGCTGCTATAAATGTACACGTGGTAATACACTTCGTTGAGCTATTATTTGTGGCCAGGTCGCTTCTGAAAAAGAGCTATATAGCTCAGTGGGCCTTACCTAGTAAAATAAAAAAAAGTTTCATTTTAGTTTAGTTTAATGATTAACTTGCAGTGTAATATTGAAAATGTGCAACGTGTGACGCCGGCACACAGAGGCCTACTCTTGCGAATTACGTCACGGGGATCTTTGACGTGCACTGTGAACCGGACGTCGCACACTTCATGGTTAGTGCGCACCGCAGTATTAACCGGGAGCGGCCGCTTGAATTCGAACCACGCACCTCTGCAGCAAGCGACACACACGCCCTTACTGCAGGGCCACGCCACCGGCCCCTCGGCGAAGGAATACCGTTCTGACCTCAGCAGCAAACAGAATGCACATGTAACGGGATGGCTCCGGTTGTGATGGCTTTGCTCACATTTCTGGAGGGACTGGAAGTGTTTTGGTCAGGTCTTCTTTTCCAATTAGCCAGTAGGTTACTTCAGTACCGCGTCCCTGGAAATTAAGGAACAATAACTCGTGTTAGTATTGACCATCCTATAATAGTATTACTATTAAACAGCAGTACTGTATAGCAATAGAATTACGTGATAATAAGTGTGACGGTGTGCTTCAGTCTATGGACATTTACAAATCTACCTTCATAAATGTAAATATCATGGGCGGAGTTTGAAGGGGGGGGGGGGCACGGGGGGAGAGGGCAACGGCCCGCCCAAACTGGACACCATAAGTTTATTTTCAGTTGTTTACAAAAAATGTATTAAACATTGATTAATTATAATATGCACTGGCGATTCCTAATGCGAGGGATAAAGTGAACCCCTGCTAGATATGGAAGTCAAACTCCGCCTGCGGTGAACACAAAATTCATTTCCGAGACAATTGAATGTGAACGTGCGCGTTTCGCGATAATTGCAACCCCCTGGCACCGCTTGCCTTGAGTTCCGTGAGTCCTCTTTCCTCGAACATATGGCCCGACTCGATCTCTGTGAGTATCTTCACCGTGGAGGTGCTCGTGTGTATTCTCCAGGCTTTCAACACAAAACCATCGCAATGCGGCGAAGTGATTCAATCAGCGATGTTCAAGTCTTTTGCCAGTGATCAAAATCGGTATTGAGGTACTGGCGCCATAACTTTTGACCGCTATGCAATTCCCATTGAAACAGTTTTTTCTTCTGTTAGCACTGTAGATTATATCAGAGCACCCAAAACAGCATTTCCAAAATAAAGCTGAGATTGGTACAATGAGCAGCGTGGTGAACTATGGTCAGGCATGACACACGTCCAGCAGTAAACCCTTTCCCGTTCTGATGACATACGTGTACGTACGTGTACGTACGTGTACATCATAAGTTTTTATTCCAATTCCGTTCCGATGACGTACATCTACATCATCGGAATGTAACCGGAAGAAAAACTAAGAATAAAATAACTTTTTCAGTACCGCGGCTCCCACAAGGCCATGCAGGAGGGCGTGCAGCACAGTATGACGCCAGCTATCGTAGAGTGCAGCGGCCGTGTCGCTGCAGTTCTCTATGGTGAGTACCAGAGGTGGGACAAAGTCATTGTTATGCAAGTCCAAGTCGAGTCGCAAGTCATCAAATTCATGACTCGAGTCTGACTCGAGTCCAAGTCACATGACTCGAGTCCACATCTCATAGGTGGGACAAAGTCATTGTTATGCAAGTCCAAGTCGAGTCGCAAGTCATCAAATTCATGACTCGAGTCTGACTCGAGTCCAAGTCACATGACTCGAGTCCACACCTCTGGTGAGTACAATGTCTTTAACAACAACAGCGCTACACCTCTCTAAATAAAATAAATGCTGAGTCCCTTGCGATTTCCGAGATTCAGCGGTGAACGGGACCCACCCCGCAACTTGCAGATGTCTCGGAACGGGAAAGGGTTTTAGTAACAAGGGACTGTAAATCATTACTTATTATCATTATAAAACGTTGTACCCTGTGGCACACCACAGGAAGAGGAGTTGCAGATGGGGGGGGGGGGGGCACGGGGCAGCAAACAGAAGGGCAGCGATTCCGGGATGCAAGTTCCCAAGACGGACAGAGAGGGTACCGCTGAAGAGGGAGCACTGGGAAGGAAGGGGATGAGGTGGAGAAGGAATGACCAGCTGAAGATGTCGGCGATAAGAGAGTGATGAGAGGAGATGGAAGAGAAGGAGAGAGAGAAGGAAGGAGCAAGTGCCTGCTTTCACAGGGGAGCGGCAGAGGAGAGGGGAGGGATTCAGAGTGGAGAGGTGGCCACATGATGGCGAAATGTTAACTACCTTGCTTGGTATACAGGAGGTCGTGGGTTCGATCCTGACCCTGACGCCTGCTATATATTTTGAGATTGTATGTCTCTCTCCCCGGGTCCTCCGAGTTTTCCCTCCGCATTTAGAATCGACATGCGTTTAGAGTATTTGGCCACTATAAATGTCCACGCTTTAAGTCACTTCGTTTAGCCATCATTTGTGAGAGCCAGGTCGCTTCTGAAAAAGAGCTACATAGCTCAGTGGGCCTTCTCTGGTAAAATAAAATAAATGAAGTTTTTATTTTTTAACACGTGAGTCACGTGATTGAGGGGAGGCTTGAGCCTTCTCGCCTACGAGTGTTGGACATGCACAGCGATTACTTACGAAGCCCGGTTGATTCGATGCGCGATGCAGTGTTGACCGTGTCTCCGAACAAGCAGTAGCGCGGCATCTTGTTTCCCACCACACCGGCGGCGCAGCCACCTGTGGCGGCGGGGTCACGCACGACGATCGTCGTTACCAAACTTAATTACAAGTGCCTTAACAAGAGCGCCGTACAGCAAATTCACGACAGTACAAAAACATACCGTGGCATGGGACGAGATGGAATGGCGCGGTGAATGTCATAAATACGAGCACGATGATGATGATGATGCGCGAGAGAAAACAGAGGTGAAGGTGACAAGATGAATGAGTCGGTGGCGGGTGGCTATGGAGATGGGGAGGGCATCAGTGATAACCACTGGGCACCCGATGGCTGCGGTGGTGTTGCAAGACAACGGGCCCGCGGTTCACGGGCTAACGAAAACGGCAGAAACACCAACATCGGCGATGAAGAAGTCTTGGATGTGTTTGTTATAGATGGATAAATAAAAATAAAATAAAAAAGATAAACATTTTCCAATAACACGAACGGGTCCCAAATAGGTGTTCGTGGCCAATGCCAAAGGGTGCCACCGCCCCTCACTGGCGTGCGCTTCCTTCTGCCTGATCCCAGTCAACTCCTCTGCCCAGTCAGCACCCAACCTCCACGGTCTGTTCCTACAGTCTCGGCATCATCAACATCACCCATAGACTCACCACACAGATATCTACAGACTCACCACACACAGACTCAGAGTCACCACACAGATACCTACAGACTCGCCACAATGAGACCCACAGACTCACCACACAGAGACCCACACACTCACCACACAGAGACCCACAGGGTCACCACGCACAGACCCACAGACTCACCACACAGACCCACAGAGTCACCACACACAGACCCACAGACTCACCACACAGAGACCCACACACTCACCACACACAGACCCACAGACTCACCACACAGAGACCTATAGATTCGGAGAGAGACCCATAGACTCACGTAGAGACCCACAGACTCACACATAGACCCATAGACTCACATAGAGACCCATAGACTCACACATAGACCCATAGACTCACATAGAGACCCTGTCACAGCTACGGTCGCCTGGAATTCCCTCCCTCCCTCCTCTCTCACTGCACGGCACATCGACATCTGTGTCGTCACCTCTGTTGGAATCTCAATACTTGAATGTCCTTTTTAAAATTAAATTTGTTGTGCATTACAAATTGTTACTCAGGAACGAATGGCCCTCATGGCATGGGGAGCCCTCGTCCAACAGGAGACTGACAGAGTGCAGGCACGTGATTTTAAGACAGATAAAAGATGGAATAAGTAATATTTTAAAAAACTTTTTAAAAAACACGCTTTAATGAAATGTACCGTACTAGTAATGGCAGAACTCCACGACTCCAGAAAGTGGCCCCGAAGCTTGCCATAACGTAAGGAGCCGTGGTGATTTACAGCCAACATCAGTTGACTGTAGGACAATTACCGTAGACCCAAGGCGAAACATAACATACAACAAAGATGGTTAATTTTGTTTTAAATAATAGAATATAGTATTGTCATCAGTATGACATAAGTATACCAAGTTTTCAGTCGATACCACATTGGGAAGTGGGTTAAAATTGAGTTACAAGATTTGAGGATACGACAACAACAACAGACAGAGTGAGTTAATATAAAGCGTGTAATAATAAATAAAAGAGAGGCTGGCTGCAGGCACGCTGAAACCATTAGCTTGTCATATCTGGAGCAATCAGAGGCCCACTCCCCTCCAACATGGACTGACCGGCAGGGTGAAGTATGGTCAAACAACCCCTATAACCGGCAGGGTATGGGTAGGCCTTCATCCAGCAGTGGGTTCACAAATAACTTTTTGTATGTTGAACTTCTTTCGCACCGTACGTAGCCAACCGTTGCTCATGTGGGGGGGGGGGGGAGGGGGCACGGGGCGCTGGAGTGGTACCGGAGTGAATTCCGATGCGGACCCAGAGAGGCAGGCCGGGGAAGTGGTCCACTTGGAAGGTGCCCACAAAGTCCAGAATGTCCAGGGCCATGTCGGCGATCTGAGCCGCGTGACGCGCGCCGTTCCGCCTGGGCAGCCCCGACACCACCATGTACGCGTCTCCGATCGTCTCCACCTGGAGCCGTGGGGTCAAAGTTGGGACGGGGGCGGGGGAGATGGAAGCGCGATCACCGCTCGTCGCAGGGGCTCGCGTTTCGAGCCTGGCGGCCGCCCTGGTTAACGCCGCAGGACTCCGTCTTTAGAGCGCAATAAATACAACGCGCGCCTGCCTGCTTCCCAGTGAGCGTCACGAGATCCGGTGTTGTTTGAAAAAAAGCCCGGGCATGGTGTGCTGATGTCACGGTCCAAAAATTGTTAAATTGCTAATTAATTGGGGTGACCACATAGCAATTGTTGCCCCCCCCACCGACACCCCTACTGCGAAGCTTGTAGAGGATGACACCGCTCCAATAATCGAGCCTCATGACGACACACAAAGTGCTTGCCACAAATGAACCGCAGTAATTCGCTGATCTTGTCGAGGAGCATAAAACCATCGCGTGAACTCCGGTCATCCTTGCAGCAGCAGCTTCAGCTTTTGGGCTAGCCATCGAACAAAGACGGTCACTGCATCGTGCTGTATCGGATACGCTCTTACGGCCGTCTGAAATTCACTTGCTTCTGATATTAGGAAGCCACTGGGAGCTGTGCACTTTTAAATCATCATCATCGAGATTGACAAAGCGATTCTAGAGAGCGATTCTAAATCTGGATGTGGTACATCACCTACACACAAGTTCTCAATCTTAATTAGAATGAGCTCTCTGTACGTCACGTGTGCTAGGTAGAAAACTCATTTCTTTACAACTTATTTTTATGTTCAGCTTGTTGTCCCTCCCCCCACCCCACACCCCTGATTAGCACAGCTGGCTACGTGCGAAAGAAGTTCGATACAATCAAGCCACCGTCACCGTCACACCTTGTAGACGTCGTACGAGTCGACAATGGCGTCGAAGGCCTTGTAGAGGTCATTCAGGAGGCACACCACCTCCATGGGCTCGCTGTGCTTGCAGATGGTGGTGAAGCCCACGATGTCGCTGAAGTAGATGGTGACCGCATCGAAGAGCTCGGGCTCCAAGAAGCCCCGGGCCTTCAGCGCCATCACTGCCGACCTGCGCGCCCCCGCCGAGGGTTCAAGCCCCGGTTATGCCTCAAAAACCCGTTCGACGGCGCTTTGGGTTTTTGGGGTGCAAAAAAAAAACGAGGCTCTCGTAGTTATGCGCACATCCTGCTGGGAATTGACGGGTGCCATTCACCTTCCGCTTGACCGTTAACAATCTGGTAAACTGTGACCTTCCTTCCGTGCTCTTCTGCCGCCCGTCCAAATAGAATGCTCGCGACCGTCACCCCTGCCGTGGTAGAGCAGCGAGCCCGGATGCCTCCGGTCAGTCCCCCATGTTGAATGGTGTATCTCGCCAGTTGTGTTACATGCCATTTGGTGTCCCCCCCCCCCTTCTCATCGAAATCTACTCTGCATTCCACAATCTAGCCCGTATTCAGCAGCAGTATCTTTTTACGGTGCGTTGTTGCCTCCAATCAATGGCGGAGCCAGGCTTTTCAGGTGGGGGGGGGGGGGCAACCCCTCCAGCAATGAAAAATTACAGGAGTTGTTAGTAAGTAAGGACTTGTCCCTTGCTTTTTATTCGACGCGTGTGCGGCGATGGCACAGCCATCGATCGAGGGTCGAATTCGAACCGCGTTGTGTGATCGGCATCGCGCTCGCTGAAGGTGTTGATGCCTTCAGGGAAGTCATGGACTGTATACGCAACTGCGCACAATTCTGCGAGTCACTTAAAACTGCTTTGCCGTTACTTGTTGCCAATGATGGACTCAGACTATTGTCCTATCATCTCAGAGTCTCTGGCACGTAATAATATGCTACACAGTGGCAGAGGGGGTTGCAAAATGCCGATTTATTACTAATAAACCCCAATGATCCGATCGAAATTAAAGATTTCGATTGGATCATTGGGGGGGCACGTGCAACCCCCCCCCCTTCCCCACTGGCTCCGCCGATGCCTCCGATCAAATCTCCTGGGAAGTACCTCAATCTCATGGGAACTCGGAACTTCAACCGAGTTGAGCCTGGAGATGGCACTTTGAGGAGGTGACATCCTCACTCAAAGCTAAATTATAATAATTCGGCTGTCAATAGGCCTAGAGGCAGCAGAGTGCAGTGCAGCAGCATCTTCTGTTGTGCAAAAATGTGCTTTTACCTTTGTATTTGTGGGGGGGTGTTTTTATCTTGCTTAAAAGTATTACTCTTTAAGGTGGTAATGGTGGTTGTGATGGTGGCGTAGGGGTAGTGGCCATGGTGGAAGTGATTTATGATTGTGATAGTGGTAGTGTTGGATGGAGTGGTGATGGTCGTAGTAATTATGATGTTGATGGAAGCGATGGTAATGGCGGTGGAGTCAATAGAGGTTGTGATGACGGTGGGGCGAGCGGCAGTTCGATTCCCGCTCACGGCCAACACCGGTGACAATTATCGGAACTGGACCTGGACCTCCCCTAGGTCGACTCAGTCCTCCAAATGAGTATCTGGTGCGGTGTGTACACATCGCCACTCGGGAGACAAAGGCGGCCAGGCGTGGTGCTGGCCGCCCACCCCCCTCGTGTGCCGGTGCCGTCCTTCAGAGGTGCCCGCTAACAGCACTTGCCCCAATGGTCTGTTTAGGCCAGGGGTCGGCAACCTACGGCTCCGGAGCCGCATGCGGCTCTTTACGGGCTGCTTCTTGACGATATGTACGTATGTACATAGATGCATTGCGGCTCTTGAAATACTGAATTTTGTACCGAATTGGAAAGAAATGGCTCTTCTTGTTATTTTGGTTGCCGACCCCTGGTTTAGGCTATACTGGGAATCTTTGTCTTTGATGGCGGTGGTGATAGTCATGATAATAGTGATATTTCTGGATATCGGTGACAACGATGGTGCCAACGATGATGATGATGATGGAGGCCATTACGATGATTACCAAGGTGGCGATAATCCGGTTAATTATTATCGTGGCAGTTGTGCTGTTGAGAGCGGTGATGGGGGTGGTGATTGCTGCGGTGATGGTCGTGGGTGAAGAGCGATGGGTGAAGGGCACTGTGGGCAGAGCTGCACTTGGGTAGCAGCTGGTAGTTGAGCTCGTCGGCCCTGTCCCGCTCGCGCTTGTAAAGATGTGTGCGCTCCTCCACCAGCCGCTCCAGGTTCTTCGAGTACTGCTCCAGGCGCCAAATCAGGCTGTCCACGTACGTGCCTCCGTGGCCCTGGTGGATTTTGCTGGAGACGAACGGAGAGCATGCATGCAGAGATGCAATGCGTTCCAGCGGAGGTGTTCTCCAAAATGATAATAGTAATGCTCAGTCAAGGCCAGGAACTGTGTAGTACATTAGAGTGGATACTTGCCGTGATGACTATTATTATGGTTGGCATTTTTTTCTATAAATATGCTGCACACGTACCTCCGATTAGCATGGTTGGCTACGTACGGTGCTAAAGAAGTTCAACATACACACGTACACAATCCATTTAAATGAATCAGATTTAGTTTCAATGAAATTGCGAACGAAATAAGTTATGTTCTGCATGATATGTGCTCCTCTTACTTAGAAATCCTCTTGAGGCTGCCCTCCAGACGTTTGAAGTCGGGCCGTCTTTCTGGATTTTCATCCCAGCAGTCGGAGATCATTTGGAACATCTGCAGCCAAATGCAGACGCATTAACTGTAACGTCAATACAACTTTAGAAAAAATATTATCTTCGAATAGGAATTAACTCACGGTTAACAGAATGTCTTTAGGTTTCTAAACCTTCTCAACAAAGCTTCACATCTACACAAACGCCAATGAGTGGGACGCTCTGGCAAGAGAGAGGGGAAACTGGTGCAATAGAGCCTGGGTAGTAGTCACGGGACCACGACGTGACATCCATAATAGAGGGTTTTTTGGGTTAGATCGCGTAAAAATATAAATATGTCGTTAAACCCGCCACCACCCGACACATCCAACTAGTAAGGTTTGTCACGTAAACAGAACGTGCCAATTCGTTACGAGTACAGCACGTCGGTAGAGCCGCGATCCAAGCCCGTCATCTCATCATGGCTAATGCACCACATAGCCTCATGCTTGCCTGGCGCGAGCGCTACCGTTATTAATTAGAAAGAAACAAGTCCGTGGACAAACGCGTGTTGGGAAGTGTTGCAGAATCTGTGCATGTGCATGATTAATGACCGGATCAGACATCGCTCACCATTGAGCCAGGGCCTGGAACATTTTTTTTTTACCAGGTAAGGCCCACTGAGCTATATAGCTCTTTTTCAGAAGCAACCTGGCCACAAATGATCGCTGAACGAAGTGGCGTATGACGTGGAAATGTTTCGCAGCCAAATACTCTAAACACGTGTTGATTCTAAATGTGGAGGGAAAAACCGGAGGATCCGGAGAAAAAAATCCACGCGACCACGGGGGAGAACACGCAAACTCCAGGGTCGGGATCGAACCCATGCCCTCCTGCATACCAGGCGAGGGAGTTAACCAGGGACGTACGGTCAGGGGAGGCAGGGGAGGCAGAGCCTCACCTATCATACTCCAATGAAAATATCTGTTATGAAAAGTAAAAAAAAAAGAATAATCAAACAAAATATATATTAAGATTTTTCCACTGATCTGTGTTATAAACGTAATTTCTGTACGATTCAAATCATTTTTATAGTCAAAATCGCCAAACTTGCGGAGCTCCACTGCAAATACAGGAAGAGACGAGAGGTGAGGCAGTGACGAGCTCAGCCTCCCCTCTGATTGCGCAACCCCTCAGTAACTGGATGGCGCGCGAGCAATAAGCGCGTGCCTGTTACAATCTCAGTATGTCACCAATGTAATGTTTGTAGACCCCTTCATTTCATGTCCTCGCCTTCCATACTCCAGGTAACTTATTTCACGTATGTGTATAAAGATATCTAGGCTCGCTGGTCTCGTCATGAAACTGCAATGAAAAAGCACCAGGGGAGGCAGCTATCACATCTGCCTCACTGAGGGGGACGTCTTCTTAGGTTTTTTCGGTAAAGTCACGTAGAAAGTAAAATAAAATAAAAACAAAATTCACGACGTTTCGGAGGCAACACAAGTCTCCGTCATCAGGTGGGACCGTCACAGCCAGATTAGCTCTTGATACAGCTAATCTGGCTGTGACGGTCCCACCTGATGACGGAGACTTGTGTTGCCTCCGAAACGTCGTGAATTTTGTTTTTATTTTATTTTACTTTCTACGTGACTTTACCGAAAAAAACCTAAGAAGATGATTCCTTGCAGTCACGAAAGCTTCAAATCTAGAATTGAGGGGGACGTGTCTAACACGCCCCCCTCAGTGAGGACACGCCCCCTCCGTGAGGCCACGCCCCCTCCGCGAGGCCACGCCCCCTTAGTGAGGACACGCCCCCTCCGTGAGGCCACGCCCCCCGTGAATCTGGCTCTGACACTAGCCAGTGCCTCCCCAGCCATTGATCTCACCGCACGTCACTGGAGTTAACTTCTCACCACAGCGGGAAACAAGCTCAGGTAGTACGGCTCATAGCGCCGCACGCTAACCACTCCGCCATTGCCCCCCTCTAAACCGACGGTGCAAGGTGAAGATGTTGTATATCTCTAGCCGAGCGAGAAAAGCAGTGAAACAAGCTGATGTCTTCACCTCGTTGCCTCCGGTCTTGTCCACGATGACGCTCTCTTCGAGCGTTGGCCGGAAATGTCCAGTGTCCTCCGTGCACATCAGGCGTTCTATTATCTCTGCAGAGAAAGTGAAACAGGTGCACAACATGCTCCCTGGTCAGAAGCTCCGTTCTTCACTCTGCTGTCCGGATATGCAACTGCCCTTCCTGAACACGTCGGCGAAATCACTAATTCTGGTCTTCAGGCCTTCAAATGCCAAGCACCACATGGCCATCTCCTTACTTCACCACACGCCTTATAGGACTGAGTCTGATATGGCTATTGTTCACAACTGCACCCAATAAACAAAACAATCCATTACCTATGACCAAGTGACCCCCGAATGCACCCAATCTCATCAGATCTCGGAAGCTCAGCAGAGGTGGAACCGCTTGGCGTGCTGCGGTGGTGAGATGTTAACTCCCTCGCCTGGTACGCAGGAGCTCGTGGGTTCAATCCTGACCCTGATGCCTGCTGTATATTTGGAGTTTGCGTGTCTCTCTCCCCGTGGTCACTTGGGCTCGTCTCCGGGTCCTCCGGGTTTTTCCTCCACATTTAGAAACGTGCGTTGAGAGTGTTTGGCTGCTGTACATTTCCAAGTAACGAGCCACTGCGTTGAGTTGTAATAGTTTAACACGTAGGCTACGCCTCTATAGAAGGAACGAAAGAGGTGGACTTCTCCACAAATCTGGCTGTCACCTGATGAAGATGGTTGTAATTACTGGCGAAACGTCGTACTCGGATTGTAAATGTAGTGGCTTGGCTCTCCAACACACCGGTGTGCTGTACTAGTGACGAATTGGCCACGTTCTGTTACCGTGACAACCCTTACTAGTTGGCTGTGTCGGGTGGTGGCAGGCTTTGACGACACATTTATATATTTTGCGCGATCTAACCCAAAAAAAACTCTATTATGTGAGCTATAATAATTTGTGGCCAGGGCGCTTCTGAAAAAAGAGTTCCACAGCTCGGTGGGCGTTACCTGGTGAAATAAAAAAGTAAAAATAATGCTCAGATTTGTGACCACCACGCACGCCAGGCTGCCAGGTTGTGTGGTGGGCAGCGGAATGCCTCATTCTAATGTACTTTGTTCGAATGTACTTGTACATTGTTGTAATGTACTTTGTTCTAATGTACTTGTACATTGTTGATTTGAAGCCATCGTGACTGCAGGAATTCATACTCTTTGGTTCCTTCGGTAAAGTCACGTAGGTAGAAAAATAATATATCACGACGTTTCAATCGCAGCACAAGAAATCGTCATCAGGTGGGACAACCACAGCAATAAAAAAAAACTGCTGAAGTAGCTGAAAAATCCTATATAAACTTTTGTTAAAGCAGCTCTTTCTCCTACTTCAGCAGTTTTGTCTTGCTGTGGTTGTCTCACCTGATGACGATTGCTTGTGTTGCGATAGAAATGTCGTGATTTATTTTTCTACCTACGTGACTTTACCGAAAGAACCAAAGAGTTTGTACATTGTTGCAATGTACATTGTTGTAATGCACTTTCGATGCTCCTGATCTTCACCGAACCCGCACGAAGTATGATTCAAAACCCCCACAACCAGCACGGTGGGGGCCTCATTCAGCGGTGGACTGACTCGACCGCTGTTCGTGTAAAGCCACAAACAACTAATACAAAGTACACCACGTGCAGTGCTTATTCCATCGGCCACATGGCTCACAGATATTTGAGTGGCAGTCGAATGAAAGCCCCAATGAAGGCATTTATTTTTCCGCATGGCAGTATAAGAATGAACTCAAGTGTGTCTGGAGTACAATTAATACGCTAATAAAGGCGTTTTGGGTCAGATCGCGTAAATATATAAATGTGTCGTTAAACCCGCCACCACCCTACACAGCCAATTAGTAAGGTTTGTCGTGTAAACAAAACATGTTAATTCGTTACTCGTACAACACACTGGTGTGTGGTGGCTTACTCTCCAACACATCGGTGTGCCGGGTGGTGGCAGTTTTAACAACACATTTATATTTACGCTATCTAACTCAAAAAAAATATTATGGATTTACCATGCTTGTTAGTGTGGGGTAGGTGACAGTTGGAGGCCCAGAATAAGTAGGGATATCCCTTGCCAGGAATGAAACTCAGATCACCAGGTTAACAGTGCAGCCTACTGATCACGCTGCCACTGCTGCACCCTACCCAAAGACTAAAACAAATGGGGACATTAATTGACAAAAATCACCTCAGCCGGAGTAATTATTTAACTGGAGGCCTCAGACCATGTCACAGGCATGGCCATTGTTTTGATCCCCACAGGCCTTGTCCCCTCAGCAGCACGCCTTTCCACTGGCACATCCGAGACATGCCAGGACAGAGGCCTCCCGGGACGTTTTCCACCAGCTATTTGCCATGCCGAGCCGTGACCAAAAACGTGACACGCTGGCCAAGCAGGGCAAGGGGTTTGATTAAAAAAAAATGTTTCGTCATACATAGCGTCAGTCAGTCTACGTGTGACGATGACGTCACGTGCTCACGACTTCTTCAGTGAAAAAAAACAATATCGGTGCCGCCTTGAGCAGTTGCTGCGCCGGTTCAGCATGGGGCCCCGACATGTCTCACATGTGCAAGTGGAGAAAGGGAGGACGGGGAGTCCTGCCACGATCCCGTCGTCCCAGCTGCTCACCACTTTCGCCGTAGCTCCCATCTCGGATGTAGAAGACGCCTCTGCGGTAGAGGAGCTCTTGGAGAATGATCCCGAAGCTGTAGACGTCACCCTTGGGTGAGACGCCCCCCACTCGCAGGTGCTCTGGAGCCATCCAGAGTTCTGATCGCAAGTCACGTCCGTCGGTTAGAATATTACTCATTGCTATTGCATGTTGCTTAAACGCCTCGGGCATTGCAAACCGCGTTGCGCCTCATCTCAACCGTTTAACGAGAAAGCCCCAACGGCGGCTGTCCCAGTGGTGACATGAGGTGACTCGGCCCCTGGCCTGCAGGTGGACATTAGTCTGCCAATTGAATTGTCTCTCACGGTGGTTGTCAAGCGGGCCCCAAATCGTAGCGAAATTAACACAATTCTTTTTATTTTACCCGGCAAGGCCCACTGATTTCGATTTAAAGCTTTCGTGACTGCAGGGATTCATCTTCTTGGTTCTTTCGGTAAAGTCACGTAGAAGGGAAGTAATAAAATAATAAAAATAAAACATAATAAAACAATTCTCACGACGTTTCGGCTACAACGCAAGCAGCCATCTTCAGGTGAAGAATGAGACACTGCCAAGCTAGGAGCTTATATATAAGCTGAGTTGGAGGTGGAAGAAGAAGAGAGCCTTAACAAAAGAATGTGCATATCAAGAGGAATTTAGCATATTCATGGGAAATGCGTCGGAGGTGGGCGGGGGGGTTTCAAAGTCATATTATGCCCATGCATTATGCAGGATCAGCAGCACCAAAGGGAGGGGGGGGGGTAGCATTAACAAAGGGAGGGCATGTTAATAGTATGTAGAAGCAATGAAACATGTGAATGGGAAAACGGTGGCAGGAGATCCGCAGCGGAGCAAATAATGCATTCCCTGTGGAGAACACAAGATACACAGTTAATGCCAGTGAGTGGACTGCGGTCTGAAAGTCACCATGAACGTGAACAACAATCAGTTAAGATCCGAAGTGGTTTATTACGTCCTTCCAATGATTGCCGAGCCAGAATCCATCTTCTCGGTTGAAATTGTCTTTGTGTTTGTATATGTGGATCGCCTCATGAACGAATCTCTCATGGTAGCCAGATGGCTTGCAGAGAACCTCTGTCTTGGAGAAGTCAATGTCATGTGAACCCACTGAATTGTAACAGTGATCTGCCACGGCTGAGGTGTTTGTCCTACCGTGTTTCAGGTCAGCTTTATGTTCACGGATGCGGTCCGAGGCATGTCGTTTGGTTTCTCCAATGTAACTGCTACCACAGAGGCAACTTAGTTTGTAGACGCCAGGGTACTGTATGTCTGGAACCACGTCTTTTACAGACGGAACCAGATCACGGATTTTATGTACTGTGTTGAATCGTACCTGAATCTTGTGTTTAATCAGGATTTTGGAGATCTTTGGAGAAACCAAACGACATGTCTCGGACCGCATCCGTGAACATAAAGCTGACCTGAAACACGGTAGGACAAACACCTCAGCCGTGGCAGATCACTGTTACAATTCAGTGGGTTCACGTGACATTGACTTCTCCAAGACAGAGGTTCTCTGCAAGCCATCTGGCTACCATGAGATTCGTTCATGAGGCGATCCACATATACAAACACAGAGACAATTTCAACCGAGAAGATGGATTCTGGCTCAGCAATCATTGGAAGGACGTAATAAACCACTTCGGATCTTAACTGATTGTTGTTCACGTTTATGGTGACTTTCAGACCGCAGTCCACTCACTGGCATTAACTGTGTATCTTGTGTTCTCCACAGGGAATGCATTATTTGCTCCACTGCGGATCTCCTGCCACCGTTTTCCCATTCACATGTTTCATTGCTTCTACATACTATTAACATGCCCTCCCTTTGTTAATGCTACCCCCCCCCTCCCTTTGGTGCTGCTGATCCTGCATAATGCATGGGCATAATATGACTTTGAAACCCCCCCCGCCCACCTCCTACGCATTTCCCATGAATATGCTAAATTCCTCTTGATATGCACATTCTTTTGTTAAGGCTCTCTTCTTCTTCCACCTCCAACTCAGCTTATATATAAGCTCCTAGCTTGGCAGTGTCTCATTCTTCACCTGAAGACGGCTGCTTGCGTTGTAGCCGAAACGTCGTGAGAATTGTTTTATTATGTTTTATTTTTATTATTTTATTACTTCCCTTCTACGTGACTTTACCGAAAGAACCAAGAAGAAGGCCCACTGAGCTAGACAGCTCTTTTTCAGATGCAACTTGGCCACAAATGATAGCTCAACAAAGTCCTTATCGTGTCGACATTTATAGCAGCCAACGACTCTAAACGCGTGATGTTGATTCTAAATGTGGAGGAAAAAACCAGACGTCCCAGATAAAAATAATCCACGCGACCACGGGGAGAGAGACATGCAAACTTCCAATATATACAGGCGTCAGGATTGAACCCACGACTTTCTGTATACCAGGCGAGATAGTTAACATCTCGCGCCCCTTACGCTTGCCACCTTCACCGGCATGGTGAAATGTGATCGAATAACCCCCACGACCCTGCACGGTGTGGGGAGGCCCTCATCTAGCAGTGGATTGATAAAGGCCTCGCACATGCACTTGTACGTCATGCAGAGATGTGGACGCATTTTGCCATCGTAACTGCTTCCTCGGCGAGCCAAATTTCCGATTGCTATTGGGCACACATGGTGTTGTCGACAGGGAGAACGACAATTACTACATTACCGGGATTCTGAAAGTTAAGGCACCAATCAATAAAATGAATGCAGAGTGTTTAAACCGGTTACTTGGCAGGTGCTAGGGGAACTAATACATTGCAGGATCGTGACAGGTGGCAGCGGTGACTTTGAAAGGCCTTCATCGAGCAGCGGATTGACCGTGAATGATAATGATGCTTCTATTCTTACACGTGGCAACATGTCCCAGAAACTAAATGCCAACGTCTAGGGGTCTGGTGCTAGCCACAATGAGAGGGCTTCAGGAGAGAGTCCGTGTAGCTTTGCCGTTCTCCTTCCTCCGTTTGGTGGGAGTCGGCAGCCTCCTTCTCGTGGCTGCTCCGCCTGTTACGACGTCTTTCTGTGTCACCCTAAACGCTACAACTAATGCCGTCATCTGGGCGAAATTGACGTCGTTAATTCGAATCCAGATATTGGCGAGTACAGCTAAACGATAATGAATGTTTTTTTGTGTATTTTTTTTTTATAAGAGCCCGGTACAAGGCACAAACCGTTACAAGGGAGGGGAGGGATGGTACATAAATTCCGTGAACCGAGGTCCAAACTCTCCCTACCACTCTCGCACAGGGACTGCGAGCGCCCCACTCACGGGGACTGTGAGTGCCACTCACGTGCAGGGACTGCGAGCAGGAACATAGGGCTTTATGGGAAGGGAAGGTAAGGGAAGAGGAACAAAAATAAAGGGAAAAAGGGGTGGGGGAAGGACGGGGTTGGGACACGATGATGAACGTTAATGCTGCACGTTGATGACATGGGCTTACTTGAGCTCGGTCTCGTTGGCCTTATCTCGTCGCATGGGTTTGAGCGCCGCGCTATGAATCTGTTGAAAAGCTTGTTTTGACCCCGAGTCCGCGCCTGAGGGAGGGCGCCAACGCGTTTTAACATCAAGCGTTAGTCCGGCAATTGAGACGATTATAAATGCGTTCACTGGTCAGAAAATGACACAATAGCGTTTGGAAATTGTGAACAAACTGTCCCCGGCTTGAAATTAACCAAGAGCACCTGTCAGCTGAGATTTCCACCAACATTTAAGGCACTTTGAGGCAGGTTCTGGGAAGGTAATTCTTTAAATGTATCAGATGGAGTGCTTTTAATCTTACCCTAGAAATGTTAAAACTGGCACGTCCAATGCTGATAAACAGTCGCAAACCCCTGGCAAGTTTAATCACAAAAGCAAAGCGTCACTCGCCCCTCCTTCAGATGCTTGCTTCATGCGAAATTCTCCTCCGCGGAATGTCTCCGCCTATGTCCATACCACTGCGTAGGTTTCCTGAAGAAGGTCCCAACACGTGCAGCGAATCGTTGGACGTCATGCCGAACAACACGCGGTAAAATCCCGACAAGCAGACCCGAATGGCACGACCATACTTGCAAGACTTTGCTCGACGATGGTCCGACGTTTCACTCCACAATGCCGGGAGGTTCAAATATTTGTTTTTGTTGTGGCACGTTACGCTAGTGAATTCATTTTCAACTGCACAAGACAATTTCCGGGATCTATAAAGTTGATTGTGTGGTGATGTGTTCTGTGTGTGTATATATACACATATTTATGCTTGTACCTTTAACATCTGGGCGTATGAAATTATCTTCTCCTTGACTGCATTCTCAGGACGAGGTGTGCTTTTCAAGGAACCTGCACAAGGAATTACGCGTACCGCATGTCAGCCGCACATTACGGCCTCCATTCCTCGTCATGTTTCGCTCTGGCTCCATGCCATGTCTGTCTCTGAGCGTGGTCCAATCCACGCTTAGGATTTCCATGAGCTGAGCCTGAGCCAAGCCACGGCCGAGCCGCCCATGAACCTTTGGAAGCGACCGAGTGGCTCAAGCCAGCGCTGAGCAGCGACTCAAGAGCCGTGAATAAGGATACGGCCAGGCGCGGTTCGTCCACTAGGAGCGTTGGGGCGCTGCCCCACCAAGCAGCTGGAGATAAGACATTATTTTTATAATAAAAAATACTTTTCTATAAATAGTTTTGTTGTGTTCACATTTTAAAAAATGTGTAGTGACATAGCGCTGACTGTTGTACATCAGCTGCAACTGCAGGTGGGCACTTAGCGCACACGCCGTTGAGCATATACTCGGGTCTGCTGGCAGGGCGGAGGAACTGGGGCAAGGGTCACGGTAGATCTGGTGGGGAAGCCCCTAGAACCATCTGGTGGGTTCGAGAAGGGAGGCGCGGCTATGGCGGAGCTAAGCCGCGCCGAGGGGAATAAAAACAGCGGAGAGCGAGAGCTCCGGGCTGCTAGTTCTGTGATTGGACCCGTCGTTGTCACCCTCGTCGCTGCCACCTTCGCCCGATCATCATGTGGCCGGACAGTGGTTGGCTGTCCCGGTCGACGCCGTCAGTGAAATATTGTTTTTTTCTGAGACCAAAACATTGCTCTGCAAACCTTCTGGCTACCATCAAAGATTTGTTCATGAAGCTATCCAGATATACAAACAGACATAAATTCAACCGAGAGATGGATGTAAATTGAGTAATAATTGGAAGGACTTGATCAACCAGGTAAAGTTTTAACTGTTGTGTCGGCCGACTCTCTGAGTTGCATTGCTAAGTTTGATGTCTCAGCTTTCTTCTCTCTCTCAACTAAGCCCTTGTTGGATCACACTCTCTTTCCCACAAGCCCTCATTCTATTACACACTCGTCTAGTTATTGCACTCTCATTCTCACATGTCCTTTGGATTGCACTCTCATTCTCACATGCCCTACATGCTAATCTCACACAATCTCTAACCCCCACCCCGATCCGAACCCCCCCCTCCCCCCCTCTCGATTTATATAATGCCTCGTCTACAGCAGTCAGATTCTCTCACCTAAAGACGGTCGCTTGTTGTTGCAATCGAAACGTCGTGATCTATTATTTTTATTTTATACAGGGAGGAACAATGTTCCACACTGCCCACCAGGGATTATTTAGCTGTCTGTCTGTCTGACTGTCTGTCTGTTGTGCATAAATAAATATATAATACACACAGCTCTTTGATTGGTGGAGACCTTACAAACAGCTCTTTGATTGGTGGAGACCTACTGCCGGGTACGGAGAGGGGAGGTGCCTAAGGGAGGAGGGTCAGGGGAGGGGCCTAAGGAAGGGGGGAGTCAGGAGAGGGGCCTGAGGGGGGGGGGGTTCAGGGGAGGGGCCTGAGGGGGGGGGTCAGCGGAGGGGCCTGAGGGAGGGGGGGTCAGGGGAGAGGCCTAAGGATATGGGGGGGGGGGGTGCTAAGGGGAGGGGCCTAACAGAAGGGGGGTCAGGGGAGGGGCCTAAGGGAAGGGGGGTCAGGGGAGGGGCCTGAGGATATGGGGGGGGTGGTCAGGGGAGGGGCCTAAGGGAAAGGGGGTCAGGGGAGGGGCCTAAGGGGGGAGGGGCCAAAGGGAGGGGGGGCGATAGTTAAGGGGGCTGTGCCTGGCTACCTAAAGTCAAGTTATCTTTTATACATACAGGTAGGAACAACAGGTTCCACACTGCCCACCAGGGATTATTTGTCTGTCTGTTGTGCACGAATGCGCTGTCCAACCAAGTTCCTACCTGCCCACTCCGAAGGAACGTGTTTTATTTTTATTTTCCATCTACGTGACTTTACCAAAAGAACCAAAGAGTATGAAACCTTACTTAATTGGCTGTGTCGGGTGGTGGCGGGTTTAATGACACATTTATATTTACGCGCTCTAACCTAAAAAACCTCTATTAGAGTGTGAAAGAAGTGCAATGTACGTATGTACACACACATCGTGTACTCACAATCCCTGTCTTCCCTCTCGCTGATGAGCCCAAAGTCCGTGACCTTCACCACCATCCTGCTGTCCACAACGCAGTTGATGGACTTGAGTCTGCCGTGCGCACCAATTTTGTTCTGCAGATACACCATGCCCTGCGCGCAGAGAGAACACACTTGCCTTACGAAGGACGTCGATATGTATTCATAATCGTCTTCTTAATCATGATGGTAATCATTCACATTTGTAACATGCCGCACAGGATTTTGCTCGCCCTGGAAAGAGAGAGAATGACCCAGACACGCAAGGTACCGCAGACAGGCCACGCGGTGAGCCAGTGTCAACAACTGCTCAAGCTCTGCGGTCCTGTACATCTTGAGGTGTTATCAGCCAAACACGTTCCTTCGGAGTGGGCAGGTAGGAACTTGGTTGGACAGCGCATTCGTGCACAACAGACAGACAAATAATCCCTGGTGGGCAGTGTGGAACCTGTTGTTCCTACCTGTATGTATAAAAGATAACTTGACTTTAGGTAGCCAGGCAGACAGCCCCCTTAACTATCGCCCCCCCCCCTCCCTTTGGCCCCTCCCCCCTTAGGCCCCTCCCCTGACCACCCCCCCCATATCCTCAGGCCCCTCCCCTGACCCCCCTTCCCTTAGGCCCCTCCCCTGACCCCCCTTCTGTTAGGCCCCTCCCCTTAGCACCCCCCCCCCCCCCACATATCCTTAGGCCTCTTCCCTGACCCCCCCTCCCTCAGGCCCCTCCGCTGACCCCCCCCCTCAGGCCCCTCCCCTGAACCCCCCCCCCCTTCAGGCCCCTCTCCTGACTCCCCCCTTCCTTAGGCCCCTCCCCTGACCCTCCTCCCTTAGGCACCTCCCCTCTCCGTACCCGGCAGTAGGTCTCCACCAATCAAAGAGCTGTTTACCTGACTCCCCCCTTCCTTAGGCCCCTCCCCTGACCCTTCTCCCTTAGGCACCTCCCCTCTCCGTACCCGGCAGTAGGTCTCCACCAATCAAAGAGCTGTTTGTAAGGTCTCCACCAATCAAAGAGCTGTGTGTATTATATATTTATTTATGCACGACAGACAGACAGTCAGACAGACAGACAGCTAAATAATCCCTGGTGGGCAGTGTGGAACATTGTTCCTCCCTGTATTAATGAGTGTTTACATGTGGGAGGAAACCGGAGTGGTAGTGTAGCGGTTAGCGCACTGCACTACGAACCTCGGTGACCCAAGTTCGATTCCCACTCAAGGTCAACACCAGTAACGATTATCTAAATTGGTCCTGTACCTCCCCTAGGTAGACTCAGCCTCAAATGATTGCCTGGTGCGATGTGTAAACATCGTGACTAGGGAGACATAGGTGGCCGGGCGTGGTGTTGGCCACCCACCCCCTCGTGTGCTGTTCCGGTCTTCATAGGTGCTCGCTAACAGCACTTGCCCCAACAGTCTGTTAAGGCTACACGGGGGATCTTTGTGGATGCTCCTCACTTACACGAACACACACACCCACCCTTGTTCCGAACTCCCTGCTATACTCCGCTAACTCTCTCACTCTGTACTCCGCTAACTCTCTCACTCTATACTCCGCTATCTTGTGCTGCTTCCGTCACACCTCCACCCTCGTCCCTGCTCCCAGCAGGGGATCAGCCAACACTGCTGGGGAGGACGAGGTGAGGAGGGCGAGGTCCCAGGCGTCTTCTCCCCGACTCTTCTGTTCATCATCCCTTGAGCACCAACCAACTCCCCGTGTTGCTCTGCACACTCCGTCATATCTCCCTCCTCATTAGGGGTCCTCACTTACCCACAATTAAGATGAATGGATATTCGGACCACACAATCCGTAAAGCTATCACCCCAACCGGTGGGAAAGAAGCATCTGAGGACCCAATCAAAACCATCACCTTGGCATACATAGCAGGGGTCACCAAAAATAATTCCAAAATCATGAACAAACACACAATTCAGGTAGGTAAAAAATGAAATGAAAATTAATACAAATAAAACAATAAAAAACAAAAAATCATGACGTTTCGGAGGCAACACAAGTCTCCGTCATCAGGTGGGACCGTCACAGCCAGATTTCCTGCATCAAGTGAGGCAAGGATTCAAGATGTAAGCCCTTAAATGCAAGTCCTTAAATGCAAGTTGAGGGGGGAGGAGAGGGGGGGGGACTTATCAGAATGTGGTAGCCAATGAATGGAACGTATCGGGACGGAGGGGGGCGGAGCTAAAAGAAGGCACGAAGTGCTATGTAGAACGTATCGGGAGGGGGGAGGGGGCGGGGCCAAAAGAATGCACGAAGTGGTACGCAAGAGCCGGCGACGTGGTTGTGTGCAAGTAACTATTGTTGCACATGCTAACGTATTGGACGGGGAGGGGGAGGGGGGGCTAAAAGAGAGTGTGGGGTGCAAGTGTACGTGGACATGTGTATGTACAAGCACCTGTTGATACACATGATAGAAAAGAACGAAAATACCCATGTTTATACCAGTGTTGGCTGACAATAAAGAGAGTACTGTTAAACACTGGGGATGTTAACACTCGGTAAAGTAAAGTAAAATAGTGCCTGTCAGGTAAGATGGTCCAAAAATGTGTAATTAAGTCTTTTTTGCATGGTTGATAACATATTTCCAATGATTACTAAGTTTATACCTATCATCACGGTTGAAATTATGTCTGTGTTTGTATATCTGAATGGCTTCGTGTACAAACCTTTGATAGTAGCCAGAGGGTTTGCAGAGCACCTTAGTCTCGGAGAAAACAATCTCATGAGAGCCCACCACGTTGTAGCAATGATCGGCAACGGCGGAAGACTCAATTTTGCCATGTTTCAAATCTGACTTGTGCTCGCGGACACGATCAGAGACATGACATTTCGTTTCCTCAGTGTAACAGTCACCACAGCTGCAACTCAGTTTATAGACTCCAGGGTATTGGAGTCTATAAACACAGACACAATTTCAACAGAGAAGATGGGTACAAACTGAGCAATCATTGGAAGGACGTTATTAACCAGTTTAAGTCATAACTGGCTGTGATGTTCCCATCCTACGACCTTCCGATGTTAGTTGTTATTTTCGGCTCTTTCATTTTTTACATTAACAGATTACATTTTTCACTAACACAGCTACCTCGCGCGCCATCCTCGAGGTTGCTGCTTCACGATCTACCATTAACATGCTAATCTCTCACACTCACACAGCCACCTTGGCGCACTCTCCGTGGAGGATGCTCGGCGATCTTGCATTGACATGCTAATTTTACCTGGCAGCCCTTTGATTGGTGGAAAACCCACCACTGCCACAGTCGCTGCCCACCACTTACATTGGCTGATTGACATTTGGGCTACGCCCATTTCAAACCTTTATAAACAGTTGCCTTTAGAAGGTAACCCCCCTTTTCCTGATGACGACCGCTTGTGTTGCAATCGAAACGTCGTAGTTTTTGGTTATTTTCTTTGAACCTATCTACGTGACTTTACCGAAAGGCCCAAAGAATATGAATTCCTGCAGTCACGAAAGCTTTAAGTCAAGATTCATGTATCCATAATAAGGCAACAAAAAAAACCGGGTTAGAACGCGTAAATATAAATGTGTCATTAAACATGCCAACACCCAACACGAGCAACTAGTAAGGTTCGTCACGTACACAAGATGCCAGTTAGTTACTACTTCAGCACACCGGTGTGATGGAGAGTAAACACACAACATTTACAATTTGAAAGTACGTATGTTGAACTTCTTGGCACCGTGCGTCGCCAGCCACGCTAATCGATTAACATAATCGTCGTCGGAGTAGACCCCGGGGCTTGCGAACCGCTCACCTTGGCGATGTCATGCATGATGGACACCTTGAATTCCCAGTCCATGAGCGTGTCCTCCGGGTAGGTGACCTCATCTTGAAGGATGTCCTGTGTTTTAAAGTGAATCAGAATAAGATATAGGGCGTGCGTACACTGCCACAAAAACAAAGATCCCCCTTATAGCCTTAACAGATTGTTGGGGCAAGTCCTGTTAGCGAGCACCTATGAAGGCCGGGACGGCACACGAGAGGGTGGGTGGCCAACACCAAGCCCGGCCGCCTTTGTCTCCCCAGTGGCGATATTTGCACACCACACCAGGTACTCATTTGAGGCTGAGTCGACCTAGGGGAGGCCCAGGACCGGTTCAGATAATCGTTACCGATGTTGGTCGAGCGTAAATCAAACTTGGGTCGCCGGGTTCGTAGTGCAGCACGCTACCTGCTACACTATCACTCTCCACGCACTGCCACACACACACACGCAGACCAATCAATGCTATTAATAATCTATTAATCAAACTCGAATCGAGTGTGCCAGCAGTAACGTTGTTCTGTTTGTATTTACATGTGCAGCCATTTTTGGCGAGTCCACTGCAGGATTAGGGCCTACTCCACATACCATGCGGGCTTGTGGGGGTTATTTGACCATACTTCACCACTTAGGTCGGTGTAGGTTTGTGAAAACTGGCGGAATACACCCTGGGGCATAGACGTGCAGTACAACCATGGATTTTGCTGCATTTACCTCTGCTGCCTTCAGGGTAACAGCAGAGGTGCCTGTAACGCCTGTGTTATGGATGGATGGGAGAGGCTCGTTCCAAGCGCTGTCTGTTTCATACACGTTGCAGGGAATGGGTTCCCCGTGACCCCTGCAGCAGCTGGAGGACCCTATGTTCACCACAATGTTAAAACTAGTTCATGAAGCCATCCTGATAGATAAACACAGACACAACTTCAACCGAGAAGATGGGTACAAACTGAGCAATCATTGGAAGGACGTTATTAACCAGGTAAAGTCTTAACTGACTGTGATGTCTCCATCCTACCTGCCCATGTCAGCTGTTATTTCCGACTCTCTGTGTGTGACTCTCTCTGTGCATCTTTTTTCGACCTCTACTCCAGTGACCCGGGTGCTGCTACGGGGTCCACTTTCTGCCCTGCCCCACCCCCTTTCTCTCTCACCCCTACGGCCGAGGCCTATATAACCTCGTGCCACAGCAGATCTCTCGCCTACTTCAGCAGTTTCTTCTTGCTGTGGTTGTCCCACCTGATGACGATTGCTTGTGTTGCGATCGAAACGTCATGATCTATTATTTTTCTACCTACGTGACTTTACCGAAAGAATCGAAGAGTATGGATTCCTGCAGTCACGAAAGCTTCAAATCAAAAATAAAACGAGTTAGTTTAACACGTGAGGATTGAAACTATTTACCTGCTGAATGGAGTCGCGAGCCTGAAACACGAGAATCCGTCGAACCGTGATGAGTGCAGATTGTTGCACCCCGGAGTAAATGCACGCACAGCCCTTTGTCAGTTCCACAGCTGGACTAGGAACGCTTTCGCCACCTTTCGACCGCACAGTTCAAACCGCGGCGCGACCAGCTGGCTCGGCCACAGAGCGAGCGCCTCTCAATCACAAGCTCGACAGTTCAATCCGTGGTTGGTGGTTGACTTGGCCCATCATCTCCCCGGGGTTGATAAAATCAATACCACGTCGTGGGGGAAAGCAACAGTGCTTGTCCTATGTATAGTCTCGCCCCCGCCACGGTAATGTGGAATTTCCGCCAATGGCTCAGGACTGTAAACTGGAGCAGGAAATCACTTTGGCTTTTATCAATAAGGGGCCGTCCATAAATTACGTCACGCGATTTTGGACGATTTTTGACCCCACCCCCTTC
Organism: Lampetra planeri; assembly: GCF_965212315.1. Lineage (NCBI taxonomy): Eukaryota > Metazoa > Chordata > Hyperoartia > Petromyzontiformes > Petromyzontidae > Lampetra > Lampetra planeri. The sequence continues at coordinate 6,788,115 of NC_136141.1, forward strand.
GTCACAAAAAGTCAGACCCCCCCCCTCAAATATGACGTCACAAAGCTCTTCCCCCCCCCCCCCCCAAAAAAAAAAAACATGCTTAAAGTCGCTTTAAGCTATTGTCATTGTTGTGCGTATTTAATGTGGTGCTGCACTCTGATGTTGTCGGAGAAAACATTTATTAAAAAGTCTATTTTATTAAGTAGAGCGTGTTGTCTATATTTATTTAAAGTTGAGCATTTTGATGTGACGTCACATTTCTCAAACCCCCCCTCCCCCCATCGTCACAAATGTCTGACCCCCCCCCCCCAGGTGCGTGACGTCATTTATGGATGGCCCCTAACACCTCCGTCGAGAGCCCAGCTGTATCATTCACGTTGGTGAGAGTTGAGCATCTTGCGTCACTCACCCAGAGGGAACCTCTGCTGCAGTAGTCGGTCACAGCGTACGTAACCCCGATGCCTCCCACCGTGGTCCCGTAAAACTTGGTCAAGTTGTCGCAGGCCATGGATATCAGCTGTGAACGAAGCGGTTTGCGTCGTTGTCCAGGATGCATCGTTGTGGAGCATTACGGTGTGGCAGCAAGAGCAGTTTATGCGACTGCGATTGCAAAAGGTCACACGTTTGGCGCATCGGTCCTTCGCTGACTACGCACTTTGAATGAATGGATATACAAGCGGAACCCATTTGCGTGCCTGCGCGTATTAATCGAATGCATTTTTAGGTTCAGTAGCCTAATGGCTTTCCAGATGAAAATTATCCCGCAGCATTTGCATATTGTGTTGTTGGCCATCTATCTCAACTACTGTATGTCTTTGCAAGTCACCTTCAGTTGCTGTGGCATTTCAGAGGTGTACAAATGAAAATTATCATCCTAAATTGTTTGGTGATGCTGCATTGGCATTGGTGGACAGGTACAATCATATACATATATTACTTTAAGGCAGCTTTGTTCACGAGTGTGAGATTTTTCTTAATTATTTTATTTATCCTGATTAAATGCCAGTTATGTATAGCGACAGCCACAGAAGCGGTGGCGCTTGCCAGCGACCAGAACTTTGGAGGTGAGGCCTGGTGGCTCACACAGATCTGTGAAGCTCCCAAGCTTGTGAAACGAGCGTGCGTGTTGCGACGTCGATTGCCATCCATTGGCAAATGCCCTCTCGTCTTGATGTGCGCCACTCTGCGCGCACTACACACATCTAGCCGGATTGCAGAGCCTCTAGTCCTGAACTAACTCGGATCCAGTTTTACTGACCACCTCATGTTGTCAACACATATGGACGCACAGCAGTTACCAGCTTCAATCATTCGTAAAGGGAAGTGGTACAGGATGCTTTAAGATCAGCAGGGGGCACTCTGGCACCTTCAACTAGCATCCTTGAAACACGTGCTGCGTTGTATGATTTCAATTCATTTGTCAATGTACTGCTGAATGAAAGCATCCTGCTTTGGTCTTGCAGGGGTATAAGAATAGGTTTTACCCTTTATGGCAATTAAACAGTTGTGTTAAGATGATAAAACACCAAACAGAAGCTCTTTGCAAGGAATCATGTCTGCATTAACCACATATACTTGTGGTGAACACGCACACAAATAAACATACTCTGGTAGTATATGATGCATTGTCTTTGAAACTGATTGGTCCACACCAGAGACCGCTTTCTTTAGAGCCTAGTCTCTGTGTGCATGTTCACCACAAGTACATGTCGTTAATGCCGACATGATTCCTTGCAAAAGGTTTCTGTTTGGTGTTTTATCATCTTAACACAACTGTTTTATTTCCAGAAAGGGTAAAACCTATTCTTACATTTTGACACTTGGCAAGGGAGGTCCCATGACATTCGGGGGTCGTTTGATCATATTTCACCACACTGGTCAGTGGCAGGTTGGTGGGAGGGGATTGGGCGGAGGGGGGGTGTATTTTACCAGGTGAGTTTTCACCTGGTACACATGAACGCTGAGTTCTCACCTGGCTAAACAAAAAGAATTGGAACTCGACTTGAAAAATCACTTGCCACTGATGTTAGTCATGGCCAGGAATGAACCTCTCGGTTCACTGGGTTCATAGCGCAAGTGCACCAATTCACTGCGTCACCGTGAGTGGCATCGAATATACACGCCCCATGAACCGTACATTTTGTGTACAAATGAACGTTAAATCAACGTGTGCACCACTTTGTGAAAAGCCAACAGGGGTTGCGCTGTGGTAAGAGACCGGTCCCTGCCATAGGACTGAGACATTTCCACCACGCTCCTCCGGGGACACCGATGGAGATGACTACAATGCCTACGCTCTTCCGAGTGAGTGAGTATTGCGTTCTCCAATGCGTTTTCTGGTTGTACCGCGGTGTTCCAACCATCAGAACGCTGTGTCACACTACTGCGAAAGACCGGATGGTCCCATGAGCCCAGACCAGATATCATTTCGCTTGTCGGGCACCATCTGAGGTTACAAAACTTCAGTGGTTCCAATAGCTTGAAGTGGCCAATAACATTGAATTGTATGATAACAGTTTTGAACGGGTGGGTAAAGAGCTTCATAGCTCATCGGATTCCTCCAGTTTAAATAATTATTCTGGTTAAAATTTTAAATCGTATTCGCCACATAAATAAATCGCTACAAATTCTTGCTGAATTTAGGTGGTACCAATTTCGACTCTGGGCCAAGGACTAATGCAGCATGGGAACTCTCTTGAGTTTGACCTTGACTCGACCTTGGCGTGGCTTGTTTAAAAAAAAAGAGACCGTGCCGCTCAATGACTCACGAGGCAGAGCTCCCTCTTCTGCGTGTTGGTGAACACCCCGTCGTACACTTTCAGCGGCTTGAGCATGACCACCTGATGGACACAGGTTACGCGGCAGCGTTCTTCACCAATGCTCCGAACGCCACGATCCGACACGCCCACTCAGTTAAGGTTGGTCACGTAAACAAAACATGCGGATTGGGCACTAGTTCAGCGACACCGGGTGTGAGACAGTAAACCCACACATCCCTCCGAGGTCGGTAAAATGAATAACACTTGCTGACGGCCCCGAAGGTGGAAATGTAGATCATCATCTTTGCCGTAGGAATGTGGAATTCTCTGGTTCAGGAGCACAAGCGGAGATGATCACAGCCTCCCCCTCCCTTGTTTGATCGCCAGCTTACTTCGTCCGACCGCGAATTTTAAACTTGTGACACTTTTTAACTTCAGTAGGAGGACAAGGGGGGACGGCTGCTCCATATTTGGAGTTTGCGGTGTCTCTCTCCCCGTGGTCGCGTGGATTTTTTCTCCGGGTCCTCCGGTTTTTCCCACCACATTTAGAGACGTGCATTGAGATTATTTAGATTATTTTGCTGCTATAAATGTCCAAATGACGGGCCACTTTGTTGAGCTATCATTTGTGGCCAGGTCGCTTCTGAAAAATAAAGTCATACCTCAGTCGGCTTTGCATAGTAGGATGGGGATGGTTTAGTTTAATTTGTGTGTGTTTGGGTGATTTGTTTTCTTGTACTTTGCACTACCATCATGTTTTTGCATTGTTTGTTGTAACGTTCTTACCCGCCCCTAGGTTTATCGCTCATCGGATCCCTTCGGTATAAATAAATATTCTGATTCTAAATCTGAATTCTCTAACCTGGGGACCGAACCACCGGAACAATAACGGCTCGTGATATTCGTATTCAAACCCTCACGGAAACGCTTAAGGCCGGACCTTGCGGTCAGACGTCACGGCAGAGGGCAGTGGGTTCCAAATAAACCGACCCCACCACGGCCACAGCACGGGTGACGCAACCGCCCCAGCCGCCGAAGTCGGCGCAAGCGACGACGGCGCGGTAGAACGCCGACGACAAAGCGGGCACGGCCGCTGGCGAGCGGAGCGGTGCGAGCCGCCGCCTGGCGCACAACGGCTAGGGACCGCGTGTCATTGTCTTGTTGTCGCCTGGGACTGTTCCCGTGCTGTTGTTTTGCTGCCGTTCCCAAGCTTAGGAATTGGTGTACCGATGCGATTTGAACTCATCATCATTTTTGTCGTGATATGCCTACCCTTTCCGATGCTTTGCACTCCGATCGTTTTTTTGTGTTGGTTGTCGTTGCAACTTTCTGACCGACCCTTCTGGACTTCTGTGAATAAGAGCTTCATAGCTCATCGGATTTCTCCAGGATAAATAAAGATTCTGATGCCAGGGGGAGCAGCGCTGGCGACATACGCCTGCGTGTTGTATGTACGTTGAACTTATTTCGCACCGTACGTAGCCAACTGTAATATTCGGAGGCACGGGTTCACCGCTTGACTTTCCCCACAATAGTGGCGCAATACTCATCTTAAACGACCCTGGGCGGACAATGGACTGAGCTGGGGACGTTGACACTCTCCCTCGTTGGACGCGCCGGCTAGAAAGCGGCGGTGCGGCGCATTGCGTGACATTGCCGGGGACGTAAAGCGATCTCATCAAACGGGCACCGGTGGTCACCACGCGAAGCACAGCGCTGCAGGGGGGGAGGGGGGGCGCTCTGCAGCACAGTCGACCTTGTTGTCGTATTTCTTATTGGTGATGGCATCCGACTCAAAGCTGCCGTCCGGGACGAAGTAGACGCTAAGCTTCCGCTGGTGCACCTGCGGCGACAAAACGTGACATTTCAGAAAGTGGCGACGGCGGAGCCTGATCGCCCAGAGGTCAGAGCGTCGCTGAGATCCTGGTGTCCGAATCCGATGGGCCGTGTGCGCAGAGACGCGGTTCTCGATTGTAGCGAGTTTATGGTGTCAGGCCGGTCATCAATAACTGCGTAAATAATATCACGTTCAGTTTGGTGTGTCCCCCCCCCCACACTAATCTCTGACGACATTCCAGCTCTGAGTGTGAAAATATCGAGTTTCGACTGTTGTGCGACGACGAGCCTCGCTCTAATCTTGATTTGAAGCTTTCGTGACTGCAGGAATCCATACTCTTTGGTTCTTTCGGTAAAGTCACGTAGGTAGAAAATATTATAATAGATCACGACGTTTCGTCCTCCACCTGAGGACGATTGCTTGTGTGGCGATCGAAACGTCGTGATCGATTATTTTTTCCTACCTACGCGACTTCACCGAAAGAACCAAAGAGTATGAGCCTCATACTCGTTGGGTTTTTCGGTAAAGTCACGTAGGTATAAAATTACATAAAATAAATTAAAACAACTAAATTAAATCACGACGTTTCGGAGGCAACATAAGCTTCCGTCTTCAGGTGGAACCGTTACAGCCAAAGTCGCTGTAAACCAAAGAGTATGAATCCTTGCAGTCACGAAAGCTTCAAATCTAGAAGTATGAGCCTCACTCTCTTGCGCAGAGCGGGTGAGGAAAGTGCTGCCCTCCTCCACCGTTCTCGTTGTAAGGGAATCCCAGGGGTAGCTCTGTGACATTCGCTTCTGCGGGCCGTTCCCGAACACGAAAAGTTCGTACTGCTCTTTGTGAGAGATCCGAGAGGATTCTTTGACTCGTGACACGACGCCGACAGCGCAGTCGAGATACAAACACAGCGAGCGCTCGATGGCCAAGTTAGCACGGTGGCTATGGCAGTGGTGGGGTGGAGCGGTAAGAATTGATGTCTGTCAATTCCTATATTTGTATGAATGCGGCGTGAAACGGCGCAGATTGTTGTGGTTAGCGGCGCTGCGCGACTAACCCGGAACCCTGAAATCAATTCCTGGCAGCGGCTAACATCAGTGACGAGTGACATCAGACCGGGTCCTATCCTCCTACCCCACCCCTTCAAGCCCTTCACCCCCCCCCCCCACAACTCTCCGATGTGGATGAGTGTGAGCTAACGAGTGTGCGTGACCGTGTGTGCATGAATTCTAGATTTGAAGCTTTCGTGACTGCAAGGAATCATATTCTTAGGTTTTTTTTTGTGACTTTACCGAAATAACCTAAGAATATGATTCCTTGCAGTCACGAAAGCTTCAAATCTAGAATTAATGCCCTCTACGGGGAGGAATTCCACCTATCTGTTAGAGTTTTTAACAGACAACGAGACAAGAAGTCACAGCTTCTCGAGACGCTGGCTGTGACTTTACCGAAAAAACCTAAGAATACGTGTGTGCATGGATGAGTGCGAGTGAAAAAACACACTCCCCATGTCCGACACGGCATGAAGGGGGCCATTATCAGCAGTGACTTGAGAATGGCTGGAATTTTTTGTGTTTTAATGTTGACGATTCAACATGAACTTTGCAACCACTAGATGCCGCTATATTCACCACAATTAAAACACTAATTGTGTAAACCGGATTGTGTAAGGGGCCGTCCATAAATGACGTCACGCGATTTTGGACGATTTTTGACACCCCCCCCCCCGTCGTCACAGGGCGTCACAAAAAGTCAAAACCCCCCCTCAAATATGACGTCACAAAGCTCTGCCCCCCCTCCCAAAAAATAAAACATGCTTGAAATCGCTTTAAACTATTGTCTTTGTAGTGCGTATTCAATGTGGCGCTGCACTCTGATGTTGTAGGAGAAAATATTAAAAAGTCTATTTCATTAAGAAGAACGTGTTGCCTACAATTATTTAAAGTTGTGCATTTTGATGTGACGTCACATTTGTCACCCCCTCCCCCTCGTCACACATCGTCACAAATGTCTGACCCCCCCCCCCCCCCGGATGCGTGATGTCATTTACGGACGGCCCCTAAACTACTTCATGGCCACGTTTCAAAACTGTCGATTGCATTTCTAAACTGAATAGTGGCGCCGTGGTGCTGAGGTGTTACCTCCTCGCAGGAGGTCATGGGTTCGATCCCGACCCGTGACGGTGACTGGATATTTGGAGTCCACAATCGTGGTCACCACATCTACTCCTCTATGTAAGGAACAAAACAGTAAGACCTCTCCACAAATTTGGCTGTCACCTGATGAAGCTGGTTGTAATTACTGGCGAAACGTCGTACTCAGATTGTAAATGTTGTGGCTTGGCTCTCCAACACACCGGTGTGCTGTACTAGTATACTACACTATACACTACTATACACTACACTATACACTGCACACTAGTGCTGTACTAGTGACGAATTGGCCACGTTCTGTTTACGTGACAACCCTTACTAGTTGGCTGTGTCGGGTGGTGGCGGGTTTTAGCGACACAATTATATATTTACGCGATCTAACTCAAAAACCTCTATTATGGAAGAGCTGATAGCTCAATGGGCTTCATCTGGTAAAGAAAATAGTTAAGACTCAGAGTTAAAAAAAATGAATTGCTAATGTTTGCCTTCTAAAAACAGAGTGCACATCTGGCCCCTGCGTGTTATATCCGTGGAACATCGCTTCGCCGTGCGCGACAGAGAGCGCTCTTTATATTCCACCGCGGGTCCATGGGCTTTCCGACTTCTTTAAAAGACGGCGGATCGTCCATGGCCGCTCCACTCAAACCGAGGCTTCGCGAAAGTCAACGCGACCGCGAAGCAACAACACAACTTCGGAGCCCTCGCCGACCTCCTGCGATGTAAAAGTGTTGGTACTCCCCGACTCTTCCAAGACGTCTGGCCAGAGTGGAAGAGCGGGGCCAAATTGAATGCTCTCCACAGGAGCTGTCTAGAGCTCCCTCAAGTTGGGGCCATTCCGTCAGCGGTGGTATGAGCAAGCGATTGCAGGGCTGCGTTTTTTTAAAACATCTACCCTCGAGCCTAGAGGAGTTCTCTGGAGGGTAATGTATGAATGAGAGGGTGTGTGCATACATATATGTGTGAGTGAGTGCATAAGAGAGTGCCGGCCTTCATAGGTGCTTGCTCATAGCATTAACAGTCTGTTAAATACTATATGGGGGATATTTAAAGTGTGGGCAACGTTAATGTAGTGTGGTTAGTGTGCTGCACTAAAAGCCCGGCCACCCAAGTTCGAATCCCGCTCACGACCAATCACAGCGGCAAATATTTCATCTGATCATGGGCCTCCCCTAGGTCGACTCAGCCTCAGATGAGTACCTGGTACGGTGTGTAAACATCGGCACACGGGAGACAAAGGTGGCCGGGGCATGGTGCCGGCCAACCCACCCCCTCGTGTGCCATGCCGTGCCGGCCTTCATAGGTGCTCGCTAACAGCACTTGGCTCAACGGCCTGTTAAAGGCTATCCTGGGGGGTATCTTTTATCTTTGTCTTTCGGATCGTTGCACCTCGTGTGTGCTATTGTTTTCGTCCTCCGGAAGGTCCTCCAGCTTCACCCAGGGGATGACCCATCTCTGTGTCCGCAGCTGCCGCTCCACGCTGTACTTCCTGCGTTGGAGAGAGACACCGTTCCATCAGCAAAGGGGCATCCAGGAATTGTCGTCTTTTTCGTTGTTGTTTAAAGCTCAAGCCTACAGCGGCAATATAACGCTTCGCTTTAGTCTGTGCCGCTATTGCTCATGAATAATAGTTTGATGGCACGTCATTCGTGCGAATTGTGCTCATTAGCGCTGAACATTGCGAATGACGTTTCGATACGAATAATGACGACGCGGGATGATTTCAACTTGTAACTCGCCACTGCGCGGTATTCACTCACTATCGTTGAGAGACAACTATTCGGAGGCGAGGAGGAACCGCAGACAAGCAGTAAGGCAGGCACGTCATGAGCCGGTGCCAACAACCGCCCAAGCTCTGTGGTCCTCTACATATGAAGGTGTTATCGGCCAATTAAGGAGCGTTTACATGTGGGAGGAAACGGAAGCACCCGGAGAAAGCACACGTGTGCGACGGAGGAACACTCTATCCTCATACAGACGAAACAGGTGTAGTCCACATTTTTGCTGTACTGCCTCCTTTCGTGTGTCTTTATGTTGAACTTCTTTCGCACCGTACGTAGCCAACCGTGCTAATCGGAGGTGCAAGTCAGGGTATGGCACTGGCTCGATGTCCACTGAAAGCGAGGTTCGCAACGTTTGTGCGATCCGCCAACCCTTGCCCCCCCAACAGTGCTGAATTACAGGCCACGTGCATAGCCACCATTGCCCAGATATGTGTAATAAAGGACTCTTCAAACAGTGTAGATCTCCGTTGTCCTTTATTCGGATTCTTGTCTCTCTCGCCCCTACGGCGTCCTCGCTCAGACCCGCACCTCCTCCACCGTGCACCCTGCAGCCACACCGCTGCTCCGCTCTGCAGCAACACTGCTGCTCTGTGTGCCCCGCACACTCTGCTCGCTCTTCACGCCCGGCTAGCTTCCCACACTCCACTAGCTCTCCTCCGCTAGCTCTACTCCACTAACTCTAGCCCACTAGCTCTGCTGTGCCCCACTTACACCGCTGGCCGACGGTGCCGTGGCCTCCCACCACGTGGCAATCGCGCCACTCTCTCGCCACTGCCCAGCGTGGCCTCCTCCTGTTTCCACTCCTTCTCAACTCCCAGATCCCTTCCGGTTCTCCCCCTAAATCCTCTCTCTCACGTGACCCTAACTCCGCCCCCTCTTTCCTTGCTCGCATTACATATGCATCGAAACATTGTTGGGACCACAGTGAAAAACAACACGGACCAGATCGAGGGCACTGAAGTGAACACATCACGAGCTCGAAGCGGCGACAGTCGCAACGAGAGCTTTCCACATCAGAACTAGTCCACGGAATGACCACACGGATGCCTGTGGTGCCAATCCTGGAGGATCTCGCTTAGCTCCTCACACCAGCCCAGGGTATTTCCAATTCACACGCGCAAAAAGTCACGTGCAGCTCGCGATTGGTTGAAATGAAGACGCATCGTTTGTGGGGAGCCATTGGTTCATGCACTGCACTATTATGACCCTGGTTACCTGAGTTAAATTGCTGCTCACGATCAACATCAGTGGTGAGTGACATCTAAATATGTACTGGACTCCTCTCCCATTCAAAACCCCACCTTCACCAACATGGTGAAGTGTGGCCAAACAACCCCATGCCTGACATGGCATTGGTGGCCTTCATCCAGCAGTTTATTGGGACAAGGATGAATATTCTGACATGTCAGTAAAACAGTGGACAGGTGATTTAATGGGCGGAAGGGTGGTACAGTGGTGACGCTTGTGTCTTATTGCAAAGTCCTGGGTTCAATCTCCAACGTGGGTGCAGAGCAGGGCAGAGGAGCGACGCTCACAACAACGAGCGGGGTGCCGGGTGGCTCAAGTGTGGCAAGTTGGCACAGAAGGCAAGCACAGCTGGTGCGTTTGCCAGTCATCTCGGTCAGTCAACCCGTGGCACTTGGGTCTGTCCCGTGGCCTCCTGTCAGCGAGCCTTCGACAACTCACGTGGCCTCAAAGTGCACCTAGTCTGGCACAGGCGCTGTGGTGATGTCACGGTCACTTAGTGGTGAAAGGCGGGTGTTGGAGTTTGTATGCTCTCAACCTCATGGGCTTCCTCTGGGTTCTCCGTTGTCCTCCCATAGCTAAAATATCGCCATATGTTGCAACTGATATTGGCCAACACATCCCAATTTTTTAGAAAGAGAGAAAAAAACTTGAAAAGCACCAAATTGAGATTCGGTGAGGCTTTCCTGGGTAAACAAGCGTGGTAGTAAGAGTAAATAATCAGAGGAAATTCCTGAAAATAATAAACTTAGTTACAAAAAGTGAAATGTTTGCTGCAGTTATAAATATAATGTTAAATTCCATTTTACCCACAATGCAAAATATCTGCTTTGACAGTGCACAACTGTATACAATTATTCTCATACGTTGACTGCATTCGTACACAATGCACCAGGCAAAAAAGACCCGCGCAGTAACCACTTCACACCGTTGTATAAGAGAAACAAGGCCAGTGGTGTAACCACGATTTATAGAAGACGAACAGTCGCAATAACTTCCTTTGTTATTGAGAAACCCATCAATTGCAGAGAGAGTCCTTTAGCTTGGCGACAAGATGGGCGTGAGGCCAAATTCGTGACTTTGTCCATTGTGAATTGAGAAGCAATGCAGTGAAAACGCCGAGTGGAATTAATTGAAGACTCTCCTCCCCCACCCCTCCCCCAATGTCACTACCATCTCTCTCCTCTCCCCCATGTCCTCTCCAAGCATCTCTCTCGACTGCCTCCTGACCTACATCCCGTCTCCCATGCTCCGACTTGAAAAATATTTGCGACTGACCATTTCCGAGAGGACGCTCTAATACTTACACGTCCGGTCGTCGAAACCACTCCGGTATCGTTTCGCGATGCTGCTGTGCTGTTCTCTACTCTTGCGCGTATGATGTGCTGCGGATATGCGTTCAGGAGCCACCGTTCCAATGTCGAGGTCTGCTGCTGGCCTACGATGAGAGGGCTTTCAAGGAGAGAGCTCGCGTAGCTTTTGGCCAATTCCACGAAGAGACGTTTTTGTTTTTAATATGAAGCGAAATGGGTCCACGTGTGAGCCCCCTCTAGCCGCAAGAGGCCGCTAAGTTCACTGTAATATTGAAAAAATATATAAACACATGCTTGAATGGGAGGGGAGCATATCTTTACCCCCACAGTGACCTACTTGTTCAGATTTTTTTACATATTTGCCAGTGTTTACAATGAGACATATGGGAGCAGTGTCCTTTGATTAGCAGATCATGAGGTCTGCGGTTCTGGAATCTGAAGCACAGGCAACAATTATGGAAGAAGACATTGTTTTTATGAATGGGCACACAGTGGTGCTATTAGGGATGGGGCGTGGGGTTGGCGCAGTGCTTAGCGTCACTGTGCAATGAACCCAGTGAGCAAAGTTCGATTTCCAGTCATGGTTAGTCACCATCTGCACCGGCGAGGTGACATCTCAACCGACGGGGTGACATCTGAACTGACGGGGTGACATCTGAACTGGTGGGGTGACATCTGAACTGGTGGGGTGACATCTGTACCGGTGGGGTGACTTCTGAACTGATGGGGTGACATCTGAACCAGGGGGGTGACATCTGAACCGACAGAGTGACATCTGAACTGGTGGGGTGACATCTGAACTGATGGGGTGACATCTGAACCAGGGGGGTGACATCTGAACCGACAGAGTGACATCTGAACTGGTGGGGTGACATCTGAACTGATGGGGTGACATCTGAACCGGTGGGGTGACATCTGAACTGATGGGGTGACATCTGAACCGGTGGGGTGACATCTGAACTGATGGGGTGACATCTGAACCAGGGAGGTGACATCTGAACCGACAGAGTGACATCTGAACTGGTGGGGTGACATCTGAACTGATGGGGTGACATCTGAACCAGGGGGGTGACATCTGAACCAGCGGGGTGACATCTGAACCGATGGGGTGACATCTGAACTGACAGGGTGACATCTGAACTGACGGGGTGACATCTGAACTGATGGGGTGACATCTGAACTGACAGAGTGACATCTGAACTGGTGGGGTGACATCTGAACTGATGGGGTGACATCTGAACCGGTGGGGTGACATCTGAACTGATGGGGTGACATCTGAACTGGTGGGGTGACATCTGAACTGACAGGGTGACATCTGAACTGACGGGGTGACATCTGAACTGATGGGGTGACATCTGAACTGGTGGGGTGACATCTGAACTGGTGGGGTGACATCTGAACTGATGGGGTGACATCTGAACCAGTGGAGTGACATCTGAACTGACGGGGTGACATCTGAACTGACGGGGTGACATCTGAACCGACAGGGTGACATCTGAACCGGGACATCCCTTCTTCACCAACTCATCACTGTACCAGCATGGTGGTGAAGTTTTGTCTCCTTGACTGACAGGCAGGGGGAGGGCCTTCATCCAGCAGTGGATTGTTATCACGAATAAACTGGTGTCAATCTAGATTTGTTGGAGCAGCTTGATGTATGAGAAGCACTCGCAAACATCAACAGAGGTGTTAAACTCTACTTGAGTGTGCTATCAATCAATAACTCTGCGAGTCCAACATTCAATATAAACACTAAAGCTTTCACTGAGCCTTCCAAGGTCACGATATGAGTGAGATTAAGCCAACTGTTTCCATGATTACAGACACTGTGACCATTAATTTTGTGGAGGCAAATTTGTTTTTTACAAGACTTCCTATGGTCTTCTAAAGCAGTGCTGCTGAACTTACTTTTTGGTTTGTTATTCCACGACACTCACTGTGCGAGCTGTCTCGATCTTCCCGGCACACCGTTTGCCCGACTGGCACTTTCCGCGACCGAGGGAGTTGAGAGGGGCCGGGGATAGGGGCTGATGGTTGATTGCTGCCGCACTGCTCCGAGACCAATGGAGAGGGGAGTGCGTGCAGGGGGGGCTGGATCGGGCCGCTGAACGGCACGGAGGAGGATAGCTCCTCCATCCTCGCTTGCAAACGGCGAGGTTCATTCCTCTCCGTATAATTCCAAAATACCACGGCACGCTCGGGACTTTGCTGTGGCGGCGACACGACGGTTTGTGAAGCACCACACCCAGCGGGTCTTCATGATGGGGTGTTTCTACTCGTTGTGTACTGCCGGGGGCCGCACGTCAGGGGCCGCACTACAGGCCACTAGGGGCAGCCAGTGGCCCACGGGCCTTGCAATGAAGAACACTGCACTACCTGAAATAAGCTATTCCGCAATGAAAATGTAAAAGGTAGAGGTGCAGCCCTGCAATGGCTTTCTCACGATCACTGTGGGCAGGAGGGCCTCGACTCGAAGGAGCTCGATAGAGGCCCCTCTAGTGAGTATTTGGCTGGCACGGATATTTTGGAGGGGGTGGGATTCCCCACACTTTACTCCACCGCACGAAACCTGCCGATCGACTAACTATGGAATAACCTTTCATTCCGCTGGGTGGACAGGGGCGGTGGGGCGGGGGAATGTAAGAAACTTGCACAAATATTATTTGGTTCTTTCGATAAAGTCACGTAGAAAAATAATAATAGATCACGACGTTTCGATCGGTGGGGTGACATCTGATCCGGTGAAACGTCGTGATCTATTATTATTTTTTTACGTGACTTTACTGAAAGAACCAAAGAGTATGGATTGCTGCAGTCACGTAAGCTTCAAATCAAGATTGCACAAATGTTTCAACTGCCACATTGGGGATTGAACCGGTCACCGCTGGATTGAGCTGGCGACCGGTGGATTGAACCGGCAAACTCTGGATTGAACCGGTCACCACGGGATTGCAAGTCCATTATCCCTAGTACTACACCGTGGCAGGATACCAATTAAAATTGAATAATTAATGTATTTTTGTAAATGTAAAGAGGAATCTTAAATTGGCATATGACTGGGTCTCAATGAGATAAATCCAGGTACATAAAAAAAATCACTTTATTTTCTACTTTTTTCCATTGCAGATAACCCGTTGCAAAACACACGGCAATTCTGTGGAGAGGCCGCGTCAAATTCTAAAGACGTCGATTGTTTAGCTCGGGACTGGTGCTCTTGACAGGCGCTATCTACGAGATAAGTCCTATCCTGTATTGGCACTGCTCTGAGAACGGCTGACTCACAATAAGAAGGTTATGAGTGCGTTTCCTGACTGGATCGGCGGCTCATTATCGCTCCGAGATTGTTAAACCCTTAACGTCCTTGACATAGATAGAACGGGCCCCGGCCATGGGAATGTATAATGCACTCCGCCGACACGGGACCCACCCAAGAAAGTGGAGAGGCCTGTCGCTTCACTGCTCGAGTTTGAGCGCGGAGACGATTTTTTTATTTTTTGGTTTAAAATAACTAGGGCAAAGAAATGGTGCACAGCGCAATGTCGCGTATCCAACTGTTGGGAATTGAGGTACGGGCGGAAATGTAAAAAGGTCCGATATGTGAACATCTATAGAATACAACAGTTACACTGCACTTGGTGTAGGCAGTCCATTGGTCAGGGCGGATATGCGACGGGCGGATGTGTGACATTCTGCTATGCGCAACATTGTTACTTTTATCCCTATGATAATTATCATGAACTAGCGGTTAGTACCCGGCGTTGCCCGGGCGAAAAAGGCAGACACACATGTAGTTACACACGCAAATCCATTGACACACACACATAGAGTTACACGCACAAATAGACTCACACATACATACATAGACTGAACAACAACCGCCATTCGCCACTAAGTGGTGGTGACGTCACGACAACGTTTGTGCCAGGCTACGTGCACCTTGAGGCCACGTGAAGTGTCGAACGCCCACTGGCAGGAGGTCACGGGGCAAACCCAGATGGCACAGGTCGATTGACTGAGGAGACTGGCTGATGCACCACCTGTGGCCCATACTGTGGCAACTTTCTGTGCTTTAGCCACCCGGCGCTCCGCTCGTTGTTGTGAGCGTCGCTCCTCCGCCCTCCGTTGTTGTTGGAGGGTGACTACCTCCAACTGCCCAGTAGCGTCCTTCAGGAGCCTCCTCCACAGAGGCCGATCTTGACACGGCTGGTACCAGTCATCCGCAAGTGGACTCAGCACCAAGTCCTCCTGTAGCACATCACTCCATGTCTTCTCCAGCCCGTGCAGCGCCCGTTTAGCCCCCTCGATCCGGCAGAACAAAAGCTGTTTAGGCATGCAGTGGCTGGCCATGCGGGCTACATGAGTCAGGCAACGCAGCCTTGCCTGCCAGAGGTCACTGATGGGACTGTGTCCAGATCTTTCAAGGATTTGTGAGCTCCTCACACAATGCAGCCTGGTTAAAGCCAGGATAGATCGTAGGCAGGTCATCCTAAATGTTTCTAACCGGCGAAGATGTTCCATTAGGGGGGTTCAAGTTTTGAAAGCATAGAGAAGGGAGGGAATGACCGTGGCCAAGAAGACCTGAAGCTTCGTATGAAGTGATAGACCAGGTAGCTTCCACACAGCGTCACCCAGGCAATGAAAAGATAATGCAGCTCGACTGATTCGGAGTGAGACCTTTGCTGTTAAACCGGAGCCGGTCATTAGCACACTGGCAAGGTATGGGAAACTCTCCACTGTCTCCACAACTGCCCCATCACAAATTGGGAGTTGTGGGGGTGGAGTGTCCGATGGTACAAAATAGGCAGGCAGGTGTTTAGTTTTGGTGGGGCTGATGGTAAGGCCCCACCTGTTGGTAGCAAGCTCCAGGTTTAGCAGCAGCACCTCGAACTCGTCCTCCGAGTGAGCAGAAATTAGCAGATCATCGGCATACATAACGTGGGTGAGCAATAGGGAGCGATCCCTTGACCGCACCCGGCCATCGATCAGCCTCCCATTGTATCTGTAGCAGATGGGAATTCTTCCACAGCCCCCAGCCGCTCGTCGGGCGCCCCCGGTGGGTCCTGCGGCGTCGGCATCTCCTCGTCCTCTCCCCCTGATGCCAGCTGGCCCGAGTCGTCGAGGTTATCCTCGCGGTCAATCCCGTGAGTCCGAAGAGTCTTCCTTGTATCCATGCCTGGAAGACTGTTTCACTTCTGACGCCAGTTGAAGTATTCGGAATGACGGCGGGAAACCACTTGACGGGTAGCACACTTTATTAAATCTTGTCTTTGCACAATAACACGTGTGGTCACTATTTCTCACACTACACACTCCACTTGACACGTGTGGTTACTACGGCTCACGCTGCACGCTCACGCTACACGCTACACGCTGCACGCTCACAGCCACTCCAGCCCCGTAGCGTCCGTGGAGCCTCCAGACCCACCCCAGCTTGGGCGTGGGTCACGACCTCTGGGTCCCGCGGGCCGGCCCTCACACGGACGTTCGGCCCCGGGTCCCAAGGTCCCGCCTCTGAGCCACACAGGGCCCTGGTCCTCACAAGGACAGCGGGACTAGGTGCCTCAGGGCCCTATCTCTTCCTCCTCCGTCTTCTGTCTTCACTGGTCACCAACTCCCCGTGCGCCTGTGCGCACCGCCTTATATAGCCTCCGCTCCCGGGAGACGGAGCGTATGCGGACCGCGACGTGAGCACCCCCTTAGTTGACCAATTCCCACGCGCTTACCTCACGATCCCCTCACTGTCAGCGCGCGTCACCGATACCCAGCCATTCACCGCCTCATAACCCATGACCCCGCGCTGACCCATGATCCTTCACCGTCAGCGCGCGTCACCAACACACACAGCCAATTACTACGCGCTGGCACACGATCCTTACCCCAGCGCGTATCACCACTACACAGGCATTGAAGGCTTGACGAACTACGTGGTCCAAATATATGTAAAATAATGTGGGAGCCAGAGGACATCCCTGTTGCACCCTAAGGTGTAAAGGGAATGGCTCTGACTCACGGCCACGTAGTTAGACGCGGGGCCGCTCACCATCATGAAGGTCCTTAAGGATGGTGATGAGTGGGTCAGGGACTCGGAAAGCACGAAGAGCAACCCAGAGGCCAGGCCTACTGATGGTATCATTGGCCTTGAGCATAGTCAATAAAGCACACGCATGGACTAAGATGCACACATGGACCTACAGACACGCAAATAAATGGACTTACACTGACTAATATGGAGGCATGCACACACAGCGACTAACACACACGCACATATCGACTCACACACAAACACATCGACTCACACACACGTATGGACTCACACACACATAGACATCCACTTGAGATACACACACATGGAGTTACACCCACATATCGACGTACACACATACAGCGACTCACACATACATCGACTCACACACAGACATACGTGGACTCACACACATTGACGTAAACACACATGTACTTACACACACACATCGACTAAGACACACACACATGGACTTACACACACATACATAGACTGACCCACACATTGCCCTACACACACATACACATATGGACTGTGACACACAGACATGTACTTTAGATACACATGGATTAACAGGCACATAGACTCAGACACACGCATTGACTTACACACACACATCGAGTGAGACACACACATGTATGGACTTAGACACACATGTGGACTAACACACACACAGCGACTGATACGCACACAAATGGACTGACACACACACACTTGTACGTACACACACACATTGGGCGTTGTCCGTTTAAAAAAGACAGACACACACATGGACTTACAAACAGACATGGACCCACACACGTAGAAACCCATCGACTTACATGCACACAAACACATATGGACTCACACACACAGACATCGACTTTAGGGACACATGTAGTTTCTGCACACGAACATTATAATTGTAATATTAGGCAACGTATTAGTTTAATAATAGTAAACAATTAAGCAGAGTTGTTATGTGCACACAAATATTATCATTGTAATATTTGTAAACTTATTTGATTAATAATAGTAAACAATAAACCTCAGTTCTTAGCGAAAGATGCAATAAAATTGTACTTTACATTGGCGTGGTGATGCCTCGTCCCATGCAGAGCCCGCAGCCTCGCCTAGATTAGCAAGCCGGAGGAGGTGAGACATTGCCAGGCTGCTGGCTGGGCCGCTACCCCCCCCCCACCATCCCCCCGCCCGAGGCAGAATAATACTATGTAAGTGCTTTAAAAATATTAAGTTAATATCTAAGAACTTTATAGCAGTAACTGCACACATTGGGGTGGTGGGGGGAAGAGGACATCACACTGTGAAGAGAAATCGGCAGCGTGATGTGGATATTTATTCCATGTTAAACGCGTAAAAGAAAATGTCCCCCGTGAGCTGGAGCGAACGCGCATGACTTGGCAGGGTCCGCCCCCCCCAACGCAATTGGCGTCACTTGGTACGGTCGATCTGGTGCAATAAGTAAATAATGAATAATAGAAACGGCACAAATGTGTTAATTATACTACTTTAAAGTTTACGGAAGGGAAAACGGAATAGCCTATTCCCACCACGGGACTTAGGGCGTGCCGGCTGGCAAATTATTTCGGTCTTAAACCCCACCGTCCGAGAGCCAAATCCCCCGCAAGCGCGAGCGCACGGAGACTTTTATATATAAGATATAATATAATAATTCCATGTTAATCCACATGGAATTATGTGGATTTAACTGCTGCTAGATGAAGGCCTCTCAACACGGTGCCAGTCGTGGATGTTGTCTGGCCATACTTTGCCACACTGGTCAATCGAGATTGGTGAAGGTAGTGAGCAGGAGCAGTTCAGATAGTTCAGGGCGCCACGGTGGCGAGATGTTAACAACCTCGCCTGGTATACAGGAGGTCGTGGCGTTCGATACCGACCCTGACGCCTGCTGTATATTTGGAGTTTGCGGTGTCTCTCTCTTTCGCCGTGGTCATGTGAATTTTTCTCCGGGTCCTCCGGTTTTCCCCTCCACATTTAGAAAGATGCTTTTCGAGTATTCGGCTGCTATAAATGTCCACATTATAAGCCACTTCACAAAGCTATCATTTGTGACCATGCCGCTTCTGAAAAAGAGCTATATAACTCAGTGGACCTTACCTGGTAAAAGACAAGTTAAATAGTCAATTACTACGAATGATAGCCATGGCCAGGAATCAAACTCAGGTTGCCAGATTCACGGCGCAGGACACACGCCATTGTGCTACAGTTGTTTTTCTTTTTTTTCCCTCTATAACATTTAAAACATTCCATGAGAAGCAGTACTGTCGTCCGCATTGTGAGGGTCACTTCATCGCGATTTGCTGCGTAATAAATACCACACTCTCGCTCCGAGCGTGTCATTGCACTAATCCAGGGGTCATGAGAATTGTTTCATAAACCCAAGGGACGTACAACCAAGATAGCCTGGGAAAAAAAGACCGCCTAAACTAACGTTTTTGCATGTGGTGCAAAGATACAGAAGGCGATTCTCAGAACAAATGGACACGTTCTACAGCACAGTATTTATACTCTTTGGTTCTTTCGGTAAAGTTACGTAGGTATAAAATAAACTAAATCACGACGTTTCTGGCGCAACACACAGTATTTCCCTAAGATGAGTTATTTGAATGCATTGAAATGCTTTTCATTTGCAGATTAGTAAACGGATAAATAATTAAATTTAACACAAAGTTGGGACTGGCAAAGCACAGAGGATGCTGCTGCTGCTGTGGTTATAATGGTCAGTGCACTGGACCTGCAATCCAGAGGTTGCCAGTTCCATAGCATCTCTCGGTACGGAAGTGGAAGCAATAGACACGTTCCTAAAATCCACGCTTGGAAGAGGTGGCAGTACGCACACTTTACCCCACGACACGCGAATCTGCCTGTAACTTAACTGGGTTCTCGAGTGTAGTCGTGAATCAATGGTTTCAACTCGCAAAAAAAATCCAACCACGTTCAATTAATCTTTGTAGTATCAAGGAGGGATAGGGAATTGCTGCCCCTACTGGATGGATCAGGGGTCACTTGATGGTCACTTAGTGGATTCTCCTAGGTCACGTGATGGGATCTCAAAAGTAGTTCCGCAAAAGCCACTTCTGCCAGCCGTTCTCTAACATTAGAGGGTTGCACTGCTGTGCAAGGGTCCTCGTGACATGCCGATAGCACAACTGGGGAAAAATTGGGGAAAATTTTGTTTGTTATAAACGGTGATACGAGTACTATTAAGCCATGGCATCTGCAATAATGGGTTACAATTGTAACTTGCACAGTTTTTGTTCACTCGGTAAATCGCAGACAGCCTCTAGAACCAGTGTCAACAATTGTCGAAGCTCTGTGGTGCTACAATGGGATCTTTGGCCAATTCTATTCATGAGCGTTTAATGCTGAACCTAAATAAACTTTTTTTTATTTTACCAGGTAAAACCCACTGAGCTGTATAGTTCTTTGTCAGAAGCGACCTGGCCACAAATGATAGCTCAAACTTAATGGCGTATCACGTGGAAATTTATAGCAGCCCAAATACTATAAACACGTGATGTTCATTCTAAATGTGGAGGGAAAAACCGGAGGACCCAGAGAAAATTCCACACAACCACAGGGAGAAAGACACCGCAAAGTCCAAATATACAGCAGGCGTCAGGGTCAGGATCGAACCCACGAACCTCCTGCATAGGCGAAGGAGTTAACATCTCCTCGCCACCGTGGTGCCCCTTACCGAGTGGGCCCTGTGTCCTCGCCGCCTGCGTTACCTCCAGAGCAGAAGGAAGCCCAGAATGAGCACGATGAAGATGATGCTGATGGCAAAGAGCGCAATAATCGTGGCGTGATTCTCCTTCCGCTCTGCGAAATAAAACAAAACGAAGTCACTTGCATCTTTTCGTGACGAATTATTAGTGTGCGAGGATAGCGCTTGACGTTTTTTTGTTTATTTGTTTATGAAATGTAAAAAACAATGCGGACAGGTTTCTTAAAACCACTCCCCCCACCACCCCACTGCCCCCACCGCCACCTCTGCCCACTCAGCAGTGGATATGCGTACGTCACAGTCGATTGGCAGGTCCGCGTGTGGGTGGGGTAAAGTGTGTTCGTTCTCTCCCACCTCTTCCAAGACGACTGGCCAGCATGTAAAAAGGAGGCCAAAAAATGCCCTCTCAGAGGGGCTCTCCTCTAGAGCTCCTTCCAGCGGAGGCCACTTTCACTGGCAGTGGAGTGAGCAAGCGATTGCAGGGTTGCACCTTTACATTTGTACGCACTGGCGGCACACCGGTGCAGCATAATACACCGGCCCTCATGAAACAGTCTGAAATCTAAAATTTGAATGGAGATTCGTCTTCCGACTGCTTCAAGAAACTTATTTTGATGCACCACCACCCACCCTGCAAGATTTTCTGACCGAGGGTTGCGAATCGTGGGAAAATAAGTAATGATTGTGAAAAATTAGCTTTTTTGTTTGTTATGCCGCTCACCGGCATACCGCCAATACGTTTATTCGCTTATTAATTGTGAATCAAGTACTCTGCAACAGTGCAAAACAAGTGAGTAAACATAGCTTTTTTAATTACCTCCATTCTGACAAAAATATATATTACCGTGTGTGTTTTAATAATGATTGTTAGTACGATTTATGATTTCTCACGCAATATTTCACCATTACACATCGCTGCGTATCGCTTCGATGGCCACACGTGCGGCTGTACCTGGGATATCGGTCGGGAGGGTGAAGTTGAGGTTGGAGACTTCTCTGAACGTGTTTTTCCAAGTGTCGTACTGCCACACCACGTGGAACTGCACGCAAAGTATAATACCGTTAGTTGAAAGCGTGTTGCGATCACGATCAATCTATGTGTTCATTTGTTACACGGAAAGTCCCATTTGTGCCAGTCACCCAGCTGGTTTGCAAGGGAGATCCGTGGTGCTGTCAGCACATAACAATAGCGACAACGTCAGGGTGGTCTATAGGGAGGAACAGAAAACGTCCGAAACGGGACGCGTCAGAGGTACAGGGAAATAAATAATGGCTTTATAATTGCATCATTTAAAAAATGAAGTCACATATTACACAAAAAACGAACAATACATTTTTGTCAAGATATTAACGAAACTGTACGTATGCATTTTAAACTTCTTTTGCACCGTGCTAAATTATGATTTCATTAAATGCCCCCTCTGAGTTTGTACAGTCGCAGCAGCAAACATGGCGAGCGCGGTGAAGCAACTGTGGCAGAGGCGCAGCCCTGCAATTGCCCCCTCTCCTCCCCCGCGTCACCGCCGGCGGAAGGCCCTCCACTCGAGGGAGCTCGAGAGAGAGAGGGCATTTGAGCAACTCCTCCAAGCTGCCCAAACTTTCTTTGAAGAGCTGCGAGCACCCACACTTTACCCCACCGCACGTGACCTGTGCCCATCTGTACACAAACACCGCGGTCTAGCCATTTATGTATTTATGTATGCTACTGTTGCTGATTGGACGTTGACAACTTTCTTAAAACCACTACACCCCCCCCTGCCCCCCACGAGATAATAATTTACAGCCTCTGGCCAATCCACTGCTGGATGAAGACCCCCTCCCCTCTACGCTGTTGTCAGTCACAGAGGCTGACTGGCCATTCTTCACCACGCTGGTCAACGCAGGGTGATGTAAGGGCAGCACCAGTTCAGACATCACTCGCCACTCATGTTAGCCGTTGCTGCGAACTGAACTCGGGACCGGGGTGGCTTTGTAGCGCAGCGCGCTAACCGCTGCGCCACCGCTCCACCCAGGGAGCAGGCAAGGTTTTGCTTGAGGGTGACTTCCGCGTGAGTTATTCTGGATGAATGGGGTGAATTGCCTTGTTGTTGTGAAGATAGAGGACCTCCAACTCCCCTTCGCTGTCACCATTCTCATCGATGTGCACCATCCTGTCCTTTCCTGCCCAACAGAACAGAGTAGCTCATTGTCACACCGGTGAAATTCACAGTAAGCTGATGCACTGACGCCCTATGCCCTTTAAAATTCCACAGTTCACAATCGCAGGCTATTAGTAATGCAGTATTCCATCGTGACTCTTTGGTTCTTTCGGTAAAGTCACGTAGGTGAAAAAAATATAAATAAATAAATCACGACGTTTCGATTGCAACACAAGCAATCATCATCGGGTGTCACAACCATAGCAAGAAACGTCGTGATTTATTTATTTATATTTTTATTTTTATTTTTCCACCTACGTGACTTTACCGAAAGAACCAAAGAGTATGGATCCTTGCAGTCACGAAAACTTCAAATCTAGAATATTCCATCGTTATTCACGAACTTGTTATCCACGAATCGCATTTGGAATTCTACACGGCTGCCCTGAGCCACAGTGGTGGACATTTGAAATTATTATTATCATACGGCACACAGTTTTGAGGGCAGCCCCAAAGAGCCTGACCTATGTAGTTTTTCCCACGCATTGTTGTGGCGTCTGTGCTGGAGCAAGTGAAGGTGCCGTCTTGAAGACTTCTCTTCAAGAAATCTCCGTATATCAGCATCGTTTCGTAGTACGCCTCTGCAAACTTATTCACATGGGGTATCTGTAAAGCAAACAAAAAAAATATCCTGACGAGGCTCGTTGTAATTACTGGCGACACGTCGCACTCGAATTGTAAATGTTGTGGGTTTACTCTCCAATACACCAGTGTGCTGTACTGGTAACGAATTGGCATGTTTTTTGTTTACGTGACAACCCTTACTTACTCTTTGGTTCTGTCGGTAAAGTCACGTGGATAGAAAAAAAATATATCACGACGTTTCGATCGCAACACTAGCAATTGTCATCAGGTGGGACAACCACAGCAAGAAAAAACTGCTGAAGTAGGCGAGAAATCTGCCGTGGCACTAGGTTATATAGTGTAGTGTGTAGTGTAGTGTATAGTGTAGTGTATAGTGTAGTGTATAGTGTAGTGTAGTGTATAGTGTAGTGTATAGTGTAGTGTATAGTAGGCCTCGGCCGTAGGGGGGGAGAGAGAAGGGGGGGGGGGGAGGCGGGGCAGAAAGTGGACCCCGCAGCAGCACCCGGGTCACTGGAGTAAAGTGGGCCACCTTACTTAATTGGATACGTCGGGTGGTGGCGGGTTTAACGACACATTTATATTTACGCGATCGATCCCAGAAAAAAACCTCTATTATGCAAAAAAAAAATTGGCTTCCGCTCTCCTTTGTACGTTTGTGTCATATCACTGTTCTTTGTGTTGAGTTTGTTCTCTTCTTGGTTCTTTTGGTAAAGTCACGTAGAAGGAAAAAAAAAAAAATAATAATAATAATTCTCACGACGTTTCGGCTACAACGCAAGCAGCCGTCCTCAGGTGAAGAAAGAAACACCACCAAGCTTGTAGCGTATATTTAAGCTGGGTTGGAGGTGGAAGAAGAGCGCCTTGACAAAATAATTTGCATATCAAGAGGAATTTAGCATATTTATGGGAAATGCGTAGGAGGTGGGCAAGGGGGTTTCAAAGTCATATTATGCCCATGCATTATGCAGGATTAGCAGCATCAAAGGGAGAGGGTAGGGGGTAGCATTAACAAAGGGAGGGAATGTTAATAGTATGTAGAAGCAACGAAACATGTCAATGGGAGAGTGGTGGCAGGAGACCCGCAGCGGAGCAAATAATCCATTCCCTGTGGAGAACACAAGATACACAGTCAATGCCAGTGAGTGGACTGCGGTCTGAAAGTCACCGTAAACGTGAACAACAATCAGTTAAGATCCGAAATGGTTTATTACGTCCTTCCAATGATTGCTGAGCCAGAATCCATCTTCTCGGTTGAAACTGTCTCTGTGTTTGTATATGTGGATCGCCTCATGAACGAATCTCTCATGGTAGCCATATGGCTTGCAGAGAACCTCTGTCTTGGAGAAGTCAATGTCATGTGAGCCCACTGAATTGTAACAGTGATCTGCCACGGCTGAGGTGTTTGTCCTACCGTGTTTCAGGTCTGCTTTATGTTCACGGATGCGGTCCGAGACATGTCGTTTGGTTTCTCCAATGTAACTGCTACCACAGAGGCAACTTAGTTTGTAGACGCCAGGGTACTGTATGTCTGGAACCACATCATTTACAGATGGGACCAGATCACGGATGTTATTTACTGTGTTGAATCGGACCTGGATCTTGTGCTTAATCAGGATTTTGGAGATCTTTTTTGTGACCCCAGCAATGTAGGGTAAGGTGATGGTTTTGAAAGGCTCCACAACAGGATCCTTCTTGATGGTTGGAGTGATGGCTTTGCGGATTTTGTAGTCGGAGTAACCATTAGCCTTCAGAGCTTGGCGTATGTGTTTGAGTTCACTGGCAATGTGTTCCTGGTCTGAGATGCATTGGGCTCTATGGTATAGAGTCTTGATGAGGGAGTTCTTCTGAGATGGATGGTGGTGGGAATCCGGTTTTAGGTAAGCATCCGTATGGGATTCCCACCACCATCCATCTCAGAGAACTCCTTCATCAAGACTCTATACCATAGAGCCCATATGTCTCGGACCGCATTGGTGAACATAAAGCAGACCTGAAACACGGTAGGACAAACACCTCAGCCGTGGCAGATCACTGTTACAATTCAGGGGGCTCACATGACATTGACTTCTCCAAGACAGAGGTTCTCTGCAAGCCATATGGCTACCATGAGAGAGTCGTTCATGAGGCGATCCACATATACAAACACAGAGACAATTTCAACCGAGAAGATGGATTCTGGCTCAGCAATCATTGGAAGGTCGTAATAAACCATTTCGCATCTTAACTGATTGTTGTTCACGTTTACGGTGACTTTCAGACCGCAGTCCACTCACTGGCATTGACTGTGTATCTTGTGTTCTCCACAGGGAATGGATTATTTGCTCTGCTGCGGGTCTCCTTTCACCGCTCTCCCATTGACACGTTTCGTTGCTTCTACATACTATTAACATTCCCTCCCTTTGTTAATGCTACCCCCTACCCCCTCCCTTTGATGCTGCTAATCCTGCATAATGCATGGGCATAATATGACTTTGAAACCCCCCCGCCCACTTCCTACGCATTTCCCATAAATATGCTAAATTCCTCTTGATATGCAAATTATTTTGTCAAGGCGCTCTTCTTCCACCTCCAACCCCGCTTAAATATACGCTCCAAGCTTGGTGGTGTTTCATTCTTCACCTGAGGACGGCTGCTTGCGTTGTGGCCGAATCGTCGTGAGAATTATTTAATTATGTTTTATTATTATTATTTTATTATTTTCCTTCTACGTGACTTTACCGAAAGAACCAAGAAGATGAATCCCTGCAGTCACGAAAGCTTTAAATCGAAATTGAGTTTGTTCTCCTTCACCCGTACCTCCAAGTACCATGGTTGGCTTCGAATGGTGCGAAATAAGTTCAACGTACATACGGGTGCAATGTTTCCCTCCACGTGCTAGGAGCTTCTTCGAGAGATTAAGGAATCCCAACTGGAATCTCAAGTCACTGACGAAACTCCCAGCACGTGGAGGTAAACATCAGACGTCATCACGAAACTACACGTGGTGCAACAACCGCGACAAACCTTCGTGGTAAATTATACCGTGTAGGTAATTCTAATGATTGATTTTCACTATTTATCTGCAATTCCATTCACTTGCGTTTTAACTTAAACATTGTAGCGTCAGAATATGCAACTTTAAACGTTATTAGGTTTAATGTTCGTTGATGATTGACAGGCATTGTTCTAATCAACTACTTTTAAAATAAAATAAAAATTGCTATTTCATAAGTTCCCACTGAGACCGTTTTCTGAAAGTTTTGTATGTACGTATAAAATTTTACTAAACTTTTTATTTTATTTTACCAGTTAAGGCCCACTGAGCTATATAGCTCTTTTTCAGTAGAGACCTGGCCGCAAGTGATAGCTGAACGAAGTGGCTTATCATCACGTGGATATTTATAGCAGCCAAATACTCTAAACGCATGTTGATTCTAAATGCGGAGGGACAATCCGGAGGACCCGAAGAAAAATCCACGCGACCACGGGGAGAGAGGCATGCAAACTTCAAAAATATACATCAGAATCGGGATCGAAACCACGGCCTCCTGTATACCAGGCGACGGAGTTTACATCTCGAGGCGCCGTTATGGCGAGTTGGGAGTATTTTTGTATTCATTTAATCATCTCCATTATGTACATTATATACAATCCGATATTATTGGCAAATGTCTGACGAGCAAGCTTGGTTTACGGTCATTACGGTCACCCACACCTTCAAATCGGATCGCACGTATTTGAGCAGCTCGCTCGCCTCTCAGTTCACTGCCCTTTGACCCTTGCGGGAATCATCGTCTTTGGCTGCTGAGCAACCTGGCGCTGAAGGGCACTCTTCAATCGCGTGTTGGTCAAGCCCTGGGTCTCATTATGAAGATGGACGAATATTGAGGTTGTGCTGCTGCCAGAGTGCAATCCAAGCCATGGTGTGTGTTTTAAGAAATATGATAAAAATAATGATGCATAGAGGGTGGAGTAGTGGGAGAGTGGTGAGTAAAGGATAAAGGCGCAGGCCTGCAATTGCTTATTAATGTCACTGCTGCCGGAAGGGCCTCCACTAGAGGGAGATCAACAGTTTCAAACTGCGGATCCCAGTTTTCAAAACGTACGAGCGAAACAAAACTTAGACATCCAATCCTCATATTTGCAATAAAAAGTAGCGTTTTTCTTTTACCATTTTAAATCGTAAAAAAATGCATATTGCACTTTGAAGTCAATGGCAGTTCGCGGAATGTATACTGTGTTGCTTTAACGTCGTGGGGGAAACCTCTTCTTATTATTATTTTTGCTGCAACAGCCTTATCTCCCGCACACATGTGCTTCAAAGAAGGCCGTTTTTGTGCAGCGGCAGTCCGCCCCCAATGAATAATCGTCCCAAAGAAACGAGCTACCACAGGAAGGTCACTCCTCCCAGACTCCCGCACTCCAAAATAACCACGGCTTTTCCCATGGGCCTCCTCGAAGCTTATGAATGTGTACTTTACTTTTATAAAAGCATTTTTTTACTTTTACAATGCTTCCTCAACCCGTCAACCCCCCCTCCCCTCCCAAACCATACCAAAGCCATTCCCCTCACCAAGTCAAAGCAAGGTCGATGCCTAAGTGGGTACAGTAAAAGTCCTCATGCTTGTCAGATGATGTACGAGGGGCATGGAGGGCGGCTTTTACAACGGCTTTGTGGAATCGACCGAGCAGCAGTGGGTGGACACTTGCCAATCGGGAGAATTCGCCCCAGCTATTAAAAATACAATCGTACTCGATTGCCGAAGTGCCCGAAACACGTTTGAAATGTTCTCTTGATGCCACCAAAGAACGTTGAAATTCCCACGCCATTGCATTGATGCCCACAATTTCAAAGGACGAATGCTAGATGAGTTGACTGCTTAACCGTTGCATTTGATGTTATATATTGCACCAGAGGAGGAGTATAAGTCTCCACATACTAAGATCACGAGTTTAAATCTAGGTCGAGGTAAAACAAAAAGCAAGCTGTAACTGTCCCAGGGGGAGCTCGCGAAATGAGTTCCACATGCCGAAAATCGGTAGATGGGAATCGTCGACAGTGGTGGTCTTACGGAAGTGACCCTCTAAGTCTTTTGAACGTGAAATCTCCACCGCTCGCTTGAGAGATGGCAGTGGATGCGAACACACACACAGCCAGCGCTCGAGTGTGGAAACCCCAAGCGGACGTAGCGATAACCTACGTCTACCCCATGGTCTTTAAAAGGGGTGCAGTGACATGGCCCGGCGGTGGTGCTGTTCCCCGAATGTTGCAGAAGTTCACGGTTCGAATCCAGCAGCCCCCCCTCCCCCCCCCCCACTGATTATAACTGCGAGCGCAATAATCGGAACAATACTACGCACCGTCCGCTTCACTCGCAGCGGACGTTAAAGATTTCGTAATGCAAATTCGCAAGGTGCAGGCCATCGCGTGCCGGCGTCGCGTTCCCAAAATTTGACAACAACAAAAAAAGAACTCCGCAAATCACTCATCAGAATAAGCACTCGCATAGGATGATATATAGGACCACAGGCCCTGCTGTGGAGAGAGAAAAAAAAGCTTGGTAGAACCCTTCAGAAAGATAGGCTTGAGGCCCGGGCAAGGCATTTCCAGGGTAGACAAGCTTGGACAAACAATCCAGGGAGAATGGTTCACTGCGGCCGGAGCTTTGACTTTTTATCGCGAGGCCACGAATTGAGAGAATCCCGCCCGACGTGCACTGCACCAGTTTCGCCGTCTTGCACGCTTTACAATCATGATATTTATCCAGACCGCGCTGGAGGAATCCGATGAGCTACAAAGATCTCTTTTCACAGACGTCCAGTCGGGGCGGGTGAGAACGTTACAACTGGCAACAGACAATGCAAGCACGATAGCAGTGCCAAGTACAAAAAAAGGTAAACAAATCACCCCAAAAAACATGCAAATTAAACTAACCAGGCAAAGCCCACTGAGGCTTTCAGCAGTAGGCCGTAGCCAATCAATTACGGCCACTGTGTTTCTATTTGGATGTCACATGGGGAGGGGGGGGGAAAACGAGCCTCTTCCCATGCGGTGGGGCTCCAGAAGGAAGAGGATGGGGGGGGGTGCCCGGGGGAGAGGGGGTGCCTGGGGGGGCAGGGACGGGGTGGGGGGGTGGGGCATGGCACGCTCTGGATGTCGGAGTCTTTATCGCCGGAGCTCTTGGCGCCGTCTCACCAGCGCGGACGTGCACACAGGAAGGCGACGCGTGCACACGCATTGGGGGGGGGGGGCTCGTCCTTGTGCCACTACTAAGTTCCGTGTAGGAACTTTTGTGGGTTTTTTTTTATTGCAGAAATTCATCCGACCGTCGATATTTCAACAACGTTTTTTGTGATGCTGCTGCCGCTGCTGCTGCTGACAAAACACACGGCAGTGTTTGGTCAGTGTTGTTGTTGTATGTTATGCAAGCCTGGACATTGCTTCAAGCTGATTTGGATCGGTCGCAGTCCTTCCACGTGCGATGCAAAAAACGCCTTTTGGGGAATCCGATGGTTCGACTCTTGTCAGGGATGTCACCGCCGCGTCTGCGACTGGTCTCCAAGCGATCGAGGACTCAGTTCGAGAGGGAGACGGCCATCGGCTTTGTGGACGCATCGTGCCGGGCCCCACGCGTAAACTCCAGTAGCAGAGAGCGCTCACTTCAGTTGGCGGTCGACGTTCGAAGTGGACTGCAACCCTCGAAGGAATGGCGCCATCCCCCGTGGTCGGACCCCGTCGTGATCCGTTGATCAAACAGGTCACTTGAGATGCCGGTGTACGGCAGCAAAGAGCAGTTCACGCGAAAGCTGTCGCCAGAGGTGACATTTTTTGGCGCAACGGTCCTTCGCTGACTATGCGCGATGAACGAATTCTGCTGCTTCGCCACCAGTAATGCACAAGGACCAAAAAAAAAATCATAATTGAGCATTCGTTTACAACACTGTGAAGCCATTGAAAGGAAAATATATATATAATGGGCAACGTTTCAGGCAATGATCCTTCTTCAGTAGGTGTCTCTCGTGGGCGATCATCATACAACCAACCAATCACTTGCTGCTGGTGGTTGGCCCATGACTCCCCCCATACTCAGTGTGGAGGAAAATTTGGTCCCACCAGCGAATATTTGTTCTGGTCAGAGTTCCTTGTGTAATGACGACTTGACACACTTCTCTTGAGATGGCACTTTATTGAAGACACGTTCACTTGACATCAGGCGGAGATCCCCAATGCAACAGCCCAGAGTCTCCCGCGCATCTCCCCGTAATATCTGAACACAAGGCCACGCCCACCTTCTCAAACCTTCTCGCTGACTCTGGACGCTCGCTCCACCAGCAGACTCCACCGTCACCTGACCCCCGTAGCCATCAGTCCCTTCGCACTCACAGCTGATTCCCCTGTCATTACCTACCGTGGCCACTCGTGCATTCACACTCACAGCTGACTCTTCTGTCATTACCTCCCGTGGCCACTAGTGCATTTGCACTGGAGGCTGACTCCCCTGTCATTACCTCCCGTGGCCACTAGTCTCCTCACACCGCATTCAGGCTCTATTGTCATTAGAATTGGATACGTGCTTCTGTACCGTCGCAGGACGCTCCTGAAATAGAGCAGCGTTCTTCATTGCAAGGCCCCGCGGGCCACTGGCGGCTCCCTGGTGACGTGCGGCCCTCCGACAATACACAAAGAGTGAAAATACTCCCCATCATCGTCATCGTGCTGCTGTCAAACCCCCAATGGTTTGAAATGTGTGGCAGCTCTCACACTGATGATGTCTTGTCGGCAAAAGTGCCCCCCCCCCTATGAAAATTACTGAAGAACACTGAAATAGAGCCGTACAGCTTTTTTGGCAATTCCTGCTGAAATAAATAAAATCTTAAAACTTTAAATCGTACAAGAAAAAAAATGGGTATAAACGTTAAGAAGGGCGGGGGACCATTATTCCCAAAAGGGGGGTGGGGAGGGGGCAATGAATATTAGTTCCTGGGAAAAACAAATGTTTTGGTAGAATGTCAATTCTCTGACAATGGGCTGAATAGGTGCTCACGAATATTGCTCGCCTCAAAAGAGTCTGTTGGTGATGGGGCAGTTGTGGAGAAAGTGGAGAGTTTCCCATACCTGGGCAGTCTGCTCATGACCGGCTCCGCTTTGACAGCAGAGGTCTCACTCCGAATCAGTCGAGTGGCATTATCTTTTCATTGGTTGCGCAACGCTGTGTGGAAGCTACCTGGTCTGTCACTCCACACAAAGCTTCAGGTCTTCTCGACCACGGTCATGCCCTCCCTTCTCTACGCTTGCGAAACGTGGATCCCCCTAATGGAACATCTTTGCTGGTTATAAACATTTAGGCTGGCCTGCCTACGATCCATCCTGGGTTTAACCAGGCTGGATTGTGTGAGGAGCTCGCAAATCCTTGAAAGATCTGGACAAAGTCCCATTGGTGAGCTCATCCGGCAGGCAAGGCTGCGTTGGCTGGGTCATGTAGCCCGCATGCCCAGCCACCACATGCCTAAACGGCTTTTGTTCGGCAGGATAGAAGGGCCTAATCGAGCGTGGCATGGGTTTGGAGAAGAGATGGAGTGATGTGGTACAGGAGGACGTGGAGCTGAGTGGACATGCCGATGATTGGTTCCAGCGGTGTCAAGATCCGCCTCTGTGGAGGAAGCTGATGAAGGAAGCTGCTACTGGGCAGTTGGAGGCAGTCGCCCTCCAGCAATAATGGAGGGCAGAGGAGTGATGCTCACAACAATGAGCGGAGCACCGGGCGGCTAAAACACAGCAAGTTGGCACAATATGGGGCACAGGTGGTGCCCCGTGACCTCCTGCCGGCGGGCGTACGACACTTCACATGGCCTTGGCGTGCACATAGGCTGGCACAGGCGCCGTGGTGATGTCACCGCTAACTAGTGGCGAATGGCAATTGTTGTTGTGTGTGATTAAACGATAGTGGGGAGCGATAGTATAGCGGTTAGCACACTGTGCTATTAACCTGGCGACGCAGGTTAAATTCCCGCTCACATTCAACACCGGTGACAACTATCTGAACCGGTTCTGGGCCTCCCCAAGGTTGACTCAACCTCAAATGAGTACCTGGTGCGATGTGTAAACATCGTCACTGGGGAGACAAAGGCGGCTGGGCGTGGTGTTGGCCACCCACCCCCTTGTGTGCCGCGCCGGCCATCATAGGTGCCTGTGAAGGTTATAAGGGAGATCTTTGTCCTAGATTTGAAGCTTTGTCTTTGTTAGTGATGAAACAAACCTTGGCATTGCTGGCGTTTCTGTGTTGCTCTGCAACGGGCAGAGTGACGTTGAGCGTAGGTAGAGTCACTATCAGCACAGTCCCTTTAATCGTGTAATTCCGCTCAGCGGCGACATGACCTCCACTAAAAACGAGATGAGAAATGGGCAAATACATATTACCTTTACGTAACAATATTCCACTGTAAAGCCATGTGAGTCATTATTTTCAGTATAAGTAAAAACAGCACAATCTAGATTTAAAGTTTTCGTGACTGCATGGATCCATACATCCTTTGGTTCTTTCGGTAAAGTCACGTAGGTATAAAATGAAATAAATTAAATCACGACGTTTCGATCGCAACACAAGCAATCATCATCAGGTGGGAACCCCACAGCAAGAAATTGTTTGCTGAAGTGGGAGAGAGATACCGTGGTAAGAGGTTATATAGGTAAGAGGGGGGAGGGGCAAGGGAGGGGGGTAGGGGAGCTTCGCGTGGACGCTAGGAGGGGGAGACATGAACAGCACAGTGTCCAGGGTGGTCCAGATGGCTTGTGACCCCCCAATTAATTGACCTTTGACATTTTTTCCTTGCCATATTCATTTCTGTTTTAAATAAACCTTACCTAAAAATATATTAAGTTTTACAGACTGAAATGGGGGGTCACAAGATATCTGAACTACCCATCCAGTCTTGTGTACCAATTTTATACGCTGAGCTAGCAATGTTTGTATTTGGGTTAAGGTAAAAGGTAATTTTCTATCTTTCGCTACTGCATGCAGAGGCGCCTCCAGTAGCCTGAGTTCTAGAGGGACCTTCTAGATGGTGTTTGGCCTACTCTTCCGCACTGGCTACATGTTTGGTGAAGAACTCAGAGCGGTGATGACGACCGCTTGTGTTGCGATCGAAACGTCGTAGTGTTTTGTTATTTTCTTTGAACCTATCTACATGACTTTACCGAAAGACCCAAGGAATATATAACATTGTCACGCAATGCTGTTCAGCAAACGATGCAACTCTGACCAAAACACATTGCGCACTTTCAGACGCT
Organism: Lampetra planeri; assembly: GCF_965212315.1. Lineage (NCBI taxonomy): Eukaryota > Metazoa > Chordata > Hyperoartia > Petromyzontiformes > Petromyzontidae > Lampetra > Lampetra planeri. The sequence goes on from NC_136141.1 coordinate 6,822,002, forward strand.
TCTTCTGCGGCGGTCTGGAACGCTCTTCCTTCCAATATTAGGAAGCCACTGGAGCTATGCACTTTTGAATATAAATTCAAAACTAATTTCTCTAGAATTGATTGTTGTGTTTAGTTTCCCGTGCTTCCCCTGCACCTCTGATTAGTACGGTTGGCTATGTATGGTGTGGAAGAAGTTCAACGTACAAACATACTTACCCAAATAGATCCAGAGCCACAAAGACGAGCTGCTGGAAGATATTTTTGACAGACTTTTCCAGCGAGTTGGTCACTTCATAGATATACGGGACGTCCCCACAGAATATCACCACTGGGCATGAACAAAAAACTGTGATCATCATCATCGTCATCATCATTTTCCCCACAGAATATCACCGCTCCGCCCATGCAGTACAGATTGAGGCACGAGAACAAAAGGTGGAATTTGAGTTAATGGACCGCCACAGTCGCGAGATGTTAGCGAACTATCTATATATATAAAATCGCAAATCTGTCTGTCTGTCTGTCTGTGTGTGTGTCTGTGTGTCGCCGGACCATACGCAGTTTCATTGGACGGCGGTTGCCCCTGGCAATGGGTAGCGACGCATTCGCTGCGGGGTGGACGCCATTTTTAATTCCCGTTAAAAATATGCGCACGCATTAACACGCGACTCTGAGGTAAATTCATCAAAGTTTCACGTCCTCTTCACTCCCCTCCCACCCCAATGTGTGCAATTACTATTATAGGGTCGGTAGATAATACAATTATAGCGATTACACAGTATTATTGTAGCGTGGGGAGGGGGAACGGCACCCGTACCCAGCCTCAGCCGGATGGGCTATTTAGGCGAGGCCGGAGGCTCTGCACGGTACTAGGCCTCGACACCCACCACGCGACTCTGAGGTAAATTCATCAAAGTTTCACGTCCTCTTCACTCCCCCCCCACCACAATGTGTGCAATTACTATTATAGGGTCGGTAGATAATAAAATTATAGCGATTACACAGTATTATTGTAGCGCGGGGGGGGGGGGGGTAACGGCCCCGGTACCCAGCCTCAGCCAGGTGGGCAATCTAGGCGAGGCCGGAGGCTCTGCACGGTACTAGGCCTCGACACCCCACCCGTGTCAAGCGACGACTTTGTGGTATAAACTCGATATACCCAGCGTTGCCCGGGGGGAAAATACATTTAAAATCTTATGAAAACTTTCAAACATTACATACCAATGAAAAAACAACTGTGTAATTACTTTTAAACCCGACGCGCCAAGAATCGATTCTCTGACTCGCGCAAAGGAATCGAAGGTTGTAGATTCCTTTAGATTCGGACGATTCCCGTTTACTATAAGTTGGTTAAAGTCGATAAAAACTGCTACGAACGGGAAATATCCGGCGTTGACAGGGGCTAAAATGTAATTAAAAACTACTGAAAAAATAAAAAAATAAAATAACAATGAAAATGAAACTCTATCATTCAAAATGTAAACCCCCAACATGCCAGGAATCGATTCTTTGAATCGCACAAAGGACTAATCGAAGGTTGTAAATTACTTTAGGATCGCGCTTCCTGTTTAATATAAGTTGGTTATAGAGTTGATATAAACTGCTACGAATGGGAAATATCGGGCGTTGACTGGGGCAAAAATATAATGGTGAGGGCGGTTGTGAGTGGCGATTGTGAGTGGTGATTAGTGAGTGGTGAGGGGAGGTTGAGTGGTGAGGGTGAGTGGTGAGGGTGAGTGGTGAGGGTGAGTGGTGAGGGTGAGTGTTGAGGGTGAGTGGTGAGTGGTGATTGGTGAGGGTGTGATTGGTGAGGATGAGTGGTGAGGGAGAGTGGTGAGGGAGAGTGGTGAGGGTGAATGGTGAGGGTGAGTGGTGAGTGGTGAGGGTGTGTATATATGTAAGGTTATTAAGAAATATATTTTTCACCCGGGCAACGCCGGGTACTACTGCTAGTACTCGTATACAGGAGGTTGTGGGTTCGATCCCGACCCTGACGCCTGCTGTATATTTGTAGTTTGCGTGTCTCTCTCTCTCTCTCATCATCATCACGGTGGCTAGGAGATGTTAACTCCCTCGCCTGGTATACAGGAGGTCGTGGGTTGGATCCCGACCCTGACGCCTGCTGCTGTATATTTGGAGTTTGCGTGTCTCTCTCCCCGTGGCCGCGTCGGATTTTTCTCCGGGGCCCGTCGGTTTTTCCCTCCACATTTAGAGTCAACGTGCAGTTAGAGTGTTTGTCTACCGATTTTCATTTCCACGTGATAAGTCGCTTCGTGTAGCTTTCATTTGTGGCCAGGTCGCTTCTGCAAAAAAGAGCTGAATGGCTCTCTGGGTCTTACCTGGTAAGACCACGGGGAGAGAGACATGCAAACTCCTGGTAAGACCCACAACTAATTTCATCGCTCCATTGCTTATGTAGAACCACCGAGCTCAGTAAGGAAGTGACTGCAGATCAAAATGCGATGCGGATCAAAACCAAGATGGTGTACACAACAGACAAAACAAATGTGAATAAACAAAAACCGTTACATCAGAGCAGAGATCCGGGAGATCCAGGAGACATTGCATTAATTATAATTATATTGATCAAATATTACAGGTTCATCTGCCATGATCAATCCACACTGCTTGATGAAGGCCACCCACAAGCCATCGCCACCTCTCACACGCTCGCGACGCAACACTGTAGCGAGCACCTGCACATGAACTGATTTAATCACTCCATCTCCTGCGTGGATGTCCCCTAAAGGACGCCGTGCGATTAATAGGAGCTATTTCTGCAGGACAGACAGCGCCCTCCACATCGCCACGTGATGACAGGCGTTGCATTGTAAATGTCCACGCCCAACTAATCTACGATTTGGACTTACCATTGCTCTCTCTCGTCATTAAAGCATTGGACAGTTTGTCCAGTGTCGGCACCTCAATCAGCTGGTTATCCAACTCGGCCTTAGTAGAGTTAAACAGCTTGTTTCCACTTGCCACCTTGATGTTTTCCAACAAGGCCTGGATGTACCTGCACATCAAGCGATAGGAGCGAGAGGGAGCGAGAGGGATGGAGAGAGAGAGAATCAATCACATTTAGCGATTCTAGTCGTGATTGTGTACAAGACTATTATACACAGCACATTAGGGATGAGTTTCAGATTGGATTGTTTTCGTTCGATACCAATTAAAAAAGTCTTGGTGCCAACCATTGGGATGTCACCCATTGCCACGTGGCAGCACCTTTGGCAGGAAAAGCGTGGAAGTGACATCCCGTGAGTGACTTCGCTTGTGGGGCGCCGCAGTGGCGAGATGTTAACTACCTCGCCTGGTATACAGGAGGTCGTGGGTTGAATCCCGACTGCGGCGCCTATATATTTGGAGTTTGCGTGTCCTTCCTGTGCTTATGTGGATTTTTCTCTGGGTCCTCCGGGTTTTTCTCTCCACACTAAGAATCATGCGTTTAGGCTGCTATGAATTTTTACATGATAAGCCATCTCGTTGAGCTATCATTTGTGGCCAGGTCGTTTCTGAAAAACAGCTACTGTATATAGCTCAGTGGGCATTACCTGTTAAAATAAAAAAAAATTAGTTTGGTTACATTTTTAGTTTCCGGTTTTTGGATAAATCGAAGAAAAACATCGGATCGTCTGAAATCTCACGTCTTGGCCAGATGTTCGTATTTTACTGATTAATCTGAAAATCGGGAGCACATCCCTCGAACTGATTTTTGCCTACATCAGTTTGGCGGCAAGCTCTGCCGTAGCTAAATATACGGCTCAATAAAATGATTTTCATGCACGTTTGCGATGCATGGTATAAGCCAACAATAAACACACCGGTTTCATTCCCACCAGAACTCAAGACGAGGCCACGTACAGTCATGCCACTGGGGCCATGGTCAACATATTTTTTATCTTTTTTAAAACGAGGTATTGATTCGCAGTTACATGATGCATATCATTTCCATGAACAACAGCAATAAAGTATATGACCGAATCTTTACGATCAAATACTATCAGCACGGCTGTAAATTGAGGATGCACTCAGTGAGCAATACAGGGTGCGTCAAAAAAATGTTAACACTTCCGAGGATTTGCAACAACACCACAATAAATGTGCCTCCGGGCTCTGGAGACCACCTGGAGAAGATTTCAGGCGCGTGTTGACAATGATGGCGAACAAGTGGAGACTCTTTGACTTGTTTAAGCTATTAACATACATTCGTGATCATGTTACGATATATTATCCGTTCTTTTTTGCCATTAAAAACGATAGTCCATTATGAGTGCTAAACATTTTTTAAGCATACTCTTAGTTCTTTCAGTAAAGTCATGTTTCGAAACGTCGTGATTTTATTGTTTTATTTTTATTAATTTTAATTTCATTTTTTACCTACGTGACTTTACCGAAAGAACTAAGAGTATGAATCCTTGCAGTCACGAAAGCTTCAAATCTAGAATTTTTTAAGCACCCTGTATTATAGCGTAATACAATTGGTAATTCACATAGCAATCCCACAATGAGCCAGTTAGCTGAGAGTTAATTAGTGACTTTACTTCGGTGTAGAGTTTAATCTAGAGATCTCCAAGAAGGTATTTGTGGATGTGTAAAAATAGTGGATGTGGTGGATGTTTAAAAATAGTTGGAATTTGTTTTATGTGGTGGGACAGACACAGGTATTCTTTTTTATCACTGGCGAAACGTCGTACTCAGATTATAAATGTTGTGGATTTGCTCTCCAACACACCGGTGTGCTGTACTAGTAACGAATTGGCATGTTCTTTTTACGTGATAAACCTTACTAATTCACTAATTGGCTGTGTCGGGTTGTGGCGGGTTTAATCACACATTTATATATCAACTGTGTCTGCGTATTGTGTACACGTGATGAACTTGACCACATGCACCTTCAGATGGATCTTGGAACCTTTCATTACATCCATGTTGATGCAATGGGCTGCCTACAATATAATGTTGTGGCTGAGTGAACGCTAAAACGTTTTATTGGGCCATTAATTTTCAGTGGAAGATGTCAAAGTCCGGGAATTAATCGGCGGGGTACTGTACGCGCGAGCTACTGCTCTGTGGGTAGCAGCAAGTAAAATCACGGCTCCGTCGTGTGCCTCCACCTACGAATGAACGCATCTTTGACTCCGTGAGCCCGTTTGGCTGACTTCCCGAACAACATTATCGAGCAGCATTTGTTTAAACAAGTCAATAAATGCCGAACCAGTTTCGTCCTTCTGGATCTCATCGACAGAGTCGGGCTAGATTTCCTGACGGTATTGGCAAGAGGACTCCATATAAAATATTAGACCCCCCCTCTCGTTCAACTTCAAAAGCAATGCAGAGCCATAACAGTTCTGGAGATGTAAGAATGTCAAAGCCCCCCAGTGAGGTAGTAGGTGGTTGGCTCCAACTCTACTGCCATGCAGAACAGGAGAAGAACGTTCAAACTCCACGCAGAAAGATGCCCTCGCCGAGAGTGGAACCCATGGCCATCTTGCTGTGCAGAACCAGTCTTAGTTACTACCCTGCTAAGCTCATGCCCACACATTATAACCAAGATTGTCTTTGACGTAAACAAATCTGGCTTTTCCAAATCCCACAATGAGTTAAAATTGGTCACAATGAAAGCTCTAACCCTATCTGGGAATGCTTGATATATTTAATGGTGGCGACGCAATCATACCTGTCAACCCCTTATCAGTGTCCTACCATGTAGTAATAGGGTTTTACCCTTTTATCTGGTGTGTTGTGGTTATTACAAACATGATCCCTTGTATAAAGGTGTCAGTTTTTGTACCAGATAAAAGGGTAAAAAGCTATCACTATATTCTGCTACTGGTAAAGGAGGTCTCATAGTGTCCTACCTTATTACAAACCAATTCTGACCTTATTGGTCACCCACTGCCCCTTATCAATCTCAACGTTCATCCTACAATGTCCCATCACAAGGGAGAAAGACAAACAAATAGACAAAACTTGTTGGCCCGTATTGAAACGGCTGTGCGCCGAATGGACCTGAAAACTCAATTTCCCTGTACAATAATACGGGGTAACCCTAGTGGGTTGACAGGTGTGGGGTGCTGCACATGGCAAGGGTTATAGTGAGGTCAGTGGTTCTTTACGCAGGTATGCGCAATTCACCTACCTGCCCGGTGATTCCACGGAAGGCTGAAATTGGGTTCAAAAATCAATACCGTTTTTTTTTACATTGTGGTAAACATAGCGGCCACGAGTGGCTCCAGAGGTCACGTGAACCCTATAGCATACAACACATCAGACCCACGTATCGCGAGCCTAAGAAGCGCTGATAATTATTTATGATGCGATGCTCCAATTTACACACCCCTAATATTTAGCAAACATACTCTTTGGTTCTTTCGGTAAAGTCACGTAGGTAGAAAAATTATAGTTCACGACTGCTGAAGTAGGCGTACTTCAGCAGTTTTTCTTGCTGTGGTTGTCCCACCTGATCGAAACGTCGTGATCTATTATTTTTTCTACCTACGTGACTTTACCGAAAGAACCAAAAAGTACGACTAGAATCATTAGCTTGTCATATCTGGAGCAATCCGAAGTCCCCTCCCCTCCAACGTGGACTGACCAGCAGGGTGAAGTATGGTCATACAACCCCCATAACCGACAGGGTATGGGGAGGCCTTCATCCAGCAGTGGATTCACAAATGTACTGTATGTTGAACTTCTTCCACACCGTACGTAGCCAACCGCGCCAATCCGAGGCGCGGCGGAAGGACGACAAACTAAACACAAAATATTGTTGTTGTTATCCATTGCAACTTCAGTGTTCTATTATGCCTTTACTTTTACGGGGTCCTTAACTCTTGCCAAGGGTTAGGTAAATACACCTTTTACCACCCTCGTCTGTTTGCCTCTCGAGTGCGTGAATGGCCTGTGCTAGTGTCGCGTATCACCGTGTCGTTGAGAGGCAGCGGCCGGATTCGTGCACGGGGCTTTAGGGGCTGTAGCCTTGGTGGGACTCGGATGTTCTGGGACACCCTAATCATGTATATATACTGCTCTATAATGGTTACAACGCAAAGCTGTAGCACTCTGATACATCCCTTGAATGTGTGTCATTAAAAGCCATGGGATCACTGCGCGCATTGCTACCAGTTGCTTTTGGTCATTTTAAATTAGATTTAGTTTTACATTTCGTGACTCATTGAGTATATCAAGGCACCATCGTGGCCGATGGCGCTGGATGCCACCACCACACTTCCAGCACCACTACCACCACCACTGCCACCACCACCGCCACCACCAGAACCACACCTCCAGCACCACTACCACCACCACCACTGCCACCACCACCACACCCCATTGCCAACGCTTTCTTCCCTCCACCAGATCCTGCAGCCGCTGCACAGGAGCCGGGCAGCGACCTCCAAGATTCTGCCCCCTAACAGTTCGCATCCCAACGCCTGCTCTTATTTTGGCTTGCACAGAGATGCATAGACTCGGACTCACACAGAGACCCATACCTAGATATGCCCTAACACTATTCCACCGCCTGCTCTTAGGGTCTTCCCCATGGTAGTAGGGCTCATGGAGGAGATCACCTCCGGTTAGCACTGTTTGGCTACGTACGGCGCTGAAAGAAGCTCAACATACACACGTACACCACAATGCCCGTCTGGGTAACCGCTCCTCTCCCACATTGCACACACATCCCAACCATCGCAGCAGTCTGGTTGTGCCTTTATAATACCGCATATACAACACTTAAATACGTACAGAAAAAAAAACACGGAACTTAAATAACCGAGCTAAATCATAATCGAGTGTTTGGCATTGGCTATGGGTGTTGGGTAAAACGGTAAAGGGCAAGGAATGATTGAATTTACAAATAGGCACCCCCAAAAACTATCACGGTGCCAGACCCCATACCATATTAATAAAAAGTGTGCCGTTCCTGGCCCTTCCCCCTTCAACGATTATATATATACGGAGTGGTATCTCTTGTAATCTCTAATTTACATTTACTTGATACAGCTGTCGGGCTGTGACGGTTCCACCTGAAGACGGAAGCTTGTGTTGCCTCCGAAACGTCGTGATTTTTATTTTAATTTTACTTTTATGAATTTTAATTTTTTACCTACGTGACTTTACCGAAAAAAAACTAAGAATATGAATCCTTGCAGTCACGAAAGCTTCAAATCTAGAACCCATAAAAACAAGTTTTTTTTTTGGGTGGGGGGGAGGTTGTGGGTTGGGGGGCCTGTGTTGTTGTCGTCTCACCACAAACACACGTCGTAGTTGTACGAGTTTCCCGACAGGACGTAGGCCGTGCTCCAAGCCACGGGCTTGCGCTGCGGCTGGACAAGTCTCCAGAAATCCACGAAGAAGGTTGAGACCTTGGCGGCGCTGAGCAGGGTGCGCGTCAGCTCAGGCACGAAGGTCGTGGACAGGCCGAAGCTGCCCGCCGAAACGACCATTCTCTCGTAGCGCTTTATCACCCTGCAGAAGAGAAGGTGGCGGGTTTGAAGGCTAAAAAAAACGTTGCAGCCCTCGAATTTACTCGCTCACCCTTGAACTTAAACAGAACTAAATTAATCTTAATTTTGGAGCTTTCGTGACTGCAGGAATTATTCTTTGGTTCTAAGTTCTAAGTTTACCTTTTTCTCTCTCTCTGGGTTTTTTGTTCTCTCTCTCTCTGTCTGTATATTTAGTGTAATTTTTTTTGTCTACACTCGTTTTTTGTCGTTCTTATGTTCTGCTCTTTCTGTGTGTCTCCGTTCCTCTTGTTTTTATGTTTTGTCTTTCTTTGGAATTTTCACACTTAAATTCTAACTTAGCAATCTTTGAAATACGTAATCGACCAGGCTATGCGTTAATTGTGTGTTGACCGACTCTCTGTGTCGTTTTACATAACATTTCGATACTTTGCTAGGTTATTTAATTTAGTGTGTTCTTTCTCCCTTTAAGCCTGCGTACTTAACTACGCGTCTCTTCATACTCATTGACATGTACATTTTTTCTCTAACCCCTCCCTCTCTCTGCCTCCGCACCCCTCTGTCTATTTAAGGCCACCCCACAGAGACGATCACCCCTCTCTGTACCTGTGTTACTCTCTCTATGTATCTTGGTGATATATGTCTGCTTATATGTCTGTCTATAGTTTTCTGGTTAGATTTTATGTCGCTATTTCATTATACCTGATGATGATTGCTTGTGTTGCAATCGAAACGTCGTATGCTATTATTTAATTTATGATTTTATCTTTATACGTGACTTTACCGAAAGAACCAAAGAAGAACTAAATGAATTCACCGGGTAAGCCCCACTACGCTGTATAGTTTTTTTTTTAAGTTTTTCAGAAGCGACCCGGCCACAAATGAATGCTCGGCGAAGTGGCTTATCGCGTGGAAATGTTTAGCGGCCAAATATACTCAAAAATTCATGTATGTGGGATTTTTTTCGCACCGAACGTAGCCAACCGTGCCAATCGGAGGCCTTGGAAGAGGTCAGAGGAACCCACACTTTTCCTCACCGCACGCGACCTCTGCCAATCGACGAACGCTGGTGGACAAAGGCGGTGGGTGGGGGTGGAGGGGGCTGGGGAGGTATTAAGGAACGTGCATCTGATTCCCCCACCTCCTCTTTCCCCCTTCCCCGAAGAAAAGGGATCTGACGCGCCACGTACCACATGACGCTACGGTCCTAGGGGCCGTCCATAAATGACGTCACGCGATTTTGGACGATTTTTGACCCCCCCCCCCCTCGTCACACGGCGTCACAAAAAGTCAGACCTCCCCTCAAATATGACGTCACAAAGCTCTGCCCCCCCCCCCCAAAAAAAAAAACATGCTTCAAATCGCTTTAAACTATTGTCACTGTAGTGCGTATTTAATGTGCCGCTGCACTCTGATGTTGTAGGAGAAAACAATTATTTAAAAAAAGTCTATTTAATTAAGTAGAAAGTGTTGTCTTTATTTATATGAAGTTGCGCATTTTTATGTGACGTCAAAAATCTCAAACCCACCCCCCGTCACACATCGTCATAAATGTCTGACCCCCCCCCACCCCCTAGGTGCGTGACGTCCTTTATGGACGGCCCCCTACGCGTCCGCGTTGGTTGTCTATCCGAGCCGCCTGTCCATCTATGCACCACTCACCTGTCACGGAAGTTGTACACACCCCACCCCCGTGGTTGGATCGATAAAAAATAATTTACAACAAAAAAAACCGTGCACCATTGTCTCAGCTGCCGTGCTGGGAAATTTAACTGGGAACTTCTGGATGAAGCAAGTTCAGCATCATAACCGTTGCGCCATGGCAGCTTCCCTGACTTTGTGCTTAAGTCATTGAAGAGATTCATGACACTTTAAGCGAGGCGATTTTTTTTTTTAAGCGGCGACCGAAACAAAAAATCAAAACTCGGCAGCAACTTATTGGTGTTTAGCCGGGTAACGGTGGCTTATGCACGCCTGTAATGCGGCCCTGCGGAAGTGATGATTGGTGGATCGCACAAATGTTGCTAAACTCCTTTCCCATGGGTGGCCATGTGCCGTACCCTTCATCAGGAGGTGGTCTCCACTTGTTCTGTCTGTATAGGATAGGGTGTTTCTCCTTCGCATGCGTGTGGTTTCTCCCGGTGCTCCAGTTTCCTTCCACATGTAAACACTCATTATTTGCTGATAACATCTTCATATATATAGGGCCGCAGAGCTTGGGGAATATCTGCCACCAGCTCACCGCATGTTTGTTGTTAGAACTTTGTTGCTATAACTTTCTGACCAGCCTCTACTGGACATCTTTGAAAAAGAGCTTTGGAGCTCATCGAAATCCTGTGGGATAAATAAAGATTCTTATTCTGTATGGCCGTCTTCCCACTTGTCTGTGGCTCCTCCTTGCCGCCTCTGTGTCATTCTCTGTCTATGAGAGCGAACGAATTCTGTGCTCTGCGTTACAAGTTCAAACGTCTTATTATTATTTACAAAGCTTGCTATTTTTTTTAATGCTTTATATTAAGTTCACTTGCTTGCTTGCTTGCGCGCTTACGACCGTGCAAATCTTTAGGTCGTTTTTTAACCCACTTCCCGTGATCCAATCGAGCTGACACTTTGCACACAGACTCGTTGTGCGTGACAATTTATTTTCGTGAAAATTGTTTTCCAAAATGTTACACTTTTTAGGAATTTTTTTTATATATTTCATTACCAATTGCTTAATGGTGGCAGGCAATCATCTGACCCATAGGTGGCAGCCATCTCAAGCCAGAGGACGAGAGGACTCTAGCCGCCACGCATATAAAGGATTTATAGTGAAAAACTTTGTTTTTACGGGTACATTTTTAATAAATACCATACCTGAGCAATGCGTAGGCTGCATACTGGCATGTTGGCCCGATGACTGCACACCCAAGTAAATTATTTTCCTGTGGGAAAGTACATTACAATAGGTCAAATAGAGCCAACATCCGCAGCATATGGCATTTTACGTGTTTGGTTGCTTTCATAAACTAGACACCAATGTGACAAGAGCGGCAAAACTATAAAGAGAACATATAAAGCATGATCCTTTTTATACCTGTGCTTTATAGTTGTGTCAATACTGATCATCATGAACATGTGCTAAACGGTTTCCAAAGTTCATCAAGCCCTGTCCACATCTCAGTTATCACCAAATTTTGCCAGCATAAAAACAACGGTCTTGCTCATGCTGCTGCTGGTGAAATGGCCGAGCCAACAAACAAAGATGGCCACTGCATTGCGTGCTTTCAGGTACGCTTCTGCGGCTGTTTGGAACGCTCTTCCTTATGATATTACGGAGCGACTGGAGCTATGCACTTATAAATCATCTAGATTGAAAACTCATTTCTTTAGAACTGCTTATTGTGTTTAGTTTGTTGTCCTTCCCCCGCACATCCGATTAGCACGGTTGGCGACATACGGTGCAGAAGAGGTCCAACAAACATTCAAAAGTTCAACATACTACCACTACAGGGTGCGTGAGAGAGCTCCTCTAGATGGTATCATAGCCTACTCGTCCACTCTTCCCATACTTCTTGATAAAGGAGCGAGTACCCACAGTTTACCCAACCACGTGTAACCTTCTGCTCGACTGTGGTGTAACCATTTATACATCTGGGTGGACAGAAGAGGGAGCTGGTAGGTGGCCATTTAATAAACTTGCTCAATGTTTCAACTGCCTAGCCGAGGGCACCGCGGTGGCGACATGTGAACGCCGTCGCCTGGACGTGGGTTCGATCCCAACGCTGACGCCTGTATTTTTGGAGTTTGCATGTTCTCCCCCGTGGTCACGTGGATTTTTCTCCGGCTTTTTTTATTCCCTCCACATTTAGAAACATGTGCTTAGAGTATTTGACTGCTGTAAGTTTCCAAAAGATAAGCCAATTCCGATTTAAAGCTTTCGTGACTGCAGGGATTCATCTTCTTGGTTCTTTCGGTAAAGTCACGTAGAATGTAAATAATAAAATAATAAAAATAAAACATAATAAAATAATTCTCACGACGTTTCGGCCACAATGCAAGCAGCCGTCCTCAGGTGAAGAACAGACAGAGTCTTCTCGACAGTCTTCTCGACAGACCTGTTCTTCACCTAAGGACGGCTGCTTGCGTTGTGGCCGAAACGTCGTGAGAATTATTTTATTATGTTTTATTTGTATTATTTTATTATTTCCATTCTACGTGACTTTACCGAAAGAACCAAGAAGATAAGCCAATTCGTTGAGATATCATTTGTGGCCAGGTCGCTTTTAAGAAAATAGCTATATAGCTCAATGGGCCTTACCTTATAGATAAAAACATAGTTTAAATTGGACTGGCGACCTCTGGATTGCAAGTGCAGCGTACTATCCAAGGGAGAATTCACACGAACAACATTTCATCCTCTTGTCTCCTGGATGTTATTGCCTTCGAGGTGGAACATCCAGGAGGCATGGACCTTTGGGGTCCAAACCTCCACTCGGGGCCTCTGCTCAGGGGTCCTCTGGTCAAACTTGTCACGTCAAAACGTTCCATGAGAGCTCGCAAAAAGATCGAGAGGTCTCCACTGGAACCTTACACCTACACAGTGTGCCCACGTTATCCCACATCTCCAAAACATATGTGCTCTATTTCACTCTAGTTTCTGCCCACGTGGAAAACTTTGCTCAAAGTGGAATTGCTGAAACTCCAAAAAGGAGATTTGCGTAATTGTAACATTATTTGTATTCATATTCAAGTTTTTTGGGTTAGATTACGACAATGTAAATGTGTCGTTAAACCCGCCACCAACCGACACAGCCAATTAGTAATGTTTGTCATGGAAACAAAACGTGGCAATTCTCTCCTCTCAAACACACCAGTGTGCTGTACTAGTGAAGAATTGGCTTGTTTTGTTTACGTGACAAACCTTACTTATTGGCTGTGTCGGGTGGTGGTGGGTTTAACGACACATGTATAGATTTATCATCAATATTATTATGGATAATATTGATCGCGAAAGCCTATTTGTCAAATATTGCCCGTATTATTTCTGTAACACGAGAAAAGGTTTCGTGTTGATGGTGAGTTCAGCTTTCATTTACTTTGCTTTTTCCACGCGATTATATTCCAAATACCATTTCGTTAAATATGTTTTCAGTAAATGTTTATATTATGGCATGTGTAGTGCCATTCATTTTTTGCACAGTTTGCAAGGTCACTGGGCACAGGACCAAAGGCCCCCCAAAAACACCAAGCAGTCAGGTACAAACAGCACTGATAACACTGGTCATAAATACGAGTTGACACATTTCTTGAATCGAGCAAAGTTATTATAGGGACTTCGGAAAAGAGACGAGGGTAGGGAAATCCAAATTTAGAAAAAGAAGCAGAAGAAATGATAGCGAACCAACGATGAATGAAAATAAAGTTTGGTATAAAGTGGTATCAATCCTGGCATTTCCATCAACTGCTTCATTTTACTTGATTCACAAAAAGTGCTGCAAAACCTCGCGTCTATATTAATGGCATTCGACGAGAGAAACTGCATTAATGGCCTCATAGTGGTCTCATTAACGGCAGGATGTGCTTTTCGCAATTGTTTTATACGTTTGCTCTATGAAAGGAGGATAACAGCAATAAAACATCTGGCATCTCACGGTCGGGTAAATGTCAGTGAAGTAAATTGTGCACGAGGATAGCCATCGCCTCGTCGAGCCGGCTCCCGGCAGCCTCACCGTTATGTCCTGGAGTTTCTCCTTGGCCCCGCAGTCCGTGTCTATGCACACCTTTTGTGGATTTCCAGAGAAGGAGATGAAGTTATCGTAAGTGGCACTGATGTGCGCATTTAAACCTAGGAAGAGATACAAACACACACACAGAACAACAACAGCGCATCCACTACAATCCATCTCAACATTGTTCACCGCGATGCAGGCTCATGCGCCACAGGATTATTTTGCTCCTCCTCGGCTTTGGAATTCAAAATCTGAATATTTATCGGAATCAGAATATTTATTAATACTGGAAGAATACGATGAGCTATAAAGCTCTTTTTCACGGATGTCACCGGCGTAACCATCAATCCCGTCCGAACACCAACAGGTCGTTGCGCACATCTCCTTTGTAAATGAAACATTATAAGTTACAAATTATCGGCGGCGGTGCATTTTGTGACCATGCAATCCCAAATAATGGGCCACAGAGTAAACCACTGTGGTTTGCGCTCCTTTGACAGAGGAGGAGGAGTCGTAACGTTACACGAACTCACTCCTGGAGCACTCTCGTGTCTTGCGGACCTCCTGAAAACACTGTCATGCACAATAATTGAAAAGCATTATTTCAAATGCTGCTGATATTGGCGGCCACCATGCACAAACTAGGTCGTCACAGGGCTTGTGGGGCTACGTGGTGGGCCGCAGAAGGCAGTGCGCACAAAAAGTCCAACGTTGGACTGTATTTATATGCCCCCACATCTATGCTCCGCACTTTCACCAACCCGCACTGGCCAATGCGGTTATATATGGTCAAGTAACTCCCACGACCAGCAGAGACCTCATCCGGACGAAAGTGCTTTACATGTACCGTATACATTTGAGTTATAGGACACAAACGCTGTTGTTGTTGTTTTTCCACTGAGCGTTACTCATTGTCTTGACCCCAGAGGATAGATGGGTTCATTCGACCTTGGACCCGTGCCCTCTGTGCAGCGCCGCCCTGGCTGGGAAGACATCCGCTACTGTGGCAATTATCCTGGTGACGCAGCTTGTTGTAAAATAAACCCAGAATTTTCGTCGTTCAGGTTGCGACAAGCACGCATTGTGCCAGTGCTCCTGCGCGCCAAACGGTGATTTCGCCTTCAGCAAATGCTTCCCTTCCACGCTCAGCAATAAAAGTGAGGCGATACGATTGGGTAATAGATGTTTTGAGTCAACACGACCACAAATCGGCAGAAGTACTATCAGGGATTGGCAGGAAATTAAATGGATTAAACATCTGTCTATGATCTTCATTATGTAAAAGCTGCACAACTTTGTATCCGATCTTATGTTTTCACGGGACATTTCCGTTTGGCCAAATCAGACGGCAGCTGTACTAACAGTGATGACACCAAAAAGATTAAAACACATGTGGTGGTGTTCGCTGTTCTGAGCTACGCATACTTGGCATGAGGTGGTGGAGACATAGGCTCGCCAACACATCGCTTGAAAAACCATACAAAGAGTTTTTTTTTTTCAAACTACGAAATTTTGACATGATGCAAAAATAAGCACGGTTAGACTCTCAACCGGCCGTAGTTTATCTTTCTGTGTTAGCGGTGCCTAGAACAGCCATTCAACAACGGCCGTAGTCGTTTAATAAGCGCCATCGTGACGGAAACCAAAAATGCAGCTGATTTAGTCCGTAATCGTAAAAACGGCTTCGTATGCACGTTGGGTATTGGAGGTAAGACAGCAATGTCGGATTATATTATCCGAGTAGCACTTTCAAGGGCCCCGCGCTACATGCTTTCAAGCTATCAATTTCGGTTCAGTGATTCTGCACTTGCTCTATTACTATAGTACTATACTGCCTTCAACTTTTATAAACGACTGGGTGTTTGAGGTTAGCGATTTGTCGTATTATCTGGCTGTATAGGAAATGAAAAAATACAATTTCTTTATTATGCAAGTAAAAAAATGTGTGTTTTAATATTTACAGGTTTTTGTTAAATTTAGGTCCCCTTTATAGCATATGCTACAGGCCCCGCACTGTCTTAATCCGGAGCTGCGGGTAGAATTGCGAGGGGACAGGACTCCGTGTTTCCCGACTCGCTGACCCACCGAGGCCCTCGTAAAACAAAAAAAGCAAAGATTACATTTCACAAACTGACTGCAAATTTGCACCGTCCACATATGTATTCACATGCACTGAACATGTCTGTGTGTGTGTGTTTTTAACATTACACGGGACGTAAATATTACATGCATACAAACATTACATGCATACAAGTCCATAATGGAGGTTTTTTGGGTTAGATCGCGTAAATATATGAATGTGTCGTCAAAATCCGCCACCACACGACACAGCCAACTAGCGAGGGTTGTTACATAAACAAAACGTCGCCAATTCGTCACTAGTACAGCACACCGGTGTGTTGGAGAGCCAAGCCACAACATTTACAAACTGAGTACGATGTTTCGCCTACAAGTGTTTTAATGTGACACTTATTTTAATTAATCAAGTCACTACTCTTTGGTTCTTTCGGTAAAGTCACGTAGGTAAAAAAAAGTAAATAAAATCACGACGTTTCGATTGCAACACAAAAACGTCGTGATTTAATTTACTTTTATAAAAAAAGTATTTTTATTTTATTTTTTATTTTTACCTACGTGACTTTACCGAAAGAACCAAAGAGTATGGATCCTTGCAGTCAAGTCACTATTAAGGAAATAATTGCCTCTCCACTGCATTTCACTGAATTACATACTTGTGTTTAGTTTGTTGTCCTTCCCCCGCACCTCCGATTAGCACGGTTGGCTACGTACGGTGCGAAAGAAGTTCAACACGCATACAGTTTGTGCACGTGTCCGTGGTAATGTGTTAACTTCTAACGCCCGAGTGTTTGTGTTCACTATTATGGGTGCATGATTCACCCCAACCCTCTGGAGATTAACTGGATTTGCCACGACGCACGCCTCACGTTGTAACTTATCATTTGTATGATTAAACGTTTTTTTCCCTTAGATGTCATTTGTAAAAAACAAAAACACGTTTCTTACGTGAGCTTGAGTGTATTATTCAGATGTTATCATCGTCATCGTCAGAGAATATCAAGCTACTGTTGGATGAAGGCCCTCTCCAATTTGTCGTTATCGTTCACATTTGCCTGCACACGAGCTTTCATTACTCCAGCTACATTGTTGCCATGCTCTCAGGCATGTTCACTCCTTTGGCTGCCATTCCACCGTTAGTCTCGACCACTGGCCATGCACAATCTCTGCTGGAGCAGTAGCCGGGCAGTGGTTGGCTACGCACGCCTGCAATGCGGCACTCTGGAGGCCAGGGTTGATCACACAGACGATATGAAACTCACTGCCCGTGTGGCATCACAGCGGTGCCCATACCCTTGGCTGTCCTCCGCTGTGCTGGATCGCAGGAGCTGATAGCCACCACTGCCCAGCTACCACCACTTACTCAGATGTGTGTTTACAGCTGCCTTAGCCCCACAGATGATATCTTCACCTATTTGGTGAAGATATTGTGCGTGACTTTTGTTTGCCTCGCGCGGTATTTATCGTGAGCTCAACTCTGCCCTCTTCTTCATCTTAGCATTCTTCAAGTAGCAAGACACAGATTAAGGAGACGGACTTTCACCAATGTTGCTCGCAGAGACATTCCACGGTGGGTTTCCATGAATGGGATGAGAACAATAAAGGCATAAATATGTAAACGGAGTGAATATTGACCACCTCACATTCGTTGATTGACACGGCCATCGTCATCAATTATTATTACAGGAAATTTTAATTGATAGGAAGACATTTATTTTAGAACATTAGTAATAAAATGTTTCGGGTTAAATCACGTAAATATAAATGTGTCGTTAATCGCAGACAATTCGTAAGATTTGTCACGTGAACAAAACGTGTCACTTAGTTACTACTTCAGCACACCGGTGCGTTGGAGTTACGTAAACCCACAACTTTTACAATTTGAGCAACGACATTCCGCTTGGTGATTACAACTAGCTTCACCGCCTGATGGAAATATTGGTCACGAAAGCCTAAGTGTTAAATTGATTTTAGAACGCATTTACAGATCATTCACACAACGCCTAGAAACATCGATTGTTACTCGAGTAGTTCAGTGCAAATATGGCGAGCCTCGAGATATTTATATTAATTGATAAATACTTTTATAATTCTCCCCCCCCTCAACCTTTCTATAATGTCCTTCATTCATAATATAGGTTTTTAGGTCAGATCGCGTTATTTATAAATTTGAAAAACGTGATAAATATTTTACTGTTTGGCCGTGTCGGGTGGTGGAGGGTTACGACACATTTATAAATAACGCGATCTGACCCAAAAACCTATATTATGAATAATATTGGTCGCGAAAGCCTACGTGTTAAAATGCCCTTCATGTGTGCCTTCAATGCTCCGCCTAACCTCAAAGTGCACAGTGGCATCACCATCAGTGAATTAAGCGTGGTTGCTGTTCTCTGCATTTGTCTGGGTTTATATATGTATAGTGATCTATGGAAACAAGTATTTTGGAAGTACATCTAAGAGAGATGGGTTAAAGAATGAATAACTAAGTGGGGTTGGGTCACCGATGCTGTTGTTGTTAAAGCAAAATAAATCGAGTGGCAATTTCGCGACTGGGAGAGGAGAGAGACAGACTTCCGAGAGACAGAATCGACTCCGGGAGTGCAGACCGACAGAGGAGGGGGGAAGAGAGGCAGAGGAAGGCAGCGGAAGGGATAGCAGTAGTTGAGACGACATCACGGATTTCGAGAGGCCGGTGCTGGACGGGAGCATTGGGAAGGAATTGACAAATATTGGTGGAGGCCTTTGCCTTACAGTGGTAAGTCACAGACGAACAACAACAGCAACATACACACAGAGTACTACACACGTCAATTCATGCCGCCTATCATTTTTTACTTGTCTTTTTTCTCTGTCGGAACTAACGTCGAGTCCAGCGGGCAGCTCACCTGCCGAGCGTAGCCTTCCATTGGCGTGCTCGATCCCGAGCGCTATGAACGGAGCGACCTTGTCGAGGGACCACGGCAGATGATCGTTCTGGATGAGAATCACGTTTACCAGGTACTCCACGGTGGCTTCACCACTTCCCGCGGCGAGACGCTGCACCACCACCAGCACCACCAGCAGCAGCGGCAGCAGAAGCCACGGAACCGAGCGCAGAGCCATGGCCGAGCCACGTTGACGCGCTCATGACACCCCGACAGACGGCGGCGACTCCTCTGGCACCTCGCCGGGCTGGTACGGAGATTCGACCAGCGATGCGGAGGATCCGCGACTTTGTGAGCGAAGTTATAAAACGGCCGGGGGGGGGGGGGTGTGAGAGGGGGTGAAATCAGTCAACAATCAAATGGCACGGTGCAAAGAAGGATTTGTCGTAAAGTCAAAGTCCATACGATTTGAGCTTGTCGGTGCAAAAGCACATTTTGCGGTGGTGTGCAGTGAGAGTATTGTGCGGGCTTTGTGCGCACATGCGCACGTGTATCAGAATCAGAATATTTATTTACACTGGAGGAATCCGATGAGCTGTGAAGTTTTTTTTTTCACAGATGTCCAGTAAAGTATGTCCGCACGTGTGTTGTGCGCAATTTTTGTGCCCATTACCTTTGTATTAACGAGGGTGTTTTTTTTTGCCACGAGTCTGCATGTGTGCGGATGATTGTAATGGCCCATGGGTTACCATTCTGCACTACGATGCCAGTGACTTGAAAATCTGGGTTCAATTCCTGGCCACGCACAACACCAGTGGCATTTCATGAAATCCGATCGTGACCCAGAGCACGTCTTGGTTTGGCGCGTCTTAAAGGGGCACCCTGGTGCGCATTACGTGGACACCAAATACTGGCGTGACATTTTCTTGGTTCTTTCGGTAAAGTCACGTAGAAGGGAAGTAATAAAATAATAAAAATAAAACATAATAAAATAATTCTCACGACGTTTCGGCCACAACGCAAGCAGCCGTCCTCAGGTGAAGACCAGGTCTGTCGAGGAGACAGCGTCTGAATGAAAGACAATTGAGGCCGGGTGAAGTGTTGACCATTCATATTCTTCGGTCATCCTTCTTAATGGGTGGCTCCCTGGCAGCACTTTCACAGTCAGTCTTCTTCTTCTTCTTCCGCACAGCGGCAGAGAGCTGATTGGCAGAGCGCTTCTACCTTCGTGTCGAGATTGGCGGGTGATCCAGTGGACGGGCTCCAGGAGTAGACTGGTGAACGTCTGAATTGCTACTCTTAGGTTTATTTCGGTAAAGTCACGTAGGTAAAAAAATAATAAAATAATAAAATAATAATGAATGAAAATAACTAAATTAAATCACGATGTTTCGGAAGCAACACAAGCCTCCGTCATCAGGTGTAACTGCTCCAGTAAAATTACTGCAGTGTACAAGCACCGTACTTGCAGTGTACAAGCACCGAGATGGTTATCTCTACCCCCCCCCCCACTCATTGGCTCCTCCCTGCCCAGCACCCTATATCAAAGACACGTGTCTTGAATAGCTTTCTTCACACGCTCCAGTAATTTCACTGGAGCAGTTACACCTGATGACGGAGGCGTGTGTTGCTTCCGAAGCGTCGTTATTTATTTTAGTGATTTTCATTTTTTTACCTACGTGACTTTACCGAAAGAACCTAAGAGTATGAATCATTGCAGTCACGAAAGCTTCAAATCTCGTCTGAATTGCTGCTGGCGGCGAGCTATCAAAGCGGGCAGTGGCGTCAACGTGGTCCCTGGTTTGAGATATACACTCACATTGAGATCCGTAGACTTACATCGGGACTCGTAGGCTCACGTGGAGGTCCATAGACTTCTATAGACTCAACATAGAGATGTATAAACTTACATAGAGACCCCATAGGCTCATACGGAGGTTCATAGACTTCAATAGAGACTCATACAGTAGACCCATATAATCACCCCTAGTTTTATGTAAAGCCCAAAATATGTACATGGATACTATGGGCCCGGGGAATTGAGGAGCAATTTATGTCATTTTCACGTTGAGGTTTGGCGAATGAGCCAGTGGATGGACGTAGAAAAAGCCTCATGGTGAACGTCCAGGGATTCTGCTAGCGAATCGTCGAAGAAGCGGACAGTGGTGGCGATGTTCTAAAATGTGACTCGGCGATCCTGCGAGGTTGCAGCTGGAATGGTTCCCACGTGCGCGCACACCACGTGGCAACAGTGCACATGCAGAACGGAGCTCCCTGAGCGTCGTGGCAGTTTTCTGGTGGATGGATGTCCGTGGGAATGCATCATCATTCCCATTGGAATAGGCCAAAGTTAGGAATTTCCAAATTTAACGGTGGTGGTGGTGGGGGGTGGGGGTGAACGACCTTTTCCGCAACTTGAAAGTGATTTCCTTGAAAGAGAGGTATCAAGTTTGTTGGGACTTTTTAGTAGCAAATTTTTTCCATAATAACCTCGTTGGTCTTACGAAATAATATAGAACAATGTTTCTTTTACATATATATGTGTGCGTTCGTTCGTTCATTTCTCAATCCGCTTGTCTTGTTGAGGATCGCGGTGGCAGCGTGTTGAGTAGTGGCGGTCCAGACCTCCCTTTCCCTGGCGATAGACTCCAGCACTA
Organism: Lampetra planeri; assembly: GCF_965212315.1. Lineage (NCBI taxonomy): Eukaryota > Metazoa > Chordata > Hyperoartia > Petromyzontiformes > Petromyzontidae > Lampetra > Lampetra planeri. The sequence goes on from NC_136141.1 coordinate 6,843,762, forward strand.
CATTACTATACACTACTACACTACACTATACACTACACTATACACTACTACATTGTACACTACTACACTATACACTGCAATGCACTACTACACTATATACTACACTAGTATACACTACACTATACACCACGCTATACACTACAATAAACTACACTATACACTACTATACACATACTTGATCTCTTCCTGGGGAATTCCCAGGCGTTCCCAGGCCAGCCGAGCGAAGTAAATGAACCCTTTCCCAGTGTGACGTGCTGCCCGGTACTGGGGGCATCCTTACAAGGCGCCTGAACCACCTCAACTGGCTCCTCTCGATCCGGAGGTGCAGCGGCTCGACTCTGAGGCTCTCCCGAATTACCGAGCTCCTCACCCGATCACGGAGAGTGAGCCCGGCAAACCTCATTTCGGCTGCTTTGTACCTGCGATCTCATCCTTTCGGTCATTATGCTCTGATTATTGCCGCTGTTATTTTACGTCTTATTTCCTCTACGTCCGATTTCTGTCGAATGGCACGTTGCCATTGCTTGGCAACTGCTCAAACTTGCCGAGGGCAATGTGTCTCGGCGGTCCCTTCCAAGAGATGTCAACCCGAGGTTTGTTGGCTGCCCGAGACGACGCAAGCTGCGTGGACGGCTTCTCTTCGTTTCCATTGCGGGTTTCGATGGGCGCTGAGGGAGGTGCCCACTGAGAATATTTGACGCTACCAATCAAAGCAACTACTGGACTCCTAAGCAACCGGGAGGGTCTGTTGGGGCCGGCCAACAACGGAAACGCTGCTTTACCAGAAACCTCACCACCCATTTATCAGAAGTTGTGAGAGAGGGGGGTTAGGGAGTCGGATGGCTGGAGGGGTGGGTCGGTGGTTAGGTCAGGCAATCGGACCCCGTTAGCTTGAGAAGGAAAACTCACAGGAAGCCCGAGACTTGTGGCAAGGGAGGTGAAAGGAGAGGGTTGGGGGGCTGTGGACAATACAAGAAGGCTCACCGATTGGAACCGGGTGAGGGGCTGATGGTTGGCGGTGCCTCACACTTTGCGGCTTTGGTCAAGTCGCGCTGTAACAGGATAAGACGAATCCGCGACAGAATGCCAAAATTATGTCAAGGTAGCAGGACGTCAATCGGCGTCAAGGGGCGGCCTACAACGGGGGGATTTTTACGATCCGCAAATCGTCTCATTTACATCCAGAAATCACGTGACAGCAATCACTTTAACGATTTCAAATGCCGTATGAAAAAATATCGCAGCTTGATCCACGCACGAACACACACACACACGCGTATTGAACATATCACAGCCACGCTTGATCCGTTTACAAACGCACGCGCGCCGCGATTTACCATACCCTGGGCCCCTCTTGCCAAGGCAAGGGGGGGCTCGCTCTGAGCGTCGTTGCGCTTTCGCGAGCCCTAGGTTCGGCGCTTCGACGCGCAATAATAACAATAATAATGATGTTTCTAGCCCCCTTCTCCAGCGCGTGTGTTTGACCACCTGGAAAATTACAGGGACCCTGCTGCCTTTCCATTACACACAGAAGCCCCTCCGGCGATCTGTCGGACACTTTCAATGCTGCGGGCCTGGAAAAATTAGCCGTTAAGTGCACTTTGTTAAAGCATTTGGCTTACAAGAGGTTTTTTTTTTGTAAGAGAATAGCCTCGCCTATTATGCATGATGAATACCATGAGGTTAAGTGTCTGTTCCCATGAGTGCCAGTCCCAAAGTAACCTATTATTCACTTACATTGAGGCAAGCGGGAAGAACACTATTAGTTTTAACATCGCCGCGTTCTAAACGAACGCTACTTAAATGCATATTGAGGATTTCTGCAAAACGACATACGTGTGAATACATCTTGAATGCTTTTGCGTGTAGAGTTGAGAGCGTTACTTCACGAGCCGTCCATCCGTGTCTATCGGCGGCAGTCAAGGTAACCGTCGTAAGGCAGATCCCAATACAATTTCAATTTGAGCTTCAAAGGCAAATACTGTAGATCATTGGGTTGCCCAAGATTTAGCAATAAATGGGTAAGATTTTTCGGCCAATAAAGGCGTGAGCCGTGTGGCGTCATCGTGGAGAGGCTATAAACCTAACATCATCATCGCGAATTATAATACTTAATAGAGAAACGCATCTTGAAAGGCATTTATCAAAGAATCCGTGCGCACGCATGGTTTTTCTTCCTAGTTATTCAGTTGTATCCGGCGGAGAAGAAATTGAATGAATGCATGACTCCCTCGCTGCACATTCCAGTAACTCATAATGCAGCAAAAGAAAATCGTGACCATTTATGCAAAATGACACTTGTCACATATGCGTCAATGTCCTTTATTGGTGATACAAAAACTTCCCCTGCCAGAAACAATAACACTCTTCTAAAACACAACATAAAAAAACGCAAAGCAGTTTTTGTTTCAGTTTGACAAGGCTCTACGGAAAGAATTGAAAAGCCCACTAAAAGCCAAGCAAAAGCAAAATAAAATCATTTCTAATGACTCGTGCTAACTGCTACACAGTCCACCGCTAATTAAACTAACAAGCGTGTTGTTTTAAAAAGCCAAAGCCGGGTTCACACGAGACAATGTAAAAGATCAAACCATACCAACATGAATTTTCTGAGGAATTTTCAGACGAAACCTGTGATCTTAAAAGAAACCAGACTACCCAGTTTTAGGGGCAACTTTAAATTCCCAATTATTATTATTTTTTTCATCAAATACGGAACATCAAGAAACTACACGATCATTATCCGTGCCACGTGCCCAGTTGTGTCAAGCCTTGCGGCATTGCCGACGCCCAATTGCAGCGGGTGGCACAGTAACACCATCATTAAAGCTGATCCGTAACCAAGCACAGATTATCGATCCGATCATTGATACCCGAGGAACCACTCAGGGATGCTGTTTCATGGAGAGGGGCACCGGATGAACGACCCAACCTGACCTTCATAAATATTCAGCCAACCAATGGAGCGCCGCTGAAGTCGGTTTACGTGCTAATGCGGGTACGTCACAGGATCGTGCGATGTGGTGGCAACGTCTTGGGGAGGCCTTCATCCAGCAGTGGATTGACCATGGCTGACGACGATTAATCGTATTACTCTGGTCAGAGCACACAGCCCACGTAGGCTCAAGAGGGCAAAGGCAATGTAGATTTGATTACCCGCTAATAATTCTGCTGCACCCAGTGTCAAGTGTGAACACGTCTTAAAAACTAGCCACATTACACATCACCTACATGAGCGTTTATACACTGTACACAAGATATATCGTTGTTTTGGATTAACACATCCCTCGTGAAATTAAAATCCTAAGCTTTCAACAAAATGTCTTGTAGGATCTTACAGCATTTGTACATTCCAACAATGTGTTTGTCAGAGTTTCGCCCTCACAATATGAATATCTGTTTTATATAATCCTACAACACATTTTTATATTAGGATTTTTCATGGGATGAAAAGTAAATTACAAAGTTAGAACCGGTTTTTTTATTTGCTGGGTTGAAAAAAAACATCTAAACATTTATATAGTTATTTTATGCATCTAAACAATACAAGTAAAAAATAGAAAAGGATAATCCATACATTGAGTGGAAAAATATTTGGCACATTCCATTATTATAATTGACCATTTTTATGAAGCACATTGCGCATAGAATTTGGTTCACATTGGGTCTCACTCTTTACAGATGTAGATCAATTCAGGTAAACATCTTCCATCACAAATTAACTTTGTTATGCATTTGGGTTGACATCTGTAATGTCAAGTACGGTGAATTAGATTTAGCACCATTCCATTCAAAGTTATTATTTCCATAAAAATATTGATTTATAATGGATACAAAAGGCAATGCAAACACATACAAATGCCGGTGTAATGTATTGTTATTATTAATTCACATTTGTGCTAAGGAGTTCCAACACCTTTCAGCATGTTACATCACTGAGGTGCCCGATTAAAACTGCAACGGCGAATGAAACCCGCAACGTTCTTTGAAACATGGCAACTTGTAGCTAACCATGGCAGTATGTATTAAATCCTGTTAACTCCAAAGCGTTGTTGCATCGGCATGCAGCAATAAACTGCCTTTCACATCAGATTTCATTTTGGGAAGTGCAAAAAAATTTCCACCCAATGTAGCCATGGAAATAAAAGGTATTTATCCAAAGTGTAAATATGGATAGATTATTGTCCGGCATGGTTGAATAGCTACTATATTGCTCGAGCAAATGAATCTAAAACATTCTTCCAAAATATATTTCCTGAAAAATATTTTTGCAGCTCATTTTACAATAATGAAATCGACTCGAGATATATTTCTATCTTAAACAAAAAAATAAATCCACGTTTTGAACATTTGAGATATTATGTCATAACCTACAGTTTAAAACAATGAAAAAGGCTGCCCTGTATTGGTGTCAAATGAACAATATTTAATCAGATGAGCTACACAGCCAAGCGGTACAATGTCATTTATGCACCTGCCAAGTCTCTTTAGATCAGTTTCTTTATTTTTTGCAATTGTACCATTGAGCATTATGGCTTAAAATCAGGATGGGATTCATCAAAAAGGTTCCAGGTGACCATCGTACGAGAAAGGGGAAACCGATCATGGCAGCAACCACCCCATGCTGGCTTTCAATAGTATCACTCATATTTGTAAGGGTCACATGGAATGGTTTTGACCAATCACAAGTCCACAGAAGCCATGACGTTCAATGTTAAGGCACAATTTCAACAGCTTCCAGGGATTTATTGTTGAAGAGATATGCCGGCATACAAACACTTTCGTTGAGTTGTCACTCTTAAAAATGTATTAAAATCTAAGATCGTTTTCCAGTCAACTTCACATAGTGATTAGTAAACAGGGTCGAACACTTAAGGGTCGGATTTCTAGAGTATCATGAATGCGCGATGCTTCTTTAGAGCTAATCGTATTTATCTACGATGTTACAGTCAAGTTGCAAAGCACTTGCAGAAATGCCTGACGAAAAGAAATGTACAACACTGTTTTATTATCATCAACAGCTGATCTTCGGCAAGTCTTGGGACTTGGGGATGCGAAACCTCTCGCATGCTTGAAAACAGTGATCGGTGAGATAACAACTTGGACGCGTAGATCTGAAACCATGACCTCATCACCTCTTGCTGATCGCCTCGCCTTGTCAGCAAGGCCTTTGTCCCACTGAGCCGCTGACCCAATCAGCAGGCAGACTTTATTGAGGGCCAAAGCCTTTATTTAAAACCAGAAAATTCAGTTGCAGGTTAGGGATAAATACAATGATGTCCATCGTAGCCAATTAAAACATTTAGGTACAGATGAATAAAATGTCCACATTATGATGAATAGTAACCTGTTAGGACAGTTAACCGTATGGAAATATACCATGCTTCAAATTATGAATCTGCAACAAAATTCTTCCAAAAAAGCATATAGACATACTTTCAATATATATTTAATATCCAATGCCCAAATCCATGACTGCAAATGGTAAAGATCGTTCTAAAAATAATAATAGAACAAATGTAATGGTTGAAAATAAAATGTTGTCAAAAGATATTCCAATGGAGTGTTTTTGTTTAAACTTGAACAAAGCAATATAATGAAACTTCACAACGCTGGCAAATGTATGATTATATTTAATATACCGATGATGATAATGGGCAATGTACTGTTGCCTTATTTATTAGTTAATTATTTTTTTATGCCAGGCAACATAGCATTGAGTGGAAGCGGTGATATTGGCGTTAACACAATGAGCTAACCACGGTGGCAAGATGTTAACTACCTCGCCTGGTATACAGGACATGGGTTCGATCCCGACCCTGACGCTTGTATATTTGGAGTTTACGTCTTCTCTCCATAGATGTGTGTATATTTCTCCAAGCCCTCCGGTTTTTCCCTCCGCATTTAAAATCAACTTGCGTTTCGTGTATTTGACCGATAAGCCAATTTTCGTTGAGCTAGTATTTGTGGCCAGCTCAGCGGGCCTTTTATTTGATCTTACCTGCTAAAAGAAAAAGTTAGTTAGCCATGAACCGGTCCAAATTCGATTCTCATCAACAGTCAACATCAGTGGCCAAGGTGATAGACTCGGCACTGCTCTCTCCACTCTTCACCAACCTGGACTTATGTTATATAAAAAAAAAAACATGAGTAATATGGAGTGGGGAGGTCTTGATCCATGAGTGGAACGACAATGTTAAATTATAGTTTCCAGCCGTAGTAAATGGATAAGGGTACATTTTGGAAATACATCGCCGTTTATTCGTTCACTCTGAGTCTCAGGTGAGGCACGTAAAATATAACATCTGCAAGTCAGCTATGTTTGCTTCTTAATAACCTTCCCCAAACCTTTATTTAATCGAATTCTAATGATTTACTTTCATCGTTTAACGTGTTTCTTAATTTGTGTTGGGTTTACCTAGGTACCATATGTATGTAAAGTGTTAACACATTTGGCGCCGAGAAAATGTAGTGTTTCAAACATCACAATTGGATATCCTTCAAATTACTATATTCATTCGTAAATAAATATAAGTTTTATAGGCATATTTCTTGTACGATTCAAGACGCTAAGTAGTGTGCTGTGCCTCTAGCCACCTTTTCCCAAAGTATGTATTAGTCATACAGTAGCAAACACTGTACGTGTGTAAAATAAACCCCAGTAGCGTTACACGAAGCCATAACCTAGATGGAATGAATGCAAAACAAAAAGAGATAAATAAGACTAATTTCCCAGTGACACGCCCGAACAATAATAACGCGCAGCCAAACAAAGCAATGTAAAGACAGTGGCACTTGCGGAAACAGTTGTGGATGTTTAATTACGGCCCACAATTTAAGATCGACTAATTTCGCTGGCTCTAAATGAATTAGCGCAAATGCATAGACGTATACTGTACCCGCACGCACACACAAGTTACTTTCGGATTTAGTTTAAAATATTTGTTTTCATTGTAAGAATTTAAATGGTAACATTTTCTTAGAGTATATGGTTATTTAGTAGGATAACGCTGCTTTAATAAGTGCCCACACACTTATTAAGGGTCTGGCCCCTGTCATAAAAATGTGGAATTTATATAGCTCTGGCTCTGGGCTATCTCTGCCTCAAAGATCATTGATGTCAAAGACGCTGACTTGCTACTGGACTATAATTCCAAACGGTTTTCTGGTAAACATACAATATTGGTTGACCAAACACAGACGACACAAGCTTATCCATTTACTGCTGCTGAAACAAGGATGTTAATCGTGAAGGGGGGGTGGGTCGTTAACCATCATTGCAACTGTGTGCCCAACTATTGTTTGTGTATGTTAGACGGGTGCCCTGTAGAAGGGGTGAAGAAAGAAAGAGATATTTGGCGAATCTGCTGTGACATCCCGTGGAAACTGAAGTGAAGTGGATTCATGTGAAAATGCCAATGCCGCCATAGCTTCTTCCCTGGGGGTTATGATGGGGTCATGTTTGCCGGCAAGAGGGCCTGCTGCTGCCCGAGCCAGCCGTCTAATCAGATGTCCGCATGTTAAGTGAAAAGGGCAAACCGTAATGTTTGACTGTGAAAGCCCCTGCTTATCCTATGACATCCGATCATTCGCGCGATATTGTACACGACTCCACACGAACTTTCAAAGAATGACAAGATCACCTGAATGTGTCTTAGTAACAAAAAAACTTTAGGAACCAAAATACGAACGCAAGATTAATATAAACACTGTTAACGCACGTTTAAAAATTACGCCTGAAAGTTGATTTTTTTTTTCTTTTCTTTCTTTACCACAATAACTGAGATGCACAAACCCACCACCGCCGCCTTAAACGTTGGAAATACATTATTGGCAAAAGGTTAAAGGCAACTCTGCTTCCTAATGTTTATTCAAGGCAAAACAAACCTTGTTTATATTTCTTCAGCGTTAAAGCACTTGGAAACAAAAAGGAATCTGTGTGTTTGCAATCGCTGAACACACGTGCTTAAAAATCCTTGCACACGACAGATTCACACAACTCAACGAATCACCTTTTTTTTCATACGAGCGGCATTAAACGTAAATCAGCTTCCTTTTCATGTATTTGACACCTGTGGGTTTTTGCGGTGCTCAAACACATAGTCACCTGCAGCGTTGGACAGATGGATGAGTTACATAAATATTGGGAATGAAAGTTGCCTTGTTTGTGCTGCACGTGGCGTCGCTGGCACGCTTAGCGATTGCTAAAAAAAGACACATGGATGACACGTGTGTATATTTTTTTGCGCTTGCTTCTTTACATATGGCCTTTTTAAGTTTGCTAAGAATGTTTCATGACTTACAGTGTGCGCGCACACATTTCTTTCCTTTTGCTTGTAAAGCCGTGGTGATTCTACCGTATGTGCCAAGCCTGAGGGGCAACCTCCACCATTCCTCACCGCATATCAAATTAAAATATGTAATTTTTTAAATCGTAATCGAGCAAGAAGTCACTCCCACTATCAACATCCGTGTGTTAATAATTCTAATAATTTGTGCCCATAGGACTCAGGATTACCTATTTAATGTGTACGTTAATAATAACAGTAATGATAAACAAAAAGGAACTAGACTCAAATATTCACCACATCTCTTTTTAAAAGCAGGCGATTGAAGCCAAAAAATTAAGGTTAAAAAATGTCTGAGTAATTTTGCCAGCACTGTAAACAAAAAACAAAACCAATGGCGCATTTGTAATCAAGGGAAGCGCACTGTAACGCTTCAATACATTGTGAGTGAATAACAGAAAACTTAAACATAAAGAAAGAGCAAAGATAAAAGATGACTTTGCCAGCACATAGCTGCACTTTAAAAAAAAAAATTGTGTGTGTATTTAATTGTAACCACTACCGCAGAGATTCAGTGGCCAAAATGCCGTGTGTGACTGGTATGCTTTTTTTGTACGGAAGTGCCTGGGGGGCAGACAGCTTAGGAGCGCTTCCGCAGGAAGACGTAGATGAGGCCGTTGATGAAGGTGAGTCCAGCGGCCACCCACGCGATGATGTAGGAGTGCCCAAAGTTGCCCGAATTGTACGGTGCTTCTGTGGAGGGGTACTGGCCGGTGTACACCGCAGCGGCCGCGATCACGCACAGACCTGCACGGGTGGGTGGGTGGGCGAGACGCAAAAATGAAAAGGCGTTTACACGCGATTAGGCCGTTACGCTCTTCGTTGACGTGCGGGGGGCCAGCACGTGACGACTTATTTTTTGTTTTAAGTGAGAATCATTGCTATCGTTACGACTTCGTACGACAGGGTTTCCCAAACTTCAGTCCTTGCAACCCACCACGCTATGTCTCTGCTCGTTTAACAATTTACTCCCCCCCCCATTCAAATACAAATTGACATGTTCCACGCTGCACGCGCCTGATGATCGTTAAACGCGTCCCCGCGTGTGACGGCGCTCAACAATTAGCGCTGTCTGCGTCACGCGGAACACGTGTGCGCACGCACGCACACACACGCGCGCAGACGCGTACAAGCGCACACACGCACACGCACACACACGCACACACACGCGCACACACACACGCACACGCGCACACATGCACACACACGCGCACACACACGCACACACACACGCACACACACGCACACATACACACGCGCATGGAACACGTGTACCCACATTGAGATCTAAATCTTTACTTCAACTGGCTCAATTAACAAGACGCGTTTTTTTTTCAATTTAACAAAACTGTAAATAGGAAAATGAAAAGTAAATAGACAATGAATGCATTCAATAATTCATGATTTCTTAACCGTTTGTAGTCCCAAATATAAAATTGGCCTCTGGTTTAGGAATCTGGAATGTTGGTTACTGTTTCAGGACCAGTAATGGGAATAAGCACCACTTAATACCTATCATCAGCCATAGTATATCTACTACTTCACCCATTTTGACTAGATATTTTCTAATAAACATGCTTTTGCACCAAACAACCTTAGCCAAAGACGTATATTTGATATCTGTCTGTTTACATTATTATGCAATAATCAACCCACATCTCTTTAACGTTTCTGTATCTAAACTATTATGATGAACAGTTTAAAAGCATTTATCCGCGCCAGCTTGCGTTACAGAAATACATTTTCAATCACGTTAGTTTATGTTTGTGCAGCAATTTCGATTCCTCATGGAACGCGGTTTTCCTTTGCTCAGGATTAACTAATTGCTTTATTGCTATACTTTACTTTATTTGTTTTGCTTTTTTTCCCATTTTGGTGACCTCCCCAGGTCACTCTTGCAAAATGAAACTTATCCTGGTCTCTTGAGTTAAGCAAATAAACTTAAACCCTAAGCGCTCGTTATCATAATACATTGATGCCGGGGTTTTTTGGCAGCCGAATTCCAAGTCGACCCCACCTCCGCTTGTTAAAATAATACCGCCATGTCCACTCGTTAATAGAAATACAGTTTCTCCATTTGTACCAGATATAAAAAAATGTCCACGCTTGATTATTGCTAGTGACTGTCCTTGTCAATGTTAATATTACAATCCGTTTTTCACTCATAAGGCATTTAATTGCCACCTCATCTGAGCCAATCACGGAGCAGAAGGGACGTGGGACAGTTGGAAAGATGCACAAGTCATATTTTACGGAGCGATGGTGCAATGGCGAGAGCACTGCACTATGAACCTGGTGACCCGAGTTCAATTCCCAGCCACGGCAAACATCAGTGGCGAGCAATATCTGAAAGTGTCCCGGGCTTCCCGTTTTTGCCACCTTACAGTGACCAATGTGCTGAAGTATGGACAAACAGCACTCACGACCGAAACACAGTAGGTAGGCCTTCATCTCGCAGATGATGATCATTATCATCAACATTATAATTGATAAAACTTAATTTGGAGCTTCTAGCACACTGGACTTGTACTCCAGAGGTTGCCGATTAGATTCGTTCGTGCCAGTAGTGATATGAGCAAACAATTGCTGGGCTGTATCTTAACCTTTATTTAACATTATTAGTACACTAAACACTGGTTTTATTTGACCAGATAAGGCCCAATGAGCTATAGAGCTCTTTTTCAAAAGCGACCCTTGCCACAAATGATAGGTCAATCAAGTGGGTTGTCATGTGGAAATGTATAGCAACCCAAATGCTCCAAACGCCTGCTTCTAAATGTGGAGGGAAAAACCGGAGGACCAGGAGAAAAATCCAAGCAACCCCAGAAGAACATGCAAACTCCAAATATACAGGCGTCAGGGTTGAGACCAAACCCACGAGCCCCTAAATACCAGGCGAGGTAGTTAACATCTCGCCACCGGTCAGGTGGCTCAGCGGTAGAGCGAATCGAATGGTTGGGAGTTCAAATTATGGTCGGGGTTTGGCTCGGCCCACCACCCCCCCGGGGTCTTTAAAACGATTACCACTTTGTGCAAAAGTCAACAGTGGCTGTGTGCTATGGATAGCCTCGCCCATGCCATAGCAATGTAGATTTCCCCACCACTGGCCCAGGGCTCTTAAACGGGACACGAGCACTGCGTCAATGCTCAGTGGAGCAGGAAGGACCAGGCAGCAACGCCACTGCGGGCGCGTGGAAACAACGTGGGGCCCCTCTGTGGGAGTGGGAGCAGCGGCGCGTGCTCACGTACTGGCCAGCAGGAGGACGCCGCCAGAGATGACGAAGCGGCCGCCCTTCTTGAGGCGATAGAGCTGGAAGACGAAGAGGCCGAGCGCCAGGCAGGCCAGGATGACGGACAGGATCATGAGAGCCTGCACCGCCTGCAGCCACGGTTCTGAAGGCGTGAAGAGCAATGGTGAGGTTAGAGCAGCACGGGTAAGTCTGGAAACTTCGACTTCATTAAGTCTTCCAAACAACACGTCACTCAGTTTGGGCACCACCCCGAACCCCATTCTGTCCCTACCTTTTATTCTCTTCCCCATCATATCTGGAACTCTCCATGAGTCTCAACCAATTAACAGTCTCCCAACCGACCCCTCATTTCAAATTTAGTTGCTCCCTGACGACCAATCCGGTTTGAATGGTTTTCCACCTTCACATCCGATTGTGTGCCCCTCTACGTCAGCCGCCCCTGCGATGAGACCCTTGCCAATGAGAGTCGAGCGCGCTATTCGAACTCACGAGCCGCCGTGATACCCGGCGAGTGTATAATTATTTATTTTCTAACAGGGTTTGCCGCTCGGCATCCATAACACTTGTATGAGGGGGTACACGGTTAAGCTGCGCTTCTATGGTTCTGGAAATGTCCAAGTGAAGTAAAGGAAACTTATGCTATCTTTCAAGGTATTCCCCTGCTAAATATGCATTCGTCCTGCCCCTTTTATAATGCCTTTACGAGTATAATTATTTAAGCCGTGCACGCAGCTATTTCAAGACACCTATTACGTATGCATAGTTATTTTTTATTACCGATTTGTAAAAAAATGTTACGCTTTCCAAGTAAAGCTGAAAGCGTTAATGCATCGGCCGCTGTCCTGTCTGGCTGGAACACGGGGGGCGGTCGTGATGACTCTTAAAACGATGATCAAACGTCAACAAAATACGAGTAAAAATAATTGTGTTGATATCTGGAACTAGACATATTCGAGGACAATCAATGGCGTGTCGGAAAGTGTCATGGAAATCCAAGCACATGCATGATTTTTCTTCCTTATTATGATCCGGCGCGTACATCGCAAGCTTCAGAATAGATGTTACTCAACGAGTCATCATCGCAACGTAATTCTCCGACTCTCATGTGGTGGCAGCATTAAATTCAAACAGTGCTCCAAGTTAAACGCAGCAGTGGCATTTAAGACATTGAGCGGTAAAACGACCCCTGAAAGAGGCCTCAAGCTCCTCAGTCACTGCACATTGAAATCATACCTTGAGCCTTGAAGGCTGCGTTGCAATTCCAGACATCTGCAGTTTGTATGCAAGACTGCCACAGGTCAAGCACGTTGCTTCCATTCGCCGATACCCACCAAGCCTGCACACAGCATAGGAAGGGACAAACAAATAGCATCTCACGCTATGGACTACGCATTTGTAAAACGCAGCATTTTCGATAGGTACATTTATCTGTAAATTACTGACCACCGAGTACAAGATGACATCAATGCAACCGGGATGAGAAAAAAAGTCTAGGGAATTACGGCTGCTCCTAGGACAGGGGTTGGCAACCTGCTGCTCCTTAAGGGCTGCTCGTGACGTTATTAATTAACAAGCTACTCTTTAAATATTGAGGGTTTTTTTCCCGAATTCGAACAAAAAATGGCTCTTCTTGTTATTTTGGTTGCAGACCCCTGCCCCAGGAGGTGATATACGAGAAAGAGACATGCAAATATATATAGAAAGAAACGGAGAGAGAAAGTGGTGGAAAAGAAAAAAAATATTGTAGAGCAAAGTAGATAGAAGGGTGATTGGCGGTAAATACAGTCAAACTATCAACTATTTTTTTATTCGACCAGATAAGGACCACTGAGCTACACAGCTCTTTTTCAGAAGCGACCTGGCCACAAAAGATCGCTCAACGAAGTGGCTCATCATGTGGATTTTTTTAGCTGCCAAATACTATAAACACAGATTTCTATATGTGGAGGGAAAAACTGGAGGATCCAGAGAAAAATCCACCCGACCACAGGGAGAGAGACATGCAAACTCCAAATATATAAGCGTCAGGGTCGGGATCAAACCCATGATCTCCTGCATACCAAGTGAGGGAGTTAACATAATGGCTTCCAGATTTGAAGCTTTCGTGACTGCAAGAATTCATATTCTTAGGTTTTTTCGGTAAAGTCACGTAGGTAAAAATAATTTAAGTGATTTTTCTTTTATTTTACTTTTATTAATTATAATTTTTTTACCTACGTGGCTTCCTATTGTCGACAATGTATTTTTCGATTTAAAGCTTTCGTGACTGCAGGGATTCATCTTCTTGGTTCTTTTGGTAAAGTCGCGTAGTGACTTTACCGAAAGAACCAAGAAGACAATGTATTTGTAGGTAATGGCAATTGCATAGCAATACTATTTATTATTTGCTGGTTTCCCCATTGATGGGAGGATCCACAATATCAGTCCCCGCCGTGGACAAGGAATTTTCTCCTGTGCCACATTTGTATTGGTCAAGTCATCAGGCCAGATGTACTCAGGCCACTGACAATGGAAGTGAAAAGTTTGATTGCATATTTGGATTCTTAAAACGCTCTACAAAGCATTTTACATACATTTGATAATGGTGCAAAAGCATCCAAATGCAAAATTTTATTCAACTCAACACATTCGTCAATAACACCGTGGCCTTAAGAAGTACATCATAGACAACGTTGATGGCAAAGGCCCCTCTACACAGCATGCAGAGGCCACAGAGGTGGGGTGAATGAAATTGGATTGCATTCCGGATGGAGGCCAACATAACTTGACTTGGTGCGAAAGTGTCCCGTTCAACTCCTGGATATTTGACTAAACCGTATCGTAACACGACATTATCCCCAATCTGTTTTACTCAGGATTAACCATCGGCATGCATATGCCACAAAAGCCACCGTGTAAGCTGGCATTTCAACATTTGTTTGTGCAGCGCCTTTCAAACTTTGGAGATTGGCAACAACCACAAGTTTAAAAAAATTATGTATTTGCCAAGAGGCCTACAATATATTTGTTATTCCATCTCGTTTGACCATAGCGTTTTGTTATACTGATCTGCTTAAGGTACTAACACGTCCGTTCGCCAAACAAGCTCTCTACAGAAACTTGTAGGATAATTTTAAATGCACGAACGTGGTAGTTGACACACACACACACACGTGCGGATGGCAGTTCTACTCAAACACATCCCCCACATGTTAATTAACATTTTCGCAATGCCTAACATTTTTCTTTCCTCATACAAGAACTCGTGGAATGTAAGTAGGCTGTGCAAAAATGAAGGGAAATTTGATGATCAACATAAGCAAGTGGTGGGCTTAATATCATGTAATGTTGCGGTGCTTAGCGATACTGTGATGAATCATACGATACAAGGCCCACAGTAAACATGGCCCTTTTTGCGAAATATCATATCGTGATTATCATGGCTCAAACACTGTGGAAAATGTTTAATTTCTTCACACAAAATATTTAGGAAAAAACAAAAGCACAATAACCTTGTAATTAGCTATGAACCATAAAACTATGTGGTTGGTCTTATTTTTTTACGAAATGTGGATTATAAGCAGTAAAGGTTGTCAAGTTGCAACGATCAAAATATTTTATCATGGCAGGCTTACGTTGAGCTGAAGAATGTTTTAAAGTAATCTTTATTTGTATTGGAAGTACAGTAAAACGTAAAAAAACTATGGAATCACATTGTGAAATACAATTAGAAAGTTACGTGAACCTAATATCATGATCATCGTTATTACTTAACGAGGGATAATATCGGTCATGTTGAGTAGAAGATGGCTTTTTCTGGTTTAAACTATCCGAATAATTGCATCACTTCCACTAAATATAGGCCAGCTTAGCGCAAGTGTGATTGGACACATACACGTTTGGAATAACTCCAGAGGGCGAGAATAGAAACACATGGATGAGAGAACAGATACTTATAAAATATAAAATAATTAAATTGTAATCCCTCACATGCAGATTTTATTGACATTTTATGAGGAACAACCAAAAAAATGGCACCGCAATAAAGAAAAATAATCGAGAAAAATGCAACATGAAAGTGACGCTAAACACAACAACAAAAAACCTGTAGTTGTAAAATACAAAAGAGTCCTCAACGTGCCAATGCGGCTATAGAGAGGTTTTTAGGCAGATGCTGTTGTTCACGAACACCTATTAAGACGGGGGAGTGGGGGGGTGGAAACACCACGTTCAGTGGGATTTTTATCACATTGTAGGATTAGTACTGATTTAGGGTCGAGTCAACAGACGGGAAGTCCAAAACCGATTCAGATGCCACTCGCCACCGATCTAAGCCGTGACTGGGGATACAACGAAGGTTGGTTTGTAGAGTGCTGCGGAAAACAGTGCACCATCACTCCAAAGATCCCCAGTTTAGCCTCTAACGATCTGCTGGAGCAAGTGCTGTTAGCCAGAGCCTACGAAGGCCGGCATGGAGCACGAGGAGTGGGTGGCCACTCCCATACACGCGTACACACACACATACAGACACCAGCAATATAGTATTACGGATCTGTTTTTGCACTGTACTAATGGACTAGGTCAGTGGATGGTCATTCACATTCACGTGCAAGTCACATTCTATAGATTCTTTGAAGAGCAGTCATACTAGGCACCGATATATCCTGTGTGCTATGGCATGCACATATGACAAGGCGTTTACCCAAATTAACCACTTTTTGTGGCACTTGTCAAAAGTAACACTTCAGCTAAAATTGTATTTTTGTATTTGCGTTGTCGGCTTTTGCCCCCCCCCCACCACCCCCCTGAGAATACAAAGTGGAACCGGTTTATAAATCCTTCACGGGAGAGGCAATGACAAAATCACCCCGAATGTCAGCTTCTGGAGCTTAAGCAGTTTAGAGCGCTGGGGTGACAAGTCTGCCTGTGACTATCCCAGGTGTTGCAGGCCTGAGCTGTGAGATGGCAAATGGATGGCAAGAAGACAACAACGGATCCTTCATTCGAGCTGAGTGGCTTTGAGTGTTACCCCCCTCTCTTATAAATTAGTTTTTTCAGGGTACTCTCACTTCCTCCCGCATGGAAAACACCAATTAATCGGTACTGCTGGGCAGGATTTCGCAGGTTTTTGCTCTATATCTCTTCGATGTGTTTCAAGGTTGTAGCTGCGTCTTGTCAAGCATAATGCCCGACGTTTCACTCGGAAAAATCTTATTAAAATGCCGAAAAACAAACTGAAGCCAGATCAGATGGCTCATTGAGGCAATTGCCAAACATCGCAATGCAGGACCCTCCTGAAAATAGAATCCTGAGAATGAACAGGCCATTCCTGGGTAAATAGGGAGCATTATTATTAACTCCACTTTGGCTGCTCTGATTCTGACACGGCTCTGCATGTGGAATTTGCGTGCTTTGATGGCCGCCCGCACAGTTACTCTCCATCACCACTCGCTTACCACTCGCCTTCAGGGACAGAACGCCCGACGATTTGACCTCTGCAAGGGAGAGGGCAACGAAGCCAGGCACCAACGCAGCCTGACCACCACAGAGCCACAGAACTAAATTCTTCCCTCCACGTGGAATGATTGCCAAATTGAATCGCAATGCCGGTGATGCTATGCAACCAACCGCCTTCTGTAATGTCGTCCTGTTTTTACTTTTCACTTCAACATTTGTTAACCCAGCAGAGCCTCAATGGGTCTTACGATTGTTTAATGGAGGGCCCTGCTGAGTTTTTTGGTGAGGGAACGATGTTGCCACGTATTTTCCCCAATTGAGTCATTTTTGCTGGTAATATTTAAAATGTGTCAAATGTAAACCCAGCCGCCAGCAAACGTGGCCTACTCCTTTTTTTATAACTTCACAGAATCTTTCACGTCCACTGTTGGCAGACAGCGGTTTGTTGCTCTACAGGGGGGCCCGCGCGTGGCCAAAACTGCAAACCTCTGCAGCAAGTGGCAAGCGAACGTTCGTTCGCTGAAAACGCTCCACAATCATGAAGGATTAACCGGTGGCACAATTGAGAAGATAATTATTTGCACTCCGTTGTGTTGTACCACCTGTGTTTTGGCACACAATACCCGGCGTTTCCCTCCAAGCCCAACAACAACACGCACTTCAACCTGAAAACTCAGCGGAGGGCTACAGCAGCACTACTGGGAAAACCTACCGAGTTGTAAGGATGTGCAATTACTTAATGCATCGAATCGCCAATGACTGCGCACGCCTGCTGTTGTCAATGAGACTTGGGCCGAGGCCAAAATGTCATTGTGGTGCGATAGCAAAGGAACCCAAACTGTCCGAGGGAATTAAATGAATTATTCAGCACTTAAATTTCCGTGGCATTTCTTAGCTTTTTTTTCTTATCAGCCATCATATACACGATCGTTTTTTTACCCCCACATCACAGCCTACTACGTAACATTCTTAGAAACCAAGCCAAACACACAGAGCTCCACACCCCTGCGGGGGTGGAGGGTTTAACAGGATAGCCAGCAGGCGTCACATTTTTTTTGGTAATTTAGGTGCAGAGAATTTGGAATTTCGACCATGCGGTGTACGTACGCGTTGCAGCGCAAGCAGATTTGTGTTGAACAGCTGTTGTCAAACGTCGCTGGACTGCGAACGGGCAGCGGGCGAGTGTTTTGCATTGTCACATTCTGGGGATGCTATTATTTTTCCGCTGAAGCCTAAGGCCAAATTAACCTGTTATTTAACCGAGTTTATACAAAAAATAACAACGTTTTGCGCAAAACTAACAGTTGTTTCACCTATGGCAAGACCATGACAATGCAGGTAATGGCAATTATTTACCCAAATAATCCTCAAGAGCCTAGAGGCTCTCTTTCAGACAGGCCCTGCCTATATTGGGGACGTTTGGGCAATTCTATCAATGAGGCTTTGGCATGCAGGAAGAAACGAGAGTACCCAGAAAGCTCACAAACAGTCACGCACTGCAATCTCCCCGCCACCAAGAATCCCTCCGATCAGTCAGAATATTTATTTTATACTCGAGGAATTCGATGAGCCTCTAAAAGTCCTTTTCATAGATGTGCAGTAGGGGCGGGTCAGAACCTTACAACAACAAACAATGCAAAAAACATGATAGCACTGCAAAGTATAGGAAAGGTAAACAAATTACTTAAAATATACAAATAAAACTAAACTATGTTTATCTTACCAGGTAAAGCCCACTGAGCTATTAGCTTTTTCTTCAGAAGCGATCTGGCCACAAATGATAGCTCAACGAAGTGGCTTATCACGTGGACATTTATAACAGCCAAATACTCTAAACGCGTGTAGTCCTGGTGGTAGTCTATGCAAGTACTAACCAGGATCAACTCGACTGAGCTTCCGAGATCCGACAAGATCGGGTGTATTTAGTAATTCAAGATCAGGTGTATTTAGTAATTCGGTCATAGCACCGACCTGCTCCCGCTGCCATGTGGATGTGGAATTTCCACCACCAATTCAGAGCTGCTGATATACACAAGCAACTGCTCCAGTGGCCATTTGGGGCACGGAGATTCTCCGACTTGGCTGAACCCTGAGGTGAAACGAGATACTCACATTGTCAATGGTGGCCACAAAGAGGAGGACGATGTTCGCAATGTGCAGGATAAAGATGGAGATGAGCAGGGCAAACATCTTGCGATGATGACGGAGCTACTTCTGCTGTTGGGGAAACAAAACCAGACGAGAGAAAAGAAACATCGTCATTGTTGCGAGTACAGATTTTCCGCCGTGGTGTAACGATCTCCCGGCACGACATTTGAAACAACAGTGCAAGGTTTTTAAATCCCCCCCGCCGTCTGTATCCACCCAGCGGTGTAAATGTGCGCACCGCAGTTAATCAGCAGGTCGCGTGTGGTGGTGGGGGGGGTAAAGTGTGGGCACTCCCACCTATTGCAAGATGATGCACACAGCGTTGGTGTATGGTGCTTTTTCTGGAAGACTTTGCAGTTTTTTCCTGGATTTTTTTGTTTGCGCATAGTCACTTTAAGATGTTTTCTTGTTCATGTTTTAGTTTTTTTTTTATGCGGTTGCATCCGATTCAAGGGCCGAATGGCTCACAGGGCTATACAAAATAAACTGAAAACTGAAACTGAAATATCGGACCAGCGTGGAATTATAGGACAAATATATTCCAGAAACTCCCTCTAGTGGAGGCCCTTGTGCCAGCAGTGGAATGAGCAAGTGATTCCACTTCTAAACCTTTGATTTGACATGGTTACGTGTACGCACTACTATGAGCACAGCATACGTGTCATTTGAAATCAGAATCAGTATATTTATTTACCCTGGAGAAATCCGACGTGCTATATATGCTGTTTTTCACAGATGTCCAGAAGGGGCAGGGTCAGAAAGTTCCAACAAACAACACAAAAAAACGATAGGTATAGGAAAGGTAAGCAAATGACTAAAAATAAACGTCGTGATTTAATTTATTTTATTTTATACCTGCGTGACTTTACCGAAAGAACCAAAGAGTATGGATCCCTGCAGTCACGAAAACTTCAAATCTACACTAAAAATAAATTAACCAAAACTTAATCTTTTTTTATTTTACCAGTTAAAGCCCACTGGGCTATTAGTTAATTTTCAGAAGCGACCTGGACACATGATAATTCAACGAAGCTGCTTATGTGGAATTTTATAGCAGCCAAATCATCTAAGAGCATCGCAGCTGAGCATACATTTAAAAATGCAATCGCGTGGGTATGCTCCTTATATAATTATCTAGCACAACCACAGTCGCGGAAGAGTGCATTATTCCGAGTGTGTATAAATATGTAAATGTGAAACTGAAGGACACGTGTAAGTCTCTCATACGCCTGTTACAACAAACCCCACTCCCAATCCATACATGTCAGAACACTAGACGTAGCTATTACAGTAGTTTGGTCAAGTTAAGTACGTGCCCATTGATATGTATTACCTCATGCTCGTAATTATCTGGGATAGACGTTAACTACCTCGCCTTTTATGGAGGAGGTCGTGGTTTCGATCCTGACCCTGACGCCTGTTGTATTTTTGGAGTTTGTATGTCTCTCTCCCAGTGGCCGCATGGATTTTCCTCCGGGTCCTCCAGTTTTTCCCTCCACGTTAAGAATCAACGTGCGTTTAAGAGTAATTTGGCTGCTATAAATGTCTACGTGATAAGCCACTTCGTTGAGCAATCATTTGTGCCCAGGTCGCTTCTGAAAAAGAGCAATAAGCTCAATGGGCCTTACCTGGTAAAATATTAAATAGTTTAGTTCAACCTCGCTCAAATCAAGCAACGTTTCAACTATTATCAATTAAAACATTGATTGCGTCGTTTGTTTGCTGGTTGCTTCATAATTTCGGGGGCCCATGCTTAGAAATGTATTTATTTTCACAACAATTGGAATGTAGTAGGTATCAGTAGTAGCCCAAAAACTACGACTGGGGCTGTTAAGCGAAGTCACCAAGGCCTAATATTGACTTAAAGCTTTTGTGACTGCAGGAATTCATATTCTTTGGGTCTTTCGGTAAAGTCACATAGCTAGGTTCAAAGAAAATAAAACCAAAAACGACGACGTTTCGATCACAACACAAGTGATCGTCATTAGGTATAAACATATAGCGGGAGAGCTGCTGAGGCAAGAATAAATATCCTTTAAAAGTGGCTCATGAGCAAGCAGCAGAGGCAAGCACGTTCACAATTTTCCAACAGAGTCATCAGTGCGTCGACCTTGACTACAATTACATTGTTTTCAATTGAAAGTCGCATTTTGGCTGCTCCATTAACGCTGCCAAGGGATGAAACACGACCCTTCTGTTCGCAGACTCTGTTAGTCCGTGTACACGAGCCGTTTGGGTCAATGGGACTCGCCGGCTCAAGCAGCACACACGGTGGGAGTTGGGGGGAAAACCGTGCCCAACTTACCCCACACAAAAAAACCACACTGCTCGCCATAGTGAATGCCACACCCACCGTTGCTCACAAGACACACCAATTGTGGAGTGCGCCATTCCTTACAGGGGGTGTTTCCTTCCCGTCACCGACGTTAGGGGTTTCTCTCTATCTCACACTTCAATGAACTCTCACAAACGCTCTTTTTACTTTTATCTCTTCTCTCGGACGCACCATTTCATCATCGGCCTTGGTCAATTCCCCCGCTGGATGAAGGCCAACCCAAAGCAAGTGCCATCTTTCGCGATGCTGCGATGTAAACGATCTACGTCCTCTCCTTGGCTGCCACTAGTCATCTCGTCATCCACGCTATTTCATTTTCCCAGAGTTCCATACAAAGACCGCCGAGGCAAATGGGCTAATAATATTTAATTGGTTAACCTACGAGCAAGATTTTAATCTAGGTCAACCTCCCCCCAAATGTTTGCTTATCCACTCTTAAGCTTTATTGATTTGCTCTCCGTTTATGCTTATGTATGCCAGGCATATATGTAAATAACAAAACCATAAATCCATTCGATTAGTCATTCACATGCCGTTTATGCCAACGTGTAGCCACATCGACCACTGCCCATGGATCGTCACAATGTTTTGGGCCCACATTGTACCCCCCGACCCAAAAAAAAGGTAAATTGCTTGCACATTTGATAACCCACCCTTAGGGTGTTTTTTGGGCCTACTCATCTACACTGGCCAGACGCCTTGGAAGAGGTGGTGGCACCCACACCTTTACCCCGCCACAAGCGACGTTACCGATCGGCTAACTTTGCACTGCTGTTTCAAGCGCCGCGCCCGGCAATCGAATCGAAAGGGCGACATCTGGATTGCACATTGTACAGCACTGTACTACGCAGACACAAGATCGCTTTCAAGTTTCGTCCCCCGATGTCCAACAGATCTATCACAGCACAGCATCCCTCGGGCATCACGTTAGTGCAGTGGCATTTTTTTCGTGCACACATTTAAAATCGCCACCGTCCTCAGGGAATTAAAGCATCCTTGCTACGACTCGAAACAACAACACACTTCTTACAGGAATGCAGCAATTGTGTATTTTGTTTTCCTTTTTGGGTTTCCCGTCGAGTTTATGACCGGGGGACTACCCCTGCCTGCTTAACTTGGGGTGCTGGGAGTGGTGGTGGTGGTGTCTGACAGGCTCAGGTTTCATGGCGCTGCAGCTGAGACGCTGGCTTTGTATACAGCCGGTCTCTAATTACCCCTCCT
The DNA here is from genome assembly GCF_965212315.1 of Lampetra planeri. Taxonomy (NCBI): domain Eukaryota; kingdom Metazoa; phylum Chordata; class Hyperoartia; order Petromyzontiformes; family Petromyzontidae; genus Lampetra; species Lampetra planeri. Next base: position 6,866,501 of record NC_136141.1, read on the forward strand.
CAACGCCCCCACCACCCTGGTTTTCACCAGGCAAAGGCGTGCACGCACATTTTTAAACCCCAACGGCCAAGCGCGTGGGGGACCGCACCAATGAAAAACAAGGGCCAGCGCTTCAGCCATTTTGCTCGTCCTTTTTTTCCCCAACACATTTAAAGCGTTTTAGAGCTCCATCCCACGTGTTGCATAATTGTCCGACGTTTCGCTCCACGCACCGGGAGCTTCCCCACCCCGCCCCCCTCCGAGGAAACGAATTTGGGAGCTGATGACGGGGAAAAAAAATCGGAGCTCAATTCATTGGGCTGAAAAAGCACCACCCCACCCCCAACTCCCACAGCACGTGGAGCGAAACGTCGGGACATCGTGCCCAGTGACACACAGCAACGTGGGCACAACGAAACGCATCGCAAAGCCTTGGTAGCAGCACAACGGGTGAAACCTACGCGGTAGTCGGGAGTCCTGCAATTTTCGAGTTACGTCGAAAGACATCACTTGCTCCCAAAACTCTGCTGTTGTATGGGACTATTTTTTGTCTTTCTTTCTACATACATCACCGCGTTACTTTTTAGTCTCCAGCACTTTCAAACGAAATCTGACGACGCAACAACATCATCGCGACCGGGCGCTTCAAATTATTGGAGATTTTATTTTTTATAATCCTAAAGTACTGCAGTAAATTCTATACGATGTGACGTACCGTTGTTAAGTAAGAACAGTTGAATAATAGAGCACACGTTTCTCGCATTAGGAGGCATTCGAGAAACCCAAGGCGTGCGCTTGGTCGTCAGTGAAGTTTGCTGGTGCCCCAACGAGAGAAGGTGAATATGTGAGAACATACCACTGGTAAACATCGACTTTTATGTTGAGGCGATTGTCTGTGCACAGCCTTCGGGCAGCTTAAGTGGCTCCTCCATTATTAAAAGAGGGCAGCTTTTCAATGGCAAGAGAAAGAAAGGGCGTATTTTATTAAAGAATGTGGGGCACTAAATCAGCGTCATGTCAAACTTCTATCCCAAACGTTCAAAGAGAAGACGGTGCAAACCCCCTCCTGCTACGCGTAAGGGGGTACCAATGGTGTTTACTGTCGCAATGTCTGCCGTTTATCCGTGGATAGTATTCCTGTTATCTGTAAATAAACACAAATATTGCACAGCAATTCATATGCTTGGTTCTTTCGGTAAAGTCACGTAAATAGAAAACAAAAAATAAAATTCAAATGCAGTCACGAAAGCTTCAAATTAAAAATGTAAATAAAATAAAAATCAGAAAACCCCACGACGTTTCGATCGCAACACAAGCGGTCTTCATCAGGCGGAGAGAAAAGTGGGGGGCTATTCATCACATTGCCCCACGGAGTGAAGAAGGAGCTGCATCACATTGCACAGCATTTGCCACCTCCTCTGCTGGGCACCCCCTCTTATCCAGAGAAATATGCAAATATTTAAAATAAAGTTATGAATTTGGTGCTTTCAGGAGACCGACTTCCAAATGGATCGTTATCTGGGGATAAGCGCGGAGACTTATGCACGGATAAGCGTGTACATTGGGACGTATTGATGCGCATGTAATGTGATTTTCCACATCAATTCGGGGGTGTGGATATGGGAGAAGAGCGGATAGCAGCGATTCACATAATAAGATTGTAACCAAAGTGCAGCGCTTCACAAAGCTGATTTTTCACTCCGCGGGGCACACTTTCCAGCTTGCTCCGGACACCAAACCGAAACACCACCGTGGGCCCGGATGGGTGAGTGTAAGCGGCTGCGTGTGTAGCGGGCCCAACTCTACGCATGTGCGTGCAAACCGAGAGAGTTGACAGGGCAGGGTGTTGGCGGATGTCTTCTGCCATATTGCGCCGTGACCAATGGGAGAGGGGTGGGAGGTGGGGGCGGGTCTGGATTGGCCACTGAACGGCACGGGCGGAGGAGAGTTTCGTTTTTCCTAGTTGGAGATCAGTGAGGTTCTTTCATCTTCTGCAATTCCGAAAATGCCGCGGTGGCAGAGGCATGCCGGTTGAGAAACACTGCCGTCGTTGGATATGCAAAGTTTTTAGCCGGGTCACGAAGCTGACGTTGTGTGGGATGATTTACAGCCGAGGAATTAACAAAAACATAAATATGAACATACCGTACAATCATGATCCGGACGGGTTCACGCTGGGACTACTTCCAAGAAAAGTACACGGGCACAGACGTGTTACATCACTGTACAGAGTAGACTGTGTGCTTTTCTTTTTTGTGCTGCCTGTTCACTAATATTGCGTTGTTCCCTGGTCAATTTTGTTTAACAAAAATTGCAGAACTTGCTGCCTCCCATCTTACGGAATAGGTTTCAGTCCTCAGTGTGTGCACTGATGCAGTTCACTTCATGGTTAGTTCAAACATTAAAGCTTAGGCATGGTAACAGGTTTTGAATGGGCTTATTGAGATTTATAATTTCTGCATTTAATTCAATGAATTGTGCGTGGGTCTCATTTATAGACTGACAAAATTAGTTGGCAGACATTTTACAGACAGCCACAGAACTGGCTTTCAGCACCCTTTAAATACAACTAATAATTGTAACTTCATTATCTCCATCAAAGAAATTGCAGGGTGTCCCTGCATTTTGGGATGTTGGCCCAATTCCTTAATGAGCATTTTGCACATGGGAAAAAACTCAAGGGCCTGGAGAAACCACACAACCGATTTGGTGAGAACCCTTTGAGATCTGTGCAGATCGTGCTGACCTGCTTGCTGTGCTGCCTTTTACTTGGCCACCCAAGTACCCCTTACAAGTTAGCAGTCTGGGTGCGGCATCATGAAATCTGTACAAGTCACCAACCTTGTCTCCAAAGTACTGTAATTTGATTAATTGGCACCGTGTGGTAAAACCACACCTACGAAGAGGCAACCCTCAAAACCCCGAAACATAAATCTGTCCATGTATTCCAGCAATATATTTGCTGTACTGCTTCCTACAGGTATGCCATGTAAATGTAAAGGGCTGTCTCCTACAGGCAACCTCTCTGCATGAACCACCAACCTCCCTGCCTTTGAATTAATTCAATCACTGCAAATGTTTAGCCACACTGATCAAAAAAGTCCGATGACCAATGAATGTGGCACTTACAGTCGAACATTTATGGTGTAGGTGGTGGAGTGATGGCGTGAGTTCGATTCCTGAACTCATTTCTCTTTCATCCACGTCCCGAGTTGATCACTTTTTCTAATAAAAATGCTTCCTATTATCCGTGTGCTTTGACAGATAATAGGAGTCACCCAGAAGCTGCAGCTAATTCATCCCATCATCCACACCTTGCTGTGGTATTGACCTGACCATAGTTGACTGGGAAGAAATGGGCAAGTGTGGATTAGACCATCATCTGTAAGTGGTAGTTAAGTATCCCAGTATCCGCATTTATCTCTTCGACAAGTGAAAAACTGTCCCCTTTACTGTGTGTACTGTGTATACAGTACAGTACTAGGAATATTCCTACAGGACACGCTTTGTGATCATTTAGTTGATAGCCCAAGAGAGCCAAAAGAGTTGGAGAATGTTCAAATTGATTTGTTGCCTCTAAATTCATTGCTGCTGATACGCAACATTAAGACTTTACAACGCCTCTTTATAACACTTTAATAAAACTGTTACAATTTTTTGTCCTTGAATAATGTGGAAACAGGTGTAATTCGTGAGAAACGTCAATGGTAATTACCGTCCACCTAGCAACGAGTCAGTATTTTCCGCACAAAATGTACTTATGGGGTAATTTTCAAATCATCGATTTGCACAATGTCGTTACTCTTCTTGCAAATGACACCATGAACCCTTTAGCATCCGCCCGACAGCGAACAACGCACTCCGTCAGTGCGTACGTGTACTTTACAGCCCTGCGACGGTAAATCGAATCGGCAACCACGTGTGTTCTCAGCCAGTGGTGAACTTGCTAACCCTCGACTATCCAGCCACCCAAATAAAAGATTATCGACACCTGTGTGTGCTACTTGCCACGGACCGACATATACAGTAGAAATCCTCTTAACCACGGTGATAGGGGTAGCGATCCTATTATCTGTGGGATTATCGGCCAATTCGCCGCACCTATCCTTTGGGGAAAAATGCGGATAACAGCGTGAATTATCCGTGAAAAATGTGCAAACGAACGGGAAGCTGCTCTGCACAGCAGGTATGGTAACCCTATGGATAATCAAGGATAACTGCTAAGATTATGGCCACGGGTAACAGTAATTTTCGTACACCCTACTTATATTTTCCGTCAAAACGGATATCAGTGGCAAGTAATAAGGTTGCGGATGAGAAGATTTTCTACAGAAACCCAGTGCAAAACACTGTCGTGTGTGTCAGAAGCTGTCAAAACACGCACAACAGTTACCACGATGATTCCATAAACCACTGGGTGTTATGGAGGGACCGTGTCTGAGATAAACTCACGTCATTACTCTGCAGAATAACTGATAATGATAAAAAATGAAAAACCTCCATCGCCATGGCAATGTGTTTCACTGCCTGCCGATATCATCGATAGACGTGTTGGCGCTTTGATGAATAAGCGGTGAGACTGCGGCCAATCCAGCACGCCCTGCGTAAAGAATTCACGTAAACATTTACAACTGCACCACACTTGGATACGTCATTGGGATGCGTTTCTTAGCGAGTAGTGTGCAAATGTTTTTTAAAACTCTGTAAGGCTTTGTGGGGTTGTTTTTTTTTACGCGCTAAACTTTTTACCGTAGTTTCGTGCCTCATTGTCAGGAGCCAGGGCGGAGCAGTTAAACGATCATTAAAAACGGCACCGTAATATAAACCACACCACTGGCTTTCTTCCCGTCATCTTTCCCCATCTCAGGTGTGCCCAACTGATCGAATGTTCTGGGTGTGCTCGGTGAGTTTCGTTCCCATTAAGGCTCGTGACACGTCTCCCCTCAGGTTCAGACATGCGTTTGGGCAAAGTAAGCGGGGGCGAATGCTTCAAACTGCAGTGGGTTCCGCATACAGTGCATTTTTTTTTGTTCGCTCCAACAGGCAAGCGGCCAAGATGAATGCACTCCGGCGGCATATACTGAACACTTGGGGAAATCTGGTCGTGAAAACGATGTAACGGATATCTCATGGCTTGAGTACAAAAGCGTACGCAGAGAGAGAGAGAGAGGCAAGGGGGGAAACGTATACACAAGGGAGCACGTGGCATCTGATGCGAATTATTTCTGCCAGGAAAGTCTCACCGAGGCTGAGGACTTCTTCTTGGTAGGATCCTGCCTGTGAATGTTTGGATGTTAACGCCACTTATGAGCTTGGGGCATGTGGCAGGAAACCAGAATAGAATATACGTAGAAAAGCCCATGCATATGAGGGGATACAGCGAAAAACTCGGCACAGATAGGTTCAATCCACAGATTCAATTGAACAGAGTGGACCAATTCTGCAGTGTGTACCCATTACCATCTCCAAGCACCTCTCAGCCTCAAGGCTGTAACACCTGGTATGCAAGGGTGATCATCCATCCAAGTAAAAAGCAGGCATGATCATCCTTAAGCTTTTGGAATTTTTGGTCATTGGTAAATATTCCATTCTCATAGAGCAATTCAGATTGATAGTACAGTTCTGTATATTCTTGGCAGGGATATTGTGGTCAATAAAACAAGAATAAAATACAAGTAAAAAAACGAAGGGCTCCTTTAATTTCCAGAATAAAATGTAATAACATTATAGTCTATCGACCTAAGGATGGTCTGGCCCAATATATTCCAGCAGCATTTATAAAAGGTATATGGTTTGTCTTCAAATACATTTTTATAATAAATTTATTTAAAAAGCCAAGCGGTTGATCGACTTTAATTCCAACTTGGTGATGGCGCAGACCCTTTCCTGTTTGTTTATTTACTATGATTGTACTTCCTGCCGCACAGGGCGGAGAGAGTGGTATACAGTGGCTCACACCACGCTCTGTGAACCTGGCGACACGAATTTGATTCCTGGCCACACCTAACGTCAGTTGGCAAGTGATCGGCGAGAACCAGTCCTGCCCTCCTGCCACTTCACCAACCGGTACTGGGGCCTGCGTGGTGAAGTGTGGTCAAACCTCCCCTGCTGTGCCAACATAGCATGGAGAGAGCATTCATCATCCATCGGTGGATTGGGAATGGATGCCATTTATTAGTTATTCGATTTGCTTTATTCTACTTCCCAAGATATTTCGGTGGATTTTACATGACGTTGTTGGCAGAGCAAGGCATAATTCGACAATAGAGTGCAACACGTGTACTTTATTTAATTCCAGTCCGTTTAATTACACCATATAACCCTTGCGAGTGAAACTTGTACGAATACATGCACGTTTATTTTCCATTCAATCAAGGCATTGTAAGAGTTTCACTACGCGTGCATTGTTCCCGCACAACTGTGGCGGACGTAGGCCTAGTTTAACACAGACTGGGAAGGAGAAAGAAAAAGAAAACAATCGCTGCTCCGCAGAACTGCCGAGTTAAGGGTCATTTCCCAAAACATCAGCCTGCCATCAAGTCAGGCCTCCTATGACGCGTCTTTTCATAACGCGAATTGGCTATAACGCGATTAATGTATTGGGGAACACATTTTTTTATCACGCGGATTCGAATTTTATACAATGCGATAAAGTGAACGGAGCTACGTCGCACGAGTAAGAATAAGCGTTTGTACGGCTGCCTCGACGTAACATCACACAAGGTGGGATGCTGCTGGATACTTCTAGATGCTATCCACGCACCTCAGTCTTTGTTCAGCCTGTGTACGCATCTCCCGTGTTATCGAGGACTGTGCTTAACCCCCAATATTATATATTATTCATTATAACGCCATTATTCCATAACGCGGTGTTTTTCAGGAACGCAACTACTACCGTGTCATAGGAGAAAAGAGACTTACATTGTTCTGTTAGATTGACGGTGTCCGTGACGTTTCTGTCGGTGGCTTCTCACTTCAACCTAAAATTAGTGTCTGTTTGTGGTGCTCAACACCATTGTTAAGCGGCCGGGTGTTGACCACGGTGCGGGCGCTGGTTCTAAAGCTGCTGTTGCAGCTACTCGCTAACCGCACGGTCCTCGGCAAATCGTGACGACGTTACTAAAATGGGGATCGTTTTTGCATTCAGTTGTCCGACGTGCATTTGTGTGCAGACCTCAGGGCAGCCGCAGGTATGAGTGGAGAGATCTGTGCGCCCCACCTGGCTAGGGAATGTAAAAATTGTAACTCGGGCACGCCAAGCTAAAAGTTTTACATGTACGAGCATGTTAAAAATGGACAGTTGTACAGTAATCTTGTTCAAGCAGTATTTAGAATTCATGATGCCCTGTAGTTTCGTTTAGTTTTTAACTTACACGGTATTTTTGAAGCATGTATTGAATTTCCATAAAAAGGCATTGGAAACCAAGGCATGATTTTTAATGCACTTTGTGCAGTTGTCCTGTTAACCTGTGTTTTGGGTTAAAACCAGGAAAAGCATGTAAACTTTTACTCATAACATCGAGAGACAGGACAGAAAGAGGAACGAGTGCTTGAGAGAACGTGCGCATGTTTAGGCACGTTAAACGCTGCACGTGAGATCAAAACTGTTGAGAAAAGTTGGCGGTGTGTGCACAGGAGACGAGATTAGAATGAGATGATGGCCGACGGGTCAATAATAACGACCGAGTGGCAGCCAATGGTTGGAAAGCGCACGAGAGTACATCCACCGGGGGAGATAGAGCAAAGAAACCAGTTCACGTTACAGATGCCAGGTGGCTTGTTTTTGCATCGCAGAATGACGAAAGACGTTGGAAGCTTGGGGAGGGGGCCTTCATCCTGGGAGTGGACGGATCATGGTTCATGATATTGCAACCTTCATCCGCACTTCCGATTAGCACGGCTGGCTACGTACGGTACGAAAGAAGTTCAACATACGTAGATGCAGTACTTGTTGCGACTCAAAATGCTACAGGCACAATCCAGTAGGCCTTACAATGCACAGATCACATTGGCAGCAACTCAACAATTCCCTCCCAGAGCTTGGGGCGAGGGCCTAGTATGTTTTGAACTTGCATGCCCCAATTGGTTGAGCGAAACATCCGAACCATTTTCCTCTCTTTGTGCCACGTGCATTAAAGCAACCAGTTCGAAAAAAGTAAAGTCCAAGCGTCTGTGATCAATCGAGCATCGGGGTGGTGCTCGTCTCACTGGTGGCTCTGAGCCACTCGTGGAAATTCCACATTCCCATGGTGTGCGCATGAGCCGAACAGGGTAGCATCACACTTATGGTTACGCGTAAAGTTCAGTGCGACATGCCAACTTGTCAATCTACTGCTGGATGGCGTTCTCCTCCACACCGTGCGGGTGACGATGGTTAATTGACCATACTTCACCGCACTGGTCGGTGCGGGTTGATGAAAAGTCAGGGAGGGGGGGGAATTACAGAACAGATTTTACTGCGCTGTCCTCTGCTGCTCACAACACCTATGCTGTACATTGTTTGTGCATGGGTGGTCGCCCGTGCGAGCTCTGTCCATTCTTAACTCTGCTTAGTTTTCAATGTATTAGGGGCGGGGGAGGCAGGCACATTCCGGGATGAATTGGTCATGGCGATTAATAGCACATGTATACACATCTAAATGCAACGTTGAAAGACAAGATAAATACTGTGCAGTGTAAAGTACAGTACAGAGGCACACGAGTACTGTATCTATATGCCAACACGGCCTCCAGATAACACTGCTAGAAACACACTTTACTACAATGCATTTCAGGAACAAGAAGTGTATGCTTGCCGGTATAATATCATTGTTCAATGTTGTTTTACGTGCAAAGTGATTTCCTGTATTTATCTACGTTACATTTTTATGGAATTTTAGAGCGTGCAAGTCCTTCACATGGGCTCCTGTTGATATTTATATCAAGCTCAATTGAGCAACGTCTCCATCTGCATGGAGATGTCTGTGAAAAAGAGCTTCATAGCTCATCGGATTTCTCCAGAATGAACACGGCTTCTCATTCTGACATCATGATAATTATATTTCAATTCAGCCGGGATCAATTCACCATCATCATCATCACAGTGGTGGTGGTGGGGGGGAGGTCAGTAAAATTTTCACCACCTTGTTGGAATCACGTGAGTGGGGAAGTCAATAGTTGTTGTCTATGACCACAATGTGACCTGCCCCAAGGAATGTCCACTACTGGTTTGGGGTCGACCAATGAGGTTTGCACATGAGGGCACTGTTGACCTTTTTTACAAGCTGTGGCATCTTTACCCGTGTTCAACCCTGCTGCAACCGCTTAAGAAAACACTCCTAACCTTTTGCCCCTTTGAACTGTCTCCTTGAAGAGCATTTGCTTAGAATGAATACATCATCCCACTTTGATCCAACGTCGTGCCAAAAACTATATATACAACAAATCTGATGAGACAATGTTGGTAGATGCTGTAGATACGCAGATGATACTGTGAATGACGTTTATTTAAACCAGTGATAGCCCATCAACCTTTTATTTAAACGAGGTGGGAGCCCATTTTTCGGAGTCTTGTTTTCTGGATTTTGAGGGCGAATTGGGTTCCAAAATCGTAACTTGGACTAAAAAATAAACCCCACAGAATTGGACGTTGCATTTTAAACTTTTAACGTCCAATGTTGCTGCATTAATATACTCAACTACTAATAATTCCTGAATTTCTGTTGGTAAGAGTTTTCAGGGAAGATGCGTTTTTCCCCCATTAATATAAAAAAACACTTTTATCTGTAAGTTTCTATTACTCAAAAGGACTGGTTCGTCAAATAGTATAATCAATTACATCCTAGTACCATGCTTGATAAATATATGAAAAGAGGGGTTTAACAGTGGCTTATTTTACAACAAATCTCTGGGAAAATTGACAACTCAAGTTATGATTGTCTTGTGAATGTTCATATTTATTCGTTTAAAAAAAGCATTAGCCACTTCCGTTGTACCGATACACAACACGCGTTTCAAAATGTGTCAAATGTAACACAGATTGTGTCAAATGTGAACAAACTGTCGGCCATTTTTAAGGTCTGTAATAAGGGGGTGACAGGTATGGACACACACAGATCACTTAACAAAATGACCGACCCATTCTGATACAGTACAACAGCAACGTGTTCCAAGTCAGCGCTCTTTATTTATCTGTCCCACATGAAGTGCTAGCAAACTTTACCACCGTGAAATCCACAGCTGTTGCCGACCTCTTTAAAAACACACGAGCAGGAACCGTTACGGGTTATAGGGGTGTTGGACAATGCCGCCCGTGGAAGTTAGAGGCCTCCGTTTTGAAATTGGGCGGGAAAAGGCACAAAAGGCACCAGCCCCCATGCAACTAACCCCCAGGGGTCACCCACAACGCCAACTAAGTCCACGATGTGTGCGCGTGTACGGCCAGTGGGGGGAGCGGTAGTGTGAGCGGTTGGCGCTATACGGACCCAGAGAGCCGAGTTCGACTCCCGATCACGGCCACCGATACCGGTGACGATTATCTCTGAACCGGTCCTGGGCCTCCTCCTCCCCATCGGTCGACTCAGCCTCAAATTCAATACATGCTTCTAAAATAAACATCGCCACTGGGGGAGACGAAGGCGGCCGGGCGTGGTGCAGGCCACCAAACAACCCCCTTCGTGTGCCACAGTGCCGGCCTTCATAAGGTGCTGCTCGCTAACAGCACTTGCCCCTGCAGTCTGTTAAGGCTATGCGGGGGATCTTTGTCTTTGTTTGTAAACCACATCCAACACAATATTTTGCACAAAATCCCCACCCCACACACTCGTTCCAGCACGCCTTACACCTCTACGTGTTCTGCAAATTGGAAGTGGAGGAGGTGGGTTGATGTGGCAGATATCAATGCAGCGTTTGTCTAAAGGCAACGCACAGCAGCGTAGTTGTCCATAATATAGGTTTTTGGGTCAGATCGCGTTATTTCTAAATGTGTCGTAACCCTCCACCACCCGACATGGCCAAACAGTGAAAAAATGTGTCACGTTTTTTAAAGGACAAAATAATTCACTTATTTAGCCCACCGGTGTGTTGAAGAGAGAATCAACAGCGTAGTTGTAGTGAGTGTAATGTCGATGTGATCAAATGTCGCTGCGACTCCACGTTGGAAAGTGGTTTCAGGCAAATCGAGTTTGGACTTCAGGCGGATGTTTCGTGATCCTAAAATGATGATGCACTCTGCATATATCTCATCTATCTTGTAGCGATGTTGTGATGTGTGTCAATGCAGTAGGGTTACTGCAAGTTATACGGTCTTGTTCATAACTTTTAAAACGAAATAAACGTTACCCATAGTCTCATAAAAGGCTGGTGTCAGAGCTGCATTTACACACACACCGAGGGCGACTGGATACATGCCTCACTCAGCAATGTACTGGCCAACACAAATCTTTTGACAAAACAAACAGCGTTATTAATCGTGATAGAAAACTCGGACATATGAACCGCGTTTCCCCCGCCAGGCCGTTTAAATTAAGTTTAATAATTACACACCGCTTACCCCACCACATGCTTTCTTATTGAATCTAAAAGCCAGTAAATACGTGTACACAAGATTAATACTGACTGAATACATCATTACTAAGTCCGCCACGTGTTTGCTACACTGTATATGGCATAAGCTATATTGAAAGAAAAAAAATGTTGAAAATACAAAACTTTGTAATAAAGTCTGCATCGGTGTTTATTATAGCAAAGACAAGTTGACCGAATTTTTTTTTAAACAACGAAAATTCCACATTGTCTACAGGATAATCCAAGTCCCCAACACAACAACCTCTCATCTTACTCGTGTTGTCCACTCGCTCGCCTTGTGTTGTGACGAGTCGTTGGGTGCACACTTTTATGAGACTAATTAAAATCCGAGTACTTGTAGGTAGTAGGTACACACTCGTTGCATACCGAGTATGCCAACAGTTTGATGTTGGTAGTGGTGCAAAACCACAATTACACTCAGCACATCCGTCAACAACGCTGCTGTTCCGTTGATATTGATTACAATACTGAGGTTTATTTTGTTTAAAAATCGCTGTGATATGAATGTAGACGTATGACAAATACGAGAATACCGAGCATGATCAGGCACATGTTACACTGCCACGATGCAATGCATGCTTCCAAGAAATATATCCAAGGATGTAAACGTATGCCTGTCCGAGTATAGTACGTGAAGTGCATCAGGTAAGAGATATATGCACGGTCGATGGAGATTGTCGGCCAAGAACAGAATTAAGTGCACGCATTCAATGTGCATGGTAAGAGAATGCATGCGTATTTGCATGGTGTAGATCATAATTAGGATGCGATAATGCTGTCAAAGAGTACACAAATTGATGAAGGATCAGAGCAAACAATGTCCAGCCCTTTGTCAATGTCCCACTGATGGATGACTGAATGCATCCCAACGCCGTGGAATTTCTGTTTGACCATACTTCGCCACGCTGGTAAGCGCGTGTTGGTCAAGGGTGGGCTAGGCGTGGGAGCGGTGGGGCTGGGGCTAGAACCGATCGATTCTGGCAGATATCACCGGCAAACTGATGTTAGCCGTGGCCAGGAATGGGAATCGGGTGGCGTTGACCACAGCGCCACCGCCCCAGAGTTCAGGCTGCAGAATACCGAGCACGCGTGATTTTGCGATAAGCCTATGGCGGTGGAGAAAATTGACAATTGTTGTATTGTGCGCAGATGTCCCACCCCTCCCCCCAACAGCTATGCTCCCCACTAACCCAGCGTGGTGAAGTATGGTCAAATAACCCCCCCTCCCTCTCTCTCTATCTCTCCACCACCCCCCCAAAACCATCGCGACCACTAAAGCAGGCGCGTTGGGGGAAGCGTTCATTCAGCAGTGGACTTAAAAGCCGTGACATTTTTAATGCGCATGTGGTCGTATAAAGGGGCGTGTGCGTGATCAACAGTTTAAAAGGGTTTTTTTTCTTCTCGAACAAAAAAGTGTAGTCACATGGGTGTAGGCAAAGGGCGTTAAAAAGCTCGTCTGTGAAAGTATTATCATGGTATATTTATTAATTTGTGCCAGTAGGCGCCACGGTGGCGAAATGTTAACTACCTCGCCTGGTACACAGGAGGCCGTGGGTTCGATCCCCCAACCCTGACCGCTTGCTCGACATTTGGAGTTTGCGTGTCTCGCTCTCCCCGTGGTCGCGTGGAATTTTATCCCAACTCCTCCGGGTTTCCCCCACTCCACGTTCAGAATCAACAATCACGCGTTTCGAGTTATTCGGGCTGCTTTAAACATCACTAAAGCCACTTCGTTGAACAATCATTTGAGATAGGCAGCTCTCTGGTGAAAAAAGACCTAAAATAGCTGAGTGGGCCCTTACTTGACAAAACTAAAAAAAGTTTAAATTTATAGTATGTAGTAATAATAATGTGTGTGTCTGCAGGGTTAGAGGAGGAGATATAATGGTTGCGTACTGGAGATGCTCTGCAACTCACTTTTGGCGGGTGAAGAAGAAAGTGCTGCTGCTGCTTCGCTCTCTCTCTCTCACGGGGGTTGCTCCTTGGAATCGCCTCTCGCTCGCTTCGCTTCTCGTCTCGCTGTGAGTGAGAGTAGGGACGGCTTTGCGCTTCGAGCACATCCCTCCACCACACCCACACACATCCCCCCCCACACACACATCCCCCCACACACACATCCCCCCCACACACTCCCCACACACACACATCCCCCCCCCACACACACATCCCCCCACACACACATCCCCCCCACACACACACATCACCCCCCCACACACACATCCCCCCACACACACACACACACACCCCCCACACACACACATCCCCCCACACACACCCCACACACACACCCCCCACACACACCCCACACACACATCTCCCCCACACCCCCCACACACACACATCCCACCACACCCCACACACACACATCCCCCCACACACACCCCCCACACATCCCACACCCACACCCCCCACACACACCCCACACACACATCTCCCCCACACCCCCCACACACACACACATCCCACCACACCCCCCCCCCACACACACACATCCCACCCCCCCCCCACACACACATCCCCCCACACACACCCCCCACACATCCCACACCCACACCCCCCACACACACACTCCACACACACACATCCCACCACACCCCCCACACACATCCCACACACCCCAGCCCCCTCTAGAGCTCACTCCACTCACACACACCCCCAACACACACATCCCCATACCCCCACACACACATCCCCCCACACACACCCCACACACACACACATCCCCCCCACACACACACATCCCCCACACCCCCCCACACACACACATCCCACACACACACCCCCCACACATACACCCCCCCCCACACACACCCCAGCCCCCTCTAGAGCTCACTCCACTCACACACACGCGAGGCTACGCCCCATGCTCATGTTGGCGTTTGTCATCTTCTCCCCCACCCCCCACCACCGCTCACTCTCCCACCCACGGACACACAAAGACAAAGATCCACAGCCCCCCCCCGTATAGCCTTCACAGACTGTTGGGGCAAGTGCTGTTAGCGAGCACGGCGTACGAGGGAGGGGGGGGTGACCAGCACCACGCCCGGCCGCCTTTGTCTCCCCAGTGGACGGTGTTTACTACACACCGCACAAGGGTACTCATTTGTGGCTGAGTCGACCTAAGGGAGGCCCACGACCGGTTCACATAATCGTCACTACTGGTGTTGGCCGTGTGCGCAGCGCGCTAACCACTGCTACACTACCGCCTCCCACACCCACACATTCACACACACGCACATCCCTGTGCCCTCTGACCTCTACCAAACTACCCCCCCCCCGTTTCCCCTCCCATCCACCCGCCCTTGCACCCCCCCCCCACAGAACACCCACACAGACTCCCTGCCAAAATGTCCTTCCCTCCCCCACGACTAAAACCACGATCCATCCCCACGCCGCTCCCCAATCCCTCCTCTTCCCCCCCCCAGCCACCACCTCGCCTCCTACTCCCTGCCTCTCCCCTCCCACCACAACCACCACCACTCCCAACTCACCCCCACCAGCTCACCCCACGCACTCACTCACAACTCTTTTCCCCCTGCACTGAAAAACGCATTCCATTCTTGGCTACTGTATGTTGAAGGCTGTGAGCTGGCCAAGGCGTGTTTACGAAGCACGAACACACCTCCTCGTGCTATAAAGCCTTTCATTTCGTTAAATGTGCTCAAGGTATTTTGTTGTTGTTGTTGTGAGTTGTTGCACCATTTACGCTTGAGTAAACATTTGTGCCTTGAAATTACTTTGCAATAAATAGGCTTCTGCACTGACCAAAACATTGCCCTCCACAGATCATTTTATTAAAAATTAAAATGATCAGTGCCTGGTTCAACTATTGGCACCATACCCCACTGGGAGAAGGCTTCCATCATCTCCAGATCGCTTTCACAAGAAATTTTAAAAAGTTAATTATTGTTAGTGATGTGTGTGCATCCACTTAGATGCGTTTTCGGGTCGTGCCGCGCGTGCTGTTCGGCGCGATGTCCGACGTTTCTCTCCACGCGTCGGGAGCTTCTTCAGGAACTGAATCGAGCCTCTGACTTGCCAGTAAACACGGCACATTGGGCCAACGTTGCATGGCTACTTGCCGTCTCCCCTTGACTAATCAGAGCATTGCTTGCTTTCAAAGCTCACACAAAGCGTAGCTTAGCAAAAGGAGCGCAATAAATCGGCGTTATCGGTTAGACATTGAATCTGCATAGTGCATTGTTCTTCGGCAATTCTTGCCATTGCTCGGTTCGACCATCAAACCATCAGAATGGCACCGAGTGATTGAGCGAGCAGCAAGCCTCTGTTTGCTTGTGTTTTGGAGCTACCGTGTCCGCTGCCCTTCCCCCACCCGTTGCTTACCCCTCCCCCCACCGGTCGTAGCAGAAATGTTGACTAATTTCAAGGCCAGCAAAGGTAGCAAGCAGCTGGGCAAAAACAACTCAGAAGAGGAGCATCTGTTATGTGTCTATCCAAGGGGCCTTGAAGAATTAAAGAGCGTGGCTTTTTGGACGAAGCTCTTTTCCTCCATGCCCTCTGACCTCCTCGGTTCCTTTTGTGCAACTTTGAGTTGACACCAGAGACCAGCAATTAAAATTAAAAGTAAAGTGGACCAGGCTGGCGCTCGCATTTGGGCTACGTAACTACCGCTGGATTTGCAATTAGCCTTTTTTTTTTGCTCAAATAAGTGCTCGGACTACAAATGGGTTTGGAAAAGTAGATGGGGAGAATAACATTGTTTCGCTCTTTTACAAATAAATATCATATTCAAGAACAGGGCACATTCAAAAACACGGTTTGCAATGCATTTGTAGTGCAATGAATGGAATAAACATACCACATTTTATTTATAAGAATTTTTTTTTTTTCCCATGAATTTTAAAGCAAAAGTTTGGGGTCTTACAACCCAATCCTGTAGATGTTGTGTCGACTCAGCCTTAAATGAGTACTGTACCTCGTGCGGTGGGTAAACATCGCCACCAGGGAAACAAAGACGGCCGGGCGTGGTGCTGGCCACCCTAACCCTCGTGTGCCACGCTGGCCTCATTCGTAGCTGCTCGCAAATAGCACTTCTCCCAACAATTAAGGCTATACGGGGGATATCTTTGGTTAGAACCCATGTGTGTGGTGCAGTAAGTAAGAAGGGCAGATTGTGTGTGTGGAGTAGTTTCAGCTACTTTTTATTTGAAACCAAGTGAAAGCACCACTTCACTCTCTGCACACCCCAACACAAACCACTCAACTCTGCACTAGAGCCATTGAAAGCAGCCCAATTCAATGATGAGGAACAAGAACGTGGGCTGATCGCTGCAGCCTCCCACTTTATTATTTTAGTTATTTATGCCCAGGGCTTACTTTCTCCCTCAATGCTTTCCGAAACGCTGCTCAGCTCGCTTGGAATCTCGATTATCAGCGTAGGGCACTACTACCACCAGAGTACAGGTTATGTCTATTCATAATAATGCTATTACAACGCTGCCCTCTGTTGCTATAATCCTATGAACAGCTTTACGTGAAACAAAATGTCTGACAACATAAGGCGAGATGGATGTGGCATGTCAAAATAATTCGGCCGAAAAGTAAGCAATGCTTGTGCCTAATTTGAGCCACACAATATTTCTGCAATGCTGAGTCAATAAAAAAGGTCTAACTCAATGGTAGACAATCAACACTGCTTTTTATACTCCGAACAGGAAACTTTTTATTTTATTTTACCAGGTAAGGTCCACCAAGCTATACAGCTCTTTTTTAAAAGCCACCTGGGCACCAATGAAAGCGCATCGAAGTGGCGTTTCGCTTGGAAATCAATAGCAGCTAAATACCTTAAACGAACGTTTCTAAATGTGGTGGGACCACGTGACCACAGGGATAAACATGTAAATGACTAAAATACAGATGTAAGGGCCAGGATCGAACCAACAGGCCTCCTGTATACCAGGCGAGGTAGTTAACATCTCGCCACCGTGGCACCGCGACACGAATTGTCCTCACCCCATTAGCCTGGTAAGGTCATCACAAATGCCTGCAGTGGGCTGTCGTTATTACAGCAGCGTAGGGCTGAACGATTAATCGATTTCAAATCGCAATTTGAAACAATGCGATTAGCAAATCGCAAAGGCTGCAATTTTTTGCGATTCGAAAAGTCCAATTACTTTCTTATTGGAATTGTATAATTTTGTATTATTATAACTTTATTTATTTAACTTCACAATTGTTCTATGTTTGATTGTTCTATTTCAATTAAAACGTTTTAATAAATACATGCTGGAAGCAATTCATATCTTTTAAGTTCTCATCCTTGCATTATAATATATAGAGTAGTTCATATTTTGATGGTATCATGTGGTAGTGCTCCATCACATGTTTTAAATCTATTACACAGTGAAAATTTAACTTAAGCCTGACTTTAAATATTTTTATCGCAAATCAAATCGCAATGTCTGTCAGAAAAATCGCAATTAGATATTTTCCCCAAATCGTTGAGCCCTACAGCAGCGTGACCTTGGCACAGTGGTGTGGATCAGCCAGGCCAGTCAGGAGGAAAGCATGTGCCTCTCTGCAATCTTTGACGATGACATTCGAGCTATTGCCAAATGTAAATCCCTCGTGAATCATCGTTACTGATCAACGGCCAAATGCATCCGTGCCCTGATGTATTCTCCAGTTGTGACCCCTCTGACAGACATCTTCAGTCGTTCGGCAAACTTGTTTCTCGTGACTTTTGTTTGACGTATATATGTACAGTATACTTAACTTGAGCCAAACAGTGCCACCTTCTTCGCTACGTTCTTCAATCGTTTACTTTAATAGATTTTAGTTTGTTGTTATAATGACTGTCAATGGACATTCTGAGATGGTTAATATTGCATCTAGTTGCCTGACTCACTTTCTAATGTGTTTTTTTGTTCATGTTCCATTCTATAATAAATTATTCAATGTATATTACTGTTTGGTTCTTTCGGTAAAGTCACGTAAGAACCAAATAGTATGGAACCCTGTAGTCACGAAAACTTCAAATCTAGATTCAATATATATTAATAAGTATTCCTTATTCATGAATAAACAGTCCTTCATATATACATGTGTATATACATTTCACAACTGGATATCACATTAGTAAGCAGAGCACAACGTGCCTCGAACAGGTGAGAGCCTGCACAGGTGTGAGCCTGGACAGGTGAGAGCTGAACAGGTGAGAGCCTGGACAGGTGTGAGCCTGGACAGGTGAGAGCTGAACAGGTGAAAGCTGGACAGGTGAGAGCTGGACAGGTGAGAGCTGAACAGGTGAGAGCTGAACAGGTGAGAGCTGAACAGGTGTGAGCCTGGACAGATGAGAGCTGAACAGGTGAGAGTCTGGACAGGTGAGAGCCTGAACAGGTGAGAGCCTGGACAGGTGAGAGCCTGAACAGGTGAGAGCCTGGACAGGTGAAAGCTGAACAGGTGTGAGCCTGACCAGGTGTGAGCCTGCAGGTGAGAGCTGGACAGGTGAGAGCTTGGACAGGTGAGAGCTGGACAGGTGAGAGCTGAACAGGTGTGAGCCTGGACAGGTGTGAGCCTGAACAGGTGTGAGCCTGGACAAGTGAGAGCTGAACAGGTGAGAGCTGAACAGGTGAGAGTCTGGACAGGTGAGGGCTGAACAGGTGAGAGCTGCATCATGGGACCTCCTTTGCCAGAAAAAAGGGGAAAACCTATTCTCAGGTGAGAGCTGAACAGGTCAGAGCTGAATAGGTGAGAGCTTGGACAGGTGAGAGCCTTGAGCTGCTGCTCAAAGGTGGATGGTATACTGTAACTAGGACAATTGCTGACGTTAGAACGGGATAAAACATAAAATACAGCGACGATCGACAGAATAATCAAATT
The DNA here is from genome assembly GCF_965212315.1 of Lampetra planeri. Classification (NCBI taxonomy): domain Eukaryota; kingdom Metazoa; phylum Chordata; class Hyperoartia; order Petromyzontiformes; family Petromyzontidae; genus Lampetra; species Lampetra planeri. Next base: position 6,885,887 of record NC_136141.1, read on the forward strand.
TGGTAAAAAGAAAAAGGCAACATACCAATGTGCCTAAGAGAATAACGTTTTTTTTTATCCGTGCATAGTCCAGAGCTCAGGCCCTTGCAGCCGAGTTGGCTCCGGTGCAGTTGCACTCCCTACACGCACGCAATAGCGACGCCACTTCCTTGCGCTACGATGCATAATTGGTCGTCACTTAACAAGTGGGTCCACGGACCCAGGACACTTTTCCAGACGCAACTCGAATCATCAGTGAGCTGTGTCACCTGGTAGAATGAAGTCTGCCAATCAGAGCAATGAACGCCCGTTCAAGTGTGTGGGTCGGGGGCACTGAAATGGATGATGGCTCTTCTTTCACTTTACACCACATCCACCTTGTGCTTCAATAATTGACCATCTTCGTATCGTGCCGTCACCGTGGGCGACGCAGATCACTAGCGTGCGAACAGCGCCGAAGGGAACGCATTTGGCATTTTCTTTGAGACTCGTCCGACCGACGTGCGGCTGGAAAACCGCATTTGTTTGTGAATACTGTGCACACCCTTACTCATTGCCTTGGGTGCATACACACAGACATTGGTCGGTGCATAAGCCAACGTCCCTTGTTATTTGCAAACGTTAAAGTAACGCAGATGTTTCACGTAGCATCGAATTAGCCTCTGCGTGGCTTTGCAATATGAGAATTGTCCCACTGCCTGTGAGAATTGTATTTTTTTTTAAAGAACGATGCAGCCCTGCATTGCTTACTCATGTAATATCGTTGAGGACTCTTGGACGCCGGGGTTGAGGCACACGTATTTATTCCGCAACAGTTGTCACAACCGCGGACATACAACACTGGAGGGGGTATCGGCCCCCTCACCCGGCTAGCTGGGAATACACTGCTAGCTATCTCTGACCTACCTCCTAGTCCTCCACTAACGGGCTAGGGGAGGCTGTCTGGCCCGACACTGGTAAGTCAGGCTACGGTACCCGGAGTCCCAGAGCACTAGCTCTGGTTCTCGGAACCACGCCGCTGGCTCGGTCCTGCGCGGCCCTGACAAGGGCGGCGACCCAGGGGAGTCCAGGGCTCTAGCTAGACGATCTTCGGTCTTCACTGGTTTAGCTTTAACATTGTTCCCCGAGCTCTCCGGCTCATCCCCTTTTATACCAAAACCCCCCGCTGAGGGGTGGGGCCAGCCCCCCAGGCTGCCCTGTGCGGACGTCGTTGAGAGCACCTCCCCGTGCACTCACGAAGCCCCGCCCACTGTGTTTGTTTCCCGTGTGATCCTATGTATACAGCTCCTCCGTAACACCCCTACATCACCCCCCCCTGTACAGCTCGCAGCCGTCCCGGCTGCACCAAACGACAATAAAAGTTTATTTACCCCTCGACCCCGCGTGTGCCTCGCAATTTTTTCAACAATAACGCGAACGAGAACAACAACAAGAACCAGAAAAGCAAGAAGGGAAAATAACCCGACGCACCGCACCCCCGAATAAATACGAATTCCGTAAAACCAACGTATTTACAATTTGCAGGGAACCCCAGCACACACACAGCACACAGTGAACACAACATACGTACAATCCAATGTGCCCGGAACACACCACCGACGCCGCACACAGTGAACATAACATGTGAAAAATATTTTTTTTTTTCTTTTTGTGCATCACAAGAGTCTGCGCATTCTTGCGCGCGTCCTCGCAGCAGGCCCGTCACACGGGGCAACCCCGGATGGCGGGCCGTCGGGCGGCAACTGTCCATTTCCAAGTGAGTCTCCTCTCGATGTCGCGAGACCCTCGGCATCTCCCGTAGGGGTTGTCGGGCGTGAGCCCGTCATTCCTGGTACACCTGGGGGCGGGACAGCCGGCAACACGTCAGGCGAGAGCAGCGGAGACGGACCCTTTGAGTTGGTCGACCCCCCACATGTTTGGCCACGCGTGTGTGGAGTGGGACTTCGCACCGCAACGAAGGGTTTCAATCTGGAGGGGTGCACAAACCACCGGCGCTTCCCCCATTTGATGCGTACGCACTGAGGCTGCAAAACCTCAACCACCTCGACAGGGCCCCGCCACGGCCGCACCAGTTTAGAGGAGGTCGCGAGTGGTACCTGGGGACAGCGCAGCCATGCCATGTCCCCCGGCTTCCACTGTAGCACGTGCGCGCGACCCAGTCTGAGCCGCTCATTAGCTTTCTGACGTAGGTCGGAATTTTGCATGGCAGCATCCCGTGCCTCTGTTAATTTCGCAAGATTAAATTTAACATGGTCGGCCAATTTAGTTTTAGCCTGCGGCGCGGGGATCTGCAGCTGGGCCCGAACAGGTGGGTCAGGTTCGCGGCCATACATGAGGAAGAAGGGGGAAAATCCCGTTGCCGCATGGGGGGCCAATCTGTATGCTGCCAGGACCCCTTGAATTTGCAGGTCCCAATCGGTCTGTGAGTCCGAAACCTGCTGTGACAACATGGACGTGATGATTCGGTGCAGACGCTCGACAATTCCGTCAGTTTGCGGGTGATAGGGAGAGGTACGAATTTTTTTCGTGCCCAGGAGCTCACAGACTTGTTGGAGCAGTTTGCCGGAAAAATTTTGCCCTGGTCGGTCAGCAGCCGCTCGGGAGCACCTTTGTCCAGGACGTATCCCTGGACAAAGGCCTCCACGATGGCTGCTGCCGACTGGTTGGCCAGGGGCCAGGCCATAGGCCAGCGCGTAAAGTACTCCACCCCGGTCAACAAATATCTATTGCCCCTGGGGGTGGCGGGGAATGGGCCCAGAATATCCAGCGCGACAAGTTCGTTAACTCTGGAGACTCTGATAGACTGCAAAGGCGGGTTAGACTCCCGTGCTGGTGGTTTCCGTTGCGCACACCGAGGGCATGACCCCAACAGATCTGCGACATCCCTTGTCATGCCCGGCCAAAAAAAATCAAGCTGGAGCAAGGCGAGGGTCTTTTGGGTCCCCAGGTGGAGGAGGCGCTCATGAGCGGCCCACACCACCTTACCCCGTAACCCAGAAGGGACCACCAGCCGGTGTCGATGGGATTTCCCGTCCCAATGCATCAGCAGACCCGTGACCATTTCCCATGCGTCGGCATCACCCCTCCCCCGCCCAGCATCCCCGACGCGACGACGCAACGCGAGGAGGGAGGTATCCTCCATCTGTAGGCGCCCCCATTCAGTGACAGGCAACCCCAACAGGGAATCTGATCCCTGTTGTGCGATCGAATTCGTCATTGACGCTGCGTCGTCTGCGGCCGCCAAGACCGGAACAGATATTTCACCCGGATGCCTGCAATGACCCGACCCCAGGAGGCATGCGCATTCGGGGGTGGTTGGCATGCGCGACAGAGCGTCCGCATTGGTGTGGCGGACGCCCTTACGGTACGTGGTTTAAAAATCAAAGTCCTGGAGAACCTCCAACCATCGAGACAATTGTCCCGATGGTTGTTGAACTCGCAGGGCGTACTGTAGTGCCGCATGATCTGTACGGACGGTGAAACGCTGACCGTACAGATATGGGCGGTACTGTTGGATGAAATAGACAATTGCCAACAGTTCCCGACGGGTGACACAATATCTTTGCTCCGCTGGAGACAACACCCGACTACCGTACGCGACTAACCGTTCCACGCCGTCAACCACCTGGGAAGGCACGCCCCCAATACCTGTGTTGCTCGCATCGGTGTCGAGCACAAAGGGTTTCGAAAAATCGGGGTAAACCAAGGGAGGAGCTTTAACCAGAGCGTCCCGACGGGAGCGGAAAGCAGCCTCCTCCTCCTGTCCCCAATGAAAGCGGACCCCCTTTGACGTCAAAGCGTGTAGGGGCTTTGCAATTGTCGCAAAATCCGCGACAAAGCGTCGGTAATACGACGCGAATCCAATGAAACTCCTGACCTCTCCCACAGAGGTGGGAGTCGGCCAGGAGCTGACGCACTGCGTTTTGGCGGGATCGGTAGCAATACCTGAGCGTCCAACGATGTGTCCCAAATAACGCACAGATTCGCGTAACAGATTACATTTTTGGGGTTTAAATTTCAAATTAGCAGCCCGCATTTTGAGGAAAACCGCCCGCAACCTCTGGAGATGCTCGTCAAATGTTCTGCTAAAGACGATAACGTCATCCAAATAAATTAAGCACGAGTCCCATTGCAATCCAGCCAAAACCAATTTCATCAATCGCTGGAAAGTCGCCGGCGCCGAGTGGAGTCCCATCGGCAACCGGTTGAATTGGAAGAGACCCTGCGGTGTACGGAATGCAGTTTTAGGCTTAGAATCATCGTCCAGAGGAAGCTGCCAGAATCCCGAAAGTAAATCCAATGTGGAGAAGAATCGCGCTCCCGCCAAGGCATCCAGCGATTCGTCAATCCGTGGGAGCGGGTATGCATCGGCAACAGAAATTTTGTTGAGGCGGTGAAAATCGACGCAAAACCGCAACGAGCCATCCTGTTTCTTAACCAGGACGATCGGCGCTCCCCACGGGCTGGTAGAGGGAGAAATGATGTCGGCGGCTAACATGTCATCAACAGCCGATTTGACATGGTCCTTTTCGCCTTTGTCTCCCCAGTGGACGGTGTTTGACGTTAGAACGGGATAAAACATAAAATACAGCGACGATCGACAGAATAATCAAATTTGGTAAAAAGAAAAAGGCAACATACCAATGTGCCTAAGAGAATAACGTTTTTTTTTTATCCGTGCATAGTCCAGAGCTCAGGCCCTTGCAGCCGAGTTGGCTCCGGTGCAGTTGCACTCCCTACACGCACGCAATAGCGACGCCACTTCCTTGCGCTACGATGCATAATTGGTCGTCACTTAACAAGTGGGTCCACGGACCCAGGACACTTTTCCAGACGCAACTCGAATCATCAGTGAGCTGTGTCACCTGGTAGAATGAAGTCTGCCAATCAGAGCAATGAACGCCCGTTCAAGTGTGTGGGTCGGGGGCACTGAAATGGATGATGGCTCTTCTTTCACTTTACACCACATCCACCTTGTGCTTCAATAATTGACCATCTTCGTATCGTGCCGTCACCGTGGGCGACGCAGATCACTAGCGTGCGAACAGCGCCGAAGGGAACGCATTTGGCATTTTCTTTGAGACTCGTCCGACCGACGTGCGGCTGGAAAACCGCATTTGTTTGTGAATACTGTGCACACCCTTACTCATTGCCTTGGGTGCATACACACAGACATTGGTCGGTGCATAAGCCAACGTCCCTTGTTATTTGCAAACGTTAAAGTAACGCAGATGTTTCACGTAGCATCGAATTAGCCTCTGCGTGGCTTTGCAATATGAGAATTGTCCCACTGCCTGTGAGAATTGTATTTTTTTTTAAAGAACGATGCAGCCCTGCATTGCTTACTCATGTAATATCGTTGAGGACTCTTGGACGCCGGGGTTGAGGCACACGTATTTATTCCGCAACAGTTGTCACAACCGCGGACATACAACACTGGAGGGGGTATCGGCCCCCTCACCCGGCTAGCTGGGAATACACTGCTAGCTATCTCTGACCTACCTCCTAGTCCTCCACTAACGGGCTAGGGGAGGCTGTCTGGCCCGACACTGGTAAGTCAGGCTACGGTACCCGGAGTCCCAGAGCACTAGCTCTGGTTCTCGGAACCACGCCGCTGGCTCGGTCCTGCGCGGCCCTGACAAGGGCGGCGACCCAGGGGAGTCCAGGGCTCTAGCTAGACGATCTTCGGTCTTCACTGGTTTAGCTTTAACATTGTTCCCCGAGCTCTCCGGCTCATCCCCTTTTATACCAAAACCCCCCGCTGAGGGGTGGGGCCAGCCCCCCAGGCTGCCCTGTGCGGACGTCGTTGAGAGCACCTCCCCGTGCACTCACGAAGCCCCGCCCACTGTGTTTGTTTCCCGTGTGATCCTATGTATACAGCTCCTCCGTAACACCCCTACATCACCCCCCCCTGTACAGCTCGCAGCCGTCCCGGCTGCACCAAACGACAATAAAAGTTTATTTACCCCTCGACCCCGCGTGTGCCTCGCAATTTTTTCAACAATAACGCGAACGAGAACAACAACAAGAACCAGAAAAGCAAGAAGGGAAAATAACCCGACGCACCGCACCCCCGAATAAATACGAATTCCGTAAAACCAACGTATTTACAATTTGCAGGGAACCCCAGCACACACACAGCACACAGTGAACACAACATACGTACAATCCAATGTGCCCGGAACACACCACCGACGCCGCACACAGTGAACATAACATGTGAAAAATATTTTTTTTTTTCTTTTTGTGCATCACAAGAGTCTGCGCATTCTTGCGCGCGTCCTCGCAGCAGGCCCGTCACACGGGGCAACCCCGGATGGCGGGCCGTCGGGCGGCAACTGTCCATTTCCAAGTGAGTCTCCTCTCGATGTCGCGAGACCCTCGGCATCTCCCGTAGGGGTTGTCGGGCGTGAGCCCGTCATTCCTGGTACACCTGGGGGCGGGACAGCCGGCAACACGTCAGGCGAGAGCAGCGGAGACGGACCCTTTGAGTTGGTCGACCCCCCACATGTTTGGCCACGCGTGTGTGGAGTGGGACTTCGCACCGCAACGAAGGGTTTCAATCTGGAGGGGTGCACAAACCACCGGCGCTTCCCCCATTTGATGCGTACGCACTGAGGCTGCAAAACCTCAACCACCTCGACAGGGCCCCGCCACGGCCGCACCAGTTTAGAGGAGGTCGCGAGTGGTACCTGGGGACAGCGCAGCCATGCCATGTCCCCCGGCTTCCACTGTAGCACGTGCGCGCGACCCAGTCTGAGCCGCTCATTAGCTTTCTGACGTAGGTCGGAATTTTGCATGGCAGCATCCCGTGCCTCTGTTAATTTCGCAAGATTAAATTTAACATGGTCGGCCAATTTAGTTTTAGCCTGCGGCGCGGGGATCTGCAGCTGGGCCCGAACAGGTGGGTCAGGTTCGCGGCCATACATGAGGAAGAAGGGGGAAAATCCCGTTGCCGCATGGGGGGCCAATCTGTATGCTGCCAGGACCCCTTGAATTTGCAGGTCCCAATCGGTCTGTGAGTCCGAAACCTGCTGTGACAACATGGACGTGATGATTCGGTGCAGACGCTCGACAATTCCGTCAGTTTGCGGGTGATAGGGAGAGGTACGAATTTTTTTCGTGCCCAGGAGCTCACAGACTTGTTGGAGCAGTTTGCCGGAAAAATTTTGCCCTGGTCGGTCAGCAGCCGCTCGGGAGCACCTTTGTCCAGGACGTATCCCTGGACAAAGGCCTCCACGATGGCTGCTGCCGACTGGTTGGCCAGGGGCCAGGCCATAGGCCAGCGCGTAAAGTACTCCACCCCGGTCAACAAATATCTATTGCCCCTGGGGGTGGCGGGGAATGGGCCCAGAATATCCAGCGCGACAAGTTCGTTAACTCTGGAGACTCTGATAGACTGCAAAGGCGGGTTAGACTCCCGTGCTGGTGGTTTCCGTTGCGCACACCGAGGGCATGACCCCAACAGATCTGCGACATCCCTTGTCATGCCCGGCCAAAAAAAATCAAGCTGGAGCAAGGCGAGGGTCTTTTGGGTCCCCAGGTGGAGGAGGCGCTCATGAGCGGCCCACACCACCTTACCCCGTAACCCAGAAGGGACCACCAGCCGGTGTCGATGGGATTTCCCGTCCCAATGCATCAGCAGACCCGTGACCATTTCCCATGCGTCGGCATCACCCCTCCCCCGCCCAGCATCCCCGACGCGACGACGCAACGCGAGGAGGGAGGTATCCTCCATCTGTAGGCGCCCCCATTCAGTGACAGGCAACCCCAACAGGGAATCTGATCCCTGTTGTGCGATCGAATTCGTCATTGACGCTGCGTCGTCTGCGGCCGCCAAGACCGGAACAGATATTTCACCCGGATGCCTGCAATGACCCGACCCCAGGAGGCATGCGCATTCGGGGGTGGTTGGCATGCGCGACAGAGCGTCCGCATTGGTGTGGCGGACGCCCTTACGGTACGTGGTTTAAAAATCAAAGTCCTGGAGAACCTCCAACCATCGAGACAATTGTCCCGATGGTTGTTGAACTCGCAGGGCGTACTGTAGTGCCGCATGATCTGTACGGACGGTGAAACGCTGACCGTACAGATATGGGCGGTACTGTTGGATGAAATAGACAATTGCCAACAGTTCCCGACGGGTGACACAATATCTTTGCTCCGCTGGAGACAACACCCGACTACCGTACGCGACTAACCGTTCCACGCCGTCAACCACCTGGGAAGGCACGCCCCCAATACCTGTGTTGCTCGCATCGGTGTCGAGCACAAAGGGTTTCGAAAAATCGGGGTAAACCAAGGGAGGAGCTTTAACCAGAGCGTCCCGACGGGAGCGGAAAGCAGCCTCCTCCTCCTGTCCCCAATGAAAGCGGACCCCCTTTGACGTCAAAGCGTGTAGGGGCTTTGCAATTGTCGCAAAATCCGCGACAAAGCGTCGGTAATACGACGCGAATCCAATGAAACTCCTGACCTCTCCCACAGAGGTGGGAGTCGGCCAGGAGCTGACGCACTGCGTTTTGGCGGGATCGGTAGCAATACCTGAGCGTCCAACGATGTGTCCCAAATAACGCACAGATTCGCGTAACAGATTACATTTTTGGGGTTTAAATTTCAAATTAGCAGCCCGCATTTTGAGGAAAACCGCCCGCAACCTCTGGAGATGCTCGTCAAATGTTCTGCTAAAGACGATAACGTCATCCAAATAAATTAAGCACGAGTCCCATTGCAATCCAGCCAAAACCAATTCCATCAATCGCTGGAAAGTCGCCGGCGCCGAGTGGAGTCCCATCGGCAACCGGTTGAATTGGAAGAGACCCTGCGGTGTACAGAATGTAGTTTTAGGCTTAGAATCATCGTCCAGAGGAAGCTGCCAGAATCCCGAAAGTAAATCCAATGTGGAGAAGAATCGCGCTCCCGCCAAGGCATCCAGCGATTCGTCAATCCGTGGGAGCGGGTATGCATCGGCAACAGAAATTTTGTTGAGGCGGTGAAAATCGACGCAAAACCGCAACGAGCCATCCTGTTTCTTAACCAGGACGATCGGCGCTCCCCACGGGCTGGTAGAGGGAGAAATGATGTCGGCGGCTAACATGTCATCAACAGCCGATTTGACATGGTCCTTTTCGGCGGGACTTAACCGAAAAGGATTTTGGCGTATTGGCGCGCTGTCACCTGTATCAATATGGTGACGCAGCAGATGGGTACAGCCCAAATCGAATTTGTTGTGACTGAAAACGTCGGAAAATTCACGCAGCAGTGTCCTAAGCTTTTGACGCTCTAAATCCGACAGGTCCGTCGATCCCGCACAAAGCGCCTCGAGCCACCCTTCATCGGTGTCCGAATGTGGATGCGGCAGAGGGACAGTGCCTACGTGATTCGCGACAGGTTCCTCACAGGGCACCGGCGTTGCGTGAGCAAGCACGGTCCCTTGAGGAACCACCACTGTCTGCGACCCCACATTGAGGACCGCGATGAAAGGGTCCCCGTCCCCTTTTACGATGGTCTGGGCCGGAATCAAATGAGGTCCGCTAACCCCGGCCCTAGATGGCCCCAGCAGAATTCCCTGGTCCCCAATGCCTTTAGCGAAGGGCCGACGAAGTTTGAGAGGCACCAACATTTGTGCCCCCGGCGGTACGCGAACCGTTTTAACGACGAACGCCGGTACCGTCGCGAACGCCGTCCGAGCCGCAGTAGGGGACGGCAGAAACGCCATGCGTCGTCCTGACGGGAGCTCAATGCAGCCCTGGTCTATTAAAATACGAATCGGCATTTTGCCCAAGAAGTCCGTCCCCAGCAGGCACGGAACGCCAGCGAGGAGGAAACAAAAATCGGGCCGGACAATTTAATATCACCGATACAAATTTGTGCTCGAATCTGTCCAATGATGCCAAGTGAGCCCCCGTTAGCAGCATAGAATGGGACGTTAACCGGCAGTAAAGGACGGCTCTGGACAGGGAGAATATTGTAAATCAGTTCCGAAATGATGGTCGCCGATGCTCCTGTATCGACCAGGATGCGCACCTCAACCCCGTCAATGTGCCCCACCACGGCTGACGACCCCGACGATGCAGCCACAACGCGATGGGCCAACACGGACCACTGCCTGGGTTCGATCTGAGTCCCCATAGTGGTGCGTGTTGGCGCGACGGTGCCGCGACTCGCCGGGTTATGTTGATGGAGCTTGGGAGGAGGGCCGGCGTCCTGTCGAGGCATCGTCCCGCGCTGCCGAGGAGAGCGGCACCCCGAGGCGACATGGCCCCGGATGCCGCAGTTGTAACAGCGCGGGAGCGCAGGCGGCGATGACGGATGGTCGGAGCGGCTCGATCCATCCCGGCCCGCCCGTACTCCCACCCTCTGCTGCAGTCGATGGTCGATGGCGCAAACTTCCTCCGCCGGGAGGGTGGCTGCAGCCACCGTACGCCCGGCCGCTGCCCTGCTGGCCTTCCGTCGCTGCGACAGCAGGTTGGCGTGGAGGAGCCGCGCAGCCTGGAGGGAACCCATTTCTGTGTCCTCCTGTGCAACGACGGCGATGTCCAGGTCGTCCGCCAGCAGGAGGATCTTTTCCGTTACCATCGCATCCACGCCTTCGTCGTCCATTCGTGGGAAGGCCGTCTTCGCCAGCTCCAGGAGACTCGTACGGTACGCCAGGGGCGACTCCTTTGCACCCCGCTGGCGATCATAAAAGAGCTGCCTGCATTCCGACGATGGTCCGTAGACCGCAGCCAGCAACTGCAGCGCCATCTGTAGCGTGGAGCGTTTGTCCTTCGGCGCCGATGTAAGAGCGGCGAGGGCGTCGCTGTCGAGGAGTGCCGGCAGCGCGCGGAGAGCTTCGGCGTCCGTCCACTCCGCCATTTCCTGGTGAGCGAGGAAGTGCTGCTGGAAGCCGCCCCAGTCGCCTTCCTCGCCCACAAATTCTTTGAGTGGAGGTAGCCGCTGATGTAACGCGGCGGCTGCCGCGGAAGGTCGCACTCCCCCGTCTCCCCCACCCGGCTGTGCCGCGACTCCGTCTCCCCCACCCGGCTGTGGCGTGGCTCGAACAACCGATGGCATCGCCGGTCTTACCCGTGGTGACATGCTGTCCGTTGGTGATGACGCCGCAGGTACTGTATGCCCGCCGTTGGACTCGATGCCCAACCCGGCCACGCCCTCAACAGCAGCTGCGGCGATGGCGGGATTTTCAAAGTGGTGCTCCGTTGAAATGGCGGGAAGGCGCTGTGGTCGCCGGCTGCCGTCGCCCCGTGGCGGTCCAGCAGCCCCCAGCTTTGTGATCTGGTCCAGCATGGCGGCAGCGGCGTACAGCAGCTCCGCCAGCTTAGCGTGCGCCTGCCTCAGCCCCTCTGTCGACGGCTCTCCATTCTCCTGTTGCTGCGATGTGGACGCATCCGACCCCGACTGCTCCGTGTTTTCTTCAGCCGTCCCGGGCTCCCCGACTGCAACGGTGTCCTCCCCCTCCGGTACCCTGACTCGAGCTGTCCGGCGCGTGTCCATGTTCGTAGATCTTTACTTCTGACACCAGATGTAATATCGTTGAGGACTCTTGGACGCCGGGGTTGAGGCACACGTATTTATTCCGCAACAGTTGTCACAACCGCGGACATACAACACTGGAGGGGGTATCGGCCCCCTCACCCGGCTAGCTGGGAATACACTGCTAGCTATCTCTGACCTACCTCCTAGTCCTCCACTAACGGGCTAGGGGAGGCTGTCTGGCACGACACTGGTAAGTCGGGCTACGGTACCCGGAGTCCCAGAGCACTAGCTCTGGTTCTCGGGACCACGCCGCTGGCTCGGTCCTGCGCGGCCCTGACAAGGGCGGCGACCCAGGGGAGTCCAGGGCTCTAGCTAGACGATCTTCGGTCTTCACTGGTTTAGCTTTAACATTGTTCCCCGAGCTCTCCGGCTCATCCCCTTTTATACCAAAACCCCCCGCTGAGGGGTGGGGCCAGCCCCCCAGGCTGCCCTGTGCGGACGTCGTTGAGAGCACCTCTCCGTGCACTCATGAAGCCCTGCCCACTGTGTTTGTTTCCCGTGTGATCCTATGTATACAGCCCCTCCGTAACACCCCTACACTCACGCCACTCTCCACTGGAGAGAGCCCTAGATAGGCCCTCTCAGAGTTGATTTGGCCTACTCTTCCACGCTGCCCGGACGTCTTGGCAGAGATCGGAGTGTCCACACTTCGCCCCAACCACACACGACCTGTCCCATCGACCGGTGTTGCAATATCTCGTTTTTGTATTTTCAGCAACGTGGACAAAAGGCTCATGGGTGTGGTCCGGCTGCAACACCCCCGCCCCCCCTGCTTGTGTCCTTAATAATTAAGGTGCTGCTAACGGCACCCAAATGGAAACCATTGATCCCTGGACGAACCTTTTGTCGTGCGCGCGTGCATGCGCGCGTGCGTGCGTGTGCACTTGTGTGTACACACACAGGCGTGTATGTCAGCTCTAATAGATGTCCACTTTGCTTTAACATCCTCACTAGGCTAAAGGGGTTCTTTGTCTATTTTACGTGTGTGTGTGTCAGTGTAGGTAGTGTAGCGGGTTACGAACCCGGCGACCCGAGTTCGATTCCCGCTCACGGCTAACACCAGTGATGCATATATGAACCGGTCCTGGGTCTCATCTAGGTCAACTCAATCTCAAATGAGCATCTGATGCGGTGTGTAAACATCGCCATTCGAGGAGACAAATGCAATCGGGCGTGGTGCTGGCCACCCAACCCCTCGTCTACCGTGCTGACCTTCATAGATGCTCGCTTACAGCACTTGCCCCAAAAGTCAGCGAAGGCTATACGGGGGGGGGGGGAGTCTTTGTGTGTACATGTGATTACTCGTTGTTTGGCTCCGTGTGTGACGTCAAAGGGAACATGCCACTGGTCTTGCTGTAGTCGTGACGGATACAAATGCCGTTTTATTATCATTGCTGTCAAGACAAATGATTTCTATTTTTTTCCACAATCACCATCCGATGAGTTTTTTGGGCCATGCCCGCACGTTATTGAAACATGCCTGGGTGCTTCACTGGGAACACCCGAAACGTCGGACATCGTGCTGAACAACATGCGGCCCAGCCCGCGAACCCCACTCGGTAAGGACGTTGCACTAATCTTTGCAAACCCATAAGCTCCTTTGTCTGATTCAACAGTGCCGCTGCATTCCATCGTGAAACGCCCGCATTGACCCTCCTCCAGTTGTGCCGTGGTAGTCATCCGACACAAACAGGGGGCCGTATCTCCATCCTCATGGGTGTGGCAGGCGAGAGAACACAACTCCGTGTTCACGGGCGATATGATTCAATCAACATTGCGCAATCTTTATTTAATTCGCTTACTTCCTGACATGTCCTCCGTAATTAAATAGCAGCCTCGTGCCACCTTATATGGTTTCATTCTGTATTCGTTTTGCGACGGGGGGTGGATGGGGGGGAAACAATGACCTATGTTAGCGCGACGTTTTATTAATTGAACGAAAAACAACTGTGGTGCGTTTTTCAATAAAGGTCTCGTGGCCCTGTAATTGTTTTTGAACTGTTGCTTTTTTAAAAACAAAACACCCAACGCGCTCGTCAATAAAGCGCTGCCTTAAAAGGAACGCGCTTCGGAGAGGAGACACTTCAGACAATGGCTGTTCTTCAACGGAGGTAAACGAATGAGTTCCATTGACTGACAAAAATGGCAATAATACATTTCATTTTCCCTTTGAGAGCTACGTTATTGACGAATGTGTTCGGTGTGTTTTTAAAATTATTATTTGTAGTTGTACACCACTGCCAAAGCAGTATCACGAGATTGGCTTTGTATTTTGCTTGTTTACATAAGTCAGCCTTACATACTATATGAGCTCGTAAAATGTTATTTATTGGAGGCTAGCGTAATGGTGGAACTGGACTTTTCCATGCCAGTGTGAAATTTCCACCGGTACCTCTGGGCTGCTTCAGGAGGTGAGCGCTGTGCCATTTCTCATTGGAGCACGAAGACCTCTTTGACTTGACCCACGTATATTCCACAATGAAGCTCTTCCGACAATCACACAGCTGCATAGTTTTCCTTCCTTTGCGAAACAAATTAAAAAACATCGTGTTGCTCCTTTACACTTTTATTACCCGTTTGAAATGACTCATCGCAACAAGTTAAATAAAGACCTTTCTTTATTGCAGTCTCGTGGACTGTTTTCAAAACTTGAGCGCAGAAAATGCTTTGCATCCCCCAACTCCACTGAATGCGGTAGAAATGGTCTCACCCCCAATAAATGTCTGTGGATTCATCGCTGGAACAAGTTTGGAACTTTAATTGCGCTGTTCCAATTTTTTTAATGAAGGGGCTATTTTCCCCCCCTTCGCAATGGCCAATTATATATCTGCCACTTTGCCGGGCACAATTTGTACCCATTTGTCCCTGCTTTCTGTGGCTCTGAATGTTGATTCTCCTGAGCTTGGCATCCTATGAGTTTGGCTGTTTGTAGTAGCGCGTGTCTGTGGTCCAGAGAGGGGTTTGGTGGATCACAGAGATGGTGAGGTCATGCACATGAGTCATCACCCCCCCACACTGGCGGGCAACAAGGTGCATGTAGAAGGCAGTGCAGCAAGCAGGTTGCAGGCCGCAGCGCTGCAGTTTTATCACGTGTGGGGTTTTATTATGCGCGTTTTGGTTTCTTTCCACGTACGCAAAGTATTCCAAAAAATAAATACCGAGCCAAACATCCGAAGCAGTAAAACGTGTTTATTTACGATGTAACGACACGAGTAATAGTCATCATACATTACAGCCCCTTTTTGGATCCACTGCTGGTCGCGAGGGTTGTCGGATCAGCTTAATTACACTGATGAATTCAGTCATCATTCATATTATTTTCCGGCCATTCTCAATCCACTGCTGGATAAAGGCCTCCTGACGCCGTTGTCAGTTATGGCAGTTTTTTTTGTTTCATTACCACACTTATCAATGCAGATTTCAATGAGGCCAATATCAGTTCAGATACTACCACTGATGGTAATACTACCACTGATGATAATATTGATGGTAATATTTAATACTACCACTGATGATAATATTGATGGTTATATTTAATACTACCACTGATGGCAATATTGATGGTAATATTTAATACTACCACTGATGGCAATATTGATGGTAATATTTAATACTACCACTGATGGCAATATTGATGGTAATATTTAATACTACCACTGATGGCAATATTGATGGTAATATTTAATACTACCACTGATGGCAATATTGATGGTAATATTTAATACTACCACTGATGGCAATATTGATGGTAATATTTAAAACTACCACTGATGGCAATATTGATGGTAATATTTAATACTACCACTGATGGCAATATTGATGGTAATATTTAATACTACCACTGATGGCAATATTGATGGTAATATTTAATACTACCACTGATGGCAATATTGATGGTAATATTTAATACTACCACTGATGGCAATATTGATGGTAATATTTAATACTACCACTGATGGCAATATTGATGGTAATATTTAATACTACCACTGATGGCAATATTGATGGTAATATTTAATACTACCACTGATGGCAATATTGATGGTAATATTTAATACTACCACTGATGGCAATATTGATGGTAATATTTAATACTACCACTGATGGTAATATTGATGGTAATATTTAATACTACCACTGATGGCAATATTGATGGTAATATTTAATACTACCACTGATGGCAATATTGATGGTAATATTTAATACTACCACTGATGGCAATATTGATGGTAATATTTAATACTACCACTGATGGCAATATTGATGGTAATATTTAATACTACCACTGACGGCAATATTGATGGTAATATTTAATACTACCACTGATGGCAATATTGATGGTAATATTTAATACTACCACTGATGGTAGCCGTTGGTGGAAAGTGAACTCGGGTCATTGGATTATAGAGACATTGCGCTAACCACTGTGCTACCGCTCCTCGCCGATTAATTGGGTGAACGAAATATGCGTGTCTTTTTCATCGTGGCAATTTAACAAAGCTACGTTATTGCTTGTTTACTTAATCTATTACCGCAGAAGTTGGATATTAGCACACCTCTTGGGAGTAATGGCAAATCTACGCTTATATCCAAAGTGTGCTCACTCAGAAGTAATGTGCTTGTATGAGAGGTTGCCTTTTTGCCTCCCCCTCCCTCTAGGTGTAATCTAAGCGTGTGGCTAACATCACAACTGTGCTTATATCAGGCTCTCGGAGTTGGAATAGCGCGGGTTTGTTGACACGGCACACCATTGAGTGGCTCGTTCTCACGCCCAGCGGTGGAGTGAGCGGCTCGTCAAAATCAAGTTTGCGAGTTAAAATGCCGGTTCGGTTGGTTGGTTGACCCAGTCCATCATAAATCCGGGGTCAAAAAAATAAAAAGCACTATGTGGGGAAGTGAACAGCGATTGTCCTATGGAAGGACTCGCTCCTGCCATCAGAACCGAGGAATTTCCACCACTGGACATGAGCAAAAAAATAATTGAAGACGTGTTTGTTTTCTTCTTTGAGACTGTGTCACAGCTTGACTACGCAGCTGCTTTAGTCTCTTGCTGTGCTTCCCAACTCCACGTGCACACACCACCACCACCACAACCACCATAACCACCACCACAACAACCACCACCACAACCACCGACATCAACCACACACCTCTCCGGCTCCCGGGGTGGTCGTTGACTCAGGGTTTCGTGTTTACACAACACTCTGGAAAACCAACGCATTTGGCTGCAGCGCTGTGGTGTGAACCGTTGTGCTGACACTTATCGGTGGTCCCCCAGTGGGCACAGGGGCACTCAAAACGTGTGTTTTTTGTTTAAATATATATTTTTAAAAAAATTAGAGCAGCTGGCTACAAAAGCGTTGTGTGCAAGCAACTGCCCGTGCACGAGAGGCTCACTGAAATGGAAGGGTGCTGATTTTGCTGTGCTCAACAGAAACGCGTTTGTACGCGCGTTACTTAAGTTCGCGCTTGCAAAATGCATGTTTACAATCATCGTCAGCCGTTCGTGGGTTTGCAGGGTGGCACACTCGTTGTGCCACACGGCAAGAGTGGCCCTGGGTTCAATTCTCGACTTTGGTGGCTTACTGTGCACACTGTGAGCCCCTCCCCCTCTTCTCTATGGGTCTCCTCTGGCCCGTTCGGTTTCATCCCACAGGTCAAAACACGAATACAACTTGCCTGGTATTGCCCAAACGTCCCGATTCTCCGATTGGCACGGTTGGGCTACGTACGGTGCGAAAGAAGTTTAATGCACAATAGTGAATAGTTACCTGCATATTACACAATTTAGATTACAAGTAGCAACATTGCCCCCCAACCCCCCCACTGCGAAAACTCAGCAGGAACCTCCTTGAAAAAAGGGCCTAAGGCTCAGTGAGGCTTTTATGGGTTAGCAAGCAGAATATTCATAATGATAATAATGATCAATCCACCGCTGGATGATGGCCTCCCTAAGCCATCGCCAGCCGTCACTGTTCGGGCGATGTAACAATCCACCCAGCACCAACACACGAGCCGATTTTAATGCTCCATCACCTCGGTGGACACTTTCTCTCGGACGTATTCCGTCCCCTTGGCTGCCACTCGGCCACGAGTCTTCACCATCCGCCATCGTCCCGTCTAGCAACGTGTCCTACCTGATGCTCTTAATTCTTCCGCTCATCTTATCCTGCCCAGCGGCAGACGTGGGGACGGTGATACTTTATTACTGTTTTTTTTTTAAATTATTTTCGTGTTATACGATTAGTCGAGCAATTGCGAATGATGCACAGTACCCACCTCACAGCAGATGGCATACTTTGGTAATTTCCTGCTGAAAATGACCCAAGCAGGAGATTAATGGTGTTGTTGATTTTTTTGCACACTGACCACTCTATACAGTATTATCCAGATATCTAAAAACAACACCTACCCACACGAACCAGCATGGTCAAAGTATGGCCAAACAAATCCCAGAGTTAGTACGGCATGGAGAGTCCATCCAGCAATGGATGCATAAAGGTCTGTAAATTATAATTATAAATTACGTAGGGCATTGAAGGACAGTCATCACTGAGTAAACTACCACGAAATTTTAAACCAAGTCATTGCTAGAACTTATATTTCCTTTTCGCTGTAAATCCGAGCTAAGTGGGGCTGGTGCTGATCGAGCCAGGCACAGCACACAAGGGGCTAGCTTGTTTTTCCACTGTAGAACTTGGGCCGTGCCACTAATATCACACTCAATAAATGAACCGCATGTATGGTTAAACCTGCAGCCAGCCCTGCATGACCCCGAGCCAGATTCAGATGTGTTCTTGTGAAGCCAGACTTTCAGGGTGTGATTCTGGCTCGGGTAGGTAAATAGGCAGTGGAAAACCGTTTGTACCACGAGGGCTCGACACTGGTGAATTTATGGATTCCGTGGTCTGTGCAAGACGCATATTTTCAGACTTTCCTTCCCATAAAATAAAACATTTTAAATAAAAATTATTTACTTTATCTTCATGTTTTATTTACTGCTTAACTTTATTATGCGATTCGTTGCGTGCGGCTGTACTTAATTTTGCGCGTGGTTGCAATTTACTTTGCTCGGTCGGTGTTAGCCGCCGAGGTCGTGACGGGTTTCTCTTTTCATTCCTGTTGCTCTATGCTCCCTGCAGCGTTCCCGTTCCGTTGTGATGTGCACCGATGCCCACTTTAATGAGGTCGGTATTAGCACATTAAATACAGAGTGATTGATGGTGCAGCTCGGATGTGCCAGTGGACGAGGGGTATTACATTCTCCATCGTCTCAGTGGCTAAGTTTACACTTTTAAATCCCTCTGCTGCGGTTCAAAACACAACGCGGTACGTTTTTTTTTTCTCCATCTGATTCAACATGCTATTATACCAGATCATTGTGATTATACTTAAGTATATTACAGCAAGCGATTGTGTCATTTTCCAGCCTTTAAATATGAAGCTAATTCAACGTTTTTCTAATTTACCGAACACGTGCAGGTATGGCCAAATAGTTTGGCAATGTCAGATCAGCAAGGTCTGTTTAGTTGTTTGCAAAAGAAGATTTCTTGCTCACACCACTGCTGCCAGAAGGGCTTCTACTAGAGGGAGCTCTAGAGAGACCCTCGAGAGGGCATTTGGCCTACTCTTCCATGCAGGCCAGACGCCATTTCGCCCCACCGATTTATAAGGAGAGGTGGGCATACCCACACCCCACAACACGTGACCTGCTCGTCAATGAACCACGGTGCACCCATTCATACTTTTGCATGGACAGAGCCGGGAGGGGTTTTTTTCTCTCCAAAAGTACTTTTTTTTTAATTAACAAAACGATATCAGGTACACACCACAGAGGATATAAAGGGGTTGACACCAGAACAAGCACACATTACGGATTACAGGAAACCTGTCGAGACCGCGTGTTTCAATAAACTGTTTCAATAAACTCCACAACCCTCTGGTGTCTTCCTCAGCTCTGATACCCCTGTAAGAGTATAAATAAAAGGGAGAGGGTGGAGGTATGGGCGGGTGGGGTGCCTAAATACCCTCATGAATGCTCTTAAGAATCAATGCCCACTGGAGGAGAGGTCGTCAAGGGGTTCCATGTTGAGCCGGGAGGGTTTTTGAAAAAAGCTCATCGTTTCAACCGCCGTGTCAGGAGATCGAATCGAATCGGCAACCTCTGGATTGCAAGTCCAGTGTGCGGCAAACCGTCACACCAGCGTCCAGTCTTCTTCTCCTTTCGTATGGCATGTAAGCAACAGTTTCAATAGACGATGTCATAGTTGAATGTCAAGGTCCTTCAAGAAATCCAAGGTGGCAGTAGACACATCTTTGGATTGCGGCGATACCGCCAGGGTGTGCACGGATGGCGCACTTGTCGGCGACGCGTTTGATGGTTTGGGATTTTACCACAGTCGCAGATTGGTGAATCTTTGATTTTACATTTATGGAACGTGTACGCAGCACATCCCCCGTGCTGCGTCTGCACGCGGTTGAGTGTGGTCCACCACCGTCGTGAGAGAGATAATCCAGGCACTTCCACGGTCGGGTTCTCAACGATGTTTTCGTTTGCTACATTCATAGCCGCCCACCCTTCAGATCATCGAGTGGCCGGTGTCTTTATTTTCAGCTGCAGCGTCCAGTTAAAGTGTGTGTGCAATTTGTGAACACAAGGATATTTTTGTATGCGTGTTATAGCTCAGGCAAGTGTTTTTTTAAGCAAATGTCCCAATTTCAGGTTGTAAATTCGTCCTTACAAAATCGACAAAAACACACACAAAGAGAGATGTAGTCACGGGCTTGCTGAAGAGGTGTTCATCAACATGTTATGATCGGTAAATAGAAACGTGTAATATCAAACAAGTTGTGGTACAAAGTTTGACGTAAACGCGTGATTTTCTGTGCTCTTAAAATGTACCGCCTGGAATGATTTGGTCTTAAAAATGTGAGTAGTGGAATTTTTGGATTTTTTGAAGTTTCATTAATAAATAAAGTATGTCATGTAGAACTATTATTTTTTCCTGGTCTTTCGGTAAAGTCACGCAGATAGGTCCAAAGAAAATAACAAAAATAACAACCTATCTACGTGACTTTACCGAAAAACCCAAGAATATGAATTCCTGCAGTAACGAAAGCTTTAAGTCAAGACGAAATCGATCATATATATATTTTGAGTTAGATTGTGTAAATGTGTCGTCAACCCCACCACCACCCATACTCTTTGGTTCTTTCGGTAAAGTCACGTAGGTATAAAATAAAATAAATTAAATCACGACGTTTCCGGCACAACACAAGCGTCCGTCATCAGCAATGCCCACTTCAGCAATTGTTTCTTGCTGTAGTTGTCCCACCTGATGACGGACGCTTGTGTTGCGCCCGAAACGTCGTGATTTAATTTATTTTATTTGATACCTACGTGACTTTACCGAAAGAACCAAATAGTATGGATCCCTGCAGTCACGAAAGCTTCAAATCTAGAATGAACCACCACCTGACACAGCCAATTCGTTACTAGCACAGCACACCCGTGTGTTGGAGAGCAAATCTTCAACATTTTCTCCAAGTGACTTGCAAACTTTGTCCTGAGCTGTCTTCCACCAAGCCTTTGCTTCATCCCGACATGATATTTTAAAATAAATCCGACACCCATTTCTCATAACGCGTTCGGAGTTGCCTTCTATGTGTAATAAACGACTGGACCACGATGTCTGGCTCAGTGTCCTTTATTCGGTTCGTGCTGTACACCCACACGGCTGTCTTTACTCTGTAGCTTCTCCACGGTGCTGACTCCAATGTCGGCCCGATCCACAACAGCAGCTCCGCTGCTGTTTCTCTCACACAGCCCCCCTTGGCTGTACTCGCTGCAACTCCTCTCCCTCCGCAGCTCTGACAGCCTCTTGCTGTCTCTCTCTCTCTCCGCAGCTCCTCCTGGCAGCCACACCGCTGCCTCTAACATGCAGCCCTCTCTCTCTCTCTCTCCGCAGCTCCTCCTGGCAGCCACACCGCTGCCTCTAACACGCAGCCCTTCTGGCTGTCTCCTCTGCAGCTGCACACCACTCCGCAGCTTCCTCTTATCTTCGGGGTTGGCTCCCGATGGCCGTCGGCGCCCCCCCTCTCCACACTCGGCCGCGTGGCCTCACTCTTTTCCGCTCACACCCCGACTGCCTTCCCCTTCCGGTTTACCCGCTTAAGGACCCGAACCTTCCCCCCACGTCACATGACTCCACCCCCCGTGACGTCACATCCGGAAGGTCGCTTACGCCCGCATTACACCACCCTCCCCCGTAGAAAAATCCCAGCCGACCTCGGCTGACCAATAGCAAATCGTAATGCGGCGAACCGAGCTTCCCCCCCTAAAGGACACTAAGCATACAATGTAACAGCAAGAACAACAACAACAACGCAATTAACATCAACGAACGTACAAAAAGCATGCAATAAATACAACTGTAAGAAAAAAAATAACAAGACAACAACAATCAACGAAACGTAAGCGATTTGGAACGTGTGCGGGTCGCCGGCCCGTCCCGGACGGTCGGCGGCCCACTCGCAGAACGGGAACGCGATGAAAGTCGAGGAATGACAGGGGGTAATCCCCCTGTCGCAGCTGGAAGTCCACCGCCGTCCCGTGTCTCTAAAGAGTTAGTCTTGGGCTTGTCCTGTGACCGTGCCCGCAGCTGGGTCGGAAGGGCTGCAGGGCTCGAAGGTCCCGCAGACCTGGCAGGCGTCCTCCGAGCAGGGCCCCTCGTCCCCCGCAATGTCACGGCCGGCCTGTTTCGGAGGATCTTTAGCCGACTTGACCGGTGCCGAGGCCTCCTGCTGCGGCGGAGCCGGGAAGCGGGCCCAGCAGTCTCTGGCGTAGTGGCCCCTACGCCCGCAGCGGAAACATTCGGCCTCGTTGCGCCGAAGCGCAGGCCTCGCCTCCTGACGGCCCCGTTCTGGTAGCGCCGCGCGCGGTCTCGGCCCGCCGCGTCCCGTCCATGGAGCGGAGGCGGCCGTCAGTTGTTGAGGGCCCCGGTCATCCGGAACATAGACAGCCTGCGCAGGGTTCCACCCCAGCGCATCCCCTTCTTTGACGGGCCCCCCCGTCCACGCCGTCACTTGTTTCCAGCGACGGAGGTTGAATTGCGCATCGAGACACTTAGCAGCCGTCCGGGAAGTTAGCTTCTCATGCCCACACACAGGCATGGGGATCCCTAGATCCCGAGACAGCTCCAACATTTTCCCTAATATGAGAGGCTCGAGCAGGTCCTGTGGCGTCTCAGGATAAGCTGCCATGGCCAGCTCCAGCACCGCACCCCTGAACGCCACGGGCGTTGAGCGAATCGCCGATGCGCATCATCTGGTGGCTCATAAGCATCGGCCATTTCTTGAAAAACACCACATAAAGTTGCCTTCTTATCGGTCGTTATGGAACGGAAGAATCGGACAGATTCGTCGTCCAGGAGAGTCGGCAACACCTCCAAAGCCTCCGCATCGGTCCATCTTGCTGTGCGTACCGCCGCCAAGAAGCGGCAGGCGAACGCGCTCCAGTCCCCACCGACGGAAAATTCTTTAACCGTTGTAAGGTGGCGACTCCGACTCCTCTTCCCGCCGTCTTCCAATGGTGGTGGTTGTGATGGCAAATTCAAAATGGCGTCGGCCCGCGGCGTGGCCAAGATGGCGGTTTGGCGCCACGGAGCGCGCAAAATGGCGGCCTCTTGCCGCGTGGGCAATGGCGGCGGCAGGACAGGCAACGTGGCGGCCCGCGGAGCACCACTTGCATCATCCATCGTCCCTGGCGCGACGAGATGGCATAGATGCGCCAGGACGTCCTTAAGTGCCTCCAGTTGTACCGCCATCGCTTGCCATCGTTGATCCGCGTCTGATGATGTCGACGGACCCGCCACCGCGCCAACATCCTCCACTCCCGTTCCCGTGGTCGCCTCAGCCGGGCTCTCCTCCACCACCCCAACAGGATCCGTGGTTGGAGGGAGTTCGTCGTCGTCGGACGAAGAAGCCGATGCAGGTGTGATGCCGCCGCCACGAAGCCGTTCGGCAGGCGCCCAAACCCCCGACTTCGCCACCACCAAGCAACGGAGCCAACCCCGCGTCCCCCTCACCTCACCTCACACGAACACACCCGCACGCATTCCCCCCCCCCCATAGAGCTCCGAGGGGAGGTCACCTGGCCGACCGGTTTTTATCCGAGAAACCCTTATCGGGGTTAACTCTCACGGTTTCCGGCGATCAGGGAATTGGACGACCTCCCCCGTGCTACGTTGCGCCGCGGCGCTGCGACCAGCCGTAATATGGTGTGGTCGCGGCATGGGGCATTCGGCCACCGCGGTTGAGGTGCATTTTCCCCCCACACACACCCCCACGGGTCGACGGGGCAAGCAGGGGAGGGACGGGACAGCACGAATAGCGGGACCGCAGGAGCTGTTGCGCATAGTCATGGAGGGTTGGGATAATTACGCTTGAGCGCGCAGGCACCATTGTTAGGGGAGTTAAAGGATAAGGCTATTAGTATAAATAATTGGGAGAGGGGAGGCGCGCGAGGAGCCATGCACAGCTTCCCACGACGGGCCTTTGTGATGGACACCGCCGCATGAACCTCGATGATGGGGGCCTGCGTGAGAAAAGGATTGATTGGAATTTGCGCCGTGCAGGTCGCTCATTGATTAGCGGAACAAAGGCACCGCGGAGCTGCCTGGCCCGGGCGAGGGGGGCGCGTGCCATTGTTTGGAGTTCACGCCGCGCGGACAAAGGATTAATTAGCATAGCGAAGGCGCACGGTGCGTGGGAAGGGGGTAGGGGTCCGGGAATCAGGATAAATGGGAAGCGCAAAGGGCAAATCGGACGGTTCTCTCCAGGCCAGCGGACCCGCAGCAGCTCCAGCCAGCGACCCGGACGTCCGTGCGACGTGTCGAGGTGCGCTGTTAGCACCGGGAGCAGCGAACCACCGCGGGCACCAAACAGTGAGTGGGGAGGTGAAGTAGGGTAGCGTAAGCCGATAAATAGGGAATAGGTACAGGTTTGGGTGGAATAGGCCATCCTCGTCGACTCACTGAGTCAACATCAATTCGCAGGTAGCATATAATAAATCATTAATAGCGAAGCGTGGTCTCGCGTGATCTTGTTGAGCAGTGTGTCGCGTGGGGAGCTGCGTGTGTGTGCGTGCGACCACCCCGTGTGCGATACAGGTGCGCGATCATAACGCGAGTAGAGTTGGAGTGCGCGGAGCGGTGTGTGTGTGTGGGCGTGCGTACGTTCGCTCCGTGTGGGTTGCAGGCGCGCGATTAGGACAGGGAGGTATCGTAGTAGGGAGGGGCAGAATACTACTCGGTAATTAGCCATGCCGGCTACGCGGACCCGCGGGGGAGGGGAATCCTCGGGCGATGGTTCCCACGCCACGGGAGAGGAACGTAGCAGCGGGGGGGCGATTGATGATGCTAGCCCGGCCGTTAGCATTATCGAGGGAGGGATCTCGGGGGCTAGCGACCCCGACATATTGGTGTCAGAAACGGGACGATCCCCCGCACCCCCAAGGGAAAGAGGCCCCCCAACCCAGATTAAAATCAAATGCACATTTACGGGCAAAGGAATTCCATCATGGAAATCGTTTGCCCGCAGCATCAGAGGGGCTAAAAAAGTTAATGGGTGGTCAGATGAGGAGGCGTTGCAGCAGTTAGAGTTACATTTAGATGGGCGGGCAGCTGACTTTGTGGAAGCTTTGCCCGCAAGCGCACAAACTCAGTGGGAAATAGTAATGTGCGAACTCGAACGGCGCTTCGGCGCCTATGACGAGGAGGATGCGCAGGCGGCCTTAGAGGCACGCCGTCGTCAACCCGGCGAGGATCTGCGAGATTACGCCGAGGATGTACGCATGTTGACCCAGCTCGCGTACCCAGAGTACGAGGCCAAAATAATTGAGGGCCTCGCCGCCGGTAAAATCCAACGATATTTGGCACGCACCCCGTGGTGGCAGCCAAATGTAGACGGTGCACGCCTCTCCTTTAACACCCTCGTCGAGCGCGCGCGCAAATGCGAGAAACTCTCGGGTGAGCGCGCGCAGCCTCGAGGGAGGGGACGAGAGTGCGCCGTGGCGAGCCTACTCTCCGACGAGGAGGAAGAGATCGCCATCGCAGTAAGGGGACGGGCAAGGGAGCCCCAGAGACCCAGTGAGACCACCCCAGGGTGGGTAGCCGGGTTACAGACCGGCATGGGAGATATTGCTGGCCGGGTAGACCAAATGGACGGTAAGATAACCCATGTAGGTGAGAGGGTAACCCACGTAGGTGAGAATATGACCAAACTGCAATCCTCCGTTGAGACCATCCGATCCGAAATGGGGGACCTACGCGCCACGGTAGGGGGGTTATCTGGAAGGGTGGCCCGACTAGAGGCGGAGGGTGGACAGCGGCGTAATGGGGGGGGAGGGAGTGGGCAGGGGGCCCACTACGGAGCCGCCCCCCCTCCTCGGGCATGTTATATGTGCGATCGCCGAGGGCATTTAGTGAGAGATTGTCCTGAAATCACCCGAGCTAGGCAGATGCGGGGGTTAAACTCCAACGCCCCCTAGAAAGCGGACCAACTAGGGGTGCAATCGACGCGGTCCCGATACAAATAGACGATAATGAGAATAATGGCGAGCGAGTGATCTCCACACAGGTTCCAACAACAACGCCCACGGAAACGGTGACTCCTGGCGACTGGCTACGGGAGCTGGTGGCGGGGATCACGGGGGCCACGTCGCTGGTGGAAGGGGAGGTAAACGGAGTGCGTACCCGAATTCTGCTGGACACGGGGGCGGTGGCCTCGCTCGTGAGCGCAGCGCACTGCAGCGCGATCGGGGTCGACGTGCGTCACCTGCAGGCCCCGGACCGCGCGCTGCACACGGCGAGCGGAGCCGGAATGGGGCTGCTGGGGAGAGCCACCCTAGAGGTCCGCATAGGCAGTCAGGTGTGCACCCAGGAGTTCTACGTGTCGAGTGCGTTGTGTCACGAGTGTATCGCAGGTACCGACCTCTTAGAACGGCTGGGACTCAACGTGCAACCCCGCCAGCGATGCGCCACCATGGAGAGCAACGGCGAGCGGATACCGTTCCTGGGACGAGAACCAACGCGCCCCCGCTTCGCACCTGTGGCCGCTATCCTGGCGACGGCAGTCACCATCGGCCCGCTCACCGAGATGCTGGTGCCGGTGGCAACATCCCCCACCGACCCCGCGCTCCGACCATCAGGAGAGGTAATGCTAACTCCTCACCCGGAGTTGGCAAAACGGTATGGGGTCGTGGGATCCGCCACGTTGGTAAACGCAGATGGGGACCGATTGTTTATGCGGATGTTTAACCCCCACAGTACCCCAGCGACACTGCGGCGGCGCACCCCGATAGCCACCGTACACCCCCTGCACGCACGCCACTCTAACGACTCGGTGTTCGCACTCTGGGCTGAGGACCCCGGGCGTCCTGAGGGTGACCAGGACCTGGCCTGGCGAGTCGGCCCGACTCCCCGAGCCGAGGTCGTTCCCCTGCTCGACGCGTTACATGTACCATGGGCGGATTTACCTAAGGGAGAGGCCGATCGGCTGCGCGAGTTACTGCGGGAGTATGCCGACGTATTCAGTGAACACGACTCGGACGTGGGTCGGACCGATCTTGTTAAGCACCAAATTGACACCGGTGCAGCCCGACCCATCAAACTCCCTGCGTACCGAGTGGGCGCACCCGAACGCGCCCAAATCAAAGAGGCAGTTGGGGACATGCTTCGCGATAACATAATTCAGCCCTCGGCGAGCCCCTGGTCAGCCCCAGTGGTACTAGTGACGAAAAAGGATGGGTCAACCCGGTTCTGCGTCGATTACCGTAAACTAAATGCAGTCACGCTCGGCGATGCCTTCCCCATACCCCGCATCGACGACACCTTCGACAGCCTCGCTGGAGCGCGATATTTTTCCACCCTCGATCTCGCGTCCGGGTACTGGCAGGTGGAGATGGCGGAGGAGGATCGGCCGAAAACCGCATTCACCACCCCGATGGGGCTATTCGAGTTTCGAGTACTCCCGTTCGGACTCACCAATGCGCCCGCGACGTTCCAGCGGCTGATGGAGTTGGTGATGCGGGGCTTGCAATGGGAACAGTGCCTGATTTACTTGGACGATGTGATAGTGTTCAGTAGATCTTTGTCTGAGCATTGGTCCAGGCTTCGAGAGGTGTTCCAGCGACTGCGAGCGGCTCATCTCAAGCTCAAGCCACGTAAGTGTTACATCGCACAACGCGAGGTGGGGTACCTCGGGCATCGCGTCAGCGAGGCAGGTGTGCACACCGATCCGGAGAAGGTACGCGCCGTAGTGGAGTGGCCACGGCCAAGGAATCTGACGGAGATCAGATCATTTTTGGGGCTCGCCACCTATTATCGCCGATTTGTAAAGGGATTCAGCGAGATTGCACGCCCCCTCACCCAACTCACCTCCCCTAAGCACCCCTACCAGTGGACGGGGGCCTGCCAGACGGCCTTCACCACTCTCAAAGACCACCTCACCCACGCCCCCACCCTCGCTTTCCCCGATTTTACCACCGATTTTATTTTGGACACCGACGCCTGCAGCAGCGGGCTGGGCGCGGTGTTGTCACAGGTACAGGATGGGACGGAACGAGTCATCGCGTACGCCAGCCGTACCTTGAGTGGGGCCGAGCTTAACTATTGCGTGACCCGCCAAGAGTTGTACGCCGTGATTTTCGCATGTAAGCAGTTCCGGCCGTATTTGTACGGCAGGAAATGTCGCGTACGCACTGACCATTATGCTCTGCAGTTCCTTCTTACATTCAAGGAGCCGCGGGGGCAGATGGCCCGGTGGTTGGCGCAGTTGCAGGAGTACAACCTGCAAATCGAGTATCGGGCTGGCCGGACGCATGCAAACGCGGACGCCTTGTCGAGGCGACCCACGGTGGAGACCGAGACAAGGGCGGAGGAGGCTTGCCCGTGCTTCACGGGGGGACGCTGCCGGCAGGCAACGGACCCCCGAGCGGCCGCGGCCACTGACCCCCCCCCAGCGAGAGAGAGTGCAGTGTGCGCCACAGAGACCCTCGCAGGTGGCACCGATGATCCCGTCGACCGCACGGCAAGCGCGGGACCCGCGGCTCGGGACCCGATCGGACGGATCCAGGAGGACGTCGGCTGCGCCTTCCCGGGCCTGAACGACGAGCAGCTGAGACAGACCCAGCAGCGAGATCCCGATCTGGCGGCAGTGGAGGCGGCACTGCGGGAGGAAAAGAGCGCCCTACCAGGACCCTGGAGCGGTTTGTATGCCCGGTTGTGTGTGCAGAACGGAGTGGTACGGGAGTTAACCGAGGCCGGCCAGCCGGGGTGCATCTGTGTTCCTGCCCAGGTGCGACCCCAGCTGCTTCGGCTGGTGCATGACCACCCACTCGGGGGCCACGATGGGGAACGACGCACTCGAGAGACCCTGCGTCGCCAGTATCTCTGGCCCAAATTGGCACAAGACGTGGCGGCCTGGGTACAGGGCTGCCGCGCCTGTCAGCAGTGCGGGCCGAAACCGGCACGATACCAGGTACCCCTAAGGCCGTTCCGCGTCAGCCGCACGAATCAGCTGGTCGGGATTGACCTACAGGGGCCATTCCCGCGATCCCATCGAGGCAACCGATATATCCTTGTCGCAGTAGAGTATTTCACCCGCTACCCCGTGGCAGTGGCCATCCCTGATAAAACGGCCTTGGTGGTGGCCCGGGCATTCGTGGAACACTACGTACTTAAGCACGGGATCCCAGAACGAGTCCTCACCGACCAGGGTAGCGAGTTCGAGGCCGAGTTGTTCCAGGCACTGTGCCGAGAGTTCGGAATCCAGAAGGACCGAACCACAGCGTACCACCCCCAAGCGAACGGTATGGTGGAGCGCATGAATCAGACCCTAGCGGGGAAACTCAAACGTATGGCGGCCGCAAATCAACGGGATTGGGACGAACACCTCCCCTACGCCCTTTTCGCCTACGCCACCACCGTACACACGTCGACGGGACAAACCCCGTTTTTAATGATGTTCGGCCGTGAGTCTCGTTTACCCGCAGATCTGCTATTCGGCGTCCCTTCCCCCCAGCCGGAGGAGGGAAGCCGCCCCGTGGAACACCTGTTGGAGACCCTGCGAGAAGCCCGAGGCCGAGCATACCCGCAAGGGGAAGCCGCGCATCGGCGGCAGGAACAGGGCACCCGACCCCGCATGGAACCCCCCTTATTCCTGACAGGTGCTAAGGTGTGGCTACACACCCCTCGCGTCGGGGCCGGGCAGGTGGGGAAACTGACGACCTACTGGCGGGGACCCTGGACCGTGGTGCGGCAGATATCCCCCTGGACGGTACTAATCTATGGCGGGGAGAGGGATCGAGAGACGGTGGTCAACGTCCGCCGCTTAAAACCGTGGAAAGCGGCCCCGGCGAGAGAGGACCCCGTCACCCGAAGGCCCCGAAATCCCGGAGTACCCGCACCCCTCGTGTTGGGGGGCCTCGCACACTACATGGGCCCCGCCGGGCCCCCGAGACGCCCCGATCCAGTCCGGAGAAGACGCGGACGACGGCCACTAAACCCTTCCGCTGCTGAGTTTGTGCCCCAGCCCACAGGTGCCGGAGGACGGGGAGAGCCGCTGGAGTGGAGGAGGAGACCGCCGCAGGAGCTACAGAGGACGGAACCACCCGCCCCGAGGCCAGCCACCAGGTCCGGACGGATCCCCCGGACCCCGCAACGTTTCCTCGTGGGCGCGGCCCAAGCGAGGTGCTCCAGTCAACCCGGGACGGGGACTGGCACCTCGGGGGGCTATGTGATGCCGCCGCCACGAAGCCGTTCGGCAGGCGCCCAAACCCCCGACTTCGCCACCACCAAGCAACGGAGCCAACCCCGCGTCCCCCTCACCTCACCTCACACGAACACACCCGCACGCATTCCCCCCCCCCCATAGAGCTCCGAGGGGAGGTCACCTGGCCGACCGGTTTTTATCCGAGAAACCCTTATCGGGGTTAACTCTCACGGTTTCCGGCGATCAGGGAATTGGACGACCTCCCCCGTGCTACGTTGCGCCGCGGCGCTGCGACCAGCCGTAATATGGTGTGGTCGCGGCATGGGGCATTCGGCCACCGCGGTTGAGGTGCATTTTCCCCCCACACACACCCCCACGGGTCGACGGGGCAAGCAGGGGAGGGACGGGACAGCACGAATAGCGGGACCGCAGGAGCTGTTGCGCATAGTCATGGAGGGTTGGGATAATTACGCTTGAGCGCGCAGGCACCATTGTTAGGGGAGTTAAAGGATAAGGCTATTAGTATAAATAATTGGGAGAGGGGAGGCGCGCGAGGAGCCATGCACAGCTTCCCACGACGGGCCTTTGTGATGGACACCGCCGCATGAACCTCGATGATGGGGGCCTGCGTGAGAAAAGGATTGATTGGAATTTGCGCCGTGCAGGTCGCTCATTGATTAGCGGAACAAAGGCACCGCGGAGCTGCCTGGCCCGGGCGAGGGGGGCGCGTGCCATTGTTTGGAGTTCACGCCGCGCGGACAAAGGATTAATTAGCATAGCGAAGGCGCACGGTGCGTGGGAAGGGGGTAGGGGTCCGGGAATCAGGATAAATGGGAAGCGCAAAGGGGAAATCGGACGGTTCTCTCCAGGCCAGCGGACCCGCAGCAGCTCCAGCCAGCGACCCGGACGTCCGTGCGACGTGTCGAGGTGCGCTGTTAGCACCGGGAGCAGCGAACCACCGCGGGCACCAAACAGTGAGTGGGGAGGTGAAGTAGGGTAGCGTAAGCCGATAAATAGGGAATAGGTACAGGTTTGGGTGGAATAGGCCAGCCTCGTCGACTCACTGAGTCAACATCAATTCGCAGGTAGCATATAATAAATCATTAATAGCGAAGCGTGGTCTCGCGTGATCTTGTTGAGCAGTGTGTCGCGTGGGGAGCTGCGTGTGTGTGCGTGCGACCACCCCGTGTGCGATACAGGTGCGCGATCATAACGCGAGTAGAGTTGGAGTGCGCGGAGCGGTGTGTGTGTGTGGGCGTGCGTACGTTCGCTCCGTGTGGGTTGCAGGCGCGCGATTAGGACAGGGAGGTATCGTAGTAGGGAGGGGCAGAATACTACTCGGTAATTAGCCATGCCGGCTACGCGGACCCGCGGGGGAGGGGAATCCTCGGGCGATGGTTCCCACGCCACGGGAGAGGAACGTAGCAGCGGGGGGGCGATTGATGATGCTAGCCCGGCCGTTAGCATTATCGAGGGAGGGATCTCGGGGGCTAGCGACCCCGACACAGGCGCCGGATTAACTTTCTTCCTCACTTGTTTCGACATGCCGTTGCACTTCCGACACCAGTGTAATAAACGACTGGACCACGATGTCTGGCTCAGTGTCCTTTATTCGGTTCGTGCTGTACACCCACACGGCTGTCTTTACTCTGTAGCTTCTCCACGGTGCTGACTCCAATGTCGGCCCGATCCACAACAGCAGCTCCGCTGCTGTTTCTCTCACAGCCCCCCTTGGCTGTACTCGCTGCAACTCCTCTCCCTCCGCAGCTCTGACAGCCTCTTGCTGTCTCTCTCTCTCTCCGCAGCTCCTCCTGGCAGCCACACCGCTGCCTCTAACATGCAGCCCTCTCTCTCTCTCTCTCCGCAGCTCCTCCTGGCAGCCACACCGCTGCCTCTAACACGCAGCCCTTCTGGCTGTCTCCTCTGCAGCTGCACACCACTCCGCAGCTTCCTCTTATCTTCGGGGTTGGCTCCCGATGGCCGTCGGCGCCCCCCCTCTCCACACTCGGCCGCGTGGCCTCACTCTTTTCCGCTCACACCCCGACTGACTTCCCCTTCCGGTTTACCCGCTTAAGGACCCGAACCTTCCCCCCACGTCACATGACTCCACCCCCCGTGACGTCACATCCGGAAGGTCGCTTACGCCCGCATTACATATGTCACGATTGCAACGATATTTCATTAAAGTTACAAAAAAGGTAGCGCTTTAACGCACAGTATATTCTATTGATTTATGACGTAAAAAAAAGCTTTTTTTTCTATGAACAATATTCACCAATAGTAGCGCATTGCCTGAGATTAACATTGCACTGGCTTTTTTGTTTAGTTTACTATCCTTCCTCCGATTAGCACGGCTGGTTACGCACTCTACATTCCGATAACTCTCAGCACTACACACGGGTACTCCACATTGTATAGGATCAGCGAGTAACATGCATTGCGGTAAAGTAAGTATATATGTGTGTGTGTTGAACTTCTTTTGCGCCGTACGCAGCTCGAACCTCTCCCAGCACGCCCGGCCAGGATGGAAGGGTAGGCCAAACAACCATCGAAAGGGACTACGTCTTGTGGAAGCCCCTCCAGCCGTCAGCAGCGGCTGGAGGGCCTACGAAACCTAACGTGGGCGGACCGCGTCAGGTAGCGTACACACATTACACATTCGAGATGAGCTCATTGAGATAACTCAATAAACCGCTCGGGCGACAGCATCAGGGCAATCTCGTGAGCCACTGATGTAATGCGCGTCACGAGATTATAGGGCGTACGCGACGCTACCTCTCCTTGAATTGCCGGTAGGGACCAACTGCTCCTCGAATTATCATCGCCGCTGGCATCCCTTGACTGGCAGGTTGCAGGTTTTAGCCCCCCCTCCCCCCCCATGAGTAAAAATACAATTATCCGCGTTAAATACACAGCTGGCTGCACGGTTTGCTAAACGCAGTAATTTGTGGACAAATCAAATCACTTAATTGGTGACAGGCCGTACATTTAAAACACGTCATCCCAATTTGTTTAACCCTCGTTACGGTGACCTCATTAACTACAGTGCATGACAATCTCCCTGATCTGAGGCCGAATTATCTGCGCTTCCTTTTAGTCACCGACCCAAAATGCGCCACGTGCACGTTGCTTTTATCCGTTACATTCTTACTACCGACAGGGGCTTTAGGATAAGAGGAGGTGACCCGGATGTAGCAACACCGTCATCCCTCTATTTCAGACCAAAACAGGAAGTTTTCTCCACAATTCTGGCTTGCCGCCTGATGATGCCGGTTGTAATTACCGGCGAAACGTCGTGCTCGAATTGTAAATGTCGTGGACTTGCTCTCCAACACACCGGTGTGCTGAACTCGCAACTAATTGGCACGTTTTGTTTGCGTGACAGTATTTTTAAACAATCCGCATTTGTTTATTTAAACAAGGGAGTGTGTTTATACATCGATCTGACTAAGATATGTCAGTCTGTCATGTTAAAATTAGTCTATAATATGTTTACAATAGCCACGTTTCAATAGTGATCTGTGTCCGCTCCCTGGAGGATGTGTATAACAGGTGTTTTGCAAACACTCCAGTGTCTTCTTACACAACGGTGCACCTTATAGACCAGTGGTTCCAAATTTTCTCTCGATCTTGCGGATCGCTGTGAACTCACAACAAATAATTGTCGCAGACCTCCACGCACCGATGACGTACACTTCACACTGAAACCTACCCCGAGCCGCAGCATGCGGCAGCAGTTCTGCTGAGCCTTGCGGACCGGAGTTTTGGGAACAACTCTCACAGTGATTCATCACTTTTTTTGGATGGTCCATCCCAATGATCTGGCCAAATTTCTGTCGTAAAGCCCCCGTCGCCCAACGCAGCCAAACAAATCCGACTGTCACGTGTAAGTAAGCTCACCGGTACGTTGAAAACCAATGTTCACGGCCGAATTCTGCAATGGCACATGCATTTATTTATTTTCCAAGAGTCAATCCAATTTTCCAAGGAATCAGCATAATTTCTAACAACATCATGTCTTATTTCCATTTAAAGCTTTCGTGACTGCAGGGATTCATCTTCTTGGTTCTTTCGGTAAAGTCACGTAGAAGGGAAGTAATAAAATAATAAAAATAAAACATGATAAAATAAAATAATATAATAATATAATATAATATATTACGTGACTTTACCGAAAGAACCAAGAAGATCATGTTTTATGTTGTTTGATCAGGAGTTCCGCACCGAAGGCATTGTTCATGCCCAACAATCAAAGCCTCGGGGGTAACGTGACATACAGGTGAGCGTGCAGTAATGAAGCCTAGTGGAGTTCACAAGAAGTCACGAAACAAACACCTCGCAAAATAGCCGACGCAAAAGCTGGCTTAGATATTCCGCGAGGAAGCTCATGGGGCCACAATCCTAAACCGCATCCACATACAAACCATGGCAGCAGCAGCAGACACAGATAATTGATGATGATGATGATGCACAAATGGAAAGATTAAAAAAACACACTCTCCGGTCTGCGACTGCGATCACCTGGAACAGACCCACGGGACTCTTGACGACCCAATGGCCGATTCACAAATACGCAGGAGAAGACGGCACCACTCCGCTGCTCCTGACGCAATCATCTGTCTCGACCACCGCAATGTACAACCACAGCTGTTGCTCTGCATCAACAGCAGTCGGACGACGACGACGAACAAGAAGAAGTTTGCAATCTTTCAAAAGTTTTGCGGGTGATTTTGCCCATTACCAAGTAACGCACAGAAAGAAATAACTCGTCCGAAGGCCCAAAAAAACATGTTTACTCTTTGCAGAATGAGCATGGGTTTACCTTGGCACACTGTGTTGCGCTGGAAGTAATGCTACACCTTTATACATGCCCATTGTGTGTGAAATATGAATATTTGATAGCGGCGTGAATGGCTATGGGCTCCTGTTATTTTTCGTAAATTTGCACCGCTGAACTCGAACATAAAAATTCGTCGCGACCAGCTCACCATCAGCCATGTTCAATCCACTGCTGACTGGCGAAGTGGTGTTGCCCCAGGACTCATTCAGATATCGATCCCCACCGATGGTCGCTGTGACCGATAATCAAACTCTCGTCCGCTGGGTTCATGATACGCTGTGCTAACCGCTGCAACACGAGTCCACTCCGACTCGCTCTTATCGCGATTGGATAGTTGGTGAGAGTGAGGTCTGCACATCAGTAAGCACGATCTTGCATCACCTCCCATGGCTACTCGCAACATAATACGGTGGATTATATCTTGGCGTAACTTCCACATGTGTTTAACACGTAGGCTTTCGCGACCAATATTATTCATAATATAGGGTTTTGGGTCAGATCGCGTTATTTATAAATGTGTCGTAACTCTCCACCACCCGACACGGCCAAACAGTAAAAAATGTGTCACGTTTTTCAAAGGACAAAATAATTTACTTCTTTAGCCCACCGGTGTGTTGAAGAGAGAATCAACAGCATTTTAAAATTTGAGTACGACGTTTCGCTGATAATTACAATCAGCTTCATCGGGCAAGAATGGTGAAGTTCTCCCGTTGCTCCCGGTCTTAAATAGAGCAGCAGCAGGGTGACGTCATCATTTAATTCAATCTGGTGCAGTGATTCGAGGCAAAGAGGGGGAGGGTATTGTAATTATATAGATTGGTAATCATTCAATTGTTATTCATTGGTATTTGTTTCCCATTTAAGGAATTGTATTTGTATTTATTTATATGTGTGTATGTCTGTATGTATGCTGAACCTTTTTTCGCACCGTACGTAGCCAACCGTGCTAATCGGAGGTGCAGGGGAAGGACAACAAACTAAACACAAAAAGCAGTTCTAAAGAGAAGAGCTTACGACCTAGATTTGAAAGTGCACAGCTCCAGTGGCTTCTCAACATCGGAAGGAAGAGCGTTCCTGACGGCCGGCAGAAGCGCGCATGAATACAGCATCAAGTTTCCCGGATTCGGTGTTGAGCCAAACTGCCTTGGGGGGTTGCTATCAAATGAAAGCACCCGAACGAAGCAGACTCACAAGACTCGCGGAGCTGCACTGGCAAACGGGCAAGCAGCCCTGGGGGGAGGCTTTAGAAATAACCTTCTAAATGGGGGGGATATTTCTGACTTTTCCAATTCGAGAAAGGGCACCCCAATTAGTGGCAAGGCAACGCTCGAATGCCAGGGGGAACCGCCCGCGTCTTCGGCACCCTCACGACAGGGCCTTGATAGATCGACTGTTGCTTGTGCAAAAAAAAACAATCTTCCGCGTAACCTCAGTTACTCGTAAAGACCGGTGGTGAATCCGGGGGGTGGAACTTCGTCACCATAGTGACTCAGATCGTTTGGGGCGAAGTAAAGTAAAACAAACTTTGCACGCGAAGTTTTCTAACGTGGAATTTTGGGATGCGATTTTTTGCAATAAACAATAGTCTGGTCTTGGGAGTGACGGTGTTGGAAGAACAAAAAAAAGACGGCCATATCCTGCTGCTTGAGTGAGAAATGAGGCGTTGTTCATCTCCTGTTTATAGCACCGAGGCCAGTGGTGGAAGTTACACATTCCTATGGCGGGGGCTGGGGGCGGGAGTGTATCCGTACGATGCTTACTGTTGACTTCCCCCACAACGTGGTTCCAATTTTATCGACCCCCCCCCCCAGAGGGAGGGATAATGGGCAAGAGTCACGGGGTGTTTACAACGCTAGGTTTGTTCATTCGTTGCAGATATTATTGCAGAGCAACACTGGCGGAGCCAGTGGGGGGTTGGGTGGCACGTGCCCCCCCCCCCCAACGATCCGATCGAAATCCCTAATGTCGATCGGATCATTGGGGTTTATTAGTAATACATCGGCATTTTGCGACCCCCGCTGCCACTGTGTAGCATATTATAACGTGCCAGGGACTCTATGAGAGGATAGGACAATAGTCTGATTCATAATTGGCAATAAGTAACTGCAAAGCAGTTATACGTGACTCAGAATTGTGCGCAATTGGTATACAGTACACGACTTCCCTGAAGGCAAACACCTTCAGCGAGCGCGATGCCGATCACACAGCGCGGTTCGAATTCGACCCTCGACCGATGGCTATGCCATCGCCGCACATCGCGTCGAATAAACAGCAAGGGACAAGTCCTTACTTACTAACAACTCTATCATTTTTCATTGCTGGAGGGGTTGCCCCCCCCCTCTACCTGAAAATCCTGGCTCTGCCATTGCCAAGCAGCAAGGGGAAAACAGGAGACTGCTCACGCTACAATACTCTTTATGAACTATGACCATGGAATATCCCACCCACAATTTAAAATTTGCTATATATGAAGTTAAGGCCATTTATTGTGGTGATACAATCATTATCGTAATAGTGCTGTGCCGGTAATAACGATAACAATTCCAGTTATTTGAACAGGAGAGCTTCAACGAGTCTCAATACTTTTTTTAGTTCAGGAGGGACCTACATTGGGAAGTTTGGCGAGTACTGTACAGGGACTCCTCTACTTACTAACAAGTTAGATTCCAGAGGTCTGTTCTTAAGTCGATTTGTTCGTAAGTCCAACTTTACTCCTATCGATTCCAAACACGTTGTATGGCATTTATACGAAACACGGGGAATGGTTTTAAATGGTGTATAATTTCCTGTAGATAGCACTGGTTCTTCACGTTCTGCAGATGTAGATGCCACCACCGCCATCTATTGTGCGGCAGTTGAACTTACGACTCTCAGTCCGAACAGGCAACTGGACATACGGACAAGTTTGTTCGTATCTCTGAAAGTTCGTAAGTCGAACGTTCGTAAGTAGAGGAATCTCTGTACTCGTAATGAGTGTTTAGCCCTTGGGAGGAAACCGGAGAGTCTGGAGAAAACCCATCACGCATACAATGGGGAGACACTCAGCACCTGCCATCTCCTGGCCACCTAAATGCCCCACACTTACAACACCTGGCAAACCCCAGTGGGTCGCTTTCAAATTCAGGTGCTTGAGCCAGGTAATTCTAGATTTGAAGCTTTCGTGACTGCAAGGATTCATATTCTTAGGTTGTTTCGGTAAAGTCACGTAGGTAAAAAAATTAAAATTAATAAAAGTTAAAAAAAAAATTTAATCACGACGTTTCGGAGGCAACACAAGCTTCTGTCTTCAGGTGGAACCGTCACAGCACGATTGCTGTATCAAGTAAGAGCAATTTGAGCCAGGTAGCCGCATCAGGAGCAGCAGAGTGCATCGCTGTGATGTTTCCTTCGTATTTGTGGATCGGCAATTTCGTCGTTATATGTTGTTTGGTCTGTTCTGGATGACCACAGTCGCACACTGGAGAGTATTTAGTTTTCTAAGTATGCATCATGTATCCGCATCTGCCATGATGTGTGCGGATTCTGTTTCGGGTGGACTAATTACTAATCAGATCAGGCCTACTTAGAGTTCATTCTGATCCGACAATGTCTGGGGCGTTGAGGTTGATTTGATTGTTTGAGCAGCAGGGTTTCCTACTTAACCCCCCCCGGCCCCGAAATTATCTTTTTCTTCTATAAGTAGTTCCACTCTTTTCACCAAATCACAACCTCTGCCTCCATCCCATTACGTGCATGGCCCCCATGCTTTTGTTTGTATTTCGTACAGTGATTCAATGCATAACCACAGTCATGAACATGGAAGGAGACCTAAATCATGAGAACTACCTATGAACAAAAAAAACTACAAACTATTTTTTTTATTTTACCAGGTAAGGCCCACTGGAGCTAGTTAGTTTTTTTCAGAAGCGACCTGGCCACAAATGATAGCTCAACGAAGGGGCTCATCACGTGAAAATGTAAAGCAGCCAAAGACTCCAAATGCATGTTTCTACAACGTGGAGGAAAAAACGGAAGTCCCGGAGCAAAATCCACACGACCACGGGGAAAACATGCAAACCACGGCCTCCTGTATACCAGGCGAGGTAGTTAATATCTCGCCACCGTGGCGCCCCAACTCGGAAGGAGACCTACCTCTGGAAAGACGAATTGTGTAATGAAGAGAAAAAGACCATTGTGCTTCTAAGGGAAAGTCCTCAATCATTTCCCGCAGCCAGCCATATGACCTCCACCGGAAAATTGGCCCATTATGCAAAAGAAGGGGCACAACACTTGAAACCCGCACAATGGCACTTGCAAAGATGAAATTACTGACATAGCCTGACCGCATGCGGAACACATGGGTTCTAACAAGAAGCACACACATCGCTAGTGAACAATTCCATTTTTATTTTGTAATACTGCATTGGAAAGTGGTGCACAAAGCACAAATAACAAACACAAAGCAACACATTCGTCAATAACGCCGCCCCTAAAGAAGACCGAAAATATAAAATAGGTGGCATTGAGAACAATGGTGATTATTCATAGCAGAACGGTATATAAGCCACATACATGGAGTGAATAGCAGCTGGAAACTGTGCGAAACACCTGATAGAAATTACATTTCTGGGCTCAGATGGAGATTTCGTTTTAAAAATGTTTCGACCACCACTGGTAAATAAGGGGCCTCTCAACAGGAAAGTGTCACTCCAAGAGGCGACAACTGATGGAGGGACATCCAAGGTAAGAGGTGAGAGGAGACAGCAAGGCGGAGGCGGGATTGGTTTGGAGGGCAGCGTTGAAATGAAGGTGCACGTGAGAATGAGATCAGGCGTGTGTTGAATCATTCAATACATTACCTCTTATTTGAGACGCTTCACTCGACATGCCGTGATGCCTTCATCGACGGCGATAGGGTCATTCGCTGTGTGTCGAGTGTTGCTTTGAACAATTTGCCTTTGGGTATGAACTTCTTTCGCACCGTACGTAGCCAACCGTGTTAATCCGAGGTGCCGGGGAAGGACAACAAACTTAACACAAAAAGCAGTTCTTAAGCCCGTTGAACAAGCTTGCGTCTTGAGATGAGCTTACATTAAGATGCCATATATATGCAAACTGTTTTTTGCACTGTTATTTTAATTTTGAATTGTGTTGTATTTAGGTCCCTTTGAGACAAACGCCTATTTTGCATCGGATACGTGGGGTAAAATGCAAGGAGATGTATGTCGCGCAGCAACAACAGTTAGTGCACATGAACAAAATAATCAATATGAGCAAACAAACAGGAACCGCGAGTGTACGGAAAGTCAAACGAAATATCTAATGTGTAACTTATACGGTGGGGATGGTATTGTGATAAAGCGCTCGACTTTGAATCAGAAGGTTGACATTTCACATCCTTGTCAGTGGTCTACTGGACACATCGCCACTGTGTGATTGATAGATAAACATGACTCTTTTCAGAAAGCTGAATGTGATTGTCCTATGGAGAGACTGGCTCCTGGCCATAGTAATGTGCAATTTATAACCCAAATCACCCTTGCATAAAAGGCATAGGTGGAGTTTGACTTCGATATTTTTTTTGGGGGGAGAGGTTCGCTTAGACCCTTACATTAG
Organism: Lampetra planeri; assembly: GCF_965212315.1. Lineage (NCBI taxonomy): Eukaryota > Metazoa > Chordata > Hyperoartia > Petromyzontiformes > Petromyzontidae > Lampetra > Lampetra planeri. Next base: position 6,926,604 of record NC_136141.1, read on the forward strand.
GAATCGTGGGTGGATACAATTAATAAAAATTTTTATCTTAAATGTAAGCTACTGAAAATAAAATAATAAAGGTGTCCAGTGTTTTATCTTGGGGGGGAGGGCAATGCTCCCCCCCGCAAACTCTGCCCATGATAAAAGGGAATGCTGTTGCATGTGGCTCAGTGGGTTTAAAATCATCGGTCGTGGTTTGATGATTTTAAACCCACTGATACAAAGTCCCATCGGTGAGCTCCTCCGGCAGGCAAGGCTGCGTTGGCTGTGTCATGTAGCCCGCATGCCCAGCCACCGCATACCTAAACAGCTTTTGTTCGGCCGGATCGAGGGGGCTAAACGGGCGCGGCACAGGCTAGAGAAGAGATGGAGTGATGTGGTACAGGAGGATGTGGAGCTGAGTGGACTTGCCGATGACTGGTACCAGCGGTGTCAAGATCGGCCTCTGTGGAGGAGGCTCGTGAAGGACGCTACTGGGCAGTTGGAGGCAGTCGCCCTCAACTACAGAGGGCAGAGGAGCGACGCTCACAACAACGAGCAGAGCGCCAGGTGGCTAAAGCACAGCAAGTTGGCACAGTAGGGGGCACAGGTGGTGCATCAGCCAGTCGTCTCAGTCAGTCGACCTGTGGCATCTGGGTCTGCCCCGTGACCTCCTGCCAGCGGGCTTTCGACCCTTCACGTGGCCTCAACGTGCACCTAGCCTGACACAAGCGTCGTGGTGACGTCACCACCACTTAGTGGCGAATGGCGGTTGTTGTTGTTGTTGTTGAAATTATCTCCTGGTTAAATAAGGGAAACAAGAATAATAGCAAACACTGGCTCAGGGCTGGTAACAAAGACGAAGCCCGTGCCTGAAAAGTTATTGCTCGAGTCTGGAGGCACTATTGAGCAGATTCACAGATCGAGAGAAACATTAATTGACAGGATTCTACGCTTCCGTGGCCATTCAGTATTTTCAGCACTGGCGATAGTGACATCAATGCAATTACCCCGAAATAAATCGCATGCCAATGAAAAATTCTCAACGCAAAGGTCAAACCGCAGGGCCGGTTGACCTTTGTGACATTCACGGAAGTGCGGCTTTTTGTGTACGTTATCAAGTGACCTCTTCAGTACACGGGACTTCTATAGAGCGATAAAGTGTTGCGCGTGTGAACGCAGCCGGAGGGTAGGGTCACACAGGGTTACACAAAGCCAAAGAGCCAACAGCTCGGGCTGCCACCTGTCCTGCATTTTTCCCAGGATCAATGTTAGATTTTAGGTCGCGGTACATACTGGGAAATCTCTTTTGTTATCCCGGCGGGATGTTAAATATTCGATGGGTTTTTTTCGTCGGTCGTGTGATCATACACCCCCCCCCCCCACCACAAAGACCGTGCTTTTACTTTTTTTTTACATTCAGTTCTTCCCTCTGCTGGTAGCGTGACATCTTCTTCTTCACCTGATACGTCCACGTTTCTGTCACCGAGAGGCACCGCACAAGCAAAGACAGTGACCAACCCTGTATCGCCTTAAGAGGCTGTTGAATCGCTGCACTAAATACGAAGCAAAAGCATGGGGACCGTGCACGTGATGGGATGGATGCAGAGGTTGTATAACATTAACAGACTGTTGGGGCAAGTGTTGTTAGCGAGCACCTATGAAGGCCGGCACGGCACACGAGGGGGTGTGTGGCCAACACCAGGCCCAGCCGCCTTTGTCTCCTTAGTGGCGATGTTTACTCATCGCACCAGGTACTCATTTGAGGCTGAGTCGACCTAGGGGAGGCCCAGGACCGGTTCGAATAATCTCCACTGGTGTTGTTGGCCGTGAGCGGGAATTGAACTCGGATGGCCAGGGTTCGTAGGGCAACGTAGCGCTAACCACTACACTACCGCTCCCCAACTACGCGAGCACACACACATACTGGGACTCCCACGTGGTGCTCAGGAGTTTCGGGAGCTGCTGTCGTAAAGCTGCCCCCCACACAAACACACTACTGTGCCCTTGGCTCGTCGAGGAAGCGTCGCATGCACACACAGCCCCCCACCCCCTAACCAAGCCGCACAAATTCTCACCTCGCTCCCCATTCCCCGCCGCTCAACGGCGTCATTGGAAGCCAACTCTGCACGCTGCTCTCTTGCTTGAAAACCACAGCCACCACTCCCCCAACAATCGCGTGCCCTGTGTTTGCAGACTAATCCGATGAGGTTTCTCACCGCGCGCGTGCGCATTTAAAGATAATAAAAGGTCGTTCCTGTGACGCGGTGATGTCTTAAAGATTTCCCTCAGCGATTCAATGCGACCATGTCTCAAAATGTATTTACGTGTGTATGTATGAATTGTATGTATGTTGAACTTCTTTCGCACCGTGCGTAGCCAACCGTGATCAGCAGAGGTGCGGGGGAATGACAACAATCTGAACACAAAAAGCAGAAATAAAGAAACTAGTTTTCAACTGAGAAATGAATACTCTTAGTTTTTTCGGTAAAATCACGTAGGTAAAAAAATGAAATAAAAATAAAATAATAAAATCACGACGTTTCGGTTGCCTCCGAAACGTCGTGATTTTATTATTTTATTTTTTATTAATTTTAAATTATTTTTTTTACTTACGTGACTTTACCGAAAAAACTAAGAGTATGAATCCTTGCAGTCACGAAAGCTTCAAATCTAGAATGAGAAATGAATGTTCAATTTATGAATGAGTTTTAAATCTATAATGAATTTTAATCTGGAATGAGTTTTCAATATATGAATGAGATTTCAATCTAGAATCATTTTTCAATCTAGAATGAGCTTTCAATATATGAAGGAGTTTTCAATCTAGAATGAATTTTGACTTAACACTTTCGTGACTACAGGAATTCATATTCTTTGGTGCTTTCGGTAAAGTCACGTAGATTAAAAAATAATAATAAAAATAAAGTGAATAAAAATATTAATTTACCGAAAGAACCAAAGAATAAGTCTACATTATAGACTGCCAGTACACTCACTCATGTTAAAAACCAGGCTACAATCTACATTATAGATTGCCAGTACGCTCACCGAGGTTAAGAACCAGGCTACAGTCTACATTATAGACTGCCAGTACACTCACCAAACGTAATAACCAGGCTACAGTCTACATTATAGACTGCTAGTACACTCACTCAGATTAAGAACCAGGCTACAGTCTACATTAGTGGTTTTGTTTTTATTATTGTTGTTCTTTTTTAAAAACAAGTATTCACTTTATTTTTAATCTTATTTTTCTATCTACGTGACTTTACTGAAAGAGTCAAAGAATATTAATCTTGAATTCGTTTTCAATCTATGAATGAAATTTCAATCTATGAATGAGTTTTCAATCTAGAATGAGTTTTACATCGAGAATGAGTTTTACATCGAGAATGAGTTTTACATCTGGAATGAATTTCAATTCATGAATGAATGTCATTCAATGAGTGAAATTTCAATCTATGAATGAGTTTTTCAATCTAGAATGAGTGTTCAATCTACAAATGAGTTTTCAATCTATGAATGAGTTTTCAATCTAGAATGAGAGTTCAATCTATAAATGAGTTTTTAATCTATGAATGAGGAACGTTGAACAATGCGTTTATGGAGGAAGGAGCCGAGTAATTAAATGGAAACATCTAAACACCCTGAAAAAACCCAGCGTGTTCCGCTTGTAATTACTCACATGCACAAGGGCTTTGTAAGGACTTCGGTAATTTTTACAATGTGTTCCTCTTGTTGTTGTATCTTTCGGTTCTCTCCACCACTACCTGTGAGGATAGAAATAAAAACATACATTGCTAGGATGAAAATTTTCAAACGCGATTCCTCAATGTATTTATAAAATATTACACTTGAGTCGATGCTTAATGAACATACATTCTGTATTTTGTGATTTATGTTGACAAGAATATCTGTATAGATTGGGTTATAGTCTATTTTCGTACGTGGCAATATGTTCAGGAGCTAAATTGCCAATGTTGAGGTCTTTGCTAGCCACAACGAGAGGGCTTCAGGAGAGAGTTCGTGTAGTTTTCCTAATCCTCCTCCGTTGAAGGAGCACAGACTACGGCGGTTCACTACGTGGTCCGTGGTGTGGGTTGCGTGGCCACAATCTCACTCCTGTGGCTAGTCTTTAATGTATGTCGATTTGTAAAAAAAAATGTTGTACCTAATGCCACACTTTTATGCCTCGTACAAATGTACAACGCACATTATGCAACAATCATCAGCTATTATCTATTTACTGCTGGATGAAGGCCCTCCCACACTGTTCCATCCCCCACGGTCCTGCGATGCCACACTCTTCCTCGCTCCTGCACATGAACGGATCTCATGGCTCCATCTCTACAGAGTGGACATCCAACCGCTTGGATGCCCTCTCTCCTTTGGCCATCCATTTTGTCACCAGTCTTGTCCATTTTCTATATTATCCATTCGAGTGACGTGTCCTGCCCAAGGCTAAGCCACCTAGAGAACCTGTACCTCCGATTAGCATGGTTGGCTACGTACGGTGCGAAAGAAGTTCAACATACGTACACATGGTGAGCCCTCATTACGCTGAAACCAATCCATGAGAATACGTACAGCATCATCACGGTCGGCCATGGTCAATCCACTGCTGGATGAAGGCCTCCCCAAGGTGCCACCACCTCTCACGATTCTACGATGCAACAATCTCTCTCACTCGTGCACATGAACTGATGGCTTCATCTCTGCAGGGTGGACATCCAACCTCTTGAGTGCCCTCTCTCCTTTGGCCATCCATTATGTCACCAGTCTTGTCCATTTTCTCAATTATTCATTCGAGTGATGTGCACTGCCTTTGGCAAATTTTTCTCAAGTCAATATAGTAGCTCTGGTTTGCAATTATTGCCTGATCCACGTTGTTTCTCTTTTTTGCCTCTTCGTGCACTCCCAAGCATGCATCTCTATCTGCTTCGTGCAATTTAACTTTTTTTCCTTCCCCATTTCGTCTGTAAGCGTCCAAGTTTGTGATCTACACACCACAAGCCTGCAATGTGCACCAATTGAAAATGTTCTAAGGGGCCGTCCATAAATGACGTCACGCACCTGGGGGAGGGGGGGGTCAGACATTTGTGACCATGTGTGACGAGGGGGGGGGGGGGTGAGAAATGTGACGTCACATCAAAATGCGCAACTTTAAATAAATATAAACAACACGTTCTACTTAATTAAATTGACTTTTTAATAAATGTTTTCTCCTACAAGATCAAAGTGCAGCGCCACATTAAATACGCACTACAATGACAATAGTTTAAAGCGATTTGAAGCATGTTTTATTTATTTTGGGGGGGGGGGGCAGAGCTTTGTGACGTCATATTTGAGGGGAGTCTGACTTTTTGTGACGCCGTGTGACGAGGGGGGGGGGACAAAAATCGTCCAAAATCGCGTGACGTCATTTATGGACGGCCCCTAATCTCCTCTTCAGGCACAATGCTTATTTTCACTCTCATTTTCAAATTTCGGTTTTCCAAAGACACGTGCATAATGGCACGTGGAAGGGCATTTTAAAAGATTAGAATTTCGCGGCTGAAATTACAGAAGGCTTCTCGGCGCACCGTGCCTCGCCCGTCACCCCCATTGATGTCCTCTTCCCCCCCCCCATGCATGCAGATACTACTGACTCTATTGTATGTAGGGTGTGTAGTAGACACTACTGACTCTATTGTGTGTAGCGTGTGTAGTAGATACTACTAACTCTATTGTATGTAGGGTGTGTAGTAGATACGATGGACTCTATTGTGTATAGGGTGTGTAGTAGATACTACTGACTCTATTGTATGTAGCGTGTGTAGTAGATACTACTGACTATATTGTATGTAGGGTGTGTAGTAGACACTACTGACTCTATTGTATGTAGGGTGTGTAGTAGATACTACTGATTCTATTGTATGTAGCTTGTGTAGTAGATACTACTGACTCTATTGTATGTAGGGTGTGTAGTATATACTACTAACTCTATTGTATGTAGGGTGTGTAGTAGATACTACTGACTATATTGTATGCAGGGTATGTAGGCATATATGCCTACAAAAAAATAAAAACATTCGGGGGGGGGGGACACTTTATATAACGTTTTGATTCAGGCCTTCTGAAAGGCTCTTATCATGTATTTGATGGACAAACGGAACTCCGGGTTTTTCTAATATATGTTAGTTTTCAAACTTTCCCTGGGCATGTTGCAACATGTGGCGAATTACTTAACTTGTGATCAGATCCTTTCTGGTGGTTCAGTTCATATGCATTCATCGCTCCAGGGGTCAAGTAAAAAATATGACCCACCCTGCCAGAAAATAATTGTGCACGTCAGATGGTGAGACTGCCGCAAGTCATAGGAATGTTTGAATTTAGCCGTAGAGGCGAGCACTGACATGCGTGTTAAAGATTAAAGAGACATTTTTACATATCTGTACTATGTTGAACTTCTTTCGCACCATACGTAGCCAACCGTGCTAATCGGAGCCACTCATCCAAGTGTAGTTGACACAGCGCTGACTGCTGTACAGCAGCTGTAACTGCAGGTGGACACTTAGCGCACACGCCGTTGAGCATATACACGGGTGTGCTGGCAGGGTGGAGGAACTGGGGCAAGGGTCACAGTAGACCTCATAGGGAGACCCCTGGAACCCTATGGTAGGTTCTAGAAGAGAGGCGTGGCTAGGGCTGAGTCAAGCCGTGCCGAGGGGAATATAAGCAGCGGAGAACGAGAGCTCCGGGCTTTCAGTTCTGGGAGTGGACTCATCTCGTTGTCGCTGTCGTTATTGCCGCCTTCATTGCTGTCGTCGCTGCCGCCTTCACCTGATCATCGCGTGGCCGGACAATAGTTGGCTATTTCAGTCAACGCCGTCGGTGCAACGCAGTCTCCAACTGAATGTGTGCGCCGCACGCGACCTGCACACACATGCCTCGATGAGTGAGAGAGCAGGAGAAGAGACCTACGACACGATATTTGGTGACAGAAGTAGGGTATTTAAAACCCACCTGTAGTGTCATCGGGATGAGGATGGCAAGACGGCCATCCCTCCAACAGCCCTGGGACCCGGGATCCCAGTTACGAAGCCCGTGGGGCTGTTGGGCAGCGGAAGAGCCACTGCGGATCAGCGGGACAGCTGCTACGCATATTACGGGGAGAACGGCTGAGTGTCGATGGTGGGAGAGTGGCTGAGCGTCCACAGTGAGAGTGGCTACGCAAGGCGGTGGGAGCGGCTGTGTGCACATTGACGGAGAGAGAGAGCGACTGCATGTCGACAGAGAGAGAGAGAGCGGGGGCTGCACGTCGATGGAGAGAGCAGCTAAGATTTTCCCGTGGTCACACGCCGACCAAGCAGCATGGCGGAGGACCGCAATGTGAAGACGGGCACGGGCCAACATGAGGAGCGTACCCTGGGAGACGGCATAGAAGAGAGCGGGGAAAATCCAGCGGGAGCTTCTGTCGGAGTGGGAGCAAGGGGCTCCGGATGGGGGACCGCGCACATGGTGGGCACCATTTTGTCTCCGGAGGACCTCCCGTGGTCAGTGGGCGCCATTTCAAGACGCGGAGCAGGTGCGAAGAGTGACGGAGCTACAAGAAGCTGCTCCTGAACTGGCACGGGAGGCTCGCACAAGATTCCTCCAGAGGGAGCGGATGGAGCATTAGATGCCCTATGCCTCCAGGCAGCACTGCTGGTGCTGGGATGGGAGGCATACCCACTTCTGGATGAGGGGGCGCTCAACCTTTGCATGACAGAGAGGCTGCGGGAGATGGCAAGAAAGCTGAGGGTAGCCCTGGCCTCCGCCATCCGCAAATAAATTTAATCCTCAACGGTGGCCCGGAAGATACAAGTTTTTGAGGAAATGCAGCAGAGGGCAAGGTGATAGGCTGCAGTATGGAGCATGGAAGATATGATGGCAGTGCTTCATGTGTGGCCGGTCAGACTTCATCGCTAAGGAATGTCCAGCGGAGTCACCCGCGCCCTTTGGCCCAGCGGCAAAGTCAACCCAAGCCCCGCTGGACCCGGGTCTCTGAGGCCTACCGAGATCGCCAAGTGCGAGGTCTCGGGGACCAGATCCAAGCGGGTGCTGCTGAGCGGTGAGGAGCCATGCCCTTTGAGCCGAGGACTTTGTCTCTATGGTCTCTTGTCCCTCGGGAATCCAGAGGAGCAAGACCCCGCTGAGACGGGGTGACCCATGCCATGGACCGAATCACGTGAGCTATGTCCCGGTATGGGGGGCACTCTCCTTTGCCCTGGGAAGGAATCCGAGGGAGAAGTAGTGTTTTGGCTAAGGGCCTGGGTTAAGGGGTAATAAAGAAGTGTGTCAGTTGCGGAGGGGGGGGCACCGCACTGTGTAAAGTGTGGCGATTGTGCTGGCGTGAGGGGCCGCTGATTCGCGGATGGGGGGCTGTATGTAAAGTTGTTGCCGATTCGAGGATGGGAGCACCGCGCTGTGGGGAAAGTTGCCGATTCACCAGATCGGGCGCGTCGCATTGGGTTGAGTGTTGGTTTGGTTATCAGGGGGCACCGGGAGGTAGTGAGGTGTGTTGTTGATTCGCGGGGGATGCCATGGTAGTAATGGGATTGTGGGGAAGTTTATTTTTTTTCGTTGATGTGAGGGGTGTTCCTCGAGATTAGGGGGTTGCTCTGCCTGTTTACCAGTTGTGGCTTCTGTATTGACAGCCAGGACGGCTGTTTTTTTAACGGGGGGGGGGGGGTGATGTAGTGACACAGCGCTGACTGCTATACAGTAGCTGCAATTGCAGGTGGACACTTAGCGCACACGCTGTTGAGCATATACATGTGTGTGCCGGCAGGGCGGAGGAACTGGGGCAAGGGTCATGGTAGACCTCATAGGGAGGCCCCTGGAACCCTCTGGTGGGTTTGAGAAGGGAGGCGCGGCTAGGGCGGAGCCAAGCCGCGCCGTGGGAAATATAAGCAGCGGAAAGCGAAAGCTACGGGCTGCCGCTTCTGGGAGTGGACTCATCTCGTCGTCACCGCTTTCGCCTGATCATTGCGCAGCCGGACAGTAATTGGCTGTCTCGGTCGACGCCCTTGGTGCAACAGGGTCGTGTCTGGGCCGGGTCGTACGGCAGCGTGGTCGTGAAAAGGGGGGCCGGACTTGGTGGCGTGAACGTAATAAAGGAAGGACGGTGCCTCCTGTGACGACCTCGTCTCCGACTGAGTGTGTGCACCGCACGCCACCCGCACACACACACACCTCGACGAGTGAGAGGGAGGGAGAAGAGACCTACGCCACTACACAAGTATTCTCATGTTCCCTCTAATCTCGAAATGTAAATTTGCATAAACGCGTATGGTTTTTCTTAACGTTTGTGACTGATAAACATCTGGTGGTAGCAACCTCCATCAACAACAGAAGACTCTCGCAACAACAAGAACGCAGTGTACAGATAAAACACAGCAGGCAAGCTGGCACGTGTGTAATGTAGCTGATGCATCTGTCAATCACACCTGGGTCTCTCTGACCTGCTGTCATCCTCACTGCAAGCCTTTTCCACTTCGTATGCTCGACAGGGTATTTGGTCTACTTTTTCCCTTTGGCCAGACGTGTTTGGAGAGGTCGGCGCACCATTGACCTGCTTCACCTACCTGCGTGACCTGCTTGTATATCCCCCCCCCTCTCTCTCTCTATGCGCCAAGACCCTCCTCTTCACCTTCTCACGTGCTCGGGTCGTCGGCGTGGCGTGCGTGACGACCACCACCACTACCACGTGACGTTTTTGTGTGTTGTGCGTGGCACGTCCAGCGCCACAGCGCCTGTGTTTTTTCATTGTGTTTGGGTTATTTGTTGCTGGTGACTTTGTGTTTCGTATCGAAATCGCCTCCAGTGCTGTTGCTGCTGGCGGCATTAAAAGTGGTTTAAAAGTCTCTCCATGCGCCAAGTCCTTCCTCAGAGATGTTCGTGCTCATGGCCTTCCTTCCATTTAGCTCTCTCAATTATATTTTCCCAAGAACTCTGCATAGAATATTCCTCCCAGTTGACGAGATGTTAGCTGCCTTTTGCCTGGTATACAGGAGGTCGTGGGTTCGATTCTGACCCTGACACTTGTATATTTTTAAGTTTGTGTGTGCTCCCTGTGGTCGTGTGGATTTTTATCCGGGTCCTCCGGGTTTTCTCTCGACATTTACAAACATTTATTTTGAGAATTTGGCTACTATAAATGTCCACATGATAAGCCACTTCGTTGAGCTCTCATTTGTGGCCAGGCCGCTTCTGAAAAAGAGCTATACAGGTCAGTGGGGCTTACCTGTTAAAGTAAAAAAGAGTTTTCTCTCGACATATAGTTTAACTAGTTTAGTTTTTCATTCAATGTCTTGCCCTGCTTCTTGTACCTCTAATTTCCCCAGTATAAAAAACATATTCAATCTCTTGTTTTCACATTACATGTCCAAGAAATGTAACTTCCCTTTCCAAAAATATGCTTATTAACGCTTGCCTATCCGCAACAGATTTATGTTACTCATTTTGTCTGTTCCATGAAATGTTTTCACATACCGCCCGTACATTCCACAACCGAATTTCCGATGGGGGGGAGGGCAATTCCGTGCTTTAACAATGACGTGACGTTGCCCAAAAGACGGCACAATATTTCTGCCCTATCAGCCACGGAGCTATGAACAGGAAGAGGGACAGATATTTTTCTATCGGACGATCCTCAGTTCATTTAGCTAGCTGGCTAGCTCTAAAAGACTACAACAAAAACATGTATTGTTATTATTGTTATTCTACGACAATATCTTCTGTGTCACTGTCACCTCTGAGTCTCTCTTCGACTGCTACCGATGCCACAATCGCTGTGACATTAGTCACAGTAGCAGTGAGCAACAGCCTCGCTGCACCACCAAACAATTCCCCGCATCTTTTAGTTTTCCCTTCTTACAAGTCAGCTGCGGAACTCCCTCCGTCCCTCGAACTGTTTCCGCAGTATACTCTTAGGTTTTTTCGGTAAAGTCACGTAGTTAAAATAATAATAATAATAAAATAATAAAAAATTAAAATAACTAAATTAAATCACGACGTTTCGGAGGCAACACAAGTCTCCGTCTTCAGGTGGGACCGTCACAGCCAAATTTACTGTATCAAGTGATGGGAAATCCAAGAGACAAGATCTTATATACTGGTTAATGGGAGGGGGGAAGAGCTTATCTAAATGTGGCAGTCAGGGACTGGGAGGGTGGGGAGGTGGGCCCCGCTAGAAGGGGGAGGTGGGCGGGGCTAGAAGGGGAAGGTACCTTGTTAAGCACCTCCACAAGATTTACGGCCGGTGTTGGCTTCCAAAACCAAAAAATAGCAGCACTGTTAAACGCTGGGGACGCTTTCTTTACTCAAGTCACTTTGCTTTTTTCGATTTAAAGCTTTCGTGACTGCAGGGATTCATCTTCTTGGTTCTTTCGGTAAAGTCACGTAGAAGGAAAATAATAAAATAATTAAAATAAAACATAATAAAATTATTATCACGACGTTTCGGCCACAACGCAAGCAGTCGTCTTCAGGTGGAGAACAGGTCTGTCGAGACGACAGAGTCTGAATGTCGTCTCGACAGAACTGTTCTCCACCTGAAGACGGCTGCTTGCGTTGTGGCCGAAACGTCGTGAGAATTATTTTATTATGTTTTATTTTTATTATTTTATCACTTTGCTTTGCCGGCGTGAGTGCCCTCTGCTCAGCAGTGGCTTTAACGATGACCCAAAGTGGTGCCGGAGACAATGCGTGGAGAGTACTGTACCGCAGTTTGGTGCCGAGCGCCTCAATTTCCACTGAATCGATCGGAAATGTTGCATTGGCTTGATTCCCACCACCGTTTTTGTATCGTTGCACGCGAATACCATATTTGTTATTTAAGCTGGAATGTTATGCAATGCTGTTGGTGTCAGCCTGGAACTTCTCTCTGCTGGGTAAAGGCCTCCTCGATTCTCCTACATCCCTTGCTGAGATGCTCCCGTCCAGCAGTAACCTCTCGAACTGCGTGATGTCGTCTCAACTACCTCTGTCCCTTTCTCTGCCTTCCTATGCTTTTCTTCCCCCCCCTCCTCTCTTCGTCTCCACTCACGGAGTGAATTCTGTCTCTCAGAACTCTGTCTCTCTCATCTCCCGGTCTCCACTCACGGAGTGGATTCTGTCTCTCAGAATTCTGTCTCTCTCATCTCTCGATCTCCACTCACGGAGTGGATTCTGTCTCTCAGGATCTTGTCTATCTCCTCTGTCGGTCTCCACTCACGGAGTGAATTCTGTCTTCTCAGAATCTTGTCTCTCTCATCTCCCGGTCTCCACTCACAGAGTGGATTCTGTCTCTCAGGATCCTGCCTCTCTCCTCTGTCGGTCTCCACTCAAGGAGTGGTTTCTGTCTCTCAGAATTCTGTCTCTCTCATCTCCCGGTCTCCACTCACGGAGTGGATTCTGTCTCTCAGAACTCTGTCTCTCTCCTCTCCCGGTCTCCACTCAAGGAGTGTATTCTGTCTCTCAACATCTTGTCTCTCTCCTCTCCCGGTCTCCACTCACGGAGTGGTTTCTGTCTCTCAGAATCTTGTCTCTCTCATCTCCCGGTCTCCACTCACAGAGTGGATTCTGTCTCTCAGCTCTCGTCAGCTGTGCTCACGACGCGTGCTGCCCATTGCCACTCGATTTATTTTCCTTTAACAACAGCACCATCGGTGATCCCAGTTCCTTTCATTGTTTTCACTTTAACACGTATCACAAGCTTTCGCGACCAATGTCATCCATTATACGGGTTTTTTTGTGTTGGATTGCGTAAATATATAAAAGTGTTTTTGTGGCTTTCTTCTCCAACACACCGGTGTGTTGTACTAGTAACTAATTGGCACGTTCTGTTTACGTGACAAACCTTACTAATTGGCTGTGTCGGGTGGTGGCGGGTTTAATTACACTTTTAAATATTTATGCGAGCTAGCCCCCCCCCCCAAAAAATCCTGTATTATGGATGTGTATTAATTCCTGAACCCATCTCTCTTAGATTTCCTCCTCGTAGGCTTCTTTTCTTCGATCTTCGGCACACTTGTAGCTTTTATTATTATATATGGGTTTTTTTCATTCGTGCACACCATTTCAATTAGGGAGCTTGTTTTGAGGTGCGGGGTGGGGATGGATGCACAACGTGTGAGTGGTTGGAGGGTGTGGGCGGTGGGGAGGCGAGACATTGAAACAAGGCTGCTGCGTGGTGTCACGCCGGTTCAGCCACTTCCTCCCGTGGGAATTCTGGAGGCTCCTGGGAGGTTCCTTCCTCCCGAGCCTCGCACAACATTCTGTATTTTTGCGTAAATCGCACGCAAAGCTTCCCTGCGCCCAGCACGGTTAACTGTTGAGATTTCGTCTTGGCTTCCCCATCGCGCGCACCACCCGACGTGAACACTCCAAGTGTCCGTTGGCTGCGTGGCTCCCGACGTCAAACATCAGGAATCCGATAAGCGACAAAGCTCTTTTTTGTTTCACAGATGTCAGGTAGAGGGCGGTGTCCAGTACACGTGTTCTCTAAAGGGGGGGGGGAAGAGAGCTAGAAAGCAAACACTCACTCTCTGCAAACCAAGCGCATTAACCACAGCGGCTGCCTAATGGATGGAGCGGCTGTTGATAATGGCCCCCGGCTGCTATAATAATCATTGCAGAAATACATCAAGCCTTTAACCCCCCCTAATGGTTTAACGCCGCCTTATTAAAGCCACTGCTTGTGTCGCTGCAATGAGTACAGCACAGGGCTTTGTTCTTATATGTACTTACAAAGGGGAGATGTGCAACATACAGAGTTTCATTTAAGCAAAGTATTTGGTGACGCTGCTGCTGCTGCTGCGTTGACAAAAAAATCCACAACAAGCTGACCAACAACACCGTGGCCTTAAAATATCAAAACAATAAATAATTGGCGACGTTTCGGGCAATGGCCCTTCTTCATAGCTCAGAAGGCAGTGTTCTTGATGAGTGTGTGGAGTGTTTAATTTGCAGGCCCTTGTCAATTGTTGGGGAGGGGGGGGGGGTGATTATAATTATCATTGATAATTTTTAACAATAATAATGTATAATTATACATCACCACGCTAGACCGAAGGGCCGGTTTAGATATCACTCGCTACTGATGTTAACAGTGGATAGGAATCGAACTCAGGTTGCTAGGTACATAGTGCAGTGCACAGACCACCCCACCACTGCATAGTCCAGTATAATATATATCCACGTGTACATCCGAACACTAAACAGGATATATCACAAGTTACGCTGCTCTTGTGTCCCCATGTGTTGTTGATTTATGCTAAGTTGACCGAGGCGGCGGCCTTTGATTGGTTCATATAACATTTGCCGCTGGTGCTAGACATGACAGTAGTGGGATTGGAGCGTGATTTGCAAACCATTCCACTCCATACACACAGAGTACACAAAGACCCCCGTATAGTCCTAAATAGACCGTATAGTCCTAAAAAGTGCTGTTAGCGAGAACCTATGAAGGCCAGCACGAGGGATGGGTGGCCGCACCAGGTACTAATTTGAGGCTGAGTTGACCTAGAGGAGGCCCACGACTGATTCGGATAATCGTCACTGGTGTTGGCCGTGAGCGGAAATCGAATTGGAGTCGCCAGGTTCGGAGCGCGCTAACCACGAACACTCCCGCTCCCCTACAAACACAAACACAACAACCGACATTCGGGTCTTGCGTTGTGACGTCACCACGGCGCTTGTGCCAGGCTAGGTGCACGTTGAGGCCACGTGAAGTGTCGAACGCCCGCTGGCAGGAGGTCACGGGGCAGACCCAGCAGGTGCCACATGAGTCGACTGACTAAGATGACTACTGGCCGATGCACCACCTGTGCCCCCTACTGTGCCAGCCTGCTGTGCTTTAGCTGCCCGGCGCTCCGCTCGTTGTTGTGAGTGTTGCTCCTCTGCCCTCCGTTGTTGTTTGAGGGCGTCTGCCCCTGACTGCCCAGTAGCGTCCTTCACGGGCCTCCTCCACAGAGGCCGATCTTGACACCGCTGGTACCAGTCATCGGCAAGTCTACTCATTTCCACATCCTCCTGTACCACATCACTCCATCTCTTCACAAACACACACACACGCGCGGGCATGCGCATACAAACCACGCACATTCAACGTGCAACCCGCAGCCCTCTGGCCAATCCTCTGGTGGGCTGCAGGCTTCCTTCCTCGCGTCGCGTCGTTCGTGTTGGCTTCTTCGACCGCAATTGACCGTGCTGGACACTGTGGGTTGCACAAAGAAGAGGAGGAGTGGTGGGAGGGAGGGAGCGGTGCTTCAGAGCCAGGCCACATTCCACCTCCCACTGATCTTATCTGGGGCTGTCTTAGACCTCAGGTCGGCCGGGTTCGCAGCGCAGCGCGCTCATCACCCCGTGCCGCAGCTCCACACCGTCAAGATAATTGCGAGGGCGTGCCCGTGGTGTATTTCCCGCAGTACTCGTGGTTTGTGATGCTGCGTCGATTGCCATTACTTATTTAAGCTCGCATATTCGTGCGTGCAGCGCAGTCCGTTCTCCTGTCATAACGCGAATTGGCTTTGCGGCGACTGAGCGAGTGGAACTTGGGCCGCACGAGTCGGAGCATGCGGTTGTACAGGGCGGGATGCTGCTGGATGCTTCGAGATGCTACCCGCGCACCTCGGTCTCTGTTCAGCCTGCGTACGCATCTCGCCGTGTTATCGCGGACTGTTCTTTACCCTATAATTGTTGACAGTATTATAACGCGATTTTCCCATAACGCGGTGTTCTTCGGGAATTTCTACTACCGCTCTATAGGAGAACGAACTGTCCATGTGTAATAAAAGACTTGACCACGATCTCTGGCTCAGTGTCCTTTATTCGGTCCGTACTGCGTTCCCACACGGCTGTCTCTCTTATTCTCTCTGTGCTGGTTCCGATGTCACTCCAGTCCACATCAGCAGCCCCGCTGCTGTTCTTGTCGCTCTTGCAGCCCCACAGCAGCTCCGCTGCTGTACTCTCACACAGCTCCCTTGGCTGTTCCTGCTGCAGCTCTGACAGCCTCGTGCTGTCTCGCCTTCTCGTTGCTCCTGCGACTCTTGGCAGCCACCTCGCTGCCCCTCACACACAGCCTTACTGCCTATCTCTGTCTGCAGCTTTACACCTCCCAGTAGCTCCCTACTGTTCCCAGGGTTGGCTCCCGCTTCTGACGGTGCCCCCTCGGCTCGTACGCCCGCGTGGCCCCACACCTTTCCATTCACACCCCGACTGACTTCTCCTTCCGGTTTACCCGCTTAAGGACCCCCTACCTTTCACCCACGTCACCTGGCTCCGCCTCCTCGTGACGTCACATCCGGAAGGTCGCTTTCGCCCGCATTACACCACCCTCCCCCATAGAAAAAACCCAGCCGACCTCGGCTGAACAACACCAAAGCGTAATGCGGTGAACCGACCTTCCCCCTTAAAGGACACTAAGCATGCAATATAACAACAAGAACAACACACAAGTAACATCGACGAACGTACGAAAGCATGCGATAAATACGACGGCAAGAACAAGAACAATAACAACATACAATCAACGAAACGTAAGCGATTTGGAACGAGTGCGGGTCGCCGGCCCGTCCCGGACGGTCGGCGGCCCACTTGTAGAACGGGGACGCGATGGAACACGAGAAATGACAGGGGGTAATTCCCCTGCTGCGATTAGAAGTCCACCGACATCTCGTGTCCCTGACGAATCAGTCTTGGTCGTATTCCGCGAATGCGCCTGCAGCGGGGTCGGAAGGGTCGCCGGGCTTGAAGGTACCGCAGCCCTGGCAGGCGCCCTCCGAACAGGCCCACTCCTCCCCCGCGGTGTCACGGTCGGCCTGTCTGGAACAGGTACGACAGGCGCTCTAGCAAGATCAATGGACGCAGGCGGGGAAGAGTCAGAGTCAGCAGCAACAGACCCCGGCAAGGCAACATTGGGAGATGACGCATCACGTAGGGGAGCAACATATGGTTTCAACCGCGACGTATGAACAAACCAACGGCGAGAACCAAACTGAACGCGCGCCGACTGTGGATTGGGAACCTCAATGAGGCGCACAGGACCATGCCAAGGTTTGTGCAATTTAGGAGAGGTCCCCGGCCGCACCTGCGGGCAATGGAGCCAGGCCAGGTCTCCCACCTTCCAGGGGCACTCCCCCTCAGACCGCCGAGCATACCGCTCGTTCCGGGCCTGGGCTTTGGCCGTAGCCACGCGGGCGTTTTCCCGCGCCTCCGTAACCCGGCGAACCGTGTCCTGAATGTATTCAGGGAGTGGTTTACGAGGTCCCTTCACCCCAGTACCCAATTGCACATCCACCGGAGGCACGTTTTCCCGACCATACATAAGGTAAAATGGCGAGTACCCTGTAGCCGCATGGGGCGTCATCCTGTACGCCGAAAGCACTCCGGGGATGTGCAGATCCCAATCCGATTGCTGTTCACTCACAGTATGGCAAAGCATGGCAGACAATGTCCTGTTCAGCCGCTCAACCATACCATCCGTCTGCGGATGGTATGGAGATGTCCGTATCTTCTTAGTCCCAAGGCCTGCGCACACTTCAGCCAATAATTTAGAAGAGAAATTTCGGCCCTGGTCCGTGAGGAGTCTCTCCGGCGCCCCTTTGTCCATAATGTACCCAAACAAAAAGGCGTCGGTGATGGCCGCGGCCGACTGATCGGGCAACGGCCAGGCCATCGGCCAACGGGAGAGATACTCAACCCCTACCAGCAAATATTTATTTCCCCTCGCCGATGGTGGGAAGGGTCCCAATATGTCCAGTGCCACCAATTCATTGACTCGAGACACCTGAATCGACTGGAGAGGCGGTACGTAAGGATGTTTAGGCGGCTTACGCCGGGCGCATTCAGGGCACGCGCGCACGTGCCCTACGACATCTGTCGCCATGCCGTGCCAAAAATAATGACGTTGTAACGTCAACAAGGTCTTCTGCACCCCTAAATGCAATAGTGTGTCACAATGGAGAGTTCTAATCAACTCAAATCGCAAGGACGTTGGTACCACCACACGCCAGCTTTCCTGGAACCTTTCTTGCCACATAAGCAGACCATCTCGGAGAGCGGTTCGCGGCCCCACAGCCGAACTCGGACTCCCATTGTCCCTCATAGACCGCTTCCGCATGGACAACAACGACTCGTCCATCATCTGTTCCCGAATCCAGACAGACCGCGGCAGATTCAAAACCCCATCAGTCGGTCCCGGTTCCATCGGAGTATCCGACTTCCCGACGGCCAACGTAAGCGGCTGAGGGGGGTTCAGAATCGGCGAACACCTATGCGTCCCCGACGCACATTTACAAGGGGCGCGCCCTGGTAATCTGGAAAGTGCGTCAGCGTTCGCATGGCGCACTCCCTTCCGATGTTGAATTTGGAAGGAAAATTCCTGCAGCGTGTCCAACCAACGTGCCCACTGTCCCGATGGCTGGTCCATTTTAAGTGCATATTGCAAGGCCGCATGATCCGTACGCACAATAAAAGAACGACCGTAAAGGTACGGTCGAAATTGCCGTAGGAAAAAAACAACCGCCAAAAGTTCTCTACGAGTGACACAGTAGCGTGTTTCCGCAGGCGACAAGACTCGGCTACCATACGCCGCGACGCGCTCTACGCCCCCTTTAGACTGTGATAATACCGCCCCAATACCTGTGTCACTCGCGTCCGTATCAAGAATGAAAGGGCGATCAAAATCGGGATAATCCAATGTCGGGGCCGTAGCCAATAGATCACGCAGACTCCGAAAGGCCGCCTCTTCCGGCTCTCCCCAAACAAATTTCCGTCCTTTACCCGTAAGGAGATGCAAGGGCCTCGCAATCGTCGCAAACCCCGGCACAAATCTTCGGTAATACGAGGCAAATCCCAAAAACCGCCGAACATCCCCCACAGAGGCCGGAGTCGGCCAATCCCGGACACACGCCGTCTTTTCCGGATCCGTGGACACCCCCTCTGCACTCACAATGTGCCCCAAATAACGGACGGACCGTTGCAGTAGGTGGCATTTCTTTGGTTTGAATTTCAAATTGGCAGAGCGCATCCTCGTGAACACTGTCTCCAGCCGCGTTAAATGTTCCTCAAATGTGCGGCTGAACACAATAATATCGTCCAAATATATAAGACACGTCTCCCACTGCAACCCCGTCAAAACGAGCTCCATCAATCTTTGAAATGTAGCAGGGGCCGCATTCAATCCCATCGGGAGGCAGTTGAATTGAAATAACCCCTGCGGCGTACGGAATGCGGTTTTCTCCCGTGAGGACTCGTCAAGGGGAAGCTGCCAAAATCCCGAAGAGAGGTCCAGTGTGGAAAAGAACTTAGCCCCCGACAATGCGTCAAGGGAGTCGTCCATACGCGGCAGGGGGTACGCATCTGCCACCGATATCTTATTCAATTTCCGGAAATCGACACAAAATCGCAAGTTGCCATCCTTTTTCTTAACCAAGACCACAGGAGCGCCCCATGGGCTGTTAGATGGCGATATAATGTCCGCAGCCAACATGTCTTCCACCGCCCCCCGAACGTGTTCTCGCTCCGCTGGACTCATCCGATGCGAATTTAACCGAATAGGGGCAGCGTCGCCCGTCTCAATGTGATGGGAAAGCAACGATGTGCGTCCCAAATCCAAATCGTCGGAGCTGAACACATCCGAATACGTCAGCAACAATTTACGCAGCGCATCACGTTGCCCCACGGACAGGGAAGAATTTTCGTCACATAAGGTAGCGATCCAACGATTATCCGAACCCCTTGGCTCGGAAACACCAGCGACCACTCCCCGGCGATGCGGACAATCGTGCGTCGCAAACGCCGTAGTGGCATGTGCCACAACCGTACCGGCCGGAACACGGATGTTTTCCACCCCCGCATTAAGCACCTGTAAAACCGGTAATTGATCCGGCCGGACGATGGTCTGTGCCCCAACTAACGCCAATCCCGTTGTTATCGTGGCGGATGGTGACAACAAGACCCCTTGTGCTCCTAGCCGATCGGGCAGGGGCTTCCGATACCGCAAGGGTATAAGCATCTGTGAACCAGGTGGGATGTCCACAGATGCGATGGACAGCGCCTGCACCTGTACGGCCGAAGCAGGTCGCCCCCAGGGCGACGGCAGAAACGAGATTCGACGGCCCCCCGGCAATTCAATACAATTCTCATTGATTTTAATCAAAATGGGCATCTTAGCCAAAAAATCCGTGCCTAGTAAGCAAGGAACCGCCAAAGATCTCGATATTAACACAACGCCCGAAGCCGACACATCCCCTATAGATATCTTAGCATCCACCTGGCCCACGATACCCATACTACCCCCGTTCGCAGCGACGCAAGACCCATAAACCGGACGCACAGCCCCCGGCGGAATGCCCAACAGATGGAAAATGACATCCGATATAATAGTCGCAGACGCCCCCGAGTCGACCAAAATGCGCACGTCCACACCTTGTATGGACCCCGGTACAGTGGACGAACCCGCAGCGGCCGCGACAACTCTCCGTGCCAATTTGCGCCACTGCGTAACTGAATGACAAGGCCCCGTCGATGGCCTTTCTTTAACAACAACAATAGGATCGCGCAACACAGGTGGTGGGTGAGGTGGAAAGCCTTGCCGAGTGTCTGGTGCGTGCCGACATGCCTGTTTCGGAGGTTCCTTGGTCGGCTTGTCCGGTGTTGTGGGCTCCTGCTGCGGCGGACCCGGGAAGCGGGCCCAGCAATCTTTGGCGTAATGGCCCCTACGGCCGCAGCGGAAGCAATCGGCCTCGTTGCGCCGAAGCGCAGGTCTTGCATCCCGGCGGCCCCATCCCGATGGCGTAGCGCGCGGCCCCGGCCTTCCGCGTCCCGACCATGGAGAGGAGGCAGCCGTCAGCTCCTGTGGACCCCGCTCATCCGGCACATAGATCGCCTTTGTGGGGTCCCACCCCATCGCGCCTCCTTCCTTGACGGGCCCACCCGTCCATGCCGCCACTTGCTTCCAGCGACGGAGATTAAACTGCGCATCCAGACACTTTGCTGCCGCCCGGGACGTGAGCTTCTCATGCCCACACACAGGCATGGGGATCCCCAGATCCCGAGACAGCTCCAGCATTTTTCCCAATATGAGAGGCTCGAGCAGATCCTGTGGCGTGTCAGGATATGCTGCCATGGCCAGCTCCAACACCGCACCCCTGAACGCCACGGGCGATTCTTCAGGTGCTCGTTGTCGTTGAGCGAATCGCCGATGCGCGTCGTCAGGTGGCTCATAGGCGTCGGCCATTTCCTCAAAAACTCCACATAAAGTCTTCTTCTTATCGGCCGTTATGGAACGGAAAAATCGAACAGATTCGTCATCCAGTAGAGTCGGCAACACTTCCAAGGCCTCCGCATCGGTCCATCTTGCTGAACGAACCGCCGCCAAAAATCGGCAGGCGAAAGCGCTCCAATCGCCCCCGATAGAGAATTCCTTAACTGTAGTAAGGTGGCGACTCCGACTCCTCTTTACGCCGCCTTCCAATGATGGTTGTTCTGGAGGCAAATTCAAAATGGCGTCGGCCCGCGGCGTGGCCAAGATGGCGGTTTGGCGCCGCGGAGCGCGCAAGATGGCGTCTTCTTGCCGCGTGGCCAATGGCGGCGGCAGGACAGGCAACGTGGCGGCCCGTGGAGCACCTTCTCGTTCCATCGTTGTCCTTGGCGTAACGAGGTGACATAGATGCGCCAGGACGTCCTTGAGTGTCTCCAGTTGTTCTGCCACCTGTTGCCATCCTTGGTCAGCGTCCGATGTTGTTGACGGACCCGCCATCGCGCCGACATCTTCCACGCCCGTCCCCGTGCTCGCCTCAGCAGGGCTCTCCTCCACCACCCCAGCAGAATCCGTGGTCGGAGGGAATTCGTCGTCGTCGGACGAAGAAGCCGATGCTGGCGCCGGGGGAATTTTCTTCCTTACTTGCTTAGACATGCCGTTTCACTTCTGACCCCAGTGTAATTAAAGACTTGACCACGATCTCTGGCTCAGTGTCCTTTATTCGGTCCGTACTGCGTTCCCACACGGCTGTCTCTCTTATTCTCTCTGTGCTGGTTCCGATGTCACTCCAGTCCACATCAGCAGCCCCGCTGCTGTTCTTGTCGCTCTTGCAGCCCCACAGCAGCTCCGCTGCTGTACTCTCACACAGCTCCCTTGGCTGTTCCTGCTGCAGCTCTGACAGCCTCGTGCTGTCTCGCCTTCTCGTTGCTCCTGCGACTCTTGGCAGCCACCTCGCTGCCCCTCACACACAGCCTTACTGCCTATCTCTGTCTGCAGCTTTACACCTCCCAGTAGCTCCCTACTGTTCCCAGGGTTGGCTCCCGCTTCTGACGGTGCCCCCTCGGCTCGTACGCCCGCGTGGCCCCACACCTTTCCATTCACACCCCGACTGACTTCTCCTTCCGGTTTACCCGCTTAAGGTCCTCCTACCTTTCACCCACGTCACCTGGCTCCGCCTCCTCGTGACGTCACATCCGGAAGGTCGCTTTCGCCCGCATTACACATGTATTGCGTGCGATTGACGGATTCCTGGCCTGGGTTTCTCTCAACTGACTCATTCTGAAGTGAGACCCTAGTGCTTCGGCGTCCAATCAGAAAAAAAAACAAGTGGAGAAACAACAGTTCGCTCTCTCACCACACCACAGCACGTGGTTCACACTCGCTATCATAAGTGCCCGCGGACAACATTTTCAGGAGGGGTCCTGCCGAGTTTTCAGTCTTCTACTTCATCTTCTTCTTTCGTATGGCCGACGAAGATGGCGGAGCAACAACTGCGTTGCTCACATCGGGGTGGTCAAGCCGTTCAACCGCGTCAGATGCAACGGAGTTGTGATCATCGCCGTGGCGTCTCCTTCGTGTTTGCTGATCGGGGCATTGCGCCCTTACACGTCGTGCACTCCGTTCTGGATGCCCATGGTCGCACCACGGCGGGAGAGTTTTTATATTTTTCCAATTTGTGCATCAGGAATCCGCCTCTGCCATGGTTTGTGCAGTGGATGCGGTTTAGGGTGGACCATGAGCTTCGTGGAAGACCAAACCCAGGGATGTTGTGCGTTGGGTCTTTCGTAAGCAAGGTGTTTGTTTGTTTCGTGAGTTCTTGTGAACTCCGCTCAGCTCTCGGTTCTCGCAGTGATCCCAGTGGAGTCATTTGCAGGTAATCTTTCGAAAGGTGGACTTGCGACACACCAGCACACGATTCGTCGCGGGTGACATCACGGGGTCTTGGACGTTCACCGTGAAAGCGGACGGCAGCGCGTTTTGTCGTGGGTTAAAAAAACAACGAACCGCAGTATTAATCGGGGTGGCCGCTGACATTCGAACCGCGAACCTCGGCAAACGCGCGACCGCCCGGCCCGCGTCACCGCCCACTTAACTCAGCAGTCTCACCGTGCCAAAAATCGGCAACTTCCTTTCTTTTATTTCCAGACGTCAACCGAATTTGCTCGAGGCAATGTTCTCTGTTTTTTTGACATTGACAGATCATCGAAACGCGTTACGTACGCGGAGCGGTGGCGCAATGTTTAGCGCCCTGCGTTACAAACCCAGGGGGTCTGATTCTGATTCCGAGCCAGCATCGGCCCCGAGTCATGGCCGAACATGTCCTGGGTTTTCCCCCCCCGCCCCTCCGACTTCACCCACCCACATTGACCAGCATGGTGAAGTATGGTCAAACAATCTCCCATGACGGTATACAGCGTGGACAGGGGCGGTGAGTAATTGTCGCAACGATTACACTGCCCAAGCACCCCGTTGTGTACAAAAATAGCGCCACCGATTCTTCATTGTCATGAATGGGGCCCATTGCAAAGACAATAAACAAAACGTAGAGAGAATTGTGATGATCCCCTAGGCGTCAGATAAATGTGGAATTTACACGTTGGGTGGAAGATCAGAGCTTTGTTTTATATTTCCAGCGGCGATGAAAGTGTGGAAAGGACTTCAATACCTGCAACCCTTGCTGAGAACTCGGAAGAAAAAAAACCGTCTGGAATTACCGCTGTTTGTCCAGCACCCCCAGCTTTCTGTGTTTCAAAACGATACCTTAAAAATGTGGAAAATACGGCACTTTGGCATGCAGACTCGTAAAAACAAGACGGTACGCATGAGTCTGCTGTCTTTGGTCTACAGTAAGGGGATACTCCGTGTGTGTGTGTATACGTAGAGGGACACGCCGTATGTGTGTGTGTGTATATATAGAGGGACACTCCGCGTGTGTGTTGGGGTGTTATTGGACTCTATAGACCACAGCGGTGTATTGATGATGACACTGACAAGGCCAAATATAATGGTGACTGCTGGCCTTCACCGCGCACTGTTCTATTATTGCATAAGATGGAGAGCAAATACGTCGAGGAACTGAATGCCAATGTCGAGGCTTGCTCGTCACGACGAGAGGGCAGAGGGAAGTGGTTTACGATACGGCCCACAACATGCGTTGCGTGGACACAATCACACTCCCGTGGCTTGTCTTTGATGTCTCACTGTGCATCTTCTTTGTCAGGAGCAGTGGAGCTGTATCGCTGTGACGATGTCACCTTCGTACGTGTGGATCGGGCATTGTACGCGTCTGTTCTGGATGACCACAGTCGCACTACTACTGAAGAATGTGTTTTCCATTTTCCATTTGTTCATCAGCTGTTCCGCGCATCTGCCATTGTTTGGGTGACAATTCGTTGATTTGACTTTTGGATTTGTCTATGCTTTGCAATAAGCCCAGCGTCACGATATTAGCGCGAAAGCCCAGCGCAAGATCTCTCTTTGCAACTGACCCCTGTGTGTGCGATGGTGGTGTTCGGCAGCCGTGTCCCTTGAGTGTCAAACAAGACAAAAAGTTCGAATTAAAACAGAGGCGCGCGACGTCGGCATGCGGCTGTCAGAATGGTCCCCGATGCGATAACAATCGCTCACGCAGAACACCCAACCGTTCACTCGCGGCACTACACGTTATATATTAACGTGCAGCATACAAATCCCTCTGACACACGTGTGTTGAGGTTGTGGCTTCACGCAGGGCTGGAAATGAGAATAAATTACTGGAGGAACTCATTAATGATTCCACCCCCCACCGACTCCACTAGATCCGGACCTACACTAGACCTGATGAGGGGGATGATGTGGGTCTCTGTGCGTGTCTGTGGACCTCTGTGCGTGTCTGTGGGTCTCTGCGCGTATCTGTGCGTGCCTGTGGGTCTCTGTGCTTGTCCGTGGGTGTCTGGGTGTGTCTATGAGTCTCTGAGCGTGTATGTGGGTATATGTGCGTGTCTGTGGGTCTCTGTGCTCGTCTGTAGGTCTCTCTGTTAGTCCAGGGGTCTATTTGTGAGTTGAATAAATAGATAACGATGAATCATTGATTCCTTACGGAGCGCAGTCAGGTTAAAATTGTCACCTTCACCACGGCGTTCCTTTTAGCCTCATTAACTGTCGGGATGAGTTATGTTAGCGAGCGCCTATTAAAGTCGGCGTGTAAGGCGAGTGGGTAGTGAGGCAAACTCCCAGCCGATGTAGGGTCGGTGGGGCGGAGGGGTGGGGGGATTGGAGGGATGGAGGGAGCTGAGCACCCCCTGTGAAAGTCTCAGCCCCCCCCCCCCCCTTCAAATTCTCATCAACAAGCCATTTGATTTACAAACTCTCTGCAATCACTTTAGCGGGGTCGACAAAATGCAAAAAAGGAAAAAGAGCGTCAGGGCCGTTTTGCTCTTGTGGACAGGAAGGAAAGAGCTCGGCCTGGAAAGCACGAAAAACAAATACGAAATATTTTTTTATTATTTTACCAGGTAAGACCCACTGAGCTATATAGCTCGTTTTCAAAAGCGACATGGCTATCACAAATGATAGCTCAACGAAGTGGCTTATCACGTGGAAATTTATAGCAGTCAAATACTCTAAAAGCGTGTTTATAAATGTGGAGGGACACGGGGAAAAATCCACGCGACCACGGGGAGAACGTGCAAACTCCAAATATACAAGCGTCAAGGGTCGGGATCGAACCCACGAACCATCCTGTATACCAGGCGAGGTAGTTAACATCTCTCCACCGTGGCGCCTACGCTTACTTGCGCATGCTGAAACGCTTTACACAATGCGTGCGTGCGATTTTTCTTCCCCCGTTAATTTGCTGCGCTGAACGCAAATCTGCGAGTCAACTCGACGTTTAACACCGAGCCATCTGGGCGGTAACGTTCTTCACGTAAGACCGTCAAAGTGGCCAAAAGTGTCTCTATGCTCAGATGGAGCTTTGGGACGACGCTGCTCCCTGAGCCAAGTGGAGGAGAGTTCCACATTCTCATGTTATGGACCACACATTCATTTCATAGAACCCAACCATCGTTGACTTCTCACAAGCGGTATCCTTTTTTTAATCAACCCCAAGACGAATGATGGTCTGAGTGCACCCGCCGACAGCGATTTCAACTCGAAACCAAGAGTGAGTTCGAGCAAATGCGGTTGTATAATTACGAACTCGGGGCTCGGTGGTGACGCAGGTTCATGCATTGCACTCTGCCCCGTGATCCAAGTTCGATTTCCGGCCATGGCATCAAAACCCTGTTGATGCACCACCCCTTCACCGACACTCGCTGGCCAACGTGTTTGAAGCGTGGTCAAAGAACCCCCGCATGGCAACATTGTGTGGGGATGCCTTCGCCCAGCAGTGAAATTGTTCGTATGTAAGTTTGTACCTGTACGTTGAACTTCTTTCGCACACCGTACGTAGCTAATCGGAGGTGCAGGAAAAACAATTCTGTAAATTATTATAACTGCATTATTATAGATTGCTACTCAGCATACACTTACACATGCCCATGTAATTTATGGTTAATCGATTTTAATTCAAATGAAACTGTTTTTGTGGTATACTTGATATACAAATTTCACTGTTACATTTGTATGTCCATTGCTTATCCAGTTATCATGCTTCTAATAACTTAATTAGTAATGTGCTCTCCACCAATCGACACAGTGGTGAAAACGTTTCCCACAGTGGAACCAGTTACAGACATCGGATCTGCGCATCTCATTGCGGTACGACCTGTGGCATCATTGGCCCTTTGCCCAATGTTCTTCAAGGGGTTTTTTGTCTTTGCAAAGCCACGGTACAGTCATTCACTTAATTGTGCAGACTGGTATAGAATGGTTGGACCCGTGCCTTCCTTACAAACAATCCGGCAGAGTAGCTTAAATGTATATTCATTGCAGCCTGGGCTGAGATGAGTTTGGTTTATCACGTGAATAAATCAGTTTCCCTCCCTATCTCCGCATACATCGTTTAACATATATTTTAGTCCATCAACCCACTGCCCTTCCAGACCTAAGGTAACCAGCAACATTTGCGCAAGCAAAAAAAAATACATGAATGGACTGGTTTCCACGTTGTGGGTCGCCATCATCAAGTCAGCCTTGTATATCCTTGACTATGGCCTAAAACAACGAATGCGAGACGTGCTTGTGCACCACGGCCAATGCAGTTTCACACAATTGTTATTTGTTTGTTTGGCTCGGATGATGACTGGCTGCGCAACAGAGCCATTGCCACTCGAGATATCGAATTCACACCGTCGGAGTATTTGCACGAAACGCCAGCTGGCACGTGGCGCGACTCGCACGCCTATCGCGACAGCGCTGCGGCAGCCCCAAGACGCACGCGGCAACATCGTGGAATTCCGAGGTGGCTTTTGGGCAATTTACAGACGGAACCCGCGAACGTCACGCAAAAAAGGACGAGTTCCACTGCACTATAATTATACTCCATCGTACTGCCAAAGTACCGATTGAGACTACTGTTCTCTTACCCCGCTTTGTACGTACATACTTCAACGTTCTGTAAGGGGCCATCAATTTAGGAGGTACGCAAAAAACTTGACCCACTCCCCCCTCCCTGCACGCACGCAAACTTTTTACACCCCCCCCCCACCTGCGTACGTTCGCTTGACGCACCCCCCCCCCCCCCCGAATCCTATAGAATGGGCGATATTTATTTCACGTAGAAACGATCAAGGATTAATCATATGAACGTGTTTAAGCAAACAGATAGTCCACCGCCGGGCTATCTAACTCATTTGAAGGCCGATGTAGACACATTATTATCGAGGCTTCACCCCCCCCCCCGTTTTCTATACGTAAATTGTCAGTAGACCCCCCCCCCCGCCATACGCAATCGTACGCATTTGGATTACCCCCCATCTCCCCTCCATGCGTACAGACTAAGTGGATGGCCCCTAATCAGCAGTGGTCCAACATTTTGTGAGGTCTCTCAGATGTTTCTAATATATACAACATTGGGAGGGGGGGGGGGCGCAGCAGTGTCTGGACGCCCACGACATCCCACGGTGGCCGCGGTTCAACATCTCAACACTCGATTTCCTACCGGGACGTAAGATGATCAAACATTTGCGTGCCAAGCTAATGGCGTTTTCATCGTGCCTTGGCTTCGTGGGTGCACGCACGTTACGCGTATACAGTAGGCGTGGGGTTGGTGGTGATGGAGGGGGGGGTGCTTGTGGCAGGCGTTTTGTTTCCAGAAGCCGATTGGCGACTGCGACGGGGATTTCCACCGCTTTTTTTTTGCTGGTCAGACCGGTTTGAAACCGGTGCATGTTGTCAGCGCTCCCGGTGGGACTGTATTTAACGTGAGCTAAATGAATTAATAAATTGCCCCCCCTCCCCCCCCAAAAAAAACCCATACGTGAGGTTGGGGGGGACCGGGAAGAAACCTGAGTCTGATTGTCTGTGCTCACCGAGCGAGTTTATTAGGCGTGGCGTGGATGTCGCCGTCGTGCTAAACCATCGAACGGCGACGCTCACTTGCACGTCTGGAGTCTGTCACGGATGCGCTTCTGCGGCCGTCGGGAACGCTTTTCCATCCGATAGATGTTACGAAAGGCACTGGAGCTGCGTGCATTTTTTTTATTATCGAGTATGAAAACTCATTCTTAGATTGAAAACGCATTCATAGATTGAAAACTAAGTCTAGATTGAAAACGAATTGAATGATTGAAAACTCATAATAGATTGAAAACTCATTCTAGATTGAAAATGAATGTATTTATTGAAAACTCATTCATAGATTGAAAACTCATTCATAGATTGAAAACTCGTTCATTGATTAAAAACTCATTCTAGATTGAAAACTAATTTATAGATTGAAAACTCATAAGAGATAGAAAACTCATTGTAGATTGAAAACTCATTCCAGATTGCAAACTCTTTATTCTGCCACAGAGTTTAAAAATTCACCACCACTATATTACTGTACATTGTTTCACGTGCGTAATACAGATACAGATTCCCCGTGTAGCCTATAGAGGCTGGTGGGGCCAAGTGCTTTTAGAGGACATCTAACGAAGGCCGGAACGGCACACGAGGTGGTGGCCAGCACCACCACGCGCTAACCAAATATTTATTCTTGCCTTGTGCCTGTGTTCACACACCACGCCAGGTTGGGTGACCCTCGGCAAAAGAGAAGTGCGGAATTCATCTTCTTGGTTCTTTCGGTAAAGTCACATAGAAGGAAAATAATAAAATAATAAAAATAAAACATAATAAAATAATTCTCACGACGTTTCGGCCACAACGCAAGCAGCCGTTTTCAGGTGGAGAACAGGTCTGTCGAGAGGACAGAGTCGTGAGAATTGTTTTATTATGTTTTATTTTTATTATTTTATTATTTTCCTTTTATGTGACTTTACCGAAAGAACCAAGAAGATGACTCCCTGCAGTCACGAAAGCTTTAAATAGAAGTGCGGAACTTTAAAAAAAAATCTTGTGAGCCCTGCCTGGGATTCGAGCCACCTGAGTTCGTAGCGCGCAGTGCTCGAAACCACTCCACCACCACGCCCTGCCATGCGATAACCACTTTTACACGCACCCACACACGTGAATATTTATATATTTTTTATATTTCAGTAGCCCCACCTACGTACACGCTTCGTCCCCCTCCCCCCCTAAAAAAATGGTGTGGTCACTCACGTGACACTCATGAAGCATGCAGCGTATCCAGCTGCACAAGCACTGTACGTGTTAACCACATCTCAAGACGCTGAAGCAAACGTGTCATACACGTGACGACATTGTATCTCAAGTAATATTCATCTGAAACATGTAACAAAAAAACATATATATGAAAGGGTAATTAAGGAATTTAATCCATCGCAATCTAATTTAGAGGCACAAATTAGTGGTAAATGCGAGATCACGAATCATGGTCCTTATCACACTTATCATGAACCGCGCCGGGTATAATGTCCTTGAAATCATTAATCCGGTAATGCTGCCCTGTTATATAACTTAGAAGAGTGCTTCCGCTTATCCGGAGTGTTATTCCCAGCACTTATTAGCGAGCGAAATTGAGCTAAAACATCAACACCAATCGCAAGCGTTGGTCTGACAATTGTCCATGCATCTGGCCTGGAACTATAGAAGAAAAAAAAACTTACGTCACTACTGCATAACAAACGAGAAAGTTTCTTTTACACTCGTGTGTGTGCCAGGAATCGAAATTGAACATGCCAAAAGTAAGAGATGCTGGCTCAGAACCATGCCTTGGGGGCTCTGGCTCGGGAAGAAAAAACATTTTATTCCACAATTGTAGCCACTCAGAAGATTAATGCGGTGAGCACAAACTCGCAGTGCGTTTCTGTGCGCCATTTCGTTTTCGCCAAATGCGGGCCCACATTTCGATTCGTTCCGTCGCAATGATCTTGGTTCGTGTGGTTGTCTCCACTCGTCAATAATTCGTATTCTTCTTTTAACTTAAGGCTTTCGTGACTGCAGGGATTCATATTCTTTGGGCCTTTAAAGTCACGTAGATAGGTTCAAATGAATAAAAATAAAATAAAACAAAAAACTACGACGTTTCGATCACAACACAAGCAATCATCATCAGAAAGAAAATAGAGCCCCCCCCCCCCCTATCTACGTGACTTTACCGAAAGACCCAAAAAAAGAAGTCTTCTTATTTTTTCGTATGGCTGATGTAGCTGCAGAGCGACAACTACAATTTCACATTCAGGTGGTCAGGCCCAGACACTTGGGCCACGGGAGTCCCTCAATGTCCATTTGGAGGATCTTTGTCCCAGGGCCCGTCTGGCGCGTTGTGTGTCCTTGAAGAGGGCCGTTAGTGTGGCTCGTGTTGTTGTTGCTCTGGAGACCGGGAGATCGATTGTCGACGTTCGGTCGCCACGTTGATGGCATTCGTCGACATTTCTCACTTAACAGAGTGGGCGGCGCGGGCTGCCATCTTCCACTCTAACACTCAGGCATGGCGGATCAATCAATGACGCTGCACATCGACCTGGAAGCGTGACCTTGTTGAAAAGGAAGGGGAGTTTGGGGGGGGGTGGGGTGCAGCGGGAAGAGGACACAGTCAATGTTACCAGAAGCGTTCAACAAAACGTCAAAGGTTACACGGAATGGGTGACGCCAGCATCTGCTTCTGCCAAGTTTTCCGAACCTGGAGGGCTTTCAAGAAGCTAAAAAAACCGCAACTGGTGTTAAATATTGAACCAACATTTTTTGACTTGACTATCAGGATTTATAAAGGGGGGCTCAGCCTTCAGTATGGGGGGCGGGGGGTAGAGGGGGTACTGAGCTATCTCCAGTGCCCACAATGATATGGGGATAATTATAATTAAATTCACGTTACTAACCTTGCCATTTAAACAAATATAAACCATCGCCATTAGCCAAACGTTGACGGCATAACCTAAATCTCTCAAATATCTGTGTAATGTGTAGCCATACTATGCTCTGCATGTATTCACGTGATAGATGTGTGACACACGGAGAGTGGTAGTGCAGCGTTTAGAACCCACTTCCTGCTCACGGCGAACACCAGTAATGACGATTATCTGAAAAGGCCCTGGGCCTCCCCTAGGTCGACTCAGCCTAAAATGAGTACCTGGTGTGGTGTCTTAAGGGGCCGTCCATAAATTACGTTACTCGAATTTGAGCGATTTTTGACCCCCCCCCCCCCCAATCGTCACACGGCGTCACAAAAGTCAGACCCCCCTCAAATATGACGTCACAAAGCTCTGCCCCCCCCAAAAAAATAAACATGCTTCAAATCGCTTTAAACTATTGTCATTGTAGTGCGTGTTTAATATGCCGCTGCACTCTGATGTTGTAGGAGAAAACATTTATCAAAAAGTCTATTTAATTAAGTAGAACGTGTTGTCTATATTTATTTACAGTTGCGCATTTTGATGTGACGTCACATTTCTCACCTCCCCTCGTCACACATCGTCACAAATGTCTGACCCCCCCCCCCCCCAGATGCGTGACGTCATTTATGGACGGCCCCTAAACATAGCCACTGGGGGAGTTAAAGGCGGCCGGGCGTGGTTGCTAGCCACCCACCCCCTCGTGTGCCGTGCCGGCCCTCATGGGTGCTGCTCGCTAACAGCACCTCCGCTCAGCGCGCTGACCGATGCACCAAGACGACAGCAGAGTACATCCGCAAGTTGCTGGGCAGTGGTGGGCGATGCACGCCTGTGTTCCCGCACTGTGGAGGCGACGGGTCGGTGGATGGATCTCACAAAATGTTGAGAAACTCTCTTCCCGCAGGGTATTGGGGTGCCATAACCTGGCTCGCCAGAGGGCTGTGCAGAAACACAACACGTGTTCCATCTGTGCAGGATAGAGCGTTTCCCCCTCGCCTGCGTTGAGATTCGCTGCGCGCTCCGGTTGCCTTCTACATGTAATATGGCCCGTAACACCTTCGTGCATAGAGGACCGCAGAGCTTGCGTAATTGTTAGCGCCGACTCACTGCGTGGCTGTGGCTCTTTCTCTCGCCTCTCAGCCGGTCTGTCTCTCCTGTCTGTCTCACCGAGAGCGAGTGAATACCGCGCGACGCGTTACAAGTTCAAATTATTATTGTTGGTAAATTATAACTGTCCGTCTATGAAGAGTTGGTGCCAAGTCTCGAGCTGTTTCACCACTGAAGCTGCTCACTACGGCACATGGACCCTGCTCAGTGTGGCCTGGACTACGTTGTTGGTGGTGATGGTGGTGATGGTGGCGGCGGTGACATTTGACTGTCGGCGATTGCATTGCTCAGACCTCCCCCTCCGCACCCACCACCTCCATCGCTGCCTGTCGGGGCACGCTGGCAGCTTGGCCAGTCGGGTTCCCACAGGAGGCAGACGGCAGCAGGGCGCGGCGTCCCGACGCCAGAGGCGGCGCAACATCAGGGCCACGCCGCGGCACGTGCTCGGCGATCGATGGGCCCCGGGGTCGTTTTTTTTTCTTGGTTCTTTCGGTAAAGGAACGTAGATAGAAAATAAAATGAAAAATAACAGATTATACAATTTAATGAAATTATATTTATTTTTTTATAAATTGAAAATAATAAAAGCAAAAAACCCACGACGTTTCCATCGCAACACAAGCGGTCTCTCGCCGCCTGATGAAGACCGCTTGTGTTGCGATCGAAACGTCGTGGGTTTTTTGCTTTTATTATTTAAAAAAAATCTTTAATTACATTTTATTATCTGTTATTTTTATTTAATTTTCTATCTCCGTGACTTGACCGAAAGAACCAAGAAAAATGAATTCCTGCAGACCACGAAAGCTTTAATTCAAAATTTAACCCGGCATCGGTTTTTTTTGTCCCCCCCCCCTCTCCGTGCCCCTCCTGGCGCGTCGGGGGCTGACGGCGGTAACTCGGGAACGCGCCGATGGACGATGCGCCCGTTCACATCACACGTCCCACCACTCGGGACTCTGCAGACCCACCTGGAGAAGATTCCAGGGCGTGCGCTGACAATGATGGCGAACATGTGGGAGACTCTTTGACTTTTTGAAGCTATTAACGTACATTTGTTATATATTTTATTTTCTACCCACGTGACTTTACCGAAAGAACCAAATAGTATGAATTCCTGGAGTCACGAAATCTTCAAATCAAGATTACATTTTTTGTCATCATAATTACAGTGTATTATCCGTTCTTTTTACATTAAAAACGATAGTCCCATATAAGTGTGAACATTGTGTTTGAAGCACCCTGGTATATCAACAAGCGATGGAGATTCGCGCGGGATTTAAACGACCGTGGCCCCAAGGTGGCAAGTCAAGCTCAGTGTACCTCATCAGTCGTTACAATAGTAACAGTACTGTAAAAAAAGCGACTCGCCTGGCTTTGTGATTTCTTGGTAACCTGTACGAACTTATCCGCAATAATAATAATAATATACTCGAATGCTGTCACATTTTCCAGACCTTTATCAACCCACCGCGTGGATGAAGTCCTCCTCCTCCCCTCCCCGCCACATTCCGTGTTGCCCGTAAGGGTTGTTCAACCTTTATAAATCTATTGTGGACTCTTCGTTCTGATTTTCTCCAACGAGTGTGAGGTCACGCAAGCAGTGACCACAAACCGCATGATTTTACTGCATGTTCAGGGTGTGTAGCATCTACAGAGCCAGCTCGTATTTTCCACAGAGGACCACAATAGACGTACGTGTTCGCGTATGGAAAACCATCCTTTCACGTACCGTATCAGACGGACCTTCCGTCCATCCTATTTGCGTTAAGCCGCGGTGGAGAGATGTTGTTAATTGCCTCGCCTGGTATACAGGAAGGTTGTGGGTTCGATCCCGACCGAGACGCCTGTATATTTGAAGTTTACGTGTGTCTCTCTCGCGCTCTCCGCGGTCACGTGGATTATTTTCCGGTTCCTCCGGTTTTTTCCCTCCACATTTAGAAACAGGCGTTTAGAGTAATTTGCCTGCTACAAATTTCCACATGATGAGCCACTTCATTGAGCCATCATTTGTGGCCAGGTCGCTTCTGATAAAGAGCTATGTAGCTCAGTGGACTTTACCTGGTAAAATTAAAGTATACTAATAGGGTTTTTCCCCTTTTTTCTGGCAACAAAAACTGACACCTTTTGCAAGGAATCATGCTTACATTAACCACAATACTTGCAGTCAAATGCAAACAAAAACAATACTCTGATAATTTTTGTTTGTTTGTTTGCATTTGACTGCAAGTATTGTGGTTAATGTAAGCATGATTCCTTGCAAAAGGTGTCAGTTTTTGTTGCCAGAAAAAAGGGGAAAACCCATATTAGTATATTTTGATACTGGCAAAGGAGGTCCCATGAAATTAAAGTAGTTTAATAGTTTAAGCACGGTGCCCAACAACGAAACCTTAATCTATTTTGTTTCTCCAAAGTAGCCCATAACCACTGTGTTTACCTTTCACCTTTCCATCCCCTCCTCCAGTGATCATCTTGCCTTCTGGTCTCGCCCACCGGCTGTTTTGTCTTTGGCTGTGCCCGAAGTCTGAAATCGCCACAGCTGAGCAAAGCAGCTTTCGAAAAGAAGGAATAAACTTAGACAACAGAATCTAGATTTGAAGTTTTTGTGACTGCAGGGATCCATACTCTTTGGTTCTTTTGGTAAAGTCACGTAGGTATAACATAAATCAAATCACGACGTTTCGGGCGCAACAATTCAGCAATTGTTTCTGGCTGTGGTTGTCCCACCTGATGACGGACGCTTGTGTTGCGCCCGAAACGTCGTGATTTAATTTATGTTCTACCTACGTGACTTTACCGAAAGAACCAGAGTTGAAACAACACATTAAAAAAACTGGCCCGCCAGGTTGGCTAAAGCACCCTACCTGATTTTAACGAGTGGTTTGGCGATGCTCTGTTGGCAGTGGGGCACAAACACAAATAATAAACACATTCGTCAATACCACTGCCTCAAATAAAAAATATATAGCAGGAGACGTTTCAGGCAATGACGCTTCATACTACATGAACTTTGCCTATCACATATATTTCCTTTTAAGGCAGCGTTATCGAACAATGTGCTGATTTTCTTAACCTGATTTTAGTGGCTTAAGCATAATTTAACACGACTGATGAAATGCCTGTTGTGTGTAAACTTCAGTGTCACACTCTTTATGAAAGTATCCGAACAGCTGAGTTATGGAAGGCCCAATTCCATATTTGTATTCAGCACCCATAAACAACTCCAGTGACAAATGTATCTCGGCCATGGGTTGCATGTAATTTTTTTGTGCCCAAAGTTGAAGGTTTTGGTTTTGAGATTGTTTTGGTATAAGCATACTTTAGTTTTACCAAATGTAATTTTTCTAGTTCTTCTGATACATCATCACATCGTTCACACAGGGACAATCATACGGATTGGGTTACGGTATGTGTAATGGTTCATGTCACCCATGCTACAGATTGCAAAATACCTTCAGGAAGCAGCGTTTGCATAAAGCTCACAGTGGGGCAGTGCTCAGATAGTGCATGGTTATATTGAATCTCTGAATGACTGATACGATGTGCAGGCAGGATTCTTTGCAAAATGTTTCTGTGTGGTGTTTTAACATTTTAACACCCGTTGTATTGGCAAAAAAGGGTCAATACGATTCTTATACGTTGTGTGTTCACTGTATTTATCGTACGCAAATGTGCGCATATTATATATGCCACCATATTTTTTTTTTCACGACCATTTTAATGTCCGGTCAGTGTGGAAGAATAGACCACAATATCCATCAGAGGGCCTCTAGAAGAACTCCCTTCTATTGGAGGCCCTTCCGTCATCATTGCCGTGAGCCGGCAATTGAAGGGGTGTGCCCCTTCTACCATCTCCTTGGTATCTTTCGCCTCTTTCACAGTAAGCCATTGTTAACAGTCAATCGCACTTAAGTGCAAGAACAACGCGTTTCGGAGCTCCCAGAGCCGTCACGTAGAGTTGAATTACTCTTAGGTTCTTTCGGTGAAGTCATGTAGAAAGAAAAAATAAATTGAATAATAGCATACTTTTTCTTTTTACGTGACTTTACCGAAAGAACCAAAAGTAATTCCAGCAGTCACGAAAGCTCCAAATGTAGTGTAGTTATTTCAAAATCCCGGTGGCTCTGACGCGTTCTTTGTTGACGTGTCTCGCAAGCGAGACTCATTTACGGTGCCATTCAAAGAATTGTCACACCGACTGCCATCACCATACTTTATTCTAATTGCCAGATACTTGGGAAACTACTCCAGTTCATCTTCTCAAGATGAAGTCACGTTCTGCGCATTCCATATTGCCAAATGTTGGGAGGGTGTGAGCACAACGGAGCTTCTGATGACATCATTGTGTTTTTGCCGTTGTTTTTGTTAATTTCTTGTGTCTACGTTACCAAGCAATGGCTCTGTGCTTGTTTGATCGATCGACTTTGTATTAACATTCAATTAACCCGTCCGTGGTGAGCCTTCACTTTTGAAGCCGGGTTATTCAAGCTGAAAGTCCCATCGCACAATGTAATACACAAACCCATGTCCACACGTCTTCTTCTTCGTATGGCTGATGTAGATGTCAAGCAAGAGCTGTGAGTTTACAACGATGATAACACAATGCATTGCAATTTATAATGACGACGTTAACCCCCCTCTGGTCTTCGCACCTGATAGGCTCACAGTGTTGACATCACCTTTACTCTATTTGACCCGAAACAGGAAGACCGCTTCCCAATTCTGGCAAATCGCCTGATGAAGCTGGTTGCAATCACCAGCGAAACGTCGTTACTCAAACTGTAAAATGTTGTGGGTTTACTCTCCAACACACTGGCGTGCTGAAGTAGTAACCTATCGTCAGATCTTCTTTACGTGAAAACCCTCACTAATTGGCTGTGTCGGGTGGTGGCGGGTTTAACGACACGTTTACGCAGACATAACCCCAAAATAAACTTTATTATCAACTATAATGTTACGTGGAAGTGGTCAAGCCGGATGACTGCATCAGTGGCAACGGAGTGGTCCATCGCTGTGCTGATGCCTCCTCCTTCTTCGTATTTGCGAATCGGACATCGAGTAATTGTTTCACGGTCTGTTCTGGTTGACCACAGTCATCTCACGCCGGATAGTTTATTTTTCCCATGTGTGCATCGTCATCATCGTCATCATTGTAAAGTATCCGCATCTGCTGCTACCACCATGGCTCGTGCGCGGACGACGTTTTGGGTTGTGGCCCCGTACGACGCTTCTTCGCCGAAGGTCGAACCCAGCGATCTTACGATTATTCACGAGATGTGTGTTTGTGACTTTGTCCACACTGCCAGAGGGGTCATTTTTATCAGTGAGCTTTTCCCCGGCTCAGATTCTCTACGACTACAGTAAAAGCACACTGCTAGTGGGACATTCTATGGCCACGTCGCATTTATCTGCACTCACTCTGTGCAAACAACTCCTCTTATCCTTGCAAGAAGAAGCGTGGATAAATACGGATAACAGGGAGGATTGCTGCCACTTCCGCGTAACTCGACTTACCCGGGCGGTTATTTGCTTGAGAGTGCGGATAACAGGACACATTCGCACTGCTCAATAACAGGAGGATTTATATTGGTAGGAACCTCCTGGTTACACCGGCCCACAGGGAATTATTGTGTCCGTCCGTCGTGCAGGGAGGGGCTGGGTGGGGAGGGAGGGGCTGGGTGGGGAGGGGAGGGTTGGGAGGGGCTGGGTGGGGAAGGTGGGGCTGGGAGGGGAGGGTGGGGAGGGGCTGGGTGGGGACGAGAGGGAGGGGCTGGGTGGGGAGGGTGGGGCTGGGTAGGGGGTGGGAGGGATGGGGCTGGGTGGGGAGGGGAGGGGCTGGTCACCCCGTGGTGCTCTTATAAAACTCAACGTTTAACCTACTCACACCGGCTTGTGCCCGCCCTCACAGTCGGGCATATTTACGGAATACACCACGCCGCCGTTGACCCTGGCCATTGACCGAGCAACCCAACGTTCCTACCAGCTCCCTCCGCAGGAATGTGTTTCACCACTTCGTCACGGTGCGGTGAGATGTCATGACCATCATCATCAGCAGCAGCAGCAATCGTCGACAATCACCGCCAGCAGCAGGAACATCACCGTGATCATCATCATCATCTACATCATTCTAGACGCACATTTGCCCATAATTTAGCATGTACAATTGAATCATTAACACGTGGATAATCTCAATAATTGATAACAGAGGTGAAGCATCATTGCACCTCATCAAGTCTGCCTATTTCTTTATACCAATCCCACCGTTGCGTGGCCGAAGATTTTGAGATGCGGTATTTTTTTTTCAACCAAAGTTTGCCAGAGTGGTGGTGTTTGTGTGTGGGGGGGGGGCTCTGTGGAAGGGAAGTGGGGAGCGGTAGTGTAGTAGCGGTTAGCGCGCTGCGCTGTGAACCTGGCGACCCGAGTTCGATTCCCGCTCACGGCCAACAACACCAGTGACGAATATTTGTACCGGTCCTCCCACTAGGTCGACTCAGCCTCAAATGAGTACCTGGTGCGGTGTGTAAATATCGTCACTCGGGAAACAAAGGCGGTCGGGCGTGGTGCTGGCCACCCACCTGTCCCCTCGCGTGACGTTCCGGCCGTCATAGGTGCTCGCTAACAGCACTTGCCCCAACAGTCTGTTAACGTCTTCTTGGTTCTTTCGGTAAAGTCACGTAGAATGGAAATAATAAAATAATAAAAATAAAACATGATAAAATAATTCTCACGACGTTTCGGCTACAACGCAAGCAGCCGTCCTCAGGTGAAGAATGAAACACCACCAAGCTTGGAGCGTATATTTAAGCTGGGTTGGAGGGGGAAGAAGAGCGCCTTGACAAAATCATTTGCATATCAAGAGGTATTTAGCATATTTATGGGAAATGTGTAGGAGGTGAGCGGGGGGTTTCAAAGTCATATTATGCCCATGCATTATGCAGGATTAGCAGCATCAAAGGGAGGGGGTAGGGGGTAGCATTAACAAAGGGAGGGAATGTTAATAGTATGTAGAAGCAATATACGCTACAAGCTTGGTGGTGTTTCATTCTTCAACTGAGGACGGCTGCTTGCGTTGTAGACGAAACGTCGTGAGAATTATTTTATTATGTTATATTTTTATTATTTTATTATTTCCATTCTACGTGACTTTACCGAAAGAACCAAGAAGATGAATCCCTGTAGTCACGAAAGCTTTAAATCGAAGTCTGTTAACTCTACACGGGGGATCTTTGCCTTTGTTGTGTGGAAGGAAAACACTTCCCCAAGCAGGCAAAGCGCTCACGCCACGCAAGTGGGCGTTTGGCCATCATTCGCGTAACGCGTGCTGCCATCTGCAGACGCAGCAGCAGGAGCAGCAAAGAGAGAGACATGGGGCAGGGGTGGGAAAACGCCGATTTCTTGGCACTGCTGAATAATGATGACACGAGAGAAGTGGCCACCCCCCCCCCCCCGAAGTTACTGCACCGTAACGGAAAGCGCCAGAGAGAGAGAGAGAGACGATGGCCACGACATCGGCTTCTGTCGTCCCTGGAATGGGGAGGGCAGCAGTCGCCACCCGCAGGATCGAGAGAGCGGTGGCGGCACGTGGCGGTGCGCCATTAATAGTCCGGCAAGATGCGCGTGTGCGGCTCAGCCTCGAATGGGGACCTGGTGTGGTGTGTGAACATCGCCGCCCCCGGGGGAGACAAAGGCGGCGCGGTGCGAGCGAGCTGGCCTTCATGGGTGCTGCTCGCTGAACAGCGCTCGCCCCAGCAGTCTCAGGCTACACGGGGGGGAGTCTTTTGTCTTTGCGTCATTTGCTTACCTTCATAATTATAGAGGGTTTTTTTGGGGGGGGGAGGGGTTAGATCACGTAAATATATATATAAATGTGTCGTGAAACCCGCCACCAGCCGACACAGCCAACTCGTAAGGGATTGACACGTAAACAGAACGTGGCCAATTCGTCACCAGTACAACACACCGGTATGTTGGAGAGCCAAGCCAGAACATTTACAACCTGAGTACGGCGTTTCGCCAGTAATTACAACTAGCTTCATCAGGACGACAGCCAGATT
Organism: Lampetra planeri; assembly: GCF_965212315.1. NCBI lineage: Eukaryota > Metazoa > Chordata > Hyperoartia > Petromyzontiformes > Petromyzontidae > Lampetra > Lampetra planeri. The sequence goes on from NC_136141.1 coordinate 6,967,376, forward strand.
TGTGGCTGTCGCCTTCGTTGACAATCGGGTACACCCTGTATATGATCTGTAGAATATGGTATTTACATATATAGAGAGAGACTTGTGATGTCAATCAATTGGTGTTGTCAGGAGATGGGTTTCAGCGTGGGTTTCAGCGTTTGTGGCTGCTGAACCTTCACCACTTGATTTCTGTCCCAGGCCACCCTTGAATTGTTTGCATTGCTACTCTTGTTGCTGATTTTAGCCGTCGCACTGAGTGTTTAGGAGAATAATTGCCTCTCGGGCTCACTCTGTCCACAGTCATTCAAGGGGTTGCCCTCTGCGGCCCCCCTTGGATTGGCACACATTCCTCCTCTGCGTCCTCGGGTTCGTCGAGAGACGAGAGAGGTCTTCGCTTTGGAGTGATGTCCTCGCTTGAACCAGCAAACGCTGGCGAAGCTCGAAAGAGAGAGAGTGTGAGTGTGTGTGTGTTACGGTACTTGGAGAGCGAAAGTATAGTGGTTAGCGCGCTGCGCTATCAACCCGGCGACCCGGATTCGATTCCCGCTCACGGCCAACACCACCAGTGACGATGATCTGAATCGGTCCTGGGCCTCCCCTAGGTCGACTCAACCTCAAATGAGTACCTGGTGCGGTGTGTAAACATCGCCACTGGGGAGACAAAGGCGGTCGGGCGTGGTGCTGGCCAACCCACCCCCTCGTGTACCGTTCTGGCCTTCATAGGTGCTCGCTAACAGCACTTGCCCCTACAGTCTGTTAAGGCTATATGGGGGATCTTTGTCTTTGTTACGGTACTTAGGCAGGTTTAAGTAGGGGGGGTACCTGGGGCCGTTGTAGTGTTTTGGGGGGCCACCGCCTTTGTCGGTTTAACGCGTAGCAGGCTTTCGCGACCAATATTATTCACAGTAAAGGTTTCATTTAGTTAGATCGCGTAAGTATAAATGTGTCGTAACCCTCCACCACCCGACACGGCCAGTAAGGTTTGTCACGTAAACAACGCGCCAATTAGTTACTACTTCAGCCCACCGGTGTGTTGGAGAGTAAATCCATAATTTGAGATGGACGACGTTTCGCTGGTAATTACATCCAGCATCATCGGGCGATTTGCCAGAATCGTGAAGCCATCCACCTGCTCCCGATCTTAAATAGAGAAAGACGACGTCATCACTGAACCCATCAGGTGCAGGAGAGGGGGGGGTATTGTAATTATATAATAGATCAGTAATCATTTAATTAGTATGAGTTTCCTCTTTCAGTAATTGTAAAATGTCTTCTTCCACGCGTTTGTCCCACCGCCTTTATATTCCTTCATTCAAACCATTTTACCGCTTACCCCGGTTTAAGATTGCAGAAATTATTTTTTTTATTCTTCATGGTCTTGCCCCTACCTACCTCTTCCCCTCTCCTCTCTCATCTCCACTCTCAGGCCACATTGTCTCTGCTCCAGCAATAGAGGCCTCCTCCTCATTATAAAGACGCACACGGTCGGCTTCTGCACCAGATGTCTTGAATTATCTTCCCCTTTGACTTCATGCAGTCGAGACTTGTTGATCAGGTGAAGACGTAAAATTATTTTGAATGTGTAGAGATCTCACATTTTAGGGGTCCCCCCCCCCAGTGAAACGTCTGGCGATCTTATTTTGGTAAACTTAATGTTTTAGTTTTTACGTGATAAACACTTTTGTAAAGCTTAGTCAAGGTCAAAACAAACAAAACTATTTTGATTTCAGCACATAATTAGTGTAAATACACACTGATGCCTTGGCTTTAATTTCCAAATTATTGCAGTGCTGCAGTCTTACATTTCATCCATTATTTTCTTGGGGATGGCAATGTGTTCATGAGCTAAATGCCAATGTCCCGCTAGCCACGACAAGGGGGCTTCAGCAGAGAGAGAGAGAGTTCATGCGTTCATGAAGACTTTGCTGTTTTTTCCTGGATTTTTCTGTTGCGCATAGTCACTTTTAGATGTTTCCTGTTCATGTTTTTGTTTGTTGCGGTTGCACCCGAGTCAAGCGCCGCATGGCTCATAGGGTTATACCTAATAAATGAAACTGAAAAAATGCAGTTCTGCTGTTCCTCCTCCATTGAAGGAACGCAGACTGCAGTGCTTTACTATATGGTCCATGGTTTGGGTTGCTTGGCCACAATCTCACACCTGCGGCTTGGATATAAAATACCCGTTCGTGAAGGAGATGTGTGCATCGACCTGGTGACGTTCTGATGCGGTCGATGGTTACACCAATGACTTCGAGGCTGAGAAAAGTCAACATCAGTTGGGAACCATTTTTATTTTTGGGGGAGGCCCCGCAAAAGCCACGGCCCTGCTTGGGATGCAGTTCTTAAAGTGCCCTACATTAATCAGGCGATGGGGTGCTTCAAGACTCTACTAACAAGTCTCATGCTGTAAAGTCACGTAGAAGGGAAATAATAAAATAATAAACATAAAACAATAAAATAATATAATAATATAATATGAGAATTAATGTGAGAATTATTTTCTTATGTTTTATTTTTATTATTTTATTATTTTCCTTCTACGTGACTTTACCGAAAGAACCAAGAAGATGAATCCCTGCAGTCACGAAAGCTTTAAATCGAAATTTAAGTGTAATGCTCTTTCCCCAAGAACCCACATCGCACAGACATACGCTGCGTGCAGGATATGCATCGCTGGGGCTCGTGTGAGATGTTAGCGTTACACATTGTGCTCGATCACCTTCAGCCCGTGAAGATAAGAAAGGCTTTGACCAATCCATTGGCCGCTGGGTAGAGAGAGAATGTGTGGGGGGACTAAACATCCCCAGGATTTCATCTCTCCGGGCCATGATTGGAACCTGGCGTGTCTCTGGATTGTAATTCCAACGCGATAACCTAGAAATTCCGCTCACGACAGAGTACACGCCTTGCATCTGAGTGTTGTAGTTATGCGTGTGATTGTATCAGTGTGTGTTGGTGGCCTGAGTTGAATTCCTGTCACGGCTAATGACAGTGGAGGATATCTGCACCCATTCTTGGCCTCCCCGAGGTCGACTCAGCCTTGAACGAGTACCTGGTGTGCTGTGTGTAAATATCGGCACTGGGGAGACAAAGGCGGCCTGGTGTGGTTCTGGGCACAGCACCTCCCCTTACACCATGTGGGCCATCGTAGGCGATCGCTAACATCACTTGCTCCAACAGCCTCTGTAGGCTATACGGAATATATTTGCCCTTATAAGCTGTATTTCAAGACAACGATTCCCCCATGTAGCTTACACAGCCTTTAATCCGGTGCTCGCTAACAGAACTGTCCCCAATAGTCCTGTGGAGGCTACAGAGGGGATGTTCCCCTCTTTATAGATGAGGAAGCGAAAGCATGTTTATTTTGTGGCTTAGAAACTGTGTGTACCTTTTATACCACGGCGTAGCTCAAATACAAGTATAATGTGTTGTCCCTGTAGCTAGGCGACACAATGATTGCAGTGACACACCTGTGAAAACGATACACTAGATAGAGTCGGTCGTCTATTCATAAACCAGGTGAGTGCTCTATGAGACACACAGTATTTTCCAGGGGAGACCTACTTTTCTGTGTGCGGTCATGGGTGCTTGCGCTTTAACCGTGACGCGCTTAACTAGGTACGCTCTGTTGAGCCGCAGGGGCAGAGATGAGTGGATATGAGTTGTTCCCATCAAGTAAAAGGTTGCAGGCCTGAGGTTGTTTTCCTGACACCACTGCTGGTGAAACGGCCCCTCCAACAAGATGGCCGACTCTTCCACTTTGGCTCAGAGGTCCTGGGAACAAGTGTCAGTACACGCACACTTCACGCCACTGCACGTGGCACCGCCGCTCGACTTGATTGTGGTGAACCCATGTATGCAGCTGGGTGGGATAGAGGCTGGATATATTTGTATGAATGTATGTGCAGTATGTTGAACTTCTTTCGCACCGTGCGACCTCTGGATTGCAAGTCCGTTATCAACCATCCATCGCGTGAATATAAATGTGTCATTAAACCCGCCACCACCGGACAAAGCCACTTAGTATGGTTTGTCACGTAAACAGAACATGCCAATTCGTTACTAGTACAGCACAACGGTGTATTGGAAAGCAAATCCACAACATTTACAATCTGAGTACGACGTTTCGCCAGCAATTACAACCAGCATCATCAGGCGACAAGCAAATTTGGCTGTTGCTAGCTCTCCAACACACCGGTGTGCTGTACTAGGGGGACGATTTTTGACCCCCACCCCCTAGTCACACAGCGTCACAAAAAGTCAGACCCCCCCTCAAATGTTACGTCACAAAACTCTGCCCCCCCCCAAAAAAAAAAAACATGCTTCAAATCGCTTTAAACTATTGTCATTGTAGAACGTATTTAATGTGCCGCTGCACTCTGATGTTGTAGGAGAAACCATTTATCAAAAAGTCGATTTAATTAAGTAGAACGTGTTGTCTATATTTATTTAAAGTTGCGCATTTTGATTTGACGTCACATTTCTCACCCCCCCCCCCCCTCGCCACACATCGTCACAAATGTCTGATCCCCCCCCCCCCCCTAGGTGTGTGACGTCATTTATGGACGGCCCCTAGTAACGAATTGGCATGTTCCGTTTACGTGACAAATCTTAGAAAGTGGCTGTGTCGGGTGGTGGCGGGTTTTTCGACGGATTTATATTTACGAGATCTAACCCAAAAAACAATATTATGGATGATATTGGTCGCGAAAGCCTACTGCGTGCTTAACTGACGTTATAACTCATCGCAGCGGCAGCCATAGCTGCCCCCTGTTGGGGTCTAAACACCCAGAATCACAGGGTGTGTTGGCTCGGCACAGTACAAGAATCCCCGAGGAACGGTAAAGCGACATAATTATCACGAAATAATTAGCGTCGCTGTGGAGTTTACGCCAATGTCGCAGGGCCACCTCCGAACCCCCTGAAACCTCTTTAATGAAATTGCTTTCATTTGCTGTAACAAACAAAAACCCCAAAGCGACACTCTTTTAAGTGCACTCATTAACGGACGGTTGGTGTGTGGCAAACGAGCGCAGATCATGCAACCGATGTCGCAAGGCGGTTCACGCATTTGGGCGCAACGATCCTTCGCTGACGACGCGCGATGATTGAATGGGCGGACGGACATCCACCCCGGGAGTTTTGTTTTCATTCCTCACTCACTTCTGCTGCAACTCGTGGAGGAACCGCGGCCTTCTTGCCTCGGCTTTGTCTCACAGAGGTTTAATTTCACTCCCAATCGCTTTCCAACAGAGTTGAGGTCTTTGGATCGCCTTTTGCTCACACCTGTCAACTCCTTATCAGTGCCCTACCTTATTACAGACCAATTCAGACCTCATTGGTCACCCCGTGCCCCTTTAAATCTCAACGTTCATCCTACAAAGTCACATCGCAAGGGAGAAACACAAATTCTATTTTTGCCCGTATTGAAACGGCTGTACGCCGTATGGACCTTAAAACTCAATTTCCCCGAACAAAAATATGGGCAAACCGTATGGGTTGACAGGTATTATACAATACACTATGCACTACACTACCATACCTGTCAACCCCTTATCAGTGCCCTACCTTACTACAGACCAATTCAGACCTTATTGGTCACCCCGTGCCCCTTATTTATCTCAACGTTCATCCTACAAAGTCCAATCACAAGGGAGAAACATGAATAGACAAAAGTATGATTTTTTTTGCCCGTAGTGAAACGGCTGTACGCCATATGGATCTGAAAACTCAATTTCCCTGTACAAGAATACGGGTGAACCGTATGGGTTGACAGGTATGTTAGCTAATAAGACAATCAAAATCGTCAGATATATTTAAGTCCGTCTTGAAAACTCACCTCTTTAAAATGGCATCGAACCCCCAAGTTCTGGCCATTTACCCCGCAGGTTTTGTTTATTTGTTTTGCTTTCCATTACACGGTGACGCATTGGGAACTACGGATGAAATGTTCCTTACAAATTGTAAATTGTTATTGTGCTTCAGCCTCTGTATTCTTAATACTCGCCCATGCTTGAAGCGTGACGCGTTGCGGAATACGTGCTGAGCTGCGAACTGCGAATGTTGTCATTTGTTAACCCGTGGTCAAATCAAGGGTTTCATTTTAAGCGGCTTGGTGTTTAATAGAAATGCGTACTTGAAAAGGTGCCAGTTTTAATTGGCACAGGTGCCAACAAGCTCAGCCGTGCGTGATTAATTTTTTTGTTGTTGCTGATGCTGAAACTAAAACGGCACAATTCAAACTGGATTAAATTTTGCTTGTACACCTGGCCGCACATTTTCCATTCGGCATGCAATGAAAATAAAAATGCTTTTTTTGGACAAAAATATTCAGTTTTTAAGGTCCGTTCATATATCAACTCTGTAAAAAAAGAGAGCTATTTGGAAATGGAAAGGTTGCTGCAACATATTGTTTCCTTTACGTTTCTTGAATAGAATTAGTTTATTTCCAAAGAACTGTACTACTATTTAGAGTCGTCAATGTGTCATCAATCAGGACCGCCTCGGTCGTAAACATTACAGCGGTATTATTTACACGGCGGTTTAATGTTTTCGAAAACATTACAATTTTACGTTGTAGGTGTACAAATATGCCGGGCGGCTATTAATCGCTAATTGTTAGTAACCGTTTCTTAAAGAAACCAGTGTTTCGTTAATAGCGTGAAAGCAGCTGCTTTAAAAAAAATAACATACACGGGGACTTTTCTTTACATTTTTAAGATTTCTTTGCAGTGTAAACAGAGGATTGGGTGTCCACGCAGTGGCCTCTCTCCTCTCGCCAGCGATCCAATTTACACCGGAGAAGAGTCGAAAGTTCATTTCCTGACAGCTGCCCTGACAACTTGTGCAGGAAACGACCAGCGCGTCGTCTCGCGGATGTCCACATACCTGACCTGACAACAAGAGTGGGCCGCTTGTGCTGACCTCGTTCTGCTACCTACGTGGACACCCGTCCGCCCTGCTGTCGGTTCCACTTGGAAGTCCACCGTGTAGGCAGCGAGGGTGATTTCGACCATACTTCACCGCGCTCGTCACTCAAGGCGGGCAGCAGCGCGGGACAATGATTGTTTTTTTATTTTTACACGCTTTTATTTAACCCAATCTGTTGTTGTTGTCGTATTCTCAAATCTTGTAACTCAATTTTAACCCACTTCCCAATGTGGTATCGACTGCAAACTTGGTATACTTACGTCATACTGATGACAATACAGTACTATATTCTATCATTAAAATAAAAAATATATTTTTAAACCATCTTTGTTGTATGTTATGTTTCGCCTTGGGTCTACGGTAATTGTCCACGCTCAACTGACGTTGGCTGTAAATGACGACGTTATGGCAAGCTTCGGGGCCACTTCCTGGAGTCGTGGAGTTCTGCAATTACGAGTACGATACATTTCATTAAAGCGTGTTTTAAAAAAAGTTTTTTAATATTACTTATTTTTGCTGCACTGCCCTCTGCTGCCCCACAACGCCGATTGCACTCTTGCTATGTGCATGGTGGTGATCGCCCTCCCCCCTCATCTGAGCAACTAATGCAGGCTCGGCCCAGCTTAGCTGCTGGTATCTTGCAAAGATTGGGCCCATTTGCCGGTGATTTGGCCACGTGCCCTCTTGTTCCATCCTTGCCATATTGCACTTCTCAAAACATACGGAGGTGCTGCCCACACCGCCCGACTTGATGTTGACGATTTTACATTTCTCCTCCCCCCACCCCCCGTGGGATCTGGAAAGCCGAGTCTAGTTTTGATGTGATGATGTTTATCGTGACAGGCACAGCACTTGCATGGCGTAACAAATGCGCTGTGCTAACAATGCACGGCTGTTGTAACCACAGTCCCAATGACAACTTTTGGAATTTTCTGAGCAAGCTCATGTGGCGTAGCTCTCGATGAGTTATACTTTGTTGTTGTTTATAAATGATAAAACTTTGATTCGCATTCCTTTGTCAATCCACTGCTGAATGTTGGCCTCCAAATTTGCACGTGCAATGGAGGAGGAGGCCCATTGCCTAAAACGTCGCCTATTGCATCCGTTTTACTTTTAAGGCCACGGCGTCATCGACGGATGTGTCAAGATGTATACTTATCATTATTTGTGACTGTGCATCAATTCCATCGCAGCAGCAGCAGCGGCATCACCATCACCTAAATCATCGGTACCGTTCACATGTCTCGTTTGTTTTCGTTGCATTGCATTGAGGTGGCTTCTTCCACCCGGGCCACAGACTGAGTCCTTGAACTTCATACAGTGGGCAGTACAGTGCTGCATGCTGTTGTTCCCTGCAGAATCGCCTGCATTCCAATGCGGTCCACTCCGCTGCTGCCTCTATATAAATACTCTACATATTTTTAACCCCGTTTCTCAGAGACTCTTCAGAGAGAGAGAGTGAGGGAGAGACACGGGTGGGCGGGGAGTAGGAACTTTTCTTCTTTGGCGCCGGGATATATATACATATTTTGGAGGGGGTGGTGGTGTGCAAAAGGCTTTTTCAACAAGGCGACAACGTGTTGATAGCCGCACGCCAACTCTTTAACAGCTGCGCTTGCGAGCGATGCATTTAAAAATGACAAAACGCGGACACATTCACAGTGCCGAGCGCGCCTGCGTAGTCGGCATGGTGGAGTATAGCCAAACGATGCCCGTGATTTAAAACGCCGTGGGAGAGGGCTTCATCTGGCAGTGGGGTCGACGAAGGGCTGATTTTGATTGGTTTATTAGGTTTTGTTTTTATTTTGAGGCACCGCGATGGCGAGACGTTAACTACCTCGCCTGGTGTACAGGAGGTCGTGGGTTCGATCCTGACCCTGACGCCTGCTGTACATTTGGAGTTTTGCGTGTCTCTCATGATCACGGTGGCAAGGAGATGTTAACTACCTCGCCTGGTGAACAGGAGGTTGTCGGTTCGATCCTGACCCTGACGCCTGCTGTACATTTGGAGTTTGCGTGTTCCTGCCCGTGGTCGTGTGGATTTTTCTCCGGGTCCTCCGGTTTTTCCCTCCACATTTAGAAACACGCGTTTAAGAGTATTTGGGCTGCTGTACATTTCCACGTGATGAGCCACTTCGTCGAGCTATCATTTGTGAAATCCAGATCGCTTCTAAAAAAAGCTATACAGCTCAGTGGCTGGTAAAATAAACAAAAATAGTAAAAAAATAGTTTGATTTTGGCACAGGTAAACCCCATTTGGCAATAAATGCTCATATCCGATGGGGATCCGGTTACACCATAGCAACCTGGTCACAGCAACAATAAAACATGAAAAAAACAATCCAAAAGCAACGGTGTACAAAGTCACGTTCCGAATGGCAAGGTCGTGCATCAACACGGTATACCCCCAAAAACAAAATGCATGGCGATGACTTTAGCTTGCATTCGATCTACTATATGAATGTTATCAGATTGTTAGATTCACTTGAATGTGAATGCAATGCACATGCAGGATGTATTGTATTTAAATTTTCCAAATATGTTTCGTGTTTTATTCTTTAAAACAACTTTGTTGCATACAGTCGTCCCTTGGTTACCGATATTAATTGGTTCCACGAAAACCATCGTTAATTGAAACTATCGTTAATGTAGGGAATATATGTTAAAGGCTTAATTTGTTCCAATATAATCAGAAGTTGACCTTTTTCACCCTAAAAACGTTGAAAAGCTACAAGCCACTTGCCTTCAAAACGCTCATAAAAGAGCGAGTCGCCGATTGGCTGAGGTCTGCCGAGTCCACTTAGGAGCGCTCTGATTGGCCGAAATTGGCGGCCCGCGTGATATCGTAATACATCGTTAATCGAAAATGTATCACTAACAAAAACAATTGGGGCCCCATTGGGAGGCAGATCGTGAATCAAAACGTCGTTCATCGATGGCATCGTAAACCGAGGGACGACTGTACTGCTAGAAATGTAAAAAAAAGTGTGAATTTTCCTTGCAAATTTTTGGAAGCGAGTTGGCTTTCCATAAACGCATTACATTGTCATGTGAACTTCTGTATACATTCCTGGAAGTTGTATAAATATACTACAGTGTTATTTTAAAGTTGTATATATACTACAGTGTTATTTTAAAGAAACCGATTTTCCATACGCGTTTTATTTTGACGAATGCAAGATACATTTTACTGTCTCAAAAAACACAGAACTGCCACGGAATTTGCTCAGACAAGCCTGGGTGGTGCACATTCATTGGTGGCCCTGAATCAGTGGTGGTAATTCCACATTCCTATGGTGGGGACCAGTCTATCCATAGGAGAAATACTGTTGACTTCCCACACCGCAGTATAATTTTTTCTTACCCTTGCTGCATGATGGGCTAAGGCATTACCCAATTAGGATTTGAACTCAAAGCGAAACACAATTCCAACCTAAACCACCTAACGGTACATCGATACAAAATACGCAAATTCACACCTCCATTTACCACGGTTGGCCATGTACGGTGTGAAAGAAGTTTGACATACATGCATACGAGTTGTCACATTTTCGAGTTATTTATATCATTAATTGCATTTAAGATTAACGGCTGACATTATTGAGGTGGACTGGCAAAGTACAGAATTACACAAACATCACAAGTGTGAAGCATTGTGGTATTATTCTGAAGACACACAGCAGAGGCAATGTTGTTTCGTGGGAAATATGGAACATATCGCACTCTCAACTTTTGTATCCTGTCCTCGTGATAAAAAGAAAGTTAGGTAATTGTTAATAACTGTTAAAAGTGCCAAAACAAACTAAACTAAAACTATTTGTTTTATTTTACAAGATAAGGCCCAATGAGCTATATACTGTAGCGCTTTTTCAGAAGCTACCTGGCCACAAATGATAGCTCAACAAAGTTGCTTATCACGTGACATTTTATAGCAGTTAAAAACTCTAAACGCATGTTGATGAATGTGGAGAGAAAAAACTAGAGGACCCGGAAAAAAAAACACGCGACCACGGGGGAGAACATGCAAACTCCAAATTACAGGCATCAGGGCCAGGATCGAACCCACGACCTCCTGCATTCCAGACGAGGTAGTTAACATCTCGCCATCATGGCACCCCCAAACCACGTAACAAAACAATTTCTCACATCACACTGGTTAAGTTCCCTTACAATAACAGTGGAAGTCGGATGGAGTGGTGGCGCAGTGGTGAACGCACCTTGTTGCGACTCTATAAACCTCAGTTTGATTCCCCGCTACAGCTGACATTAATGGCGAGTGATATTTTAAGTGGTCCTGGAATCACACCACTTCAGCAGGCCGCACTGACCAGCGTGGTGAAGCATGGTGTCAAACAACACTGCGTGGAGAGGCCTTCATCGAGTCGTGGATTGGCAAAGGGTTGTAAACTCCACTTCTCTCTGTGAGCCGTGTCCTTTGTCAAAGACGCCGGCGATCATGGCCTTCCTTCCATTCAGCTCTGTCCATGATATTTACTCAAGAACTTGGAATTAGACGTTCCCAGTTGCATCCGATTATTCAAATTGCTCATGAAACTTAATTGGCTGCCTTTCATGGCGTCTTGTACAGTAACACCCCAATTTACACCTCACCACTGTACGCACTCAACTTATTGACACCAAATCCTGTTGTACGTACACGGTACACCTTACCATAACGTACTCGAGATTTACAAACTTTACCATTAAGCACCTCAATGTTTTTACGTTCCATGGCGAACATTCAGATGCCAGATGTCTTGAGGCGCCCAAGTGTTAGCATCCCTGACTGGCTACGGTCTCTCTCACATGTTCATATTTGTGTTCCCCACACAAATATAAACATTATTCCTTAAATCAAATGCTTTGATTCTAGATTTGAAGTTTTCGTGACTGCAAGGATTCATACTCTTTAGTTTTTTCGGTAAAGTCACGTAGGTACAAAAATTTAATAAATGAAAACAACTCAATTCAATCACGACGTTTCTGGCACAACACAAGCGTTAATTTAAGTACTTTGGATGTACGTTCCGGTTTTTGGGAACACATCTTGGGCGTAAACCAGGGGTATGCCTGTACCTATAATTGTCGCAGTCAAAATGCATTTATATTCAATCTCTTGTTTATTCCATGAAATCTACCTGTGCCTTTCTCTAGTTATGCTTACTAGATATATTTTTTGTAGCAGTTGCCTGTAATACATTTGTAATGCGAGCAAGGATTGAGGGGGGCGGAGTCTGGGTCACGTGAGGAGAAGGAGGAGTTAGGGTCACGTGAGGGAGAGGATTTAGGGGGAGAACCGGAAGGGATCGGGGAGTTGAGACGGAGTGGAAACGGGAGGAGGCCACGCTGGGCAGTGACGAGAGGGTGGCGCGATTGCCACGTGTTGGGAGGCCACGGCACCGTCGGCCATCGTTGTCCGGGCGAGGCTAGCCAGGAGCGAGGAGCGGAGCAGCGGTGTGGCTGCAGAGCGGGGCAGCGGTGTGGCTGCCGAGCGGAGCAGCGGTGTGGCTGCGGAGTGCTCGACGGAGGAGACGCGGGGCTTAGCGAGGACGCTGTAGGAGCGAGATTGACACGAACCCAAATAAAGGACAACGGAGATCTACACTGTGAAAGAGTCCTTTATTACACATTTATATCACTCTCATAATCTGTCCATGGGTCTGCACATAATTCTTCAGTATTTCTTGAGTCAAGAGACAACCGGTTACCGGTCCGTCATTATTTTTTTGTATATTTGGTCTGTGCTAATTACATAACGCACATGCTTATGCACCATCTAGGCCACTACTTAACCATTTTGTCAAATGTTTCTCATGGGAGACTCTTGCCCAGGATCACCTCAGATGTCTATTTCAAGGATCCAAACATTTTGAAATTCAACAGCAGAAACAGGAAGAGGAAGAGGCAAACACCCCACTGCAGCCCCCCCCCCCCCCCCCCCCCGACTTACTAACGCAGTTCCACCCACACCACTCTCTCTGGACATGCGTGCCCAAGCTCCGGCAGAATCAGTCGATCCCAGATTGGTCTCTTCAGCCATTTTCGGACCCACAGATAATCCAACTTTCCTCTGGAAGACAATCATCCTCGATTGCGAGGGATAGCCGATGATAATGATGTCCAATGCACGAATTCAGTGCATATATCTTCGTAACAACATTAAACGTTTAGCATTGAAAGAATACTGATCTGACAATACCATTGGTTCCATTCTTAAGTTCTGAATCTATCTGCAAAGAAAATCAATAAATGACTGGCAGGTTGCTCAATAAACATTCGACGATTTCTTTATTTGACTGGCTTTGTGCTACTTTTTTGCGCTGGCAGATATGAGAAGAAGCAGATTACGCAGTGGTGATTTGATGGATTGTCACAAATCGGGGGTCGTAATTCCAGGAACTGGTAACGCTTGTTTGTTTGTTTGTTTCCACTGTTATGAATGTAGCGGCCTCCAATTGACAGCAGGGGTTATATTAACCCATTACATCTAAAGAATATAAAGTGGGCGCCACGGTGGCGAGATGTTAACTCGCTCACCTGGTTTTCAGGAGGTCATGGGTTTGATCCTGACCCTGACGCTTGTATATTTGGAGTTTGCATGTTTTACCCGTGGTCGTGTGGATTTTTCTCTGGGTCCTCCGGTTTTTCCTCCACATTTATAATCAACATGCGTTTAGAGTATTTCGCTGCTATACATGTCCACATGACAAGCATCTTCGTTGCGCTATCGTTCATGGCCATGCCGCTTCTGAAAAAGAACATTATAGCTCAGTAAGCCTTAGTAGGTAAAAAAAATGTTTTAGTTTATTTACATCTTCAAATAACAGACTCCGACATGTACAATTCGATATGCTGACTTGCAAGCACGCATCGCGAGTGACCGTATCGATTTTCAATCGATGGACTGGTGCATCGGTGAACCTCTAGATGTAGTTCTGTGGGACACCATCTGTGGTGTGATGGACGTCCAGTCATAGTGCTGGTGGTTTGTGGCCAAAGATAAGACCCCACGGTGGCCAAACTTTGAGACTAAGCGTCTGGTTACAACCCTTAGTGGTATTTACATAAAATTTTCAATCGTCATTGTAATCCCTTGTAAACCAAAAAAAAAATCATAATTGAAACGCTGACGTTAAAGTATTGAGGTTTGTGTGTTTTGTTTGGCGTTTCAAGAATCCATTTCACCGGCCTGGCAAAGTTTTGCTCCGTGAAGGTCTTTGCAACTCCATTAAAATAAACATCTCTTGGCCGTTCAGTTCACTCGTTCTTGTGGTCACCCTTCAGATGTGTGCCACTTGAAAGGCTTCCATCCATGATGCCGGTGGCCTCCAGCTTACAACAAACTCACTGCGGTGGCCACACCTCGAGCCGAAGCCACGTGCGACGCCCGTGTCACCGTGGATCGATGACTCAGTTGAGTGCCGTGAGTGTCGAGGGAACGCTGCATGGGAAAGGACGCCCGGCCTGGCCTGGAGCAGAACAGGATGGGGGTGCTGCTCACGTACATGTTCACGGAGCCTCCTCTCCGCGCGACCTCCGAGGACGATGCAAAGCCATCGTGCCCGGACCTCACGCTGCCACGACTGGGGCACGGGATGGAAATGCTGTCGGTTCTGAACGTCGACACCGACTCCGAGTCCACGTCCGCGCGAGTCCGTTCGACCGGTGGCCCGCAGCCGGCTCCGACTTTGGACGTAACGTCCTCGATCCCAGACCTCCACCGATCCCTCACGGCGCACCCAAGCGATTGTGAATTTTGCTCGGCGCCTGCAGACGTGCGGTGCTGTTGCTGCTGCTCCTTGCTTTGGTGCTGCGCTTTGCTCGGGCGGACGTGGCGGAGCCTGGGCTTCCCCTGCGACGAGAGCGCGTGCTGGCCCGGGGCATCCCCCAATTTGCTGAGCCTTTGCCGATCCTCCTCGATGAAGCGACGGACGGCCGGGGAGACGTACGTCGGGTACGGGAGCCACCCGCACGACTTGGGGATGAAGCTCGCTGGCATGCCCACGTTCGCTGGGTGGGAGCGGGCCACTGAATCGGAGCAGTCAGCAAAGAACTTTACAACAAAAACCATGGCATTTCACCGATGTGTTGTGATGCATTTGCGATGCGTCCGATGTTTTGCTCCACGCGCTGCAAGCTTCAGCAAATTAACATGAAGCTCCCAGCAATGTGGAGTGAAGCGTCGGACATCATGCCGAATAGCACGCGCTGCAACGTGACCGTATATCCCGTGGAGTAGCGCGCTTGGCGTGTGCCTTGGTAGAGACGCCCAGTCCAATTGTACCCCTCGCTTCATTGCCCGGCACCTGAGCCTCGGTGCAGTTGGACTGCCTGCACCATCAACAGCTTGTACCACTGGATACATCCCACGTGTGCCAATTGTGGAACCACGTACGAGGGTATATATGTACGAGAGTAAACGGAACATGCCAATTCGTTACTAGGGGCCGTCCATAAATGACGTCACGCACCTACGGGGGGGGGGGGGGGTCAGACATTTGTGACGATTTGTGACGAGGGGGGGGGGGTTTGAGAAATGTGACGTCACATCGAAATGCGCAACTTTAAATAAATATAGACAACATGTTCTGCTTAATTAAATAGACTTTTTAATACATGTTTTCTCCTACAACATCAGAGTGCAGCTACACATTAAGTACGCACTACAATGACAATAGTTTAAAGCGATTTGAAGCATGTTTTATTTTTTTTGGGGGGGGGCAGAGCTTTGTCACGTCATATTTGAGAGGGGGGGGCTGACTTTTTGTGACGCCCTGTGACGATGGAGGGGGGGGGGTCGAAAATCGTCCAAAATCGCGTGACGTCATTTATGGACGGCCACTTAATCAAAGTCCGTTGTTATGACAAAAAGTGCGTGTCTAACGGCCACATTTGCGCGGCATATTACTCACCCGTCCTCATGCCGCGGCACCGTTGGGACTATTACTCACGGTGGCCGATGCATTGTTTGTCACGGAAACAGGACAATGTGCTCGAAACGCAAATCTGCGGTAGAATTTCTCGTGAGAGATGAAGATTGGGTGGCCGTGCCCCTCGAGGGACTCCCCACCTCCCGCCCCCACCCAACCCATCCACTGCGTTGTGTGAAAGCAACGTCAGAGGCTTTGCGGGTCCACGCGATTCAAGGATGGCAAGAGAGATATCGCTGATAGAATTCTTCGGTGTGACGGACCAAAGAAGGGCAGGCACAGCAGCAGAAGGCGACCGATCAAACCGGAAGCTCTACCGCGGTGAGATTTTCAAGTCGGCGTCGCAATAGACAAAGGGCTCACATAGCCTCGGTCATAATCTGACGAGGTGATCATGCCGAAAGCAGTTTTGTTTGTTAAGTGTAATCTGTGACCACCGTGTGACTTTTCACGTATACTTCGGGAACATCCCTCATACCAGTGAGGCAAGGCCATAGCCATGGAGTCAACATTGGGGGGGACCAAATCTTCCAGGGTGTCTGGAGGCCCCAAAAATATCGAAATTTCAAAACGAATTTCCTGCCTAAAATATAAAAAAATCACTAACACATGGGATGGACTTTGTATTTATTTTTTACAATTTCTAATAGTGTATTGCAGAGATTAGGGATTAATAAAGTACAACCATAACCACAATCATATAAACAGAAATATACGTATTGATTTATATAAAGACAAGTCTATATCATTAGACCTCCTTTGCCAGTACCAAAATATAATAATAGGGTTTTTCGAATTTTTTCTGGCAACAAAACTGAAACCTTTTTACAAGGAATCATGTCTGCATTAACCACAATACTTGTGGTCAGAATGCAAACAAAAACATACTCTGATAATATATGCATTGTCCTTGAAACTGATTGGTCCACACCAGAGACGGCTTTCTGTTGAGTTTCGTCTCAAACGGTGTTAGACCAGAGGACGCCAAAAGGGCAATGCATATATTATCAGAGTGTTTTTTGTTTGCATTTTGACCACAAGTATTGTGGTTAATGCACACATGATTCTGTTGCCAGAAAAAAGGGGAAAACCCCTATTATTACAAGTCTAGATATTGTGGCCAAGGTTTAGCAAATTGTGTTTTTTTTATTTACATAGCATAGCATTTATATATTATAATTACGGCCTTGCAGTGAGGCAAATGTGCAGCCCTGCAATTGCTTTGCTCACCCACGCCACTGCTGGTGGAAGGGTCTCCACTATGAATGTACGTATAAATGTTGAACTTCATTTGCACCGTACACAGCCAATCGTGAAACTCAGAGGTGCCGGAGCTCAAGACAGCTCATTGTTGAACATTCATTCGTGAGGTAGGAGGGGAAAAAAAGAATTGTTTTCCCAACTCGATTGAGTGTGGGATCGCACTCATGTCCTCATTACAGCCCTGAGCCAGTGGTTGAAATTCCACATTCATATGGCAGGGCCAGTCCTTCAAATGACAAGCACTTTTATACTTCCCCCGCCAGGTGGTGCATATTTTGTTCAGGCCAGAGAGAGAGAGAGATGTCCCGAATCAAACCTCCCTGTCCAGGATTTGAACTTGTAACCTTCCGATCGCGAATCGCAACACCCTGCCATTGATGCCGTGCCCGGCCAAGCCATGGTCCAACATTACGTGATGAGAAATAAAAATGAGAACGCGCGTGCACATTTCAATGTAGGCGCATTCGAAGGCCTGCCGTGGGATCATGGAAACTAATGAGAGAGGCCCGTTGCTTATCACAATTAACTTGGAAAGGAACACCTGGACTCAGCTTCGTATGAACGGCGAGAGAGTGACGCGTAATAGGGAGCGGATGAGCGTGCGAGCTTATGAGCCCGGAGCGTGCGATCGTCCGAGCAGATGAGCCCGGAGCGTGCAATCGTCCGAATGGATGAGCCCGGAGCGTGCAATCGTCCGAGTTGATGAGCCCGGAACGTGCGATCGTCCGAGTGGATGAGCCCGGAGCGTGCGATCGTCCGAATGGATGAGCCCGGAGCGTGCGATCGTCCGAATGGATGAGCCCGGAGCGTACGATCGTCCGAGTGGATGAGCCCGGAGCGTACGATCGTCCGAGTGGATGAGCCCAGAGTGTGCCATCCGAGTGGATGAGCCCGGAGCGTCACGGTCGTTCGAGTGGATGAGCCCGGAGCGTGCGAGCGGCGTTATATTGCAGAGGGGGGGGGGGCCTTACCTGGGATAACGCTGTGCAGCTGCTCGCCTTGGCGCCAGGCTGTTGGCACGGCAGTAAGGCTTTCAAAAACATCCCCGTGTGTCGGTTCCAGCAGTTCTCTAAGAAATGAGTTCATTTTCCTCGGGGACCAAAGAAACAAACTGAAATAAAAAAAATATCCTTAAAAAAACAGGTAAGAAGAAACGTATCTCTCTCCTTCTCACCTCTATCTCTCTCCTCTTTCACAGCTCAACGAAGTCCGTCACATTAAAACGTCGCGACGCCTCTGCTTGAAGTGGGGATGGTGGGGGGGGAACTACTCCCACACGCGGAACAACGAGCCCGTGGTGAGGGGGGGGAGGCTTTTGTTAATCTCTAAAACGTTGCACGCGACCTGTTGTTCAAACATCGGGCTTCGTAACCATGAGCTCGGCGCGTCGCGCGGCTCTGCTTCCAAATTGATAAAGCAACCTTTGATTGCGAGACCCCGCAGACACGGCCAGCACTCGAGGAGCCGAACGCGAAAAATTTTCGAAACGTCGTGGGTTTTTTGCTTTTATTATTTTCAATTTATTTAGATTTTTTTTTGTATTCGTTTTATTTTCTATCTACGTGACTTTACCGAAAGAACAATGAATAAGGATTTTCGTGTCAACCATAGACAATTCAGGAGGGGGCACACAAAGACAAAGACCCCCCGTATAGGCTGCACAGACTGTTGGGGCAAGTGCTGTTCGAGTGTTGCGCGCCTATGAAGGCCGGCACAACACACGAGGGGGTTGTTTGGTGGGCAACACCACGCCCGACCGCCTTTGCCTCCCCCAGTGGCGATGTTTACTACACACCGCACCGGGTGCTCATTTGACGTCGAGTCGACCTAGGGGAGAGGCCCATGACCGGTTCGGATAATCACCACCGGCGTTGAGCGTGAGCAGAGCGCTAACCACTACGCCACCGCTCCCCCCGCACCCACAGACACGCACGCGGCCCCGCTTTGAAGTCAACTCTTGATTGTTCGAACGCACACAACAGCAACAACACACGATTGCAGTTGTTACGGAGATATCCCCAAAGCAATTTACGTGGGGGGCATGGGTGGTTGCCGACTTGATCGGCCCCGTAATTGAATGATCACACGGTGCACAGCGGTGAGTGCAGTGCGCTCGGCTAACCGGCGACCTATAAAGTCGGCTTCGACCCGAGTTGGATTTCCTGTGCCGCTGCCAACGGCCGATCCGCACCGCACACCTTGCTTCTTCATCTCGTTTTCGAATCGATTGACGAAGTTCTTAGGGGCCGTCCATAAATGACGTCACGCAATTTTGGACGATTTTTGACCTCCCCCCCCCCCCCCTTCGTTACACGGCGTCACAAAAAGTCAGACCCCCCCTCAAATATGACGTCACAAAGCTCTGCCCCCCCCTAAAAAATATAAAACATGCTTCAAATCGCTTTAAACTATTGTCATTGTAGTGCGTCACAAATGTCTGACACCCCCCCTAGGTGCGTGACGTCTTTTATGGACTGTCCCCTTAGCCCGCCCGCTCGTGTCACGAACTTCCAGAATTGATACGGGTTGGCCCAGATGTCTTGTGACCCGCAATTAAATGGGCGTCACGGTGGTGAGAAGTGAGGTAGCCCCCCCCACGCCCCGCCTGGTATAGAGAGGAAGGTCGTGGATTCCATCCTGACCCCTGACGCCTGATATATATATGGAGTTTGCGTGTCTCTCTCCGTGGTTTGTGTGGATTTTTCTCCGGGTCCTCTGGTTTTTTTCGCTCAATATATATAATCAACATGACGCGTTTAGAGTGGAGCTATCATTTGTGGCCAGGTCGCTTCTAGCTTAGTGGGTCCTTACTTGGTAAAATAAAAAATATATACTTTTATAGTTTTTTTATTGACCCCTAACATTGTATCTTAATTTTGGAGCTTTCGTGACTGCAGGAATTATTCTTTGGTTCTTTCGGTAAAGTCACGTATAAAGATAAAATAATAAATTAAATAATAGCATACGACGTTTCGATTGCAACACAAGCAATCATCATAACATTGTTTTACCCTTTGCATGTTCATTTTTGTTTTAAATACGCCTTATTTTCTTGTTTGTTGAAGTTTTAGATAATTAAATGGGGGATCACAAGACATCTGGACCATCCTTTACAACGATGTACTTTGAATTTACTGCAAAAAAAAGACATGTCAAGAAACGTGGTTGGTGTCATCGTGTATTGTCGATAGTGTAGCGGTTAGCGCGCTGCGCTACGAACCCGGCGATTTGGATTCAATTCCCGCTTACGGCCAACACCAGTAGTGACGATTATCTGAACCGGTCCTGGGCCTCCCCTAGGTCGACTCAGCCTCAAATGGCTACCTGGTGCGGTGTGTAAACATCGCCACCGGGGAGACAAAGGCGCTCGGGCATAGTGTTGCCCATCCACCCCCTCGTGTACCGTTCCGGCCTTCATAGGTGCTCGCTAACAGCACTTGCCCGTATACAGTCTGTCAAGGCTATACGGGGATCTTTGTCAATTACCCACACACTTCTCAGTTTGGATAACACATAGCAGTCGACAGCGGAGGCAAGCAGAGTCAAAGGAGTCGGAAGAGTCAGTGATAGATATTCACCATCATCATTTATAGGCAAGGCCGAGAGCATTGCAGATGATGGTCCAGGTGTCTTGTGACCCCTAATGAATTTGCATATAAAAAATTGCATGTTTTTTTTTAAGAATTGAAGGGGTGTCACAAGACATCTGAACTCGAATTAAGCACCGCTGTGGCCTGCACTCTGCGAAGCTGGGCTGAAGTACTGTACATGGTGGTCCAGATGTCATGTGACCCTCCCCCTCCCCCCCAAAAAAAATAATTCCTGCTTTGAAACAAATTATTTGGTGCTGCGCAAACCACAATTAACACGTCAAACAACACCGTGGAGCGCACCGCCATGCATCGCTATTGACATCATCGGAGCGTGCACCAGTTCACAGGGTGTGCATCGGTTGTTTCACTATGACCAGGCTCTCTAATCGTCGCTGAAATTCCACAAATGGCCGAGAACGAAGCCAGAGGGGAAGAGGCAGTTAGATGTGGGGAGGAGGGGGGTCCACATTTGCATGCCACGGATCACATTTCACCTGCTCCCAAAGCACCGCCGAGCAAAACAAGCCCGCACTTGTCAAGCCCACGGCAGAAATGCCATCGCGACCTCACGGCGAGCCCTGCGAACGCAAAGCCTCTCCCCATCCCACCCAATGTGCCCGATTCTCACCCAAAATCGACGATCATCCGCACGCGGAGGGCGCTGTGGACCCCCCCCCCCTGCTCAGGACCCGAGTGATGTGAAGCGATTACATGCGGCCAGTCCCTAAGCCCCAGACCAGGGAATTATCTTCACTTACTAGAACCGCCATGAGTTGGGGGTAACTTTAGCGGTTCCAGTTTATTTGATGTGGCCGGTACCGGTGAAATTGTGTGATATGAACGGCACCATTGAATTATCTACTCGGATTAGCCACGCCAATTAACGGGGACTAACTGAAGTTAGCCCATTTCTGATTTTGCCCATTAACTAATACACAAATAATCGGTTGAAAGAAAACAAAACGTCGATTTTTGCATGATCTGACCCACGTGTCGCACACTCTAGAAGGAATGCCGATCGGCGAGTTTATGCATCGTTCAGCACCTAACGAGTTTCCATTTTTCACCCCTTTTGACCGTGACCCAATGCACATTTCCCTGTTGGTGTGAATCACCCTATGGGGGGGGGTTGCTTAACGTTACGTATACTCAGGCAGCAGCCTGCACAGTATGACCACTTGCCGCAACTTCCCGTTGAGAATGATAAAGGCCAGCAGCAGTAGGAACCTCACGCAAAGCGGTCAAGAGGTGAGAGCACGGCTACCCAAGCGGGCGGAGGCATTTGTCGTCCCATTGAATGTGCGCGAAGAACGCGACGAAGGGAGCGGCGTCATCTGAGCGTGGAATATTCGGCAGTGGGAAGTTTACGAGAACTCAAATTCCTGGCTGAGTTGTTGACCCCTTTCGCCACCAAACTCGCGTTCGCTCAATCTTGTTTTGAAGATTTCGTGACCGCAGGAATCCATACTCTTTGGTTCTTTCGGTAAAGTCACGTAAAGTCACGCGTTCGTTAAATTTGTTTTTTTAAGTACCACTCTGTGCGCTGAGTTTAGCTGCGGTTGTCCAAATGCTTCGCCTGCACCACGCCCCACCAATGCTCAGTGCCGAATTATTATCGTAGGAGCAAAAGTAGCTCCATATGTAGCTGCTACATATGTAGTAGTAGCTTCATACGTAGTAGCTACATATGTAGTAGTAGTTACATCTGTAGTAGTACTACATATGTAGTAGCTACGGGCCCCGCCCTTTCAAGAGCCCCGCTCTAAATGGTTTTAAGCTATCAATTCCGGTTCAGTGATTCTGCACTTTCTCTATTACTATAATACTATACCGCCTTCAACTTTAATGAACGACTGGGTGTTTCAGGTTAGCGATTTGTCGTATTGTCTGGCTGTATAGCAAATACAAAAATACAATTACTTTACTATGCAAGTTCAAAATGTATGTGTTTTAATATTTAAGTGTTTTTTATTATTATTTAGGGCCCCTTTATAATATATGCTACAGGCCCCGCACTAACTTAATCCGGCACTGGCCATAGTAATGTGGAATTTCTGCCCGCATGCGCATTTGAGCATCAAACCGTTTTAAGTTGTGATCTCGCTTTAAACCGACGGTTCTTAAACGTTTACTGCAGCCTTGCACCCCTTTGGTTCTCAATTGTTCAGAAAATGTACAATGTCAATTAATACATAGATAGGGTTTGATGAAACAAAGTAAGTTGTACTTAGGGGCCGTCCATGAATGACGTCACACGATTTTGGACGATTTTTGACCCCCCCCCTCGTCACACGGCGTCACAAATAGTCAGACCCCCCCCCCCTCAAATATTACGTCACAAAGCTCTGCCTGCCCCCCAAAAACAAATAAAACATGCTTAAAATCGCTTCAAACTATTGTCATTGTAGTGCGTATTTAATGTGCCGCTGCACTCTGATGTTGTAGGAGAAAACATTTATCAAAAAGTATATTTAATTAAGTAGAACGTGTTGTATATATGTATTTAAAGTTGCGCATTTTGATGTGACGTCACATTTCTTAACCCCCCCCCCCCCTCGTCACACATTGTCACAAATGTCTGACCCCCCCCCCCTAGGTGCGTGACGTCATTTATGGACGGTCCCTTACGTGCCCGTGCTTAATTTGTGTTTTAGATTATTTACCTTCTAAAAAAAAACCTGGCCACGTCTCGCACCCCCAGAAAGGGCATCTCGCGCCCCCAGGGGGTTGCGTGCACTCCAGGTTAAGAAGAAGAAGAACCACCGCCTTAAACCTCGTTGAGTTCCCTTTGCCGCTCAGCTCGCGAAACCAATCGCTGACATCCAGCCTGTGAATGAACGTCAATCCCAGCAGGGCTCCGTTCTGTCTCCCCACGTAAATCTAAATATTGTTTTAAGTCCATCAGCCTCAGGCATCGACATTCAAAACCGTACATACATATGTATGAAATCAAACAGCATTCGATTAATAAACAAGAAAACTCTGGGCTGCTTCCAAACCTTCTCCGCCTCATCAGCAGGCTCAGGCTTTGTTCAACAAATGTGACCCGTGCCCAATTAAACACGCGGTGTTGTAATTACAAAGTGAAACGCGCTGACAAATGGAGTGGGCGGTGGGGGGAGGGGTCGGGCGTTACATACCGGGCCGGCTGGCTGGCTCGCTGGCTCCCCAGGTTAAACAACTTCCCCCGGAGTCTCGCGGCTCACAGTGAATTAGCGAAAACCGCCACCGCCACCACCACCACCCTCCCCGCCCCATCCGCGCGTCACGCCTTGCCATCATCATCGTCGGCCCTCTCGCTCAAAAGCACTCATGCGTTGCTGAGTGCACCTTGCATTGCACAAGAAGCCCCATTCTCTGAGACCAATTGCCCAACGAGGACAAACAAACAACAAAAAGAATCCCACAAGAGCTCGCTTGCCATGTGTGGGTGTAAGCCAAGTGGCTTCCCCGCTTCTGGATGTGACACACGCCTGCTGGCTTACTGGGAAGCGGCAGTGTTAGTGGTGACGTTTTACTGAAACCCGGTCCTTGGGCCTCCTCCCCTAGGTCGACTGAGCCTCAGACGATGCCCTGGTGCGGTGTGTAAACATCACCACTCGGGAGACAAAGGCGACTGGGCGTGATGCTAGCAAACCCACGCTCTCGTGTGCCGTGCCGGCCTTCGTAGGTGCTCGCTAACAGCACTTGCCCCAACAGTCTGTTAAGGCTATATGGGGGATCTTTGTTTTTTTTTACTTGCTACTTACGTGGGTTAACCAGAATAATCAAGCCAGCAGCACAGTTTGCGAACAGAATTTGTCATGTGATACTATCATCACTTTGACTTTACAAGGCATCTTTACACGAGGATGTGCATGGCTCCTCACGCATCTTCCAAGATGCACGGCCAACGTGGAAGCGTCGACCAAACGTAACCTCGAGAGAAGCTGTCTTCAGTTTCCTCTCGTGGAGGCCCCATCACTAAGCGGTTGGCGTGAGCAACACATTGCAGGGCTGCGCCTCTACCTTGTACCTGCACCTACGTATAAGGGGCCGTCCATAAATGACGTCACGCGATTTTGGACGATTTTTGACCCCCCCCCTCGTCACACGGCGCCACAATAAGTCAGACCCCCCCTTCAAACATGACGTCTCAAAGCTCTGCCCCCGCCCCCCCAAAATAAAAAATGCTTCAAATCGCTTTAAACTATTGTAGTGCGTATTTAATGTGGCGCTGCACTCTGATGTTGTAGGAGAAAACATTTATTAAAAAGTCTATTTAATTAAGTAGAACGTGTTGTCTATATTTATTTAAAGTTACGCATTTTGATGTGACGTCACATTTCTCACCCCCCCCCCCTCGTCACACATCGTCACAAATGTCTGACCCCTCCCCCCCTCCCCCCCCTAGGTGCGTGACGTCATTTATGGACGGCCCCTAAGGGCATCTCAAGATGCTATCCTGTATAGAGCGATCGTATAAACAACCGTACGCACAAACCATGCAGCAAAGCATATTGTTACGCAACGGTGCAGCCCTGCAATTTCTTGCTGACGCCACTGCTGCCAGAAGGGCGTCCACTAGAGGGAGCCATATACACAATCGTGCCAAGGGTATTTGGCCTATTCTTCCACACTGGCCAAGATATCTTGGAATAGGTGTGAGTACACGGTGGTTCAATTTATAATGCGCAGCAATTTCATTGAGAGACTGCGTGTTGTCTTGATGTGGTCTGGGACTGTTGTTGTTTTTCTGCCTGGCCCAAGCTTGCATTTCGTGTTGAGAAATCGGCAGGAATTTATATACTTATGGAATTTATACTTACTTACTCGGCGTATGTTTACGTATTTATTGTTCGTGACTTGCTTACTTTTTTCTCGATTTTGCACTTCTATCGTTTTTGTATTCTAGATTTGAAGTTTTCGTGACTGCAATGATCTCTTTGTTATTTTCGGTAAAGTCACGTAGGTGAAAACAAAATAAAAATGAAAACAACTAAATTAAATCACGACGTTTTGGAAGCAACACAAGCCTCCGTCATCAGGTGGAACTGCTTCAGCAAAATTACTGTAGCGCATAAAGAGAGCTATTTAGAGACACGTGGGGGGGGGGGGATGTGTGTGAGACACGTGTAACTTGCTGACCCGCCCCTAAAACTGGACATCTGTGAAAAAGAGCTTCAGAGCTCATCGGATTCCTCCTGCAGCCTAAATAGAGATTCTGATTCTGAGTAGCCACACTGAGTCCGTAGGGTTCCAGTGCACGAAACACCTGGGATCAAAGCGAAGGGTACATTATACAAAAGTTTGTCACGATAAAAATAACAAATCATGCGAAGCAACAAACATCTGTCAGGAAATGTAAAAAATACTAACCGTTGACGACAACATTAGGAATCAAAAATTCGATTCATTTTTTACATATTTGTTTTGTTTAAATTGCAAATGTTATGCATTGTGTGTTATTGGAGCTGACCCGGTGGCTCAGAGGTCAAAGCACTGTTGAGCCTTGGCCGCTGCCTCTGATTAAATATTTAGCGAGTTAATGGTCAAATGTGACTGCATAGAAACGATCGGCATATTAAACTTGAGATTTTACATTTGATTTGTCAAAATTCCAGCTACGAGAACTAAAAAATATCCGTTTGACTGCAAACACGGGACAAGCATCTCTGCAGCAAGACGCATGGAGAGGTATAGTGCCCCGAGTGTGGTAAAGGTCACTTAAAAAGGATCTCGGAGATAGTTCTCTGATATCATCTTCCACGTGACATTCTTTCAAAAGCGGGTGATTCACTGTCCTGCAAGCGTTCTGAATGGACATTTCTTCATCTCATAACGTGAGGCTGGCAGCACGTTTGGATTCAAATTTGAGAAAAATAAAGCATATATCTTTAAGAGAATAAAGAAATGCGTGTCATTATACCTAAACAAGCATTTGCCTTGATTTGAAGCTTTCGTGACTGCAGGAATCCATACTCTTTGGTTCTTTCGGTAAAGTTAAAGAACCAAAGAGTAAGCATTTACCTCTTTGCAATTGGTGATCTTAAGCTCCTATTGAAAATGTAACGCTGCTATTGTATGGGACCAGTTACCGATAGAACAGCCACCGTTGACTTGTAATAAAGTTGAGCTCATTTTTGTCAACCGCCGAGGGTTGGTGGCCAATTTTATGAGCTCCAAATTGTAACTGAAACTTCTGACACAGCACCATTCAGGCCAAGTAACAAAACATGTACACATTTGAATAAATCCCTTCAAACGAAGACCAAATACTGTCGTAGCGTTTCAAGACTTTCCGTGAAAAAAAAAAAGATGTATGACCTAAATGGGCTATTACTTGACCATATTTATTTGCAAATGCCTACGAAAGCCCCAAACGCTTCAGACGATTGAAGGAGGACACAGCGAAGTGAATGTATCTGCCAACTGAGGTAGCTTGACATCTCAGCCACCAACAATACTTGCATTCTCGGGTGGGGGGGGGGTGTGTTCCAGTGTGAGAAATTTAATTGGAAGTGATGGTGGGAAAGATGTTGAATACACGGCAGACACAATATAATTCCACGTAATGGAGGCTATATTCTATTGAAATAACCACTTTCACTATCATTTGTGACTTTTAGGTAGAAATGATAACAGTCGCAAACCCAGCAACGATCTTTGCAATTGTTTTCAGATTCGGCTTTATCATTGGATCTCTGTGCCTTTCTACATTTTTTTGAACGTTATCTCAATTGTTAGTGAATCCTTAGCAGCCGGTTTATTTAAAAAAATGCACGGTCAGATTGCGACGATAGCTTTCATGTTTTACTTTCATTCATATCTTTGACGATTTGCGATTATTTTCGTATTCCATGCGGTGCTGGTCAGACCCTGTTATGTTTGGGTTTGGCATTTTGTTCATGTCCTCAATCTGGTGTTAAACCCCTTTTAGTTGTGAGCGTTTGGCTCTGAAAGGGGGCAATTTTTTCCGTTCACTATATTTTTCACATCTAATTTTTGCTTGTTGTAGTTTGACCTTTTTCAATACTAGTTTATTATTCCACTTGTTTAGCCAGAAAAAAGCCTCATGGAGTCTCATGACTCTTTTTCAGTGGGGTCCAGCCACGTTTTTACGAAGTAGGGGGGCAATGATTGCTATTTCAGATTTCAATGGAGTAAATTTGCCGTGAGAGCCTGAACAGCGAACTCTGGTCATCCTCACAGCAGCGGCTTTTGGCTAGCGATTGAACAAAGACGGCCACCTCATCGTGCGTTTTCAGATGCGCTTCTGCGGCCGTCTGGAACGCTCTTCCTTCCGATATTAGGAAGCCACTGGAGCTATGCACTTATAAATCGAGATTGAAAACGAATTTCTCTATAACGAATTATTTTGTTTAGTTTGTTGTCCTCCCGCATCTCTGATTATCATAGTTGGCTCAATACGGTGCGAAAGAAAATCAACATGCATACATACAGTAATAGGTTTTTACCCTTTCAACTGGTACAAAAACTGATACCTTTATACAAGGCATCATGTTTTCAATAACCACAACACAAGCAGTCAAAATGCAAACAAAAAGAAGCAACCCTGATAATGATATGCACTGTCCTTGAAGTTGATTGGTCCACACCCGAGACAGCTTTTCTTAGAGCCTAGTCTCCATTGGTGTTGGACCAGATGACACCAAAATGCGTACAACTCAAAAACCGTGCACTATCAGAGTATTTAGAGCTCGGGGTAAGCATTTACACTATGAGATATCTCCTTTACCAGTGGCAAAATATAGTAATAGGATTTTACCCTTTCAACTGGTACAAAAACTGACACCTTTATACAAGGCATCATTGCATTCTGACCATAAGCATTGTGGTTAATGCAGACATGATTCCTTGTAAAAGGTTTCAGTTTGGTGTTTTAAGATCTTAACACCTGTTTTGTTGCCAGAAAAAAACCTATTCTCATATTTTGGGGGGAATAATAGCCATTTTCTGTACTTTTGAGGCATAAGCAATTAAGAAATAACACTACCCAGGAACAAAATAAAAATTGTTACACAGTGTTATATTACATCGTTGTCACGACGCTCTCATTCTTGGCTTAGAGTTAAACAAAGTTTACATTTGCAATTGTAAATTTTATTAGCGTTTTCTCGTGACAACCCCACTCTGCAGCGGTGGCACGATCGAGTTTAGTGAAATATTTGTGAAATGCAGCTCAAACACCCTTTTCCATTTCCTTTCATTTGGACCGGAACAAAATTCTCGCATTTCGTGAAATGCCAAAGAAGTTGTCAGCCTAAAACAACTTAGGATTGCTTGCCTGTTGCATTGCAAAGAAAGTTAAAGGCGCAGCTCTGCTATAATATTATTGGTTCTTTCGGTAAAGTCACGTAGAAGGGAAATAATAAAATAATAAAAATTTAACATAATAAAATATTATTTTCACGACGTTTCAGCCACAATGCAAGCAGCTCCGTTTCTTCACCTGAGGACGGCTGCTTGTGTTGTGGCTGAAACGTCGTGAGAATTTGATTTTATTATTTTAATTTGTATTATTTTATTATTTCCCCTATACGTGACTTTACCGAAAGAACCAAGAATATGAATCCCTGCAGTCACGAAAGCTTTAAATCGAAAAAAGCTCTGCAATTGCTTACTCAACACCGCTGCTGGTTGAAGCGCCTCCACTGGCCCAGAGGCGTAGCTAGGATATTTTGCGCCCGGGGACGAACTATAAAATTGGCGCCCCCCCCCCCCCCATTTAATCACATTTTCCTATTACATCGAATAAGGAATAACAATTTAAAATTGAATGAAACATTGTATTTAAAGAAGTAAATTTATAGAAATTATATTACATGGCTCACTCAGTCACTGTCGTAGACTGGTTTCCATAGTCTACAAAAGATTAATTTTTCTTGATTTCACTGTCGCAAACTGGTCAATCAGGTAATCTAAATCTGTTTTTTACAATGTTTCTCTTTCAACGCTAAGAAGAGCAAGATTGCTGAGACGATCTTGTCCTATTGAAGCACGCAAATACGACAAAATAAGTTGCAATTTGCTGAACGACTGCTCACAGCTTGCAATTGAAACTGCTATTGTTAATCAAATTTGCAGTGAAATTCGCAAATTCGGAAATATGTCGTCTCCATAAAGCACAATAAAACCAAGAAGATCCAAAGGAGCTTCTGGTAGAACTTCATTCCGGTTACTGAGCAGCATTTTGCAATCTCCAATTTCTGTGAAAGGTTCGTGGCCATTGATGTCGGTGTCATAGAAATTTCCAAAATCTGTGCAATTTCGACGAATTGCATCGACATCTGATGATCTGTGTCAGATAGAAGAGTTTTGACGTCCAGCAGAAATCCAAATTTTGTGTTCAGGTCTTTTAGTCGTAAAAACCGTGTTGACATCTCCTGTTGAAGTCGATAAAATACGCTCTTCATAACGCGCAATTTCTTCTTCTGCTGAAAGTCCTGCATCTCTTGCCAGTTCTCCTGGCATCTTCCGACGTCGCCTAATTCTTCTGTCCACATTGGTCCCCCAGGCTGTGCATCTTGTTTTGGCGTTTTCTACAGCAACTTGGGCTCAAATCATCACGAAGCTTGACAAATTCATGCTCCAAAGATTCAAGATCAGTTGCTGCTTCCTTGAAATTCATAGTAGGATCCTGTAAGCACTTCTGAACACGATCAATTTTTCCAAGAATGACATTCCAGAAATGTAATAAAACTATGAAGTTAAAATTTAATACGCGTGCCTGTAACTGTTCTGCATCACTTCTGGTTTCAGGCGTCATAGTTACGTCCTCCGATAATTTGTCTAGCAGCCTTACTAGTTCATCCAGTCCTTCATAGATAGCTTTAACAGCTTCTGATCATGCACTCCAGCGTGTTTCAGACTCCCGCTTTACTGTGATTGGCACAGCTTTTTTAACTCTTCCCTACGAATTGTTGAACGAGAGAAAAACATATATATACTTTCAACTGTTCCAAAAAATGTGGCGACAAGTGGATCCTGTTTAGCTGAGTGTATTCCTGCTAAGTTTAAGCTGTGGTTGTCACAGTTGACAAACAACGCTCTGTGATTTTTGTCACATGTTCGTTGTTGAAGGCCGGATATATGCCCAGTCATCACAGCAGCATTGTCATAACATTGTGCCCGACAGTCGGCTAGAGGTATGTTTGTCAGATTTCAGTCTCTCGACGATGACTCTTTCTAGGCTTGCTGCATCTTTTGCATGTATCTCGATATAACCTAAAAAATATTCTTTGATAGCTACTTTTTTAGTTTGAAAATCCACATCCACAAATCTTATGACCTGAGAAAGCTGTTCCCGATGTCCTAGATCAGGAGTTGAGTCAAGTAAGATACCGTAGTACTTGTTTTTCCTGATATCACTCAACAATTGGTTCTTTACAGTCGACGCAAGTATGTGGATAAATTCATTCTGGATTTCCGGTGACAAATAACAAACTGATCCCGGATTTTCTCCTGCGTGCTGTACGTGTTTTGCTAACAATGGGTCATACTGAGCAACGAGTTTGATCAGCGCGAGAAAGTTTCCAACATTTTTATCCTCATCCGCATTCAAATTTTCCTCATGGCCACGTAGTGCCAAATGTTGTGAAACCAGAAACTTAATACAGGTGAGTATTCTTTGTAATATATCTCGCCAACGTTGTTTTTCCAAATGAATCTGAGCTTGAACCACTGCGTCAATTCCAGTACCATCAATTATCCTTCGTTCGGCTTCCTTCCATGTGTATTAAAGGACTCTTTAGGCGATGTAGGTCTCTGTTTGTCCTTTATTGGGTTCTTGTCTCGCACCCCGCGATGTCCGCGTTCTGGACCCGCGCCTCTTCTGTCGTGCGCCCCGCGCACCCGTCGTGTGCTCCGCACACCCCGCAGCCACACCGCTGCCCCGTGTGCCCCGCACACTCTTCTATCTCCTCACACCCCGCTAGCTATTGCTACTCCACGTACACCGCTGGCCGACGGTGCCGTGACTCCGACCACGTGGCAAATGGCGCCACTCTTCCACCACCACACAGCATGGCTCTCCCCTATTCCCACTCTCTCCCGACTCCCAGATCTCTTCCGGCTCTCACCCTATATCCTCCTTCTCACGTGACCCTGACTCCTCCTTCCCGCACTGCCCCTGTCTCCGCCCCCACTCACCCCAACTCCCATTGGAGCCGAGGTGAGCAGTGGCTCCTCCCACACGCCCCGTCGACCAGGCTCCGCCTCCCCAATACTCCGGCTCGTGTGAGTGGTGCGGAGGCAGCGCCCACCCTGTCCTTGCTCGCATTACACATGTAGTAAAAGCTGTGCGGTGACTAGGATTGTTTTCATGAGAATTAATTTTTTTTGGCTTTCTCCACTTGTTGAAACCGTTTGTTAACTCAAACGAAGCTCGTGAATTTGAACTCGATTATGTAAATAATAGACAACAGAAACAGTAAGCAGCTTTATTGATTGGTGAATATAATAGCCACGAACGATTCACTTCCTCTCCGTTCGCTAGTCGGCGTTTACACCATGCTGATGTAATTGAACGTTCTCTGGATACTGATGATAGATTGTCTCTGTGCTGAAAAGGCAAGGATCCGAGAGTAATCATTTCATTGCGAAGAGGCTGTGATATTTTCGATAGCTTTGTCGTTTTATCAAATTCTAAGTAGCCAACATCGTGAAACCTTAGTACAGCAGGAACAGCATCATAATGAGTATTTTCAGCTTTTCTATCAGAAGATTCTTCTATCTCATCTTCCCCGTTACTGTCAACAAGTTAATCATCATGTTGAACCTGTTAAACGACGACGCCCTAGTATTCAGTGTTTTCGGAGTCTTCCTCAGCATAGACAGTAACATCTGTCTGAACCATGTTTTTCTCCGAGTCCTCAATGTCTTCAACCTTCTCGTTTACATGCTCTGAAATAGGTGGTTGATAGCCGCCATCTTCTAATTCTGAAGAGTTGGAGTTTGCAGCTTTAGCTTCTTTCTTCTTGGCTTTCTTTAAAAAGCAAGCCAGTAATGAACTTGACTTTTTTGATGCCATTTCAGCTTCTTTTTTTCTTTTACGACATTGAGCTCCACTTCATTTTCTTCCTGACATGGCTGACAACAATTATAAATATATTATTATAACACTGAGTACACTGAAGTGAAAAAAACATGTTTAGGCCTAGACAATAACATAGTGGCACTGGCATAGCGCTACTACAATAAATGGGCTATACATGCAGATTAAAAGTACATAATTTATACGCTTAAAGGCAGATTATGCTGCAGATATAAAAACATATCGATATAATAAATTGTATTCTATATTTAACCAAAAATATTAATTTATTCAAAAAAAAATATCATAAAACATACCTCTTGTTGTTCAAGTAACCAAAATAGGTCGCCGCTTTGGACGCCACCGCCTATAAGCTTATACTGTCGGTCGTACGCGGCCATGTAACGGCATAGACTTACCCGTCGAGGTTGACGCTCGTCCGGTGGCTTGTAGTCGTGGCACGGTGGTCTAGCTAACACAGTAACACTCTCACTTAGTGTCCGCCAGCGAGCATGGCTCGGCTCTTAGGTCAGTTCAAATATAAGGTACGAGCGACGTACATGTATAAGTGAGCCTTGTAGTAAATGCTGCTAATTGAAGGCCACGCTATGTTGATGTGCGTGGGCTGCTCCAGCTGCTGCAGCCGCCTGGAGCGTGGTGTCACTAATAAGAACTAAAAATTGGCCGTTGTAGTTTCCGCCACCAAAAAACAGGCCAGTGACTAAGGCTGAAAGACTGCGCCTGTCTGTTGTTTGGGACGTTCCTCCATGTAAGTTCTTAATAGGCGCGCGTACCAAAATGTAATTACATGACTTGTAGGCTGTGTGTGGCGGGATATATAAACTTTTAGGTTGAGGTGTAGATTTGTGCAGTCGTTTCAGGCTGCCGCGCCCGCCGCAATAAGTTATAATGTAACGTTGTAACCCTCATTTTGGCGCCCCTTTACCTTGGCGCCCGGGGACATATGTACCCCCTGCCCCCCCCTAGCTACGCCTCTGCACTGGCCTACTCTTCCATGCTGGCCAGATATCTTAGAAGAGGTAGGCGTACAAACACATTAAATACGCACTGCAATGACAATAGTTTATAGCGATTTGAAGCATGTTTTTTTTTTTTGGGGGGGGGAGGCAGAGCTTTGTGACGTCATATTTGAGGGGGGTGGGGTCTGACTTTTCGTGACGCCGTGTGACGAGGGGGGGGGGGGTCAAAAATCGTCCAAAATCGCGTGACGTCATTTATGGACGGCCCCTAAACGACGAGGAAAACGCACGCACGTGAGAAAGTGCAGCATGCAGGCTGGGCAACAGTCGTCTGGCGCGAGTACACCTCTGTAGGTGTTTGAGGCCGCGGCGAGCGTGAGGTTACGGGAACACAGCCAGCACAGGGGACCAGTGTAATGATAGCAATGGTGAAGAACGACGAAGAGGCGCGAGGAAGAACCACGAAGGCGGATAGCCAGGCGGTGAGCTCAGCGCCAACGATTGCCCAAGCTCTGCGGTCCTCTACATATGAAGGTGTTATCGGCCAATGAATGAGCGTTTACATGTGGGGAGGAAACCGGAGCGCCTAGAGAACACCCACGTGTGCGAGGGGGAAACACTCTATCCCCGTGCAGATGGAACGGGTGGAGTCCACGTATGTTTGCTCTGTCACCTTCTCGTGGCGAGACAGGGTGTAACGGCGCCTCCTCGATGGCCACGGGCAGGGAGATGTTCGCAACATTTGGCGTGCCATCCATCAACCCCCTCGCTGCTGTCTCCGCAGTACCGGACCCGCGGGCGCATGCGTAGCAGCCACCGCGGGGCATCATAGCCAGGCCGTGGGACGGCGCCGTGGGAGGCTCACGCTTGGGGGAGCATGGGGCCGAGTTTTTGAACTTCGCAGCCCAGCAGCGGGACAGATAAAGAAAATAATCCCTCCCAATCAGAGACCCCCCCCCCCACATGGCAACGGTAGAAATAAAAACATCACCCGCCGACTCGAAACAGTTTGTATAGGGCCGTAAGCCCACTGTGAATAATTGAGCTGCATGGCGTGACTTGTCAATAACGCCTCCGATTATTGACAAACTGCATCCAGACAACGGTGGAGGACGGGGCGGGGAGGTCGAAGTCTTCCTCGACGAGCATCGGCAGAGATTTCAACAACAACGACAAAAAAACTCATGAACTTACAAAGCGCGGCAGATGAGCGCGGTCACCACGAAAAAAAAACACCCGCAAGTCAAAACACGCGAGCGACAATGGCACTTGGTTTTCACGCGCAGGAGGAGTTCGCTTTAAACGCGTGATTGGGGTGAACTGAGTTAGAAGCGACGTTTTGGCAGCCCTGTGTTTTTTTTGCCTTCGGTGTGACAAATCGCTAACTTTAGAGAACCGTTCGCATTTGTTAATCTCATGTGTGTGTGGCTGTGGCTTCATCCTCACCCGGTGTCCTCTCTCTGCCCTGCTCGCACGGCCACTTCAACACTTTCAAGACGGGTCGCTCGCCGGCTTCAGCGAACGCGTGACAATTGCTCCAAGCTGTGAAAATATTTCTTTAAGCGGTATTATATTGCGGTAACTTCCTGCAAATAGCTCGCCGTATTATGTTGAGTTCGAGACTGCCTTTGGCAAGAACGTCAAAGACCAGACCTGTCCTCCAGTAACAACATCGGAATAATCACGCTTGATTTTCTTTTTCAAGCCGACGCTCTTTCATTCTCAGTCAGTTTTGATGACGTTGGGCACGCCTTTAAAACATTTGCGCACGCTATTGATTGAATCACGCTGCACTGAGCCAGCCTTGCATGCATCCGTAGGTTCGGGGTATTGCCCACGCGACTTTCTGCGACTCACGCAGGCGCATGGACGCCGCTCAGTTGATTCACAAGTCAAAATATGTTTTTTGTTAACATTTTTACTTCATCAAATGTTGCACCGGGAAAATCCTTCGGAGATGTCACATGAGTCGACGTGCACTGCAGTAAATTTCTCTCTAACAATTTCAATAAAACTGCAGACGTTATGGGACAACAATGCATGCAGGCAATCGGCTGTTGTGGGGAAATGCATGGCTACCCTCCCCTCTCCCCCAAGCCCTCTTGGCCTCGACTGAGATGACACCCACTCACTGCCCCTCCGACCATGCAACCAGGGAAATTAGTAAGATTGAGGGTAAAGGATTTTATTTAAAAAATGCATCTTTTAAAAAAGAAATAAAAATGTGTGCCTACAACCAAATCGCCACGAATATATTGAGTAATAGTGTAAGACCTCAGAAGCTAAGCAGGTTCAAGTCTGGTTAGTACTGCCAGTGAATACCAGGTGGTATAGGATTTTGGCTGCAAGTTGGCCAGAGTAAGAGACTGACTATGTGTGTGCGGAGCTGTATGTATCTGCGAGTTTCCCCCCTCCAACCAAACGACCCTGAATGTATTATTTGGATCTTTCGGTAAAGTCACGTACGGTAGATAGGTTCAAAGAAATAACAAAAATAACAAAAAACTACGTTTCTATCGCAACACAAGCGGTCGTCAGCAGGAAAATTAAGACGACCGCTTGTGTTGCGATCGAAACGTCGTAGTTTTTGTTATTTATTTGAACCTATCTACGTGACTTTACCGAAAGACCCAAAAAATATGAATTCCTGCAGTCACGAAAGCTTTAAGTCAAGATTTACCCTGAATGTGCCGGCTCTCTTGGCCCTATGAAGTTAAGCCGGTTAAAACCTAGCTGGTAATTAGAGATGGGTAACCCCCAGCACTTGCCAAGGTACTTGCGACTTGCGATGTGGACTGGGGGTAGCAGTATCGAGGGTTACCCCTCGTCGTGTGTGCGCTGGGTTTTATCCGAGTCTCTCGTTTCGTCCTCCCTCATGAAGTAACACATTGATGAAATAAATTGGCCAAACTTCATAATGAGAGTCCACCATTACTGTGTTTTGTCAGTTTTGTTGTTGTATGTTGTGCAGGCCTGGACATTGCTTCAATCTGATTTGGATCGGTCGCAGTTCTTCCACGTGCGATGTCACCGTCGCGTCTGCGACCAGTCTCAAAGCGATCGAGGGCTCAGTTCGAGAGGGAGACTGCCGTCGGCTTTGTGGACACGTCGCGCCGGGCCCCACGCGTAAACTCCAGCCGCGGACAGCACCCACTTCAGTTGGCGGTCGAAGTTCCAAGTGGCCTGCGAACCTGGAAGGAATGGCGCCATCCCCCGTGGTCGGCCCCTGTCGTGATCCGTGGATCAAACAGGGCACTCGAGACGCCGGTATGACCCCTTGCGAACACAAGGGGTCACTCTACACTACATTACTATACACTACACGATACACTACACATTGGGCTCTATGGAGGCCCGTCGTTAAGTGATTAGTCGTTCACAGGGGTGGTCGTTGAGAGGGGTTCAATTGAATGTTGACACGTACCGGCAAGCCGACAGCGAGGTCTGGTCCAATAGACCCGTGGGCCGGCAATTGGCATGTTTTGTTTACGTGGCTAACCTTACTAATTGGCTGTGTCGGGTGGTGGCGACTTTAACGGCACATTTATATTCATGCGATCTCACCCCCCAAAAAACCTCTCTATTATGGATTATATTGGTCGCGAAAGCCTGCTACGTGTTAAACGGGTGAATTTGTGTTGAACTGGGAGCGAACAGCAGGTGCACAAAGCTCTGACACACGAGCGCCTTCTGCAGCTTACCTGTGGTTTGCTACTCCGAAAAAAAGATGCATCAACTCAAATTTAGGCTCAAAGACCTCGGTGTTTTTTTACACGCTTTTATTTAACTCACTCTGTTGTTGTTGTCGTTGTTGTCGTATTCTCAAATCTTGTAACGCAATTTTAACCCACTTCCCAATGTGGTATCGACTGCTAACTTGGTATACTTATGTCATACTGATGACAATACTATATTCTATCATAAAAATATATTTGTAAACAATATTTTTACACGCTTTCTATTAACTCACTCTGGCTGTTGTTGTCGTATCCTCAAATCGTGTAACTCCATTTTAACCCACTTCCCAATATGGTATCGACTGCAAACTTGGTATACTTATGTCATACTGATGACAATACTATATTCTATCATTCAAAATAAAAATTTACATTTTAAACAATTTTGTTATGTTATGTTTCCGCTTGGGTCTAATTGTCCACGCTCAACTCACGTTGGCTGTAAATCACCACGGCCCCTTACGTTATGTCAAGCCTCGGAGCCACTTCCTGGAGTCGTGGAGTTCTGCCATTACTCGTATGGTACATTTCATTAAAGCGTGTTTAAAAAAAAGTATTTTTTAATGTTACTTATTTCTGTCCCTGCATACGACCTCCTCTCTTTGAACTGGATAACTCCCCACTGGTCCTGCGCAGCGTCTTGTCGTGCAGTCACATTTAGAATGCATATATTTAGTGTCGAACCGCGTTGATGGTCATTTTGCCGCGTGAGAGCGCGAAGACATGTGCTTGGTAACATTTGGTTGTTCCATTTCATTACTTCAAAGTTTCTTTTCAACCACGGTCATTTGAAGGTTTTCTCATATCATACATTTTTTTACGTGTTTGCTTTCTTTGCTGATACATGCTTGGCCAACAAGATAACCATGGCCATTGCCAACCTTCAGGTATTTAAGATAACTCAGAGCCACGCATGCTGTTAACTAATTCGTTCTCCTAAACATTTCAAGAATGTTATTTTAGGTGACCGTTTTGGCAATAATAAATACAGTCAAATGATAACATGTATTACCCACAATGCTCTACTGCAGCACGGGGTGACATGTGACACAATGTTGTCTTCATAAATGGTACACGGTGGAGCGAGACGTCTCTCGCCAATACCATGTGGTCAACCTACGGGCTATCTGCCCATGGATCGTGACGATGATGATACCATCAGTACGGTATTTATCATGCAAGACTCTACAACTGCGTCTTGTGAAACCGGTCCAGTTCCGCCGGTTAAGATCAGCCTGGGAGGCCAATAAGCTAGCACATATACTCTTTGGTTCTTTCGGTAAAGTCACGTAGAGAGAAAATAGAACGATAAATCACGACGTTTCGATAGCAACACAAGCTATCGTCTTCAGGTGAAACAATACAGCAGGCGGACTGCTGAGGAGGAAATATAGCGTGAGAGCAACTGCAACCAAAGGTTATACTGGTTGGAACCTCCTGGTTACACAAGCCCACAGGGGATTATTGTGTCCGTCCGTCGTGTAGGGAGGGGCTGGGTGGGGAGGGGCTGGGAGGGACTGGGTGGGGAGGGTGGGGAGGGGCTGGGTGGGGAGGGGCTGGGTGGGAGGGGTGGGGCTGGGTGGGGAGGGGCTGGTCACCCCGTGGTGCCCTTATAAAACTCAACGTTTAACCTACTCACGCCGGCTTGTGCCCGCCCTCACATGGCATATTTGCGGAATACACCACGCCGCCGTTGACCCTGGCCATTGACCGAGCAACCCAACGTCCTACCAGCTCCTTCCGCAGAAATGTGTTATACGTTTGTGGTGGGCACAACCCAAGGGTAAGTGGGTGGGACTAGGGATGGAATTTGCAAGTGAATGTAATCGCTCTACTGCAGCACTGGAGGGGAGGGGGGGGCTGCTGTAACGGGCAGTCCGCCTGCTGCATTATTTCACCTGAAGACGATGGCTTGTGTTGCTATCGAAACGTCGTGATTTATTATTTTTTTTCTATCTACGTGACTTTACCGAAAGAACCAAAGAGTATGAATTCCTGCAGTCACGAAAGCTTCAAATCAAGCTAGCATATGTTGAGGTTTTATACAACTGCTTATTTCGTTTGGATTCCGTGAATAAATGCAGCCCGAGATTTTCCCGCGTGAAAATATAATTTATTACATTACAATGAGATTCCAAAAGCATCACATGGCTTTAAACAAAAGAAATCATGAAGTGCTTGGTTTTTCTAAGCACTGATAATACAATGCCACACATAGCGGAGATTGTTTTACATCAACTGACAAGTGACATGAACACCTTATTGTAGACCAGTGTTTTTACTTTTTGTTTCTTTCGGTAAAGTCACGTAGGTATCAAATCAAATAAATCACGACGTTTCGGGCGCAACACAAGCGTCCATCATAAGGTGGGAAAGCATGGTCTGCTGCTGAGGCAGGAAAGCATTGTCTGTTGCCCGAAACGTCGTGATTTATTTTATTTTCTACCTACATGACTTTACCGAAAGAACCAAAGAGTATAGATTCCTGCAGTCACAAAAGCTTCAAATCACCAGCGTCTTTGTTTTTATGTCAATGCAATTTCGTCTTATAATTACTGGGACTGAGAAAGATGGTATTATATCCGAATATTACACTTATCAGGATTGTTGCTACAATGCACGAAACTCTTTTTTCGAAAAGTGCCATTAAACTAACGTTGTAAACTGCACGCTAACAAAGAGACTGTATATCAATCAAGAGATTGGAATGAGCTGACAAAACAGCAACGAGTGTAAAACACAACCATCAAGAGCACTAAATTATAAATGCAAAAAAAGTTATTTTCCAACCGAAAACACAACACGAATCCCAGCATCCTTTGCGTGTGCAGATGACATCTGCTGCAAACCTTTTTGTGTTCGAGAACAGCCCACGGAAGGGGATGTCACAACAGAACTACTTCTTGAATCCCTTCGAGTGACCTCTGATCCACAAAATCGAGGGCAACACCTTAGCACCCACTTTGTTGTGTGACAAACAAACTATTATGTTTAATTATCAGAGCTAGAATGTCGTCAAATTAAATGTAAAACCAAATATAATGTCGTTTGGATTCTAACCCAGGACCTCAGTAGTGCCAGTTCAGTGTCCTGACCTCTGAGCCCACTAGGCCATTAGTATTGTGGCATTTGACAAGAGCCAAAGCGGATAAAATGAGAGCGAGCAAGTCAATTTAAGCACAAGGGAGGGAGAGCATGAGAGAGTTGAGTGACTGTGATACAACTGTTCAGTCACAACCATACCAGGGTTATTGCCACTGCCTCTTGATACAGTGCCAGCCAATACTACACCTAAAGGTGCACATTCATAGCTTGACGTACTTATGACCGGGGCTCGTTGCGGTGCAGTCCCGTCACAGTAGAGTGTGCATGCATCCATCGCTTATTTCTCCACAACTTCCTAAATCACAAAGGCGCGTTATGACCCGTCACTTGCTAGAGCGGCACCTGCTCAAATCCTGCCTGTCCACCACGCGTTGCCTGGACGGAGGAGCTACGCCTGCTGCATCCTGGCTCTGAGCCTCCCTGTTAAGCTGCTGCCCCTGGGACCGCCCGGTGCAAGACCTCAATTCGACTAAGCGACTCGGCGAGGCCTGGGGGCGGTGGGTTCCTTTATCGGCGGAACCCAGCCGGCTCAGGGCCGCGCCAGCGCCCGGGTGCCCAGGATGGAAGAGCATCCTCGTGTCGCCAATAGGCCGCTCGGCCGACGTGGTGAACCTGCCGACTCGGTGCAGCTTCGGGGAGGCCGAGGTTACCGAGCGGGGCCGGGCCCGTGCCGCGCACCGCGCGCTGCCCGGTGTCTCGCAGAAGCCGAGGCTGGTGAGGGCCCGTGCGAGCTGGGGCCGGGGGATGGAGGAGCTCGCCACTCTGCCGCTCGGCTCTCGCTTGAGCTTCGAGTCGAGCACCTCCAAAGGGGTCGCCATGGTTTTCACGAACGTCAGCTTCCCCAGCGCAACGTTCAGAACCGACGGCTCGGGCGAGCCGACGCTGCTTCGTGCCGCCTTGCCGCGTTCATGCGCTGTGGAATCCTGGCTCTGCCTGACGCCGTTTGGACACGGTGACTTAGGGCGTTCTGCTTTCGGCAGAACAATCGCTTCCGAACTCGTGGAATGTGAAAGCTCTACTTGGGGAGATTTCAAAGGCGATGGTTGGACCGCCGTCGATTTGATTGGATCCAGTTTAAGCCCTTTAGTGTTCAGCATCCCTGGCTGGTGATTTTTTTCGGTGTTGATGCCAAGCTGCTCTGAGCTCTGCTTCTGCCGCATTGCAGAGATCTTGAGATATATTTGATCTGCAGTCATTGGCCTCTTTTGCCAGTGGAGATCAAAGCTGCGCAGGACATCTTGTGACAGAGGTAGTGATGCTGTGTGTCCTCTCTCTAGAATAACAAAATAAATAAACAGTGCATCAATAAGAAAGTCACATGCTTCTCTTGAGTTAAACAGTGTTCCATTATCTTAATATCTTTGAAATGAAAACATTTTATATTTTAATCTGACATGAATATTTTTTTGTATTTAATATAATTATTTTCAAACGTATATGATTATTAATATATGTGCAAATACAAATAATTCATATAAATGTCACAATTAAAACGCTACACACTCTAGTTGAACAATTATCATAACATCTGACAGAGATTCATACAGTGATTCATACAAATAAGGCCACAAAATAAGCATTTAGCTGTTGCAACATATTGCATGACTAATTCTACAAACTTTTATCAACCAATTTATGTTGTTACTAATACTGTCTACACTGTTTATGTACACACACCTCGACCTTTGATGTCAAAAGATTCACTTCCAATGCGCGATGGGGAGGGATTCTCAACATGGGTGGCCCTGACTCACTGGCCAACACTCCTTGTTGCATACTTGAAGGCTCAGCCATGGACGAGAACTTTTTCTGCATTAATGGTAGCTTTGCATATTGCTGTTATCTTTAACACTTAGGCTGGCGCGACCAATATCATCCATAATACAGGTTTTTTAGGGTTTGATTGCGTAAATATGAATGTATAATGAATAAGCCAACCGGTAGTGGATACCCATTGTAATTTATACGCATTCATTAATCCCCCCCCCACTTCGTACAAGAATGGCTCACAAGTGACGTCATCACATCTACCCCTCTATTTAAGGAACCAAACGGGAGGAGGATTTCTCCACAAATC
Source organism: Lampetra planeri (assembly GCF_965212315.1). Classification (NCBI taxonomy): domain Eukaryota; kingdom Metazoa; phylum Chordata; class Hyperoartia; order Petromyzontiformes; family Petromyzontidae; genus Lampetra; species Lampetra planeri. The sequence goes on from NC_136141.1 coordinate 7,010,007, forward strand.
TGGCTGCCGCCTTATGGCGCCGGTTGTAATTACTGGCGAAACGTCGTACTCAGATTGTAAATGTTGTGGATTTGCTCTCCAACTGTACTAGTAACGAATTGGCATGTTCTGTTTACGTGAAAAAAAACTTACTAATTGGCGGGTTTAACGATACATTTATATTTACGCGATCTAACCCAGAAAAAGCTATATTATGGATGATATTGGTCGCGAAAGCTTACATGTTAAACTAAACCCATAACATTTATAATTCAAGTACGACGTTTCGCCAGTAATTACAACCAGCCTCATCAGGCGACAGCTAGAGTTGTGAATATATCCTCCTGTTTCGGTCTTAAACAGAGGGATGCATGTGATGTCGTCACTGTGTCAATTGGCTGTGTCGGGTGGTGTCGGGTTTAACGAAAAATTAATACTTTGGTTTAAAGCTTTCGTGACTGCAGGGATTCATAGTCTTGGTTCTTTCGGTAAAGTCACGTAGAAGGGAAATAACAAAATAATAAAAATATAAAACAATCTCACGACGTTTCGACTGCAACACAAGCAATCATCATCTGTGGATTTCACACCTGATGATGATTGCAACACAAGCAATGATTGCAACACAAGCAATCATCATCAGGTGTGAAATCCACAGATGATGATTGCTTGTGTTGCAGTCGAAACGTCGTGAGAATTTTTTTTGTTTTATATTTTTTTTATTTTATTATTTCCCTTCTACGTGACTTTACTGAAAGAACCAAGAATATGAAAAATTCACAGTTACGTGATCTAACCCAAAAACCTCTATTATGGCTGTTATCTGTGAAATACTGGAACGTTGCGCGATCAAATCCCAGCTAGGGGGTTAAGCAAAACCTTCACTCTACAGACATTATAACGAGTACTGCTTAGTACACGTGTACATGTACACAGACCCGTTTTGTCAATCTACTCCTGGATGGGGACATCCCCAAGCCGTGCGGGTCATGGAGGGGTTATTTTAATATGCTTCACCACACTGGCCAGTGCCGGTTGGTGGAAGTATATATGTACGTATGTTGAACTTCTTTCGCACTGTACGTTGCCAACCAATGCTAATCGGAGGTGCGGGGGTGGCGGCGACGGCGAGGGGGGGGACAACAAATTAAACACAAACAGCAGAGGTGTGGAGCACAGACGTGGACGTGACACAAAGTACAATTTAATTTTCCTGCACTGCCCATTGCTGACCACCACACAGCCCCGCAAGCCCTATAACAACCTGTTGTGCATGGTGGCAACCCATGCAAGCACTATTCTGGCTCAACCCTGCTCACCGTCCGAGATCTGATGAGATCGGGTGCACCCTGGGTAAAAATTGTTGTCGTTATCATCGGCACTTGGTGCATAATACGTACGTTTTACTTTGCGCGAAGTGGGAATTTTAACAGTGGGTTATCCTTTAGACATACTGGTCCCCACCATAGGAATGTGGAATTCACATCACTGGCTCAGGGCTACGAGCAGCCATCGTTATAATCGTCGAGACAATGTGAATGTTTTTCTTTTTTTTGTAACAGCGGCTGATCCACCATTACGGCTGAACTGAACAGGTGCCAGTGGCTGCACGACACCTGACTCACAAGGAGAACTTCAAATCCAAGTGAGAGTTTGACTCATTCCATCATCCTTCCAGGACACGATAAAATAAGTACCACTATGTAATGCATCAACAGTGGTTGCCCTGTGGTTAGACAGGTTCCGTGCTATAAACATGTATAATTTCCACTACAGCACAAGTTTAGGGCCGCCGACAAAGACGAGTGCCCTCCAGTGCTCGACCGATCATGGGAGACACTTTGACAGTGACTCCGTCGTGACTCCGGTTTCACGTGACGAACAGAAGCGACTCTTCAGCGATGCGTCAAATCGTGAAGACTCCCCGCGGTATCTTGTGGTGGCGAAAGCTCAGTAGGGAAAATACAACGCTCAACGTGCGGCCTACCACTCAAGAGATTATGAGTGGCTCGGATGAGGAAAGCCTACGGGCTTTAAACCGACGCTGCGGTAACTTCGTCCATTTACACCCCGATCGGAGGCGCACCTGTCAGTAGAAGCGGATGCGTCCCGGCTGCCCCGGTTTTGCCCAGTAATGCCGAGCGAGGTTTCCGGACGCGCCGGGCTCGTGTGGGCAATCGCCGCGGCGCTGGCGCTGCCGGCTCATTGCCGGGCTTCTCCTCCTCTCCCTCCTCCTCCTCTTCGACCGTCGTCTTATCCACGCACTCGCTCGCCGCGTCGTAATCCCACCGCACGTCTTCAAACTGAAACACCAGCACGCTCGTCGGCGTGTTGATCAGCAGCCTAACAGACGCGACGGGCAACGGGAGGGCCACTTCCCAGTCAGGACACGCCGCTGTTTGGTATATTCACTGTGGTATTTGTATATCTGTGATGTGTTTATGTAGTAGAGGTGTATCGTACGGACAGTGCGAAATAAGTTTAACATACATACATATTCGTATCTCCGCTTCACGAACAAGTCTACAGAATCAGGCCCGATCACGTCATATTTTGGAAACTAAGAGGGGATGAGACTGGATAGTGCTAAGGTGAGGGACCAACATGCACAACAGGTTGGTATATGCTATTACAGGGTTATGCTGTGAGCAGCAGAGGGCAGTACAGCACAATCCAAAGTTATCCTGTACTTTCCATGCTCCCTTGCCTTTACCACTTCGCACTCACCGGCGTGGTGAAGAATGGTGAGATAATGCCCACGACCCACATGGCGTGGGGCAGTCCTAGGGCTGTACACATGATCATACCCGCATATAACTAAGTAACTGTTATTATTGCATATAAATTAAATGTAGCTCATAATTTAGTGTCACACAAATGTCTTTTTTCTGAGAGCATACGTGATTCAGAATCATTTATACTGTTTAAAATTACTTCCAAAGTATTGACTTTTTATCGATATATGCATACAATATATAAATATGAGTGCTGAGCAGAGGTGTGGACTCGAGTCATGTGACTTGGACTCGAGTCAGACTCGAGTCATGAATTTGATGACTTGCGACTCGTCTTGGACTTGCATAACAATGACTTTGTCCCACCTATGAGATGTGGACTCGAGTCATGTGACTTGGACTCGAGTCAGACTCGAGTCATGAATTTGATGACTTGCGACTCGACTTGGACTTGCATAACAATGACTTTGTCCCACCTCTGGTGCTGAGTAATGTGCATTTCACAACTTTGCAGTGATATTTACGGTCTGCCTCGCATGCAAGAGGTGCCAGGTGAATGTTGTATTTGGCTTGAGCATCGATGTCATTATTATCATCATCACGCTTGTTTACCCAGGAAAGCCTCGCTGAGTCTCAAAACTCCGTTTCAGGAGTGTGCTACTAAGTTTTCGTAGTAAGGGGGGCGATGCTACTGTTTGTAATCCCAATTGAAACATCTGCAGGAGTGTTTTTTTTGTCAGAATTGGAATGTGTTGGACCAATACTAGTTACCTTGTATGTTTTTTTAAGCTATGGAAGAAATCTGGAGAACCCGGAGGGTACCCAGGCAGAACAAGGGGGAGAACGTAGATAATCCACACAGAAAGGTGACCGAGGCAGGGAATCCAACCCGGAAACTTCTTGCTGTGGGACACGAGTGCTCCCCCTGCGCCACCACCCTGCCACCCTGGAGTGTGATGTCACGGGACAGGGGTGCCACGGTGGCGAGATGTTAACTGCCTCACCTGGTATGCAGGAGGTCGATGGGTTCGATCCCAACCCCGACACCTGTATATTTGGAGTTTGCGGTGTCTCTTTCCCCGTGGTTGTGTGGATTTTTCTCCGGACCCTCTGGTTTTGCGCTCCACGTTTAGAAACGTGCGTTTAGAGTATTTGGCTGCTATAAATGTCCACATGATCAGCCACTTCGTTGGGCTATCATTTGTGGCCAGGTCGCTTTTGAAAAATAGCTATATAGCGAAGTGGGGCCTTACCTGGTAAAATAAAAATATTTTTTCTTAAGTTCAGTTTAGACACCTGCTGTCGCTTGTGGCCAGGTAAGTGATCGGCTCGGAGTGGCTGTTTCCCCGCATGACACGGAGGCAGTCGCCAGACAGCAAGTTGAACACGCGGATCTTGCCGTCGGCACAGCCGGTCACGACTCGCAGGTACAGCAGGGCCACGGACAGCACCTCCCTGTACTCGCACGCAGACCCACGCTCGCTTAGGTTAATGCTCGCGGTCACGCTACATTTCAGTGTGTGTGTATGTTGACCTTCTTTCACACCGTACATAGCCAACCGTGCTAATCGGAGGTGCTGGTGAAGTACAACAAACTAAACACAAAAAACTGTTCGAAAGAAGTTAGCTTTAAATCAGTTCATAGCTCCAGTGGATACGTAATATCAGAAGGGAGAGCATTCAAGACGCCCACAGAACTGACCCTGGAAGCGTGCGATGCGGTGATCGTCTTTGTTTGATGGCCAGCCAAAAGCCGCTGCGAGGATGACCATAGTTTGCTTGATTGTTTATGCTCCTTGACGAGATCAGCAAGGTATTGTGGTTTATTTGTGGCAAGCACTTGGTGTGTAATGAGTGCAACCTTATAATGTATTCATTCGGAAAGCAGAAGCCAATGCAGCTCGGCGAGCACTGGACGGACATGGTCGGATCTTGCAGTACCCGTCACGACACCGTGCCAGAGAATTTTGTACACACGTCCACACGGTCCCTCCGATGCGGTTGTTAATCCTCATCAATGAGTACTCGAAAACAATGACGTGAAATGTTTCTCCATCTCACTCTCACACCCTTTCTCATTCTCCGCAGTATCATGTGAACGCGTGTCCTTGTATCTAATAGGATCTCCACCTTTTAAAGAGACGTGCCGGCTAAAATGGGCTTAGGAATTTTTGTGAATAGTGCTATTACTGCTGCTGTTGTTGTTACTGATGGTGATGCTGATGATGAAATCGGTGTTGATGCTGCAAAGGCTGATGATGATTATACCTATAAGACTTGCTGCTGCTGATGATCATAATGATGATGATAATGATGGTTACTGCTGCTGCTTTTGCTGTTGCTGATGAATAATACGTTAAACAATGTGCCCTGAACTATACCTATTCATTTTAGGACATGTTTTCCACATATGTGGAAGGTGCAATGGTGCTCATTTAAAAATGAAAATATTCAAATTTAACCTTTGATGAATGTGGTATATAAAAAAGCATATATTTCAAAGATGACAACTGTGTGGTTATAAAAAGACATTCATGCAAATGCATTACGGTAAAGGTCATGATTGACTTCACAGTTAACCATCGAATGCACCATTCCAAGTCTACAATGCATCATGTTTTATGAGTGTCTATTTCACGCATATATACCCAACCTTACTGCGATTGTTCCAAATAGTTGTCATTCAGCATCATCAGGATTCTGAATACCTTCCCCATCATGAGCCATGTGAGCTGCACCTAGACTGTAATAACCATTGTCTTTGCATGTCAAGAGGTTGACGAGCATTGCTATTTTTAAGACAAATCACAATGCTCATTTTTACATATTGCCTTTTGAGAATGTATGTTCATCTTACTGTTATATTCGTATCGCTGTCCCTGCTGGTTTTAATGTACAGATGAATGTATTGGTTGATAAACTATGAACTAAACTATTTTTATTTCACCAGGTAAGGCCCACTGAGCTATATAGTTATTTTTCAGCAGCGATCTGGCTATCACAAACGATAGCTCAACAAAGTGGCTCATCACGTGGAAACTTATAGCAGCCGAATACTCTAATGGATGCTTCGAAATGTGGAGGGAAAAACCGGTGTCAGGGTCGGGATCAAACTCGCAACCTCCTGTATACCAGGCGAGGTAGTTAACATCTCGCCACCGTGGCACCATCGTGGTGATTCTCAGGTCATGCTGGCTAAAGACGAGCCTCACCGGGGATGCCTGAAAGCTGCAATGGAGAGTCTGTGCCTTCCCAGCATGCTCCAGGTCATGGCGAATCCATCCACGCCTCCTGTCACGAGGTGCCATGCGTCCAGCGCAAGGCTTGTGATGGCTCCACGATGACCCTCCAGAACCTTGATGAGAGGTCAGCACCACCACCATGATCAACATTACCACTGCGGCCATCACTACCACCATCACTTCCACTATTACCAACACTATCACCATATCCCCCTCCACCAGCACCACCACCATGATCAACATAACCACTACGAACACAACTACCACCATCACCCCCACTATTACCAACATTACCACCATATCCCACTCCACCAGCACCACCACCATGATCAACATTACCACTATGACCACCACTACCATGACCAGTACTACTATCGTTATTACAAAGACAAAGACCCCCCATATGGCCTTCACAGACTTTTGGGGCAAGTACTGTTAGCGAGCAGCTATGAAGGTCGGCACGGCACACGGGGTGGATAGCCAGCAACACGCCCGGCCGCGTTTTTCTAGTGATGATGTTTATACACCGCACCAGGTACTCATTTGAGGCTGAGTTGATCTAGGGAAGGCCCAGGACCGGTTTAGAAAATCGTCACGTGTTGGTCATGAGTGGGAATCGAACTCGGGTCGCCAGGTTCTTAGCGTAGCATGATAACTGCTACTCTGGCTACCACCATTACTACCACCATTTCCATCACTATTATCACCACCATCACCACCTTCTACATGTCTAAATCCGCTCAAGCCTCCTGTGAATCACGTGACTTCTATGTGGCAGCCCCCACTCTGAATCCCTCACACTCTCCCCGCCCCCTGTGAAAACAGACGATGCTTCGTGCATTAGTCGAGGCCCTTATTTAGCTTCCCTATCTCATCTCTCCCTTGTTTCCCTTTCTCCTTTCTTTCTCCATCCTTTTCCTCCCATCTCCAATTATCTCTCTCATCTCTTCCCTCTCTCTCCCATTCCTTTTCTCTTTCTATAGATTATATCGGTGACTCTACTCCCATTAACGTGGTGTGCCACGTGTACAGAGACGCTAGTCGTATTGATTCTTGAATAAAATTGCGAATCTCAATCAGAAACACTTCACCGTCACATGCTGACTTTGTCGGCGTACAAACTGTCGAGAGTCCAGAGCACAGAATGAGAAGAGTACTTCCTACAGTGCCGCGATATAAGCATGACAAATGCACGATTTGAGAGCGAGTGGGGCTCACCTTGATGAGGCTGCCGGATTCCAGGTGCCACACCTTGACTAGGCCTCCCTCGCAGCCGCTGGCCACGTGCCCGGCGTTCGCCCCGACCGCTCGGATGCACCGCCGGTGCTTGAGAGTGTGCAAGCAGCGCCCCGTGTGAACATCCCAAACTGCCGGAACATGGAAACAAACAACACAGGCCTCCCATCGCTTTACGCGGTCGATGCTGCGTTCCCAAAAAAAAGCGCACAAAGCGAAATCGCGTAGCATCAGAATCGGAATCTTTTTTTTTATCCTGGAGAAATCCGATGAGCTATGGAGCTTTTTTTCACAGATGTCCATTAGGTGCCGGTGAATTCGTTGATAGTTCAGCACATCGGTGTGTTGCAGAGTAAACCCACAACATTTATTACACTGGTAAATGTTGTGGGTTTGCTCCCCAACACACTCCAATGATAAATGTTGTGGGTTTACTCTCCAACACAACGGTATGATTAACTACAAACGAATTGGCACGTTCTGTTTACGTGACAAACCTTACTAATTGGCTGTGGCGGGTGGTGGTGGGTTTAACGACGCATTTATATTTACGCGATCTAACCCAAAAACCTCTATTATGGATAATATTGGTCGCGAAAGCCTACGTGTTAAACTGGCAATGATAGTAGCGACAGAGATGGGTTGTACTGAGAAATTATTCTGTGAGCGTAGGCATTGCGGACATCTTTTAAGCTTCCCCCCGAGGCTATCCTTTGGCTATCAGACTTCGACGTGGACTCGTGAGTTTCGATACACAGCAGTTGAGATAAGCAGGCGCAAGTCCGTGGATTGCTCTAAACGTCAGCACCTAGTACGCTTCGATGATCGTTCAGAGCAAGTGGTGCTCATTGCCGCATATCCGCGCGTACACAGAAGGTGAGCAGCACCTTTGACATGCGCGTCCTTGGCTCCAGACACTAAGCAGTCTCCGTGCAGGGCTAAGCAGGTGACTGTGCCCTGGTGTCCACGGAAAATCCGCAGGCAGGCACCGCTGTGCATGTTCCACGACCTACAGCACCACCAAATAAAGTAAAAAAAAATAACTTAAACAAATCTTGTCTTTTTTACCGGGGTGGTGGTGGTGCATGCCTGTAATCCAGCATTGTTGAGGCGAGGGTTGGTGGATCACATGTTTTGAAACTTCCTTTCGTCTGTATGGGATAGAGTGTTTCCCCCTCGCACACGTGGTTTTTGTCTGGGTGCTCTAGTTTCCTCCGACCTGCAAATAAACAGTAATTGGCCGATAACACCATAATTTCGAGGGCATTTGCTGGCGCTGGCTCATCACGTGCTGTCTTCCCGCTTGTCTGTGGCTCCTCGCGCCTCTGAGTTGTTCTCTCTCTACGAGAGTGAGTGGATACTGTTGCGGTGCGTTACATGTTGAAGTTCTTTTCACATAACTTTTCGCAGGCTGTTCTACAACGATGGGTGATGCGCGCTTTCAGCAAGTGTTCTGAATAAACAAATCATCTCGTGATGTGATGCTGAGAGCACAATTAGAATACATTTGGGAAAGAAGGCCCGAAAAATAAAATAACAAGCATGCTTGTGCATGGATTCTGTAACAGTGTCCAACATGTGTTTGTCCTTTAAACTATTTATTCGCAGTAAAGAAGCCGATGGGTAGGGCAAAATGTGATTGCATATTTCAATAAAGTAATTTTGGCTCTGGTTTATGTCTGCTAGCTTTGGCCATTTTTCTAAAGGGTGAGTCTCGAACAGCAACACAACTCCAAACTAAATTTACATTAGATCATCTTTGCGATAGTAATCATTACTCCTTGTTGCAGACAGATGGTCCGACTGACAGACGGACGGACGGACGTACAGACTGTTGTTAATTGCATTCACGCTCTCCAACTCAGTTGGAAAGCGTTAAAAGAAAAACCTGATGCTCAGGTCGTAGCTGCCGCTGAGGAGGAGGCCCCTCTCCTGGCACACAAGGACAGCGCGGACGCTGCCCGCGTGGCCGCGGATCACGGGGGGCACCTCCTTGGCTCGCTCCACGTCCAGCAGCCGCACGTGCCGGTCAATGGAGCCCAGCGCCGCCAGGTGGCCTCCCGCGTACGCCACCACCCGGCACGGCTCCTCTCTGCAACCACGGGAACACCACGTTAGCCGTGAGATTCATATATATGTATATATATTTTTTATTTAACCCAAATCAACAGTCGTAACGGAGGGCACATAAACGTACGAGCAAGGCTTGCGTGTCCAGATACATTTATTTTGAATTCTCCAGCAATTCAGCAAAGCAGAATTACTTTTAGCGGTTGGCAATTTTGTTGAGACAAGTGGGATGAGCGAAAATTATTAAGTGTGTTAGGTGTGCAACGATGTATCCGTTCATCAATTAAATGATGCTCACGATACAAGCGTTGAATTAAGATTCTAAGTATTTTTGAATTTCATTCATATGCCTTGTGTTTTATTTTTTATCGCGGACGCTGAGCACAAGCCCAAAACGCCAAGCGACAAACAGCACTTTCGAATGTGTTTCATGGACACAAGACTTTAATACGTTTCTGCAATTGAGTGAAGATATGAGAACTTATAAAAAATAAATGATGGGAGGGAATTCCGAAGTTGAGTAGTGCGAGGAAAGAAGCAGATTGATAGGTGTTGTGACCTGCAGGATAGTAGTTAAACACAATATAGATACAATGTGTGTATGGCTGTTGAACTTATTTTGCACCATACGTAGCCAAGCGTGCTCATCGAAGGTGTGGAAATAGCCAAAATGAAATAGCCAGTCTGGTAGACACAAAGCCCCTGACACTGGTGGAGGAAGCAATGTGTGGAATTCGCGTTACCTATTGGGATCACCTGACCCCTGCTGCTACGTTGACCACAGGAGAAAAAAATCACAGAATTCTTGAATCGAATCGCAGCCCCCAAAACTGTGACAATTCAACGAACTGTGAGGAACGTGAATTATGACGAGCTTAAAATACACATGTCAGCACCATAACAAGGTGACAACGTGCCTTATTTACAATGGAGACATTGACATTCATGAACAACTCATAAACACTGCCTTAATGTGGGAAAACATGAACAGTAGGTTGACGGCCAGTTGTTGTTATGTTTTAAGTTGTTGACACGTTCTAAGTTGTTGACACGTTCTGAGTTGTTGACACGTTCTAGGTTGTTGACACGTTCTGAGTTGCTGTCACATTCTGACCCCGCCCCCACTGGAAATCTGAAATAGAGCTTTGTAGTGCATCGGATTCCATCGGATTCCTCCAGCATGATTCTGAAGAGTGTTTAACTCGTGCCTGCACACCACCGCCAATGAAGTCCATACACCGACGGTACGTGTACGCGCCACGTAGAAGAATAAGCCAAGCGGCGCTTACTTACAAACAGCAACTCTTACTTTTGTAGGACAATGAGGACGTTGTAAGCGCTGCAGTAGACATTCCTCTCCTCCATGTGTACCACCCGTGTAGTAATGCCCTGCAGTGCAGAGGAGAAGCTGCTATTCACCTGCAAAACGCAAACACAACCAATCCGTAAGCCCATCTTTACATGTCACGAAAATAGCCATTACCTTCTCTGTGAAAATTATCAATGAAAAAGGTAAACACACTACATTTCTCCTTCGTATATATGTCTCCCCACGTAAAAACACACACAATAGTATATCTTACACAACCCATTGTCCCAACGGTCTTCTTGGAGTGCATCATTTCAGCAGCATTGAATAAGTACAAGCAAACTGTAGACCGGATTGAACAACTATGTTGTTAATTATATTCTCCAGAATGACACCATTTATTATTTTTATGCATTACATAATTTGGTATCGAACTAGGACCTATATCTTGAAGAAATGGTCCTTGACTATAACATCTGGCAGTTCACCAGGATTGATTCAACCTAGCCCAATTGTGCTGATGAGAAGCTTTGTGTCAAAACCAGTCCAGAAATTGGCAGGACTGAACCAATGCAGCTGAAGTAATGCACTCCCAGAAGGCTGTTGGGTCTGATGGCTTGGAAAATACACTTTTAGTTTTTTAACGTGGAGAAACAGACATAAGAAGGAGAACTATTGTTTGCGTATCTTATGTTGCCTATCTTTACAGATCATTGTCATTTATTGGCACATTCCCTCGCCGGTATGGATTTGGTTTCAATCATCAAAATGGACCGCAGAGCTTAAGCCTGATAGTTATTGCTCAGTCCTGTTGGTCACATCATTCACAAATGGATTATCTGTGAATCCCACAGAGAGTCGATTTTTTTACAACTGTATTAATATGGATCGTGGCGCAGTGGTGAGCTGGGGTGCGCTACGAAGCTGGCGCCCCGAGTTAGATTCCCAGCCGGAGCAACTCACGTCAGTGGCAAGTTATATCTGAACCGATCATGGAACCCCTCCCCACCACCCGTCCGTTCACCAACCAGCAATGACCAGCGTGGCAAAGTTTGGCCAAACAATCCCAATGACCAACACGGCGTGGGGACGCTTTCATCCAGTGATGGATTGACAGAGGGCTGTAAATGATTATCATTAACGAGTTCGTGTAGTGTCGCTGAGAGTGGCCACCTTGGTGGTAGCGCTGTGAGATGCCATGTCTCCAGTGGAGATGAGGTCCAATCCATTTTCAGCGAGCGCTGGCACTTCCACCTCTCGTAGCCTGGCGTACACTGGGTTCACCCTCTTGGCCGATGTTCCCTATTAAAAATACAATCACAACACGATCGGCATTCCTTTTCAAATGTATAGCCACTAAGCCTCATAATTTAAACACATTGCATACAGCATATATAAATAGGTAACGGTGCAGCCTTGCAATTGCTTGTTGTATACTCATTTCTACTGCTAGGTTGATAGAGGTGGGTGGGCTTTGAGAAATTTCCATGATTATTTCACCTGCTGCGCTGGGAGATGGAATCAAACCGGAAACCTCTGGACTGCAAGTACAATGTGCTAACCATTACACCACAGCAGTTCCCAACATAAAACATATGAATCTAAATAAATTTATTTTTACGTAAGAAGTTCAATGCATATTCCGTGATCTTCAGAATCGATAATAGTTAATGAACCTATTTATGATTATACCCCCAGTATTCAACACTGTGAGTACTGCACTGTGTTTGCTTTCAGAAATAACAGCGCTAAGTACAACAGGGGTAGTTGGTTCATATATTCGACCATGTGGCTGAAACATTAGCTCTTAAATTGTGAAAGTCAGTGCTCTTGCGACGCAGAAGTAAACAATAGTTTCAAGTTTACTCTGTTTAATCAGGCGAAAGTTCCAGAGATCAGGATCGTCCAATTTGCAAGAGTGATCTGGAAAATTGGTCTGTCAATAGGGGGAAATGTTTGCAAATGGTAATCCCAATTGAGCAATGTGCAGTGTAATTTCCGAATTTGGCAAATATTGACCCTGATCCGGGGCCCACAATGCCCCCCTCTTGTGAATGACGTAACGTCTGCTGTGAAGTGGATGGCGCGTAGTGTTATTAAGGTTAATACCGCGCCACAGTAATACTCAGGGCAGCCAAATGAGTCAAGAATCCGTGATTTTTCTCCTGTGGTCAACGCAGCAGCCTCTTGTGGCAATAGGGGGTCACGTGAAACCAACAGAAAATGTGAATTCCACTCGTTGATTCCTCCACCCATGCCAGAGACTTTGTCTACTCGACGGGCTATTTCATGTTGCAGCTACCTCTCGTCTAAGTCATTGGCACCATCGATGATGGTCAATGTTGATGGTGGTTGCAGTTGCCACCTGTTCGTGGTTTCCCAGGATCATGCTCTTGTTGAGGGCAGCTGTCCTCAGATATCCTCCAGTCTTCCGGGACGTTAAAAGTTCTCTGTTTTCTGAGTTGCGTAATAATACACTGCTCAAGACAATTAATTTACTCATAGTCCTCCCCTATCCTGGTTTTGTGTATATGTATGTTGAACGTCTTTTGCACCGCATGTAGTCAACCGTGCTAATCGGAGGTGTGATATACTTTTTCCCATGATGTCTCAGTTTTTGCTGTACCTCAGAGGTGGAAACCCTAATGGGTAGTGGATGAAGGAGGATGCTGTATATAGAACGTCGATGACTATGCTCAGTGGCAAAGGTGGCTTTGGATTGATATGGCGTGAGAAATAAATGACAGATGACGTCATTATTTGAGTCGATTTCGTCAGCAGTTGTGTCTGCAGAGCTAGAGCAGCTTGATGATTCCTGGACATTGCAGGCTATGCTCAAATGAGGGGAGGCTTTACCTGCAATGCCATGGCCTCGTCCCTGACCACCTGTTTGACGATGCTCTCCTTCTGCACCTCCGTCACGAGGTACCGCCAGTGAAGTGACACGTGCCGGCAAGCCGACAATGAGGCCTGGTCCAATATACCTGTGGGGACAATAATAATTATTTATTCATCCAGGAAAGCCACGTTGAGTCGTAGAACTTTTTTCTGGAGTGTCCTGCGTTGCATTTTTATGCTAAGTGTATTTTAAGCCAATTAATGAGCTTCTATACACGTGGGAGTATGTATGTATGTTGAACTTCTTTCGGGCCGTACGTAGTCAACCCTGCTAATCGGAGGTGCAATGGTGGGAGGAAACCGGAGCACCCGGAGAAAACCCGCACGTGCGAGGGGACAACACTCTATCCTCGTACAGATGGAAACAGATGGCGGTTGGACCACTCGCTGTACTGCTTGCTCCTAGCGAGTCAGGGTATGGCACCTCCTCGACGCCCACGGGAAGGGAGTCCCACAAAACCATTTGTGCGTTGCACCAACCCTAGTTTGCCTAAAAATTGCTGGATTACAGGGGTGCACCACCACTGCTCAGAGCAGGCATGTCGTACAAGTATCTGCTAGGACATTGTATAACCCAGGGGTCGGCAACCAAAATAACAAGAAGAGACATTTTTTTCTAAATCGGTAAAAAAATCTTTAAAGTGAATACGAGACGGTGGGTCCTTAATAAATTGCGTCACGAGCAGTCCTTAAAGAACCGCATGTGGCTCCGGATCCGCGGGTTGCCGACCCCCTGTATCAACGGTGCATTGTTTCCAGTGGGTTCTCTTGCTTCACGGTGGATGCATGCACAGTTGGTCAAAAATCGAAGTGTTTCCCTGCAGCATCCCCCTTCTTCACTTGAAGCCCTCCCTGCGCAAGTGGTTTAAATTCCATATTGCATTGACAAGGGACAGTCTCTTCAAAGGGCAACAGCAGTTAACCTCCCATTAGGAGGTATGGTGTAGTTTTTTTTAAAGATAACTTGACATCGATTCAAAACTACTTCACTCCCGGTATTGTCCACACATATATACGTGAACTTTATTTAAAAACTTAGGTGTGTCTTGAAAATAACAGTGGCAGGACATTTAAAAGCAGTCTCAAACTGAATCTGGGGATCTCGGTATGATATACTGCTACTGGCTGCCCCTCTAAAACCTATCTTGGCAAGTGGCAGTGCAAATCTGAAGAGATCTTTACGTAGCGGTAGACTGGGCATAGTGGCTGCTGGTCATGGTAAGCTTACGATGGCGCATAACTACAGTGACTCGATTTTAAAATTAACACACAAAAATGGTTTGTCAAAGTTGGTATGCGGGAATTAAAATGACAGAAAATGAATCTTTTACAGCAATGCACACAGTGCTAATTATGCCTGCCAAGAATAGCACACCTATAAGTTATCATACGTGTATTTCTAGACCTCAAATGCTTGACTTTACATTGGAGAGAGCAACAGCAGCATATTGAAACTGTCAGTGTTAGAAGAGCTGTGTGCACGTTACGCATGTCCAACGTTGCCATGTGGAGAAATGTACTATCATTAAATCCTGCATAATTTTCATTGATTTACAAACCTATACATAGCATGTTCTACAGATAGCCGTAATTTTTGCGGATATTAGTTATTTAAAATGTTTTGTCATGTTTTCTTACCAGATTATACAATTGTTTATCCCAATAATAGTTTGCTAGGCATGTACTGTAAGCCCACACATAGTTTTAGAGCTCATTAACATTCACATTTGCCAAAAATAAAATGCGTGTTTATATATATACAAATATTTTTGGCCAATTTGCAACTGCGGTATTTACCCAGTATGTATTTGGCGAGATGCACAGGAAGGCTCCGGATTAAGTCCCTTTGATTTCCCACACCAGCAAGGTGCCTTGAGAAGGTTTCCATTCCAATACGATCTCTACGTCTCTTGGTCTTGCTCTTCTTGGAATAAGGCGTCACCTCTGACCCTGAAGGGGGAGAGACAGACAGCTGTGACCTTTACACACCATCCCCGCACCGTCTCTCCCCCCCCCCACAGACGTTCATGCCCTAAACTGGGATCCACACAAAGCTTAAACATTTTTGGACACTCTTAGAAACACAAACCATGTTAACAATTTCAGAAATGCATTCATCATCTCTATAATTTCAAACATGCATTCTCCAAATTCAGTTCCGAGAATGCCAAGCGCATAAATACCAGGGCAGCATGTTTCTGCATAAAAGTTATTCAAAACTTCTGCATTCGAGTTGAGACTGGCCCAAGATATTATTGTTCTCACGTTATTAAATCCATCTTCTGTACCATAACAATGTGGGCTTTCATTATGGAAATCCACATAAAAGCTCTGTACGTGAGCAAAAGTGCCAATTAGAGAAATACAAGATTTTAAAAAAATGTATCTAGTTATAATAATGCTCTTGACCAAGGAAAGCCTCATTGATTCTAGACTCTACTTTTTCGGAGGGTCCTGTATCCGGATATTTTGCAATTTCGTGTCGGAGGAAACTGGAGCGCCCATAAATACAAGAGGGTAACGCTCAAAAGCTCTGCACAGATGTATGCAATAATCTATTGCTATAATGCCATCTCATGGTCACCATGCAGCCTAAGCAGGGCTGTATGCCTACGAAAACTAAAGGGCTTAAGACAAAAATGTGACCATGTTTTTGTTTGTATGAAAAACATGTAACCAAGATATCGTCTGGAATAAATATATTTATATGGCAAGGATAGGCACAGTGCATATACAAAGAGGCAGAGTCCTGTTAATAACAATAAAAAAAATCATAAGGTGAGAAAAATTTACACCGGAGATTAACTTTTCAAGATTTTTTCATTGCAAAATTAGCAATGACATTTTTTTCAATAATTTCAAATTAAATCTGCTTATTTGCGGCACACAGCATGCTCCCATATAATTTGAGCACAGACTAAATAATGAACATATCAGCAGTAACGACATCTGTCCACCGGCTGGACGAAGTCCGCGTGAAACAAGCGAGTGACAGTGGTGGTAGAAACACGTGGCAGCAACAGTAGCGACTGAAGTTATCACTGAAGGAGTAACAGCGGCGGTAGTAACACGGGGCAGCAGCAGTAGCGACTGTAAAAAGTTATCACTCAAGGTGTGACAGCGTTGGTAGTAACACGGGGCAGCAGCAGTAGCGACTGAAGTTATCACTGAAGGAGTAACAGTGGTGGTGGTAACACGGGGCAGCAGCAGCAGCAGTAGCGACTGAAGAAAGTTGTCACTGAAGGAGTGACAGTGGTGGTAGTAACACGGGGCAGCAGCAGTAGCGACTGTAGAAAGTTGTCACTGAAGGAGTAACAGTGGTGGTAGTAACATGGGGCAGCAGCATGGAATGATGCCGTCACCCTGCTGCTCTATTTAAGATCCGGAGGAGGTGGAGGGCTTCTCTATTGTGGCAAATCACCCGATGATGCTGGATGTAATTACCAGCGAAACGTCGTACTCAAAAAATGAAAATGTTGTGGATTCACTCTTCAACACACCGGTGGGCTAAAGTAGTGAACTATTTGTCTTGTGTCAACGTGACACATTTTTTACTGATTGGCCGTGTCGGGTGGTGGAGGGTTGCGACACGCGATCTAACCCAAAAACCTTTATTATGAATAATATTGGTCGCGAAAGCCTACGTGTTAAAATGTGCTTCAATCGAAAAAACGGGTTCAAGCATTCGGACAGACGTGGGGAAACAGGGGTTGTGCATGGGTGAAACAACGTAGCACGGTCCAAAATTGACCTCTCGACTTCATAATGGATGTGCCACTCCACATCTCCAGGAAACGTCAATCTATGCTCGCACCATTGCACGCCGTCACGCAGGCGGCATGGGAAAATACGGTACGCGCTTGAAAATCCCCGTGGGGAAAAAAAATGAGTGGAAGCTATCTCCACGTACCCATGACACCGACAATGTTTCGGCGCAGGCTCGGTGGCACCATGCCGGGTAAAATGGCGCAGTAATCCCGTCTGGCAGCCACCAGCAGCTGCAAGTCGGGATGATCTTGTGTCCGGAAGCTGTCATTTGAGCTTCGAGTCTCGCCAATTTCCTCTTCTTCCTCTTCTCCTCCTCCATGCCTGCCTTCTTCTCCTTCTGGAAGATGTGATTGCACACATAGTCAGGTTATTCTTATTTCAAAATACACACCTTCATTTTGCTTTTTTATCTACGTTGAATATAACCTTAGCATTCAAACGTTTTACGTGCACCAATGGATGCAACTCATGCACAAACATAGCATAATGACGTCGTTTGGATATTGAATGGTGGAGGCGATGGAGCGGTGGTGTATTGGCTGGTATAGTGGCGACCAAAATTTGATTCCCGGCCACAGCTAACATCGTTGGTGAATGATATCTGAACTAGTTCTGGGCCTCCCTCTTCACAAGCCCACAATAACCAACATACTTAAGAGGAAGCATTCATTCAGGAGCAGATGGACAACGGGCTGTGAACTATTTAATTAATATTATACTGTAATATTATAATCTAATCCAGCTAGCTGGGTGGCACTCTGCCACCCATATGTGGTCATTGGCTGACATAAATAATTTGTACATACATGACATATCCTATGGTCCACAAAAGTGTATTCATGGTGATTTTTAGGTAACCTCTTGCAATAAAACAATGAATGTATGTACTGTATGTTGAACTTCTTTCACACTGTACGTAGACAACCATGCTAATCGGAAGTGCGGGGGAAGGACAACAAACTAAACACAAAAAGCAGTTCTAAAAAAAATAGTTTCAATCTAGAATGAAAACTGCATAGCTCCAGTGGCTTCCTAATATCGGAAGAGCGTTCCAGACGGCCGCAGGGCATCTGAAAGCGTGCGATGCAGTGACTGTCTTTGTTCGATGGTTAGCCAAAAGCAATATTCGTAATATTAGTAATAATGACAATTTTTGCAGCACCGTAACATGGCAAGCCATTACTGCTGTATACTATTTTTCATATGGTTCCTGATTTGGTATGTTTGGTTATATCAGTGTTAAGGAGTGTTTGCTCGGCTTGCACCGCCTGTTGTTTGGCCAGATGTTGACTCCCCAGAGCAGTTCCTAGCACGTCAAATGAAAACCGGCACGTCATGCCGAACAACGCGCTACGTAACCTTCAAGTTCAAGTTCAAGTAACCTGAAAACACATCGGAGGCAGATAACCAATCGAGTGGCGGCACCTTTCCAGGCACCGTGCTCACCCGTTCGCCAGAAATGCTGCCGCTCCACGAGGGCTTGCACGAGTTCACTGAGCTCGAGGGAGAGGCATGGGTCGCACGCACGAAGCGCTCCCAGCAGGAAGAGGGCCTGGCTCCAGACGCCGGCGGACGAGAACCACTGCCACGCGCGGGAAGCCTCCCTGCCGGGGTGTTCCACGCCACGCAGGCTCTCCGGCACGTCCGCCCACACGAGCAGGTTGCTGGCTGTCGGCCAGCTAATGACCGATCGGGCGTACGTCAGGTCTTTGGCCAGGGCTGGAAGCTGGGGGAGGTGTTACACAGCCATCATAATGGTTTTCGTTAATATCCAAGATATTTTGGAAATACATTAGTCACAGTACTGAACTGGCACTGGTTGAGATCCTGGGTTCTCATCCAAGCAGACAGCTGCCATTAAACTGGGTTCTCGAGTGTAGAGAATTGATGATCTCAGCCCGACCACCAATGAATGCACAAAAAAACAGTGGCGATAAAGAAGACGATTGAAGAGACCTCACAGTTCTGGAGCCTCATCTTCTCAGCCCATTTTCTGACACAGTGTGATGAGCCGCTAGCTGCAGAGTTGCAAACGTAAATCTCTTTGTCTCACGCCGTGGCGCCAGTAGCACTAATGGAATGCAATTGAGAATAAGCCAAACAATAATTTGAGAATTATTTTAGATTACTTAGAATTATTTTCCTTTGCGAAGGATGTTTTTGTACGAATGCAAAGTTGACTAATTCCTCCACTCCAATGTTGCTGCATGCTGGCCAACCTGGATCGTCTGGGCGAGTTGACTCAGCGACTTCCTCGCTCTTGTGCGCAGCAGAAGGCCGGCCACGAAGTCTCTCTGTGCTGAATGTCCCAAGTGGCCCAGCCAGGCCGTGGTGCGGTCCAGCCAGCTGGTAAGCATGCACGCCTGGCAATGCCCGCAGCTGGTGAGCTCCCGGGGCACCGCGTGGCATCGCAGCTTGGGGTCAGCGTCCACACCTGCCGTGGTCGCTTCCCGCATGTCCAGCGGATGCCGATTGCCAACCTCGCAATGCCTGCTAAAGACGTACATGATTGACAAATGGCCACAATCACTGGTGTGGCCGTCACCATGCCAGCGATGCTTAGTTATTGCCGCAGGGTTTGTTTCAATTTCCGTAAATCCAGTGACGTTTGGGTAAAGGGTGGGTGAGTGGTGGCAGGTAGGAGTGTGTTAATGTGCACGTGCAGTCTACTGTATATACAACAACATGCTTTCACGTCAGGAGTAAATACATATGTACGATGGAGTAATGTATGTGTGTTGAACTTCTTTCGCACCATATGTAGCCAACCGTGCTAATCGGATGTGAGGAGGACAACAAACTAAACACAAAAAGCTGTTCAAAAGAAATTAGTTTTCAATCTTCATTTAATGACATATTTACTATTTACTGTAATGTATTCAAGGAAAGCCTCATCGAGTCCCAATACTAGTTTTCATATGGTTCCTGAATTGGGATGTTTGGTAATATCAGTGTTAAGGAGTGTTATGCATGTGACAAGAAACTGCCATACAAGCACAAACCATAGTCATACAAGGCGATAACAGTAAAGGGTTCACATGGATGGGTTTTAGAAGCCTTTTGCTGGATTACTATCTCCTGGTCATTTCGTAGGCCAGTGGTTTTAGGATTTCACAAATCTCTATGATATCCACCAACCCATGCTTCAGAAGAAATGCATATGGATGGGCATGCGCTTAAAGCTTATGCTCTTACCAAAGGCATATAGATTGATTTATATTAATACAAAAGAGGATGGGTATACGCACACCCCTTGGGAGCAAGTCCAGACAAGACAAAAATCCCCCGTATAGCCTTAAGAGACTGTTGGGGCAAGTGCTGTTAGCGAGCACCTATGAAGGCTGGAACAGCACACGGTGGGGGTGGGTGGCCAGCACCACGCCCGGCCGACTTTGTCTCCTTAGTGGCGATATTTACACACCGCACTAGGTATATGAGACTGAGTCGACCTAGGGGAAGCCCAGGACCGTCTCAGGTAATCGTCATTGGTGTTGGCCATAAACGGGAATGGAACTCGGCTGGGTTCGTAGCGCCGTACGCTGACAGCTTAAACAACACACACTGGTTTGTCCAGCAATGCTTATATCCAAATTGAATGTTTATTCTGAAGTTGCCCTTTTCTGTCCCCTCACCAGTGTCATATAAGGATGTGTTGCTTATATCAGAACTGTGCTTATGTGAGCTGTGCTCCTATTCAGCTTATACTGCACTGCCAAAATTTGCTTTGACCTTCAAAAGATATGTAATGTGTTTTAGTTTCATTGTTAAATGTTCCCAGCTACACCTCTGTAATATGAAGCTGAAAAACATACATTGATGGTAATTCCATATTGCCCATTGCTCACAGTTGGCATCGTCCATCTCGTGAATAATTGCTTGTGATTGCCTTATGGCAGCCTGGCACAGACAGATCTGCCTCCCGCTGGGCAAAGGGCATCTAATGCCAGCAATCAAACAGTAATTGGTCTGGCAGTGTTGACTGCAAATCAACTATTCTAAAAACACTACATCTCATAAGAATTCCATGCAATACCGGAGAGCGTTCTGTAGTTCGGATTTTGCCGTGTTATACAATCATTGGTTAGATGGATCACTGGTGTGTTTCAGATTAGGAATAAGTTAATATATATACGAGATAAATAAATACTGTTTTGAGAAAATAGCTTATGGTGAAATCACTTGAAATGTGCCCAACCTCAATGACTTTCGGAGGCAGAGCAGGGCTGTGCCTGGCTAGTCATTGTAAAGGGAACCACCAGACACGTGGTTGTGAGGTGGCCAGAATGTGGCAGTGTTACTCCTTTAATGTGTCGGGTTTATTTTATAGATGCTGTAACGCCAGTTTTCTGCTCGTGCCAAATACTAATGCAGACGCCTCCTAAATATGAAAAACAAATCGGATTTTCTGCTTAAATAATACATATAATTATTAAGTATTAGTCAAATTAACTGCAGTGGTTTCATGATTCCACAATACTGTACAAATTAAATCAAATATAAAAAAAACTTGTTGAAGGTGCAAGTTTCTGAATAAATTTCATCAGCACGTTGATTTATCATGCAGCAAAATGGTACAGTTTAAGAATAGTCTGCATTCCATTTACATTCTACACCACACTTAGCTGGACTCTTTAAATCATCATTATAATGGCCATTCAAAAACTTGAAATGTTGCAGCTTTTTCACTCCAGCTTCAAGTGAGTTGAGGACCTGTTGCCCTGGGTCATGTAAGTGGTAATATTCTAACACATGCATTCATTGCTGTCAACTGCATAGTGCTGTGTGTGTGTTTCGGATGTATGTGAATCGTATGATTAACGCAGGACAACTTTAGAATGTATTGCTTGGTCATACCTGAAGTGACCTTTTCTGTTGAAGAATTAGTATTGAATCGTGAGTACAGTTGTAGATCGCAATCCACGTGCGTCAGTAGCGTATTAAGTAGCGTTAAAAACGTTTTGCTTGCACAATACAAAACACAATTTGCACATTGTTCACGTAAATTCTCCGCTTTTTCTGTCCACAATTTGGAACCTGCGGTTAGAGTATTTGGCTGCTCTACATTCCCCCATTCATAAGCCACTTGATTGCGCTATCATTTGAGGCCAGGCCGCTACTGAGAAAGAGCTATATAGGTTAGTGGGCTTTACCTGGTAAAATATAATAAAACGTGTGAATGACAGGCACAATGGATGTGCGGATAACAGCAAGGCCCCCAATCGACTTAGGAGCATATACTTGGTATGGCGGGTAATAGGAGGGCAGAAAAGAGAGTATTCACCATACAGTGTAATACATTTAATCCAAGTGAAAGCACATTCAGCCAAGTCTAATTTATCACAAGGCGGACATGAATTAGACACACAGCTGGAACACGGGAATGGCCAGAATACGA
The DNA here is from genome assembly GCF_965212315.1 of Lampetra planeri. Classification (NCBI taxonomy): domain Eukaryota; kingdom Metazoa; phylum Chordata; class Hyperoartia; order Petromyzontiformes; family Petromyzontidae; genus Lampetra; species Lampetra planeri. The sequence continues at coordinate 7,032,639 of NC_136141.1, forward strand.
GAAGAAAGGAACCAGGGGAAAACGCATACAGTAAAATGACTTTAAACAAACTCCATTAACTTTTAAATAAAATGATATTGTATTCCCCGTAAATTGAACGTAACATGGCAAAAACAATGAAAATATGCGCTTTAAGAGCACTGTACAGCATTACTTATGATACAGAAAAACATAAATGTAAAAAACGATTACCGTACACTTGAGTTACTAATCAAACAAATCAACCTTGTGTAAAGGGAAATAAGAATGTAGTATTGTTTACACAGTGCAATACAATATGTACTCAGGGTTGACTGCTGGCGCAGTAGTTAGCACTATGAACCCAGCCATTTGAGTTCCAATTCCCGGCCAAACCTCCCATCATTGGCGATATCTGGACCGGTCCTGACCTTACCACCTTCACCAACCAGCGTGGCTTACCTAGTAAGGTCAAAACATTTCCACGACACGACCAACACGGCGCGGTAATAAGGCCTTCATCCAGCAGTGATTGATTTTATTTTGTTTTATTTTAAAGCAAACGGCAATACATGATTACGTTTTACGAACATAATTTCAACTTGCACCTCGCACAGTATACGCTCACTCTCGAAAAGAGAGAACGACTCACAGGCCCGAGGAACCACAGACAAGCAGGAAGGCAGGCGTCAAAGTTTGCCCAATCTCTGTAGTCCTCTATGTCAGTGACTCCATCAATATTTATTTTACGTGCCAATATCGCCCTTAATAAAGTGGGAATCGGTGCACCATTACAGCAGAACCGGGAGCGGTACAGGGGGGGGGGGGGGCAGAGAGCAATAGGAATGAGAAAAAGAGACTAATCACGACCTCAGCGGCTAACACCGACTAAGCAAAGTAAATTTAAACTGCGCGCAAAATAAAGTGCAACCGCGTGTAACAGATAGCATAAGAAAAGTAAGTAGTAAATAACACATATAAGTGAATGAAATAATTTTCCTTCTTAAATTGTATATATTAAAGTTGGACTTGGTGACAGCCACACACATTGGAAGGGTAGACCAATTACCCTCTAGGCTCTGGAGCTCACTTGAATGAAGGCACTTCTGTCAGCAATGGGGTGACCACGCAATTGCAGCCCTGCGCCTTTAACTGTTGTGTGTGTATCAGCATTGAGGACCCTTTAATAACTATAAGCCCTTGTAGGCACTACAAATTGTACATAATTAGATCACAGCTAGAACACAATGCCTTTCTCCACTACAATTTGTTACAAACCCACGCACCGCGTAAACTTACACATGCACAACGGGCTAATTGGATACGCAGTACATCACAGCAGGGCAAAGTATATTGATTTCTTACGAGTGATTTCCATAATTTGTTTACCAATTAAAGCCTTATTGAGTCTCAAGGCTCATCTTCAGGGAGGGCCCTGCATTCCAATGTTTGGCCACATTCGTCAGTGGCTTTTCTTCGCGTGGAAGGACATAGGAAGTGCCCGGAGTAGCCCCAACCCATGAAACACAATGAGCGATAAACACTGGATAGGACCGCACATATGGGTTCATAAAACACATATTTGCTGTACTGCCACACGCGCGCAAGCCACCTCGGGTCTTTTTCATTTTAAATGCCACAATTCTCTACGTCGTCCACCAACCCTTGCTGGACTGCAGGACATACGGAATTATAATATTACAGTCACCAGGGCTTCATTGCAGACGGCGGAGCTATCCAGGTTACAGTTTCGAAAAAAAATGTGCTCCGAAAAAGCGGGCAGTTTTGTGGTTGTCCTTTAGAATATTCCATTGGACATCAAGCCCTGACAATAATGATGATAACGACGACGACACGCAGTATAAAACGGTGGATTGAACACGGCACACACAGCGTTTCTGAAACAATAGCGTCTTAAATGTAAGTGACCCTAACGTGGCCGCGGCTGAGTCGTTAAAAGTTAACACAGCACGGCGCAACAGAAGAACTCACCGGCTCCGCGCGGGTCTTAAACCACTTTTTTTTTGTAACCGTCTCACTCAACACCACCCCCTCCACCCCCTAAGTCACTTTGACGTACCGCAGGGATACTTCGCTTTGCCGGCGCTCGTTAGACCTCTGCCTTTAAACTCTTTCGAAAAAAAAGCGTCGCGGCTTCTTCTGTGGCGCCCTCGAGGCGCGTCGCCGCCCGTTGCTATGAGGCCCTGCAGAGATTCGGTACCGTAATGCGCCGAGTAGCGCGCGCACTCGTCTCGAGTTGCCATGGCGACTGCTGCGCCGCGGGCGCGCCGTTCGAATTGTCCCTCCCACCCGCGCCGCTACGCGGAGTATTACGGTACTAAACAACGCGGTCGGCAGCGGAACAAATACTCTTTTAGCTCCGCCCATCCCCCCAACACGTTCCATTCATTGGCTACTACATTCAAATAAGCCCCTCCCCCCTCCCCCCCTTAACTTGTATTTAAGAGCTTGTCTTGGAATTTTGCCTCACTTAAATTTTAGCTGTGACGGTCCCACCTGATGACGGAGACTTGTGTTGCCTCCGAAACGTCGTGATTGATTATTTTATTAATATTATTTTTATTATTTATTATTTATTTTTACCTACGTGACTTTACCAAAAAAACCTAAGAGTAGGAACAAATACCGTCAGTGCAAGGGGGCAGGGGGGGCATTGCAATTTGCGTGCCATTGCCTTATCTGATGTCGACAATTAGGGTTGTGTTCGACGCGCTGTATTAAATTGGTTAAAAGCGCTGTATTAAATTGATTTAACACGAAGGCTTTCGCGGCCAATCTTATTCATAATAAAGGGGTATTGGGGGGGGGGGGTTAGATAAGATAGAAATATTCTTGTTTTTTTCGGTAAAGTCCCGTAGAAGGGAAATAATAAGATAAGAAAAAATATTTTTTTTATTACTTTATTTCCCTTCTATACGTGACTTTACCGAAAGAACCAAGAACATGGATCCCTGCAGTCACGAAAGCGTTAAATCAAAATTTAATCAAACATAGCAACAAATATCATGCCGCAGACCATCAGCTTTGAGAGTTCCAAACATCTCTACTTGATCCACAAACCCTTACCTCCAAAGTCTCGAGCAGAGGTGTACCACCACAACGCTGGGCTCTTCGTATATGCTGGACTATGCATCGCCAAGGCGAGCAGGAGAACGTGCGAGAAATGCGCCTCAGTCAGGAATCGAACCCAGGGAACCCGGTCAGTACTGATTGCTGAAGGCGGGAGACAAAATACGTGGTAGCGTCGAATTACAATTCAACACGATTTGTTTCCAATGCGGTCTGCGAACCACCATGTAGGCCCGCATTTCTTAGCACCTATTATGAATGTTGGATTCCAATCCGTGCATGTACTATCCAGGTTTCTCCCCTGCTTATCTTCCTAAATCTGATGGGATGGGGCGAATTATGGCGAACTTGGTCAGAGGCAGTGATGTAAAAGGTAATAACGGGAATCTGAATAGTTACAAAAGCACGTTGTGTAAGGTTTAGGTCGTTTCCCTGCTCGGTACTCACAACTATGCTGGCAGTCGTGGCCCATTGGTGTAAATCTTACATTCCCACGGCTGGGTCAGTCTCTCAATAGGACGAGGCCAGCGTTGATTTCCCACAAATTGGTACTCGTTTTTACGCCATCGCGGGGACGATAGGCTTGATTTGACCCCAACTCGCATCTAACCCTAATCACAATCTTCTGGTTCAATCACTATAGCCGCAGCGCCACCCAGCCGTGATTATTATATTTGTAAGCCTCAACTAACTCAAAATAACATATATAGAGACCATTCAATATACACACGTAGCCGTTTACATTTCTAAGATGCTGTTCGCGAAGCTTAAGGGTGGTTACACGTGCATGAACATGACCCTTTGTAAATCCACTCAATGGAACATTCATGGTTAAATAAATATCAACTCTAATCCAGGCTTATACTTAAGATGCTTAAGATAAATAGGCTACTGGATAGATTATATATGTCTAATAGAACGCGTAATTTTACATATTTACAAAATACAATGTTTATATAGATGCACTTTAATCAAAAAATTGCTCCGCCTTTGTATTACCACATGCTATACTCGGATGCCAGATGACATCTATCACGAGTGATTTCTGAACGGGTACTCCACCAACCCACACTGATAAATGTGAAGTATGGCCAAACAACCCCCATATCCACACGTGGGAAGGCCTCCGTCCAGCATTGGATAGATTTAGAACCATACATAGTTAAAACAATATATTATTTATATAGTACTAGCAACCCACATGTCATTTGGACTTGACTGTCCATCCGTTCGTTCCACCCTCTCTCCAGATAGCGAACATTTTTTTCTAATATCGTATTATAATCCTGAAAGACTCTCCGAAGGGGCTTTGGACGCCTTTATGCCGCGCGGAGACTTATAGAGACCTCATTTAAAGCAATACAATGAACAGCACTTCGCACAGATTGCTATGAGATACCGTACAACAAAAGCGTATTTAATTTGCTGAAATTAAATAATAATCGGGCCAGCAGGACTGTCGTGATCAAAGCAATACTTTTCTTTTGTCGTGGTGCAATTTCATACCTTGGCAGTCATTATTCATCCACAGATGGTGACACAATTGACAAAGTGGGGTGCCTTGCGTGAATCACACAGGCAAGAGCCAACACCGTCTTCAGCAACATGGACAGCGTCGTCCTCCTGCGACTCATCATCCTCGTCATCCCCTTATTCCAGGCTTCCTTAGGAAATGCCACGAAAGACCGAACCCATGGGAAGACCAAGCATGGGCTCGATGCCCCTCGTGGCCTTCGTCCGAGAAGCCCTGAATTTAGAGTTGGCTTAATCGAAGAGCCTAAGGAGGCCGGCGAGATTGTGGGAACAGAATTATCCAGCGGTGAAGGATCTGAGAAGTTCAAGCATGATGCACCGAGACTCACGCAAGCACAAGTGATGGCCAGCGATGTTGGCGATGGAAAAGGCCGTGCAGAGGAACATCATGCTCTCGTCAATAGACTTTTTGACAACATCTTGCAGTATGCAATACGATCTACCTCCGGTCGATCCAACGACACCAAGATTCACAGTCGCACGGAGCCGGATCAGAAGCTTCCTGTAGAAGATGTCGATTCTGGAAAAACGCTTCAGCATAGCAAGCCCAGCCAAAGGTACCACGACCACCACTGTCACTCATGTACTCCAGGGGATGGCGATGGTGTTATTGAACATGAGAAGCACGACACTTCTCGGACAGAGGGAACACACCCAGAGGATCATCCTGCAAGAAAAACTAAGCAAGACCAACGCTCCTCCATAATGAAGTATTCTCATAGGAAGGTGAACAACACTGCCTCCATAAAAACGCTCAAGGTGTGGGTGCACGAGATTGCCAATGCGCTGGAGCAGATGACAGACCTGCACGACAGAGCTGCGTCGACCTTGGCCCTACTAGGTCAGCGAATGGCCGAGGTGGAGGCCAGGCTGTCGGCGAGGATTGACGCTTTGGAAAGAAAATGCGAGGCTTATGGAGACACACTGCAGCGCAAAGGTGGCCTCCTGGAGCTGATGGAGACCATCGTGGGGCAACTCCACGTGTTGCACAGAGAGGCATCCTCTGCACTAATTGGTGTGCGTGTAACGCCTATTCCTTAGCAATAATATCAATCTACGTTATGTGTAGAGTACAGTAGTCGACGTATATAATACAGAAGACGTGATTAAATGTAATTGTTCGAAAAAGTTAACTTTCAAACTGGGATACGATAAATGTTTCGTGGCTGTTTTGTGGAGAGCCTACAGACCCCTGCCGACATGAACGTGGATTTTCCACAATTGGCTCATGGTCTCTCATGAAGATGAACGCCACCGCGTTACATATTCTTGTATCTCAGTGTAACTCCAAGCAATCGTATATCTCCATGCTTCTCTGTGCACTGTTGAAATTTTGCTCCGGTTTTTGTTCGAAGCTATATTTAATTCGTGTCATAGCTGGCAATATGCAGTGATTTATAGTGATTTTCAGGTGTAGTGGAGTGGGTGTTTTTCACAAGCAAATTCATATTTACAAAAGTGCCATATCCTGCTCTCTATCGGCATTTTGATCAGAATCTACAGCACCTTCGACAATTGCTCTGAGTAAAATCTAGTGTTGTTTCCAAGTGGTTTCCCTCCGACGATTATATAATTTCGTTTAGCAAACCAATAAAAAAAATATCTTTAACTTTGCTTACATTTTATGTTGATTCCAAACGTGCAGCCTTCTTTACGAAGTTCCGCAAATCACTCGCCGTATTTTCTCGTGGCAATATTAATACACGAATATTAATTAACATTTGAGATCATGACCGTATCGTTGTAAAATTTGAGCCAGCTAATTCTCCTTTTTAATATTTCTCAAATCCAGTTTTTCGAAAATACCTAATGTTGCGGTGCCTGGGCAAAACTTAACATATCCTTGTCTGACTCCTCATTTTTTTATTCTGCTATTCTGTATGCAAATTCAATTAATCTGTTCTAGCTGTCTTTTTTGACAGCTTCTAAATCATTACAGCTAGTTCAAAGGGTAAATGAGCATGCATTTATTACATTTTCCTTCAATTTATTTAAAGCTGGGGTCGTGGCTACCGACACTGTAATTACAAAGTGAAAAAAAACCTTTCTAATCATGTTCGATGAACGGTGAACGTCTAAAAGTGTGCCGTTCTTAAAATACGGTTTGATATATTTTTTTAACCGAATTATAAGAAAATGGCTCTTCTTGTTAGTTTGGTTGCCGAACCATGATTTAACGCAACATCAGTGTCAGCACTAAGGCTTGGTGTTCATGTCATGTAAGAATCTTCACGCGGAATTGTGCATACACGTTGTGGACGTTTTTAATCGATACTTTGTAGTGCAAGATCGTACGTGTACGCAATTACAACGGCTCTGTAACCCAGTAGATTTACGCAAATCGTATTGCATTACTCTTTGTCTGTATTGTAAATTGTTGTAATCACTGCAATACATGTTTCACATGAGCAACGTCATCGTACATTTGGAATACACCAATGCAAATACAGTACGTCACTGTGCACATTGTAGTTTGAATAAACCAATGCACAGTCCTTTGCGTGCGTATTGTAGTAAATACAGGTATCCCTCGGTTTAGGAACGTTCGATTTACAAAATTTTGCGTGAACGCAAATTGACAAATTCAGGACACTTTTTGATTAACGAAATAGAAATTTTACACGGCATGCGCCCGTAAGATCAAACGAGAAGCCACACGGAATGCTGCGTCGTCAGTCATCCGCCACAGCGTTCACGGTGTCCCTGCAGTGCAACAGTAACGCCTCCACATCGCATTTAAAGTCATTCCTACATGCAGCAGATCTTGTTTGGTTGAGGTTTCCCAGAAAAGGTTAATTATTTTTGAACTAAATTAATTGTTATGCAATCATTGTAATATTAATGTTTTATTTTTGTGTTGTGAAAAGCCATGAGGTGGATATTTTTTAGGCTCGGAGTCGAGTTGTAATGACAGATTCTAGATTTGAAGCTTTCGTGACTGCAAGGATTCATACTCTTAGTTCTTTCGGTAAAGTCACGTAGGTAAAAAATGAAATTAATAAAAATAAAACAATAAAAATCACGACGTTTCGGAGGCAACACAAGTCTCCGTCATCAGGTGGGACCGTCACAGCCAGATTTGCTGCATCAAGTGAGGCAAGGATTCAAGATGTAAGCCCTTAAAAGCAAGTTGAGGGGGGAGGAGAGGGGGGGAGCTCATCAGAATGTGGTAGCCAATGAATGGAATGTATCGGGAGGGAGGGGGGCGGGGCTAAAAGAAGGCACAAAGTGCTACATAGAACGTATCGGGAGGGGGAGGGGGGCGGGGCCAAAAGGATGCACGAAGTGGTACGCGAGAGTCGGCGACGTGGAAGTGGTTGTGCGCAAGTAACTATTGTTGCACATGCTAACGTATTGATCGGAGAAGGGGGAGGGGGGCCAAAAGAGAGTGTGGGGTGCAAGTGTACGTGGACATGTGTATGTACAAGCACCTGTTGATACACATGATAGAAAAGAACGAAAAAGCCCATGTTTATACCAGTGCTGGCTGAACAATAAAGAGAGTACTGTTAAACACTGGGGATGTTAACACTCGGTAAAGTAAAGTAAAATAGTGCCTGTCAGATAAGATGGTCCAAAAATGTGTAATTACGTCTTTTTTGCATGGTTGATAACATCTTTCCAATGATTACTAAGTTTGTACCCATCATCACGGTTGAAATTATTTCTGTGTTTGTATATCTAAATGGCTTCGTGTACAAACCTTTGATGGTAGCCAGAGGGCTTGCCGAGCACCTTAGTCTCGGAGAAAACAATCTCATGAGAGCCCACCGCGTTGTAGCAATGATCGGCAACGGCGGAAGACTCAATTTTGCCGTGTTTGTAATGACAGGTTCGAAACACATCCCGAATTATTTTGTCTTGAGTTAATAGGAAAAGCCATTCCGATTTATTAAATTTCGTTTTAAGAGTGTTTTTGAAGAACAGATCCCTTTCGTAAATCGAGACATACTTGTAGTTATATTATCGTAAAGTAGTTTGTAGATTGAACTCGTGGGAGTACCCGGTCATTGAGCGGTCCCCCCTCCCCCCAATCTCCATTGTAGATTATTTAGATTATTTTGCTGCCATAATCCACTTTGTTGAGCTATCATTTGTGGCTAGGTCGCTTTAAAAAATAAGTTAATATCTCAGTGGGCTTTACCTGGCAAAGTTTTTTTTATTTGTATATTTTTGAAGTGATCTGTTTACCTTTCAGCCAATCAGAACGCTGGCAAATGACAACAGCAAGCAGACTCTGGCGTTGTTGTTTGTACTCTGTACATGATGATGACGTGCTATGAAGAAACGTCAAACTCAGCATCACCAATATGTTTTGATTATTGGGTTACAGATTCACTCTCCACATCCTTCATCCCCTGTAGACCTGCCTGTATACCCACACACAAACACCTCCTCACATCTATGCACACCAGATCTCTCCAGACACACACCCACGTCTCTCCACAATGTTGGGTCCTCCATATAAAGTAACTACCCAAAGGCTCACACACATATCCACATACTGCATACAAATATATCCACGCACCAATTTCCGTGAACTCGTACGCTAAGTACACACAATGATGCACACTGAAATTTGCACAGCCCCTGAACATACTTTTTGGGATAAGTGCTATTAGCGAGCACCTATGAAGGTCGCACTCATGTAAAATGCTTGCCACAAATGAACCACAAAACCTTGCTTATCTCATAAACCATCATGCGAAAACAGGTCATCCTCGCAAAAACTTTTGGCTAACCATCGAACAAAGACAGTCACTGCATCCAGTGGCGTCACTAGGGTTGGTGTTACCCAGTGCGGTAACTCATGGTGTCACCCCCCATGGACCTCCTCCCGTACCAGACCATGCAGAATCTTTAGTCATGTGTTTTGTACTAATGTTACTCGTAAATCGTAATTCTCGTGTATCACTGAATGTAATGGCAATAGTAGTGACATAAACTAGCACAATTAAAATTACACCTTTAAATTACAATATCATACGTACAGCCTGAATGTATTTACTTTTACATAGTTTCATGTGGTTGAAGTGAAAATTCTGAAAGAAAACAATAGAATTCGAAGTAAAAAAGTAAAAACATTTAAAATCAGATATATATTTGCTAAACAGTGATGTGTTTAAAGAAAATTAAAAAAGACTAAACATTTTTAAAAATTAATTTAAGATGTAAGTTATATTTCGAAACATGTATCAAGAAACATAGCATTTCCCCCCACTGCATGTTTAAAATTGTCAATTTCTCTATTTAGTTATCAAAGTTATATAATCAATAATTGTTCTACATGTAAGTTTATTATCAAATTTAATCAGAGAATAATATGTGATATCGTTGTAAATTGCTTAAATGTAATATTTCTTAGATTATATGAATACTAACAACATTTATTGTAAAATCTTTCTACATGAAATGACAACATTATTAGTTCCAAAATTATTTGTAATGGAGCGGACGCCTTTTTTTTCCTTTATTTACTACTTAATTCTCAAAAAAGTTAGTGATATAGGTTCACAAAAACGAATTACCACAACAATGTAGCTAAATCACCAGAAAATTTAACAAAATCAGCGACTATAAAAACACGAGCAGCGACGAACACAACAGCACGTGCTTGTAGCGCGTGCAGACGAAGCCACGTGACTCGACGCGTCACTGTAGTTGGGTAACAATGACAGCTCTAACCGGAGCACCATCAGAAGGTTCAAAAAGTAAATTAGCAAAGAGTTTTAGCCTTGTAGGTATATTGATACAGTACGTGTAAGCAGGGCTTACCAATATTTTTGTAATAACTAACTACAGGGATATTTTTTATATAAAAAATAATACATTTCTGCTGAAACACTGCACAACATTTTGTATCGACAGTCATTTTGGGGTCACCCCATCTGATGGTGTCACCCGCCACTGACTGCATCGCACGCTTTCAGATGCCCTTCTGTGGCCGTCTGGAACGTTCTTCCTTGCGATATTAAGAAGCCACTGGAGCGATGCACTTTTAAATGTCAATTTAAATACATTTCTTTCGAACTGCTTTTTATGTTTAGTTTGTTATCCTTTCCCCACGGTTGGCTACATACGGTGCGAAAAAAGTTCAACATACACACACACACGACGGGGTGGGTGGCCAGCACCACGCCGTCGTTTTTGTCTCTCTAATGTCGATGTTCACACACCGCACGAGGTATTGATTTGAGGCTGAGTCGACCTAGGGGATGCACAGGATCTGTTCAGATAATCGTCACTGGGTGTTGGCAGGGTTCGTAGCGCTAACCGCTGCGCCACCGCTCCCCATACACAACATCACACAAACACACAAGCCCACACACAGACTATTGTATTGCACACACATGCCTTCACACACGCTCACGACCACACATTAACCACACAAAGGCCTACAAACACATACAAAGATAAAGGGCGCCCGTGTAACCTACATAAGCTGTTGGCGAGGGAGATTTGGAAAGCACCACGCCCGACCGCCTTTGTCTCCCAAGTACTGACATTTACACAGCACCACGTACTAATTTAAGGATGTGTTCTGGACCTCTCCTGTGTCTACGATAATCACAGCAATAGCCGCTATTCGCCACTAGTTCGAGGCGACGTCTACACGGCGCATGTGCCAGGCTAGGTGCACTTCGAGGCTATCACGTAAAGTGTGAAAGGCCCGCTCGCTCGCTATAGCAGCAGGTCACGGGACAGACATAGGTGTTATAGGTTAGAAATCGCATACAAAGATAAACACACACACAGCTCAAACGAAGAGCAGACCACACACACGCAGTGCCGACTGTGATTTGTTTGCGTTGCCCATAGCAACGCGGTGGGTGGGAGTGGGGGGGGGAGGACGCTCGGTCGCGGTTGCATAGCAACAGTTGCTAGGCGATTGGGACGGCTCCCGGCGATACCAAGTGGACCTGAACACCCCCCCACAACCACCACCATTCCCGTTCTACGGGCTGGAAAATACCAAATGCTGAGGGTTCGAGTAATGCGCCTGATTTAATTAACTTAAAACAAAAAAAACTTAACGAGCAGAGAACGTATTTATGAATTAATCTGCCGTTATTTTACGTTGTGGTTGAGATTTGCGTGTGTGCGATATGGTCTCACTTGGTATGGTCCGGCTCGCTCAGCTGTTCGTACGCGTGAGCACGTGGAACTGACGCCTGCTTGAGCTTGTTAGATTTAGTAAGTTGGTGTCGTCGACCTTAAATTAAACGTTAATTTAAACGATTACTTTCATTCTTTTCGGTCAGTTATAGGTGAGGAATGTCAACTACGGACCCGTCTAATGTGCAGGTACTGTAAGATAAACACAAGTGTGCACGTGAGTTTTAAAACTTTCAGCGTTAATACTTATGCATTCCTTAACACCAGCCATGCCAAATTAATTGAGCGTTGTAACTCGCATAATATACGAATAATAATACAAATTATCCATTCACTGCTGGATGAAGACTGGCCATTGCTGGGCATTGCGGGTTGGCGAAGTGAGCTTAAAGTCTGGATAGGCCACTTAGCAGTGTTAACTTTGCTAAGAGGCCGAGTGCGAGAGCAACCTTTAATACACATAACACGGTCTAGTATAGTTTTAGTTTAATTTAGTTCGTAATGTTCGAACGACCCTTTTAATTATAATGATTGTGTCGTCCTCACCTCCGAATAGCACGGTTGGCTCCGTCCGGTGCGAAAGAAGTTCAACATACGTACATCTGTATGGGATATTCCTCCCACGTGTAAACACTCATGAATTGTCCGAGAATATATTAATATATAGAGAACCGTAGAGTTTGGGCAATTATTGGTGCCGGATCGCCATGTGGCTTGCTGTCTTTTTGTGGTCCTATGCATAGACATTTTCAAACGTGTTTTGAGTTCTCTGGCTTATTTATTATTTTCCCAATTATGTTTGAGTTTAGTGTATTCAATGTTTTGTCTTACATCTTCCTCCCTTTTCATATCTGCCCACTTCATTGTGTCCTTTGTGGGTTTAGTAATTCTCTTTGCCCTTTTCACCTTGCCCTCCACTTTCCGTGTACTAACCATTAATATGCCAGTAATTGCATAACGCTCAATAGATGTTACCGTCTACTTTCTCACTCCAATCCCAAATGTACAATCATCCTTAAACAATCATCCTCTCGTCACCGCCCCTTTCACCTATCTTTTACATGAGCACGGTTAGCCACGTAATAAGTTCAACACACAAACACACAAAGTCACCCATTACAATGTTGACATGTGATTTTCCCTCACGGAGAAATGTCTTCATTTATTCATGCATTTGGTCCATTTGTGCATGTTTGTGGCTTGTTGTTAGAGCCCATATTTAAATTACTGCATATTAACTGGTCTAGTTTTGAGAGCTTAACTCCATCAACTCTAATTCATATTCTCGGTTCTTTCAGTAAAGTCACGTAGAAGGGAAACAATAAAATAAGAAAAAATAAGAAGAAAAAACCGCCACTTTTTTCAAAATTTCTTGCTGTGGATTTCACACCTGATGATGATTGCTTGTGTTGCAGTCGAAACGTTGTGATAATTTTATTGTTTTATATTTGTATTATTTTATTGTTTCCCTTCTACATGACTTTACCGAAAGAACAAAAAATATGAATCACTGCAGTCACGAAAGCTTTAAATCAAAATCTATTGGATGTACATATTAGCATATTTGTTTATATTAAAGTTTTGAGAGCCTCAATATTCACTGGGAAACTCTATCCGATGTACTCTTACTTACAAAAAACTCGATTATTGATTACCTGAGAGACTTAAGAGGGAAATAATGGTCCTACTTGGGGTTTAATTTCAGCAGGAGCTGTTTGGGGCTGTGCTCTGGACCTTGGAGTCGGAGGTCGACAGTTAAACATCCTCGATAAATAAAACTTAATCCCCGGTCCTACTACATAATCCTCAAAACAAACCCAAGCACATGGCTTTAATGTTTTTACAACCGTGTCGGTCCACAGGTTTCCGAAGGGTCAGCATTTGGGAATGGAGAAACACAATGCAATATTGGTTCCATACCATCGCAGTCATCCTCCCACGCTGGATTCTCAGAGCTGTGCAAGGTAATTGCTGCATCCGCCTTGTTGCACGGCAGCTATAACAATAAATACATTGTCAACATTTCATTAATAGTATTTTCACTATTGCACCATGTTGTAGTCAGGGATGTGTTAATGCTGTGAAAGTCATATTTGCTCGTGTAATGGTAATAATGTTTGACAGTTCATTAGATTAGATTAAATAATCAAGTGGCTTGCCTGGATTTTGTTGGTTAATTTCCTGAAATTATTCCGTAAGATGGATAAAATTAGGACATATATAAAATATAAACACATCTATGCGCATAAACATGACGGCGAACCAGGCCTTTGTGGAATATTTCGGCCGTTAATTGGATCAATTTTGGCTCTTGCCGCCACTGAAACGTTCGAGTTTGAAGTAATTAAATGCAGTATTTGGACATGTTGCAATTGTTAAAGGACGAGTCGTGACCTTTCATGAGTTTTTTTTTCTTTCCTGGTAATCAAATGGAAAATAAAAATTGCGAACAAAAAAACAATCCAGTTTGCCGCACATGTAGAAATGTCTCGAGCAATAAACACAAGTGGTTATACTCTTAGGTTTTTTCGGTAAAGTCACGTAGGTAAAAAAATAAAAAAATAAAATTAATGAAAGTAATAATTGAAATAAAATAATAATTATTATAAAATAATAAATATTTTATTTTATTTCTATTATTTATTTTATTTCTATTATTGCTTTCATTAATTTTAATTTTATTTTTTTACCTACGTGACTTTACCGAAAACCTAAGAGTATGAATCTTTGCAGTCACGAAAGCTTCAAATCTAGAACAAGTGGTTATCTTTTTTTTTTACTTTGGAATTAAGGCACTTGTCATGGTCTAAACTTTGGCACATTGGACTTGTAATCCAGAGGTTGACGGTGTCCTGTCACGGCATTTTAAACAGTGGTGCAAGTTTATTAAATCCTGCGGAGTAATCGCCCCCCACCTCTACCGATGATGGTACCTAAACCCACTTGATCCAATTGCCAGTGCTATTACAGCTGCTTCCACACGAGATAATCCCAAGAAACTGAAGCGAAACACAGGGGGGCAGTGGCCGAAACCCAATAAACTGAAGAAAACCCTAAGATAAGACAGAATCCAATAAATGGAGTGACCAACCTGAAAAACTCGTGGCAAGATGTTAACTACCTCGTCTGGTATGCAGGAGATCCTCGGTTCAATCCCGACCCTGACGCCTGCCGTATAATTGGAGTTTGCATGTTCTCCTTGTGGTTAAGTGGAATTTTCTCCAGGTCCTCCTTCCCCCCCCACATTTAGAAACATGCGTTTTAGAGTATTTGGCTGCTATAAATGTCCGCACGATATGCCACTTCATTGGGCTATCATTTGTGGCGAGGTCGCTTCTGAAAAATATCTATATAGCTCAGTGGGCTTTTACCTGGTAAAATAAAAATAAACGTGTAACAGTTTAGTTTAATATCAGTCTTGTAATTCTTGTAAATGAAGAGAAACTCCAAAAAAAATGGACGCTGCTTGAAGAAACCCACAAGGTGGCGGTGTCGGACTCTGGCCAATTCTTTCCCTTTTCGGAAAGCCCTTGGCTGAGTTCACACGCAAAGCTGCCTTGAAAGAAAAACCATGGAGGGACAGATCCGATTGTGAGGGCCCATTCAATAACGCTGAACCCACAGGTGTGCTGTGCCACTGCCACGGAGAAGCGAGGCGTACAATTGAATCGCACACACGGTCGCTGCTGCTGGCAGGGGCCGTGGTGCCGCAGCAGTTGGGACGTGTGATAACCAGAGGTGTGGACTCGAGTCATGTGACTTGGACTCGAGTCAGACTCGAGTCATGAATTTGATGACTTGCGACTCGACTTGGACTTGCATAACAATGACTTTGTCCCACCTATGAGATGTGGACTCGAGTCATGTGACTTGGACTCGAGTCAGACTCGAGTCATGAATTTGATGACTTGCGACTCGACTTGGACTTGCATAACAATGACTTTGTCCCACCTCTGGTGATAACACCCTGTTACACATGGTACGAGGTGTAGGATTTGTTTTAAGCACTGCCGAGTGGAATCGTTGTTAGATTTGATTCATCGTGAGTTGTGTACTCATCTTTCTTTGTAACAGTTCTTATGAGATCTGTTGAGTACCGCAGCAGATCTTGGCTGGGTTCTTGGCCAGTCAACAAAAGGTTTATTTTGTTTAACCAGGTGACAACTGAGGAGACCTGGAGGATATATTTTGCAGGCGTGATTTGGGTCACCAAATTGGCAGCAGAGGAGAGAAAGTGCAGCGATTGTAGGTGGTCAGCCAGCTCCAGAAAACGTGCGACAGTGTCATCGTGACTGCTGTCAGTGTAGTCCATAGCCTGCTTGCAGGTCTTTAGTACTGTCAAATTTATTCTCTGCAGTAGTCCAGTATCGCACAGCTGCATTTTTATGGAGAAATGCATCCTCAAGTGGTGGTTGAGGCAGTGCTCTCCCAGGTGATGGAGAGGAGGAAGTGGTGGTGGTGGTCCCTTTGGGTCTGGTCGTGGTCCCAATAACGAACCTGATGGTCTCAGTGGTCTTGGTGATGTTTGCAGCGGTCATAGTGATTGTTGTTGTTTTGGCCATGATGGTAGATAAGTGTGGATAATAAGATTCATGAACGTGTTGACAGTATGATTTTTTATGGTTCTATTTGATTGCGCAGATACTAGAAAGAGCGGTTAATTGGGAGACAGCTACGTTTCAATATTATATAGTGCACGGAAGTTATTGGAATAACGCTTAGATCTAGATTTGAAGTTTTCGTGACTGCAGGTATCCATACTCTTTGGTTATTTCGGTAAAGTCACGTAGGTATAAAATAAAATAATAAAATCACGACGTTTCGATTGCTTGTGTTGCAATTGAAACGTCGTGATTTAATTAATTTTATTTTTACTGAAAGAATCAAAGAGTAACGCTTAGATCGTGTTCATATTTGTGTATTTTTGTTATTACTTTATTTGAAAGTTTACCCGCTAGCCAATACAGCCAAGTTAATGCCGTTAATCAGGTGTGAGAACTCAAGAGATCAGGATGAGTCTCACTTGCAAGAGTCACCCGGGGTCACCAAAATGAGCGGAGCAAAACAATGACAAATCAGCGACATCAATGAAGCAAATAGAAATCGCTGCAAAACACCCGGCGCGTGTAACGTGTGGAAATCGCAACATTTGCACAAACATGAATCGTTGTAAAATAATAACAATGTCAGCTCAGGAAGATTTGTTTTCATATTCATCACAATACAATTATTTATAAGTTACAGAAACATTAAGCAGATGTTTCCGGTGACTATTGTACTAATGTGTAAACAGACGAGGATAAATGTCGAATATGATTGCAATACCTAATGCTGCTGAGATAAGAAAGCTGAAAAGGTATTTTGTTATGTTATAAGCTTTTAAATTTTCACAAAATTATGAATGCACTAAATATGCGTAAGTGTTAATGAAATCATCGGCGAGGCATTCTCAGCCTGTGTTTATATGAGCATTTGTTCACACTTTGATATTGTGAGCTACCCTTCATAATTAATTTTCACAAAAATGGTGATTGTTTAGTGTAAAAAGACAAACATCCCCCATATAGTCATAACAGACTGTTAGGGCAAGTGCTGTTAGTGAGTACCTATGAAGGTCGGCACGGCATACGAGGGGGTGGGTGGCCAGCACCATGCCCGGCCGTTTTTGTCTCCCCATTGGCGATGCTTACACCACCGAACCAGGTGCTCATTTGAGGCTGAGTCGACCTAGGGGAGGCCCAGGACCAGTTCAGAGAATTGTCACTGGTGTTGGCCGTGAGGAGATGTTGAACTCGAGTCGCAGGGTTTGTAGCGCAGCGAGCTCACCGCTTACACAACACACACACACACTGGTTTGGGATTTATTCTGTCTTAATGGATAAAATACCACCTAGGCATTTTCTGGCTATGTATCTAAGCAGCCTGAGAGCTCTTTGTTGAAAAGGCACTCTACCTTTTGCAGCGATACAAACAGTACAATGGAGCAGATGGGTTTTGTTGAAAAGTAATATGTTTGCAAAACTAACACAGCTTTTCTGAAGCATCCGATTAATCCCGGTACATGACATTTTGGCTGTACAGCAAACTTATAAGTGCCACTTTCGTATATCAGACATCCACTATAAAGCTTTAAAGATTCCCAGGTCAATTCGGGGCACATTTAAAGCATGGATTTGGTTTATTTTTGGGTTTAATTTTGAAATGCATGTACATACATTTATTAATGTTGTATACTAGTTTATGTCATAATTTCAAGTGGATGAATTGAAAACATAATGAGCAGAAAGTGTTTATTTTGGAAAATCGACATTATTACATTTTATAACGCATTTACATTTCACGTATTTACCAAACGTCGTTTCTTAACTACTTACACTTCTTCTGCGTTGCATGACGTTAATGGACATAGCTGCAGACGATAATTCATACGGTAATTAAGAAGTGCCACCTAAACGTGTCGCTTGTGTGCTCTCGTAACATCATAATATGAATTGTTTCTACGTCATTCGTAAATTGGGTTATTACACAGCATATTTACGATATGTATTATATGAACGACTGCCATAGTTGAATTGTGAGCAAAACTTGTGAACGTTGCAAGGGAAACGTCACGGTAATTGATCAAGTGCTGAAGCCAACTGTAGTGCTCTTGTTTTTATCATGAATACCCTGGCTTTAGTAACACTTTGCACTCCTCTCCTCAGACCCCAAACGGAAGTTGCTACAGAGCCATTCGTAATGCCCAAGAGCATAGCAACGGCCTTGTGGTCTCTTTTGTACTCTCACAACAATCTTGGAAACCATTTCACCTCACGCATTACAGTCGTAATGTGCGTCCAGTTTGTTAATATTGCTGAAAGTAAAATATCTGCAGTGCGCGTTCCCATTCTGGCACGCAACACATTGATTGGCATGTTCTGAATTGACCAGGTAAATTGTAAACGAATTCTTCGATGATGTTGCATTGGCAGTGGTACATATGCACAATTAACAAACAAAAAACTCGACATACTCATCAACAACACTGTGGCCTTAAAAGAAAAAAATGTATAATTGGTGAAGTTTTGGGCAATTGTCCTTCTTTATAGCACATAAACAGAGAGGCCTGAGAGAGGGTAAAGAAGGGTTGGAGATTGCACTTAACATCAACAATTGGTTACTGCTTACTGGTGTTGAATCCAAAATCACAGTTTTGAAAATGACCCACAGCTACAATAAATGGATGTATTGGCTGTTACACCGGTACAGCATAATACACCGGTCCTCATAAAACCGTCTAAAATTAAAATGTTTTAAACGATATTCGTTTAACGACTGCTTCGACATCACGATAACTGATTTTGATGCATCACCACTTCGCAATAATTTCTGACCGGGGTTGCGAATCATTTCCTTTTTTTTAATACCGCACACTGGTGTACCGCCAATACGTTCAAATGTATAATTTTTCATGCGTGAAATATCAACGCAAGTTCCTACCATAAGGAATATACCATATTTTTGAAGATAGGAACTTGTCCTCCCTTGTACAAATCTGACCACACACACAAACACACAACCAACATTTTGCTTGAAAGTTGAAAATGAAAGGGCATCATAATCTGGGGAATACTTTTGGAATACATTGTCAGCAGAATATGAATAAAGCCACTTGAGTGGAAAAGAAAACCGTTAAAATATGTTTTCACGCAAGCAGCTTTTGGCACTCATACTGTTGTTTAAGTGGTGCCGTTAAAGCCTACACATAGGCAAACGTCGACAACTCGGTGTAGTGCATCTGTGGGTTTAAGTAACCTGCTCCTCAGCCGAAAGGTCCATACTGTGGTGCGGTCCGAGGTTTGAAAGTGTCAAGTGCCTGCATTGTATGCACATTGTTTGGACTGTTATTGACAAGAGCCGCTACATTCCACTATCTTAGTGAAAGGGTTTCCAATCTTTAGTACCTGCCTGCTGATGTATAAAAGAACACTTTACAAAACGTCATATTCGGGAGTGCTTTCACTCGGCCAGCTAATGCCCTAACTCGCTTGAACATTCTGTCCCATACAAGGGTATTTCAGCCTCCGTCATTGTATACATATATTATTTGCTAAAATCTTTTGGTGCTACGTCGTTTCTGGTCTTGTATGGATGAAAATCATCTGGCATGCTCGGATCAATGTTCAGACGTATGTTATCACGTCCCTTCGAACTAGTTCCTTCTGTTGGCCATAACACATTCACAATATGTTTTGCTTTCCAGGAGTGGAGTTAGTGGCACAATGGATCGTGCACTGCGCTTTGATTCCGAGAAACTGAGTTCAATTCCTGGCCACAGATAACATGAGTGACGGATGATATCTGCTCTCAAACCGACGCTGAGTATCACAGTGAACTGTGGTGAAACAACCCCCGTAAATTACACAACGTAATCAGGACCTTAATCAAGCAGCAGAATGACACATGGCTGTGACTCATTATTGATTTCCAAAGATACATTGCCATCCTTTATTGCAAAGTGTCCTGTTGGAAATCCTCAATTATATTATTGAATTGTTATATTATTGTTGCATCTCCAAGTTGTTAGGAAGTTAACTGATTATGTGTTTTGAATTTGTTGTTTTCACTTAAAGTCACATGGACCAATTTGTGAAGAATGCCCAATCAATCTAATGGCAGGATGTACTTACCCTCCTTCGTTCTGCTGCGTTTGTTTTTGTTGCTCGAGTTGGCTGGCTTGGTGGGTAAAACTTTAACAAGAGGCCCCTAATGTGAACAGAACAAAGAAAAGGGCAGCTTAGAAATCCCACGCAAGGAATAAAAGCCCACGGAGTCTGTGTGATGGCATTGCAATTAAAATCAGTCGTGCAGGATTTTATTCGCAAGGGATATCAATTATCTTTATTTTTGTACCCAGTTTTGGGTAACCCCCCCTCTGCCCCCAACCTCGCCTGAGAAGTTTGGCCAGCAGGGAAGAGTAGGCCAAACATTCCATATAGAGGAGCTCTCTACAGGTCCCCGTAGTGGAGGCTCTTCCACCAGCAGTCCAGCAGTGACGTGAGCAAGCAATTGCAGTGCTGCACCTTTACCTTTTTTATTGTGAACGGAATGTTGTATTGTACAATGTTGCATCTTACAATTTAATGGCGATTCATTTATCCATACATATCGTTTATTTGTTAGTACTAGTCAGTAATATATTTTAATGTAATAAAAATTGCATATATTTTGTTCCGCGCAGAACTGTTTTGGGCTTTTAGTTTCAATGCAGTTGAGCTCCATCACGCCGGTTGTAGCCAACAGGCAGCAACATTTCTCCACAAGGCGAGCCATCGTCCCTTCGTATTCTGTACACGGCAATTACGTGCATTGTATAATTGAAATTAGGAATTGGGACAAATCCGCCTAAGCTGAATCACATTTTAATTTCCGCAGCTGAGATTCCGAATTCAAAACGGAGTCTGAATGAGCCTGCGGCTTTATTGCTCGAGATTTAAAATGCAAAAAAATGCAATGATCTGTAATTTTATTAAGCGCTGCCAAGAGTGTGTGTGACAATAACTCAGCTCATAATTCTAGGGGTGACCCTGGTATGGCTCAGATGTGGTACAATGTGCCACTTATGGTCTAGGCTGGGAGTAAACCTCAGTTTTCTGTGACCACAAGTGGGTGTTGAAATTACATTTTGTAGCTTTAGTCAAGGTCTAACACAAACAAAATACTATTTTCATAGCGATTGGATTGTTAATTTTTCAAGTTAAGCGTGTTTTTTATGGCAACATGTATTAACCTATTTATGTTGTGTGGAGGTAGTGCAATTTAAAGACACACAGCCAGGTAAGGTGGCACCTGTCCTCCCATTTTACAATTCACATGTCTGGCTTGATGGATATCTTGAGCACAGGAACACTTTGCCCTCAGAGTTTTTGCGGGCGTTCGTGCCGAGACTTGCTGTTATCCTCGAGCCGTGAAGCACCTCACTCCTGCACAATGAGCAAGCTGAGGTTCATACACAGAGCAATTTTTTGTTCTCTGAAAAATGTGAAACCCTAACCCTGCCTTATTAAAGGTGCCCAATTGCCTTTATTTAATTGACTGCTACTGACGTCAGTATAAAAATGCGTACAGATCCCGATACCGGTAGAAAACTTCGTGTACCTTTATGCCACAGATAATTCAAAGCAACGGTCTCTCATTTTTGCCATTGCAAATCTCTAACGGCAATAATTTCGTTTGATATTTTTCTGTTATTGTTTAGAGCAAGTAAGACGTACTTTGGCAGTTTTGTTTTAGGTTAATTGAAGAAATGTCAGTAAATGGCACAGCACAGTAGTACTGCGTGGGATGTCAACAACGATCGTCCAACTATAGAGAGACTGGTTTGCTGTTGTCACTTGCTGACCCGCCCCCACTGGACATCCCTGAAAAATATCTTTATAGCTCATCGGATTCCCCCTGCAGTCTAAATAAATATTCAGATTTTGAACTGGGAGTTCAACTTGGAACTTTCCAATTATGAGCTGAGTACTATCACCAGTGCTCCTTGGTCAAAGAGTGATGTTACAGTCTATGCAGTTGTAAACACAGTGATATATATATAGTTTATATATTCATATACAGTAATATACTTTATTACCAACCAATAAAAAATTCTATAATGGAGGTTTTTGGGTTAGATCGCGTAAATATATAAATGTGTCGTTAAAACCTGCCACCACTCGACACAGCCAACTAGTAAGGGTTGTCACGTAAACAGAACGTCACCAATTCGTCACTAGTACAGCACACCGGTGTGTTGGAGAGCCAAGCCACAACATTTACAATTTGATTCATAATCAACGTTTTTTTTGGGTTAGATCGCGTTATTTATAAAAGTGTCGTAACCCTCCACCACCCGACACGGCCAATCAGCAAAAAAGTGCTCCCGGTCTTAAATAGACCTTAAATAGACTGGGAGCAAGAGCAGAGCCTCACCATTCTGGCGAATTGCCCGATGATGCTGGATGCAATTACCAGCGAAACGTCGTACTCAAAAATTGTACATGTTGCCGTTTTACGCTTCAACACACCGGTGGGCTAAACGACATGACACTTTTTTGCTGATTGGCCGTGTCGGGTGGTGGAGGGTTACGACACCCAAACACGTTGATTATGAATAATATTGGTCGCGAAAGCTTACGTGTTAAATTTACAATCTGAGTACGACGTTTCGCCAGTAATTACAACTAGCTTCATCAGGCGACAGCCAGATTTGTGGAGAAGTCTTACTTTTTCGTTCCTTATATAGAGGTGTAGATGTGGTGACCACGCTTCTGCGCTCTTGCACAATGTGGGGGGGGGGGGGGGTATTACTGAGGCAACGTACATTATGCATGTGCATTATGCGAGCCCTTTGAACTTGTCATTCCTGTCTATTGTGTTTATTAAAATAGCCCTACCAACGGTAATCCCTATTGAAGTACGCTGCCCTTTGTAGGCATGTAATTAAATAATGTATAATTGGATGATGTACATGACAACCCTTACTGGTTGGCTGTGTCGGGTGGTGGCGGGTTTTAACGAGACATTTATATATTTACGCGATCTAACCCAAAAACCTTTATTATTGATGATATTGGTCGTGAAAGCCTACGTGTTGAACCAATAAAAAAAATAGAAAGCAATCAATAACTTCACTTTAACTTCATATTTAATATCCATAAAGGAGATACCTCCATTACATGCAGACAGCGTGGCACAATGTGCCTATGAGCGTGATGCGCTGTTGTAGAGCACAGGTAGGCAATTAGGAATAACAATTCAAGACGTCTCACGAGGCTCACCCCATTTCGTTTGATGAATTATAAGTGGCCCGCATAGTGAGTTACAACACTGCCATTGCCAGTGGCATTACACAACCCCGAGGACAGCAGGCACCGTCGTTCCGTTGACGCGTGCGGCGATGACACGCGGGGCACTCGTATCTGGGGGGCACGACGGAGCTGGTGCGGCAGGACCGCTTTAGAGATGTGGTGTAGGGATTTAAGCCAGAGGACTTGCTCCACCTGAGCAATTCGTGAAAGGCTGGGTGAGGCAAATGCGAATGCATATTGGGAAAATATTCCGTTTTGTTTCATGAAAAGACATTATCCACCCGTTGACACGAACACCACGGCAGCAATCGCTTCTGACTTTATTTGAACGCAGAAGCTGTCCTGGAGTAGTTTGCAAGTCCACAACTGGACTTGCCAATCTAGAGGTCAACCGGTTTAATTCGACCTCTTGGCACGGCAGTTACAACAATGGGACAAGTTTTATTAAATCTTCCCACACCTGCCCACCAAGCAGTATAATCGAAGTACGTCACAGTTTAGTTGATCAGCAGATCACGCATTTTGATGGGATAAAGTGTTTGTACTCCTACCTCTTTTAAGAATAGGCCAACAATTTCCCTGAGTGGAGGCCCTTCAACCAGCAACAGTGTGAACAAACAATTGCAGAGCTGCTCCTTTAACTTTCTTGCCAATGCACCAGGCAAGCAATCCTAAGTTGTTTTCGGCTGACTTAACTTCATTGGCATTTCACAAAATGCGAGAATCTTTTTTTTCTGGTCCCAATAAAAGGAAATAGAAAAGGGTGTTTGAGCTGCCTTTCACAAATATTTCCCTAAACTCGATCGTGCCACCGCTGAAGAGTGGGGTTGTGATGAGAGAGCTTTAATACAATTTACAATTGTAAATGTAAAGTTTGTTACCTCTAAGCCAAGAACGAGAGTGTCGTGACAACGATCTAATATAATCTGTCTCTTCCGCTCCCTCCACTTGGATTGCGCTGATTGTCGAGGCTGTCATCAACGTACATGACAGTGCTTTTATGTCTTCTAATGAAATTCCTCCGCTAAACCACCCTTCTCACTCCACGGACCACAGCAAACCGCCGTGTCCTACAGAGTACGTCTAGCAATCACGACGTCTCCAGAACCAGAACTCTTCTGGCTCAGCGGAATTTCACCATAGCTGCACCGGCAGCCGTCTGGAACGCTCTCTCTCCCCGCTGCATATTCGCGGCAGCAACATCATTCATCTTCAAGCAGCTGCTCAAGACTCTCACCTAGATTCCTCCTGCAGTCTAAATAATGATTCTGATAGTATCAATGGGCCATGTATAATGTTTCTCCAGGTGCTGCGATCCATCGCCCCTCGCCTGGCCTCCCCCTGGGCAGGCTTCTTGTCTGCATGATGGAGCACGATGATGATCCGCGAGCAGCGCGGATCACCATCGAGCGCGATGATAATCAGTCAGCAGCACGACATTGAGCCTGGGCATCCCCTTGGGTCAAGCGAGCTCACGTTCGCTCGGGTTTTGTTCCGAGTCTTTTTTCGACACTCAACTTTGCAATATATAACACTTAAATGCACATCATGTCAGTTGTACGAGAACAATCCATCAGTGAATTAATTGCTTAATTAATTGTATGAAGCACCATGACCCACACCGTGTGAAGCCTTTGCCCATCCGTTGGTAGAAAAAGGGCTGTATGTGTACGCAATACTGTAACAAAAATATACCATAATGATTATAAAGGTTTTCTTTTGTCACGGGGCTCCATAAATGCGTTTGTTTTACAACTAGTATTGTCATTGTATTCGCAGACGGTGATGCACAGCAATGCACATCCCCCCATCATGCTGAGCGCATCCTGGACGCAGGCGGTGCCGTACAAGGAGCAGAGCTACCACCGCACGCCCAGCGAGTCCATCGCCAACAACTACACGCCCAGCGTGAGCGGCCTGCGTCTGCAGGCCCTGGCCCGGCGCTACGAGCCACCTGTTCCTCACGCGCGCACGACTCGCCACTCCAGCCCCAGGAAGGCTTCTTCCCGTATCCTTGTTGGCCGCAAGCTACGTTTGCCTTCGTTGTGCGTAACAATGAGTCCAGCGGGCGTATGTAGAGTTGCTTTAAGGGCGGCTTTTGTATACGCCACGAGCAGTCCACACGGTGAGCAGTCTACATGTAGGGAGGTCTCCAGTGGACCTCGAGCTTTCCTCGCCCGTCCCTCATATCCTCTCACGACCCCTCCTTCCTGAACCTCCTTTAAGCCATTAACGTCTTGAAAAACCCACGCACATTTTAATTTTAATTCCCCCAGCCAATCCCACAGTCGCTGGTCGAATAGACCATTGATCATTATTGGCTGTTCGAAACATGATCGATGGTCAAAAAGCTCTTTTCATGTTATAAGGATAATACATGATTGACTATTTAAAGTAGAATAAGACATGCAATGTGCAAAAGACATTCTCCGAATTATAGCACTCAACAGGAGGGAAAACTTACTCCAAACGTTTGGGTCATGTTAATAATGACATCCCAGGATAGGGAAATTCAGAGTGGAAGCTGGGAATAAACGTGCGTCGTAATCTATCAAATACGCTAACGTTGTGATGGCAATAACGTTGTCCACTGTACCCGTTGTAAATAAAGTTATTCACATCTGGCCACATATTGATGGCGGAAGTGGTCGTGGTGTCAAAATGTGGGGAGGGGGGGGTGGAAATTTTCTCAAGTTTGGAGAAGACGATATGCGACGCTCTGTATGGGGGCGTTTTTGTCCCTAACCTTCAAAAATACACAGCTACTCGATCTCCACTCTCCCCCAGGAAAGTGGCTCCTCTTCGAGACAAAACCAGGTCCGCCATCAGAAGGAAGGATCCGTCTCTAAGGCAAGGGGCACGAGTGTGTGAACGTATTTTGTTCGGGAGACAGCGGATCGTGCATAATAAGCAGTATTGTGCTTCCGGGGCATTCATGTTAATTCACAATTGTGGTCGGCAGCCTTTAATTTACGAAATAATTCGGAGCGTTTGCGTGCTCGGATAGCAAAAGCTCCTGAGTGATTCCTCAAGACCATGAGGTGAAGGAGGCATTTGTTTGCCCGCTGCATTGGAGACATGAGTGCTGGGTAATGCTCAAACGGGCATTTGGTCGATGCTCATCGCCATCGCCACTTCTGTGCCAGTGGTGGAAATTCCACATTCCTGTCAATGGAGCCAACCCTCTCCATAGACCACGCACTGTCAGCTTCACACAAAGCTGCATTGATTTTATCGATCCCCTGGACAACCAGTGTGTTGATTGCGAGTCGAATGCTTGATTTCTAAACCGATGAAGGTAAAGCTGAGGTCCTCCATTTTCAAAATGCGCCCAGGGATGTGGAGATTGACGCACCGATGTTCCCAGATGCGCAGCACAGCGTCATGGTGTGCCAGGAGCAGGTGGAAGTGGAAAAGCGAGGAATCCCTTCCGACAAGGATCTAGAGGTACTGTCCCATCAGTAACCAGCACCAAGGCTAAACAAACATCGCAGCTTTGCGTCGTAGTAGGAAGTTGATCTCGTTAAGGATTATAAACTAACATTAAGGATTATAAACATTAAGGATTATAAACTAACTAACATGGCCATCCTCACAGCAGCTTTTGTCTGTCCATCGAATAAAGATGGTCACTACATCACGCGCTTTCAGATGCGCTTATCAGCTGTTTCGAATGCTCTTCCGATATTAAGAAGCTACTTGAGCTATGCACTTTTAAATCATCTAGATTGAAAGCTCATTTCTGTTCAACTTCTTTTTGTGTTTAATGCGTTGTCCTTCCCCCGCACCTCCGATTAGCACGGTTGGCTACATACGGTGCGAAATAAATTCAACAACATTGAATGCCGTGGACCAGAGCACTCCGCGAATACCTTCGGGAGCTCTCATCTCAACGAGACGTGACAAAGTTGGTGCGATGCGCTCTGTGCTCGTCTCGCCGCAGAGGTATTATTACTACGTCGTGCACGGCGTTTACGGGAACATGCTGGCGCCCCCCGAGAGCGGGCAGTGGGAGAGAGTGCTCCGGCTCCTGCCGGAACAGCTGGTGGGGGACTGCACGCTCGCCAAGATGCTGCCGGATTTACGCGACGAGAGCCTCGGCGACTACGACTTCAGCCTGCGCAGGGCGATCGGTAATCAGGGCTTTGCCTTGGGCAATGAATCGGTGAACACTGCGAGAATGATGATGGAGATGAGGATTGATACACGGCACCTGTCTTCACATCCGTAGAAAATAATGCTTGTTTGTGTGTGTTTATATAGGCCTTTATAGGCGCTCGCTAACAGCACTTGCCCCTACAGTCTGCTAAGGCTATACGGGGGATCTTTGTCTTTGTTTTTTGTATATAGTTGGGAGCGGTAGTGTAGCGGTTAGCGCTTCGCTACGCTACATAACCAGCATCTCGAGTTCAATTCCCGGTTACAGCCAACAGCAGTGGCGATTATCTGAACCGGTCCCAGGTGTCCCCTAGGTCGACTCAGCCTCAAATTAATACTTGGTGCGGTGTGTAAACATCAAAGGCGGTCGAGCGTGATGCTGTTTAGTTCCTCTACTTATTACTGGTGCTCTGGATGCTGCTTCTGTATATGTTGACCGTTGCTGCTGCCTATTTGGCAGCTTATCCTGAAGTGGATGCTCCCAACTGTTTATATTACTGCTGCATATGTTGCTGCTGCTGCTGTAGTTGCTGTTGGTTGTGTTACGGCTGCCGCTGCTGCTGCTTATATTGCTGCTCATGCTGCTGTGGTTGCTCCCATTTATGTTACCTCTGCTCAGCGCTCTACGGTGACGAGATGTTAACTACCTCGCCTTGTATGCAGGAGATCGTGGGTTCAATTCTGATCCTGATGTCTGTATATTTGGAGTTTGCATGTTCTCCCCGTGGTCGCATTGATTTTTCTTCGAGTCCTCCAGTTTTTCCCTCCACATTTAGAAACGTGCCTTTTTCGTATTTGGCTGCTACACATTTCCACATGATAAACCACTTCGTTGAGCTATCATTCGTGGCCAGGTCGCTTCTGAAAATGAGCTTTATAGTTCAGTGGGCCTTACCTGGTAAAATAGAAGGTTTATATTATTTGCTTCTTTCGGTAAAGTCACGTAGATAGAAAAAATTATAATGATAAAAATAAAGCGAATAAAATATCACGACGTTTCGATCGCAACACAAGCGGTCGTCATCAGGAAAAGGGGTTAGCCTCTAAAGGCAAACTTTTTATAAAGGTTTGGAGATGGGCGTAGCCCAAGTGTATCAGCAGCGAGACTAGAAAGTTTAGTTTTCGTGATTGTGTATTCCTTGATAACAGGTGTTAAGATGTTAACATCAGATGTTAACATCTTAACACCTGATTTGTTACCAGAAAAAGGGGAAAAACTTTTATCATATTTTGGTATGGCAAAGGAGATCCCATGATGTGTATTCCTTGATTAACGAACGTTACCTAATCATTAGCCATGAGCTGTCTCTTGTTAGATCGAAGGCCTCTCCAATCCGTTGCCATGTCTCACGTCCCTGTGACGCAACAATCCGCTGAGCACCTACATACAAGCTGACATCATATGGCCATCCGTCCATCCACTGGCTTCCCGTTGCCGAATTAATAACAGCTATACAGCTCAGTGGGCCTTACCTGGATAGTTATAACTATTTGCGCTATCGCCGCCGCTACCGCCGCCGCTCCTACTAACCGCCGCCACCCCTCCCCTGCGTTTGCACCCTCCGCTGAGCTGTGTCCATTGTGCTCGTCCCCTTTCCCCCGCCCCGTCCGTCAGTGGACTACATCTTGGAGGACCCCGCAGAGCGTCGCAGGCTGCGCGTGGCCAGCGTGCCGCGGCCGTTTGCCGTGCGCACCGTGCGCGCTCCCGTGCCGTGGCACGCCGCGTTCCAGCAGGCCCAGGCCTCGGCCACCTCCGACCTCTTCAGCATCCATCCCATGATGCTGCACATCCATTGGCTGTGGCTGCACCAGTACGGCCGTTTGATATGAAAACGTTGTGTTCTACTTCTTTTGCTTTTATGTCCATACTCTTCACCTTCACCAAGCTGCACGCTAACCAGCGTAGAAGTTACGGGGCATTCGGCCAATTTCACTTGACAAATTCCCACCAAATGCATTTACACAATTAAATACGCACACAGCATGTACATTGAAGAATAGACCTTCCATCGCAGTGTCTCCCAGCAACTGCTGTTTGAACAGATCAAACACTGATGCCAAATTCCAGCATGCCCGTGCCTGGGCCACTAAAGTCTTGTACAACGTGGACTCATTAGTGCAGACAGCTCCTTGATTGATTGGCAGATCAAGTTTTATATTAACGTTGAAGTGTGTGCCTCACCATTCATAGGTGCTCACTAACAGCACTTGCCTCAAGAGTCGGTTGAAGTCTATATGGGAGATCTTTGTATTTGCTGCACCCTGTGCTAGGTTCAGTGAGCTGCGCTTTGTCCGAGTGGCCGACCTTCACGCAGCCGCCCTGCCTCTCCCGCCACTGGAGTTCGAGGAGCTCGTGCGGACGCACTGCCGCGAGGCGCGCGAGACCCTCTGCTCCAGGTGCCGGTCGCAGAGCGCCACCACATCCCTCCTTCTCCAGCTCCAGCTTGCGCTTCGCCTACGGCCGTTTCGGATGCGAAGACGGCGTTTAAGACGCCGTTCGCACGAGCAGAGGATTGCGTGGCGGAGCCCGTTGCGTGAATCATCTGTTAGAAAGGCAGTGTGGGCAGATTACTTGGGTTGTGGATTAACCGTGCTTGCGGAAAAAAAACAGTCGAATATTTTTTTTTTTACACGCCAGCGTGTTTCTGTTGTTGTTATTGTTGTTGTCCACTCACCAATCATCGAAGGTCCGTTGACTATGTGGCCACGTGACTGCAAAAGACTTTGAGCAATAAAAACCGATGCGTTTTTTTGTATCCACCACTATTCTAAACGGCTAAACAGTACATTCTCATCGTCAAATCTAAATGCATCTGGTTGCTAGATGTTAACTACCTCGCCTGGTATACAGGAGGTCGTTGGTTCGATCCTGACCCTGACGCTGGTATATTTGTAGTTCACCCATCTCTTTCCCGGTCGTCAAATGGCTTTTTTCCCGGGTGCTCTGGTGTTTTGACTACTATATACATTTCCACGTGATAAGCCACTTTGTTTTGCTATCATTCGTGATAGCCAGTTCGTTTCTAAAAAATAGCTGTATAGCTCAGTGGGCCTTACCTGGTAAAATAAAAAAAATGTTAAATAAAGTATATCCGTGCTGTTGTTTTAATCCGGACGACCTGTCCTCGCATTACCCCGGGTAGTTGAGACCCCCTGGCTGTCAAAACGAGTGGACTAAGCTCTGCCCGTCTGGTGCGCTGCACCGCTTGCAGCTGGGTGCCCGCCTGTGCCAAGCTGTTCGTGGAGCACCAGGCGCTTTGGACGCCGCTGGTGCCGCACAGCGATAGCGGTCCATTGGAGCAGGTGCAGGGCTTCTTTGCATGCGCCGCCACGCTCATGTCGCAGCAGCTCCGGCAGATGGTGACCGAGTCTCTCGGGGACCTCCTCTCGTTCCTAAAGATGCACCAGGTGAGGTGGCCCGCCTGAGTTGTTACTTGGTTATTCGAGGACAAGCAAAATGCCATTAATGGCGTCACTATTTTCTAATAATTATTCTAAGAATTGGGCTACCACTCTTTTATACACTACGGACATTGCCTGTGCTTACGCATGTACATGTTTGTTTGTTCGGTTGACTAGTTAGCGCACTTCTGTGTGAGTTGGACTGCTGCTCACGGCCAACATACATGGCGAATGTATGTTGGCCGTGGTGTGTAAACATCAGCACTGGGGAGACAAAGCCGGCCAGCGTGGTGTTTACTGCACCATCCGCTTGTGCTCCGTGCCGTCCTTCCAAATATGCTTGCTAACAGCACGTGCCCAAACAGCTTGTGTAGGCTATACGAGGGGTCTTTATCTTTGTTTAGGGCGGCAATGACTTTGGCGAGGCTTACGGTCACCTGCGGTTCGTGACGATCCCAGCGCTCACGCTGCAGCTCAAGGTGGAGGAGCCCAAGATCAGCTTCGATCCAGACTTCGCCGAGTGCTGGCAACTCCTCCTCCGCTGTTTCCACGTGATCATCAGCAGCTCCGAGGGCATTTCAAGGGTGAGGCACATCCAGTCAAAATTCCCGCTTTGACGTTTTTATATTTTTGACAACAGTGAAAGGTGCAGGTCGATGTCAGTGTCCAGCCGACTAATATGAAAACACGTGTAACAATGGACGCCCCCTAGCTATGATCCAGGACACAGCAGAGAAGGAAAGCGGCAGAGAGCGAAGGAGAAAAGTAAGCGCTTGGTACTTTTAACTGACAGTGGCAGGTGGACATGTGTCACTGCCAGAGTCACTTCCAGGTCGACCAGTGTAATTATCTGCTAAATAAATTCCCATCATTGCTTTGGAATAAAATTGGGTTGTAATTCGTAAGGGTAAAAGGTGCATCCATTCATCGACTGCTGTCGATTCTTAAGTTCACCATACGCGCAGAAAATCGCGTGCTTCAGAATTCACGTGCTCTGCTCGGTTTTTGTCGCGCGTAAATGTGGTCACGTCACCCCTACCAGCCACTCCAACTTTACAAAAATTGATCACTGGAAAAGGAATCGTGTAATCGCGACATCGCACCAAGTCATTACCGATGGGAGGCGAATTTTTGCGGAGCCAAGTTTTCACGGCAGAATGTATTCATTTTCTCTTCGGAGGCCCTTTGGAATGTTGGCCTCACCCTGCTGCCTTGCGGTTGCAGGTGGAGCGAGAGCTGTTTGTGGACCTGAGGAAAGAAAACCTGGTGCTGCGTTCAGTCCACCAGGAGGAGGCGTTCGTTGCGGACATTCTCAACAGAGCCGCTCGGATATTTAACTCGAACACCGTTGGGCCACTCAAGTAAGCTGAGCCTGGTGGAATTATTCAACGTCAGGCCAGGATGTGTTTTGACGTATTTATAAGTGGCCAAGTTCAAGTGAGTTGATGGAAAAAGGTCGCACTCGTTAACACACACAAAAGTACTGGCCACAAATGAACCACAATGCCTTGCTGATATCCTCAAGGAGTGTAAACCATCATACTAACTCCGGTCATCCTCGCAGCAGCTTTTGGCTAGCCATCGGACAAAGGCGGTTACCGCATCGCCGCTCTCAGATGCACTTCTGCGGCCATCCGGAATGCTCTATTATTAGGAAGCCACTGGAGCTATGCACTTTTAAATCTAGATTGAAAACTAATTTCTTTAGAACTGCTTTTTGTGTTTAGTTTGTTGTCCTTCCCGACACCTCCAATTAGCACGGTTGGCTGCGTACATTGTGAAAGGAGTTCAACATACATACATACGTACAAAAACAATGGGGATTTTTTATGTAACCCTGTTTGTTTCGATTTAAAGCTTTCGTGACTGCAGGGATTCATCTTCTTGGTTCTTTCGGTAAAGTCACGTAGAAGGGAAGTAATAAAATAATAAAAATAAAACATAATAAAACAATTCTCACGACGTTTCGGCCACAACGCAAGCAGCCGTCCTCAGGCGAAGAATGAGAACATTATCAAGCTAGGAGCTTATATAGGTGTAGCGAGGAGGAGCGCCTTAACAAAAGAATGTGCATATGAAGAGGAATTTAGCATACCAATGGGCAATGCATAGGAGGTGGGCGGAGGGGTTTCAAAGTCCCATTATGCCCATGCATTATGCAGGATCAACAGCACCACGGGGGGGCGCAAGGAACAGCGTTAATAAAGGAAAGGAATGTTAGTGATATGTAGCTGCATTTGCCAAACAACCACGTAGAAAACCAAAGTGAAAACTACATAAAAAACTAAAATATAAACTGATACTTACTATACTCTACAATAAGCTGAGTTACTAACAACAAATAATAAATTACAATTCTACGTCGTAAGAAGTATATAATATACTTCCATCTAAACTTTATTCTCTTAGCATATACAGTACTATATACTGCCATAGATAAACCCAACATTAAATTATATACTTTATTGCTGTAAACCACCCTATACTTTATACATTTTAATATAACACTATGTATTATTCAACTCACCCTAATGTGTATCGAAATGGTTTATTACGTCCTTCCAATGATTGCTAAGCCTGAATCCATCTTCTCGGTTAAAATTGTCTCTGTGTTTGTATATGTGGATCGCCTCATGAACGAATCTCTCATGATAGCCAGATGGCTTGCAGAGAACCTCCGTCTTGGAGAAGTCAATGTCATGTGAGCCCACTGAGTTATAACAGTGGTCTGCCACGGCTGAGGTTTTTGTCCTACCGTGTTTTAGATCAGCTTTATGTTCACGAATGCGGTCTGAGACGTGTCGTTTGGTTTCCCCAATGTAACTGCTACCACAGAGGCAACTTAGTTTGTAGACGCCAGGGTACTGTATGTCTGGAATCACATCTTTTACAGACGGTACCAGATCACGGATTTTATGTACTGTGTTGAATCGGACCTGGATCTTGTGTTTAATCAGGATTTTGGAGATCTTTTTTGTGACCCCAGCAATGTAGGGTAAGGTGATGGTCTTGAAAGGCTCCTCAACAGGATCTTTCTTGATGGTTGGAGTGATGGCTTTGCGGATTGTGTAGTCGGAGTAACCATTAGCTTTAAGAGCTTGGCGTACGTGTTTGAGTTCACTGGAAATGTGTTCATGGTCGGAGATGCATTGGGCTCTATGATATAGAGTCTTGATGAGGGAATTCTTCTGGGATGGATGGTGGTGGGAATCCGGTTTTAGATAAGCATCCGTGTGGGTGGCTTTCCTGTAGACAGAGTGGCTCATTGAACCATCAGGTCTCCTTTTGATTAGGACATCCAAAAAGGGTAGCTTGCCATCATTTTCGACTTCCATGGTGAATCTGATGGCTGGGTGTATGGAATTGATGTGGTCGAGAAATTGGTCTAGAGCAGGCCGGCCATGTGGCCAGATGACAAAAGTGTCGTCTACGTATCTCTTCCATAAGGTCGGGCGTAGAGTGGCAGTCTGGATGGCGTCCGTCTCAAATTTCTCCATGAAGATGTTGGCTACAACCGGAGATAGGGGGGAGCCCATTGGGGTGCCCTCAATTTGCTTGTAGAAGGTTCCATTCCAGGTGAAGTATGTATTGGTTAAGCAGTGTCTCACCAGGGGGGGTACCCCAGCATTTAGTCCTTGATGAACCAAGTCTTCAATGATTGCGATGGTGTCAGGCACAGGCACCTTGGTGAACAAGGAAACCACATCAAAACTGACAAGCAGGTCGTCTGGGGACAGGGCAATCCCCTTGATTGTCGATACCAGGTCAGTAGAGTTTAGTACTGCAGAGGTGGTTTTTCCAGTGAAAGGCCGTAGGATTTCGGACAAAAAACGAGCCAGTTTGTAAGTGGGGGAGTTGATAGTAGAGACAATGGGACGAAGAGGTGTATCTTCTTTATGTATCTTTGGCAAGCCGTACAATACAAAAATTCAAGAACTACTCAACGATGGCAGCTATACAAAAATAAAAAGAGACCCCACCAACAGCCTCGTCTCCAAAACCAACAACATCATTTCTGCTTCAACCGCATTAATTGATCAGACCAAACAGTTCTCGTTGAAACCTTCTGCAGCCAGGCCACCAAGATTGTACGGCTTGCCAAAGATACATAAAGAAGATACACCTCTTCGTCCCATTGTCTCTACTATCAACTCCCCCACTTACAAACTGGCTCGTTTTTTGTCCGAAATCCTACGGCCTTTCACTGGAAAAACCACCTCTGCAGTACTAAACTCTACTGACCTGGTATCGACAATCAAGGGGATTGCCCTGTCCCCAGACGACCTGCTTGTCAGTTTTGATGTGGTTTCCTTGTTCACCAAGGTGCCTGTGCCTGACACCATCGCAATCATTGAAGACTTGGTTCATCAAGGACTAAATGCTGGGGTACCCCCCCTGGTGAGACACTGCTTAACCAATACATACTTCACCTGGAATGGAACCTTCTACAAGCAAATTGAGGGCACCCCAATGGGCTCCCCCCTATCTCCGGTTGTAGCCAACATCTTCATGGAGAAATTTGAGACGGACGCCATCCAGACTGCCACTCTACGCCCGACCTTATGGAAGAGATACGTAGACGACACTTTTGTCATCTGGCCACATGGCCGGCCTGCTCTAGACCAATTTCTCGACCACATCAATTCCATACACCCAGCCATCAGATTCACCATGGAAGTCGAAAATGATGGCAAGCTACCCTTTTTGGATGTCCTAATCAAAAGGAGACCTGATGGTTCAATGAGCCACTCTGTCTACAGGAAAGCCACCCACACGGATGCTTATCTAAAACCGGATTCCCACCACCATCCATCCCAGAAGAATTCCCTCATCAAGACTCTATATCATAGAGCCCAATGCATCTCCGACCATGAACACATTTCCAGTGAACTCAAACACGTACGCCAAGCTCTTAAAGCTAATGGTTACTCCGACTACACAATCCGCAAAGCCATCACTCCAACCATCAAGAAAGATCCTGTTGAGGAGCCTTTCAAGACCATCACCTTACCCTACATTGCTGGGGTCACAAAAAAGATCTCCAAAATCCTGATTAAACACAAGATCCAGGTCCGATTCAACACAGTACATAAAATCCGTGATCTGGTACCGTCTGTAAAAGATGTGATTCCAGACATACAGTACCCTGGCGTCTACAAACTAAGTTGCCTCTGTGGTAGCAGTTACATTGGGGAAACCAAACGACACGTCTCAGACCGCATTCGTGAACATAAAGCTGATCTAAAACACGGTAGGACAAACACCTCAGCCGTGGCAGACCACTGTTATAACTCAGTGGGCTCACATGACATTGACTTCTCCAAGACGGAGGTTCTCTGCAAGCCATCTGGCTATCATGAGAGATTCGTTCATGAGGCGATCCACATATACAAACACAGAGACAATTTTAACCGAGAAGATGGATTCAGGCTTAGCAATCATTGGAAGGACGTAATAAACCATTTCGATACACATTAGGGTGAGTTGAATAATACATAGTGTTATATTAAAATGTATAAAGTATAGGGTGGTTTACAGCAATAAAGTATATAATTTAATGTTGGGTTTATCTATGGCAGTATATAGTACTGTATATGCTAAGAGAATAAAGTTTAGATGGAAGTATATTATATACTTCTTACGACGTAGAATTGTAATTTATTATTTGTTGTTAGTAACTCAGCTTATTGTAGAGTATAGTAAGTATCAGTTTATATTTTAGTTTTTTATGTAGTTTTCACTTTGGTTTTCTACGTGGTTGTTTGGCAAATGCAGCTACATATCACTAACATTCCTTTCCTTTATTAACGCTGTTCCTTGCGCCCCCCCGTGGTGCTGTTGATCCTGCATAATGCATGGGCATAATGGGACTTTGAAACCCCTCCGCCCACCTCCTATGCATTGCCCATTGGTATGCTAAATTCCTCTTCATATGCACATTCTTTTGTTAAGGCGCTCCTCCTCGCTACACCTATATAAGCTCCTAGCTTGATAATGTTCTCATTCTTCGCCTGAGGACGGCTGCTTGCGTTGTGGCCGAAACGTCGTGAGAATTGTTTTATTATGTTTTATTTTTATTATTTTATTACTTCCCTTCTACGTGACTTTACCGAAAGAACCAAGAAGATGAAACCCTGTTTGTGTTTCAGGTTACCCTTTTTTGGATCGGGATCAGTATACGCCTGATGTATTCATAGGAATAGCAGTAGCTCATTTGATCGCGTCTGTTTATTTATTCATTTCAGGTATCTGAACATTTATAAGGAATACAGTGACTTCTTGAACAACAAAGCAAGGCAGGAGATCAGTGCCTTTTTGCAGGAGCGGCATTCCCTGCAGGCCTTTGATAAGGTATCGTTTTGAAGGACTTTGCCAACAAACGCGTGGCTGATTTTTCGCGTGGGGTTTTGGGAGCGGGAAATGCTTGAGTGAACGGCAGGTGACATCTTTGAGTTGGTGTTATGGCAGCTCGCTCAATTTACAATGGGGAAGGTTGCGCATTCAAATCTTGGTTGAGAGCGAATAAGGACAATGGGCCGAGTGGATTGAGGGTGGTCGGCACTGATTGTCCTATGGGCAGGAGACTGGCTTCCACCATGAGAATGTGGAGTTTCAACAGCTGGGTGAGATGAACGCCACCCGATGCTTGCTTTAAACGTAGAGACCTCGTCCTTATATTTTACTTTTAACGAACGTTTTTAAAAGAGCGGAAATGAGTGCTTAATTCCATCCCGCTTGCCGTGGAGCAGAAGCTGGAGGCGTTGCAAGCCGTGCACAGCAAGGTCGCCAGCAAGCCCGTGACGGTGCACCTGGCGCTCGTGTGCCTGCACGCGGAGGAGCTGCACCAGGACCTGGCGGCACGGGTGCGGAGGCAGAGCGAGCGGCTCGTGCTCTTCCAGATGGAGGAGAATCGGCTGATGAACAGCAGGTGTGTGCGTGCACGTGGATGTACATGCCGAGTCATCTCAGTTAACCCATGGCAGTTGGGTCTGTCCCGTGACCGCCTGTCAGCAAACTTTCGACACTTTACTTGGCCTCAAAGTGCCACCTAGCCTGGCACAAGTGCTGTGGTGACATAATCACCACTTAGTGGCGAATGGCAGTTGTTGTTGTACATGGAGAGTGGCAGCGTAGCAGTTCGCGTTCTGCGCCATGAACCCAGTGACCCGAGTTTGTTTCCCGCTCACGACCAACAGCAGTGGCGGATATTTGAACTGGGCCTGGGCCTCCCTTAGGTTGACTCAACCTTGAATGAGTACCAGTAGTGGTGTGTAAACATCAGCACTGGGGAAACAAAGATGGCTGAGCATGGTGCTGGCCACCCAACTCCTTGTGTGCCGTGTTTGGCCTTCCTAGGTGCTCGCAAACAGACTTTGTCCCAACAGTCTGTAAAATTCTATACGAAGGATCTTTGTATTTTTGCACTTGTGTGTACATGCGGGGAGCGGTGGAATAGTACAAAATGACATTACGTGATTGATGTTCAAATCAAATCATGAGGTACATTGTGTATTCGTGCCATTCTTATAGTGCAAGGCTATCACAGATGAAGCTGCTGTATTTCATGTAATCATTTCACGGTAGGGGATGTTGTTGACACATGGGTGTACTCAGTTAGGTCATTTGCAAGCAGTTTTAAATTTGACAAATTTCAACTGTGACAACAGCACTCGTAGCCTACTTAAAAAAAAGTTTTTATTACGGTAATAGCACAAGCCCATTACGACACATCGATGGTTTCTGGGGAAGGGGACATAAAAACCACGAGGGGCGGGTGGACTTTCGGCACTTGACCATGCATAGGTGGGGAGAGGAATGTTCGGTGCTCTACTTTTTTTAAATCATGCCCACCGGGTGGCACACGTTTCGAATTTTATAGTCAAGAAACCCGCACACAGTATTAACCGGGGCAGCCGCTTGCCTCGAACCACAATCCTGTGCAAGCCGGTGGCAAACGCGCCAGCCGCTTGGCGGCGTCACCCTCCCCTCCCTCCTCCCCGGGTGATCACTGAACGCTTGGGCCACCTTCGCATCGCAGCATCTGCAGGCGCTACGACGAGCTGGCCCAGCGGGCCTGCGGGCAGCCGGGCAGCACGGAGGAGCTGGTGACGCTCACCGAGTTCCTGCGCAAGGACGGCGAGGCCGCCGCGGGGCGCCTGCGCGACGAGGTGCGCGACGCCGTGGAGCGGCTCAGCTTCCTGCTCGACCACGCCGAATTCACACGTGAGCGGTCTAACCCCGCCCTACCACCCCCGTTGCCAGGGCAGGGTCATGCTGGCGCAGCATCCAACGTGGCTGATGGCACCTCCAATAAGCACGGTTGGCTACGTACGGTGCGGAAAAAAGTTCAGTATACATACGTACACAAAAATAAACCATTTTTATTTGACCTGGAAAGGCCGACTTAGCTATATCGCTCTTTTTCAGAAGCGACCTGGCCACAAATGATACCTCAACGAAGTGGCTTATCACTTGGAAATTTACAGCAGCCACATACTCTCAACGCATGTTTCTAAATGTGGAGGGAAAAACCGGAGGACCTGGAGAAAAATTCACACGACCGCGGGGAGAACATGCAAACTCCAAATATATAGGCGTAAGAGTTCGGATCGAACCCACAAACTCCTGTTTACCAGGAGAGCTAGTGAACATTTTGCCATACATATACGACTGCCACCCGCACGCATCGGCGAGGGGGTTATCAGCTACTTGTGATGTTCACGGATGGGCCTGTCAC
The DNA here is from genome assembly GCF_965212315.1 of Lampetra planeri. Taxonomy (NCBI): domain Eukaryota; kingdom Metazoa; phylum Chordata; class Hyperoartia; order Petromyzontiformes; family Petromyzontidae; genus Lampetra; species Lampetra planeri. The sequence continues at coordinate 7,072,464 of NC_136141.1, forward strand.
GATCTTTTGGATGGGGTTGAAGAACCCTTCTTTATTTCCATCTTGACGCCGGTCTGTAAAAGTAATGCGGAATGTAATCCTTTGCATAGTTCACAATACATTACCTTTCCATCTTCTCTGCTGTGAAGGGGAAAATTGTTTACAGGCATCCCTCGGATTTTATTTTGTATGATGGAATTTGCTTTGCTGTTTCCTATTATTATGCTCACAAATAGTGCATACCAAGAAATTATTATTTGAATGATCTTATCACTGCCTAAAATATTGAACTTTTGTTAAAAACTTCGTAGCTTTAGCCTAAAGGTGGAACTAACATTATACCATCGACACGCTGTTTGACCTGATGGTGTTACAATGTAAGTTTGTTACCTCTGCTTTGCAGCTGAATGCCCTTGTGACGGAGCAATGTTGTTGTGATTGCCTCCTCTTGCTTAGCTTTACAAACCTAAACTCCGCGCCCTTGACCCGTGATGCCGTTCTTAAGCCACTCGTGCTGCTTTAACATCGGGCTCAAAAAACAATCTTAAGTGATTTCCTGCTCAAATAAGCTTTGAGCCATCGGTGCTCATCTACTGCTTGCAGCTCTGAGCCAATGTTGAACATTCCTATGGCAGGGTCGAGTTTATCCACGGGACAACCACCGTTGATATCCCCACAGAGTTGTACCTATTGTATAAACCCCAGAGGGATGATGGGCTGAGTCAAGCCCTCCCCTGATAGAGGTTTTTCTGCCTTAGATCGCGTAAATAAAAATGTGTCATTAATCCACTATCACCCGACGCAGCCAATTATTGAGGTTTGTCACGTATACAAAAACGTGCCAAGTCGTTACTAGTTCAGCGCACCGGTTGTGTGTTGGACAGTAAACCCATTACAACATCTACAACTTTACAATTACATGCTTTGAGCTCCAACAATGACCCAGCAGGCCGGAACATCGGCCTATTGCAAAGCTATACTTGGAAGAGGGGCGGGCGGTGAATTTACGATGACAGAGTTTCGATTGAGGCGTGCTCTCGGCTGCGTGTGACAGTTCCGTCCCATAACACAGGTTTTTTTTGGCTTAGAACACGTAAATATATACGGTAAGTTTATCGTTAAACCCACCACAACCCAAACACAGCCAATTAGTAACAGGGTTTGTCACGTAAACGGAACGTGCCAATTCATTATTAGTACAGCAGTCCGGTGTGTCGGAGAGCAAAGCCACAACGTTTACAATCTGAGTTTGACGTTTCCCCAGTAATTACAATTAGCTTCATCAGGCGACAGCCAGATTTGTAGAGAAATCCTCCTGTTTCGTTCCTCAAATAGAGGGGTAGATGTGAACGGATCGCTTGTGAGCCCTTCTTGAGAGAAGTGGGGGTGGGTTGTGAGGGGGGGATTCATGAATGGATATAAATGACAATGGTTCCTTCCCGGCGTGCAACAGCCGAGGATATCAAACTGAACGGTCAGGTGTTCCACTGGCCCGACCACATCCGCTCCGTGTTCGAGGCGAGCGTCACCCGACTGCAAACGCGACGCGAGCAAGCCGAGGACGAGCTCCGCGCAAAGTAAGACACAATCCACTGCCTTGTGTGACGTCAACAACAACAATAATGAAAATAAGTTACAGCCCTTGCGTTTAGTAGTATTTGGCTGCTTTATATGGCCACGTGATAAGCCACTTGGTTGAGCTATCATCTGTGGCCAGGTAGCTTCTGAAAAAGAGCTATATGGCTCAGTGGGCCTTACCTTAATAAAATTAAAAGTTTAGTTTAGTCCGCAATTTCATAACTGGTTCTAAAGTCGAAAAACATACAGTAAATAAAACATCATCACTATACAGGAGTACATTAATTCTGTAAACATAACATCATTATTATAATGAATGCAATTCAGTGAAAGAATAGCTCAGTAGGCTTTACCTGGTAAAATAAAAAGTTATTTATTCTAATTTTAGTGATTTGCTTACCTTTCCATTATGTTGCACTCCTATTGAGTTTTTCTATTGTTTGTTGTTTGTAACTTTCTTACTCGCCCCTATTGGACTTCATAGCTCATCAGATTCCTCCAGTATAAATAAAGATTCTGATTCTGTATGGAGGCCTCATCGCCTTTTGTAAAAATGTGTCGGTTGCGGAGTGAAACGTGCTGGGGGGGGGGCACCATTGTAAAATCTCATCTCCGTCCATGCTCCCCCCACCCCCCCCTACCCACGAAACCTTTCACCGTGTCTCCCGGTAGGGTCCGAGAGTTCGAGAAGAAGCTGCACCTCTACAGCAAGGAGGTGGACGCCTTCAAGAAACGCGAGACCATGAACCTGGAGGAGATGAAGAATAACGTGGAGAAGCTCGGCGAGCTCGCGGCCCACCTGAACGCTGCCGCCGAAGAGCTGGCGGTAATGGCTAGACATGGGAACGCAAAGAAATTGTTTCGTCGGCAATGGCTAGGCACACTGGTAATCCAGCACTGTAGAGGCGAGGGTTTGTTGGATGACCCCACAAATGCTGTGAAACTCCCTTACTGTGGGCGTCGAAGAGGCGCTTATGCCCTGACTCGCCATGAGAATGTGGTACAGCAAATATGTGGACTCCATCCGTTCCGTCTGTATGGGATAGAGTGTTTCCCCCTCGCACGTGTGGGGATTTTTTTCCAAGTGCTCCGGTTTCCTCCCACATGTAAACACTCATTGTCTGATAACACCTTAATATATAGAGGCCCGCAGAGTTTGGGCAATTATTGGTGCTGGCTCACGTCATGGCTGCCTTCCTGCTTGTGTGTGGTTCCTCGCACTTCTGAGTCATTCTTTCTGTATAAGAGTGAGAAAGTACTCTGCACGTTATAAGTTGAATTTCTTTATAATAAAGGCTTTTGGGTAAGATCGCATAAGTATAAATGTGTCGCAACCCTCCACCACTCGACACGGCCAATCAGTAAAAAATGTTTCACGTTAACAAAAGGCCAATTCGTTACTTCTTCAGCCCACTGGTGTGTGAAGACAAATTAATCTACAACGTTTAGAATTTGAGTACGACGTTTCGCTGGTAATTGCATCCAGCATCTTCGGGCGATTTGCCAGACTAGTGAAGCCTGCTCCAGGTCTTAAATAGTGCAGGACGACGTCATCATTGAACCCCATCAGTTAATTAGTATGGGATTCCTTTATAAGGAATTGTAATGTGTATTGTGTCTTACTTAGTAATACGCTTCCAGGCTGCGCTAAGTTTGTAGCTATCAGAGCGGTTAAAATTATTTGTATTTTTCTCAATTTCGATGGATTCTCTAATTAGTCTTGGCCAGTAATAATTAGTTTTGCATAACACTTCAACGTTATCAAAATAAATTGTGTGTTCTTGTTGGCAAGCATGTTTTGCCACTGCTGACAGTTGTGTTTGAGATAATTTAATGTTCCTTTGGTGTTCTTTTAGTCTTACGCTAATGTTACGTCCTGTCTGTCCAAAATAGCATTTAAGCAATTGATCCTATATACACCTTCTGTTGATAACTTTGGTAATTCATCTTTGGTACAAGACACTCGTTTTTTAATTTTGTGTATCGTATCAAATCTTACTTTAATGTTTTGCTTTTGCAAAACAAGGGCTAATTTGTCAGTTTCTCCTGAGATATATGGTATTTTAATTGTTTTGATAATCTGATCACTTTCAGCAGTATTGTTGTTTGGTCTTGGTTTGGCATTCAATGCTCTGTTAATTTGAGCATTATTGTAGTCATTCAGTCGTAGTGCTTCTTTAACATGTTTAATCTCTCTCTTTAGACTTTCACCATTCTGATACTGTTTTTTCCCGATGTATGAGTGTCTTCATGAGAGAGGATTTCTGTGCTGGGTGATGATGCGATTTGCATTCAGATAGGTATCAGTGTGTGTTTTATTTCGGTAAACGCTGCGTGCGATTTTACCATTTAGGCCGCATCAAAGCAAAATATCTAGGAAAGGGAGTGTGTTGTTCACCTCCATTTCCATGGTGAACTGGATGGCCGGGTTTTGTGCATTGAGATGATTTAAAAAATCATTAAGTGTATCTTTACCATGTGGCCAGACAACCAAAGTGTCATCGACATATCTAAACCAAAAATATGGTATTAATGTACTTGAGGCAAGTGCTCTTGTTTCAAAGTTTTTCATGTACAGATTCGCTGTAGCAGGAGATAAAGCAGAGCCCATTGCTGCTCCTTCCTTTTGTTTGAAGAAATCACTTCTCCATAAGAAATAAGTTATTTATGCAATGGTCAGCTAGTTTTGGAATATCTTCTGGTAAACATGTCTACTTTACCAGTGTATCAAGTAATTTAAGTGACTCGTTAACTGGAACCTTAGGGAATAGAGAAATTACATAAAAACTTACCAGACTATCATTAGGGTTAAGTTTAATATCTTGAATCACATTCACAAGATGTTCTGAATTTCTTACAAATTAAGATGTCCTACCGATGTAGGTCTATATTTGTTTAGTTACATATTTTGCTGATTTATATGTGGCAGAGCCTATTGTACTTACTATGGGTCGTAATGGGATACCGATTTTATGAATCTTTGGGAGCCCATACAATCTTGGTGGCTTTGAGGCCCGTGGCTTAATTTGGTATTGCTCATTCTTGGGGATTAATGAATTTGCAATGAATTTGCAATGATTGCAGTATCTTCTTGGTTCTTTCGGTACAATCACGTAGAAGGGAAATAATAAAATAATAACAATTAAACATAATAAAATACAATTCTCATAGTGAGAATTGTGTTTTATTATGTTTTATTTTTATTATTGTATTATTTCCCTTCTACGTGATTTTATATCTTTACCATGTGGCCAGAATTGTTTTATTATGTTTTATTATTGTATTATTTCCCTTCTACGTGATTTTACCGAAAGAACCAAGAAGATGAATCCCTGCAGTCACGAAAGCTTTAAATCGAAATTTAAAAATGATTGCAGTAGTATTGCATTCTAAAGTATTATTTGGATCTCGTTTAATTTTAATATAGGTATCTTCCTCCAGTAAATCTTGAATTTTATTATCATAATTTATATGTTCGTGACATCATAACAGTAGTTTGGCCTTTATCAGCTGCCAGAATTTGAGTATATTTATTTAATCGAAGCTCTCTTAAGGCTTTTGCTTTGCCAAAGCTAATATTTATTTTTGGTACTTTGCTATTCTCAATTATTTTGGCAACCTCGTGTCTAGTCTTCTCTACCTCATTATGTGGAAGATGTCTTACCGCTGATTCCACCTCGGCAATTATCTCATCTGCTGGAATCGTGCGTGGGGCAACGGCAAAGTTAAGGCCTTTAGAAGGACGGAAATCATGTCACTGGTTAAATCAGTTTTAGTTAAGTTCATTACAATTTGGTTTTAAAATTGTTCGTTATTATTTGGGACTTGTTTGTTATGTAGTCTGGAGAATTTATTAATTTGCATAGTTTGAGTTAGATTAAATACATTATCAGCCGATTGTTGTGTTATAGTATAAATTATATTCCAATAATGTATGGATACACTATTGCTGTTATGCAAGTGTGTCAGAGACTCAGAAATTTGAGATAATTCACTCCTGTTGTGTTGTCTCTGTAGCAATAATAATTCGCTAGCTTTGTGTAGTATTTGGTTAGCTTTAACAGACTTTACGTGATGTGTTATTTTAACTGCGTTTGGTATTACCTTTTAATCTCTGCACCTTTTGAGGAACGTCAGTGGACAGCTTCACTATTCTTGCAAATCGCCCGAAGATGCTGGATGTAAATACCAGCGAAACGTCGTGCTCAAATTCTAAATTTTGTGGATTCACTCTTCTTCACACACCGGTGGGCTGAAGAAGTAACTAATTGGCGTTTTGTTAACGTGAAACATTTTTTACTGATTGGCCGTGTCGGGTGGTGGAGGGTTGCGACACATTTATACTTACGTGACCTAACCCAAACACCTTTATTATGAATAATAATACTGGTCGTGAAAGCCTACATGTTAAATTGAATTTATTTTAATAGTTTTTTTTGCTTATTGGCCTTTTTATAGCCATCATTACTGGTTACATGATGAAAGGGATATCATACAATTTGCTGAATTTAATTATCATTTCTCCTGTGAAGCGTTACCTTTTTATTTATATCCTTGTGGGATATTTCTTGTTAATGATGTGCGCAATGCTTTGCACACTTACGCTATGAACCTTGCAACCCGAGTTTAATTCCTGGCCACGACTCACATCAGCGGAAAGTGATGTAGCTGCTGCTGAGCGGCGTATATTGACCCTCCAATTGTAAGGTTACAAGTTGAAATCCCATCCTGTGGTCAACACATCCCCATCATCCTGTTATGGTCAATCAAGTGAGTCACACTGCATGCAAGTCATCTGTGGTGGTTCTATTACCAGTCCCTCCAGAAAAACGCGATTATGCGATTGCAAGATTTCACGCAAAATCAGCCAAAGTCCGCATAATTATGCGGGGGGCGCGTTTTTTCAAATACGCCGCACTTTCGCCGCATAAATTGCAGATTTCCGCGCGCAAAATATGCGGGCTTGCATTATTTCATAATCCCCGCATTTTCGTTGCAAAAAGTCACATATATCTTAGCAGAAAGTTGAAAAATGTTGCGTTTACTTCACACAAGCGCAGCCATTTCCCCTGTTGCCATGGGAACGTTATGAAGTGACGTCACTCATTACGTGACATCATTGAAAAGCTGCAAACCCCGCGATGCCAATGAAACCATGATGAAGCCCGCAAATCTTTCTCATTTGCCAACAAACATAAGCGCAAAAGACCGCGCAAAGCAGTTCCCCAGGGTGTTACATGACAGTGGGGGCAAATTATTTTGCATAGCTACCTCTGTAAAACAGGAAGCACACATTTTATTTTTTAATATTTTATTTATTCATTTTTACAGAAGTTGTAGCATATTCATTTTGTAAAGCTACAGAACTTGTTCGACTCAATGTTTTGTAAGTTTGAGCCATCTGTTTGTTAAGGTCTGAAATAAAACAAGATGAGAACTTAAATATTCCCAGCACTTTCTGTGATGTAGTATGCTTGCTTATCATAGGAAGTAATAACATTAAAGTAGTAGCCTAGTGAATAGGGTGTTGGGGGAATCACTTTTTTTTTCTCTTTTTCATCAAACCGCAGTTTTTGCAAGTTCCTGCAATTTTTGCAAGTTCCCGCAATTTAATCGCATAAAATTGCATAAATATCCCGCATATTCCATCGCATTTTTTAAGAAAACGTGCCGCATAATCAACGATTTTTGCCCGCAACAATCACCAAAAAACTCCGCGTTTTTCTGGAGGGACTGTATTACAGACCAGTCTGCGCAGCAATGAAATCTAATTACTTTATTTGGCTCAGTATAACCACTGCCGAATGGCTAATTAGAGCATGGCAACGCTTGGACTTGAGTGACTCTACCCATTTGGATTGCTAATAACATTCAATTATATTCAACGTGCACTTTAGAAAACGCCCTAACCTTTTCTTCTTTTTTTTACAAACTTCATTACCCAGATAAATGGCATTGAAAATGATCATGCCATTGTGACATTGCCTGCCAATGAGCATCTCTTCGGTGCAATTTACTTATAACGAGGGTCAACCCCGAGTGACTGTTTTGTTAAATACCTCATTGGATTGGTCGACCGAGGAATGGAGCGCGTTGGCAAGTACGGCCACCGAGGAGATGAAGCGATGAAACCAGTTTGTGTATGAGTGCGAATTTGAACTTCTTTCGCACCGTATATAGCCAGCCATGCTAACCGGAGGTGCGGGTGTTACAGTGAGGGAAAAACGTATTTGATCCCCTGCTGATTTTGTACGTTTGCCCACTGACAAAGAAATGATCAGTCTATAATTTTAATGGTAGGTTTATTTGAACAGTGAGAGACAGAATAACAACAAAATCCAGAAAAACGCATGTCAAAAATTTTATAAATTGATTTGCATTTTAATGAGGGAAATAAGTATTTGACCCCTCTGCAAAACATGACTTGGTACTTGGTGGCAAAACCCTTGTTGGCAATCACAGAGGTCAGACGTTTCTTGTAGTTGGCCACCAGGTTTGCACACATCTCAGGAGGGATTTTGTCCCACTCATATTTGCAGATCTTCTCCAAGTCATTAAGGTTTCGAGGCTGACGTTTGGCAACTCGAACCTTCAGCTCCCTCCACAGATTTTCTATGGGATTAAGGTCTGGAGACTGGCTAGGCCACTCCAGACCTTAATGTGCTTCTTCTTGAGCCACTCCTTTGTTGCCTTGGCCGTGTGTTTTGGGTCATTGTCATGCTGGAATACCCATCCACGACCCATTTTCAATGCCCTGGCTGAGGGAAGGAGGTTCTCACCCAAGATTTGATGGTACATGACCCCGTCCATCGTCCCTTTGATGCAGTGAAGTTGTCCTGTCCCCTTAGCAGAAAAACACCCCCAAAGCATAATGTTTCCACCTCCATGTTTTACGGTGGGGATGGTGTTCTTGGGGTCATAGGCAGCATTCCTCCTCCTCCAAACACGGCGAGTTGAGTTGATGCCAAAGAGCTCATTTTTGGTCTCATCTGACAACAACACTTTACCCAGTTGTCCTCTGAATCATTCAGATGTTCATTGGCAAACCTCAGACGGGCATGTATATGTGCTTTCTTGAGCAGGGGTACCTTGCGGGCGCTGCAGGATTTCAGTCCTTCACGGCGTAGTGTGTTACCAACTGTTTTCTTGGTGACTATGGTCCCAGCTGCCTTGAGATCATTGACAAGATCCTCCCGTGTAGTTCTGGGCTGATTCCTCACCGTTCTCATGATCATTGCAACTCCACGAGGTGAGATCTTGCATGGAGACCCAAGCCGAGGGAGATTGACAGTTCTTTTGTGTTTCTTCCATTTGCGAATAATCGCACCAACTACTGTTATGATGTCACCAAGCTGCTTGGCGATGGTCTTGTAGCCCATTCGAGCCTTGTGTTGGTCGACAATATTGTCCCTGACATCCTTGGAGAGCTCTTTGGTCTTGGCCATGGTGGAGAGTTTGGAATCTGATTGATTGATTGCTTCTGTGAACAGGTGTCTTTTATACAGGTAACAAGCTGAGATTAGGAGCACTCCCTTTAAGAGTGTGCTCCTAATCTCAGCTCGTTACCTGTATAAAAGACACCTGGGAGCCAGACATCTTTTTGATTGAGAGGGAGTCAAATACTTATTTCCCTCATTAAAATGCAAATCAATTTATAACATTTTTGACATGCGTTTTTCTGGATTTTGTTGTTGTTATTCTGTCTCTCACTTTTCAAATATACCTACCATTAAAATTATAGACTGATCATTTCTTTGTCAGTGGGTAAACATACACAATCAGCAGGGGATCAAATACTTTTTTCCCTCACTGTATATGTGGATTATTATATCTCAGGATTGTGAATGGTGGTGGCACCTTGAGGAGGCCTTCATCCAGCAGTGGATTGACCATGGCCGACGATGATGCTGAATATGTGTCCTCGTGGCTTGGTTTCAGCGTAATAAGGGCTCACCATGTGTATGTATGTTGAACTTATTTCGCACCGTACATAGCCAACCGTGCTAATCGGAGCTGCAGGTGCTCTAGGTGGATTAGCCTTGGGCAGGACAAGTCACTCGAATGGATAATATATAAAATGGACAAGACTGGTGACATAATGGATGGCCAAAGGAGAGAGGGCATTAAAGCGGTTGGATGTCCACTCTGTAGAGATGGAGCCATGAGATCGGTTCATGTGCAGGAGCAAGGAAAAGTGTGGAATTGCAGGACCATGAGAGGTGGTGGCACCTTGGGGAGGCCTTCATCCAGCAGTGGATTGACCATGGCCGATGATGATGATGATGCTGAGTACGTGTCTTTGTTTGCTTGGTTCCAGCATAATGAGGGCTCACTGTGTGCTCTGCTCCTCAGGCCATTAACAAGGAAGAGGAGCTGCTGGAGTGGGAGGCGAGTCAGTTCCCCATTCTTCAGGCCACCATGGTGAACAAGCAGCCCTATGATCAGCTCTGGACCACCGCCCTCAACTTCCACCTCAAGTCTGACGTCTGGATGCACGGTAACGATGTACAGGTTGTACCTCGCGTTCGTCGTTTCTCTCCCACGCTGTGGGAGCTTGTTCCCAGCTCCTTCATTTCTATGATGGGCGACACGTGGTTAGTACAACACAAAAACACATCTAAACTAACTAAACAATTATATTTTACCGGGTAAAGCCCACTGAGCTATTAGCTCTTTTTCAGAGGCAGCCTGGCCACACATGATAGCTCATGGAAGTGGCTTATATCATGTGAGTGGGAATTTATAGTAGCAGCCCAGTAATCCGAACACATCCGGAGAAAAACCTACGTGAACACAGGGGGAGCGAGAGCATGCAAACTCCAAACATACAGGCGCCAGGGAGCGACAGAACCCACGACCTCCTGCTCACCAGGTGAGGGAGACAACATGTCACCAACGCGGCACCCACGGAGGGTTGTAGAGCATGACCGGCAAAAATCTATGCAGTTCAAAGGTCTACACTTGAGACTTATATCACAGGCTCTTGAACATCGACACGAGAGTGCAGGATCTTTGATGACACTGGCGCACATTACGGTGTCTGAGCCGCAAAAACCTTGCATGTCTTCACCCCAATTATGGCCTGTCAATAACCGCTCAGCCTCTCAGCCGCCCATAAAATTTAAGCCGTTGCTCCCCCTGAACTCGGCAGGGTCCTTCCAGGGCTTGAATGCGGAGGAGCTTGTCGACGAGGTGGGCACTATGTGGAGGAACATGTACAAGCTCACCAAGACCTTTGCGGACCTGCCGGGCCCTCGGCGCATCGCCGATGCCGTCAAGTCTCGCATAGACAAGTTCAAGCCTCACCTGCCCATCCTGAGCACCATCTGCAACCCGGGCATGAAGGATCGCCACTGGGACCAGGTCAGGGCAGCAGTGTTCACGGGACGAGTTGGCCCATAGTCGGCGATGGGGGTCGACGGAGTCGCGCACGGGGTTGGGTAGCGCTGGGGCCGGCGACTTCCATTCCGTACGAGCTGCGACCGCACCAGTTTCTACCGCTTTGAACCGGGCCCGCACAATGACGCCCATTGCGGGGAGCCTCGTGCGGCAACACCAGTCACTTAGCTGTGTGCTAACGGGTGGTTGCCCGCCAAAGGTGTCTGAAAGTTCTGTTCGGCCCTCGGTAAGGAGAAGGCTCCCCACCCCTGCTTTCATAAGTTTCAAGTGCTAGCGAGCATCATCATTATTTTAACTGCTCTTTGTATTTATTTAGTAGTTTTATTTTGGGGTTGGTTTGGTGGGTGGGAGCTTGCTCGGTTTAATTTGGGGTTTTTTCCTCAGTATAGCATCTTATGACCTCCAGGTGAAAGGCGCTTTTGACGTGTAAATTATTATTATGTTAAATTATGGCAAACTTTTGTGTTTGGTGTTGACATGGGAGTACGTCACTGTTCCAATTTGCGACATTTGAAGAAAATGTTTCGACAAATTGACTCAATAGGAATCTATAGAGCAATAATTTTCCCCCTTCCACGAAAACTTGGCAGAACCTTCCTGAAAGAGAGTCATGGGATGCAGTGAGGTGTTCTCTAGTAAAACAAGCAAAATATCTAGAGCTATCTGATTACATCAATCTGTTTGTCTGCCTATCTGTGCTGGTGTTTGTCACATGTCATTTCAGGCTACTAAGCATAATCCAGCCTTTCACCTGCATCTCCTTTAGAACATTCGCTGGATTATGAGAAAGTCACTTCTGGCTTGACTCATTCTTGTATAAATGTATCCAATCATTATTATTATTTTCCATAAATGTAATCTATCTATCCATGCAGCTTATATATATATCCCCACAGAGTTTTATTTTTTTATTTTGTTGCCTACGTTATTTTGGATAAATAAGACCTTCGGCTGTTGTTGATAATGTAATTTACCGTTGTTCTTTTTCCCGTGACAGATCAGCGAACTGGTGGGATACGACCTGAAGCCCGGGGAGGACACCTCCCTTGCCAACATGTTGGAATACGGACTGTCCAAATACATCGACAAGTAAACCCCACAAAACGCTCACTCGTAGTACAACAACAGCAACGACTGCCATTCGCCACTACGTGGCGGCGACATATCACGACACAGTTCTTGTACCTGGCTAGGTGCACTTTGAGGCCATGTAAAGCCTTGAAGGCTTGCTGGCGAGAGGTCAAAGGACAGATGTAGAAGCCACCGCTTCCCTCGCAAATGTTGAAATTGTTTATCAAGGTGATCTTTCATGCCTCAAATCGCCTCTATAAGAATGCTTTTTGCTTAGTTTATATATATGGTGTTTACAGTCAGGTCACGTGACGTCTGCAGCATCTAGAGGTCGCTACATTCACCACAATGTAAAAATGCATAGTCAATTTCTGCTTTAAATAGTTACCCTGAATTTGTGACAATTCATCGAATTGCCATGGGGGGAGAATCGTTGCACCCCTATATAAGCTTGACCTCCCGGCCACCCTTGTTTTAAACTATGGCGATATTAACCGTACGAATACGTGCCGTCTGCTTCAGAGTGGACGTTAAAGATGCTGCGACGAGAGCCCAACTTTCACCCCTTCCCACCACCCAGGAGCATTGAGTTGGTGCTTCGGTCCGCAAAATTTCTGTACCCACCCCCCTTTCCCCTTTTGTTATGGTTTGTGCCATGTACTGGGCTCTTTGTCAACGTATATCTAAAAAAAAAAGACATTACAAACAAAAAGATGCTGCGACGTCACTCGCAAGCGTATGCCATTGTGTCGGAATCATGGTACAAATTTTGGAAATTAGAAACATTGCACGCACATTGCTTAATTGTATGTATGTTGAACTTCTTTCGCGCTGTACATAGCCAACCGTGCTAATAATTTGAATATACTCAGCAATCATCACCCCCAACTGCAAAAAAGTAATGAGACTCAATGAGGCTTTCCTGGGTAAACAAGTGTCATAATTATCATAATTTACATCTGCGTTGAATGAGACACTGGGTAGTGTTCATCTTCATCGTCAGCTGCGGCCTACATGGCTTTTGTTGTGGTAATATTTATCATGCATTGACTGTGTCTCCTTATTTATCAACTTCTTCAGTCATTTCCTGAAAGTGGCAAAATGCACATCGGATTAAGAGTCAGGCAAGGAAGACAAACTTGCACCCACGTGATTTACACATCCAGAATAAGATATTTTTCCATAATTTGGGTTCGAAAAATAAAGGAATTAACATGAAAATATAGAACGTGGGAAATTGCCGATGAACGCAGCCATGAAATTGGTAGGTGGCAGACATCCGACCGAGGGACATCTTTTAGACCGATCGTTGCTGCTGAGCAGATGACTAGGACCTGAAGAACAAGGAGATGAAGAGGCCTTTACAACAACCGATGAACCAGGATATTGCCATGGTGCCAATATTTATGGGTTGTCCTCTGGCAGGACGTGTTCTCTGAGATTCATCATGCAATATTAATAACAAAATACATCAATAAGAGACTTCTACTTCTGTGATATTAGTTTTTGTATTTTTATATCGCATGTAAATATTTGCTTTGTTATTCTCTGTAGGATGGAGGAGATTGGCGCGGCAGCCAGCAAGGAGTATTCCCTGGAGAAGGCACTGGCCAAGATGAAGTCAGAATGGCAAGAAACGAGCTTCAGTTTTACGAGCTACAGGGACACGGTGAGCACCACACAGTTCATTCACGCGCTCGTTCTCCGCATGACCGTATGGCTCACCTCCGTCAGGAGATAATATTGCCTGATGACGGACGCTTGTGTTGCGCCCGAAACGTCGTGATTTAATTTATCGTATTTTATACCTACGTGACTTTACCGAAAGAACCAAAGAGTATGGATCCTTGCAGTCACGAAAACTTCAAATCTAGATGAATATTACCTGTCGGTGATGAACAGTGCTTTTTCATTTGGTGGAACATGCAGCAACTGGCACTCTGAAGGGATGGCTCACTCACACGCTGGCATTTGATACATGCTTACCAACAGAGTGATTGAGTTTGCATTGATGCACATACCCCCCCTCTCACTATATGCCTTGTGTCTTTTATTAAAGATGTTGGCGATCATGCCCTTCTGTTTAGCTCTGCTAATGTTTTCTCAAGAACGCTGCATTAGATACACCCAGTTGCATCCAATTATTCAAATTGCTAAAACACGACCTTTTTTAACGATATATTATAGTTTTTTTGCACTATGCATATATTTAATAACTCTTGATAACTCTGATGTCACGATGACATAATGTCAGAAAACATTCAGATTAAAGTACTGGATGTATAAGATGGAATAAAATTGATGAGAAAATATTAAGCATAAACTTTTCCTTGCTTTATTGAGCATTTGGCAGTGATCATCTTCATGGCACTAAACCAGTGGCAGAAATTCTACGTTCCCATACAGTGAGAGTATTTGATCCCCTGCTGATTTTGTACGTTTGTCCACTGACAAAGAAATTATCAGTCTATAATTTTAATGGTAGGTTTATTTGAACAGAGAGAGACAGAAATAACAACAAAAAATCCAGAAAAACGCATGTCAAAAATGTTATAAATAGATTTGCATTTTAATGAGGGAAATAAGTATTTGACCCCTCTGCAAACATGACTTAGTAATTGGTGGCAAAACCCTTGTTGGCAATCACAGAGGTCAGACGTTTCTTGTAGTTGGCCACCAGGTTTGCACACATCTCAAGAGGGATTTTGTCCCACTCCTATTTGCAGATCTTCTCCAAGTCATTAAGGTTTCGAGGCTGACGTTTGGCTACTCGAATCTTCAGCTCCCTCCACAGACTTTCTATGGGATTAAGGTCTGGAGACTGGCTAGGCCACTCCAGGACCTTAATGTGCTTCTTCTTGAGCCACTCCTTTGTTGCCTTGGCCGTGTGTTTTGGGTCATTGTCATACTGGAATACCCATCCACGACCCATTTTCAATGCCCTGGCTGAGGGAAGGAGGTTCTCACCCAAGATTTGACGGTACATGGCCCCGTCCATCGTCCCTTTGATGCAGTGAAGTTGTCCTGTCCCCTTAGCAGAAAAACACCCCCAAAGCATAATGTTTCCACCTCCATGTTTGACGGTGGGGATGGTGTTCTTGGGGTCATAGGCAGCATTCCTCCTCCTCCAAACACGGCGAGTCGAGTTGATGTCAAAGAGCTCCATTTTGGTCTCATCTGACCACAACACTTTCACCCAGTTGTCCTCTGAATCATTCAGGTGTTCATTGGCAAACTTCAGATGGGCATGTATATGTGCTTTCTTGAGCAGGGGTACCTTTCGGGCGCTGCAGGATTTCAGTCCTTCACGGCGTAGTGTGTTACCAACTGTTTTCTTGGTGACTATGGTCCCAGCTGCCTTGAGATCATTGACAAGATCCTCCCGTGTAGTTCTGGGATGATTCCTCGCCGTTCTCATGATCATTGCAACTCCACGAGGTGAGATCTTGCATGGAGCCCCTGGCCGAGGGAGATTGACAGTTCTTTTGTGTTTCTTCCATTTGCGAATAATCGCACCAACTGTTGTCACCTTCTCACCAAGCTGCTTGGCGATGGTCTTGTAGCCCATTCCAGCCTTGTGGAGGTCTACAATCTTGTCCCTGACATCCTTGGAGAGCCTTTTGGTCTTGGCCATGGTGGAGAGTTTGGAATCTGATTGATTGATTGCTTCTGTGAACAGATGTCTTTTATACAGGTAGCAAGCTGAGATTAGGAGCACTCCCTTTAAGAGTGTGCTCTTAATCTCAGCTCGTTACCTGTATAAAAGACACCTGGGAGCCAGAAACCTTTCTGATTGAGAGGGGGTCAAATACTTATTTCCCTCATTAAAATGCAAATCAATTTATAACATTTTTGACATGCGTTTTTCTGGATTTTTTTGTTGTTATTCTGTCTCTCACTGTTCAAATAAACCTACCATTAAAATTATAGACTGATAATTTCTTTGTCAGTGGGCAAACGTACAAAATCAGCAGGGGATAAAATACTTTTTTCCCTCACTGTAAGTGGGGAACCAGTCTGTCCGCATAGCCAAAACATTTGCATTTCCACAAAGTGTTCATGAGAAACATGATGTTGCTATGACAATAGGCGAAACGGCCTACTTGTGATGTTAGTTGATTGTTTTTTTTTTACATGGGCAGTCTGCACTTACTCTCGTATTATTAGGAAGCCGCTGGAGCTATGCACTTTTAAATCTAGATTGATAACTACATTCTTTAGAACTGATTTTTGTGTTTAGTTTGTTGTCCTTCCCGATACCTCCAATTAGCACAGCTGGCTGCGTACAGTGTGAAAGAAGTTCAACATACATACATACGTTTTGTTGAAATGATAAATTGTTGAGATATACATATTCGTGGATGCGTACGTTGTGTTGCGTCTTCTTACAGGGGCTGAGCATTCTATCGGCTGTGGATGATATTCAAGTGCTCATGGATGATCATATCATCAAGACACAGACCATGCGAGGGTCCCCCTTCATAAAAGCAATCGAGACGGAGTGTAAGGTACGCGTGCCGCCGACTTGGCCTCTGCTTAAAAATTTGAGTGAAAAGTACGGGGATGTTCCGAATGTTTGATTTGTCTGTGAATATTGGCTCCTTTTCGGGTATTTATGTTCAACCGAATCAAGGCCGTGTAAAGAAAACTTAAGCGGAATATTTTGAACACTGGAATGCTATAGTAACGTGGCAGCAGCAGCTCTCTCCATGAGCACAGCGTACGGGAGGGAAGCCGAAAGAGATGAGACAGAGACGGACAGTAAGAGACGAAGAAAGAGACAATGACGGGACACACAGAGACAGGAAAATAGAGAAAGAAAAAAGAGCGATGGAGATAGAGGGTAATGGAGAGACACACTGAGGAGGGGATAGAAATAGATAGTGACAAAGACAATGAGACAAAGAGAGAGCAGATAGACCCACAAAGGGAGAGGCAGATGGATAAAGAAAGACAGAGAGAACAAGACAGAGACAGACAAGGAGACAGAGACACGCAGAAAGACGGACGGTGTCATTCCCGCATATCCATCGGGTTTGTCCGCTTTCCCCCTACCTTTCAAAAATATTCAGGAGAAGGAATTGCCCACACTTCCTAAATTGGAACATTTTGAAAGATTCTGGAGCCTCAGTGAGGCTTGCCTTGGGTAAATAACTTAGTTCATATTGTTGTCGTCATATTTCCAACCATGAAATCTAGTGGCAGTGGCGCACGTGTCGGTGGCAGTTTGATTAAACCGTGCCTCGCGTTGCATGCCGATCTGAACAGCATTGGGAGGAGAAGCTGGTGCTCATGCAGAGCATCCTGGACAACTGGCTCAAGTGCCAGGCCACGTGGCTCTACCTGGAGCCCATCTTCAGCTCCGAGGACATCATCGCTCAGATGCCAGAAGAGGGACGGAAGTTTGGCATCGTCGACGCCAACTGGCGGGACATCATGACTAGCGCCGTGAGACTTTCCCCTGGGACGTCGGTCTTGTATTGTTAACAGTAATAATATAATTTCATTTCGTAGAGCCTCATTCATGCAAATGCATCCCATAATGCCACGCATCAATTAGCCTGTCCCTCTCACTGATGATACAAAAACAAAACCCCACTACTTAGAAAATCCAAAATGAATAACGAGAAAAAAATACACATAAGAAAATTATCATCACAGAGAAAATAAATTAAAATTTAAGAAATACGTATTGTATTGTATTAACTCTAGTCCTTTACAGCAAGCAGAGTGGTGTAGTCATAGACCCGAGGCTGGGAATGAAAACAACAAGAAAATACATTTTTTCCCGAATTCAGTAAAAAAAACAATATGTCAAGAGCCTCAATGCACTTGTTGAATACGAGAGACGGTGTGTCCTTAATAAATGATGTCAAGAAGCAGCAGTCCTTAAAGAGCCGCACGCTCCCGAGCCGCAGGTTGAGTTACATGGCCACTGCATGGTCACTCACCACTGCTTAAATGAGTACTGAGGTGGTGACATTTTCTCATTCCTACAGTGCAGTGTTTTTCACAAATTTTTAGAGGTGGTGCCACTTTCGCCAATAAGACATCATTAATGAGGGCCGCCAGACATTTTAAACCATTGGGGTTTGATGGCGCGATGGGGTGTTTTCACATTTGTGTATTGTTGGGGGTTGCACAAAAAGCCACCAGGGGCTGCCAGTGGCCCGCGGGCCTTGCAATGAAGAACACTGCTATAGTGGGCGCGAGTCCATGCATATGTAAAGGAGTTGCAGACAAAGCAGGTGCTGGAAGGTGTCGTTTATCAAAGGCAAAAAACACACCATGTGCACGTAGGGAGCTTGTTACAGAAGACTACCCGAGATACCCATCCCTGGGCCTTTCAAACTCTTTTTCCCGACCTTCTCGAATGTTCCAGGACTCTCATCCCATATTTCCTCTCTATCATTATTAATGGGGCGTGTTTCTCCATTTCGAATTGGCTGTCCAATCAGGTTCAAACGTCTCGTTTCTTAGCCAATCAGGCAAGCGCTCGTCGAGTAGCCAATCAGCTCAGACCAAGTATATATGTACCTCCGATTAGCACGATTGGCCACGTACGGTGCAGAATAAGTTCAACATATATGCATGCATTCAGTGCGACATTATTGTGACCCACAGTTGAAGGACACTGGCGTCCTTGTGGCTACCAGTCAGCCCAGGATGCTCGAACGCCTCCAGGAGTCCAACGTTCTGCTGGAGGACATCCAGAAGGGCCTCAACAGCTACCTGGAGAAGAAACGCCTCTTCTTCCCAAGGTAAACGTAGTAAATAATGTGGGGTGGTCGGGTAGCTCAGGGGTCACAGCGAAGAGCTGGCACCATTGAGAACTTGGGTTTGAATCGAGGCTAACCAACTTATGATGAAACCAATTTCTCAACTGCAACGATGTAATTTTCTCAGCGGAGTCACCAATAACTACATGAACAATACATTTTGGTCTTTTTCGCTTAATTTTGCAACTTCCAGCTGTGAGACTTTGAAATTGCTGTTTGATTACCATACGATGAACATGCCTTGCAGGCTGTTCAAAGTTGTCCACCCCCCTCGTGCGGATATCACTTGACAAATTAACGTTGCAAGTTCTGAATTTGAAGCACTTTCTAAGCCATCGATGAGTCACTGTGTAGTTGTGTGAGAAGAACATTGTGTCTTGTGCAAACTTTCTCCTGAAGCCCTCTCGTGGCAAGCAGACCGCGACATTGGCATTTGTCTCCTGAACATATTGCCATGTGCTAGAGTAGAATTGTCTCTTGCATGCAACATCGACAGTGGTTGGTGCAGTGTTGTCAACTCTTGTGACGCGCCATCTGTGTAACGCTCATCTAGGTTCTTCTTTTTGTCCAACGATGAGCTTCTTGAGATCTTGTCCGAGACAAAGGATCCCATGCGAGTGCAGCCGCACCTCAAGAAGTGCTTTGAGGGCATCGCGAAGCTGGAGTTCACCGAAGACATGGAGATCACGGGCATGATCAGCTCCGAACGCGAGACCGTGCCCTTCAACAAGAAGATATATCCGGCCAAAGCTAAGGTATGCAGTCCTTCTGCCTGCATTTCTTTTACTTAAAACTTTCGTGACTGCAGGAATTAATATTCTTTGGTTCTTTCGGTAAAGTCACGTAGATATAAAATAAAATTAAAATAAAATAAAAAAACCCTCGACGTTCTCGATCGCAACGCAAGCGGTCTTCATCAGGGGCAGAGAAGAAAATAAAATAAAAAAATATGGAGAGCTAAATCAAAGGTGACCCGGAGAATAATCCACATGACCAAAGGGAGAATATGCAAACTACAAATAGACAGGCGTCAGTGTCGGAATCGAACACATGACCTCCTAAGTTTGGTAGTTTATGCTGTGATAATCTGGGGGTGAACTACCCAAGCTGATTTTCGGTGCGGGGAACTTACCGTTTAACTTCAGATTTTACCTTGAATCATGTTTTCATTCCTCAAGTGATTGAGTTGTGTTTTTGTTCTGATTGCTTTGTGCTATTGCTGTTCTTGTGCATAGTTTTGTTTATTACTACTTTTGTCATGTTGGTGACCCAGGTCACTCTTGTTAATGGGACTCCTCCTGGTCCCTTTGGGTTTCTTAGCTGGTTGAACAAATACACATGGACTTGTCTCGGTGGCTGCATTGGTTGCCGCTGTCACCGATGTCACTCTCTGATTTTGGACGTGACAGGGGATGGTGGAAAAGTGGCTGCTCCAGGTGGAAACCATCATGCTGAGCAGCATCAGGAGCGTCATCAAGGAGGCTGTGAATGCCTACAATCAGGTTGGACATGATGCATCGCTCCGTTACACTTCATGATTAATTTATGGTCCTTAGGCCACATTCTGTCGAGATCAAATAAAATCGGAGTGCATTTGGCATTGGCGCCATTATTATAGCGAAATGCTATAACACAAGGTCGTTTTATGTAACAGGCACAGACCGCAGTTTGTTTCTCGGTCAGGGGTGATGTTGCTATGAATAATTCCAATTGATTCTTTTGTGGGTACATTTTCAAATGTGGACTATGGTGCCGACACACATTGGCCTACTCTTTTCGAATGGCGTAATGCGATCTTTAACGTCCACTGTGAATCATCCGGTGTGTATGTTATGGCTAATACGCGCACGGTATTAAGCAGAGCTGCATTCCCGATCTGACCCATGGACCTCTGCATCAAGTGGCGAACGTGCTACTGCTGGGCCACATAACTGCCCAATATCTATACGTGATTTTTCAGCGCAATAAAATTGGCTGCGTGCATTTGCATTTTTTGTCACTTGCCGGTGGTTGTGCATGCATGTGTCGAGTTCGTTGGGGGGGGGGGGGGGGACGCGCGTGGTTGAGATTGAGCATGGGGGTCACGAATAGGACAAGGGACCACATCCCACAGAAATAATGAGCGAGGGGAGCTGGCAAGGGAGGTGGGTAAAAGGAGTATGGGGATTGGGGGAAAAATCCATTGTTTGCTCAAGAGGAGAAGGTATATATGGGAAGGGCAGACAAAACAGTGAAGGGGGAGGGAGGGGGGGGGATTGGGGGGTGGGGGGGGGCCTAGAAGAACAGGCTGGTTGTGAACAATCGTGTCCGTGCCCTACAAGTGTTACTGTTGCTGGAACGATAAAGTTCCCCCTTAGGGCCACTCATGTATGGATGTGCTTCCTCGGTCGTTTGGAGGTATTACACCGAAATAATAAAGGGAGGTGAGGCTTTTTATGCATACTTTAATCAGGTCACTGGCAAAGCAATTGAGTAAATGGAACAAAAGCTGATAAGTGCACAATGAAGTATGGAGAGGTGTACACTTAGCATTACGCTTAGCATATGTGCGATAAACAAAGGGACACGTGGATCAGGGAACAAGCACAAATCCTTGACATTGAATTCACAATGAAGGAAAGTAAATGGGCTTGGGCAGGATGCGATTGCTAAATGGGATGATGGCCGATGGATGAGACTGGTAACGGAGTGGCGGCCACATGAGAGAAAGCCATCCCTCACCCTGGACTGTGAGGGATTGCGACGGAGTGGGAAGCCTTCATCCAGCAGTGGATAGACAATAGCTGATGGTGACGCACCCCTGTAAACTAGCACTGTGTAGGGGAGAGTTAGTGGATCGCGCACAGATATTGCGAAACTTCCTTCCCGTGGGCGCCATATAGGAGCCATACCCTGGCTCGCTAGAAGGCGGTAGGTACATTACAAATGTGGTCTTCTCTCTGTATGGGATAGTGTTTCCCCCTCACTTGCATGGTTTTCTCTGGGTGCTCCGGTTTCCTCCTCCATATAAATGCTTATTAATTGGTTGATAACATCTTTATGAACAGAGGACCGCAGAACTTTGGCAATTGTTGGCGTGGGCTCACCGCGTGGCTGCCTTCTTGCTTGGCTGTGGTTGCCCGTGCTTCCGAGTCGTCTCTTTTTGAGAGTGAAGCGAATTCTGTTTGGCGGCGCGTTACACGTAAACATCATTACTATGACAATATATTACAGTTCAATGTGCCTGTGCCTGCAGGTGCCACGGAGGAAGTGGGTGCTGGACTGGCCTGGGCAGGTGGTGATCTGCAGCTCGACCATCTACTGGACCAGCGAGGTGTCTGAAGCCATCAGGACGGGCACTCTCACGGTAGGATTCCTGCAGAGCACACGACTTCTGTCCCAGTGCCACCCCAGTGTGTTCTTCAATGTGTCTCATGGCAGCAGTATCACCATCGCCATCGCAAAATAATTGTGAAATGAAAAGTCGAGCAAGGTAGACTTAATTTAAGCAACCAAAATTCGATATTTATTCACTTCGCTTTTGTATTTTTTTGTTACTTTTGTAAAGTAGTTTTTTTTTCTCTTCTGTCCATAGGACTGTTAAAAATGCATTTGCGGTGGTAAGGATGCCAACACTACACTGACCTTTTCGTCCCTATAATTGAGTCTCTAAATGGTGGGTTTTAGCACATTCCATCAAGAGCAGTCTCTCTCTGCACCGCTTGTTACGTGGAAAGCCCTCACAAAATAAATACGGTGTACCAACGTTATTTTAGTGTATTATTGTTTATCGTCATCATCATCATCGCAAGCCATGATCAATCCACTGCTGGATGAAGACCCCCCCCAGCTGTCATCCCTCACAGTTGTGCAATGGAACAATCCACCTTGCACCTGCATGCGAGCTGACCCCATGGCTATTCTATTCTTGCGAATGATGGCAGCAATATGCTCAGGAGCGAATTGCGAATGTCGAGGTCTGCTAGCAACGACGAGAGGGACTTCAGGAGAAAGTTGGTGTAGTTTTGCTGTTCCACCTCCATTGACGGAGCGCAGGCTACAGTGGTTCACTGTCATCCATAGTGTGGGTTTGCAAGGCCACAATCGCACTCCTGTAGCTTGTCTTTAATGTATCACGATGTATGTCTATGGGTCTCAATGTATATGTATGGGTTTCTATGTGTCTCTATGGGTCTCTGTGTATCTCTGTGAGCCTTTATGCATCTCTATGTGTCTATGTGGGCTTACAATATGGCCCATAGTTTGAGTTGCATGGCCACAGTCTGTGGCTTGTGGCTTTATTTTTGTTGTAACTTGCTGACCTGCCCCTACCGGACATCTGTGTAAAAGAGCTTCATAGCTCATCAGATTCCTCCTCCAGTCTAATTTAACATTCTGATGATTCTGAATTTCTCATTCACAAAGGCGATGTGTGCATCAGCCTGAAGATGTTCTGATGCGATTGATAGGCTGTGCCAGTCTGTTTGAGCAATGGCAAAGGCAGGAGGTGCGATGTTTTGTTCTCCGAGGTAACGTTATTAGTTTAAGGCAGTGATTCTTAACCATCACTGCAGCCTTGCACCCCTTTGCTTGTCAATCGTTTAAAAAATCTGTAATGTGAAAAAAATGCATAGGGTTTGATGAAACAAAGTACTTGAACCTACGTGCCTGTGCTTAATTTGTGTTTTAGACGATTTACCGTCTAAAAGAATATCTGTCCATGTCTCGCTACCCCCAGAAAGGCACCGCACCCCCAGGGGGTTGCGTGCACCCCCGTATCAAAATATGAAAACATAAGAATAGGTTTTATCCATTCTGGAAATAAAACAGGTGTTAAGATGTTCAAACACCAAATAGAAACCTTTTTCAAGGAACCAAGTCTGCATTAATCACACGTACCTGTGGTGAACATGCAAACAAAAGGCTAACACCTATTCTTATTTTTTCATACTTTGATACTGACAAAAAGGTCCCAATTGGTAGCAGACCACCCCAAGCTATGAATGTTCTCACAGTGCATGGTCTTTGTGCTGTTCACCTTTTGGCGTTCTCTGGTCTGATACTAGGCCCTAAAGAAGGCTCTCTCCGGTGTAGGCCAATCAGTTTCAAAGACAATGCATATATTACCGGAGCGTCTCTCAACGAGGAGGCATCCAGTGAAGGATCAACTCCACAGTTAAAAGTTCACCCCTTAGGCTCACAATACACGCATGAAATCGCGTTGCTGTCCGTAAGAGCGTCTCGGATGCACCGTAGAGATTGCATGTCATTGATTCGCAGGATCCCCTGCAGCCACCAGAGGTGCTAATATTCGCCACAGTGTTTAATTTAAAAAAAGATATATATACCCTTGAATCGAAACGTGAACCCTGAATCGTACCAATGTGTCGAACTGTAAGGGTAGCAAATAGTCACGTGACTATTAATTAAGTTATTTACTCTTGTACAATATCTCATTTTTGCCATAACTTTCTGATTAGGATTTGCACGCTTGCTCAATTTATGTTTTTGCAGAATGTTGCTATTCATATATAATCAGAAAAATATCATTGAAATAACCTAAAGCCAAACTTTTACTATAAACAGCTTGGCAATATCGTAATACTGAGCTTCATTAATTTTACCTTACTCATGATCAATGCAATATAAGGGATTTAATTTAAGTGCTCTGTGATCTTATTAAAGGAATTATACCAACATAGACTGATGATAATTACTTAAGTGGCTCATAGCCCTTTTGAAATGCATTAGCGCATTGATGTAATATTTGTGCTTTGACATCAAAGCACTCATAAATAAAGGACTATACAACGATCTTCATGCTAATCCAATGAACATATTACGTATAAATCTGATTAAGGTTTCTTTGGTCTTATATGGAAATAAAGCAGGGCCATGATCCAGCACACACGGCCAAACATTTCAGACAATTTTCTGGGTTGATAGCTGGCAGTCTCCTGACCTTCATTCTCAATCATTGAGACCAGAGTTTCTTAACGCACCAACATGTGCCACTTCTCTCTGAAGTCACCAAATGGCCCTCGTTCGAATACAAATTACCGTTTGTGTGATCATGCCCGACGATTGTGTAAGCATGTTCAACGTGCGCATATGCGCAAGCTCGATATGATCCGAATGTAAGTCAGCTGTCTCCACATGGCATGTGCAGCGTGCACCAACTGAAGTCGTATTTGAAAGGCGATACATTGGCATCCTCGGTGAATGTACGCTCGTGGGGCATGAGAAATGGTGTTTGTCCCACCCATCATCACCATCATCATCATCATTATTATTATTAAATAAATACGTCATCCATTCATCAATCCACTGCTGGATGAAGGCCTCCCCACTGGTATTATAGTAATCGATACAATCAAAGACAATCAAGTGTAGTGTGCCATGTGCCTCTTTACTCAACTGCTCATTCATCTTTGTGAGCAGGTCTAAGCCAGTGATGGAAATTCCTTTGATGGAATTGTAGTAGAGGGATCATTATTTCCTAATGGCAACCACTGCTGGCATATGACAAAGCGGTACTTATTTAATCAACTTTGGCGGGATGATGATGGACTGAACGGACCCCATCGATCCCGTGAATATATATTCTTTGGGTCTTTCGGTAAAGCCACGTAGATAGAAAAATAATACAAATATCACGACGTTTCGATCGCAACGCAAGCAATCATCATCAGGTGGGAAAAAAAACATGCAAAGAGCCCTATCCATAATACGCGAAAGTCTGTGCGTAAAAACTCACAAAGAGCCCCAACCGTAACCCCGACCAGCTAGCCACGAGTACTCGTCCTGTAACAACTGATCACCAGCCAATCGGACACGAGTACTAGTCCGATCCCTAACCGTCACCAGCCAATCAGACACCCCTATATTTTCACCTGATGACGATTGCTTGCATTGCGATTGAAACGTCGTGATATTTGTATTTTTGTTTTTCTATCTACGTGGCTTTACCTAAAGATCCAAAGAGTATGAATTCCTGCAGTCACGAAAGCTTTAAACCGATGAATATAGTTAACTACCTCGCCTGGTGTACAGGAGGTCGTGGGTTCGATCCTGACCCTGACGCCGGTATATTTGTGAGTTTGCATGTTCGCCCAGCGGTCGCGTGGATTTTTCTCCAGGTCCTCGGCTTCTTTCCTCCACATTAGAAATGCCATACTGTACACTGACAGGTGATGATAAGCCACTTCGTGGAGCCATCATTTGTGGCTAAGTTGCTGCTGAAAAAAAAACGAACGACGTAGCTCGGCGGGCCTTACCTTGTAAAATAAATAAGACTGTGGTCTCAGTTTTGAGTTCAAAATAGTCGTCGGATGGTTTTGACGGCGAGCGCGAGCGCTACCGCGGTTACAGCGGGCAATGCACGCGTGCGTGCGTGCGGTCGGTGTGTGAGTGGTGCAGGCGTACCTCGGGAAGAGCAACGAGCAGATCAATGAGATTGTGGAGCTGGTGAGAGGAAAGCTGTCCGGCGGGGCTCGCTCCACTCTGGGGGCTCTCACTGTCATCGATGTTCATGGTATGCACGTGCGTTGAACTTCTTTCGCACCGCACGTAGCCAACCGTGCCAATTGGATGTGCGGGGGAAAGGACAACACAGACTAAACACAAACCATGTGTACCTCAACCCCAGTAATAGAGGTACAGGTGCAGCCCTGCAAATACTTCCTGACTACGCTGCTGATGGAAGGCCCTCCACTAGAGGGAGCTCAAGGGAAACTACCTCTGGAGTTTTGTCCCGAACGTCTTAGAAGAAGTGGAAGTACCCACACTTTACCCCACCACACGCCACCTGCCGATAGACTCCCTGTTGAGTGGCACTCAAGCCTGTTGTTACCTGTCAAGGGCAGTGCTTCATTCATTTGCTTATGATCTTTTGCTTATGAATGTACATTTTTTAGGAGAGGTCTTTCTTTCATCATTTCACCCCTTATTTGAATATTGCATGGGGATTTGGAAAGGTTACCAAAAAAACAGCATTTACCATTACCCAATGATTATCCTGAATCTTTTATATTCACGGGACAAGAGACTAACAGGTCTGTAGTTCATCAGGTCAGCTTTAATCTTCCCAAATATGGAATTGATTGAGGCATCGTTCCATGATTTCCGTATACATTACGGTTGCTTTTGTTGTGCCGCTCATTTAATGTAGTTAAATTGAGCGTCAGGGACACTCCGGCAGTGCGATTGTTAGCACGCTGGACTTGCAATTATGTG
Source organism: Lampetra planeri (assembly GCF_965212315.1). Classification (NCBI taxonomy): domain Eukaryota; kingdom Metazoa; phylum Chordata; class Hyperoartia; order Petromyzontiformes; family Petromyzontidae; genus Lampetra; species Lampetra planeri. The sequence goes on from NC_136141.1 coordinate 7,099,484, forward strand.
TTCGCCGATTCCATTCTATCTGCCGGCGTGGCAGTTGAAACAACGATGCAAGTTTCTTAAACTCCCACTAGCTATGTCCACCCAACAGTTTAAATGGGTAGACAACAGTCAGTCGTTCAGCAGGTTGTGTGTACTGGGGAGCAGTAGTGCAGCGTTTAGCACGTTGCGCTACGAACCCGACGACCCGCTCATGGTCAACACCAGTGACGATTATCTGAACTGGTTATGGGCCTCCCCTAGGATGACTCAACCTCAAATGAGTGCCTGGTGCGGTGTGTAAACATTGCCACTTGGGAGACAAAGGCGGCAGGGCATGGTGTTCGCTAATGGCACTTGCCCCAACAGTCTGTTCAGGCTATACGGGGGATCTTTGTATTTGTACTGCTCCCACCTCTTCCAAGTCATTTGGCCAACTTGGAAGAGTAGGCCAAATACCCTCTCTCCAGAGGGGTTATCTCGAGAGCTCCGTTTTAGTCGAGGCCCTTTTATCCAAGGAGTGGAGTTGAACAAGCAGTTTCTGGGCTGCACCTTTAGCTTTTTTTGCGATCCGGAGTCTTTACCGCATACCGCATTTCCCCCCCCCCCCCGCGCTCGTGAACATCCGGACGCCGCGCCGTGCGAAGCGCGCGACGTCGTGGCCAAGCTGGCGGAGATCGGCATCGCGAGCACCGACGACTTCCAGTGGCTGTCGCAGCTGCGCTACTACTGGGAGCAGGACGACGTGATGGTGCGCATGATCACCACCGAGCTCAAGTACGGCTACGAGTACCTGGGCAACTCCCCCCGCCTCGTCATCACGCCGCTCACCGACCGCTGCTACAGGCATGTGACGGTCTTTGCTCGCGAGCGCGCATCATGAAATAGTGAGAATGGATTTTTTTTTGTTGCAATCGACGGGATTCGCACGTCGGCACGTGCCCGGTGGATGGCGGTGAAGCGCAATCGACTTGCAAAACATCAATAATTGATTTTCTGTGAAATCCTTGCTAATCATGGATATGTGCTTTCTGTGTTCACTTCCCTTTGTCAGATAGTAGACATTGATTATAAAAAAAATGGGCGTCTACTTATCATTTACTTATGTATTGATAATGCGTCTTGCACAAGTGTAAAATACATCCATAAGCAGCAATGAAATTGAGTGGCACATAGGTAACAGACATTGCCAAACGATCGTGAGGCATATTTTCCAACCAAGTCCATGAACAATGACTGCTTCGTGACTGAAATTATACCAAGTAGGTACAATTGCAAAATAGAGTCTAAATGGATCGCCCCGTTGCTCTGAAGATTGGGGGTCATCGCTTGGAAAGTTATCGCCAGATAAATGTGTCCGCACGAGGCGTTGGGAAAGAGAGTGGTGGTGAAGTGCTCTTAGCCTCATTGGAATTCAGCTCAGCTGCTGTCCATCCGAAGTTCATTGTCTGTAAGCTGCGGGATATTCTGCAATTTTTTTGTTATCAAACAGAACCCTCATGGGAGCTCTCAAGCTGAACCTGGGAGGTGCTCCGGAAGGGCCAGCAGGGACCGGGAAAACAGAAACAACCAAGGACTTGGCCAAAGCGCTCGCAAAGCAGGTAGACTGGCGATGGTGATTTACACGGGAATGGTGAACACTACTGCTTTACTCTCTGGTACTTTCGGTAAAGTCACGTAGGTATCATAATCAACGATTTTTGGGTTTAGATCGCGTTATTTATAAATGTGTCGTAACCCTCCACCACCCGACACGGCCAATCAGTAAAAAAGTGTCACGTTGACAAAAGACAAATAGTTCACTGCTTTAGCCCACCGGTGTGTTGAAGCATGAAACCACAACGTTTACAATTTGAGTACGACGTTTCGCTGGTAATTGCATCCAGCATCATTCTGGCGAATTGCCCGATGATGCTGGATGCAATTACCAGCGAAACGTCGTACTCAAATTGTAAATGTTGTGGTTTCATGCTTCAACACACCGGTGGGCTAAAGCAGTGAACTATTTGTCTTTTGTCAACGTGACACTTTTTTACTGATTGGCCATGTCGGGTGGTGGAGGGTTACGACACATTTATAAATAACGCGATCTAAACCTAAAAATCGTTGATTATGAACAATATTGGTCGCGAAAGCCTACGTGTTAAACTCACGTAGGTATAAAATAAAATAAAAATAAATCACGACGTTTCGATTGCAACGCAAGCAATCATCATCAGATGGGAAAACCACAGCGAGAATTTTTTTTTTGCTGAAGTGGAAGCTTCAAATCTAGATTCACTACTGCTTTGTAGCATTATTGTTTACACAAGAAAGCCTCGCTGGGTCTCGTGACTTTTTCTTCAGGGGGGTCCTCTCAAGCTTTCACGAAGGTTGCCCTGTATATTCCGATTGGGCAATTATGGCATGCTTTGATGAAGGCAGAATCCTGACATTCCTCTTGTTTTCTATTCATTAAGTTTGGACGTGATTTGTGTGCCTTGCCGAAATCTGCTCAGCACATGTTGTACATTTACAGTTGTACGTGTACGAAGGTTGAGCGACGGCCGAATGGAATACCTCTCCTATACTTTGCACTCCTGTCGTGTTTGTGTACTGTTTGTTTTTGTAACTTTATAACCCACCCCTACTGGACATCTGTGAAAAGAGCTTTATAGGTCATCGGATTCCTCCAGTATAAATGTATATTGTGATTCTGATACGGTCACAGATGGGATTATTCTCAAGCGCAGTTTTCTTGAGATGAAAGTTTCAAGTTTTGTACGTTTACTTAATGGGTGGTTTCTATGTTTATCCCCAAGTGTGTGGTGTTCAACTGCTCTGATGGCCTGGATTATCAGGCTATGGGCAAGTTCTTCAAAGGGCTAGCCCAAGCCGGAGCCTGGGCCTGCTTTGATGAATTCAACCGAATCGAGGTATTCTCACGCAGCACGCAACAGATTCGTCAATTCATGGAACATTAAAAGCACGAGCCACAGGAGTGTGATTGTGGCCATGCAACCCAAAGTAGTATGGTCGGCTACGTACGATGTGAAAGAAGTTCAACACACATCTGTACAGATGGTAAACCACTAGTCTGCACCCTGTCAACGGAAGAGGAATAGCAAAAATGCACAAACTCTCTCCTAAAGCACTCTCTTCGTTTGCTAGCACACCTCGACATTGGCATTTATCTCCTGAACATCGCCATTCGCAAGAATAGAATCGCGAGGGTGACATTCTATGCCACTTTTGGAGCTCGCATTGACTCGATTTGAGGATCAAAGTTAAAGCGTGCATTTATGAAACCTTTTACGCAACACCATCGGTGTGTGAGGAGCCTCTGCTATAATCAAGGATTCCTTTCTTGTTCAGACTGCAAGGCTTTTATCAGCATTCCACGGTTATAATTAATGTATTGAGTTACATGTTTGTTTTGCAAATTATCTTCTTAAGGCTAATAGAGGCAATGATTTGTTTAACTTTTCTCCCACTGTTATTCTATTTCAAACGTAATTTCTAAATGTCTAATTAGGTGGCCTAGTGGCTTTCTCGCTTGTTATTGATCCAAGTTTAATTACAGTAAATCTCCCACCTCTGCTTACAGCTGCACAGCAATATCTCGGGGAAATTGCCAAAGCGAACAGTCTGCATGAAGTTGAATGTGCAAAAAACCTGACTTTATCCAATTTTCAATAGTTCATATTCTTAGGTTTTTTCGGTAAAGTCACGTAGGTAAAACATCAAAATTAATAAAAATAAAATAAAGATCACGACGTTTCGGATTTTGATGTTTTACCTACGTGACTTTACCGAAAAAACCTAAGAATATGAATCCTTGCAGTCACGAAAGCTTCAAATCTAGAATTTTCAATAGTTGTTTATTGTGCACCAGCATCATCATCATCTAAATGTAGATGTATAATGTTACCTACTCAACCACAATAACTGCATCTATGCACTTGGTCATGCACATGTACAGAGTGCTGTTTTGCAGCCTCTTGCTTCTCATCTGATGCTTTGGAGAAATTGGTTGGGAGATCACATAGACATGGGTTGGTGGTGTCACAGGGACATGGGTTGGGAGATCACAGGGACATGGGCGATGAGAGATCACACACAGGTCTGTGATGTGGCGAGGAGATGGCTATTTACACTATTTTGTTTTCTCTCGGGGAGACCAATTGCAGTTGTTAACAAATTGCGCTATGAACCCGGTAACCTGAGTTCGATTGTTGGCCACGGCTAATGTGGCATCAGTGATATCTGAAGCAGTCCCTTCATCAGCCTATACTACACTGTCGTGGGGAAATATGGTCGATCATAACACCGCCGTGTGTATGAACTATGCGTGTGTATTAATAATTTTAAAACACTACACGCCGACTGTTTCACAGCGGACGTTAAAAATCCCTGCATGTCATTTGCACGAGTAGGCCATTGTACGCCGGCGTCATGGTTACAATTTAACAAAATTTACATGATTGTTTGCAAATTTCCTCAATTGGAATATATACAGTGCGTACCAATCATCGCCCCCGACTGCAAATATTTGGCAGAACCCTCTTGAAAAGGAGTCATGAGACTCATCGAGGCTTTCCTGGATGAACAAGTAAAATAATAAAAATGAACCTTCACGAACACGGCATGGGGAGGCCTTCATCGACCAGTGGATTCACAAAGGAGCTTTAAACTATTGTAATGTATTTTCACTATTAATAGAGGTCGTCTTCCTTGCAACAGAGGGAACGACTGTCCAGTGAGCTCTCAGAATAGACAGGGAATCGATGTTGTGCGGCGCTGTCCAGGTGGAGGTGCTGTCGGTGGTGGCCCAGCAGATCCTGAGCATTCAGCAGGCGATCGTGCGCAACCTCAAGCGCTTCAACTTCGAGGGCACCGAGCTGTCGCTCAACCCCACGTGCGCCGTCTTCATCACCATGAACCCGGGCTACGCCGGGCGGGCCGAGCTACCCGACAACCTGAAGGTGCTTCCGCCCCCTGTGGGCAAAGCGGTGGAAAGCAACCAAATCACGAACGGTGGCCACTGCCTGAAGAGCCCCATACGTTGCAGTGGGTAGAGGAGGGACGAGACGGTTCGGAGTTGGACCACGCTAGCCTAGCACATGTTACACCCACATACCGCTTGGCGATTGGGTATTTGGGCTGCTGCTTTACCGACCGCGATATAACACATTTCTATTTACGCAATCTAACCCAAAAAATATTTTTTGTAAGTAATGTTGGTCGCGAAAGCCTACGTGTTAAACTGATTTAAAATTAGCCTAATCAACTGGCCAACCAGCCACTACTAGCCACCCCACTGACCAGAATCCTTAGGCACGATTTGTCCACGTCGTGTTTTTGATTGATGAATCGTCATTTGAGTCTCTCAGGCTAAACGTGGGACATTGTTGAATTGTTTTTCACCATCAGGTGCTGTTTCGTACCGTGGCCATGATGGTGCCGGACTATGCCCTGATTGGAGAGATCTCCCTCTACTCCATGGGATTCATCGACTCTCGCAGGTACATATCTGTCAAGCGCATTTTTTATTTGTTTCCAAGTAGGCGAGACTACCATGAGCCCCACCGCTACTGTCACTAAGAGCACGCGTGTATCATTGCACAATGCCAGTGGGTAAATGTAGCTTTTAATTAAATTAAATCAACTCTTGCCCTCACACACATATAAGTGGTAAATTTGTTTTATATTGGCCATTGTGAATTCTACCAACACAGATGATGAGTCATCAGCTCACTGCAATTTAAATTTATTTTCCAGTGCTAAGCTTTTTCCATGGCATTTCAAGCTGATGTTTTTTGCCGTTTCATCGATGGCATTGGCCGTGATGACCTCTCGAGCTTTGTAATTGTTTCAGTTTTTTATCTCAGCTTTAGTATTTTTATGAATTGACAATAACAATAAATTATGATGATGAGGACCTGTGTTTTATAGAGCCACCCTCATGTATGCCAGGGCATCTCAGAGTGCTTTACACGTGGTCAATGACCTGCATCACATCTCATTCCAGCACATTTGAAAGGGCACTCCCTGAATGGTAGCTGTGCACCATAAGGTGGCTCTGCTTCTGGCCTGTCAACGAGCATTAGCCCACACTCTTTGGTTCTTTCGGTAAAGTCACGTAGGTATAAAATAAAATAAATCACGACGTTTTATACCTACGTGACTTTACCGAAAGAACCACGGAGTATGGATTCCTGCAGTCACGAAAGCTTCAAATTACGATTGGGCATTAGCCTGTTTAACACGTAGGATTTCAGAGTGCAAATGTTGTGGCTTTGCTCTCCACCACACCGGTGTGCTGTACTAGTAATGGCACGTTCTGTTCACGTGACAAACCTTACTAATTGGCTGTGTCGGGTGGTGGCGGGTTTAACGGCACATTTTTATATATTTACGCGATCTCACCCAAAAAACCTGTATTATGGAGCATTAGCCTGTCAGTAGAGGGCGATGATTGCTGTGGTAAACTTACTTTAGTAATTTGCAAGTAATTTTTAGAATTTAGCACTCTGTATCGTTATGCACTTTTAAATGTCGATTGAGGACTCGTGTCTTGAGAACTGCTTTTGGTGTTTAGTTTGTTGTCCTTCCCCCGCACCTCCGATTCGCACGGTTGGCTACGCATGGTGTGAAAGAAGTTCAGCATACATAGATACATGAACCTGGCCTACTTTTGTGAATGACATCACAGGATCTGTTACGTGCACTGTGAAGCAGATGCCACATATTTTACAATTATTCCACCACCAGTATTAATCAGGGCGGCCGTCGGGCACAAACTGCGAACTTCTGCAACAAGCGGCGAATACGCTACCACTTTGCCACATCATTATCTACGATTCGATTGAGATAAACATATCATGTTCAAGAGAGACCTGGCAGGAATTCAAAGTTGTATATACAGGAGCACAATTCAATCTTGATTTGAAGCTTTCGTGACTGCAGGAATCCATGCTCTTTGGTTCTTTCGGTAAAGTCACGTAGGTAGAAAAAATTATAGATCACGACGTTTTGATCGCCACACAAGCAATCGCCAACAGAAAATTCCTTGCGATTATGTATGTATGTATGTCGAAATTCTTTCGCACCGTACGTCGCCAACAGTGCTCATGTATGACACAGATAAAACATGACACGGCAGTCATCTTCTTAGAAATATAAACACAACTAGCTTTACTACCTGGCTTCGCCCGGGACTTGGATTCACCTTTGTCTCCCCAGTGGCGATATTCACACACCACACCAGTTACTCGTTTGAGGCTCAGTCGACCTAGGGAAGGCCCAGGACCGGTTCAAATAACCGTCACCGGTGGTGACCATGAGCGGGAATCGAATTCGGGTCGCCGGGTTCATAGCGCAGCGCGCTAACCGCTACACTACAATGCGTCATGCTTCCACATGCGCGGGTCACGTGACAGATTTGACGTCACAGCTCACTTGCCGTGCAAAAAATATATGCATTATTGAGCTCCCCCCCAAAAAAAACAAGTGTATTTTTATAATTTTTGCATGGTGTAAAGTCTGGAAAGTACCCACATGGCAAATTTCCAGTTTGTTGCATGTCAGGAAGTACGTTAAACATTTTGAACAGACACACATTCACAACTTTGCCTTTTATATATATGGAGATAACCAGATGTGTTTGGCATATCCGGAATTGCGTTTGCGAGCTGTACCGTGTTTTGTTTCGACGCGACATCCAACGGTTCCGATCTGAACGCGCGGACACAGCACGTCAAAACAGCTGTGCAGCACAACCGAAAAAAAAAACCCTACCACGGCAGTGTTCACAAACGTGCGCGCTTACTACCAAGCCTGTGACTCAATCGTGAATTCGGCTCGACGCTCTGGGCCCCCCTCTCCGCCCCCGTGCAGTCTGTCCCACAAGATCGTGGCGACGTACCGCCTGTGCTCGGAGCAGCTGTCCTCCCAGCACCACTACGACTACGGAATGCGCGCCGTCAAGTCGGTGCTGACGGCTGCCGGCAGCCTCAAGCTGCGCTACCCCGAGGAGAGTGAGAGCGTGCTGCTCCTCCGCGCCCTCATCGACGTCAACCTGGCCAAGTTCCTCGCTCAGGACGTGCCTCTCTTCCAGGTGCCGTGCCCCCCCCCCCCCCCGATTGTGCCGGGGGAGGAGGGTGGGGGGCGGTCGGGGGGGGGCGGTGAAAGCACTTAATGAGATGTCTGACACCTCCGATTAGTGCAGTTGGCTACGTACGGTGCGAAAGAAGTTGAACATGCACACACAGATGACACGTCTAGTGCCATAGTGCAAGTAATAATAATAAAAAAACATAACCACGTACGTAATTTAAGATCGAAATCAAGAAGTCATCACGGCCCAAGCCGTTGATGCCATTGTGCCACGCCCATGCTTGAATAATCATATTTTAATTTAATAGAGCATCATTTACGCTAATTGCATCCCATAATGATGTACATTAATTAAGTGCTTCTGAAAGTGCGTGATGTGGTGACCATCTTTGTTCATACAGAGGAGGGCACTCGTCCTGTGAAACCCCCTTTGTCTCCCTAGTGGCGATGTTTATACACCTCACCAGTTCTTTTCAGTCCTGACAGGAAATTATCAAATAATTTCAATCCTCTCAAAAAAGTGAGAGCTGAAAGCCCATCGTCTTCACTTGACAAAAGGATGCCATGAAACTGCATCGGTAATAATTTCCATTCTCCGAACCGTGTTTATGCGGAAACACTTTGAAACATTCTATTAGTAAGAGAGCCATTCTCTCTGTTCCATTATGAGAAGAGAAAGAGAACGGGGTGAAGGAGAACCCCAAGAGTGAATCACTGCAGGCCTGCCCAGGTGTCTTTTTAAAAAGAGCTGTATTGTCATTTTCCCAGCAAGTGGATATTTTGACTATGCTAAGGGTCACTTGCTTTCTCTCTCTTACGCATTTTTCATACGTCCACGTAACCAGGCTCTGACTCAATGTGATTAATAATTGTGCTGTCATTGGTCACGAGCCTGCTACTATAAGATAATCAGAATCAGAATTCTGGAGAAATCCGATGAGCTTTGAGGCTCTTTTTCACAGATGTCTTGTTGGGTGTTGGTCAGAAAGTTACAACAACAAACAAAAACAATACGAGTGGGAAGTATAGGAAAGGTAAGCAAATTACAAAAGTAAATAAACTAAAACTACATTTTTTTTATTTTATCAGGTCGCCCAATTAAGTGACTTATCATGTGGAAATTTCTAGCAGCCAAAAAATCTAAACGCATGTTTTTTTCTGCTATAAGAACACATTTATATGTGTGGTAACCGTGTGGTTACATTTAGGCTTTCAAAGCTACTGGAACATTAATGACAATGCTAATGTTCGTAAAATATTTGGTGTGCTGAATGATCACAATTCAGCGTCATGATTTAATTCGAGAATAGATTACATTGGTTTTACATTATGATGAACGGTGGCTACAAGGGTGATGTGAACCCATTACTTACGACTTACATGGATCGACAAACATCGATTCTCACACACGTAGATTCAATGCCTGCATCGTGAGCTTGGAGTTATTGCCACGGTGCAATGGTGAGCACACTGGCATTCCAGAATTCGCCAGATCTCCCCCCCCCCCGCCGCCACCCATCTCCGTCGACTCGGCAATATAAATGGGTAAACCGCAGTTGGTCGATTGGCATATCACGTGTGATCGGGTAAAGTGTGGGTACTACCACATCTTCCAAGACCAAATACCATCTAGAGGTCCTCTGTAGAATTCCCTCTGGCGAAAATCCTTCCACCAGCAGTGGTGTTTACTTATTGCTTCCAATTAGCACGGTTGGCTACGTACGGTCCGAAAGAAGTTCAACATACATTCATTATGATATAACAGGCAATATGAATCGACGAATCAATGTACTCTCAAACACCTATTTCACACACGCACACATCACCACTGTTAACGCAGGACTGTTTGAGTACCGGTGCCTCTTCCGCGTGTTGTCTTGACGGGCCTGCGCAGGGCATCATCTCCGACCTGTTCCCGGGGGTCGTGCTCCCCAAGCCAGACTATGACGTGTTCGTCCGCGCTCTCAATGAGAACATCGCCAAGCTGAACCTTCAGCCCGTGCCCTGGTTCATAGGGAAGATAATCCAGGTGAGCTCTCATCTGCCAACCTTGTGCGCGTGTGTGTATGCGTGAGGCAGCGGTAGTATAGCCGTTAGCGTGCTGCGCTACGAACCTGCCGACCCGAGTTCGATTCCCGCTCACGGCCAACACCAGTGACGATTATCTGAATCAGTCCTGGGCCTCCGTTAGGTCGAATCAGCCTCAAATGAGTACCTGGTGAGGTGTATAAACATCGCCACTAGGGAGACAAAGGCGGCCGGGCGTGGTGCTGGCCACCCACCCCCTCGCGTGCTGTGCCGGCCTTGATAGGTGCTCGCTAACAGCACTTGCCCTAACAGTCTGTTCAGGCTATATGGGGGATCTTTGTATTTGTGTGTATGTGTGTGTATGTGTGTGTATGTGTGTGTATGCGTGTGTATGCAGTGATGCAGCGGTTAGCACACTGGAATATGACCTAGGTTCGATTTCCACTCAATGGTCAACACCAGTGATGATTATCTGAACCGGTCCTGGGCCTTCCAATAGGTCGACTCAGCCTCAAATGAGTACCTGGTGCATTGTGTAAACATTGCCACTGGGGAGACAAAGGCGGTCGGGCGTGGTGCTGGCCACCCACCCAATCATGTACCGTATCGGCCTTTATAGGTGCTCGCTAACATTACTTTCCCCAACAGTATGTTAAAGCTATACAGGGATTATTTTTATGTGTGTGTGCTGACAGCAGCAGTGGCGTAGCGGTTAGCAATGCTGCGCGCTGCGCTACGAACCTGGCGATGCGAGTTTTTATCTAAGCCTTGAGTCTTTTTTGCATGTGGGAGGAAAACACACGAGTGCCTGGTAAAAATGTATTTATATCCATACGTGCAGGTAATCAACCTATACTCTGTACCGCCATCTAGCAAACCTCAAAGCCCAGCAGATTAGGAATTGTTACAGAACGTGATGGATTGTATATGAGTCACCAACCACAGCTTCCAAGAGCTGGATTACAAGCCGCGTGTCATCTCGCTCAGTAAATTATCTTTGAGCGGCATGGCAATAATTGTGGGTCGCATTCTACTCCTTTCATTTCCATAATGAAAGGTGCAGTGATGTTTAGTTGGACAGCTTACATTTTATTGCATTAACATTCATGGTTTAGATGTTTTTCTTCTTCATTAATATGCTACCCAGAGCTTTCCATGGAAGCTAATTTTAGCATTTTCCAAATCAATTTAGACAGTTAAGCCTCTGGTGGTCGGGGTTTACATCTGGCTCTTTGACGCCACTTGTCATAAGCGTGGCAACTTACACCAATTAAGAGGTCCACTCGTAACAGCACTGTAGAGGTAGCATTCCAGCCTGTATGCTGTAGACATTAGTAGTCTGTGTCAGTCTGAAGGATTCTTATAACATGCGCAGGCTATGTTTATGTATGTGTGTTGAACTTCTTTCGCACCATATGTAGCCAACCGTGCATAATATCAGCAACAAAACTTTGCACCGGTTTATTTAGAATTGGAGTCGTTGAGCGGCTTGTAAAATTTGTGCCCACGTTTCTCATCACAGACTTTTTTTTGTCTATCTCCACACATAATTCTGAAGCAGTAGTTGCAGCAGTTAGCGCACTCGGCTATTTACCCATCAGTCTGAGGTCGATTCTCTGCCCGTGGCTGCGAATTGGAATTCCTCCCCCCCTTTTCACTAACCCACAATGATCAGTAAGGCAAGGCCTTAATTCGGCAATGGATTAACAATGGTTTTCAAAATAATTATCGCTGCAGATGTGTCGTGTAGTGGCTGGATAGGCCACGTCGTAACCCTTTCCGTATAACATCGTTAAACTATTAGACCATTAGCCAATGGGGTGGTGGGGCAGTCGACACTTTGAACACCTGTGTCCTGGACTAAAAAAACACTCGGTTTTTGTGTGGACTTAGACAAATGAGCCACCTCCACGACGCTACCGTATACACGGCGCCAGTGAATATTAAATGTGCATCACTGTTAATGACATAATGCTTTTAATGCTCCTGATTGCTTAGTTGGGTAAATCCACGTTGAAACATCGCCCACCTCGTGGTGGCCTTGCGCTGTAAGAATAGCGCAGAGATAACAATTTGCAAATGTTAAATATAAAAAAAATGTATCGTGATCCTCATGTAGATTTACGAGATGATGCTGGTGCGTCACGGGTTCATGATCGTCGGGGATCCTCTCGCGGGGAAAACGTCTGCCTACAAGGTGCTGGCGGGCGCGCTCGGGGACCTCTTCGCAGGCGAGTGACCGCGACGCTGCAGATCAAACGTCACCCTCCAGTTTTCCCAGGCAGCCCGCAGTCCAGTATTCTCTCTTTGCCTTCCCTAATATGCGGTACCTCCTACCAAACTGCAACAGCAGAGGCCCATGTGGCAATCGACCCACTGGTGATTACAACCAGCTTCATCAGGCGAGCAGCGCTCAGAATTAGATCACAGGAGAGCTGAACCCCACGCAGTGCCCCCCCCCCCACCCCCCTCCTGACGCTAACTCGGCGAATGCCTCCTCGCCCCACGAACGGTCCGCTGCCAGAGGGCGCGATGGACGAATTTGCGGTGGAGTACCGTGTGATCAACCCCAAGTCCATCACCATGGGGCAGCTGTACGGCTGCTTCGACCCCGCGAGCCACGAGTGGACGGACGGCGTGCTAGCCAACACGTTCCGCGAGCAGGCGTCGGCCGCAGGGCCCGAAAGGCGGTGGATCGTGTTCGATGGGCCCGTGGATGCCGTGTGGATCGAGAACATGAACACGGTGCTCGACGACAACAAGAAGGTAACCGTGTGTGGCGTCCAGCGTTGGTTTGTCGACGCCTAAGGGCTCCATCCATTGCAACTCGCTCACTCTATGGGACGTCTGGTAAAAACGTTACCAAGCTGCGGCATCTACAAGATTCCCTGGGCACATGTCGTGACGAATGCTGTAAGATCCGTACCGTGTCGTTGCATGAGCTGCATTGGTTTTCCGGTTGCCGAACTAATACATTACATAAGTCGCACTCGTTACAGACAAAGTGCTTGCCACAATTGAACCACAATACCTTGCTAATATCGTCAAGGAAAACAAACCATCACGTGAACTCCGGTCATCCTTGCAGTGGCTTTTGGCTGGCCATTGAACAAAGACGGTCACCGCATCGTGCGCTTTCAGATGTGCTTCTGCAACCGTCTGGAATGCTCTTTCTTCCGATATTAGGAAGCCACTGGAGCTATGCACTTTTAAATTTAGATTGAAAACACAATTTTTTAGAACTGCCTTTTGTGTTTAGTTTGTTGTCCTTCCCCCGCACCTGCGATTACCACGGTTGGCTACGTACGGTGAAAAAGAAGCTCAATATACATAACGGTGACCATGCGACATTCACCCTCCCAAACTCGTGTTGAGTTCACAGCAACAGTAGTTGTCGTCAGGTCAAAAGTTATTTATTACTCAAGTGAGCATCGAGCCGGTGGATGGACATCCCACGTTCCTACGATGGGGACGGAGTCCCGCCAAAAGGACAACCATCGTGGACTTCCCCGCAGTGGTGCTCGGTTTACCAAAAGGATGACGAGGAGCTGAGTCACCCCCCAACCGGGATTTGAACTCGCAACCTTCCGATTGTGAACTAATGGTTCCACCGCTGAGCCACCTGCACCATTTGAATAGGGGGAAAAAACAAACAATGCATAGAAAACGAAAGAAAAATCAAACACAATCGGTATATAATGCATTATCAAGTGCACGTACCCTGTGGGATGCTTTTTATTTCTCCTCGAAGCAATTGACCTTCAAGCTCTGCATGTCAAGTGTTGCCTGCTCTTACGTCATACGTTGAACGGATGAAATATTTCACATTGTGCTCATTACGTGAACCTTTTGATCTCCACAGTAAGATCGTCGTGCTGGCTTAGAAACGTCTGTGGAAGTGCGTGAACTTTCACATAGGACTTGAATTTCAATATAGCTTCTTCATTGTTTTCATTGCACGCGATGTAAAATGCAGAGTTGAAATTTTTGACGACGTGTTTCAACCAGCGGAAATGTTTCACCCACCAGATGAGAGCTCAAACAAGGTGGAGTGGTGCGGTAAAGCATTTATTAATTTCTTTTTTGCCGTCGATTTGTTTCCCTTTCGCAGCTGTGCTTGATGAGCGGAGAGATCATTCAAATGAGCCAAAAGATGAACCTCATCTTCGAGCCGGCGGATTTGGAGCAGGCGTCTCCAGCTACAGTCAGCAGGTGCAGAGGCAATGCCACTTGATTGTACACGTTCAAGCAAATGCTGGGTGGGTGCCCTTGATTACGAGCATGGCAATTTCTGGCATGGCATCTGAATCAATATAGGTGCAGGTTTATTAAACACCCCGCCCCCTGCCTGCCCGCTGGCCTCTGTCCACCGGTGACGGTCGACCGGCAGGTCAAACGTGGTGGGGTGAAGTGTGGGTACTCCCACTTCCTCACCTTTTTCAGTACGGTAGAGTGGGTCAAATATTGTCCAAAGGGGCTGTGTAGTCTCGTAGTGGAGAACCTTCCGCAAGCACAGCGAGAGATTTCAGAGCTTGGTGGCAATTCTTGGGGGGCTATGCTGAGCGATCGAACCCATGCCCCCCCCCCCCCACTCTCCCATGAGACCCTGTAAATCGTTGATAATTGTTTTTTTACCCTTCTATCTGGCAACAAAAACTGACACCTTTTTACAAGGAGTCATGTTTACATAGACCGCAATACCTGCAGTCATAATACAAACAAAAAACATAACTCTGATAATGTGCACTGTCCTTGAAGTTGATTGGTCCACACCCGAGACAGCTTTCCTTAGAGCCTAGTCTCACATGGGTTGGACCAGATGACGCCAAAAGGCGCACAACTCAAAGACAATGCACCATCAGAGTATGAGAGCTCGGGGCAAGCATCTACACTATGGGAACCTCATTTGCCAGTAAAAATATGATAATTGTTTTTTTACCCTTCTATCTGGCAACAAAAACTGGCACCTTTTTACAAGGAGTCATGTTTGCATAGACCGCAATACCTGCAGTCATAATACAAAAAAAAACATAACTCTGATAATGTGCACTGTCCTTGAAGTTGATTGGTCCACACCCGAGACAGCTTTCCTTAGAGCCTAGTCTCACATGGGTTGGACCAGATGACGCCAAAAGGCGCACAACTCAAGGACAATGCACCATCAGAGTATGAGAGCTCGGGGCAAGCATCTACACTATGGGAACCTCATTTGCCAGTAAAAATATGATAATTGTTTTTTTACCCTTCTATCTGGCAACAAAAACTGACACCTTTTTACAAGGAGTCATGTTTGCATAGACCGCAATACCTGCAGTCATAATACAAACAAAAAACATAACTCTGATAATGTGCACTGTCCTTGAAGTTGATTGGTCCACACCCGAGACAGCTTTCCTTAGAGCCTAGTCTCACATGGGTTGGACCAGATGACGCCAAAAGGCGCACAACTCAAAGACAATGCACCATCAGAGTATGAGAGCTCGGGGCAAGCATCTACACTATGGGAACCTCATTTGCCAGTAAAAATATGATAATTGGTTTTTTACCCTTCTATCTGGCAACAAAAACTGACACCTTTTTACAAGGAGTCATGTTTGCATAGACCGCAATACCTGCAGTCATAATACGAACAAAAAACATAACTCTGATAATGTGCACTGTCCTTGAAGTTGATTGGTCCACACCCGAGACAGCTTTCCTTAGAGCCTAGTCGCACATGGGTTGGACCAGATGACGCCAAAAGGCGCACAACTCAAAGACAATGCACCATCAGAGTATGAGAGCTCGGGGCAAGCATCTACACTATGGGAACCTCATTTGCCAGTAAAAATTATGATAATTGTTTTTTTACCCTTCTATCTGGCAACAAAAACTGACACCTTTTTACAAGGAGTCATGTTTGCATAGACCGCAATACCTGCAGTCATAATACAAACAAAAAACATAACTCTGATAATGTGCACTGTCCTTGAAGTTGATTGGTCCACACCCGAGACAGCTTTCCTTAGAGCCTAGTCTCACATGGGTTGGACCAGATGACGCCAAAAGGCGCACAACTCAAAGACAATGCACCATCAGAGTATGAGAGCTCGGGGCAAGCATCTACACTATGGGAACCTCATTTGCCAGTAAAAATTATGATAATTGTTTTTTTACCCTTCTATCTGGCAACAAAAACTGACACCTTTTTACAAGGAGTCATGTTTGCATAGACCGCAATACCTGCAGTCATAATACAAACAAAAAACATAACTCTGATAATGTGCACTGTCCTTGAAGTTGATTGGTCCACACCCGAGACAGCTTTCCTTAGAGCCTAGTCTCACATGGGTTGGACCAGATGACGCCAAAAGGCGCACAACTCAAAGACAATGCACCATCAGAGTATGAGAGCTCGGGGCAAGCATCTACACCAATTATCATATTTTTACTGGCAAATGAGGTTCCCATAGTGTAGATGCTTGCCCCGAGCTCTCATACTCTGATGGTGCATTGTCTTTGAGTTGTGCGCCTTTTGGCGTCATCTGGTCCAACCCATGTGAGACTAGGCTCTAAGGAAAGCTGTCTCGGGTGTGGACCAATCAACTTCAAGGACAGTGCACATTATCAGAGTTATGTTTTTTGTTTGTATTATGACTGCAGGTATTGCGGTCTATGCAAACATGACTCCTTGTAAAAAGGTGTCAGTTTTTGTTGCCAGATAGAAGGGTAAAAAACCAATTATCATATTTTTACTGGCAAATGAGGTTCCCATAGTGTAGATGCTTGCCCCGAGCTCTCATACTCTGATGGTGCATTGTCTTTGAGTTGTGCGCCTTTTGGCGTCATCTGGTCCAACCCATGTGAGACTAGGCTCTAAGGAAAGCTGTCTCGGGTGTGGACCAATCAACTTCAAGGACAGTGCACATTATCAGAGTTATGTTTTTTGTTTGTATTATGACTGCAGGTATTGCGGTCTATGCAAACATGACTCCTTGTAAAAAGGTGTCAGTTTTTGTTGCCAGATAGAAGGGTAAAAAACCAATTATCATATTTTTACTGGCAAATGAGGTTCCCATAGTGTAGATGCTTGCCCCGAGCTCTCATACTCTGATGGTGCATTGTCTTTGAGTTGTGCGCCTTTTGGCGTCATCTGGTCCAACCCATGTGAGACTAGGCTCTAAGGAAAGCTGTCTCGGGTGTGGACCAATCAACTTCAAGGACAGTGCACATTATCAGAGTTATGTTTTTTGTTTGTATTATGACTGCAGGTATTGCGGTCTATGCAAACATGACTCCTTGTAAAAAGGTGTCAGTTTTTGTTGCCAGATAGAAGGGTAAAAAAACAATTATCATATTTTTACTGGCAAATGAGGTTCCCATACTGTAAATCGTTATTTTGTTATTTAACAGAAAATAGGTAGGGTTTTGTATTATTAATGTAGGTCCCTGTTTAAAAACCTTGAATTTTGCTGGACCTCCCCACCCTGGGATGTTTCTAGATCCACCTCTTTGTCTGCCCGCGCTGCACCTTTTACCTTTTTATATTTAGATTTCAGATATACTTACTTATCCTGGGAGATGGGAATAGGTGGGTCTACTGTGGTAATTAATTTTGTTTAGAATTATGTTACCTTTATATACATCGCAGGAAAAATATATATATGCAAACAGCTATAGTTTAAAATTCAAATTGCAGCCATAACAGCTGGATAATAGCCCCCATACCACCTTCATATGACTTGACGTGTTCCCAATTCTCTCAAAGTAAATGTGTACATATAATGCCCCCAATATATTTGGCAAACTCAAACACAGGCGTAGCAGAGAGAGAGAGAGAGCAAGCAGGTCAGTGGGTTCATGGGGAGTGTTGAGCAGGGGTGGGGGATCGTGCATCGATTGTATTAAAGTGCTTGCCACAAATGAACCACAATACTTTGCTGATCTCAACAAGGAACATAAACCATCACGCAAACTCCTGTCATCCTCGCAGTGGCTTTTGGCTAATAATCAAACAGAGACGGTCACCACATCGTGCGCTTTCAGATGCGCTGCTGTGGCCGTCTGGAACTCTCTTCCTTCCAATATTAGGAAGCCACTGGAGCTATGTACTTTTAAATCTAGATCTGAAAACTCATTTCTTTAGATCTGCTTTTTGTGTTTAGTTTGTCGTCCTTCCCCCCATACCTCCAATTAGCATTGGCGGCCCCATCCCTGCGACCGAGACACGTGGCTACGCCAATGTGGGGAATGGTACCAGCGCACCTCGCGTGCCATGCGCTCAGGATTCATACCCATGTAACCAGCGTCGGTCGTGGGTTCAATCCCGACCCTGACGGATGTATATCTGGAGTTTTAATTTTTTTATCTCCCGGTGGTCACGTGGATTTTTATCTGGGATCATCGGTTTGGCCCTCGACGTTTAGATTCCTTGGCCACTACCATAAATTCCCACATGTGATTATATAAGCCTCTTCGATGAGCTATCGTGTGTGGCCATGTAGCCTCTGAAAACTAGTTAACAGCTCAGTTGACATTATATAGAGTATGAATTCCTGCAGTCACGAAAGCTTTAAGTCAAGATATAATAATAGTTTAGTAGTTTTAAATACACAGTGGAGTGTGTCCATACCAGCACAGAGGTTACATTGCATCGAGCTGCCTTCCCCTCTCCTCAATAGATGCTCGCTAACAGCATTTAGCCCTGCAGTCTGCTTTCAGGAGAGGAGGAACTTCCCCCACATGCATCCATCATTAGCATCATCATCAGATATCGTTGATCCACTGCCAGACAAAAACCTCCCCATGCCTTCACCACCCCTAAGAGGCGTGTGATGTCAGAATCCGTCTCACTCTCATCTCTATGGTGGTTACCCTCTCGCTGTGTTCTACACTTGGACGGCCATTCTATTAAAACTATTAAACTATGACTAAACTATATATTTTTATTTGACCAGATAAGGACAATTGAGCTATATAGCTCTTTTTTCACAAGCGACCTGGCTATCAAAAATTATAGCTCAACGAAGCGGCTTATCACGTGTAAATGTGTAGCAGCCAAATACTCTAAATGCACGTGGATTCTAAGTGTGAGCGGAAAAACTGGAGGGCCCGGAGTAAAATCCACGCGACCTCGGGGAGAATATGCAGAGCAAAGCCCAATTATACAGAAGTCAGGGTTGGGATCGAACCCACAACCTCCTGCATACTAGCCATGGTAGCTAACGTCTCGCCACCCTGACGCCACCGCTCTTGTTCATTGGCCGTCATTTCTTTTTTAGCGACGTGGCCTCCTGCAAGCACGCTTGCCGTGCTTGAAGGTTAAAGGCGTGGCGTCTCAGTGTTGCGTTTCTTCCCTAATCCCCTCTCTGTCTCTCAGTGTAATTCCCAACACGCCAACCCTCAGCGCTTCTGTGCAAACTCTTCTTGCCTGCGTGTACGGACGTGCTAATGGCGCCGCGTATTTGTTCTCCACGACAAGTAATTTCTTGCAATGCGTGTCGTGCCCCTTTTGCGCGGACAGGTGCGGTATGATTTATATGGAGCCCCATCAGCTGGGCTGGAGGCCTCTGAAGGATTCCTACATGGAAACCCTGCCCAGCAGTCTCATGGATGAGCACCGAGAGCTGGTGCGTACCTTTATGCCCTACTGTGGGCATGGCCCTTCTGCAAATCGATCTCATGGCCCTTGCTTCGTCAAGGGACGTCGCACTGAATCATCAGACTCTCTTTCACGAACTACATTTGGTTGGGATGTTTTGCCCTTGCTTTGATTAATGCTTTGCATGCTGGGTGGAAACCGGAGTATCCGTAAACGAGGAAGAAACGTGATGCACATGCATGGATTCTTTCATGAATTCTAATTAGTGATGGGAACGTTACCCTCCGAGTTGCGTAGTGAGATGGCGTCACACGGTACGTGACGTGTGATGTCACAAGATTATGTCACGCGTAGTCACGTGATGGTGTGGTGAGAGCGTTCGTGCCGTGTTTTCTGTTGTCAAGTTATGGGTAACCTTTTAATCAATTTGACCAGTTTTCTATGGGCGAAGTGCCTAATACCAACACACTTTAAATACAAATATATATACATTTATATTGATTATCTCTAATAGAGTCATTGTGACCCCAACGATAGATAGAGCTAATGCATTAATAACTTCAACCTTCGTTGGAAAGCATTAAAAATTATCACACATTAGGTGATAGCACGTACAATGACATGCAAATGCCACGCATATACTCAATAGTGAAGTTACTTGACTTTCAAAGCACGATCTGTGTTCCCAGTTTTTGTCTTGTCAGCGTAATTGCAAGCGTTCATCTCTCCCTTGCTTCTTTGCGTAGGTAAAAAAATAAATTTTACTTTTACCCTCAGTAAAAAATTTTGCTGTGGTTGTCACACCTGATGATGATTGCTTGTGTCGCAATCGAAACGTCGTGATTTAATTTATTTTTTTTGACCTTTTTTTTTTGCCTACGTGACTTTACCGAAAGAACCAGAGAGTATGGATCCTTGCAGTCACGAAAACTTCAAACCTACAAAGTTGTTGTTGGTAGAGTACATTCACGCTAATCATCCGTGTCCCTCTAGCGAATACCGCGCGTGGTGCACAGTGGCGTTCAAAGTTGCTTCAATCCTCAGGTGGGTGACCTCTTTGAGTGGCTGGTGCAGCCGTGCTTGGACTTCATCCGCTCGGACTGTCGCTTCCTCGTGCAGACGTCGCCCATTCACCTCGCCTACTCCCTCATGAGGCTCTACAGCTGTCTGCTCGGTACTGCCGGCCGCCCCACGTCTCACACACCTTACACACATCGTGCGGCCCTCCTGTCAATGCAATAACGTCCGGTATTTCGGCAGTTTTAGTTCTGTTTTACTGGGCACGTCGATTCATCCTCGCAGCGGCTTTTGGCAAGCGATCGAACAAAGACGGTCACTGCATCGCGCGATTTCAGATGCGCTTCTGCAGCCGTCTGGAACGCTCATTAGGAAGCCACTGGAGCGATGTGCTTTTAAATCTATATAGAAAATGTATTTCTTTAGAACTGCTTTTTGTGTTTAGTTTGTTTGTTTTCCCCCCACACCTCCGATTAGCATGGTTGGCAACGTACGGTGAAAAAGACGTTCAACATACATATATACATACAAAATGTGTATGTAAAGACGGGGCCCCGCAATTGCTTACTCACGTCACTGCTGGCAGAAGGGCTTCCGCTTGGTGGAGCTTGGGGCTCGAGAGAGCCCCACGACAGGGTATTTGGCCTCCTGTTCCTTGCGGGCCAGATGACTTGGAAGAGGTGGGAGCAGTACCCACACTTACCCCACCAGACACATTGCTGCTGATCGACCAATTGTCATGCACCCATTTATAATATTGAGTGGACAGAGACGGGGGGGCGGGGGGATTAAGAAATTTGCACTGTTGGTTCAGCTGCCATGCCAGGAACTTCCAGTATCTTAATTAAGCGCATCCAGCATCTGCTTGAATGTGTTTGATTTGTGATTGCCTCCGTACCTGCCGTACAAGGACAACGGAGTAGTGACCTCCGGATTGGCATCTCATCGTGTGCTATTAAGATGATTTTGACATTTTGATTGTGACGTCACCGAATTGGGCTTTGTACAAACTAAACTAATTTTTTTTCATTTTACCAGGTAAGGCCCACTGAGCTATGTAGCTTTTATCAGAAGCGACCTGGCCACAAATGACAGCACGTGATGTGGCTTACCATGTGGATATTTATATCAGCCAAATATTCTAAATGCATGTTCATTATAAACGTGGAGGGAAAAACCAGAAGACCCGGAGAAAAATCCATGCAACATGAAAACTGCAAATATACAACAGGCATCGTCAGGGTTGGGATCGAACCCACGACCTCCTGTGTTCCAGGTGAGGCAGTCAACATTTCGCCACCTTGGTGCCCCACCAACTTGTGACTCTGCCCCCGCTGTATTTTCAGACGAGCTGTCGGCACCGCGAGAGGGCAGCAAGGAAGCCCTTTCCAGCCAGCAGGTGACCATGTGGCTGCAGGGCCTCTTCCTCTTCGCCCTCGTGTGGACCGTGGGCGGCACCATCAACGGCGAGAGCCGCAGGAAGTTTGACATCTTCTACCGCAACCTGCTCATGGGCCAGGACGACAGCCACCCTCGTCCCAAGAGCGTCAAGCTCACCAAGAACAGCGTCTTTCCCGAGCGAGGTGAGGGTGGCATGGAACGGTCGGCGCGGCGGGAACGCAGTGGCTGGATCGGTGATCTCCTTTTTGTCATATGTTCTCGTTGCAGAGATGAGCGGCTGGTTTTTAGAACAGCGACGAATTGAATTTCCATTAGTACATTTGGCTTTCGGGCTATTCTTATAGTGCAAGACTATCAAGTGCCTTTGTTCAACAGGCGCAGTCTGTAGTAGTTCTGCCCGCCACACACACGGCCTTGACATTCCAGTTACAGCAATAACTCCACTTGCATTTGCATGGCAACTAAAATATGAAAACCCGAAGTGCAGTTTGGCTCCCAAAACTTGGTCTGTCCCTAAAAATTGTAACTGTGAGTGTTGTCCAAGAGTGGCGATTGATGACCAAATTCAAGTGTGAGAATCCAAGTGCATATTTTCCAGGTTGGGCTGCATGTTGAGCATTTATGCTCTGAGGCTTTTGCCACGCACTACTGCAGCGTGCACCTTCAGGCGTTGAATTGAGAGAAGAAATTAAAAACACAGCTGAATGTGCAGAAGCCATACTTGGATTACTAGTGGCTACTAATAGTGACACCAAGGCCTCTAAGATTTGCAGATGCCGATCTTCTCTGCATTCCCAGGTCATAGAGGCTTTGACCTATGGGTGAACGAGCTTTTTCCCACATGGCACCCAGACTCTGGAACTGTCTCTCCAATGAGATATTAGGATCATTAAGTCTGTGAACATTTTTAAAGCTCGTCTTAAAACGTATCTACACAATTTTGATTTGAAGCTTTCGTGACTGCAGAACTCCATACTCTTTGGTTCTTTCTGTAAAGTCACGTATTTTATTTTATTTCTAACTACGTGACTTTACCGAAAGAACCAAAGAGTACGTATCTACACACTTCCATTTGTTCAACTTTTGGCTAATTCAGCAAATGGCTTTTAGTATTTATTTTATTACTTACTATTAAAAAAAAATGTTTTACTGTCATGCCAAGTGTCTGCTGTGTCTTGTACGGCGCTTTGAGATATTTGATGAAAGGCGCTTTATAAGTAAATTTCTTATTATTAAGAGCAGGGGAACACGAAAAAGGAAATTTTCTTTAAGGCATGAGTGGGTACCATTACAATGTCAAATCAAACGCTATTGCCAATGATAGCATTATTTCGGTGTGCTTGGACCTGGCAGATAGCTCGTGGCACAATGTTCGAGGTAAATGTAGCATGAAAACGCCAAAGCTCAAGCCTGTTCTATCCTTCGTTTGGGAATAGAGACATTTTGACCTTTTTGCAGGTTCATCAGAACCAAATAACTGATGCCCTATCAATTCTTTAATCATTATTTTTTTTAATGCCACGACTCTGTATTGCTCTTGCATAAGGAATAGGACACGTTGAGCAATACTATGAAATGCGGCTCCTTGGACTAAAACTGTGCGTATGCCTCTACGTGTCGTCCCTCTGCAGGAACGGTGTACGACTACTATTTCCTGAAGCAGGGAAATGGCCAGTGGAACGTGTGGACCGATTCCATCCAAGCGGACCAGCTGGTCATCCCGCCTGGGGCCAAGGTGAATCATTCCTTATTCCCCAGGCCCAAGGGTCAGCAACAGAAATAACAAAGAAGAGACATCTTGACTTAAAGCTTTCGTGACTGCAGGAATTCATATTATTGTGTCTTTTGGTGAAGTCACAGAGATAGGTTCAAAGAAAATAACAAAAAATAACAAAACACTACGACGTTTCGATCGCAACACATGCATTGGTCATAAAGTAGTGCTTGGAAGTAAGCCTTGGAATAAGTCCTTGAAAGTAGTCCTTCGAAGTAGTCCTTAGAAGTAATCCTTCAAAGCAGTCCTTCGAGAGCCGCATGCTGCTCCTGAGCCGCAGGTCGCCGACCCCCGCTCATGCCTCAAAAGGAAATTATTCCATTTCCTCGACATATGCTATTCCTATTTTTAGATCTGAATGTGAGACAAGTGGATGGTAGTGGTTAGCCGGGGTATATCTTCCATATCTGCACTGCATAACATGGGTGTCTTACATTGCAGTGAGTTGTATGTATGTATCTTGGACTTCTTCACACCGTACGTAGCCAACCATGCATGGTAATCGGTTGCTGGAATGAATGTATCTTATGCTCTGTCATTGGAGTTGTTTGACCATACTTCACCACTCTGGTCAATGCAGATTGGTGAAGTGGTGGTCCTAGAACAAATTCATATATGACTTGACGTTAGCCGTGACCGGGAATCAAACTCATGTTTCCAGTTTCAGAACGGACCCCCGACAAGCACCGCAAGTAACAACTTTCCTCCTCATGACATTGAGTACCCAACTCTGTCCCAACAGGAAATCTCACCCAGTCACACGTGCAACGTGCATAAGCATATACGTGTACGTTCACATTCAGGCTGACACGCGCACTGTTGTGAGGGGGTAGCTAAAGACCCGGCCCCCCCTGATGTCTCCCTCGCATTGTGCCACACACATTGCAACCGCCCAACAAAAACCCCACGCAGCTGTTACCAGGCCCTTCCCCCCCGTCCCCGCATGAACGAGCCCTCTCCGGGTTAACACCACCGCCCATCACCGTGCCTCCCGCCAGGTGTCGGACCTCATCATCCCCACGATGGAGACGGCGAGGCAGACCTACTTCCTGAAGACGTACGTGGAGCACGGCGTCGCCTCGCTCTTCGTGGGCCCCACGGGCACGGGAAAGTCGGCCATCGCCGGCAGCTACCTCCTGAGCCTGCCCAAGGAAAGCTACATCCCCACGGTGGTGAACTTCTCGGCGCGCACCTCGGCCGCGCAGACGCAAGACATCGTCATGGCCAAGCTGGACCGTCGCCGGAAGGGCATCTTTGGGCCGCCCATCGGCAAGAGGGCCGTGCTGTTTGTCGGTGAGCCACGCCCGCGCCCCACGCAGGGCTGAGGTACCTCTTTGCTTTTTTAATAGGAGGCGTGACACACGAGTGGTGCCTTCAAGGAGCGGGTGCATTGGTGGTATTCGAGTGTCTCTGTAAGTAAAAGAGTGCTGATTTCCATTGGTCGGTCTAAGCCGGTAGTTTTCATTGAAAAGCCTGCGGGTCCACTGGCGGCCCCTGGTGACTTTTAATGCGGCCCCTGGCGTGCGGCCCTTGGCAATACACGACATGTGAAAACACCCCATCGTGCTGTCAAACCCAATATGGCGGTCCTCACATTGATGTCTTATCGGCGAAAGTGGCCCTCTGAAAATTAGCGAAGAACACTGGTCTAAGCCATTCATTGAGATGCTGCCTTGCCATGATGGGTTATGCACATATTTACGTTGAACTTCTTTCGCACCGTTACGCAGCCAACCGTGCTCATTGGAGGTGCAGGGGAATGACAACAAACTAAACACAAAAAGGAGTTCTGAAGAAATGTATTTTCAATCTAGATTTAAAAGGGCACAGCTCCAGTAGCTGTTTGGTGATGTCACGTGGAGCAGTGATCACAATAGGACCCCAACGCCGTTGAGAAGTCGCCTCTCCCGTGCGTCAGTATCGACAGGCGTCATCGCTTGCCCGCATTGACCCCACCGCCCCCGCCCCCCCCTGGGTTTCCTTTCTGCGCAGACGACCTCAACATGCCGGCCAAGGAGGTGTATGGGGCGCAGCCTCCCATCGAGCTGCTGCGCCAGTGGATCGACCACGGCCACTGGTACGACAAGAAGGACACGTCGCGCCTCGACATCATCGACGTGCTCTTCGTCTCGGCCATGGGACCCCCGGGCGGAGGGCGGAACGACATCACAGGTGAGGTTCCGGCTCAGGGCCCACGCCCACATGGAGGTGGGGGGTGAGGGGGCATTGGTCAGGCTCAGCACCAAGTATCTCGAGTGCGGTTTGATGGTGACCAATGTAGGTTCATTTTGTTTTACTCTCGTTTTGCTGTGCTTGTGTTTACGCAGACAATCCTCGCCGAGTGTCGAGACCCTATTTCAGGAGGGGTCCTGGCCAAGTTCAGAATCAGGAGAATATTTATTTAGACTGGAGGACTCCGATGAGCTATGAAGCTCTTTTTCACAGATGTCCAGTAGAGGCTGGGTCAGAAAGTAACAAAAAACAAACAATACAAAAACTAGTCAAGTTGTCGCAGGAGGGGGGCCGATGCGGCCTTGTGTATTCTCAATCGAGAAACTTGCAGGTAATTTTAAATCCTTGAGATGTTTTGGCAAATACCAGTTACATTTTGTTGGGAGAGGGGGGTTTAGTTTTGGAAGGAAACCAGGGAATTTTGACAAACCCATTCACATCAGGGGGAAAATATACAAACTGCATGCAGAAAGGTGCCTGAGTCGGAAATCAAACCCAGGCCCCCGTGAGGCACTACAATAGTTCCTTCCACTGCTACCTGCAAAGGTTGACAGCTGAAACTTTATTGAAAGAGTTATTTACTTAGTAAAATCCACGGGCAAAGCAGAGGGAATAAAAATGAAAGGGAAGTATTATTCTAAAAGTGTCAAAGCAACCAAAAGTAAAAAAGCCTATATATTAAAATTACATGTAAAGAACAACAACTCATTTATAAATAATGACTCGTACATTTTTTGTTCATGAACTACATTCGTGTCGTATGTACTTTTTAAAAGGTAAAGATACAGGGCAGTTTATATAAGGTTCTTCAAATTACTTCATTGAATCACATTTTTTTTCAGGTTCATTAAAAACGAGAACAGCCCTGGGACCGCCCGCATTGTTAATCGCATGAGATCCCCTCAACCAACACGGTGGCGAGATGTTAACTACCTCGCCTGGTATGCAGGAGGTCGTAGGTTCGACCCCGACCCTGACGCCTGCTGTATATTTGGAGTTTGCTTCTCCCCATGGTCGCCTGCATTTTCCTCCGGGTCCTCCGGTTTTTCTCTCAACATTTAGAATCAACGTGCGGTTAGAGTAATTGTCTGCTATACATTTACACGTGATAATCCACTTCGTTGAGCTATCAGCTGTGAACAGGTCGCTTCTGAAAAAGAGCTATATAGCTAAGTGGGCCATGCACAGCTCTTTACTCTCATCTGTCAGCCACTGTCTCCCCTCTTCCTCCCTCCCCTACCCACCCCTCTAATGTCCATTTTATTGAAATAATGCAATCCTGTAGAATTCCAATGATAGACTCTGCAATCAAGGACGCATACGGGCAGTTTGTTTCTTGTTGGAAGTGAAATGCGAATAAAAAACACAATACATAATGCAGAATGGTTTACTGGCAATGGCAGTAGATGGTTGTGTAAGTTTCGGTGATTGTCTCTTGGACAAAATAAGAACATTGTTTAGAGTCAGAGAGCTTGAACCCTTCTGCGCATTGCAGGTAGCGTTGATAGAAAAGCAGCTCGCAGACGATAATGGTTGTTATCAGTCTCATTTAAAGCATTCTGAAAGCAATACAAAAGTTTATAGTGGAGCAGATTGAGCCGAATTAAGTATATTGAGTTTTCAAAGCATGAGGGTTTTGAAAGCGATGCAGGAGCTTAGCAATGAGATGAATG
Organism: Lampetra planeri; assembly: GCF_965212315.1. NCBI lineage: Eukaryota > Metazoa > Chordata > Hyperoartia > Petromyzontiformes > Petromyzontidae > Lampetra > Lampetra planeri. The sequence continues at coordinate 7,127,262 of NC_136141.1, forward strand.
GGTCTGTTTAATGAAACCTTTTGTAGTGTGAAGAGACCGATTATAATTATCAGAAGATATCAAGTCGGCACGATGGATGTTTCCATCAATGACACACACACACGTGCCTTCCACACACAAACACACACACATGCATGTGTGGTTGACTCAGCCTCAAATGAGTACCTGGTGCATTGTGTAAACATCGCCACTCGGGAGACAAGGCAACTCGTGATGCTGGTCACCGACCCCTTCCAGAGCCATGTCGGCCTTCGTAGGTGCTACTCCCTAACAGTGCTTGTCACAACAGTCTGTTAAGTCTATACGGATGATCTTTGTGTATTCTGGAAGGCTATCTGGAATTACAGGAATGCTTTAACGCACCATATTGTACACGTGTAAACATAATGATCGTGCTAAGTGGAGAGATACAGCATCATCATCATCCATTGTGTATGAACTTATGAATGAAAGCCACCCCTTCCATCGCTGTCCCTATGAACATGGTTTTTCTTTCAGTAAATCCATCAATGTATTCGACATGACATAGATGTTCACAGAACACCACCCATCTTTTATTTGGCAGTGGGGTGGGGAAGGTCAAGCTTGTGATGTTTAGCCAGTTACTTTTTTTTTACACGAGGGGATAACAACTCAAGGTCATCATAGGTCGGTCACCAACTCACCTGCAGTCGCCTTGCCGCCTTTCAGGTGGATGTTTCACACACATAATTGATGTTTGTGTGATCCACCAACCCTACTTCCAATGGTCATTATGACTACTGTTGTATGTGTCGGGTTATGAAATTTTGATGAAAATAATAAAAATTTATAATTTTCCGAAAAATGCGCAAATCGCATTAATTGTGTTAATGTGTGAGTTAATATGCATAAATTATGATAATGCGTGTAATTATATGCATAAATTATGATAATCGTGGAGATAATCGTAGTAATTTATGCGGATGCTTGCGATGATGTTAATGTGAGCAGTTGTGATAATTAGGCTTAGCTTCGTTTATCCAGTGTTATATCAATCAAGATAACACGATTATCATCGATTAAACGTTTACCGATTATCTTAGTGTGTGTTATGATATTTTAGTCACCAGTTCAGATCTCATCACAGGATACAGCTCTTATGAATAAGATAGTTTTGCATGGACTTGGAAAGAAGCACTCGAACAGTTGGTGTTAAGCAATTTTATTCCAACAAGCATGTGACATTCTATCATGCAGGTCAAACATGCGTCAATAATTCATGAATAACCAAACTCTTATGCATTTGCGATACTATGCATTCGATTAATATGAATAACTCAAAACTCTTATGCATTTGCGATATTGTGCATTTAACGAACTGAATGGCTAAAACCCTCCTAACAACCAGGCATCTCATTAGTTCGTTTTTGTATCGATCACAATCGGCGACTGGCCGAGTTTGAAAACAAGCATGACACACTTCATTTTGCGGTAATAAAAAAAAACTTATTGTATCCCAGAGGCGAAAGTATATGTCAATAGATTCGTCAGCAAGTATAAATCCTTTAAAACGGAATGTTTGATATAGTGGTGGGTGAGGGCGTGTTCGTGTGGGAGAGCGAATCTGGCTCTGTTTTAATTAATTCTTCGGCGAGACTCTATGACAAAGGAAACTGGTTTGACAAGATTTCCTCTGTGTTTCCTTGAGTCTGGATGTGGGGAGCAATACGACCTCTGTCCGTGCGAGTTGCAGCCGAGACTTTCTCCGCGGTGAGGTGAGCGGCGGCGCTTGGCGGTCCTTGGTAGCTGACGGCGCTCGTTCGGAAGACTTTGACCCTCTTTCTCCACGGCGGGATGACGAGTCGGTTTTGGTTGATGCTGGTCGATCTGGGTGTCGCTCGGTGTCGCTCGGTGTCGCTCGGTGGCGCTCGCTTGCGATCTCCGCCTTTCCTGCGGGTTGTTCGCTGGTCGTCACTCTGATGAGGAGCGATGCTTCGTTCGTGGCAGGGTGGACGTTGGCGTCTTTGTTGGCTTCACTCGCAGCTCGGCGACTCAGGGTAGCGATTCTTCTCAGTTGGTGCAGACCTCGGCTTGTAGCGGCACGTCGCTAACCCGCGAACCTCATCATTCTGGATGACGAAAAACTTCTTGACGATCTGTGGTGGAGTCGAAGCCCTGGCGACGAGATGGGGCTCAGAGCCCTGGCGATCTGTGGTGGGGCCCGTGGCCCGGATGATCTGGTGGGGCCCGTGGCCCGGACGAAGTGCTGGGGCCCGTGGCCCGGACGAAGTGGTTTGTATGGATTTTCTTTCGGTATATATTGAGAAAATCCACTCAGTTTCCCGAGTTGTTCAAAGTCTGTCATAAAACCTTCCTGTGGGTGGGACCATCTGCATCCGTGTGTGTGTGTGTCGTGTGCGTGTCCGTCCGTGTGTTTCGCGTGCGTGTTTGTCCGTGTGTTTATTAGCTTTGAAGACACAGCTGTGTGTCGTTCTGGAAGGGGGGGGGTGGGGGCCTCGTGACGGCGCCACCGAAGTTATCCATTAGCCAGACCGATGATTCGCGTCGAGTTATATATATATATATATAAAGAAATATTCGAATCCATGTTTTTGTTACTGAATAATATTTGTCGCGAAAACCTACGCGTTAAGCGAGCTTAATTATTCCCTCCCTTGCTCGGGATCATATCTTTTGTCTCACACAGCTTAAGTTGTTTTGGTTTGGAAGTTGAAATGCGACTTATTTCCATTATGCCCCAGTTATGCCGAAACCGTGTTCCCGATGTTTCATCGTGACCCGATCTCTCATGGAAATGTTATTTCCTTGCGTGTGCAATTTTTGCTGTCCGTGTTGTGGGAAGACAAAGACGGTTGTTTCCACGGTGGAAGCACCCGGCGCATGCGCTTATTTATTTATTTCCGAGAGCGTGTTAATTTCCTTTGAGCCATTGCCCGGGAGTTTTATTGGGGTCATTTCCTCGCTTTTGTGTCTGCGTGTGGAGATCCTCTCGGAAAGACAAAGACGGTCGTGTTGCTCGCTTCCCATGGGATGTTGTGTTTGGTTAATTTTGAGAGCCTTATCCGCCCTTGATTCCTCTTCCACTTTAATTCCGTACTTATTATTTGACTTCTTGTGATTATTTAATCTGATATCCTGGCTAGGGATCTTTGTTTTGGAGCGAAATAGATGCCATAATTATTCTTCGATGCTTCGGCCTGGCCGTGTAGAAATCCTTTAAAGGTAAATAATGTCAGTATTTAATTAACAATGATGAGTCGCGATTCTGGTGCAGACTGTAGTCTGATTTCCAATTGGAGTGAGGATGGATACTGTTTGCTTAATCTTCATGGCTAAGTTGGTACTTGTGCATCTAACATGGTTCAAAGACCCGTATGTGCTTTTTGTCGTCAATGCTGTTTCTTTGTTAAGAACATAACCATCTCTTCCTCCGTGGTGCCCGGCCCTGCAAGGCTTTTTTTACGAGAGGGTGTCATTCCAACCCCCCGCCTGCCATTCCCCCCTCCCTTGTTCCTCCTGTGTGAAATTCGGGGAGTTTTTATGATCTTGATTACCCTTCTTTCATGCCCTCTTTCCTTTGAAATGAGGTGTGCGCACATCTGTGGAGTGTGGGGGCGTGTCCGTTCTCACGTTGCCGCGTCTTATAAAAAAAACGATATTATATGTTGGCAGAATAATTCTTAAAAAAATATCATTTAAAAAAAAATAAAAAGGGGGCATATACACAACACTACATTATCTCCAAATGCATGGATTATAAGCCAATATGATGATTTCTGACATATTTGACATTTAGCTATGGTTTGTTATTATATTCTTGGTTCTTTCGGTAAAGTCACGTAAAAGGGAAATAATAAAATAATAAAAATCGAACAATAAAATTCTCACGACATTTCGATTGCAAAAGAAGCAATTATCATCAGATGTGAAAACCAAACCTGATGATGATTGCATGTGTTGCAATCGAAATGTCGTGATAATTTTATTGTTTTATTTGTATTATTTCCCTTCTACGTGACTTTAGCGAAAGTACCAGGAATATTAATTCCTGCAGTCACGAAAGCTTTAAATCGAAATCTATGGTTTGTTCTGTCATGCGGTAAAAAACAATTGTATTGACAAACACTAAGAAATGCACTGTGCAGTTTCTGAAGTCCAAATGTTTGTTTAACACATAAGCTTTCGATCAATATTATCCATAATAAAGTATTTTTTTATTTTTGGGTAAGATAGCATGAATATAATTGTGTCGTTAAACCCGCCACCACCCAACAGCCAATTAGTAAGGTTTTTACGTGGCAAACCTTACAAATTAGCAGTGTAGGGTGGTGGCGGGTTTAACGACACATTTATGTTGAAGTTTCGTGAAAAACTAGCTACTACTGGCCAAGACTAATTAGAGAATCTATCGAAATTTAAAGAAATAAAAATTATTTTAACCGTTCGGATAGCTACTGACTTAGTGCTGCGTGGAAACGAATCATCAAATAATACATTGTTTAAATGCATGCCTATACAGGCCACCATACGTCAATAGGGATTACCATTGGTACGGCTATTTTAATGCACACAATGGACAGGAAGACGAGATCAAAGGTTTTGCATAATGCGCATGCATAATGTACGTTGCCTCAGTAACCCCCCTCCCCGTCACTTTGCGCGAGAGCGCAGAAGTATGGTCACTACATCTACGCCTCTATATAAGGAACAGGTGGACTTCTCCACAAATCTGGCTGTCGCCTGATGAAGCTAGTTGTAATTACTGCCGAAACGTTGTACTCACACAGGTGTGCTGTACTAGTGACGAATTGGCCACTTTCTGTTTACGTGACAACCATTACTAGTTGGCTGTGTCGGGTGGTGGTGGGTTTTAACGGCACATTTATATAGTTACGCGTTCTAACCTAAAAAAAAATCTCTATTATGGACACATTCATATTTACACAATCTAACCCCAAAAAAACCTTGATTGTGTTCAAATGTTTGTTTTCAGGGCATGTTTTCCTGAGTTACTGCAGCTCATGTGGCTGCATTGGCAGAATACATCTTTACCCGTGGTTAATATATATATTTTTTATTACCCACCTTTAGGGCGCTTCACTCGTCACCTCAATATTCTCTCCATCGATTCGTTTGACGATGAGACCATGACGAAAATATTCAACTCCATTGTCGACTGGCACTTCGGAAAGGGGTTCGAAGGATCTTTTCTCAGGTGGGTGCCACGGACGCTGTTGCACATCAGCGAGATGCCCAATCGTTGTTTTTCAAATAGCATGAGCTTGATTAGACTCGTGATATTAAATTGTTTTAGGAGCATTTGTTCGATGGGCCACATCGTCCGGATGAGACTCATTTCACATTCCCACAACCACGTCGCAGTGGCCTGGCCCAATATCATGTTTCGGGAAAGTGGACCTGGTCCAGATTCCCCAATTCTCACAGCAGCAGCAGCAGCATTACCGGGGCAAGCCAGCACAAACACCAACTGTGGGCCTTGTTACGCCACTTCTCCACTGGGCCAGCTTGGACTTAGCCGTCATGGAAACAGCCTTGGAGAAAGAAAAACAAGCCTAGTTGTTTTCCTCATTAAATGCTGCTGGAAAGCAAATTGTCAGGAAAGCCTATTGACTTAATACTTTGTGAAACAAGCTTTCTCTGTGTATTGACTGTTATGCCAATTTCATGCTCGACAGCTGCAAAAACATAACCTCTCAAATGCTACTTGCCATGGTTACCTACCAGATTACGTACAGAAGCTCCAAATACCACAATTTTGGCTTGATTGCCATGCTGCGAACACCTTTGCAGTGCATTAAGGTATCCCACATAGCGTGGATAAGAAGCCTATTGAAGCGACTTCAGAAATATATTCCCGTGGTTCTGTGATGACGTCTCCCTCGGCTCCCCGCCCTGATGCCACGCAATGCATCGCTCACCGTGAGAGCTTCAGACGGACGTTTTTTCGTTTCGTGATAACGACACTCGACAGCACGGCTGGAGCGTAATAGCGGATAAGCGCATTGTGCTTTGTCAAGCCAGCCTGCTTGCATTTGCAGACTGGGGAGGATGATGGTGCAAGCCACCATGGGGGTTTACAAGGCCGCGGTGGAGAACTTCCTCCCGACCCCGTCCAAGTCCCACTACGTGTTCAACCTGCGCGATTTCGCGCGGGTCATCCGCGGGGTGCTCCTCTGCCCGCACACACACCTGCAGGTGACTCAGAGTTAGAATGTTTAGATATACTGGAGGAATCCGTTTAACACGTACGTAGGATTTTGCGACCAAAATCAGAATTCGATCACAGCTGTCCTGTGATAGAATTCTGAGCGCAGTTCACCGAGATGGTCATGGTGCATTTATTCATAATCAAGTATTTTTTTTGGGTTAGATCGCATAAATATAAATGTCTTTAACCCCGCCACCACCCAACACAACCAATTCGCAGGATTAGTCACATAAACAAAACTTGCCAATTAGTTACTACTTTAGCACACCGGTGTGTTGGGGAGTAAACCCACAACATTTACAATTAGAGTTAACGTTTCGCTCGTGAATACAACCAGCTTCATCAGGCGATTAGCCAGAATTGTGAGCTGGTTGTAATCACCAGCAAACTGATAGGAGTGCAATGTATAGGAAATCTAAGCAACTCACTTTCAAAATCAACTTTTTGTTTTACCAGGTAAAGCCCACTGAGCTATTAGATTCTTTTTCAGTATCGATCTGGCCACAAATGATAACTCAACAAAGTTACTCACTATGTGGAAATTGAAAGCAGCCAAATACAGCAGCACTGAGTCGGCTCAATTCACTCGGCGTTGACGAAATGACCTGCCATCTTGTAGTCTAGAAGCGTTTGTTCAACAGGCCTAGTTCTGATGATGAGACCCAGAGGGCAGGGTCGACCAAGATCCACATTTTGCTTGCTTTGATAACATTACTGTGGATAACCAATAAAGCTGATATGGAATTAAAAAAAAATGTATGTATGTATGTTTCGCACCGTACGTAGCCAACCATGCTAATGTGTACAGAGAAAGAATATCATTCCGTTTATCTTAATGTGCAGGTTTTCACAGCCAATCTGATTCATAATTATTTTTTGGTTGAGGCCACGTAATGATAAGGCCAAATTTTTTAGACAGTTTAAGTTGTTTGGCTATGTGAGGTGGTGGATGGTTACACGACACAAATCTGGCCAGATCACTACGTAGCGTAGCTTTACCCAAAAATCTATTATGAATTGATTCTGCTTATATCTGCTCTTTACAGGGTGAAAAATAAACCGGTGTATTGTTTACTTCAGTGGGAAAAAAAATTTAATTGTCAGCTTAAGAAGTCATTGCAGTCACATGGGATGACGTGGCTCAGCTGGCTGAAGACTAGAATAAAATAAAATAAATGAAAACAACTAAATTAAATCACGACGTTTCGGGCGCAACACAAGCGTCCTTCTTCAGGTGGGGACAACATAGCGAAAGCACAACCGCTTAAGTGTGTCTAAGAGATGGCTGTGACGAGGAATTATATAGTCGCGGGGGGATGGAGGGAGGGGAGGGGCCATGGTGAGTGTGTGGGCGGGCTGTGGACTGGGAGGCATCGATGTGAGGAACGGGGAGGGCGTTGGGAGGCAACGCATGGAGCTCAAACTGAAGCTTTGTGATGCAGGGGGCGGAAGTAGATAGGAAAGCTAAGATTAAGCAGCCTTTTGTTATGCTGCCGGGGGGTCAAATTAGAAATGCGCAAGATGAACACTCACGTGTGGTAATGGTGATGGTAGTGTGTGAAGCTGGGGAATAGTAGTGTGTGAAGCAGATTTTTTACCTACGTGATTTTATGAAATCTTCAAATCTAGAATGAAGACTAGACGTTGCGACGAAGCTCTGTTGCCCGCTCCGCGGCACGGGGAAGCTCCGAGCTCTTAACCCCTTCCCATTGCGATGACATACATGTATGTTATCGGTTTTGCTTCCGATTGCTTTCCGACGACGTCTGTGTGCGACATCGGAACAAAATCAGAAGTAAAAGGCCATGCGGGGAGGGTGTGTGGTACAGTTTGGCGCCAGCGATCGTAGAGTGCGGCCGTGTCGCTACGGTTCTCTGCGGTGAGCACAATGTCTATAAAAGCAGCGGCGCTACACCTCTCTAAATAAAATTAACACCGAGCTGCTTGCAGCACTCCGAGATTCGGCGGTGAACAGGGGGACCCACCCTGCGACTTGCATACGTCCCGGAACGGGAAAGGGCTGAACTCCAAGGAACACGGCGTGGGCTCATGACCGATCGGCGTGTGCGTCGCAGGATGGAGAGAGGCTGGTGCGCCTCTGGATCCACGAGGTTTACCGCGTTTTCTACGACCGCCTCATCGACGGTGGCGATCGCGCCACGTTCTTCGACGTCGTCCGCGAGACCACGTCCAGCTACTTCAAGCAGAGCGTGGACAAGGTGCTGAGCCACCTGACGCCGACGGGCAAGCTGGCCGACGAGCACGTGCGGGGCCTCTTCTTCGGCGACTACGCTCAGCCGGACGCCGACCCGCGGCCCTACCAGGAGATCGCCGACCTCAAGAAGCTCACGTCCCTCATGGAGCACTACCTGGAGGTGCGCTGGGGGGGGGAGGGTGTGGGTTGCGTAGGTCATGGGGTAGAGAGAGTTGGTTAACCGTACTCTTTATGGCCTAGTCTCACCGGTGTCCGACCAGAGAACGCCAAAACGCGAACAACACAAAGCCAATGCAGGTGTCAGTGCATTTATAGCTTGGGGGGAAAAGCGATAACATAATACCTATTTTATTGCCAGAAAGGGTAAAACCTATTCTTATTTTTCGTACGTATGTTTGTTGAAATTATTTCGCACCGTACGTAGCCGACCGTGCTAATCGGAGGTACAGGGGAAGGACAACAAGCTGAAATTAATGATTATAATCTGTGCAAAGTTTGCTCACTTAAACAAATGCTGCTGGATAATATTGGTCTGGAATAGACAATTGGCTGACGACTAAAATATTTTTTCTTTCATAGAGACACAGAATGGAGATGTGTGTTGTATATGCTATGCAGTATTCCCTCGCTGTTCGCGAGAGGTACGTACCGGAGATGCTCATGAAATTTCGTGGATAATGATATTGACCTATGGAAACATATCTTTTAATGAATTTCCTTAAATAAATAAATATATGGAAATGACCATAATAATGCAAAAATACAAATGGGTTCTAATACACATAAAATAAATCAATATTAACGTATTCAATAATTGTTTATGAATGAACTCGCCTTCATCTCAACGCTTTATCTCTCATGACTTTATCTCATCACTTTCTTTCTGTCTCTCTCTCGATGCAATCTCCGAGTCCCAGATTCTATACTCAGCAGTTCTACTGCTAGATTATTTTTTTCCCGCCTGAGGACGACCGCTTGTGTTGCGATCGAAACGTCGTATTCTATTATTATTATTATTATTTTTTCTACCTACGTGACTTTACCGACAGAACCAAAGAGTATGGATTCCTGCAGTCACGAAATCTTCAAATCAAGATTCCCATATTCTATTCGCGGATAGCCAGACCTCGCGGACAGCAAGTTCGCGAACAGCGACGGAACACCCTATCAACAGACATGCTCCACAACAGCAACAACGCGCACTGCTGGGTTTGTCCACCACACATACTCACCGCCCGTCTGGCGCCCCCTCTCACCCGCCCCGCCGCAGGAGTACAACAACGTGAGCAAGGCGCCCATGCCACTCGTCCTGTTCAAGTTTGCCATCGAGCATGTGTCACGCGTGTCGCGCGTGCTCGCCCAGGACGGCGGCCACGCACTGCTCGTCGGCATCGGGGGCAGCGGGCGACGGAGCGTGGCGCGCCTCGCCGCCTTCATGGCCGGCCAGGATCTCTTCCAGATCGAGTTAACGCGCGGGTACGGCGCCGCTGAATGGAGGGAGGACCTAAAGCGCGTCACGCGCAAGGCGGGCGTCGATGGCAAGGCCACCGTCTTCCTCTTCAGGTGCAGCGACGGCATGGAGTCAAGGGGAGGCCGGAGGTGGCGGGGTTGTGTGGTGGTGGTGGAGGAGTGGTGGGGTGGTGGGGTGGCAGGGCTATGTATATTTGGAGTTTGAATGTCCTCCCCGGGGTCACGTGGATTTTTTTCTCCTGGTCCTCCGGTTTTTCCGTCCACATTTGGAAACATGCGTATTTAGATTAATTAACTGCTAAAAATGTCCAAATGATAAGCCACTTTGTTGAGCTATCATTTGTGGCCAGGTCTCTTTTGAAAAATAAGTTCACACCTCAGTGGGCTTTGCTTGGTAGGATGGTTTAGTGTTGTATTTGTTTGTGTTTGGGTGATTTGTCTACCTTTCTTGTACTTTGCACTCCTATCGTGTTGTTGTGTAGTGTTTGTTGTAACGTTCTTATCCGCCTGGACTGGGCATCTGTCAAAAAGAGCTTCATAGCTCATCGGATTCCTCCAGTATAAATACATGTCCTGATGTTGGTGGTGATGGCGTGGCAGTGCAGTTAAGTGGTGGCAGGGAGCCATGATGGTGGCATGGAAGTGTTATCTGGTGTTGATGTCCGTGGTGGTGGCGGGGCGGTGGGGTTATGTGGTGGTAAGGAAGGGGGTTGGTGGGGTGGCGGTGGGGCTGCGGTTACATCTTGGCGCCGCGGCGCTGAATGAGAGGGGTGGTTTGGATAGTGATTGGGCAGGGGCAGCTGAGTGTATATGTTTTACCTCGGCCAGGGGTCAAACGTTATACATCTATACCATACTGCCCAGTTTATTCTAGTCAGCACGAGCCCTTGCTTGACTTTGCGAGATAGAAGTGATTCAAGTAAGCGCTGAGACCGACACAAAAACCGACACACAAAGACATACTGAAACACACACACAAAGACCGACACACACACACAGACCGACACACACAAAGAGATCAATACACACACATATCGACACACACACACCGTCACACACCGACACACACTCACACAGACTGTCCGTCGCTCGCTCGCGTTCCGCAGCGACACGCAGATTAAGGACGAGGGCTTCGTGGAGGACGTGAACATGCTGCTCAACGCGGGCGACGTGCCCAACATGCTCGCGGCGGACGAGCGCGCCGAGATTGTGGAGCGCATGCAGGCGGTGGCGCGGCTCGAGGGACGCAAGGTGGATGCGACGCCGCTCGCCATGTACAATTACTTCGTCGAGCGCGTGCGCGCCAACCTGCACATCGTGCTGGGTAAGCGGCCCCCCTCGCTCTTTCCAAAGCCAGATGGTCTGACTTTCGAGGCACCACGGTAGCGAGATGTTAACGACCTCGCCAGGTATACAGGAAGTCGTGGGCTCGATCCCGACCCTGACACCTACTGAGTTTGCATGTTCTCTCTCCACGTGGTCGTGTGGATTTTTCCCCGGGTCCTCTGGTTTTTCTCTCCCCATTTTGAAACGTGCGTTTAGAGTATTTGGCTGCAATACATTTCCACATCGTATGCCACTTTGTCAAGCTATAATTTGTGGCCTGGTCATTTCTAAAAAAATAGCTACGTAGCTCAGTGGGCCGATGGATTCTAACCGTGAACCTCTGCATTAGGTGTCGAACGCGCTTCCGCAAGGTCAAGTCACTACCCTCTGATCCCCATCTAGAAAGCCCCTTAACTGCAACAAAGAAAAAGATCCCCCCTTTAGCCTCAACAGGCTGTTGGGGCAAGTGTTGTGAGCGAGCACCTAGGAAAGACAAACATGGTACACAAGGAGGAGGGTGGCCAGCACCACACCCGGCCACCATTGTTTGTGCGTTTACACACAACAACTGGTACTCATTTAAGGTTGAGTCGACCCCAGGGGAGGCCCAGAACCAGGTCAGATATTCGTCACCAATGTTGGCCGTGAGTGTGAATCGAACTAGAGTCGTCGGACTAACCATGATACTAACACTCCCCACTTTAATACAAATGTATGTGAAAATATAAATCTATTCATTGACTAAAAATTTTTTTTTCACTGATAAGCATTGCTTCCAGAAGCAGTTTTCCATCCCGTTACCAAATTAATTCTCACCAATTTCAATGTGCAATGCTACACTGCACGGGATTAGGATCTCCAAAAATTGAGAACTAATTTACAATGTAATCTCGGCACATTGTGCCTTTAAATTGCACGGCTGTAGTAAAACGCAACACAATTTATTGTGTCTTGATTGAATGTTGTGTTACTGCCCAACATGTAAAAATAAGCGATTGCTTATAGTTAACAGTCCTGCGTCAGTGCACTGCTGGACAAAGGCCTCTCCTTGACATACGACTCGTTTGTGTGACCTATACATCACTCCACTAGGCAGTGCGTGTTGGCGAATGGGAAGCGTAGAATTTGGTGGGGTTTTCAACTCGGCTCCCCGGGCGTCGTGCGCAGCGCACCCACCACCGTGCCAACCACTACCTCCAGCCTACCCTGGCTGATGCCACGCCAAACATTTCCAAGAAGTGGGGCTATCCCAGTGGCCCCTTTTCCCAAACGAGCGAAGCAGCGCTGCCTCATTGCGTACGACGCGGCGACAGCTGCATAACCCTACGAGCCGAGATGTCGAACTGGGGCCACGCGCGCGCTCGGGTCATGCTCTCGCCACTGTCCCCCCCACAGCGATGAGCCCGATCGGCGACGCCTTCCGGAACCGGCTGCGCATGTTCCCGTCGCTCATCAACTGCTGCACCATCGACTGGTTCCAGGCATGGCCCGCGGACGCCCTGGAGATGGTGGCCCACAAGTTCCTGCGGGACGTGGAGCTGGAGGACGCCGTGCGCAAAGAGTGAAGGCCCCGCATCATTCATTCACACGCCGTGTTCATCTTGTGTGTATATTGTGTATATATTGTGTATATATGTGTAAAAAGGAACACAGAGGCTCAGCACACGGGGAAAGGGCTCTCTTTGTTGACATGTCCAGCTCCCAGTCTCGGCCGCCATCTTGTCCTGCTTCCCCCTCCTCTCTCTCTCCCCCTTGCCCCTGCTCTCAACTGATCCGTGCTTGCCTCCCCTCCTCCCTCTCACATGTTCCCACCCCCTGTCCATGTAAAAGCTCTGCTGTTTTATGCTGTTTTGCTCAGGATGCTTTATAACACCCTTACATATGTGTCTACCAGTCTTCCCAGTCAGGCAACCCATAACACCTGGGTCCGTGCCGTGACCTCCTGTTCGCGAGCCAATGGACCCTTGACATTGCCTCAAAGTGCACTTAGCCTGGCGCAAGCGCCGTGGTGACACATCACTGCCACTTAGTGGCGAATTGTGGTTGTTGCTGTTGTTGTATATGTATAGTGAGTCATTCAGATACAATATTTAGGAGGCAACAACGTCTATTCTACACTTTATGCAACACCATTACACAGGGACTAAATACACCTATTCTCACGCTTGTTACGCATAGGACCACAATACACCTATTTCTCTCGCATACGGGATGACTTTAATCAGGTCAGAGCAGCCAATGTGCTGCCTGACCCACGATGTGAAAGACGGGGACTAAGATGAAGACGTAGCACTTAGATTCCACTTCACCTGCGGACAGCCTCGATCACAGATCGGGGCTTCCCTTTTATCTCTCTCGGCGCGGCCTGGCTCCACCCTCAGCCGCGCCTACTTCTGGAATATTCCCGACGGTTCCAGACTACACTGCACCTGTTCCCTCTCTGGCTCCGCCCTTAACCACGCCCCCTTCGGGAACTCTCCAGACATTCTCAGCTACTCTTCCCGTGTCCCCTCGTTCACCTTTGGCCCACATTCCTCACCCTGGCCCATCACGTGCTTAACCTGGTGCCTGGGTGACTCGTCCTCCCATGCCCCCTACCGCCAGCCGCTCCCACCACTCCCCCAGTGGCCGACTCCGTGGCGATTACCTGCGGCGCTCGCGGAGGCTGTTATCCCCTACTCTGTCGGTAGGACTCATCTGGCTTTCTTCTGCGAGCACCCAGTACCATGCCCCTAGTGGCCCATTGTATGGTACTGCACGGTGTATTAGCCTCTGCCCATTTCTACGGCACTCAGGGCTACTCGCCGTAGTGATCCATTTAACATCACTACATATGTATACCTGGGTGGGGCGGGTCGCGTCAACCATGGGGGTTGCAGAGTTGGTTGACCGTACTTCACCACGCTGGTCGGTGCAGGTTGGTGGAGCACATTTTGTCTCGCCTCTTGCTGCGTACCTGACTGGTATGGGTGCCTCTATCCAGTATGGCTGCTCAGACTTTGAAGCCTCTCCAGCTTATACACCAAGTCGAGGCAGTGCCGCATTGCAATTGACTGCAGGTAGAAGGCCGGGGCACAGTATTGACTCTCAATCGGAAGGTCACAATGCTTGTATGTATGTCATACCTGTCAACCCATACGATTTACCCGTATTCTTGTACAGGGAAATAGAGTTTTCAGTTCCATAAGGTGTACAGCCCTTTTTGTTTTGTCTTTGTGTTTCTCCCTTGTGATGGGACTTTGTAGGATGAACGTTGAGATTTATAAGGGCACGGGTGACCAATAAAGCCTGAATAGGTCTGTAATAAGGTAGGCACTGATCAGGGGTTGACAGGTATGATATGTTGAACTTATTTCGCACTGTACGCAGCCAACCGTGCTCATCGAGCTCATACCTCCAGGGTCTGCAAAACTAATACTTTTGTAGGAAGTTAGCTACTAGTCCCCATCATAATAACGTGGACGTTGTACCACTGGCTAAGGACCACTGTAGGAGCTTAGCACTGGCTAATGCTGGTTTGTATATGGGAAACTGTAGACTTGTCAAACGAGACAGACACGATCAGTAATACTGTGGCCGGAATCAAACTATTTTTTCAGCAATTGTAGAGTTATTGTGCAGAATGCAGCATCACTGCTCGATCTGTACTCCTGCCCTCGTGTGTGGGTCAAACACCATTATCGGTTGACAATAACATTGGGAAAATGGCCATGTCCTCTTTTTGAATTCGATGCATTGTGTCAAAAAAGCACTTATATCGTGAAAATTGCAGTGATAAATTATTTTAATGGCATCTTCTCTGTGACCTTAATCTAGTGTCCATCATCTGGCAATCCAATTGTCATTGACGTCAGGGTTTTCGTTTTTGCACGCCAAAATACTAAAGGGATTATTGCCTATGAAAAGAATGCATTGAACAATGCTGAATTGTATATAGATATGGGCTGTACATACTTTTTTCCACTGTTTTCATGGCAAATATTCTAATTTCATGGAGCATGCTATCGGGAGGTTAATCTATGCATTCCATGAAGTCTGGATCGAATAAAAATCAGAAGTAAATATGCCTAGATACTACCATTAGCACGGTTGGCTACGTTTTGCACGGTTGGCTGCATACAATGCGAAAGAAGTTCAACATACATCCTTTCAAGATATGAATCCGTAAATGTTCAACCTTTATTCACAGCCTATATTTCCCATGGGATCATGAGGATTAACTCTGACTGGCTGTGTTGCGTTAATTTAATTTACTGTCATCCACAACCACCTGTTGTGGATGACGATCGACGGACAGTGCGCTGGGAAGAATCTCCGATCTCGTCCCCCGCCACGGCAGCCCTCGCTGACCCTGCCGCCCTCTCCCGTGCGCCAGGGTCGTGTGGATGTGCAAGTACTTCCACGAGAGCGTGTCGCAGCTGTCGGAGAGGTACTTCTCAGTGATGCGGCGGCACAACTACGTGACGCCCACGTCCTACCTGGAGCTCATCCTCACCTTCAAGGCTCTGCTCAACTCCAAGCGGCAGGAGGTGTCCCTCATGCGCAACCGCTACGTTGTGGGCCTCGACAAGCTGCAGTTCGCCGCATCGCAGGTCCGCCGCGCGACTCCCGCTGTAAATTGCTAATGTCCACGCGACGGCGATGATGAGCCACTTCGTTGAGCTATCGTTGGCGGCCATGTCGCTTATGGAAAAAGAAGCTAATGACTCAGTGGGCCTTACCTGGTAAAATGACAAAAAATAGTTTAGTTGAGTTTGTTATTAACCTCCTCATAGCTGTTAATAAAAGTAATGTGGCTTGAGCAGGATACGTTGCTAGAGGGATGCTGGCCGATTGTCAAAAGTAATAACAGAGTGGCAACCAAGGAGTGGAACGTGTCTGAGAGCACGTCGGCCACGGAGATGGAGTGATTAATTAATTGTGTGTGCAAGCGCTGAGTGCATTATCCACTGCTAGGTGAAGGCATCTCCATGCTATTGCCATTCTTCATGGCCCTGCAATGGCACAATCCATCTCACCCCTGCAAATAAACGGATTTGATCGCTCCATCTCCGTGCGAACATCATCCCGGGTGCTTTCAATACATCGCAGGATCATGACAGATGACAGCGGCTTGCAGGAGTCCTTCATCCGGCAGTGGATCGATCACAGCTGTTGACGCTGACGAACCTATCGGTGGTCGCACACAGGTGTCGGTGATGCAGAAGGAGCTGACTGATCTTCAGCCAGAGCTCATCAAGACCTCGGCCGAGACCGAGAAGATGATGGTGAAGATCGAGCAGGACACGGTGGAGGTGGACGCCAAGAAGGAGCTGGTGGCGGCCGATGAGGCCGTGGCAAATGAGGCGGCGGCCGCGGCGAAGGCCATCAAGGTGAGGCACGGGTGGGACCACAGGGCTTCATATGAAATATTTCATGAAATATTCAATCAGCTGTTAAATTAAATACGCCCCAGCATCCGGCCGAGAGGTTCTGCGGCAGTATTTTATTTTCATAGCGGTCGCTGAGCACAGGTGTCAAAAGCTAAATACGCCAAGCGGCCAGCAGCAAACAGTTCTATTGGTAAAGAGATCCATAATAAAGGTTTTATGGGTTAGATTGCGCAAATATAAATGTATCGTTAACCCACCACCACCCGACACAGCAAATTAGTAAGGTTTTGTCACATAAACAAAACATGCCAATTAGTGCTTCAGTCCATTGGTGTGTTGGAGAGTAAACCCACAGAGCATTGAAAATTTGAGTACCACGTTCCGCTCGTGATTACAACCAGCATCATTGGGTCTTAAATATAGTGATGGTGATGTCAACACTGTGAGTCTATCAGGTGCGAAGACCAGAGGGGGGTTAATGTAGTCCTATAAATTACAATGGATTATGTGAATCTGAAAATATGCACAACAGAGGTCGTACGTATTGTGCTCGACTTGTGTTCGGGAGGTTGTATGTTCCCTCCCATCGCGATGAGTTGTGAGCGACTCTGTCATAAGTCAACAGGCGTTGTGATTGTTCTGAATGAGACTTGACGTGTTAATGGCTCGCTCGTATCTATCCTGACATCTCAATCGAAGGATTTATGAATGATCACAAAGAGGCAGTGTTTTAAAGACATCTCAAGCAAGGAGGCAGGTCAACTAAGGAGGTGCAAAGTTGCCCATTGACCTATTTGGGCATGAATTGTATCTTGCTAATCTCCCGACTGTGGTGAGATCTTAACTTTGTGGTTCGCCACTGCGGGGCACACAACGCTTGACTGCCGAATAAAACGCACCACGAAAAGTTTTCCACGAGTTCCCAGCATGGCGTGGGGGGGTCGCCTTTGCAGGACGAGTGCGAGAGCGACCTGGCGGAGGCCATGCCGGCGCTGGAGTCTGCCCTGGCCGCCCTGAACACGCTCAAGCCGGCCGACATCACCGTCGTGAAGGCCATGCAGAACCCGCCGGGCCCCGTCAAGCTCGTCATGGAGAGCATCTGCGTCATGAAGAACATCAAGGCGGAGCGCAAGCCCGACCCTAGCGGCTCCGGTGAGGGCCGACCGTAGCCTCGGTGCCGTCGGGAAGCCGTGGTTTGGTCGTGTAGGACATCTTTTTTCGCTTTTTTTAATTTGTTTTAACTAAAAAAAACCTCGTCGCGCGGCTTGCATAACCGGGTGTCACAATTCACTGAGGATAGTCCCGATGCAACTGGACCATATAAAGGAGGGGAGGTAAAAAAAAATTCCACTTGCACATCTGAGCTGCGCTAGGGCTGTTCCGAGCCAGTGCAGCACAGGTCAGGAGGCGCGGGTTGCTTTTCCACTGCACAAAAAGCCCAAGCCGTGCCGCTTGACGTTCACGAGCGACGTCAAGATGCAAGTACATGATGCCATCACGTTGCGTCGTTAGCCCTGGTCCCAGCACGGCTTGACCCCCGGGCTAAATTCTGATGTTTTGTGAGACCAGCACAGCTCAGCTCTGTATAATACCAAAGCAAACCACCACTGCTGTGCTGGCCCTGTGCTGGCTTGGCTCTGATGTGCAATTGTGAATGGGGTGGTAGTGTAGCAGTCATCGCGCTGCGCTACGAACCTGGAGACCAGAGTACGATTCTCGCTCATGGCCAACACCAGTGATGATTATCTGAACCGGTCCTCGCCCTCCCCTAAGTCGACTGAACCTCAAATGGTGCAGTGTTTGAACATCACCACTTGGGAGACAAAGGCGGCCAGGGAGTGGTGTGGGCCTCCCATCCCCTTTGTGTGCCGTATCAGCCTTCATAGGTGCTCGTTAACAGCACTTGCCCCAACAGTCTGTTAAGGCTATACAGGGGATCTTTGTCTTTTGGGGAATAAAAGGCCACTTTGTAGCTTGAAACATTACTCAGTAGGTATATTATGATGCGTCTATTTATAGACTTAAATTATTGTTTTTACTTGTGATATATGCATTGAATTCTGTGTGTGCATGTGTATAAGATTGAATAATTTTCATTGTTATTTAGTGTTGTATGCAATCTCTTCACGTGACCCCTGCAGCCACTAGAGGTGCTACAAGAGTTTTTTGTAGAGGAAAACGCTAAAATGCCTGCACAAGACTCGGGGTCATAAACCGATTCGCCCTATCCTGGCCACCTTGCGGCACAGTGCATTTGGGAGGTTCACAAATCGGTCAGGCGCCAAACCCACGCATGATCGGCTCACTCGCCCGCGTCGCTCTCTGTCCCACTAGGCAAGATGCTCGAGGACTTTTGGGGGCCGTCGAAGAAGCTTCTGGGCGACATGAAGTTTCTGGAAAACCTCAAGGCCTTCGACAAGGACAACATCCCGGCGGCCGCCATGAAACGCATCCGCGAGAAGTTTGTGGACCACCCGGACTTCCAGCCGTCCATCATCAAGAACGTGTCCTCCGCCTGTGAGGGACTCTGCAAGTGGGTGCGGGCGATGGAGGTATACGACCGTGTGGCCAAGGTGAGACAACCGAGACTTTGCACAACAATGATGATGATGTGCACGTTGAAGAAGCGGGCTGGGCGGTGCTGCGGTTAAGCATTTGACTCTTAGTCAGGAGGGTCTAATTCTGGGTCAAATCAACCCATCATCCTCCCAGAGCCTGAGCCCTATCACAGTCCAGAGCAGAATTTTTCAACCAGTGGGGTGGGGAAAGGACTGTGGCATGGATACCATACAGGAGATATTTTTTAATATTCACAAGGAACGTCAGCGCCATGTTGCAGTGATAAAACACACTTCTTATGCACAATATCAAACGATTGCCTGACTCAAAACACACTAAATGGGACAAATGCCAAGCCGGCACCAGCAGCGGATAGAGTGACGATGACGGCGACTTTCTCACCAACGCACGCAGGTGGTGGCGCCCAAGAAGCAGCGGTTGCGCGAGGCCGAGTCGGAGCTGAGCGTGCAGATGACCAAGCTGAACGGCAAGCGTGCCGAGCTCAAGGCGGTGCAGGACAAGCTGCAGGCCCTCAACGACACGTTCGACGCCATGAACCACAAGAAGGGCGAGCTGGAGGCCAACATCAAGCTGTGCTCGTGCAAGCTGGAGCGCGCCGAGAAGCTCATCGGCGGCCTGGGTGGCGAGAAGGATCGCTGGACGGAGGCGGCGCGCCTCCTAGGCGAGCGCTACACGAGCCTCACAGGCGACGTGCTCCTCTCGGCCGGCACCGTCGCGTACCTCGGCGCCTTCGCCGTCGACTTCCGCCTCGAGTGCCGGCGGGAGTGGCAGGCGCTGTGCGCCCGCCGGCAGGTGCCCTGCTCGGAGGAGTTTTCGCTGAGCGGCACGCTGGGCGACCCGACGACGGTGCGCGCGTGGCAGATCGCGGGGCTGCCCGTCGACTCGTTCTCCATTGACAACGGCATCATCGTGACCAACTCGCGGCGGTGGCCGCTGGCCATCGACCCGCAGGGACAGGCCAACAAGTGGATCAGGAACATGGAGCGGGGCAACAACTTGTCGGTCATCAAGCCGTCGGACGCCGCATACGCGCGCGTCCTGGAGAACGCGGTACAGTTCGGCACGCCCGTGCTCCTGGAGAACGTGGGCGAGGAGCTGGACCCCGTCCTGGAGCCCATCCTGCTCAAGCAGACGTTCAAGCAGCAGGGCGTCGAGTACATCAGGCTCGGCGAGAGCGTTGTCGAGTACTCGCGCGACTTCCGATTCTACATCACGACGTGCCTGCGCAACCCACACTACCTGCCCGAGGTGGCCGTCAAGGTGTGCCTCCTCAACTTCGTCATCACGCCCATGGGGCTGGAAGATCAGCTGCTCGGGATTGTGGCGGCCAAGGAGAAGCCGGAGTTGGAGGAGAAGAAGAACCAGCTGATTCTGGAGGGCGCTGCCAACAAAAAGCAGCTAAAGGAGATCGAGGACAAGATCCTGGAGGTTTTGTCGAGCTCGCGGGGAAATATTTTGGAGGATGAGACGGCCATCGAAATCCTGTCATCCTCCAAGCTGCTGTCGGAGGAGATTTCGGAGAAGCAGACCATCGCCACGGCCACCGAGAAGGAAATCGACGACACCCGGATGGGCTACAGGCCAGTCGCCGAGCACTCTTCTATCATCTTCTTTTGCATCTCAGATATGGCCAACATCGAGCCGATGTACCAGTACTCCCTCACCTGGTACATCAACCTCTACGTGACCTCGATCTCGCACAGCAAGCAGTCGGAGGACCTGCAGGAGCGCATCGCGAACATCGTGGAGCACTTCACCGCGAGCATCTACAACAACGTGTGCCGCTCGCTCTTCGAGAAGGACAAGCTGCTCTTCTCGCTGCTGCTCACCATCGGCCTCCTCAAGGGCCGCGGTGAGGTGGACGAGGACACGTGGCGGTTCCTGCTGACGGGCGGCGTCGCACTGGAGAACCCGCACCCGAACCCCGCGCCCGAGTGGCTCTCGGACAAGTCGTGGTCGGAGGTGGTGCGCGCCTCGTCGCTCGCGAACCTGCGCGGCCTGATGGACGACGTGAAGGCCAACGCGGGCCGCTGGAAGAGGCTGTATGACTCGGCGAGCCCGCACGAGGAGGAGCTGCCCGAGGGCTGGGGCCTCCTGGCGGGGCTCGACCGCATGGCCGTGCTGCGCTGCTTCCGTCCCGACAAGATCGTCCCCGCGGCCCAGGACTTCATCGTCAGGAGCGTGGGCCGCACATTCGTCGAGCCGCCCACCTTCGACCTTGCGGGCAGCTTCAGCGACTCAGGCTGCTGCGCCCCGCTGATATTCGTACTCTCGCCCGGAGCCGACCCCATGGCGGGTGAGCGCGTTTTATCTTCCCCCTTTACAACGCGCCGCAAAATCGATGTCGGTGAATGCGGCCTCAAGGGAAGAGAGAGTTAATAAATGAATTCTATTATGTTGGTAGCCCGCTGTTGAGACACACCTTCCCTTTTGCAAGAGATGTCTTATTTTGTATATATATATATTTTTTTAATACAATAAACTTTCGCTATAGGAACATACAGCAATTTTAAAAAGGTATTGACTTTTTTGGCCATTACTGTTAGATCAATAATGTAGGTTTTTTTTTGTTAAAGCGGTTAGTTTTAACATAGCATCCCTTCAAAGAAACTATATGCGGTGTATAGATCTGCAAGAAATGCAGGGGGTTACAATGGGTTGCTAAATCACCATTTTCTGAAAATGTATGCGTTCCCAAGCGTGCAGTAATTTAAACCGCGTTATTATTCACACCGAATTAGATTTTAATTTCTGTCAACGTTAGAACCGTGAAAAAAAGGTGTGACCTTTAGCGGCGAGGACAACTCGGAACGATTTGTTCCCGTTGTGGTGTATTACACAGACCCATAATTCGCAGCCATCAAATCAAGAGACATTTCCGTAACATAGAATCTGCCCCATTATTGTAGTCAAATTAAGCCTGCAAAGTTAGTGATTTAGATTCTTGACTCACCCATCCTGCTTCCAGAGTCGATAAAATATATACCACTTTGTGGGGAAATCTAACAGTGGTTGTCCTATGGATGGACTCGCCCCTGCCATAAGAACATGAACATTTTCACCACTGCCTAAGGGCTGTTATCAGGAGATGAGCACCGCCTCAGTGCTCATTTGAGCAAGAAAACACTTTTACTTGTGTAGGGGTGTTAGAGAGAGAGCCCGTTATGCATGGCAGCCTATGGTAAACAAACACAGTAGGCGGGGCTACATGTGTGCACAAGCAGGTGCCCTCTGCGACGTCCGCGCCAGACACCCTGGGGGGTCGATTCGGTCGTTATGATCCCCCGGGGCCCCACCCCTCAGGGAGGGGTTGGGTATAAAAGGGGAATGTATCGAAGGGCTCGGGAGTGATGTTTAGCTAAAGAAGAGGAGGCGGAAGACGTCTGAGATAGAGCCCTGGACTCCCCCTGGTACGCCGTCCTTATCAGGACCGCGCAGGCTCGAGCCAGTGGCGTGGTACCAGAGCCAGAGCCAGTGCTGGTCTGGACTCTGGGTACCGGGCCCGACTGACCAGTGTCGGGCCAAGATAGCCTCCCCTAGCCCATTAGTGGAGGACTCAGAGGCAGGCTAGGGTTAGCTAGAGAGGTGTGTCCTCAGATAGACGGGTGAGGGGGCCGATACCCCCTCAATTGTGTATGTCACAACGTTGGTGTTAAATAAACAAGTGTGCCTCCAACTCCGGTGTGAACGAGTCGTGAGCGTTACTACATCTGGCGTCAGAAGTGAAACAAAGTACGAACATGGATACACGCCGGACGACTCGAGTCGGGGTACCAGAGGCAGAAGACACCACTGCAGTCGGAGGGCCCGAGACGGCTGAAGATGCCATCGACCAGCCGGGGCTGGGCGCATCCACGCCACAGCAGCTGGAGGAAGGGGAGCCGTCGATGGAGGGGCTGAGGGAGGCGCACGCGAAGCTGACCGAGCTGCTGTACGCCGCAGCCGCCATGCTCGACACCATCACGCAGCTGGGGGCTGCGGGACCGCCACGGGGCAACGGCAGCCGACGATCACAGCGCCTTCCCGCCATTTCCACGGAGCAACATTTTGAAACTCCCGCCATCGCTGCAGCTGCTGTTGAGGGCGTGGCCGCTCTAAGCATCGCGTCCAACGGCGGGAGTACAGTACCTGCCGCGTCACCACCAACGGGCGGAACGTCACCACGGGTGCGACCGGCGATGCCATCGCTGGTTCGTGCCGACGCTGAGTTGAGTGAGGCGGACGAGGGAGTGCGTTCTTCCTCTGCAGCCGCTGCCTTACATCAGCGGCTACCTCCACTCAAGGAATTTGTGGGCGAGGATGGCGACTGGGGCGGCTTCCAGCGGCGCTTCCTCGCTCACCAGGAGATGGCACAGTGGACAGACGCCGAGGCTCTCCGCGCGCTGCCAGCACTTCTCGACAGCGACGCCCTCGCCACTCTAACATCGGCTTCGAAGGAGAGGCGCTCCACGCTGCGGAAGGCGATGCAGGTGCTGTCGGCGGTATATGGTCCACCATCGGACTGTCGCCAACTCTTTTACGATCGCCAGCGGGGGACGAAGAAGTCCCCCCTGGCGTACCGCACAAGCCTCCTGGCACTGGCGAAGGAGGCCTTTCCACGAATGGATGACGAGGGTGTCGACGCCATGGTGACAGAGAAGATACTTTTGCTGGCGGACGACTTAGACATCGTCATTGTCGCACAGGACGATGCAGAGATGTGCTCCCTCCAAGCGGCCCGTCTTCTCCACGCAAACCTGTCCTCTCAACGACGGAAGGCCAGCAAGGCGGCGAGCGGGCGTGCCGTCGCTGCAGCCACCCTCCCGGCGGAAGAGGTTTGCGCCATCGACCATCAACGGCAGCATGGAGCGGGAGTACGGGAGGACCGGGCCGGTTCAAGCCGTCTACAACATCCATCGTCGTCACCAGCGCTTCCACGCTGTTACAACTGCGGCATCCGGGGCCACGTCGCCTCGGGGTGCCGCTCTCCTGGGCAGCGCAGGACGACACCTCAACGGGACGCCGGCCCTCGTCACAAGCTCCACCATCATAATCCGGCGAGTCGCGGCACCCCTCACGTTTGGCCCACGCACACGCCCGTCGCACACTTAAACACCGCAGCGAAGGGGGGGCCAATATCGCGTACCATGGCACCAACACGCACCGCTCTGGGTACTCAGATTGAACCCAGCCAGTGGTCCGTGTTGGCCCATCGGGTTGTAGCCGCGTCGTCAGGGTCGTCGGCCGTTGTGGGTCACATCGATGGGGTCGAGGTGCGCATCCTGGTCGATACAGGAGCATCGGCGACCATTATTTCGGAGTTGATTTATAACATTCTCCCTGCCCAAAGCCGTCCTTTGATGCCTGTTAACGTGCCATTCTTTGCTGCTAACGGGGGTTCACTTGGCATCATCGGACAAATTCGAGCCCAAATTTGTGTCGGGGATATTAAATTATCTGGGCCGATTTTTGTTTCCTCCTCGCTGGCGGTTCCGTGCCTGCTGGGGACGGATTTCCTGGCCAAAATGCCGATTAGGATATTAATCGACCAGGGATGCATTGAGCTCCCATCGGGCCGACGCATGGCGTTTTTGCCATCCCCCGCTACGAGCCGGACGGCGTTCGCGACGGTGCCGGCGTTCGTAGATAGAACGGTGCGCGTTCCTCCGGGGGCGCAAATGTTAATTCCTTTGAGACTTCGGCGGCCCTTCGCTAAGGGCATTGGGGCTCAAGGGGTTTTGCTGGGACCGTCTAGGGCCGGGGTCAGTGGACCTAATTTACTCCCAGGCCAGACCATAGTGAGAGGGGATGGAGAACCCTTCATCGCGGTCCTCAATGTGGGCTCGCAGACGGTGGTGGTCCCACAGGGGACCGTGCTTGCTCACGCAACGCCGGTGCCCTGTGAGGAACCCGTCGCGAGTCATGTCGGCGCTGCCCCTGCACCGCGACCACATTCAGACAGCGATGAAGGGTGGCTCGAGGCGCTTTGCGCGGGATCGACGGACCTGTCAAATTTAGAGCGCCAACGTCTTAAGACACTACTGAGGGAATTTTCCGACGTTTTCAGTCGGGATAAATACGATTTGGGCTGCACTCATCTGCTGCGTCACCATATTGATACGGGTGACAGCGCGCCAATACGCCAAAATCCTTTTCGGTTGAGTCCCGCCGAAAAGGACCATGTCAAATCGGCTGTTGATGACATGCTAGCCGCCGACATAATTTCTCCCTCCAACAGCCCTTGGGGAGCGCCGATCGTCCTGGTTAAGAAGCAGGACGGTTCGTTGCGGTTTTGCGTTGACTTTCGGCGCCTTAATAAAATTACGGTTGCCGACGCATACCCGCTCCCACGGATGGACGAATCGCTGGACGCCTTGGCGGGAGCGCGATTCTTCTCCACATTGGACTTACTTTCGGGATTCTGGCAGCTTCCTCTGGACGATGATTCAAAGCCTAAAACTGCTTTCCGTACTCCGCACGGCCTGTTTCAATTCAACCGGTTGCCGATGGGCTTACACTCAGCGCCGGCAACTTTCCAGCGGTTGATGGAATTGGTTTTGGCTGGATTGCAATGGGAGTCGTGCCTGATTTATTTGGATGACGTCATTGTCTTTGGCAAAACTTTTGAGGAACATCTCCAGAGGTTGCGGGCGGTTTTCCTAAAGATGCGGGCTGCTAATTTGAAATTTAAGCCCCAAAAATGCCATTTGTTACGCGAGTCGGTGCGTTATTTGGGGCACATCGTGGGGCGCTCAGGTATTTCTACCGATCCCGCCAAAACGCAGTGTGTAAGCTCCTGGCCGACTCCCACCTCAGTGGGAGAGGTTAGGAGTTTTATTGGGTTTGCGTCGTATTATAGACGCTTCGTCGCTAATTTTGCGACTATCGCCAAACCCCTACATGCTTTAACATCTAAAGGGGTTCGGTTTTGCTGGGGTCAGGAGGAGGAGGCTGCTTTTTGCTCCCTTCGGGATGCTTTGGTAAACGCTCCTCCCCTGATTTACCCTGATTTTTCAAAACCGTTCTTGCTCGACACCGATGCGAGCAACACGGGTATTGGGGGCGTGCTCTCCCAGGTGGTTGACGGCGTGGAACATGTGGTTGCGTACGGCAGTCGGGTGTTGTCTCCAGCGGAGCAACGATATTGTGTCACCCGTAGGGAACTGTTGGCAATTGTCCATTTCATCCAACAGTATCGCCCATATCTGTACGGTCGGCGTTTCACCGTCCGCACAGATCATGCGGCACTGCAGTACGCCCTGAGGGTTCAACAGCCATCGGGACAATTGTCCCGATGGTTGGAGGTCATCCAGGATTACGATTTCCAAACCACATACCGTAAGGGCGTTCGCCACACCAACGCGGACGCTCTGTCACGCTTGCCAACCGCCTCCGAGTGTGCATGCCTCCTGGGGTCTGGACGTTGCAGGCCTCCAGGGGACACATCGCTACCTGTCTTGGCGGCCGCCAACGACGACGATGCAGTGGTTCCTAATTCGATCGAACAACAGGGCAAAGATTCCCTGTTGGGGTTGCCCGTCATTGAATGGGGGCGCCTCCAGATGGAGGATGTCTCCCTCCTCGGGTGGCGACGTCGCGTTGGCGGTGCGGCGGGGGGAAAAAGAGGTGGTTCCGACGCATGGGAAATGTGCCAAGGTCTGCTGATGCATTGGGACGGGAAGTCACGCCGACATCGGCTGGTGGTCCCTACTGGGTTGCGGGGTAGGGTGGTATGGGCCGCTCATGAGCGCCTCCTACACCTGGGGACCCAAAAGACTCTCGCCTTGTTGCAACTTGATTTTTATTGGCCTGGCATGACGAGGGATGTTGGGGATTTGTTGGGATCATGCCCTCAATGTGCACAACGCAAACCGCCGGCACGGGAGTCTAACCCGCCTTTGCAATCGATCAAAGTGTCCAGGATAAACGAGCTGGTCGCTCTGGACATTTTGGGACCATTCCCCGCCACCCCCAGGGGGAATAGATATTTGTTGACTGGTGTCGAGTATTTTACACGCTGGCCTATGGCCTGGCCTCTGGCCAACCAGTCGGCAGCAGCCATCGTGGAGGCCTTTGTTCAGGGTTATGTCCTGGACAAAGGTGCTCCGGAGAGGTTGCTGACCGACCAGGGCAGAAATTTTTCCGGTAAACTACTCAGACAAGTCTGCGATCTCCTGGGCACAAAGAAAATTCGGACCTCCCCATATCACCCACAAACTGACGGGATGGTCGAACGTTTGCATCGCACCATCTCGTCCATGTTATCACAACAAGTTTCGGACTCGCAAACGGATTGGGACCTACAAATTCAGGGGGTCTTGGCGGCGTACCGGATGGCACCCCATGCAGCTACGGGGTTTTCTCCCTTTTACCTCATGTACGGCCGAGAACCAGACCCGCCTGTTCGTGCCCAGTTGCGGATCCCCGTGCCGCAGGGAAAAACTAATCTGGCTGACCATGTTAAATTTAATCTGGACAAATTGACCGAGGCACGGGATGCTGCAATGCAAAACTCTGACCTCCGTCAGAAGGCGAATGAGCGCCTCAGATTGAGTCGAGCGCACATACTGCAGTGGAAGCCGGGGGACAAGGCATGGTTGCACTGCCCCCAGGTGCCACTGGCAACCTCCTCTAAACTGGTGCGGCCGTGGCGGGGCCCTGTGGAAGTGGTGGAGGTGTTACGTCCGCAGTGCGTGCGCATAAAGTGGGGGAAGCGGAGATGGTTCGTGCACCCCTCTAGGTTGAAACCCTTCGCAGCGGTACACAATCCCACTTCACACGCGCGTGGCCAAACGTGTGGGGGGTCGGCCGACTCGCTGGGTCCGTCTCCGTCGCTCTCACCTAATGCCTTGCCGGCTGTGCCACCTTCAGGAGCATCGGGAGTGACGGGCTCACGCCCGATCACCCCTCCTGCGGATACCGAGGGTCACGCGGAGTCGGATGAATGCTCACCCCAAGACGGACAGTCGCCACCTGATGGTCCGCCACGCGGGGTTACCCCGTGCGAGGGGCCCGCTGCAAGGACGCGCGCTAAAATGCGCAAACTGTTGTGAGGCCGGAAAATGTGTACATAGCTGTTGTGTTTATTGGGTGTTGTGTGGGTGGTGTGTTCCCCGCTCCTCGGATGTACATATGTTGGGTTCACCGTGTGTTGTGTGTGCGTGGTGGGTTCCCTGCTGATTGTATATAGGCTGTTTTTTTACGGAATTCGTATTTATTCGGGGGGGGGTGCGTCGGGTTGTTTCTCATCTTGTTGTTGCGTTCTTGTTCTGGTTCCTGTTATTGTTCAAAAATAGTGAGGCACACGCGCGGTCAGGGGGTGAAGGCACCTTTATTGTCAAATTTTTGTATGTTGGCAGCCGGGACGGCTGCATGCTATGCGGGGGGGAGTGATGTAGGGGTGTTAGAGAGAGAGCCCGTTATGCATGGCAGCCTATGGTAAACAAACACAGTAGGCGGGGCTACATGTGTGCACAAGCAGGTGCCCTCTGCGACGTCCGCGCCAGACACCCTGGGGGGTCGATTCGGTCGTTATGATCCCCCGGGGCCCCACCCCTCAGGGAGGGGTTGGGTATAAAAGGGGAATGTATCGAAGGGCTCGGGAGTGATGTTTAGCTAAAGAAGAGGAGGCGGAAGACGTCTGAGATAGAGCCCTGGACTCCCCCTGGTACGCCGTCCTTATCAGGACCGCGCAGGCTCGAGCCAGTGGCGTGGTACCAGAGCCAGAGCCAGTGCTGGTCTGGACTCTGGGTACCGGGCCCGACTGACCAGTGTCGGGCCAAGATAGCCTCCCCTAGCCCATTAGTGGAGGACTCAGAGGCAGGCTAGGGTTAGCTAGAGAGGTGTGTCCTCAGATAGACGGGTGAGGGGGCCGATACCCCCTCAATTGTGTATGTCACAACGTTGGTGTTAAATAAACAAGTGTGCCTCCAACTCCGGTGTGAACGAGTCGTGAGCGTTACTACACTTGTTTGACGAAGAGCAGAATAATTTACCAATGTAAGTCATTTGTGCTCAGACCACCGTCACATTCTCAGGTACACTTATGGTTGCACGTGTCATTCTCTTCCATACGCTACCGCATGGTTGCAAAATAACACATCTCTGCATTGTCTATGATGAGGAGATAATGCTTCTTCTGTCACTCCACGTGATGGGAAAATGATCCATCATAATAAGCTAATGAAAGCAACGACCACAACCGGCACTCTTTAGTGGCACGTTTCAGGTTAGGCTTGGCCGTGTCCAGCAAATAGCGGATGCCAATTCTCAAAAGAGGGTCAGGTCTTGCTCAGTTGTAAAGTTAATTTTGCCTTTTCCAGGAAATTGACAAATGTGTTTCTAAGGCTGCATAGCTACAATTTGCAATATTCCCATTACAGCACAACATTAGCTGTGACTCATTTTCTATTTTTGTGAGATCTGAAATGGCTTCATTTCTCGTGAGGCGTGTCCAGTGCTGTTTGTATATGGGTCTCATCCCATGTTTTCCATGTACGTGGCACTTGATGCCCTGGAAACCCTTGAAAATGACATTCCATCTCGGCCAATTATCCAGGTAAAAGGCCATACAACCCAAACTATTAACCATATATTAAACCACTGCAGCCTGCGCTCCTTCAACGGAGCAATACCAAAACTGCATGAACTCTATTCTGAAGCCGTCTCGTCGTGGCCAGCTGCATTCAGCTTCCAAACATATTGCCATACACAGGATTAGGATCGATACTTAGAACAGAAAAGTCCTGCTCACTCAGGCAATCACACATTTTGCTTCACTCTACGTAGATTTATAGTGACAATAGATTGATGGATAATTGTCGAATGAGTAATTAAAGGACTAATTTAAATGAATGACAAATTGAACGAATTGATGGCTAGGTTTGCTCAAGTTTGCCGAGGATATGGGCATGGGCGGCAGCAAGACCCAGTGCATCTCGCTGGGCCAAGGTCAAGGCCCGATCGCGGCCCAGATGATGGAGAGTGCCATAAAGGCCGGCACCTGGGTGGTGCTGCAGAACTGTCACCTGGCCACCAGCTGGATGCCCAAGCTGGAGAAGATGTGCGAAGAGGTCATCACACCCGAATCGACACACCCTGAATTCCGGTAAGAGAGGCTGTGTGCGTATTGTATGTGTCTACGTTGAACTTATTTTGCACCATACGTAGCCAACTGTGCTATTGGGAGGTGTGGAGGAAGGACAATAAACTAAACACGAAAAGAAATTATAAAGAAGTGAGTTTTCATTCGAGATTTAAAAGTGCATAGCTTCAGTGGCTTCCTAATATCGGAATGAAAAGCGTTCCAGATAGCCGCAGGAGCGCATCTGAAAGCGCGCGGTGCGGTGACCGTCTTTGTTCGGTGGCTCGCTAAAAGTCGCTGCTAGGATGATCAGAGTTCGTGTGATTGTTGATTATCCTTGACGGGATCAGCAAGATACTGTGGTTCATTTGTGGAAAGCACTTTGTGTGTAATGAGTACCACCGTATAATGTATTCGTTTCGTGAGCAGCTCACGGAGGGCACATCGTTCAGCGTGGTGTACAATGATGAAAAGCTTGAGCAAGTGTTTCATGCTGTTTTGCCAGTTATTGTGTGTCTGTCTTTTTTATATAATCCAGCATATTTGTGTAAGTTAGAATTAAGTAGGTGTGTCAAAATATTGGTTCGGTAAAAATGTATTCTTCTGCTTACACACTACGCATCAAGTCGTGCTTATAAGAATTGATTATTGACTAAATGTACATCTTGTGGGTTGATATCACTTCTGCTATGAAAAGTCATTGAATTCAACAAAGCAGACAGCAACAAACACTAAAATGACAACCCAGAATCATGACAATATATCACATTAGGAGGGGAAAATTGGTTCCAGGCCAAATCACAATGCAGTACATACAGTTATCACCAAAACGCTCTTCATTCAAACAGACTGCATAGAAAAGCCTCTCTAAGCTCGACTCGGCAAGAGAGAGCAAGGTCACCACTACCACAGAGCACGTGGGAGACCAACGCGATTGGTCAACCTGTGCCCTCGGCCAATGTCATTCCACCAAGGGGTCGGCAACCAAAATGACAAGGGCAATTATTTTCCAATTCGGTCAAAATAACTCAATATTTAAAGAGCCGCAATGCATGCGAATACAAGACGGTGGTGGTCCTTCATAAATAACATCACGAAGCAGTCCTTAGAGAGCCGCATGCGGCTCTGGAGCCGCAAGTGGCCAACCCCTGTACATTACTATTCTAAAATAAATAAATAAAATTATGTAAAAAAAAACTACGTGATTCGTTAAAAAAAATATTTCAGTATCACTAAGAACATCTTCTGTCACCTTTGCCACCATGCACCCATTCCAGGAGGAAGTGACATCACAGGAATTGATGTCATGTCACCCTTTCATCTGCTGATGCTCTTCGATGTGGGCGCGAGTCACTCCGCCTCTCATTTATTGTCGCCACTTTATTGAAATTCCTGGATTTCATTCCCCGGGGCCTGTTGCTGCCCCCCCTCTGCCCATTCGACACACAGCCTGTGGCTCACCAGCTACCCGTCGGACAAGTTCCCCGTGAGTATCCTGCAGAACGGCGTCAAGATGACCAACGAACCGCCCAAGGGTCTGCGCGCCAACCTCCTGCGCTCGTACCTCAACGACCCCGTGTCGGACGCCACCTTCTTCGCTGCCTGCTCCAAGCCGCACGCCTGGAACAAACTCCTCTTCGGGCTGTGCTTCTTCCACGCGCTGGTGCAGGAGCGCCGCAACTTCGGCCCGCTCGGTGAGGGCTCCTTCTCGTGTGCTGGGCAACTGGTTGCGATCGGCTGCCCCAGAATGACGGGTTTCATCCGCTGCTCTCCGATGTGGTTTCGGCCTGTTAACTGCGCGTCGTTCGCCATTGGATGACGTGTTGACGTTTCGCTCCGTGCACGAAGAGCTTCTTCAGGACCTGCGTGGAGTTTTTTCTCCGGGTCCTCTGGTTTTTCCCTCCACATTTAGTATCGGCGTACGTTTGTAGAGTATTTGGCTGCAATAAATGTCCACTTGATGAGCCACTTCGTTGAGCTATCATTGTGGCCAGATCGTTTATGAAAAAGAGCTATGCAGCTCATTGAGCCTTGCCTGGTAAAATAAATATTGTTCATAGTAATAGTGCTCCTGGAACTGTTCCTCGAAGAAGCTCCCAGCACGTGGGGCGAAACTACAACATCGGAGAGCTATACAGCACAAGTGCAAAACCTATGCAGTGGGTTTCTCGTATTTAAATTAAAGTTGGGTGCCGGTTTTTGGGGGTAGTTGGAGGGAACTCAGCAATGAGCTGGCATTGACTGCTTAGATCCTGAGTCCGAATCCAGGTTTTTCAGCCACCTCTTTTTAAACTTGTTTCTCAGGTAGAAGGAGCTGATGGTCTCAGCCTGGTCACTAGCAGGTTACCTATTGATTGAATTCCCACTCTGAGACTCGGTTTGATAAACAAACTTTGCGTGGTCCTTCGCCGTCATGAAATGTCGTACCCTCTCATTCCCCGGCGTTTCCCTGGCCTGACCCAACTTCCCACTCCCCTTCTACAAGAATGTGGGGTTTTCTCATTTTTAGTAAAGTGTCTTGAGATGAATGGCACTTAGACCCTATATAAATGCAATGTATTGTTATTTTTATTATGGGTATGAAACGTTCCTTTATTTATTTATTTTTATTGAATCAAATAGGTTTGAGATGTGTTTATTCTCTCCTCGTATGCATGGGTATTCTTTAGGAATTTCGCTTCTCCCCACCACAAATACACTGAAGTATTAAGCGAAATATATCACGAATGGCCCGACTGAAAAACAAAGTTGTTCAGATGCAACAATGAGGATTTTTTGTCTGATCAAAATGCATTTTTTTTTTAATACAGAATTTTGATCACGTAAACATGAATATTCTACAAAGCTGAACTATATATCTGCACCGTAATTGAATCAGACCACGGGCTTCGAGAGCTCTGAGAGACACATGGTTTGATACAGCTTACATTCAAGAATAATATGCAAGTGTATAAATAAATGGCAGTGAGCAGCCCTTTGAGGTTGAGTTTGTGGAGTTAGCTAAGTGTGTCCCGCGCGTGTGTTTTTGTTTTTACACGTATTGTAGCAACATCCTTGCGAAATCAGATTGTAGAGGCCGAGTGTATTGATATTGTAATATAATGATCCACGTCAATCAAGGGGCTCTGCGTAGCGAAGCTGTGGTGTGTTTGTCTCCATATACCTTGAAGGAAGCACTCGTTTTCCTCTTAAATGGCTCTCAACAGAAATGGATTTGTGATTAGTTGAATGAAAATTACCATCTGTTTGTTTCGTCAAAAAATTTTCCCTTGCACACTTGAAATGGCTTGTGCAATGGGGCATGAAGCCTAGGAACCATTTCTACGATGGGGTTATGAAAGGGACCTCGGAGATGAGCATAACAACCGTCAAGATGTCTATGTCATCTAATCCATTTGTCTTATGTGTCCAATTCACAACCGGAGGGATCTGAGTTCAAATCCCCATTGATAAGTGACTCAGCCTAATCTATCGATTAGCCAGAAGCCTCCCGGGGTCGAGGCTTGCAGGCTCGATTCGATCTCCCACCACGGCAAATTAATCCTTCCCGCCACTGTTGGTCCAGGAGTATAGATGGATGCTCAACAGGGAGTCTATCGGCAGGTGGCGTGTGGTGGGGTAAAGTGTGGGTACTTCCACTTCTTACAAGACGTTTGGACAAAATATCTTCCAGAGGTAGTTTCCCTTGAGCTCCCTCTAGTGGAGGGCCTTCCATCAGCAGTGTCGTGAGGAAGTAATTGCAGGGCTGCACCTGTACCTCTATTACTAGGGCTGAGGTGCAAATGGTTTGTGTTTAGTCTGTTGTCCTTCCCCCTGCACCTCCAATTAACACGGTTAGCTACTTACAGTGCAAAATAAGTTCAACATACATGCACACATACATACACACATACATGCGTTGTGCTGGCTCTATTTGCAGGGTGGAATATCCCGTACGAGTTCAATGAATCTGACCTCCGGATCAGCATGAGACAGATCCAGATGTTTTTGAACGAATACGAAGAGGTCCCCCTGGAAGCCCTCACGTACCTCACAGGTAACGGTCTCGTACAAGCGATGTGGAACATTGTGAGCCATGCGCAATCCACCGTCTTGGATGAATGCCTCCCCAATTCATCATCATCAGCTCTCACGATCCTGCAATTCGGTTAGCGCCTGCACACAGAGCTGTTTTTATTGCTCCGTCTCCTCGCTCAAACGCCCTGTCACGTGTACCTTCCCGTTGCTGTCACAACAATGTGCATATGCAGGCCCTGGATCATACACAATTGAGACAGTGTTTCAGTGGCCATCATTTCTTCTTGAAATGTTTTTCTTATCAGGGCGCCATGGTGGGGAGATGTTAACTACCTTGCCTGGGATACAGGAGGTCATGGGTTCGATCCCCACTCTGGTGCCTGTGTATTTTGAGTTTGTATGTTATCTCTGTGGTGGCGTGGATATTTTCTTCGGGTCCTCCAGTTTTTCCCTCCACATTTAGAATCAACACGAGTTTAGAGTATTTGGCTGCTGTAAGTTTACACGTGATAAGCCACCTAATTGGGCTATCAATTGTGACCAGGTCACTTCTGAAAAAGAGCTATATAGCTCAGTGGGACAAATCTGGTAAAATAAAAATAGGTTCGTTTTATAGTTTAGTTTTTAGCATTTTATGATTTTTATTCTTCAGAACGCTATTTAATGGTCTAATTTGCATCCTAGCTTTTTTTATATCTATAAAATGTTCATTGAAATTTATTTGCTATTTCTTCTGTTTGGTTTGGTGATAAAATAAGAAAACGATGTTTCATTGTGTAGTGGTGCATCAATCACGTGTGCTTATGATGAGTTGCTTGTGTTCACAATGTGGCAGAATGTAGCACAAACCATCAGTATCCACCATGGGCAGTGTGCACCATGGGCAGTGTGCACCATGGGTAAAATATCTACTGTGAGCAGAACGTTTAGCGTATACAATAGAACTATTCCCATGTATTCTCATATTTCGTGGATGTGTCAAATCATATTGGTTTCTTTTCATTCCAAAGCGAGTATCTCCATCAAACACACTATGGTGCCCATTTAATATGTTCTCATAAAAGAAAAAATGCGACCGTAGTGACCTTGCTATCATACGAATTTGTAATATAGAGATGAAATTCTTCTGGAAAATAATTGTTAGCATTTGCCACCACGGGTGGTACCCATAAGCACTCTGGTTGTATCCTCCACATAAACGCTACAGTGAATTGGCCTAACATCCCCAGCAGGTCGTGCCTGACAATGTTTTTTTGAGACTCATTGATGATGCTTCCACAAGGAGAAAGATATAAATTAATTGTGATATTGAGAATGTTCTGCTTTTAGCTTCCCAATGTTTTTAAAATACATAAACACACCAACTCATGCCACACAGTGTCACAGATAAACTCACTGGAGATGGTGAAATCTGCAGTATTGGAATGTCCATGGACTGTGCTGCTCTTTGATGGTTCGTGGTGTTGTGAATGAACAGCAAAGACGTGTGAAAGTGGACCTCACATATTCCTGTTAAAGTGACTGTTTACTCATTCTCCCCTGCGCTAAAACCACATTCACAATTCACACACTCCCTCACGTACACAGGTCCGATATAACCAAGGGATCATTCAACGTTAAATCCATGTATCAACAGTATATCCAAATTAAGTTTACAAAACAAGCTTGTGATATGATGATTAGCTCCCCACCCAGTGATATAATAATGTCATGCTTCAGGATTACGATTTGATTCAAGAATATATTATTATTAAGTTCTCTTGTTTTTGCTGGCTCATTTGCCCGGTCTCATTTGCTCACTTGTATTCGCTGCATACGTTTAAATGTTACATTCACGTATTGCAAATGAGCATCACATATACATTATTATTAATACACATAAAATGTAATAATCGATGTGAATAAATAAATGCATGCATTGTCACACACCCAGCATGAACTGTAATAGATAAGGGGTGAAGGCCTAATCTAGGCTTTTTTTTACATATAAACTATATATTTTTTTGTGACAGCAAAATGTTTATAAAATCATAAACTAATGATCAGCATTTAAATTCAGTAATTTCGTTTATCCATGGCAGTTACGCTTTCTAAAATGTTGACAACGACCCCATAATTAAATGCATGTGACGGTGTGAACCAGACTTGTTGTCCAAGCTGTGATCGGAGGCCAGGTGAATTTCCCTTCGTTGTTTTACCCAGGGGAGTGCAACTACGGTGGTCGAGTAACGGATGACAAGGACAGGCGGCTTCTCCTGTCTCTGCTCACAAACTTCTACAACCAGAGTTTGCTGCAGAAAGACAAATACCCTCTCTCTCCCATTGAGGCCTACTTCGTACCACCGCACGGTGAATACCAGGTATCGATCAAACTTTATTTCTTTGAAGGTGCCTTTCTTTTCCTCGCAGCAGCAGCTTTTGGCTAACCACCAAACAAAAACAGCCATTGCATCACGTGCACTTCTGCGGTCATCTGGAATGTTCTTCCTTACAAAATGAGGAAGCCACTGGAACACTGCACTTTTAAATCTAAATTGCAAGCAATTTTTTTTGAACTCCTTTTTGTGTTTAGTTTGTTGTCCATCCCATGCACCTCCATTTAGCACGGTTGGATACGTTGTGTGCGAAAGAAGTTCAACACACCTACTTTCTTAAACCAAGGGTCCAGTAAATACATTGTTATTCTCCTTTCAAACTTTAGAACCATGCAATTAATATAATACTTTGGCTTAACAGACATGTTTTAAGTTATTATTTAAAATTTGGAAGCTGCTATAAACACATTTATGCACGTGCATGCTTATTAACGCACCGCACCATGTTTAGTGTTTAAACATGTGTTCATCATCATCAACAGCCGTGGTTAATCCACTGCTGGATAAAGCCTTCGCAAACCACCAACACCACCACCTCTCAACCCTGCGATGTAATAACCCACCCACAGCATCGGCACATGACCTGGTGTCCTCGTGACATCTCCTCAGAGAATGTGCTCTCAAAAGCATTCCATTCATTGTGGTGCATCACAAAGGATACTCACTAAATATTATAATAATGATTCACATCGGGAGTAGTTGGTGGAGTGGTTTGCACATAGTGCTGTTATGCAGCTGGTGAACCGAATTCGATTCCATGCCGTGGCTAATATAGGTGATAAGTGGGGGACCTTCATTCAGCAGGAGAAGGAGACCATGGCTGCTTAATAATGCCGAATTGGTTATAATTAAAATCATAACGTCTTTATCTGTTTGTGACTCCTTGATGAAGCAGTTGCTGGAAGTTCAGCGGAGATAAATTCAGCAATGTATCAACATTTAAAATTAAGTTTTGAGTATTGCTTTATTTTATTAATGGCATTAAGAAATGGACAAACAGTCCACATGCTCCGATGAGCACTTAGGTTTTGCTCATTTCAGTTGGTGTCCTGATCCACCATAATTTTCATCATCAAGTGTTTCGTCTGTAGACAGGTCTGATGTGTGATTTTCTTTTATTCGTTTTTGACATGTTCCATTTTCAGGAGAGGTTTTTCCCCTTGCCTTCCTCAATGGATGTTTAACGTCGTTCCCAGGATGATGGGGACTGCTG
The DNA here is from genome assembly GCF_965212315.1 of Lampetra planeri. Lineage (NCBI taxonomy): Eukaryota > Metazoa > Chordata > Hyperoartia > Petromyzontiformes > Petromyzontidae > Lampetra > Lampetra planeri. Next base: position 7,165,103 of record NC_136141.1, read on the forward strand.
TTTGTCTGGCTGCAACCCATTAATCTGAACGATTTAGGTGACCTTGGTCACCCTATTCTGTAAGTGTCCTGAACCAGTGGTGGAAATTGCATATTGTCATGGCAGGACTTGAGTCTCTCCATGAAGACAATCACTGTTGGAATTTCTACAAAGTGATACTTATTTTTCATTTTCTATGAGATAATGGACTGAGTGAACCCTCTATTGGCATTACAGCTGTCAACTGTGTGATCATGAGTGGGACAGTCTATCAACAGCAGCACTCTGCGGAATGATAATCACAATAATGAGCAGCTTGACGCTGTAATGATTATAGGTACCACAATAAGCCGGGGAAGAGAGCGAATTGCGTACATAACCAATTTAAACAATTGGATGCAAATGGGAGGAGTATCCAATGCAAAGTTCTTGAGTAATCTTCTTGGTTCTTTCGGTAAAGTCACGTAGAAGGGAAGTAATAAAATAATAAAAATAAAACATAATAAAACAATTCTCACGACGTTTCGGCCACAACGCAAGCAGCCATCCTCAGGCGAAGAATGAAACACCCCAAGCTTGGAGCGTATATTTAAGCTGGGTTAGAGGGGGGGGAGGTGGGAAGAAGAGCGCCTAAACAAAATAATTTGCATATCAAGAGGAATTCAGCATATGGAAAATGCGTAGGAGGTGGGCGGGGGGGGTTCCAAATCAATACTATGCCCGTGCATTATGCAGGATTAGCAGCATCAAAGGGGGGGGGGGAAGGGGGGGAGCATTAACAAAGGAAAGGAATGTTAATAGTATGTAGCTGTAGTTACTAAACAACCACGTAAAAAACTACAGTATAAACTGCATGACAAACTAAAGTATAAACTACATAGCATCATCAGTAAACTTACTATACTCTACAATAAGCTGAGTTACTAACAGTAAGTAATACATGAAAAATTCTACGTTGTAAAAAATTATATAATATGCTTCCATCTAAACTTTATTCTCTTACATCACACGCGTCTATACCGTACTATATACTTCCATAGGCAAAACCAACATTAAATTACATACTGTATTGCTATAAACCACCCTATACCTTATACATTTTTAATATAACACTATGTATTATTCTACCCACCCTAATGTGTATCAAAATGGTTTATTACGTCCTTCCAGTGATTGCTAAGCCAGAATCCATCTTCTCGGTTAAAATTGTCTCTGTGTTTGTAAATGTGGATCGCCTCATGTACGAATCTCTCATGATAGCCAGATGGCTTGCAGAGAACCTCTGTCTTGGAGAAGTCAATGTCATGTGAGCCCACTGAGTTGTAACAGTGATCTGCCACGGCTGAGGTGTTTGTCCTACAGTGTTTCAGGTCAGCTTTATGTTCACGGATGCGGTCCGAGACATGTCGTTTGGTTTCCCCAATGTAACTGCTACCACAGAGGCAACTTAGTTTGTAGACACCAGGGTACTGTATGTCTGGAACCACATCTTTTACAGACGGTACCAGATCACGGATTTTATGTACTGTGTTGAATCGGACCTGGATCTTGTGTTTAATCAGGATTTTGGAGATCTTTTTTGTGACCCCAGCAATGTAGGGTAAGGTGATGGTCTTGAAAGGCTCCTCAACAGGATCCTTCTTGGTGGTTGGAGTGATGGCTTTGCGGATTGTGTAGTCGGAGTAACCATTAGCCTTAAGAGCTTGGCGTACGTGTTTGAGTTCACTGGAAATGTGTTCATGGTCGGAGATGCATTGGGCTCTATGATATAGAGTCTTGATGAGGGAATTCTTCTGGGATGGATGGTGGTGGGAATCCGGTTTTAGATAAGCATCCGTGTGGGTGGCTTTCCTGTAGACAGAGTGGCTCATTGAACCATCAGGTCTCCTTTTGATTAGGACATCCAAAAAGGGTAGCTTGCCATCATTTTCGACTTCCATGGTGAATCTGATGGCTGGGTGTATGGAATTGATATGGTCGAGAAATTGGTCTAGAGCAGGCCGGCCATGTGGCCAGATGACAAAAGTGTCGTCTACGTACCTCTTCCATAAGGTCGGGCGTAGAGTGGCAGTCTGGATGGCGTCCGTCTCAAATTTCTCCATGAAGATGTTGGCTACAACCGGAGATAAGGGGGAGCCCATTGGGGTGCCCTCAATTTGCTTGTAGAAGGTTCCATTCCAGGTGAAGTATGTATTGGTTAAGCAGTGTCTCACCAGGGGGGGTACCCCAGCATTCAGTCCTTGATGAACCAAGTCTTCAATGATTGCGATGGTGTCAGGCACAGGCACCTTGGTGAACAAGGAAACCACATCAAAACTGACAAGCAGGTCGTCTGGGGACAGGGCAATCCCCTTGATTGTTGATACCAGGTCAGTAGAGTTTAGTACTGCAGAGGTGGTTTTTCCAGTGAAAGGCCGTAGGATTTCGGACAAAAAACGAGCCAGTTTGTAAGTCGGGGAGTTGATAGTAGAGACAATGGGACGAAGAGGTGTATCTTCTTTATGTATCTTTGGCAAGCCGTACAATCTTGGTGGCCTGGCTGCAGAAGGTTTCAACGAGAACTGTTTGGTCTGATCAATTAATGCGGTTGAAGCAGAAATGATGTTGTTGGTTTTGGAGACGAGGCTGTTGGTGGGGTCTCTTTTTATTTTTGTATAGCTGCCATCGGTGAGTAGTTCTTGAATTTTGTTGTTGTATTCTATTTTGTCCATGATGACAGTGGCATTGCCTTTGTCGGCTGAGAGGATGACAATGTCATCCCTCTTTTTTAATTGAGCTAATTCAAAACGCTCATCTTTGCTGATGTTGCTAGCTGGCATCTTAGCGTTTTTGAGGGTTACAGAGATTTCCGATCTTGCTACGTCTGCAGCGATGTGACTCAAGCCCTTGAGAGCTACATCTACTCGAGCAATTATATCATTAACTGGTATGTGTCTAGGTGTGACTGCAAAGTTTAGTCCTTTAGCTAAAACGGATTTCAAACCTTCAGAAATAGGACTGTTACTGCGATTAATTACGACTTTGTTAACATCTAGCTTTTCAATGTGTGGGTCCGGTTTCTTGTTTGAGAGGCGGTTGAATTTGGAAATCAAGTTGTCCTTACATTTAGTCGACATAGCGGCAGCTGAAGAGGCAGTCATTTTTTCCACATGTTCCCAATCCGATGTGGACATTGTTGCACTCAAGGATAAGTGTGATTTGTAGAGTGTCTTGTCTAACTGATCTAGTTCGGTGCGCGTAAGTCTGATTTTCTCTGAGATAAGAGCTAAGCTAGTTCTAGACAGAATTCGTTTCGCATTAGAAGAAGTTACAGCAGCAGATGTTAGTGTAAATGCGTTCGGTATTACCTTAGAGTCGCGGCATCTCTTCAGAAAGGTGAGAGACTCGATTAGCTGAGCCTTCTTGTCCCGGAGCTTGTTGAAGGATCTCAAAGTTATGTGGAAACCCTCCCCGTAGAGGCGGTTAAATTTCGATTTAAAGCTTTCGTGACTGCAGGGATTCATCTTCTTGGTTCTTTCGGTAAAGTCACGTAGAAGGGAAGTAATAAAATAATAAAAATAAAACATAATAAAACAATTCTCACGACGTTTCGGCCACAACGCAAGCAGCCATCCTCAGGCGAAGAATGAAACACCCCAAGCTTGGAGCGTATATTTAAGCTGGGTTAGAGGGGGGGGAGGTGGGAAGAAGAGCGCCTAAACAAAATAATTTGCATATCAAGAGGAATTCAGCATATGGAAAATGCGTAGGAGGTGGGCGGGGGGGGTTCCAAATCAATACTATGCCCGTGCATTATGCAGGATTAGCAGCATCAAAGGGGGGGGGGGAAGGGGGGGAGCATTAACAAAGGAAAGGAATGTTAATAGTATGTAGCTGTAGTTACTAAACAACCACGTAAAAAACTACAGTATAAACTGCATGACAAACTAAAGTATAAACTACATAGCATCATCAGTAAACTTACTATACTCTACAATAAGCTGAGTTACTAACAGTAAGTAATACATGAAAAATTCTACGTTGTAAAAAATTATATAATATGCTTCCATCTAAACTTTATTCTCTTACATCACACGCGTCTATACCGTACTATATACTTCCATAGGCAAAACCAACATTAAATTACATACTGTATTGCTATAAACCACCCTATACCTTATACATTTTTAATATAACACTATGTATTATTCTACCCACCCTAATGTGTATCAAAATGGTTTATTACGTCCTTCCAGTGATTGCTAAGCCAGAATCCATCTTCTCGGTTAAAATTGTCTCTGTGTTTGTAAATGTGGATCGCCTCATGTACGAATCTCTCATGATAGCCAGATGGCTTGCAGAGAACCTCTGTCTTGGAGAAGTCAATGTCATGTGAGCCCACTGAGTTGTAACAGTGATCTGCCACGGCTGCAGTCACGAAAGCTTTAAATCGAAATTTAACCGCCTCTACGGGGAGGGTTTCCACATAACTTTGAGATCCTTCAACAAGCTCCGGGACAAGAAGGCTCAGCTAATCGAGTCTCTCACCTTTCTGAAGAGATGCCGCGACTCTAAGGTAATACCGAACGCATTTACACTAACATCTGCTGCTGTAACTTCTTCTAATGCGAAACGAATTCTGTCTAGAACTAGCTTAGCTCTTATCTCAGAGAAAATCAGACTTACGCGCACCGAACTAGATCAGTTAGACAAGACACTCTACAAATCACACTTATCCTTGAGTGCAACAATGTCCACATCGGATTGGGAACATGTGGAAAAAATGACTGCCTCTTCAGCTGCCGCTATGTCGACTAAATGTAAGGACAACTTGATTTCCAAATTCAACCGCCTCTCAAACAAGAAACCGGACCCACACATTGAAAAGCTAGATGTTAACAAAGTCGTAATTAATCGCAGTAACAGTCCTATTTCTGAAGGTTTGAAATCCGTTTTAGCTAAAGGACTAAACTTTGCAGTCACACCTAGACACATAACAGTTAATGATATAATTGCTCGAGTAGATGTAGCTCTCAAGGGCTTGAGTCACATCGCTGCAGACGTAGCAAGATCGGAAATCTCTGTAACCCTCAAAAACGCTAAGATGCCAGCTAGCAACATCAGCAAAGATGAGCGTTTTGAATTAGCTCAATTAAAAAAGAGGGATGACATTGTCATCCTCTCAGCCGACAAAGGCAATGCCACTGTCATCATGGACAAAATAGAATACAACAACAAAATTCAAGAACTACTCACCGATGGCAGCTATACAAAAATAAAAAAAAGAGACCCCACCAACAGCCTCGTCTCCAAAACCAACAACATCATTTCTGCTTCAACCGCATTAATTGATCAGACCAAACAGTTCTCGTTGAAACCTTCTGCAGCCAGGCCACCAAGATTGTACGGCTTGCCAAAGATACATAAAGAAGATACACCTCTTCGTCCCATTGTCTCTACTATCAACTCCCCGACTTACAAACTGGCTCGTTTTTTGTCCGAAATCCTACGGCCTTTCACTGGAAAAACCACCTCTGCAGTACTAAACTCTACTGACCTGGTATCAACAATCAAGGGGATTGCCCTGTCCCCAGACGACCTGCTTGTCAGTTTTGATGTGGTTTCCTTGTTCACCAAGGTGCCTGTGCCTGACACCATCGCAATCATTGAAGACTTGGTTCATCAAGGACTGAATGCTGGGGTACCCCCCCTGGTGAGACACTGCTTAACCAATACATACTTCACCTGGAATGGAACCTTCTACAAGCAAATTGAGGGCACCCCAATGGGCTCCCCCTTATCTCCGGTTGTAGCCAACATCTTCATGGAGAAATTTGAGACGGACGCCATCCAGACTGCCACTCTACGCCCGACCTTATGGAAGAGGTACGTAGACGACACTTTTGTCATCTGGCCACATGGCCGGCCTGCTCTAGACCAATTTCTCGACCATATCAATTCCATACACCCAGCCATCAGATTCACCATGGAAGTCGAAAATGATGGCAAGCTACCCTTTTTGGATGTCCTAATCAAAAGGAGACCTGATGGTTCAATGAGCCACTCTGTCTACAGGAAAGCCACCCACACGGATGCTTATCTAAAACCGGATTCCCACCACCATCCATCCCAGAAGAATTCCCTCATCAAGACTCTATATCATAGAGCCCAATGCATCTCCGACCATGAACACATTTCCAGTGAACTCAAACACGTACGCCAAGCTCTTAAGGCTAATGGTTACTCCGACTACACAATCCGCAAAGCCATCACTCCAACCACCAAGAAGGATCCTGTTGAGGAGCCTTTCAAGACCATCACCTTACCCTACATTGCTGGGGTCACAAAAAAGATCTCCAAAATCCTGATTAAACACAAGATCCAGGTCCGATTCAACACAGTACATAAAATCCGTGATCTGGTACCGTCTGTAAAAGATGTGGTTCCAGACATACAGTACCCTGGTGTCTACAAACTAAGTTGCCTCTGTGGTAGCAGTTACATTGGGGAAACCAAACGACATGTCTCGGACCGCATCCGTGAACATAAAGCTGACCTGAAACACTGTAGGACAAACACCTCAGCCGTGGCAGATCACTGTTACAACTCAGTGGGCTCACATGACATTGACTTCTCCAAGACAGAGGTTCTCTGCAAGCCATCTGGCTATCATGAGAGATTCGTACATGAGGCGATCCACATTTACAAACACAGAGACAATTTTAACCGAGAAGATGGATTCTGGCTTAGCAATCACTGGAAGGACGTAATAAACCATTTTGATACACATTAGGGTGGGTAGAATAATACATAGTGTTATATTAAAAATGTATAAGGTATAGGGTGGTTTATAGCAATACAGTATGTAATTTAATGTTGGTTTTGCCTATGGAAGTATATAGTACGGTATAGACGCGTGTGATGTAAGAGAATAAAGTTTAGATGGAAGCATATTATATAATTTTTTACAACGTAGAATTTTTCATGTATTACTTACTGTTAGTAACTCAGCTTATTGTAGAGTATAGTAAGTTTACTGATGATGCTATGTAGTTTATACTTTAGTTTGTCATGCAGTTTATACTGTAGTTTTTTACGTGGTTGTTTAGTAACTACAGCTACATACTATTAACATTCCTTTCCTTTGTTAATGCTCCCCCCCTTCCCCCCCCCCTTTGATGCTGCTAATCCTGCATAATGCACGGGCATAGTATTGATTTGGAACCCCCCCCGCCCACCTCCTACGCATTTTCCATATGCTGAATTCCTCTTGATATGCAAATTATTTTGTTTAGGCGCTCTTCTTCCCACCTCCCCCCCCTCTAACCCAGCTTAAATATACGCTCCAAGCTTGGGGTGTTTCATTCTTCGCCTGAGGATGGCTGCTTGCGTTGTGGCCGAAACGTCGTGAGAATTGTTTTATTATGTTTTATTTTTATTATTTTATTACTTCCCTTCTACGTGACTTTACCGAAAGAACCAAGAAGATGAATCCCTGCAGTCACGAAAGCTTTAAATCGAAATTTAACCGCCTCTACGGGGAGGGTTTCCACATAACTTTGAGATCCTTCAACAAGCTCCGGGACAAGAAGGCTCAGCTAATCGAGTCTCTCACCTTTCTGAAGAGATGCCGCGACTCTAAGGTAATACCGAACGCATTTACACTAACATCTGCTGCTGTAACTTCTTCTAATGCGAAACGAATTCTGTCTAGAACTAGCTTAGCTCTTATCTCAGAGAAAATCAGACTTACGCGCACCGAACTAGATCAGTTAGACAAGACACTCTACAAATCACACTTATCCTTGAGTGCAACAATGTCCACATCGGATTGGGAACATGTGGAAAAAATGACTGCCTCTTCAGCTGCCGCTATGTCGACTAAATGTAAGGACAACTTGATTTCCAAATTCAACCGCCTCTCAAACAAGAAACCGGACCCACACATTGAAAAGCTAGATGTTAACAAAGTCGTAATTAATCGCAGTAACAGTCCTATTTCTGAAGGTTTGAAATCCGTTTTAGCTAAAGGACTAAACTTTGCAGTCACACCTAGACACATACCAGTTAATGATATAATTGCTCGAGTAGATGTAGCTCTCAAGGGCTTGAGTCACATCGCTGCAGACGTAGCAAGATCGGAAATCTCTGTAACCCTCAAAAACGCTAAGATGCCAGCTAGCAACATCAGCAAAGATGAGCGTTTTGAATTAGCTCAATTAAAAAAGAGGGATGACATTGTCATCCTCTCAGCCGACAAAGGCAATGCCACTGTCATCATGGACAAAATAGAATACAACAACAAAATTCAAGAACTACTCACCGATGGCAGCTATACAAAAATAAAAAGAGACCCCACCAACAGCCTCGTCTCCAAAACCAACAACATCATTTCTGCTTCAACCGCATTAATTGATCAGACCAAACAGTTCTCGTTGAAACCTTCTGCAGCCAGGCCACCAAGATTGTACGGCTTGCCAAAGATACATAAAGAAGATACACCTCTTCGTCCCATTGTCTCTACTATCAACTCCCCGACTTACAAACTGGCTCGTTTTTTGTCCGAAATCCTACGGCCTTTCACTGGAAAAACCACCTCTGCAGTACTAAACTCTACTGACCTGGTATCAACAATCAAGGGGATTGCCCTGTCCCCAGACGACCTGCTTGTCAGTTTTGATGTGGTTTCCTTGTTCACCAAGGTGCCTGTGCCTGACACCATCGCAATCATTGAAGACTTGGTTCATCAAGGACTGAATGCTGGGGTACCCCCCCTGGTGAGACACTGCTTAACCAATACATACTTCACCTGGAATGGAACCTTCTACAAGCAAATTGAGGGCACCCCAATGGGCTCCCCCTTATCTCCGGTTGTAGCCAACATCTTCATGGAGAAATTTGAGACGGACGCCATCCAGACTGCCACTCTACGCCCGACCTTATGGAAGAGGTACGTAGACGACACTTTTGTCATCTGGCCACATGGCCGGCCTGCTCTAGACCAATTTCTCGACCATATCAATTCCATACACCCAGCCATCAGATTCACCATGGAAGTCGAAAATGATGGCAAGCTACCCTTTTTGGATGTCCTAATCAAAAGGAGACCTGATGGTTCAATGAGCCACTCTGTCTACAGGAAAGCCACCCACACGGATGCTTATCTAAAACCGGATTCCCACCACCATCCATCCCAGAAGAATTCCCTCATCAAGACTCTATATCATAGAGCCCAATGCATCTCCGACCATGAACACATTTCCAGTGAACTCAAACACGTACGCCAAGCTCTTAAGGCTAATGGTTACTCCGACTACACAATCCGCAAAGCCATCACTCCAACCACCAAGAAGGATCCTGTTGAGGAGCCTTTCAAGACCATCACCTTACCCTACATTGCTGGGGTCACAAAAAAGATCTCCAAAATCCTGATTAAACACAAGATCCAGGTCCGATTCAACACAGTACATAAAATCCGTGATCTGGTACCGTCTGTAAAAGATGTGGTTCCAGACATACAGTACCCTGGTGTCTACAAACTAAGTTGCCTCTGTGGTAGCAGTTACATTGGGGAAACCAAACGACATGTCTCGGACCGCATCCGTGAACATAAAGCTGACCTGAAACACTGTAGGACAAACACCTCAGCCGTGGCAGATCACTGTTACAACTCAGTGGGCTCACATGACATTGACTTCTCCAAGACAGAGGTTCTCTGCAAGCCATCTGGCTATCATGAGAGATTCGTACATGAGGCGATCCACATTTACAAACACAGAGACAATTTTAACCGAGAAGATGGATTCTGGCTTAGCAATCACTGGAAGGACGTAATAAACCATTTTGATACACATTAGGGTGGGTAGAATAATACATAGTGTTATATTAAAAATGTATAAGGTATAGGGTGGTTTATAGCAATACAGTATGTAATTTAATGTTGGTTTTGCCTATGGAAGTATATAGTACGGTATAGACGCGTGTGATGTAAGAGAATAAAGTTTAGATGGAAGCATATTATATAATTTTTTACAACGTAGAATTTTTCATGTATTACTTACTGTTAGTAACTCAGCTTATTGTAGAGTATAGTAAGTTTACTGATGATGCTATGTAGTTTATACTTTAGTTTGTCATGCAGTTTATACTGTAGTTTTTTACGTGGTTGTTTAGTAACTACAGCTACATACTATTAACATTCCTTTCCTTTGTTAATGCTCCCCCCCTTCCCCCCCCCCCCTTTGATGCTGCTAATCCTGCATAATGCACGGGCATAGTATTGATTTGGAACCCCCCCCGCCCACCTCCTACGCATTTTCCATATGCTGAATTCCTCTTGATATGCAAATTATTTTGTTTAGGCGCTCTTCTTCCCACCTCCCCCCCCTCTAACCCAGCTTAAATATACGCTCCAAGCTTGGGGTGTTTCATTCTTCGCCTGAGGATGGCTGCTTGCGTTGTGGCCGAAACGTCGTGAGAATTGTTTTATTATGTTTTATTTTTATTATTTTATTACTTCCCTTCTACGTGACTTTACCGAAAGAACCAAGAAGATGAATCCCTGCAGTCACGAAAGCTTTAAATCGAAATTCTTGAGTAATATTGCGGACAGGGCTAAATGGAAGTAAGGTCATGATCGCCAATGTGTTTTGGAAAGGACACGGCGCATGGAGAGAGAGAGAGAGAGAAGTGGTCAGTGTCATGTAGCACTGAAGTCTGGCTCCTGATAAGTTTCTAAAACAGTTAATAGTAACAGTTCACACCATTCTTGTAGCGCAAGGCTATCACGAAGTTGCCACGTTTCACATATGGATGTTGTTATGTCGGGGGTCATGTTGCTCCATCATTTCCGCCCGATCAAGTAAGTTGGAGGTCATTTCTCAATCTTGACAAATTTGGACCACGGCGCCGGCACACTCTCCTTGAACGTGCACCGGAGCGGACGGCGAGCGGCGGTAATGACCAGAGCAGCCGCTGGGCCCCCGAAACCGCGAACCGCGGCCACTGCAAGCAACCGAACGTGTCAAGCGCTCGGCTACGTCACCGCGTTCACCGCCATCGAGCTGAGCTGGCGTTTGCCCCTTTCCCGCAGACCTACGTCGGGTACATCCGCGGGCTTCCGCTCATCACCCACCCGGAGGTGTTCGGGCTGCACGAGAACGCCGACATCACCAAGGACAACCAAGAGACGAACCAGCTCTTCAATAGCGTGCTGCTCACGTTGCCCAGACAGTCCGGGGGCACTGGCAAGTCCTCGCAGGTAAGACCTGCGGGGGGTGTATTCATCGTGTGCCGTACCACGTACCGCACTGTTGTTGACCAGCTTAGTGATAGCACTCAGGCTACCGCCTGGGTTTTTTGCGGTTGTGCCATGTGGCTCTCCGATGTAAGCAATTACGTCTCTCCGTTTGATTGGAGTTTTTCAGGTTTTGTGCCATTAAGGTTTTATGAATGCACATCTTTACTTCACGTCAGTATCGCAACAGTGGTGTTTGCTCTTCATATCGCAATAAGTACTCAGCTTTGAGAGTGTGTAAAAGGAGCACATGAAAGGTGCAAATTACTAGCTGCACTGAAATCCCGGGTGAAGAGGTCAGTTTGCTTGATAGTAGTAATGTACAAGTCCCATGAACACCTTTGACACCCAGGCTAGATACATAGCGTGTCTTCCCGTCAACGAATAGAGCTTCTGCGATTCGCTGGAAATATCACCTCGCTTGTTTGCTCACTGTCGACCTTAAAATAATCTCGGAAGAATTTGTCTTGGCCAGGCATTTACTCTTACAACTCTTGCTCTAGATGTATACTGTATGTGTGTACGTCGAACTTCTTTCTCACCGTACATAGCCAACCGTGCTCATCGGAGGTGCAGGGGAAACATATACATGGTTGTCAGTTGTACAAGGCGTGTAACTTAGATGACTGCACATGTCAAAGATGTTGGCAAGAACTCCTCTGTGCTGAACTGTAACGCAGGACGTGATAGAGGAGCTGGCGTCAGACATCCTCTCCAAACTTCCCAAGGATTTTGACATGGAGGTGGTGATGGCCAAGTACCCTGTGGTCTACCAGGAGTCCATGAACACCGTGCTGAGACAGGAACTCATTCGTTTCAACAGGTAGGGACAACCGCTTCTCCTCGACGCTTTCCTGACCAACCACTACGATTGCTTTGCCACTTTTGTGTGGCAACTAAACTCATCGGTCACGATGACCGCATGGTTTCTTGCAGCTGTGCTGTACAGCTCGGGTTGTATCACGACATGATGTATCGACGTTTCAATGCACGTTCTGGGAGCTTCTTCAGGAAATAAAGAAGTTCCTAGCACGCGGAGCAAAAGCATCATGCCGAATAGCACGTGCAGTCTGAAAACATCAGAGAGCGAGTTACTTGTTCATACCGGGCAAGGTGGCGTGCGTCTGTAATGAAACATTTCAGCTCGGTGGGGTTGATAGTTTCTGCAGAGATGTAACTATCTCTTGAGTGACATGCAGTTGCAAGGGGAACTGGGTTAGAGGCTGTACAACAAGTAGGTTGAAGCCCTGAGTGATGCCTTCCTTGATATAAACACTCCTGTCAAGATAGTTTCAACCATGGCATATGTTTTGGATGAATAACATATACATGTGCTAACTAATATGCTGGTGTTCTCTGGAATATAAGATGCCCCCCCCCCAAAAGTTGGGGTGTGCGTCATATTATCTGCTTCGTGTGTATATGTGAGCAGATTTGTGTAACTTTATTGACACCGGGCACAAGTATCGGGGTACATCTTACTTGCTGGAGCATGTTGTAATGTGGAGTATACAGGAGACGCGGCGTCGTACGCACGACAAAGTGTGCTTATGTGCACTGTAGCAGCGTAAAATGATCATTCGAAAGCGAATCATCAAATAAAACATTGTATAAATGCATGCCTCTACGGGTCACCATACTTCAATCGGGATTACCGTTGGTACGGCTATTTTAGTACACACAATCGACAGGAAGTACAAGAACAATTGGCTTGCATAATGTGTATGCATAATGTACGTTAATTACCTATAAATAACCCAAACGGCAATGGATACCCATAGTCATTTATATCCATTCATTAATCCCCCCCCCACTTCACGCAAGAAGCGCACACAAGTGACGTCATCACATCTACCCCTCTATTTATTGAACGAAACAGGAGGATTTCTCCACAAATCTGGCTGTCGCCTGATGAAGCTGGTTGTAAATACTGGCAAAACGTCACTCAAATTGTAAATCTTGTGGATTTGCTCTCCAACACACCGGTGTGCTGTACTAGTGACGAATTGGCTGTCGAGTGGTGACGGGTTTAACAACACATTTATATATTTACACGATCTACCCACAAAAAACATGTATTATTGATGATATTGGTCGCGAAAGCCTACGTGTTAAACATACAGACATTTATCAACATAAATACATACATTTCCGACATTCGCGTTTCATTTTCAGACTGACGACCGTTGTTCGCTCAAGTCTCATTAACGTCCGCAAGGCCATCAAGGGTCTGGTGGTCATGTCTGAGGACCTGGAGGACATCTTCAACTCCATGTTGGTGGGAAAGGTGCCGGGAAAGTGGGCTGCCAAGTCCTACCCTTCGCTCAAGCCGCTGGGCAGCTACGTCACCGACCTGCTCGCACGTCTGCAGTTCTTCCAGGTGCGATCGGTGTACCATGCACGCAAATGCAGGTGAAGGTTCCCCACGTTTCATCTCAGTCAATAGGCAGGTCGCTTGTGGCTTCCGGTTGCTGAATGAACACATTGTAAGGTCGCACTAATTACTGAAGAGTGCTTGCCACAAATGAACCACAATACCTTGCTGATCTTGTCAAGGAGCATAAACCATCACGCGAACTCCGGTCATCCTCGCAGAAGCTGTTGGCTAATCACTGAACAAAGACTGTCACCGCATTGCGTGCTTTCAGATGCGCTTCTGCGGCCGTCTGGAACGTTCTTCTTCCGATGTTAGGAAGCCACTGGGAGCTACGCACTTTTAAATCTATGTTGAAAATTAATTTATTTAGAACAGCTCTTCTTCTTGGTTCTTTCGGTAAAGTAACGTAGAATGGAAATAATAAAATAATTAAAATAAAACATAATTAAATAATTCTCACGACGTTTCGGCCACAACGCAAGCAGCCGTCCTCAGGTGGAGAACAGGTCTGTCGAGAAGACAAAGTCTGAATGACACGCCCCAGGCTTGGAGCGACTATTTAAGCTGGGATGGAGGGGCGAAGAGCGCCTTGACAAAAGAATTTGCATATCAAGAGGAATTTAGCATATTTATGGGAAATGCAGATATGCGATTAGTACTACTTGTGAAATGCGTAGGAGGTTTGGCGAGGGGTTTAAAGTCATTATGCCCGTGCATTATGCAGGATTAGCAGCATCAAAGGGAGGGGATAGGGGTATACATTGTAATATTACACTATGTATTATTCTACCCACCCTAATGTATATCACACTGCTGTATATTCACTATACAATTACGATACTATATATATTACTTTGTACATTGTATTAAGCATTACAATTTTATACTATTTATTATTATACAATCCGCTATACACTGTACCATTGACCGTCGTGTGAAAGATACTAAGAGGAAGCAACGAAATATGTCAATGGGAGAGTAGAGTGGGAGACTTGCAACGGTAGTTTCTTGTCCTTCCCCCACACCTCTGATTAGCACGGGTTGGCTACATACGGTGCGAACAAGTTCAACATACATAGATACAAATACTCTCTCGAAAGGCTGTCTATAGCTCCCTCTCGTGGTGGCCCTCGTAACAATAAGTCCGATTTGTAACGCACACAAGGTAGTGTGCAATGAGTCGCTAACACAAGTAAGAGGGACCTAGGGAAGGCTATACCTTTACTACCTATGCAGTTCAGTAACGTACCATTGGCAAGCACCTACTAATGCTAACATAGTACCTACATACGAAGGTATGGTGTAGTAGCACCACCCTTCACACACCACACCTGTTTTTCTGGAAGGTTGAGTCAACCTAGGTGAGATTCAGGGCTCCCAACCACTAGCCACCCTTTAAAGCCCAGGCTCAAGACCTTCCTCGTTTTCCTCTGCTATGATTGAATGCCACTCTCTCTATAAACTACATATGCGCCACTGTTTCTGCCCAGCGTGTTGAGATGCCCTCACATTTTAGATGCTGCACAAGTCCAAACTGTATCATACTGAGCTAACTACCTAACCACAGCTTCCCAAATGTGTACATTTGGACGCATACCCATGTGTGCGTACAAAGAAAAAGATTCCCCGTATAGCTGTACAGACTGTGGGTGCAAGTGCTGTCAGTGAGCACCTACGTATGTATGTATGTTTAACTTATTTTACACCGCACATAGCCAACCATGCCATTCAGAGGTGCGAACCCATGAAAGCCAGCACGGCACACGAAGGGGTGGTGTGACCAGAACCACGCCCGGCCACCTTTTTCTCTCCACTGTTGACGATTCCACACACTGTACCAGGAACCCTTTTAACGTTGAGTCTCGCTACGGTAGGCTCCGGACAGATTAAGCTATTCACAACTGATGTTGGTTGTGAGCGGAAATCGAAATCGGCTCATGGGGGTTTACAGTGAAGTGTGCTAATCGCTGCACCACAGCTTCCCACGCACAAGTATACACAAAATAATTGTATTTTTCAATCTTCTCAGCAAGCACCTGTGCCTGACCCACCACATCAGAATCTTTGTCAGAATCATAATCATTATTTATTCTGAAAGAATACGAGAGGGAGCTATAGACAGCCTTTCGGATAACGAGGCTGGCATCAGAGGCCTTTGTGTCTCCAGCATACTTGTGGTGACTGAGTGAGTCAGCCCGAACATACGAATACAAACAAACAGAGTGAGGTCATAATATAACAATTATTTTGTTATATAAAGAGCTCTGATGAAACACAGAATGTGGATTCATGTGCAATTTACTGCTCCGTCCACAGATCCAATGTTTTTAGTTTTAGGGAACAAAAAGTTTTCTGATGTCTTGCCCGTGTGTCTCTAGCACACTTGAGCTGACAGAGTCAGCCCAAATATGCGAACACAAACAAAGTGAGGTCATAATATAACAATTTTTTTTATATATAGTTCTTATGAAACACGGAATGTGGGATCATGTGCAACTTACTGCTCCAACCACAGATACAATGCTTTTTAGTTTTAGGGAACATACATTTTATTTGATGAGATCACTTGTTCAAATTCCGGTTCTTAGTGGTAACGAGTTGACGGTCTTGGCTAGATACATGTTAATTAAAAAGTAGTATTTTCACTCCATTAACCTTTTTCCAGCTTTGAGGACTGAGCACTTTGGGGTTTTATTTCTATGCCACACGTATCCTTAAGGCAGAGCCATCGAGAGTCAGACATGAGAGGCCTAGTGAGAAGGCTTTAGAAGTCTTTCAAAAACCAAAACTCCCTGGGGTAGTCTTGACAACGTGTGCATGTAATGGTTTAACACTCATAGCACAAACATACAACGGTGAATAAAATACATAATAATAATTAACAAGAAATAAAATACCACCCTTGCTTCTCACGTGTTTTTTATATCTTGCCAAACATTTTTTTTATCAAGGACACGTAAATATTTACACGTGAAAGTTGAAAAAGCCACGACACGACGACGTTCCTTTGCTGTGTTTTGTTTCTCCTACACTGTGACCAGGACTGGATAGACAATGGTCCCCCGAGCGTGTTCTGGATCTCAGGCTTCTATTTCACTCAGTCCTTCCTGACTGGTGTCTCCCAGAACTACGCGAGGAAATACACCATCCCCATCGATCACATCGGCTTCGAGTTTGAGGTGCGGTGTTATTGCATTGTCTGTGTTTATTACTGGTAGGAACCTCCTGGTTCCACCAGCCCACAGGGGATTATTGTGTCCGTCGTGCATCCAAAAATGGGAGGGGTTGGGTGGAGAGGGGAGGGTGGGAAGGGGCTGGGTGGGGAGGATGGGGCTGGATGGGGGGTGGGAGGAGTGGGGCTGGGTGGGGAGGGGCTGGTCACCCCATGGTGCCCTTATAAAACTCAACGTTTAACCTACTCACGCCGGCTTGTGCCCGCCCTCACAGTCGGGCATATTTGCGGAATACACCACACCGCCGTTGAGCCTGGCCATTGACCGAGCAACCCAACGTTCCTACCAGCTCCCTCTGCAGGAATGTGTTTCTCTGTTTAGTTAGCGAACTGCCCTATGAACCCAGGTACCCTAGTTCGATTCCCGCCCATGGCCGATGTCAGTGATGAATATCTCAACCAGTTCTGGGCCCCCTGTAGGTCGACTGAGCCTTAAAATGAGCAACCAGTGCAGTGTGTAAACATCATCACCAGGGAGACGAATGAGGCTGGGTCGGGATTGGTACTGGCCACTTATATGCCATGTCAGCCTTAACTGGTGTTCACTGACAGCACGTGCCCGAACATTCTGTTAAAGGCTATATGCTGGTGTTCATTGTGCTTTCTTAACCAAGTGGTTACCTGTATGCAGTGGGAACGAATGTGATAAGCACTTGTCGGTGCAAGGGATCTTCACATCTAGTTGTGTTTTTTTGCTGGAAAATTGGTTTCAGTTCAGTGACAGCATCATGTTGCCCACCTTTAAATTTCACCGAAGCAAAGATTTGACGAGATTATGGACTCTTTTATAAGCGATGTGATGCTCCATGCTCGAATGCGCATGGAACAGGGATCAGCTACTGTTTACAGCCCTCAGGCAGTGGTGTAAATTGCACATTCCTATGGCAGGGGAAGTTCAATCTTCAGGACAACTCCTTTTGACTTCCCACAAAACAGTGCTCACTTTTGGGGGCCAAAATATAGGATTGCCGCTCGGCGTGCCGTGCTTCTGTGCAAGCGCGCGACAACCGCTACTCTGCTCACGCGTTTCTGCTCTCCGTGCAGGTGACAAAGGCCGAGTCGGAGATGGAGAAGAAGCCGGAGGACGGCGCTTACATCAAGGGGCTCTTCCTGGAGGGCGCCCGCTGGGATCGCCAACGCATGGCGATCGGGGAGTCGCTGCCCAAGGTCCTCTTCGATCAGATCCCCATCGTGTGGCTGCGGCCCGGGGACCAGGCGTCGTTCCGGCCGGCGCCCTGCTACTCCTGCCCCGTGTACAAGACAAGCGCCCGCCGCGGCACGCTCTCCACCACGGGCCACTCCACCAACTACGTCATCCCCATCGAGCTGCCGTCCGACCGGCCCAGCAGCCACTGGATCAACCGGGGCGTGGCTGCTCTCTGCCAGCTGGACGACTGAGGGGCCCTCGCGAACCACACGGATACACGGAGCAGGAGTTTCCCCTCAAATTCGTTTGGGTATTTTTTTCCCGCCTGGTTTTCATCCCGATCGTGCCATAGCTGTCACGTCACGAAAGAAGCAATCGTTCCGATCTCGCACGGAGCAGGGATGACCCTTAGTTTTGAGAGAATGGCCCACAGAAGTGGATAACGCAGAGCTACCCTCTGAGATCCCTTCAAGTGATCATTGGGCAACACAGTATGGGGCAGCACTTTCCCACCCGCCCTGCCATGGAGGGTAATGTTTGTCGCACGATGGTCAAACCGCCATCTTTACTTCTCAGAGCGGTATTTTAGCCAAATTAATTGACAAACCAAATTTCTTATTTCACGAAGCCTTTGGCGACGCAAGACTTTTCGAGTGCCATTCTCCGTGTCCCACCGTGTTTCGAGTTTTAGCAGTCTTCGGATTTGTGCAATGTGTAATTACTTGATTTGGATTTGAATGAGGAATATTGGTGAATGCACACCATTCGCGAGGTTTTTAATTTGGGAGACAACGTGTCAATGTGATATCTAATTTGTTCAAAATTGAAGGTCGATGGTAATAAAACTGTTATTTTGTGAGGAGACCCAACTATAGCTATGCAAAGAATTTTGGTAGGAGTGGATGATAAACCTCTAACTTTTAGTTACATATTATATAAAGTGTTCTAGTTTCACGGTTAAATTCTGCCTTATCCACGTCATTAAATGTCACGATTTGGGGTCACTGTGTGATTTGTTTTTAACTTTGTGGTGAATGTAGTGCCTCTGTTGGCTGCAGGGGTCACGTAAATTGCATACATAATTGACAAATAATCGATTCTTAGAATGCACCGTCATCACAATAATCTATCTTAATCGATGCATTGTTGAATGCCTACTATCCACCCAAGCCCAGTGTTATGATGTAAAAGGATCTTTTTTAAAATACATTCACAGCAAGTTACTTGCTCAAGTCTTCCAGCCTTTGCAGAAATTGAACCTTGAACCTTGTGGAACGTGGCTCTGAACATTAATGAACACTAATCGCGGTGAGGCGTGGTGCGATATTTCAACCCTCGCCTCTTTCATTCTTCAGCTGTTGTAATCCACCCTCTGATGATCCATCACAACGGCAGCCTCATTTAGCACCCAGCTAACCGCTTAGCATTTAACACCCAGCGAGCCGCTTAGTATTTAGCAAGCCACAATTTGCTCGGATCAAATGGTTCAATTCCGACTGCTACCAGGCAATCTATGCATGCAATCGCTCAAAGTATTTTGTTAAAGCAGACAGTAAACAATACCTTGACGTACTGCGTAGGTTTCTCTGCGGTTGTGCTGTATATCTCTCCGATGTGTTTGTGGTACGTTCCTGGAGTTTCTTCAGGCATGGGGGAAGATGCTGAAGAAGCTCCCAGGATGTGGAGCAAAAGGTCCGACATTGTAACAAACACCTCGCGTTACAACCGTAAACTACATCAGAGAGCTATAAAGCAGAACGGTGTAAACCTAAGCAGTAGCTGATAGAATACGTCTTGTTTTCATGTTATTTAACTTTTAGGTCCGATGGAGCCGCAGGCCGTTTTGTATACTATTGTTCCAATGCAGCAATTCACAGACGGCGCTTCTGTCCAATTACCATGATGCCTTGCTTAATGTTAATGAACGAATACGAATTGAGAAGACTTAAAAAGGGCAAATTATCTCGTTACTGATTTGCGCAGTGGAGCAACACAGCTGCAGAATGCCATATTTATCACTTCACCAGAAATGCATTCGAGTTTCACTTTCAACAATGTAAATTGTTTAATTAACCAAATGTCACAACACATACAGGCAATTCATCGGTAAATACGAAATAAAGTAGTAAAGCACTTGTAGTTTGAGATGTATGTGTTTCAAGGCGACAATAAGTGAACTATATTTAAGCATGAATCTTTCAAAGTAAAAACGTTGCCGTTGAAAACAATGCACGCAGTCACCGTGTTACCGTATACTCGTATCTAAAATTACTTTCTCTATCACGGGAATAGAATGTGGCATGCGAGCATTGTAGATGCTATTAGGAAGGAGAGGTTGTGATGGGCTTTGAACGTGAACTGAATGGAGTAGGATTAGTAATTGACATGGGCATTGTAGGTCTGACAGGCAAGGCGCAGACCTTGAACCCAAGTCATGGGATATTAATAAATGCACGCTTTAATATAGAAGCCAGCACTCCTCACTTGAAATCCACGGTATCCAGGTTAGATTGCCGGCAATGGCCATTTTTCATCCAACATTATCCTTGTCCATTCATGCTGCGGTCAAATAGCTATCCTGCAGTGAGCCAAGTCAGGATATCTCATCATCACAATCATCTTCAGCCGTTGTCCATTCCACTGCGAGATGAAAGCATCTCCACGCCATTGCCATTCTTCATGATCCTGCAACGCCAAAATCCATCTTACCCCTGCAAATGAACCTGATCTCATCACTCCATCTCTGTGGCGGTCGCCGTTCCCGGGTGCTTGTCAGTTCCATTGCACGGTCGTGACAGATGGCAGCAGTTTGGGGGGAGGGGGGGGGGCTTCAGCAGTGTTTTCACCATGGTTGATGATTTTGTTTAAGAATGCCTTACTACACAGATGACATATATCATCTTGCAGCGCCATTAACACTTCGCACTGTGCGGAGGGTCAGTATCTCCCATTGTATTCTCGCGTGCCATCTGACCCACTATGACACCAACGCACTTTTGAGTTTGTCCGCAGCATACACAGGCAACACACGTCTGCAGTGAGGAAAAATGTAATGTTGCTCTGCAAATAAAAACGGTTTGTAAACTTCAAATGTTCACCATTCGTTGTGTTGCGTACAACCACTGCTTTGCCCATTGCATCTGTAAGCATCGACGCGGAATGGGATAATGACATTTGTTTTAAACAATATCGATTTTGCATTGCCTCGTGTTACCGTATTCTCCTTAACATAAGGGGCCGTCCATAAATGACGTCACGCGATTTTGGACGATTTTTGACCTCCCCCCCCCCCTCTCGTCACACGGCGTCACAAAAATGCAGACCCCCTCAAATATGACGTCACAAAGCTCTGCCCCCCCCCCCAACCATATTTCCATTTTGAAAATAAAACATGCTTCAAATCGCTTTAAACTATTGTCATTGTAGTGCGTATTTAATGTGGCGCTGCACTCTGATGTTGTAGGAGTGTTGTTATAACAATTAGTGTTATAACAATTCTATATTTATTTAAAGTTGCGCATTTTTATGTGACGTCACATTTCTCAAACCCCCCCCCCCCCCCTCGTCACAAATGTCTGACCCCCCCCCCCCCCCCCTAGGTGCGTGACGTCATTTATGTACGGCCCCTAAGACGCTCGGGAAAGTAAGACGCACCCTACAAACATGTGCCAGGTTGGCAATAGAGTTATAGAAATCTAAACACCTTCAAACACACAGCTTACTGGGGTTATAAGACTTAATGCCAGCGATTGCTTTAAATACATGGGGGCTGGGGAAAGTGTCATTATACAAAGAAAACAGAAGCATGCAATTCCAGAACATAAGGGACAACTTGAAATGCTTGGCGATTATATTTAGGAAGTCAAATTCTCAATGGTTGTTTAATTATAGTCAATAGTCAGTGTTGTCCCGCTCAATGCAATACTAAATTCTGTCATCTATATATATTTTTTACTTTTTTCGGTATTAAGGTATTGTATTCAGGTAAGGTATTGTATGTAGGTATTGTATATATATATATTATATTCAGGTAAAGTATTGTATTTAGGTATAAGGTATTGTATTTAGGTATATGGCATTGTATTTAGGTATCATATATTGTATTAAGGCAGGGTATTGTATATAGGTTACTGTATTGCATGTAGGTATCAAGTATAGTATTTAATTGAGGTATTGTATTCAGGTATAAGGTATTATATTAAGGTAAGATTGTATATGGGTATTGCATATAGGTATCAGGTATTGTATTTAGGTAAGATATATCGGTATTCGATTTAGGTATAATGTATTATATGAAGGCGAGGTATTGTATAAATGTATACAGGTGTTGAATTTATAATTAAGGTATTGGATTTCTGTTGCTCTCCATCAGCTACGGATACGTGATGACGTCAAGTGGGTGTCCCATTCACGGAGTTCATTCAAACGGAGACTCGGGGAATAACTCAACCCAGGCCCTTATTATTTTTGACCACAAGCCATTCAGCCCTTCTTGTTTTCACTTGCCCTTGTTCGAAACAACTCACTTGTATTCGCAATTTAAATCATGCCACGAAATCCGCGTGTTTTCTCTGATCCGTGTTCTCTCTTTTTTGTCTCTCGGTGTAATCGCAAGGGCATACATCTCCCCCTACCTCTTAGCACACATTTGAGCTACCGTTCCATGTTTGTCATTCATGACCGCGTTCCTCAACCGCGTGTCGCATAGCAGGTCGTACACACCACGTGAGTAGGGGGAGATGTATGTTCCTTTTTCATGATCAAGTTTAAAATCTCCCAAATCACTCCAAATCAGCCGCTCTCTCTCCCTCTCCTGCATCATCATTCGGATCCCCCCCCCCCCCCGCTGTCGACGACGATGCCACGTGCAAATATTTTTGGTAACCCCTGCTATGTACGGTAAAGTGATGGTTTTTGTTGGATCCTCAGAAGGTTGTCTCCGCATGGCTGGGGAGACAGCTTTGCGGATTGTACGGTATCTTACATTAACATGCTAATTTCTCACATTAACATAGCCACTTCTGTGCCCTCGTCGAGGAGGTCGCTCTCCTATCTTACAGTTACATGCTAATTTCTCACATTAACATCACTATCCCCGGCCACTTCTTTATGACCCTTGGGCTACACCCATTTCAAACCTTTTAAAACAGTCTGCCTCAGACCATGCTTTCCCACCTGATGACGGACGCTTGTGTTGCGCCCGAAACGTCGTGATTTATTTTATTTTATACCTACGTGACTTTACCGAAAGAACCAAAGAGTATTGATCCAACAGGTTTGCAAAAATTGTTGACTCCCCCCCACCAAATAAATATATGTAGGCATATATGCCTACACACCCTACATGCAAGAGTTGAGCTTTATTTTGTAGCCATATATGCCTACGCACCCTTTTTAATTCAGGCCTTGGTGTTTGAATATCTTGACAGCTCTTTCATTGCCATGTGGGGTAAAACCTATTCTTTTTTTTCATACTTCTGAAAGGCAATTTTTTTTAGAAATCGCCTATCAGAGATATGCTCGCCCTCCCCTCGTGTCTGGATTTTATCGATTTCGCTCAGTCGATCCGGCACCGCCCGGCTCAATCCATCTTGCAAATGTGCAGTTGATTTTTTTAAATCTTAAATTACATTTCTACGGTTTCACGGATACAAAACGACGCTATTTATGTCCCGATTTGTATGTAACTTTTTTATAGCAATTTGTTCATATAGTCGATCAAAGTGCCGTGTTAAATCGCTGTTCAAAAATGTTATTTTTTAAATGTTTATAATTCAATGTTATGCTTAATGTCCGATTTTATCACAGCCGCGATTCAGTGTATTCTAGTTGTAATATGCGGTACTCAGATCATACAAAACAACGATGTTGATGTCGTGTTAAATCGCTGTGTAACAAAAACACATTTTTTTATGCTTAGAAATCAATGTTAGGTAATGATGTGACACGCCGCCTTCATTTGATTGGTTAAGATCGGTGTTTCCGTTGTCTTAGTTACCACATTGCTGTGGGAACAGTGGACGGGGACTGGGACGGAATCACCGATCTTACTGATATTCTTTGGTTCTTTCGGTAAAATCACGTAGGTAGAAAAAAAGAATAAAAATTATTTTTCTACCTACGTGACTTTACCGAAAGAACCAAAGAGTATGGATTCCTGCAGTCACGAAAGCTTCATATTAAGATCTTACTGATATTAGCCAATCAAATGAAAGGGGGCATGTCACATCATTCAAAGCTGTCAACCCCTTATCAGTGCCTACCTTAATATTGCCGACCAATTACAACTTTATTGGTCACTTTAACACATGGGCAATTCGCGACCAATATCATCCATAATACAGTATATGGCCTTTTTGGGTTATAACCCCCGTGCCCTTATAAATCTCAACGTTCATCCTACAAAGTCCCAACACATGGGAGAAACACAAACAAATAGACAAATAAAGATTGCCCGTATTGAAACGGCTGTACGCCGTATGGACCTGAAAACTCAATTCCCCTGTACAAGAATACTGTTAAACTGTATGGGTTGTTCAGGGATGTGTTATTACTCGATCCATAGATTGATTGGACGTGAATCGACACAGTGATTAACCCGAAAATTACGAATAACCCGGTGATGTTTGTTTATATTTTTTTACGTCCGTTTTTACATTAACGATGAACGTTGAATTATGACTTAACACATGCGACACGGAATCAAGTTACATGTGAAGTAGGAGATCGGAATAGAATGATCGTGTATGCACTCACTTCATGAAGTTTAATTTAAAAAAAGATCGGAGACTCGCAAAGTCCAATGTAAGATGAAGTAGGACCATCATAATACATTGCATCGTGTGCGATTTGGTCGTATCGCAGAGCCAGTCCTTCGAGGGTCGCACTCGACTTTGGAGACGTCGCCCACCCAAACTGAAGTGCGTGCACAATTTTTGTTTTCTGCTGGAGAGTTTGCCCAACACAATTTAGAAACGTGCGTTTGAGACCATTTATTATTTAGATTACTTTTTGCCACTATAAATGGTCAAATGACAAGCCGCTTGGTTGAGATATCATTTGTGGCCAGGTCTCCTTTTTGCAAAATAAGTTAATACCTCAGTTGTATTTGTATGTGTTTGGGTGATTTGTTTACCTTTCTTGTACTTTGCACTCCAATCTTGTTTTTTAATTGTTTGTTGTAACGTTCTGTGAAAAAGAGTTGTATAGCTCATCGGATTCCTCCAGTATAAATATGTAACGGTGTTATTGGACGAACGTACACCGTCTCCGGGTGGTATCTACTATTTACCAACGGGCTGAGCCGGGGAGAATGGCCCAAGGGGCCAACAGTCAGCCAGGAAAACGGATCCTGGAACGAATGGGCACAACCCCCAGGTAGGAGAATGTCATGCGCAAGGGGCTGTGGGGAAATAATGTCACCCTTCCAGAACCTGGTGGAAGGTTCGGGAAGGGAGGCGTGGGCTAGGGCGGAGCAGGCCACAGAGCAGGCTAAAAGGCCGGACCCCAGGAGGGTCTGGGCAGTGTTGCCAGCTGAAGACAGAAGAGCCAGTTGAAGACAGAAGACCAGCCAGCCAGGACCCTGGGACTCACCTGACCCGCCGTCCTTATCAGGGCCGGGGCAGAGTGGGCCAGTGGTGCGACCCTGGGAGCCTCGGAACCCGACGTCCTTATCAGGGCCGGGTCCGTGTGGCCAGTGGTCGAGACCTGTACCTTGGCTGGGTCAGGTCAGACTCGCCTCCCCTAGGGCCCCCTTAGCCGGAGGACCCCGAGAGCCTCGCCCAGAAATTGGGCGAGTAAGCGAAGGCATACCTCCTCAGGCAGCGGGTGAAGGGGCCATTACCCCTTCAAGTAGAAGGCTGTATTGTGTTGTGTTAAGCCCTTTGTAATACATTAAGCGTTGCCTCTACCGATTCGTCTTAAATTACCCACTACAAATACATATTCTGAATGCTTTTACACGTGACCGTCATACCGTTAGAGTGTCAGATATGCAAGAAAAATAAATATGCTTCATCAGGCAGCAGCCAGAATTTTTTAAATTACTGGCGAAACGTCGCACTCAAATTATAAATGTGGATTTTCGCTCCAACACACCGGTGTATTGTACGAGTAACTAATTTGCATGTTCTCTTTACGTGACAACCCTTACTAATTGGCTGTGTCGGGTGGTGGCGGGTTTAACGACACATTTATATTTACGCGATCTAACCCCAAAAAAACCCTGTGTTATGGATACTATTGGTCGCGTAAGCCTCCTACGTGTTTGAACATACTTCACTGCGCCTGTCAGCTAGACAGCACCTGCGTGTAAGCATACCACATGGTGGCACTGGTTTGCTGTGATGCGTATGTCATGAGATGTACTGGCTTTTTAATATGTACTTGTCAAAGAATACTTTAGTCTGCAATGGGAAATAAAATGCAGCTGTCATTTTCATTCCCTTCTCACAATCCTGTACTCGGAGCACCATAAGTAATCTGTTTTTTAATGTAATAACATGCTAAGATAATACATGTATTGTGATGTTTTTTTTAATACTCTCTGGGATTTAAATGCAATAATAGGATCACAAATTGAAAAATTAGAGCATTTTTTTATGAATCGTGTCAGTTTTCTGTATCCGTTGCTCCCACCTCTTCAGTGTCGCTATTCTGTCTTCAGAACTTCGTCCATCAATTCAATTCAATGTTTATTTGTAGCACAGAAATTTTCTTTAGCCAGTTACCCAGCTAGTTTCAGTGGCAACGATCCGCAGCTGCTAACAACAGAGTTATCGTTGGGTGGAGAGGTGCGTAAACCAGCATCCAGAAACTCAAAAACATAGATTGTTTCACAATTGTATGATAAAGGTAAAACATCGAAATGAATACACAGAATATGATTCAGACGAATTATATTGGAACAAAACAACTCATTCTGCCAGCTTTGTATATGTAGTTTTAAATCTGTACAGGTCACGTTCTGGTTAAAAAACTATTTTTTTAAAATCCACTTCGATGCAGAATCCTTATAGAATATGTTTCAATACGTGTGTCCTCTCCCCAGGATTATTCTGATTGTCCTGATGGCGCAATGTTATGAGATGAAGACATGTTCATTCACAACTCTCACAGGGTACAGTAGGTCTCCGGTTTACGACATTCCGGTTTAAGACCGTTGATCCACATTTACGGAGATTAAAATATGCCACCATGGATCGATTGACTCCGCAGAAACTTGATTTACGACGTGTCTTCCGACAAGACTCTGAACACATTTGAACAGTCTGGTTTCCGATGTGACTTGGCGTGGAGCTTTTGTTATTCTCAAGTATTTTTTATCGTGGATTTTGCCGATTAAACCCTGCTAAACATGGCTGATAAAAGGAATAACACATCGTCAAGTGATACTTTCTACTGTTTCTACTGTCGATGGGAAAATATGATCCTATTTATGACAGGGTTTATACAAACGCATTACGTCGTTGGATAACGACCTGTGGAAGAAAGCATCGTAGAACTACCACTCGAGATCTTCAGTGACCCTTATTGTTTGGTGCACGCTAGCGTTTGCCAGCTTCCCGTGTGCCTTGCAATAGCGTTATCTTAATCACGTGGCAGTCAAAGTGAAAAATTGTAACTCTCAGAGCTGATTTTTTTAAATCTCCAAATGGAGGGGGAAAAACCTAATTTAAAACTGTAATGTTATTCTTTTTATGAAGGAATTGGTGACTGGACTGAGGCCATCAATTTGGGTTAGCTGAACCTTAATAACATCAAGTATAACGGATCTCAATGGTGGCAAGTCAGTGTTCTAACTCCTAAGCTACCTGGCAACAATGCGTGAATATATTTATTTGGGTAATAGGGGGGGGGGTGTGGGGCATTATACTTAATTTGGAAAAACTCCATCTCTCAAAATATAAATATTGGGGTAGTTTGGAACATTCATCGCAGTAGGGCCTGTGGGAAAGTGCAGTGCTCTACTGGGTAAGCCTGTGAAGTCTCCTTGCCGTTGACAATTTTCTGACACACGATGGTAATGCACTGCTCTGCTAGAGATACGAATGAGTTATTTGTCTCATGACATGTGGCGGATAGCATAGTTTGAATATTTGACAAAAACAACTTCAAGATAAAAAAAAAAACCCAACACAGTCATGATCTCATTAATTTACAAGTGTCGTGTACCCTTTTAAATGCTTCTTTCCCCAATAGGCAATTAACCTTCAAGCTTTGTGCATCAAGTGCTCTTGCTCTATACCTATAACAGAATGCCCAAAATGTATAATTGTGAGAAACATATGCGGGAGTTCTAGATTTGAAGCTTTCGTGACTACAAGGATTCATACTCGTTGTTTTTTTTGGTAAAGTCATGTAGGTAAAAAATAAAATAAATGAAAACAACTAAATTAAATCACAACGTTTCGGGCGCCACACAAGCGTCCTTCTTCAGGTGGGGACAACGTAACGAAAGCACAACCACTTAAGTGTGTCTAAGAGATGGCTGTGACGAGGAATTATATAGTCGCGGAGGATGGAGGGAGGGGAGGGGCCATGGTGAGTGTGTGGGCGGGCTGTGAAACTGGGAGGCAATGATGTGAGGAACGGGGTGGGCGCTTGGAGGCAACGTATGGAGTTCAAACTGAAGCTTTGTGGTGCAGGGGGCAGAAATAGATAAGAAAGCTAAGATTAAGCAGCCTTTTGTTATGCTGCCGGGGGGGGGGGTAAATTAGAAATGTGCAAGCTGAAAAACGTGTGGTAATGGTGATGGTAGTGTGTGAAGCTGGGGGTAACAGACTGGGAATATGGATATGATTATAAAAATTAATCTAAAAATCTAAACTGACTGTCTAGCAGTAAACTGCATGGCAGCTAAAGTTTTAAATTGGTTAATTACATCGTTGCAATGATTGCTCAATTTTAATCCATCATATCGGTTGAAGTTATGTCTATGTTTGTATATCTGGAAAATTAGAAAGGCGCAAGCTAAACTTGCATGCTCGAAATAACATGTGGCAATGGTGATGGTAGTGTGTAAAGTTGCAAGTAGAAGACTGGGAATATGGATATGAATATGAAAATAAATATAAACTGGCTGTATAGCAGTAATCTGCACGGCAGCTAAAGTTTAACTTGGTTAATTACATCCTTCCAATGATTGCTCAATTTGAATCCATCCTCTCGGTTGAAGTTATGTCTATGTTTGTATATCTGGATGGCTTCATGGACACATCTTTGGTAGTATCCAGGAGGCTTGCAGAGTACCTTGATATCGGAGAACACAATGTCATGAGAACCAGCGGTATTATAACAGTGGTCAGCTACGGCTGAAGAATTGGTCCTGCCGTGCTTCAAATTCGACTTGTGCTCGCAAATGCGATCAGAAATATGTCGTTTCCTTTCCCCGATATAACAATCACCACAGGTGCAACTCAGTTTGTAGACACCAGGGTACTGTAAGTCAGGAATGACATCCTTTACGGATGGGATCAGATCACAAATCTTGTGTACTGTACTGAATCGCACCTGGATCTTGTGTTTGTTTAGAATTTTGGAAATAGTTTTGGTACTGCCTGCTATGTATGGCAATATAATGATTTTGATCGGAGTCTCAAGGGGTCAAGGGGTTGTTTCTCCATGGTGGGAGAAACAGCTTGGCGGATAGCACGGTCCGTGTATCCGTTCATCTTGAGGGCCAGATGTACATGTTCCAATTCACTGGCCAGGTGGTGTTGGTCAGAGATGCAGTGGGCCCTATGGTATCGTGTTTTGATGAGGGAATTCTTTTGTGCCGGATGGTGGTGGGAATCAGGCTTCAAGTAGGAATCTGTGTGGGTGGCCTTCCTGTAGACAGAATGTCCCAAAGAGCCATTGGGCCTCCTCTCAAACAGAACATCCAGGAATGGTAGCGTGCCATCCTTCTCCACTTCCATAGTGAATTTGATGAATGGGTGTATGGAATTGATGTGGTCTAGAAATTGATTCAATGCTGGGAGGCCATGTGGCCAAATGACGAGAGTATCATCCACGTATCTCTTCCACAGGGAAGGACGCAGAGTGGATGTCTGGATGGCGTCTGTTTCAAATTTCTCCATGAAAACATTGGCAATCACTGGTGACAAGGGGCAACCCATAGGGGTGCCCTCATTTTGTTTGTAAAAGGTACCATTCCAGGTGAAGAACGTGTTGGTGAGGCAGTGCCTAACCAGCGCAGGGACATCAGGTTCAGTCCATGTTGGACGTGCTTGTGCACTCATACAGGACCTGAATTTCAACGGCGTATCTGCTGGCACGCAATGCAAAGTGCAGAGTTGTCATTTTCTGACGATGTGTTTCACCTTTGTGTCCAAAACACACAGTACTGGACTGTGATGTATGTCAAACTTCTTTTGCACCATACGTGGCCAACGATGCTACTCGGAGGTGCCTGTTGCACTCTTAGGTACACGATGCTGCCTTCGTGCAATGGTTTGCACACTGGGCTTGCAATTCAGAGGTCGCTGGTTCAATCTCCCGTTACAGCAAGTTTATTAAATCCTCCCTGCCTATGGCCACCCACTAGTGTAGTGACATAGAATGGGACACTACGGCGCGTAGCGCTGGTTACTGGTAGAGAGCGGGATCGTGGGTGTAATAGCCTGGTCTACCAGCAGGGCAGGTTAAGTGTGCCACTGGAGCGTGTAGCGCCGGTTGCTGGCAGTGAAGGGCATTTGAGGATACAGCGGCCGGTCTGCCAGAAGGGCACGTGACAGGCACGGATGTAGGGTAAAGGTGACAGAGGGGACACGTGGGGCAGAGCCCAGAACCTTCTGGTAGGTTCCAGAAGGGGGCGTGGCCGAGGGCGGAACCAGGCCAAGCTGGGGAGGATAACAGGGAGGCCCCGACACTGGGTCGGGGCTGCTGCGGTTTGGGAATGGAGCCGTCTTCCATGAAGTCTTCGTCCTCCTCGTCGGTATTGGGTCAGGTAGTATGCCAGCTGTCCTGACCCGTATATAGTTATCCCCTACACTGTGGAAAGTGTAGAATAAACGTGTATTCCTCCTACTATTAGTGTCTTCGAAGTGACTCACTACACTAGTATAAATGGATCAACTTGCAGTTCGTTGAACAAACAGGTCACATTTGGTGGGGTAAAATATGAGTACTCCCACCTCATCCAAGATGCCTGGGCAGTGTGGAAAGTTTAGGCCAATATACCCCTTAAAGGGGTTCTCAAGAGCTTGCTCTTTTATGGACCGTTCCACTGGCAGAGGCGAGCATTTACAGGGTTGCACTTTTATCTTCACCATAGGCACATCTTCGTGGAAAATGTCATTGGCAGTGATCCATCGTCTAAAAATACCATCTCTTTGATAAACGTGTGAATCGGTAGAACAAGATCTACCGAAATCTATGATGTCACAACAAAAGGAGCCTTAGCTTTGGGAAATTGATATACAGCGGAAGTTGGATGTGAGCACTCACCTTGGCTGTACCAACCGAGCTGAGAAGACACAACAACACCTCTCCAAAACTCGCATTGCAGCAATCAGCTGTACCAACCGAGCTGAGAGGACACATCGCTCACTCACTCCACAACATGCACCCTGAACAACTTAAGGTTACTGCCACAACTTAACAGGACCACTACTCCTGAACTCCGCGAGCCTCCGGCCCACTGTTCCAGACGTGCCTCCGAGTGTGTCGATCTCCTGTCCGTCAGATCGAGCCTACAGCTCCAGACGCGCCATGGAGGGTCTCAACCACCGGGCCGTCAGGTCAAGTCGTCTGTATCAACCCGACAGGACCACTACTCCCAGGCACTAGAAGCCCATGTCTCACCGTACTAGACGCGCCGCGGAGGGTCTTGATATCCAGGCCATCATGTCAGACATGCGGTAATCACAAGGGCATCCTGTCAGGATCTGTGCCCCAGGATAGGCCACAGCCAACATCCCAATTTCAAATCACTGGCACCATATGTTGCACTCATAAGCAATGTTCCATACAGTCCGCACATAGTCAACAATCGCGAGCAAAGCTCCATACAGTCTACACATCATCAACAATCGCGATCAAAGTTTCCTACAGTCCACACATCGTTAACAATCGGGATCAAAGTTTTTTACAGTCCACACATCGTTAACAATGTCGCAGTCCGTACATCATCAAGAAACGCGACTCCGCAACAACAACAAAAAACTATGTCACAACGTGAACCATTAACAGGGCAACCCACGGGATATTAACGGGCTCAGGGCACCCAACCATGACCTAAAAAAACTACCTCAACAGCCCCCTCAAAGATAAACGATCCCGACGCCGTAATTAACAACAAACAATGTTACAACGCGGACACCTGCACGGACGCCGCGTCCATCCGCCACTCACACAACCCGATTAACACGCTCCGCAACCCAGCGAGTAAAAATTAAAAAAGATACGCAATCGCAACCCGGCGCACGCAAGATGGGTGAAGTTACAAGGGCCGGGTATATGTCGTGTCACGACTCGCCTGAGAGGCTGTGAAGAGTGGAGGACAGCAGGGTGGAGACTTGAGACACCCTGAAAAATCTTGGATGGTGAGCGCGGCATCCTCTTGCGAACCGACCCGGCCTCCCGCACTCGAACAAAAGAAGGGGGCACCACCGAGACGGCCGACGATCTCTCTACGCAGGTGTTGAAAATGTCGGGAACGGCATTTTGGCGGGAACCACGTCCCAACCGGCTACCAAAATGGCGGCTACACACGCGTGCTGAGCATGCGAATTTCCCACCTGAGCACCAGCAGCAGTGGCGGCGTCCTCTCCCCGCAGCTCCGGTGCTCTCTCTCTTTCGACGGCGGCAAAGCAGCGCCGTGATGTCCGTCCCGCCACCCCGCCTGCAGCACCATCTCACTCATTCACCGGGGCTGCAGACCCCAGGGCTATCAGGAGGATGATCTTCCCGCCGTGCCCGTCATATGAAGGCGTCCAGGTAAGTCGTTGTGCGCACATTGCACTATACTAGGATAACACCTAGCAATTAATTTCCGGAACTTCTGACACCAGTTGTAGTGGGTTAAATGCAGGCGCACACTGGAACTTTGGAGGCAACACTATTTATTCTCTAAACACAACGGGTAACTCTTAACATTAAGAGGATAACGACATAGGGTGGTAACCACCATTCCTACCTTAGCTAAAACACAGGGATACTACATTTCTGGACCGGAGACCGAGGATCGTAGATGGTGGCTTCATCCCAGAGTTGACACAGCAGAACAGCCCAGCTCTCTGTTCACACTCCACTTATAACCACATCCCCTTTCCCGATCCTTCGGGAATGCCCGAGCCCCCTACCACGTGACCCCCCTGGGGCCCCTAGCCCGCCTTTATACTTTCACGTGTCCTGTTGGGTTCACGCAGAGTGTCACGGCCTGACACGACATCCGTGACACCCGCCTACAGCCCACATAACGAGCCAACACACTAGTGTCGTTCTACTGCACTACAGTAGCAAGAACAGGTGTGTTTATATGTAAAGTACGCTTGTACCGTATCATAAATTGCCATTTGCGTTTATCCACCTACAGTGAGGGAAAAAAGTATTTGATCCCCTACTGATTTTGTACGTTTGCCCACTGACAAAGAAATGATCAGTCTATAATTTTAATGGTAGGTTTATTTGAACAGTGAGAGACAGAATAACAACAACAAAATCCAGAAAAACGCATGTCAAAAATGTTATAATTTTTTTTTTATTTTAATGAGGGAAATAAGTATTTAACCCCCTCTCAATCAGAAAGATTTCTGGTTCCCAGGTGTCTTTTATACAGGTAACGAGCTGAGATTAGGAGCACACTATTAAGGGGAGTGCCCCTAATCTCAGCTTGTTACCTGTATATAAGACACCTGTTCACAGAAGCAATCAATCAATCAGATTCCAAACTCTCCACCATGGCCAAGACCAAAGAGCTCTCCAAGGATGTCAGGGACAAGATTGTAGACCTACACAAGGCTGGAATGGGCTACAAGACCATCGCCAAGCAGCTTGGTGAGAAGGTGACAACAGTTGGTGCGATTATTCGCAAATGGAAGAAACACAAAAGAACTGTCAATCTCCCTCGGCCTGGGGCTCCATGCAAGATCTCACCTCGTGGAGTTGCAATGATCATGAGAATGGTGAGGAATCAGCCCAGAACTACACGGGAGGATCTTGTCAATTATCTCAAGGCAGCTGGGACCATAGTCACCAATAAAACAATTGGTAACACACTATGCCGTGAAGGACTGAAATCCTGCAGCGCCCGCAAGGTCCCCCTGCTCAAGAAAGCACATATACATGCCCGTCTGAAGTTTGCCAATGAACATCTGAATTATTCAGAGGACAACTGGGTGAAAGTGTTGTGGTCAGATGAGACCAAAATGAAGCTCTTTGGCATCAACTCAACTCGCCGTGTTTGGAGGAGTAGGAATGCTGCCTATGACTCCAAGAACACCATCCCCACCGTCAAACATGGAGGTGGAAACATTATGCTTTGGGGGTGTTTTTCTGCTAAGGGGACAGGACAACTTCACCGCATCAAAGGGACGATGGACAGGGCCATGTACCGTCAAATTTTGGGTGAGAACCTCCTTTCCTCAGCCAGGGCATTGAAAATGGGTCGTGGATGGGTATTCCAGCATGACAATGACCCAAATCAGACCTTAACCCATGGAAAATATGTGGAGGGAGCTGAAGGTTCGAGTTGCCAAACGTTAGCCTCGAAACCTTAATGACTTGGAGAATATCTGCAAAGAAGAGTGGGACAAAATCCCTCCTGAAATGTGTGCAAACCTGGTGGCCAACTACAAGTAACGTCTGACCTCTGTGATTACCAACAAGGGTTTTACCACCAAATACTAAGTCATGTTTTGCAGAGGGGTCAAGTACTTATTTCCCTCTTTAAAATGCAAATCAATTTATAACATTTTTGACATGTGTTTTTCTGGATTTTTGTTGTTGTTATTCTGTCTCTCACTGTTCAAATAAACCTACCATTAAAATTATAGACTGATCGTTTCTTTGTCAGTGGGCAAACGTACAAAATCAGCAGGGGATCAAATACTTTTTTCCCTCACTGTATGTAATTTATGGTCAACATCATAATGATTTCCTACTCAAACAAACATTGAGACGGTACTCACCTCGCATGAACCAGTGGTAGCCATTCTACATTGCTATGGCGGGAACGAGTTTATCCACAGGACAACCACTGTTCCACTTCCCCACAACGTGTTAGCAAGTGTATCGACCCCGGAGGGATGATGGGCTGAGTCAACCCCCAAACAAGGAATGGCACTCGCAACTTTCCAAACTGTGAGCCGTTGCCTTCACCACTTGAGCCACCTGGCCGAATGTGATGATGTGTTTGCTCGTATCTAGAGTCCACCGTACAAGACATAACTATGCGTTTGCCAGTATACTGCAGTGCCTATGTAGTGAAGCACGATTGCCTAATTTAACATGTTAACGTGGCGTGCAGTTGCAGATTCATTTTACATTTCAAACGTGCGATTTCATGGAATCATTACTCTCACTTGCATTGCGCACTAATTTAATCATGTCACATCAAATGTGTAGTTTCTACGCTATCACTGTAAGATTACCAGTGATCCTATTCTGCGAGGCTTGGTGTTTCAGCATTGGTGGCTTTAAATTCATTATCGAGAGACCAGGAAACCGGTTCTCTCCGGCTCACTTTGTGGCCTGAACCGAGTTTGATTTTAGTGACCTCGCGCTTGCAACGTAATTAAGATAGAGCGTGTATGTTTACGCGCTTGTCCTGTCAGGATCGAAAATAATACAATCGGGGGCTGTATTTCACCTTGGAGGAGAGAACCAATTGAGAAAAAATATCTATCTTTCTGTTACTGAGACATGTACCAATTTGCTCATTTGTAATCCAAAATGTGAAAACTAAGGGTACGGCTTTGCTATCACTTGCTCATGCCACTGTTGGTAGAAGGGCCAGCTATAGGGAGCCCCTCTCAAAGGCCAGGTGTCTCTGAAGAAGTGGGAGCACCCACACTTTACCCCACCACACACAGTCTGCCTGATTGACATATTGTGATTCAATCTTGATTTGAAGCTTTGGTGACTGCAGGAATTAATACTCTTTGGTTCTTTCGGTAAAGTCACGTAGTTAGAAATAAAATAAAATAATAAAATTAAATTAAACAAATCACATCTCCCCTTTGCCTGATGACGACCGCTTGTGTTGTGATCGAAACGTCGTGATTTGTTTTATTTTATGTTATTTCTAACTACGTGACTTTACCAAAAGAACCAAAGAGTATGACTTATTGTGGTGGACAAATTTATACTAATGTAGTAGGTTTTACGGAGGCACACACTTGAACTGGGAAGCAACACGTTAATTCTAACACCCCAACAGGGTAACTGCATAACGTATGGGATAACGACATAGGTGGTGACTACCATGAGTAACTCAGACCACAACGGGGTAACTACATAACCGGGTCAGTCAGTAACACACTGCCTGACCCACGAAGCGTAACGACCGAATACTGCAGAGACGTAGCAAGGCGGGTTGATTCCAGAAGACAACCACTTTTGATTTGAAGCTTTCGTGACTGCAGGAATCCATACTCTTTGGTTTTTTCGGTAAAGTCACGTAGGTAGAAATAAAATCAAATTAATCACGACGTTTTGAACGCAACACAAGCTTTCGTCTTCAGGAGAAAATCGCAGTAGCTGCGATGTCTGCTGCGAGCAGCACGATGTCTGCAGACATCGTCGTGATTTATTTTATTTTATTTCTACCTACATGACTTTACCGAAAGAACAAAAGAGTATAGTTCCACTCTTGTGACAGTAGCTAGCGCTAAACACCATAGTGACTCCATTTACGTCACTACACTAACATAGACGGTGGGAGGGGCGGGTGGGGATTTAAGAAACGCGTCTATTGTGCATGGAAATCGAACCGACGACATCCAGGTTGCAACTCCACTGTCCTGCTAACCATTACACTATATCCATCATACCACAGCAAAATTCAATTTATGTATGTTTGTTGAACTTCTTTCGTACCATACATAGCCAACCGTGATAACACTGTGTAACAACTTTTTTTTGTTCCTGGGTAGTAAGTTTTATTTCCTAATTGCTTATGCCTCAAAAGTACAGAAAATGGCTATTATTCCCCACAAACTTTGCTTTTGTGACCAGGACAGTGATATTTAGAAATTTACCTATTTTCCAGAACATTCCAGATAGATTCAGTGCTGAGTAAACTTGGAGTAATTTCTGAACATTCTAGAACTTGACAGTAATATAAATAGTAGCATAAATACAGGCGCCTTAAGCCTACCAGTTCAGTTTAGTTCCAGCTGCCTAAGTGGATACATATGAAGTATTGGAAAATGACGGCAGGAAACTCCTTGACGGGAACACACTTCTTTTATTAAATCTTGACTTGTAACAATACAACGCGTGGCCTCTCTTCTTCACACCGCACTTCTCTTGACTCAGGATTCTGTGCTGCCGGCTCTCTGTGCCTCGTGTAGACTCCGCGCCTCGGCTACACTCTTCTCTCGCCTCGTGTAGACTCTGCGCCTCTGCTACACTCTTCTCTCTCTCCTCGTGTAGACTTTGCCTCTCTCTCTCGCTGGCTACACCGTATGCATACTCGGCTCGTGCAGACCGTTCTCTCTCGCTGGCTACACCGTATGCATACTCGGCTCGTGCAGACCGTTCTCTCTCGCTGGCTACACCGTATGCATACTCGGCTCGTGCAGACCGTTCTCTCTCGCTGGCTACACCGTATGCATACTCGGCTCGTGCAGACCGTCCTATCTCGCTGGCTACACACTATACATTACTCAGCTCGTGTAGACCTTTCTATCTCGCTGGCTACACACTATACATTACTCAGCTCGTGTAGACCTTTCTATCTCGCTGGCTACACACTATACATTACTCAGCTCGTGTAGACCTTTCTATC
Source organism: Lampetra planeri (assembly GCF_965212315.1). Lineage (NCBI taxonomy): Eukaryota > Metazoa > Chordata > Hyperoartia > Petromyzontiformes > Petromyzontidae > Lampetra > Lampetra planeri. The sequence continues at coordinate 7,203,067 of NC_136141.1, forward strand.
TCGCTGGCTACACACTATACATTACTCAGCTCGTGTAGACCTTTCTATCTCGCTGGCTACACACTATACCTTACTCTCTTCTACTCTCCATTTCTCTCCTCTCCGGGCTCTATCTCTACACCTTCGTCTTCATTCTTAGATGGTTCCACTTCTGCCCCTTGCTCCTCTGTGCATCACCTTATATACCCCTTCTTCCCGGGAGACGGAGCGGATGCGGACCTCAACGTCGGCACCGCTCCTCCGTTACCCAATCCCCACGCGCTATCCCCACGATCCGGTTCCGCTCAGCGCGTGTTTCCACTCTCCGACCAATCACACCGCGCTGCTACCCGATCACTCCCTCTGGGCGCGTCACCGGCACACAGCCAATCAGCAGCACTACCCCCACCCGCGCACTGACGCCTGCTCCTCCCCGTCAGCGCGCGTCACCACACACACACCCGTACATACGCGCTGGCACACGACATATACACCCAGCGCGTATCACCACTACATCACCCCCTCCCACATAGCTCGCAGCCGGCCCGGCTGCTAACAACAACCAACCACGACGATAAAACGACAACCAACAAAAAAAAACCCCATAACCCCCCGAGTGTGCCCCGTAACATAACACAACAACAACAACAACAAGAATAACTATGTACAGATTGACAATGAACGCGAAAAGTCAACAATAACACGATACGAGCAAATACGAAACGAACGCGCCCCACGTCCCTGCGACTACACGCAGTGACGAGGCGCTCCAGCTGCCCCGACTCCTCACGAGGCAGGTCATGCAAAGTAGCACGACCTGGCGCGAGTCCGTCTGGCTGGTCCATCGTATGGGGCGGGACACTGACGACCGTCCGGCGGTTCCGGCCGCTCCAGACGGCGCGGAACGGGCCTGAAAGGGCCGGCCCCGCCGCGGAGATCCGGCCGCCGGTGATCGGCAGCTGTCAGTTCCGAGACACCTGGGAGCAGATCAGGCGACAATACGTGTGGATCAGGCAGAGACATTTCCCCCTCTGGGTCGCCGGTCACGTCACACGCCCGGCCATCACGACACAAGGGGAGGCCATATGGAGGCGAGAACGGTTTCAGTCGGGAGGGGTGAACGTACCACCGGCGCTTTCCCCACTTTATCTGAACGCACTGGGGCCGTGCAACGCGCACGACCTCCACGGGTCCCCTCCACGGTCTCAACAATTTAGGCGACGTAGCCAAGGGTGCCTGAGGGCAATGCAGCCAGGCCCTGTCACCTGGTTTCCATTCATGCATGGACACCTTCCGTGCCCGCAACCGTTCATTAGCAATTTGGCGAGCCCGCGAATTAAGCCGTGCGGCCTCCCTCGCCTCTGTCAGCTTATGAATATTAAACTTAATATGTTCTGCCAAATTAGAATTAGTTCGTGGAGCGGACAGGCCAAGTTGCGTTTCTATTGGCGGGTCAGCTTCCCGACCGTACATCAAATAGAATGGGGAAAACCCCGTAGCTGCATGGGGGGCCATTCTATACGCGGCAAGGACTCCCGGGACCTGCAGGTCCCAATCTACATGTGCCTCGCACACCTGCTGGCACAGCATGGAAGTCAAGGTTTTGTGGAGTCTCTCCACCATCCCGTCAGTCTGCGGGTGGTACGGGGAGGTACGCACCTTCTTGGTACCCAACAGATCGCACACCTCTTGCAACAATTTACGCGAAAAATTTTTACCTTGGTCGGTCAGCAGGCGTTCGGGAGCCCCCTTGTCCAGGACATAGCCCTGGACGAAGGCATCCGTCACAGCCGCTGCCGATTGGTTAGCGAGAGGCCACGCCATAGGCCATCGGGTAAAGTATTCGACCCCCACTAACAAATATTTATTCCCTCTCGGCGTGACTGGGAAGGGCCCCAAAATATCGAGTGCAACGAGCTCGTTGGTACGCGAGACCTGAATAGATTGCAGCGGTGGATTAGCTGCCACGGCCGGTGGTTTACGCCTGGTGCACTCAACGCACCCCTTCAGAATATGCACCACATCACTTCCCATTCCCGGCCAGTAATAGTCACGCTGAAGCAGGGCAAGCGTCTTGTTAACTCCCAAGTGCAAGAGGCGTTCGTGTGCCGCCAAGACAACCCTCCCCCTCACAGCGGAAGGCACCACGAGTGCGTTCCGCCGGGACAAACTGTCCCATTTCAATAACACGCCCCGCTCAAGTACATAGGAGCCGGTACGCTCCTGGTCCCCCTCGGGACCCCCAACCTTGCGGCGCAATGCTAGCAGCGAGCTGTCCGCCATCTGGAGGCGGCCCCATTCGCTGAGCGACAGCGAGAGCAGCGAGTCCCGACCCTGAGAGGCAGTGGAATCATCCCCACTCGGTGCGCCCGCTGTCGCAGCCAGTGCCCCCATCTCCCCCGCAAGCGTCGGTTTACAGCGCGCCGATCCCGACAAACACGCGCATTCATCACAAGGCAACAACCGCGACAAGCAATCGGCATTCGTGTGTCGCAACCCCTTACGGTACGTAGTCGTAAACTGATAGTCCTGGAGGACTTCCAACCAACGCGACAACTGGCCCGAGGGCTGGGCGACCCTCAATGAATACTGTAGCGCCGCGTGGTCCGTTCGGACTGTAAAGTGACGACCATACAGATATGGCCTAAACTGCTGCACAAAAAAAACAATGGCAAGCAGCTCGCGACGGGTGACACAGTAGCGCTGCTCCGCCGGAGACAACACCCTACTACCGTAGGCGACAACTCTTTCGACCCCCCCAACGACTTGGGATAGCACCCCCCCAATGCCCGTGTTGCTAGCATCCGTGTCCAGCAAAAAGGGACTGGCAAAATCGGGATAACACAAGGGTGGGGCACCCACCAAGGCGTCCCGGAGGGAGCGAAACGCGGCCTCCTCCTCCGGTCCCCATTTGAACTTCACTCCTTTCGCCGTTAGAGCGTGCAAGGGTTTTGCAATAGTGGCGAAGTGCTCAACGAACCGCCGATAATAAGAAGCAAACCCGATGAAACTACGCACGTCGGAAACGGACGTAGGTGTCGGCCATGAACCGACACAATCCGTCTTCGCGGGATCGGTGGAGATCCCCGAAGAATCGACAATGTGACCCAAGTATCTAACGGACCTACGAAGGAGGTGACATTTGGCCGGTTTAAATTTCAACTTAGCCGATCGCATTCGCAAGAACACCCCTCTCAATCGCCGGAGGTGTTCCTCAAACGTTTTACTGAAAACAATGACATCGTCCATATAAATCAAGCATGTATCCCACTGCAAGCCCGACAAAACCAGCTCCATAAGTCGCTGAAACGTCGCTGGAGAGGAGTGAAGTCCCATGGGTAACCGGTTAAACTGGAACAGCCCCCCTGGAGTCCGAAATGCTGTCTTAGGTTTCGACTCTTCGTCGAGCGGCAACTGCCAAAACCCCGATAACAAATCAAGAGTCGAAAAATATCGCGCACCAGACAATGCATCGAGGGACTCATCCATCCTGGGGAGCGGATACGCGTCAGCCACAGAGATCTTATTCAGGCGACGGAAATCAACGCAGAATCGCAGGGACCCGTCCTGCTTCTTAACCAGCACAATAGGCGCTCCCCACGGGCTAGAGGAGGGTGAAATAATATCGGCTTCTAGCATATCGTTAACAGCCGACTGAACATGTTCCTTCTCCACGGGACTCAGTCGGAAGGGATTTAGCCTGACCGGCGCCGCATCGCCCGTTTCAATGTGATGGTGCAACAAATCCGTGCACCCAATGTCATACTTATGTTTACTGAATACATCAGAGAATTCAATGAGCAACTCGCGCAGCGCACCCAACTGCGCCGCCGACAAATCGTCCGAGGCGGCACATAACGAATGGACCCACTCAAGGTCTTCCCTTGGCTCAACGTTCCGCGCGGGGCTCGAGCCCACCTGCGCAACCAACCCATCATCCCCAGGAACCTGCGCCGCGTGAGCCAGCACGGTGCCCTGCGGGATGACAGCTGGTCGCGACCCCGCGTTCAAAACCATCACAAACGGATCCCTGTCAGCCCGCACCAAAGTGTGAGCCACCGATAAATCAAGACCCCCGACAGCCTTGTTAGAAGGACCCAAAAGCATACTCTGTCCCGAAGCCTCCCTCACCCATGGTTTTCGCAACCGGAGGGGAATCAACATCTGTGAACCCGGGGGCACTTGCACTGTCTGCGTCGCCACCGCTTGTATCGTAGCGCACGCCGTCCGAATGTCAGTAGGGCCCGTCAAAAATGAAATCCGGCGACCCGATGGCAGTTCAATGCATCGTTGATCGATAAGAATTTTAATGGGCATTTTAGCCAAAAAGTCAGTGCCCAAAAGACACGGAACTGCCAAGGAAGACGAAACGAAAACGGGTCCCGATAATTTGATATCTCCAATGCAAATGGACGCCCTAACCTGACCGATAATGCCCAACGATCCCCCATTAGCGGCGTAAAATGGCACATCCACTGGAAGCAGCGGACGACATTGGACTGGAAGAATATTATAAATGAGGTCCGATATAATAGTTGCCGATGCCCCCGTGTCCACTAACACCCTAATCTCAACCCCATCAATAGATCCCGTAACAACGGACGAACCCGCCGAAGCAGCCACAATTCTATGCCCCAATTCCGCCCATTCAATGTCTCCCTGGTCCCGGCCGAACCCCCCTCGCCGAACCGAATCCCCGAACCTTAACCGGCCCTCCTCCGCCGCAACGCGGCGTCCCATGTGTGCCGAATAAACAGGCCGAGCGTGTGAGGTGCCGCGACTTGCCGGGGATTGTAGAGATGACTTGGGCTCTCGGTCGTCGTCCAGCCGAGCTCCCATGGCGCGCTGCCGCGGAGCGCGGCACCCGGACGCCACGTGGCCCCGGAGGCCGCAGTTATAGCACGTGACGAGGGTCGGAGTAGATCTCGGTTGCTCCGACTTTCGGCCCGATCGCAGAGGCGACCGGGCCCCCGGCCTCCAGTCCCCTGGTCGTCCCGTGGCGAACGCCTCCTCTCGTGGGCTGACGACTTGGGGTTCGGCGACCACCAACCCCGGGGCTGCGACGACAGCAGCGTTGCAACCAACGCCTTGCTTCCGTTGTAGGGCCTCGTGCGCTTGAATACTCGTGGCGACTCTCAAAGAAGAAATATCAATGTCGTCAGCTGTGTTGATAGGGACCCCCAGGTCCTGCGCCAACTTGAGCAGCTGCTCCAAAACCATCGCGTCTTGGCCCTCCTCGTCCATCCGAGGGAACGCAGCATCAGCAAGAGCCAGCAACGCCGTGCGATAGGCCAGCGCGGTCTCCGTGGCCGCTTTCCGTCTTGCGTAGAACTGATGGCGGCATGTAGAGGGAGGCCCGTAGACCCTGGCCAACAAACCCAGCGCATCCTTCAGCGTGGAGCGGTCCGACTTCCGTGCAGCCCTGAAGGCCGCGAGCGCATCGTCGTCCAGCATGGCGGGCAATGCCCGCAGCGCCGTAGCATCGGACCACGCTGACATCTCTTGATGCGCCAAAAACCTTCGCTGAAATTGGCCCCAGTCTCCGCCTTCCGCCTTGAAGGCTGACAACGTGGGCAGGCGCTGCTGAAAAATGAAGTCATCCGCCTCGTGGTTCCTCTCCGCCTGTCCGTCGGTGTCTAAGATGGCGGCTCCAGCAGCAGACGTAAGATGGCGGACCCCCTCGCGCGCTGATGAAGTCGATGCGCGCGCTTGGGAACCCACCACCACGTGGTGCTCGCCGTTCCCGCCAAAAGTAGGCCCAGGCGCAATGGCGGGAATCCCCCATTCGTTTTGGCGGGAATCTGCGGGGCGACCTTGTAAAATGTCCCCCACCGTCCCCGCTCCTCCCGACGAGCTGATCTCCGCCAAGATGGACGCGGCGGCGAGCAGCAGCTCCGCCAGTCGGGAGTGCGCCTCACGAAGCCCGGCGTCTGTCCCCGGTCGCTCGGCCGGCGCCGTCGACGGACCCTGCAGCGTGGGCAAGTCCTCTTCCTCACCCCCCGCCACCAGCGGCTCCGAGTCGTCCAGGTCTTCCTCGCGGTCAATCCCGTGGGTCCTACGGGTCTTCCTCGTCTCCATACTTGGAAGCCCGTTTCACTTCTGACGCCAGATGAAGTATTGGAAAATGACGGCAGGAAACTCCTTGACGGGAACACACTTCTTTTATTAAATCTTGACTTGTAACAATACAACGCGTGGCCTCTCTTCTTCACACCGCACTTCTCTTGACTCAGGATTCTGTGCTGCCGGCTCTCTGTGCCTCGTGTAGACTCCGCGCCTCGGCTACACTCTTCTCTCGCCTCGTGTAGACTCTGCGCCTCTGCTACACTCTTCTCTCTCTCCTCGTGTAGACTTTGCCTCTCTCTCTCGCTGGCTACACCGTATGCATACTCGGCTCGTGCAGACCGTTCTCTCTCGCTGGCTACACCGTATGCATACTCGGCTCGTGCAGACCGTTCTCTCTCGCTGGCTACACCGTATGCATACTCGGCTCGTGCAGACCGTTCTCTCTCGCTGGCTACACCGTATGCATACTCGGCTCGTGCAGACCGTCCTATCTCGCTGGCTACACACTATACATTACTCAGCTCGTGTAGACCTTTCTATCTCGCTGGCTACACACTATACATTACTCAGCTCGTGTAGACCTTTCTATCTCGCTGGCTACACACTATACATTACTCAGCTCGTGTAGACCTTTCTATCTCGCTGGCTACACACTATACATTACTCAGCTCGTGTAGACCTTTCTATCTCGCTGGCTACACACTATACCTTACTCTCTTCTACTCTCCATTTCTCTCCTCTCCGGGCTCTATCTCTACACCTTCGTCTTCATTCTTAGATGGTTCCACTTCTGCCCCTTGCTCCTCTGTGCATCACCTTATATACCCCTTCTTCCCGGGAGACGGAGCGGATGCGGACCTCAACGTCGGCACCGCTCCTCCGTTACCCAATCCCCACGCGCTATCCCCACGATCCGGTTCCGCTCAGCGCGTGTTTCCACTCTCCGACCAATCACACCGCGCTGCTACCCGATCACTCCCTCTGGGCGCGTCACCGGCACACAGCCAATCAGCAGCACTACCCCCACCCGCGCACTGACGCCTGCTCCTCCCCGTCAGCGCGCGTCACCACACACACACCCGTACATACGCGCTGGCACACGACATATACACCCAGCGCGTATCACCACTACACATATGTAATGCGAGCGTAAATGGGGTTGTTGCTGGGCTCTGGTCCAATCACACGGCCCGGGGTATTGGGGGGCAGAGCCTGGTCTGCGGGGCGTGTGGGAGGGGCCACCGTTCACCTCGGCTCCAATGGGAGGCGAGGTGAATGGGGGCGGAGCCAGCAGGGTAGTATGGGAAGGCCGGATCTGACGATCCGGGAGGGGGGAGTCAGGGTCACGTGGGGGGAATGGATATAAGTGGGAGCTCGGAAGAGATCGGGGCAGTTGGGGAAGTTAAGAGTCTGAGCCACGTTGGGTGGCGAGAGAGAGATCCGCGCCATCGGCCACGTGGCCGAAGGACCTCAGCACGCCGTCGGCTAGCGGTGTGCGGAGTGCGGGAGTAGAGGAGCTAAAGGAGGAGGGTGCGTGGCACGCGAGAGGGAGCGTGCGCGGGGCGTGCGAGAGACGACGCTGGTCCGTGGAGGAGACCAGTGCGGTGCGGAGAAGAACCTGAATAAAAGACAAGCGGAGACCAGCAGTGCCTGATGGAGTCTTTTATTACACATATTTGCATTTTTCTGAGATGGCATCAACAGGCTGCAAGCATCCGGCAGACGCATTTTGCTATGCCTGTGGCCAATATATCAAGACAAGAGCGAAAAAGTACTCTGTGGAAGCATCTGCTAAGATGTGTAAGGCCGACAAGGCATATTTCGGCATGCCAAACCCTGGGCACCTCATTTCATCTGCGAGCAATGTAAAAAATACTCTGGAAGGTAAGATGGACAATTATTGCTTGGAATTTCAGGTTGCTTGGAATTTCAGGTTGTAAAAGTTTTTAATTTTCAAATGTTTTACAATTTTCAATGTTATTGAAAAAATATATCATATATGAAAAATGTTGCGAGAATCTCTTACACATTAGTCATGGGTGAAATAAATGTATTTTCGTAGGATGGTACAGAAGGGAAAAGGGATCCATGAAGTTCGCTATCCCAATAATTTGGCGGGAACTCACTGACCACTCAAGCAACTGCTACTTCTGCATGGTGGACCCTTCCAAACGTCGGACTGGCAAGAATGCACTTGCTATCATGTCTATCATGTATCTGGACCTTCCTCCATCCATTTCCCCAGTGCCACACTGCCATGAGCTCCCTGTGCCCACTCCTCCAGAGAGAAAGCAGCCGTCTTTAGAAGAGAGCAGCAAGTCAGAGAGCAAGGAAGACATTGTCGATCCAGATAACAATTTCAGAGGTGGAGCTGAGGAGAGAACCCCATACGACCCCAACCAAAAAAACCTCAACAACTTGATCAGAGATTTTGGTCTCACTAAGTCCAATGCTGAGCTTTTGACATCTCGGCTCAAGCAGTGGAACTTGTTGGATGAAAGTGTGCAAGTCGCAGATCAGAGGAAGCGTCACCAACCTTTTTGCAGCTTCTTCACCCATCAAGATGGGCTCTGCTTCTGCCACAATGTGACCAGTCTGTTCGAGGCAATCTGAATCACCTGTAACCAGAATGAGTGGCGCCTCTTCATTGACAGCTCATCCAGGAGCCTAAAAGCCATGCGGTTCCATAATGGTAACAAGTACCCGTATCTTCCCCTGGCTCACTCGGTGGACCTCAATGAGGATTACAACAGCATCAAGACCTTGCTGGATGCCTTGAAGTATGATGAGTACGGCTGGGAGGTCATCGGAGACTTAAAAATGGTGGCATTCCTGATGGGTCTCCTCCTATGCGGTTTTACCAAGTTTCCCTGCTATTTTTGCCTTTGGGACAGCAGGGACACCAAGGCGCACTACCACAGGCGGGACTGGCCACAGCGGACCGAGTTCTCTGTGGAGAGTAACAACGTCAAGTGGGAGCCACTGGTGGACCCCCGGAAGGTGCTGATGCCACCACTGCACATCAAATTGGGCCTTATGAAACAGTTTGTCAGAGCTGTAGATAAGAAGTCGGCAGCCTTCAAGTACCTTCAAGACTTCTTCCTTAAGCTGTTTGAGGCAAAGGTCAAAGCCGGTGTCTTCGTCGGATCACAGAAAAAAAATATCCTGGAGTGCAATTAATTCCCCAAGAAGCTCACTAGTAAGGAGAAAGCGGCTTGGGACAGCTTTGTCGCAGTGGTTTGTGGCTTCCTGGGCAATCACAAGGTCGAAAACTATGTGGAGCTGGTTGAGACTCTGGTGAAGAACTTTGTCACAATGGGCTGTAGGATGTCCCTCAAAGTCCATATCCTGAATGCTCATCTTGATAAATTCAAGGAGAACATGGGAGCGTACTCGGAGGAGCAAGGCGAGCGCTTCCACCAGGATATACTGGACTTTGAACGCTGCTACCAAGGACAGTATAACGAGAACATGATGGGAGACTACATTTGGGGGCTGTTTCTTGAAAGTGATTTACAGTAAATCGTAAATCTCGAAAAACTACTCACTTCTAAATCTTTTATAGTAATTTTGTATTACTTTAGTATAAATACATGTTCATTTTGATTCATATGTTGTTGTTTTCTTACTTTATTTGAACGAAAAGACACAAATTCGCCGTTTTCTCATTGAAAATAGGTAAATTTCACAATATCACTGTCCTGGTCACAAAAGAAAAGTTGGGAATAATAGCCATTTTCTACACTTTATAGGCATAAGCAATTAAGAAATAACACTTACTACCCAGGAACAAAAAGTATGTTACATAGTGTAATCGGAGTTGTAGGGACGGCCAACTAACTGAACACAAAAAGCTTTTTGAAAGAAATAAACGTTTAGTCTAGGTGATTTGAAATTGCATAACTTCAGTGGCTTCTTAATATCGGAAGGAAGAGCGTTCCAGACGGCCGCAGAAGTGCATCCGAAAACACGCAATGAGTTAACCACCGTCTTTGTTCGATGGCCAGCAGCCAACAGCCAATCTCAAGTTAATTTACATGCAAATAAATTCCTATAGCTTGCAGGCAAGAAAAGCGTTTATGAATTTTTTTTAAATTAACAGCTGACGTTTTCATTGTAATCTCATAGTACTACCAACTATCGATAACAGCATTGTAATATCTTGAACTATTATTACACATACGTTCTTGTACGGTGATGGATTAAGGCAAGTGTGGAGGTGTTATACTTGAAAATGAGTCAGTCACAGATGATGAATGTTCCATGAAGTGCTCATCTTTGATCGGTGGGCACAATTCATGGAAATAAGTTTTGCGAACATTCTCATCATCGTGCATTGTGCTCCCTCAAAGTGGCATTGTCTCCTCGTCTTTTCACCATCGCGATAACATTTTTGTGCATCTACCCGAAATGTCTACATCGAGAGTATCCAGGACCTTTCACCGCCCATTGCATATTATTTATTTTAAATCTTGACTGTAAACTACTGAAAGTAAATTAATAAAGGTGCCCAGTTTGGGAGGGCGTCCCCCCCCCCCCCCCCCCATTCTTCCCATGATAGTTTTGGCGTCAAACTAGAACTTTATTCGTATTGTTAAAGGAAGGGTCTCGCCCTTTCACATCTGGCAGTTCAGCATTGATACAAGTACACCCCCCCCCCCCCGAATAGGATCGTTATCTTGCTTTCATGTGACTGGAAACGTCGTGGCAGCATATGATGGCAGTGTCCTTGGTGGGGGGGGGGGCCTGATGCGCCCCCACGCCATTTTTTTCCCCCGCAGAGGTTTCGATGAAAGGCGCGGCAGCTATAGTACACGGCAAAGCATCCCTCACCTCCAAGCTTCAAATGATCCGTCACGTCGTATCGTCTGCTACCTCGGCAACCTAAGAAACATACATAGAATTAGAAAAAAACACAAGAGAATTATCAAAATAAAAAATGAGGAAAAATTGTCAATGACGCTGCACTGCTTTGGCAGTGGTGTACAAGCACAGACAACAACAACCACTTGACACATTCGTCAATAACCCTGTGACCTTAAAAGGAAATAATATATAAATTAAGCAGAAACACAAACATGAGCCGCACAGATCGGAAATCAGTACATGGTTATTGATGGTCATGATGATAATGAACAATGATAATGATGATCTATTGCTCTCGACTCCCAACCCCTGTTCAGGTTTAGGCTTGGGACCTTTCTTTTTTTTACCTCTGCATATGAGCAACCGGCTGATCTCTTTGTATGAATTATTCAATATATATAAAAGTAAAAAATTGTCTGTGTGGCTTTGTGTGTATTCGCGCGCTTGCGAAGGATTTGTCTCTCTAACGTGAGAAAGCGCTATTCCTTTTTCACATCCGTCAACTTTTAATAAGTTTAGTGAACGATTTAGTGCGAATTTTTTGCGCTATCTCTTTATTTATCTCTTGGTGGGAGGGACGACCCATGCCAAGTCGCACGCCTTCGGTGGGAGTGAGGGGGACATTTTCTTTTGCGTTAAAAATGCAATAAAAATACACTAAACGCTGAGCTTAAATATTCACAGTGTGATGTCCCCTCCACCTCGATGCGTGCAGTTACTAATATATACAGTCGCTAGATGCTACCACTATAGGTCGTAGATATTACTGCAGAGCGGCCGGGGAGATCATGGCTGAGGGGGGGGGGGGGTCAGGGATAGCAGCCCAGCCCCAGCCTGCCAAGGTGCCACCTTGGCCGGCTGGACAATCTAGGCGAGGCCGGAGGCTTTGCACGGGACTAGGCCTCACCACGCCACTCTGTCAGGTGAATACTTTGTGCTATAGAGTTGATAAATACTGCTATAGAGTCAGCATGTACTACTGTAGTGATAGCAGGTACCACCACAGTCGGTATGAACTGCTGTAATCATAGCAGGTACTACCAGTCAGTACGCACTGCTGTTAGGTTTTTAAGAGTAGTTTTGAAATATTTTTTTGGCCCGGGCAACGCCAGGTATTTCAGCTAGTTCATCAATAAAACATGCCCACTGTTTCTGTACAGCGTCAGGGAGATGAGGTCGCATTTGAAACGCTATGACAATCCAAATTGTATTGTGCTGGTTAAAAGTGACATTGACGATGATGGACAGTGAAGAAGATTATGTTATTGAAACGAATGACATTTAGATGATGACTAATGACCCGGACACTCCTCCGTAAGGCATCTATCACCCCAGCGGAATCAACTTACCCACTGTACGTTTGGGTTGCTCTATTCCAGGGGTCGGCAACCAAAATAACAAGAAGAGCCATTTCTTTCCAATGCGGTACAAAATTCAGTATTTCAAGAGCCGCAATGCATCTATGTACATACGTACATATCGTCAAGAAGCAGCCCGTAAAGAGCCGCATGCGGCTCCGGAGCCGTAGGTTGCCGACCCCTGCTCTATTCTCTGTATCACATTTTTCCATTGCTTTAAAGGCGTTTGTCTAAATATTATTTACGGCTCATAATCAGGGATTGATTTCAGCTGGTTCGGTCCAGGTTGACGATCCGGGAACTATTCTGCACCCGGCACACCACATCAAGTATCGATCTAGCTATGCTTGTACTAGTTTGTTGCCCTTCCCTGGACATCCGATTAACGCGGTTGGCTACGTATGGGGAGAAAGAAGTTCAGCATATTGTATATACATGCATACTCCAGTCTGCCAGTGACCCAAAAACTATACTCAAAATAGAGGCTTGACTCATGGACAAATTGCAACAGAATTGATTTTGATCGTACGAGGCTTAGGAAGGCCTCTAAATGTAAAAAGACGTAAAAAATATCACAAATCTAATTAAGGTAAATTAATGTAAAATTTGCGTCACATATTTAGCCGATGGTCCGTCAAAATATTGTGACGGAAGGGAGGGGGGTTATGAGAGTGGAAGCGTGAAGTGTCTGGGAGAGAAAGGGGGGTGGCGGCGACGTCTCACATGGCTTAACTTGCATCTTTGATACTTCATTCTCGAAGGAGCCCTGTCAGACTTTAAGTTTACAGATTCCCCATCACTTTCCTTTGGGTGGAGGAAAAATTCCAGCCGTTCTTCCTCTGAATAGCGTTAGAGCTCCATTATTTGTAGTGCCTTCCATGCTTTCATAGAATCTGTAAGGTGTCCACTGATTGTCTCTATGTTTTTTTGTCTCCAGGTTGTGTAGCGCTTCCTGCAATCTATGTGAGGGCATCTCTCATGCTCTCTCTCCAATTTTGCCAGGTGTTCAGGTTAATTTTGAAATGTCAAGATGTTTGGTTCTTGCCTCTGCAGTCTGCTGCTTGTGAATGCGTTGAATCTTCTGGTTCAGCACTATGAACAAGGGTCGTATGTTCACTGCTCCTCGTGTATATTTTACCGTGTTTATCTCCTGCAGGAGTTGTAGAAATTATTCTTGCACAGGAGAGGTGCCTATCTCCTCGTCTTTCCTTCGTCGGGGAAGCCAGCGGTGAATTTACTTTGGATTTTATTTTGTCCAGGCGTTCTTTCTGTTATTGCAAGATGCAGCGTTAGGGGCCGTCCATAAATGACGTCACGCACCTGGGGGGGGGGGGGGTCAGACATTTGTGACGATGTGTGACGACGGGGGGGGGGGGGGGTTAGAAATGTGACGTCCCATCAAAATGCGCAACTTTAAATAAATGTAGACAACACGTTCTACTTAATTAAATATGCTTTTTAATAAATGTTTTCTCCTACAACATCAGAGTGCAGCGCCACATTAAATACGCACTACAATGATAATAGTTGAAAGCGATTTGAAGCATGTTTTATTTTTTTTGGGGGGGGGGGCAGAGCTTTGTGACGTCACAAAGGGAATCAACAAGATACACAGTCAATGCCAGTGAGTGTATCTTGTGTTCTCCACAGGGAATGCATTATTTGCTCCGCTGCGGGTCTCCTGCTTCTACATACTATTAACATTCCCTCCCTTTGTTAATGCTACCCCCTACCCCCTCCCTTTGATGCTGCTAATCCTGCATAATGCATGGGCATAATATGACTTTGAAACCCCCCAGCCCACCTCCTACGCATTTCCCATAAATATGCTAAATTCCTCTTGATATGCAAATTATTTTGTCAAGGCGCTCTTCTTCCACCTCCAACCCAGCTTATATATATGCTAAATTTGTCTTGATATACAAATTATTTTGTCAAGGCGCTCTTCCCCCCCTCCAACCCAGCTTAAAAAGACGCTCCAAGCCTGGAGTTGTCATTCAGACTCTGTCTTCTCGACAGACCTGTTCTTCACCTGAGGACGGCTGCTTGCGTTGTGGCCGAACCGTCGTGAGAATTATTTTATTATGTTTTATTTTTATTATTTTATTACTTTCCTTCTACGTGACTTTACCGAAAGAACCAAGAAGATGAATCCCTGCAGTCACGAAAGCTTTAATTCGAAAGAATATAAGCAGTTGTTAAAATCCTAGTAGACAACATCGTGCAATAATGTGACTTTTGGCGAAGAAAAATAAGATGCAATTCCTGGTTTAAGATGTCGTGGTGTGTTCAGAGTTTTATAATGTAATGCAGTATTTCTTGCAATTGTATTACATGCAACAAGGCTCTCATAAAAAAAATTATCACTTAGAAACCGATGCGCCAGTATGCTAAGCAGTGGTGCATGTAATACCATTGGCATATATCACACGGCTTGCTTTCGTTTGTGTTCGTGCACACAGTATTAATATGAATAATTTATAAGCGATTATCACCTTTCGATACGGTACTTATGATTCAGAGTCATTATCCGCAATGGTGACCTGCAGTGTTTGTTAAGTGCATTTTTTAAAAATAATAACAACCAAGATTGTATTCGTTGTATGTGTTTCATCGAACCCACAGCCAGCGATTTTAATTTCCCAACTGCTTAGAATCCACGTGTAGTCATTGACATATCCACAGCTATGCGCAAGACAGATTTGTGACCCTTGGCGTGACTTCTTTGCTTGACTGGTGTTGTAAAAAAAAGTTACATTTTTGTGGATGTTAAATCGGGCCATAGCCATGGATTTGGGACTTCTTATGTGTGAATATGGTTGTAATCAGCTGATTTACGAAGGTGTATGACTGTGAGCAGGTTAATATGCAGTTGCGATGCAGGAATTTATTTTTTGAGCACAAAATATGTTCGCTCTTTCCGTGCAGTGCTTGCGTTCAGACACTACAATTTGTGATCAAGAAATGTCCATTTCGAGTGAATGCAAAACACGAAACCTGGCTTAACAATGATGCCGTTTCGTTGGACTATACATTTGCTGTACATCATAGAAAATGACAATTTCGATAGCCCCATCACAAGGCAAGCTATTACAAGGGTTGCTGAACAACCAACGTAAACATTAATCATGGGCCCATTGTGGCGAGAAATACATCTAGTTGTCACTCTTAGCTATTGAACGGGGGTTTGAGTGAGTTTTATTGAACGACAGCAGTGACTCCAACAGCTTGCACGTCCACAGTGGCAAGGACTCTTTCCAGGCCACGCCAAACATCGTTTTTTTTTTTTGCCAACACGCTGATCGCCATGCCCAGCGGATGTCAGGCGACGACGTGTAGACCTCAGGTGATATATCGTAATGCAGTGGTTCTTAATCTGGGTCGCACGGCACCTCCTGGGGATGCGAGATGCTCTTTCTGGGGGTGCGAGACACGGCCATAATTTTTTAGAAGACACAATAAAGCACGGGTACCGAAGTACAACTACTTTGTTTAATCAAATATATGTATTTATTAACAGTATACATGTGTAATGACTTCGGACTCGATCTGTAGAGGGTTCTTTTATTTAACAATATAGCAAGCGACAGCGATGAGACAGCAGCAACGACGATGATCAACCAGCGACGACCCCAAATCCAGCCCCGAATCTCGTTCCTCGCCCCCCTTTTATCCTCGGCATGAACCTCACCCCGCCCTTGGTCCTGCCTTTCCTTCTCAAACTCTCTGGCAAGTTTCCGAACCTTTTTGGAACTTGCAATCCTTCCATTTTTCTCTCCCTTTCCTGTTGTCACTGCTTGTCCCTTAATTTGACTCACTATCTTTGCACGTGTTTTAACGATTAAGAACGAAAGGGGTGCGGGCTGCAAGTGAAGGTTAAGAACCACTGTTGCAATGGAGATTACTGCATTGCTGTGCTGGATGCTGCTGCTGTGCAACGGTTAGCAAGCCGGAGTTCGCGCGGTTCAGTCTCCCCAGGCGCGGAAATTGAAGCAATGGGATATTTTCTTAAATCTTCCCGCAGAAGGACTTCCGCAAGAGGGAGGCCTAGACGCCGCCTCTTTAGGGTATTTGATCAACTCTTCCACGCTCGCTAGAAGGGGTGGGAGTGCATACACTTTACCCCACCAGGTGCTACCTGCCGATCCACTCACTGTAGACTATGTACACTGCTGAGTGGAGACAGGTGAGGGAATCAATAAATTAATTAAACCTTTCCAATTTGTTTCAACTGACACACCGGGAAATCGAACAGTCCAGTTCTGAATTGCAAGTCCAACTTGCCAACCTTCACACCACGGTAACATCCACATATCAATGTTAATAACAATAATGGATCACAAAGGTTATGTTCTCATAAAATTGCATTGATACGCTGCATTTCTTTGGCAAGCTTTCCAACGATAATTATCAGTATGTGTGCTGGTTTCCCCAGGAAAGTTTCCGCCAGTCTTAATACTCTTTTTCAGGAGAGTCCTGCCAAGTTGTCGCAGTAGGGGGCGTTGTTGCTTCGTGTAATTCCAACTGAGTAATTTGCAGGTCATTTTACAACATTGGGATGTAATTTCGCGACAAAAGGAAATCAGAGAAACTGGAGGAAATACATGCAGAACAGGGGGAGAACATGCAAACTTCACACAGAAAGCCACCAACGTCATACATCGAACCCACTGCGCCACGCCACCCTGCCGCCCACACGACAAGCCGTACAGCTACAACTGCTCTTTATGGAAATCCATTAAACCCCCACCAATTGGAGACTCAATTGTAGGGATGAGCAGATTAGTTAAGTATTAGCATCCTAACCTCTGTAAGTGGATTTTTAACGGTCCAATGTGGAGAATAGATGAAAGAAAGTTGTGTATATTAAAAAAAAACACTAAAAAAGAAGTAATTGAACAAATGTGCTTATTTGCTGCGAATAAATTGTATTCATTAACAGCGATTCCATTTCGCCGGGCCACTTTCATTTTCATTCCCATCACCACTATAATCTTCATCTGAATTGTCAACTATTCTGAATCATATGCTAGATAAATGCTGCCACCATCAAGTGCAGATACTTACAATCGTATAGACCTAAAAGTGGCTTGGCCTTTCAGAAGTGCCTCGATTCTGTAGCTACATCTCTCCTCTGCTCATCTTGTTGTCGAGTGTTTTTTTGAGATCACTGTGTATCACAATGAATTGTCTTTTAGCGCAAGATCCTCACTTCGAATACTCGGTTGCCAGTAAAACTACATTGGCACGTCATTGTGCAGTAAGTTTGAAAGTGTCAACTCGCCCACTGACGCACGTGCAGGAAGCCAATAATTGTGGCTTTGCATTTATTTTGGTTGTGCTGCAACTGGTAGCGTGGTGGATTTACGCTCTAGGTCGTAAAGGCACCACTCGGTTTGTTGGCTGAAGTAGTGTCTTGTGGTTGTTGTGGCCTTAAGAGAGGCCTTATGAGCACCCCCCTCACTGAAAATAGTACTGTTGCATCTGTCGCTCACAGGTTCACTTGGAGCCATAATGCTTGTAGGTAAAAGTGAGATATATAATAATAAATATGATAAACAGCCTTTTCTCAATCATCTGCTAGATGAAGGTTTCACCGTACCTGGTCAGTGGTAATGGAGGCAGCCCAGAACTGTTTTGGATATCACCCGCCACTGCGGCTAAGAACCAAAATAAAGCGCCGGGTTTAGAGTGCAACAGGCACCGGACCACCGCTTTTACCCCTGAAAAAAGTAAAAAGAGGGATATGATTGATTTTTGAATACACAAACAATGAAGGAACGTTTTTACCAATGCCATTCGACACAAAGAGGTGTGGTTTTAATTATAACCATGCATTTTTATTCGTCTCTATTTTACTTATATAATCCTCTGCCGTGTATTGATCGGTGAGCATGCATCAGGAGGCAAAACGAATGGTGCATTCAAAATTCTGCCTTTGACTTGAAATTCTTGGGACTCTGGCCAAATACTTATTCCACTGTTAGCAGTAAACACGAAACTGAAACCGTAGAGTGGCAGGTACGGGGTGTGTGCTCCCATGCCACTGTTTTACCCATTGACAGCTCAAGGGGAAGGGTTTGATGTCGACTTTTGACCTGAAAGCGCCCGCTGTGGAGACATCAATCACTCCGCGTTTCAGAGGGGAGAGGTTGGGGAGCAGAGTGCATGCCGAGACGAATTCATCTGATATAGTTTCCACTTTCAGTCAATTGTGTTTTTTTTTTACTTTCCAAAGGTTTACCAACACGACCCTAATTTCGGAGTGTTGTCAATATTTGGGACAATCGGATGTGAAGTAGTGATGTTTCACCCCCATCCCCACGTTAAAGTTCACGGTTGCTGGGCACAGGGCCCAAAACGCCCAGAATCCCAAGCATGCAGCAACAAACAGCACCATTAGGGTTGGAAGACATACGAGTTAATTTACCACGTAGTAATACACTTTCTAGACCAATATTATCCATTAGAGAGGTTTTTTGGGGGGGTTCGATCATGTAAATATAAATGTGTCGCTAAACCCGTCACCACCTGACACAGCCAATTAGGTTTGTTACGTAAACAAAACAGCCTGATGAGGCTGGTTGTGAGTATCGGCTAAAGGTTATATGTTTACCGGCGAAACGTTGTACTCAAATTGTAAATATTATTGGTTTGTTTTGTTTACGTGACAAACATTACTAATTAGCTGTGTCGGGTGATGGTGGGTTTAATCACGCATTTATATTTACGTGATCTAACCCCAAAAACCACCCTCTGTTATGAGCATACAAGTGTAATAAAGGACTCTTTCTCAGTGTCGATCTCCGTTGTCCTTTATTTGGGTTCGTAGAATCTCGCTCACACGGCGTCCTCGCTCAGGCCCGCGTCTCCTCCGACGATCACTCCACAGCCACTCTGCTGCTCCGTTCTGCAGCCTCACTGCTGCTCCGCCCTGCAGCCACACTGCTGCTCCGCTCTGCAGCCTCACTGCTGCTCCACTCTGCAGCTAGCCTTCCACAGCCCGCTAGCCCTCTGCGTCCTGACACCGATGGCTGACGGTGCCGTCGTCTCCCAACGCGTGGCGATCACGCCACCCTCCCCGTACTGCCCAGCGTGGCCTCCTCCTGTTTCACTCCATCTCAACTCCCCGAACCCCTTCCGGTTCTCCCCCTAAATCCTCTCCCCCACGTGACCCTAACTCCTCCCTCTCCTCACGTGACCCAGACTCCGCCCCCCTCAATCCTTGCTCGCATTACACGACCCCCCCATGATGAAAACCCAGCCGTCCCCGGCTGTAACAGAATAAAATAATGCGAGCAACATTTTAACCATCTGACATCACCGGACAACGGAGATTATAACAAGACGATAACAAGAACAACAAGAACAAGAACACAATCAATGAAAGGAAAGGGATTTGGAACGCGTGCGGGTCGCCGGCCCGTCCCGAACAGGCGGCGGCCCCCCCACAGACCGAGAACGCGACGGGGTTTTAAGAGCGACGAAATTAGAACCCCCCGCCACTGTGGGAGGCCCGTCCCCGCCAAGGTCCCGTTCCCCAGAGAGACCCGAGTCCGGGGTCTCCCGCAACCGTGTCTGTGGTGGGGTTGGAGGGGCAGCGGGGTCAAGTGTCCCCATCGCCGTGGTAGGCCCACCCAGAGCAGGATTCGCTGCATCCGCCTGTGTCACGGCCTGTTCGTCTGTAGAAGACATGACAGGCGCGCTTGCAGGGTCAACAGGCAAAGGCAGAGGTGCGTCGGGTGCAACAGACACCGGCAAGGCAACATCAGGAGATGACGCATCCGTCAGCGGGGCCACGTAGGGCTTCAACCGAGACGTATGGACGTACCAGCGCCGCGATCCGAACCGAACACGCACGGACTGCGGGTTAGGGACCTCAATGAGCTTAACCGGCCCTTGCCATGGTTTGTGAAGCTTAGGGGAGGTCCCCGCCCGCACCTGCGGGCAGTGCAGCCAGGCCATGTCCCCCACTCGCCAGGGGCATTTACCATTCGAGCGCCGGGCGAAACGTTCGTTTCGCGCCTGGGTTTTGGCAGTAGCCAATCGGGCCCCCTCCCGTGCCGCGGAGACGCATCGAACAGTGTCTTGGATGTACTCGGGGAGAGGCTTAACAGGACCCTTCACCCCCGTACACAGCTGTACGTCCACCGGCGGCACATTCTCGCGGCCGTACATTAGAAAAAATGGAGAATACCCTGTGGACGCATGAGGCGCCATCCGATACGCGGAGAGTACCCCAGGTATATGCAAATCCCAATAAGCTTGTTTCTCGTTAACCGTGTGACATAGCATGGCCGACAGCGTCCGATTAAGCCGTTCCACCATGCCATCCGTCTGCGGGTGGTAGGGAGACGTACGAACCTTCTTGGTTCCCACACTTCCGCCAACAATTTAGAAGAAAAATTTCGGCCTTGATCCATGAGCAGCCTTTCCGGCGCCCCTTTGTCCAATACATATCCAAACAGGAAGGCGTCCGTGATAGACGCCGCCGACTGGTCGGGTAAGGGCCAAGCCATCGGCCAGCGGGAAAGACATTCCACCCCGACCAGCAAAAATGTATTGCACCTAGCGGATGGCGGGAAGGGTCCCAAAATATCCAACGCCACCAACTCGCTAATCCGAGACACCTGTATAGACTGCACCGGCGGCACATATGGGTTTTTAGGCGGCTTCCGCCGGGCACACTCGGGACACGCCCGAATGTGTCCGATGACATCCGTCGTCATACCGTGCCAGAAGTAGTCTCGCTGCAACGTTAACAGAGTCTTCTGCACCCCGAGATGTAATAAAGTGTCGCAGTGCAGAGTCCGAATCAATTCGTACCGTAACGACGACGGTACCACCAGACGCCAGCAGTCGTGCAACCCCTCCCTCCACATGAGCAACCCATCCCGGAGAGCGGCCCCCGGCGTCCCACCGGACAGCAGTCCCCCCGCTCCCTTCGCAGCCCGACTCCGTAAAGCCCCCAACGAGTCATCAAGCAATTGCTCGCGAATCCATACCGAGCGCAGCAGGTTCAGAACCCCATCGGCCGGTCCTGGGCACACCGGAGCCTCAGGCACCTCGACAGCTGACACAACAGGCCGAGGGGATAGCTGAACCGGCGTACACCTATTCGTACCCGACGCGCAAGCGCAAGGGGACCCCTGCGGTAATCTGAAGAGCGCGTTCGCGTGACGCGACCCCTTCCGATATTGAATTTCGAAGGAAAATTCCTGCAGGGTTTCCAACCATCGTGCCAGTTGGCCAGATGGTTGGTCAACTCTCAGGGCATATTGCAGAGCCGCATGGTCCATGCGCACAATAAACGAACGGCCGTATAGATACGGCCGATATTGGCGGAGAAGATAGACAATAGCCAATAGTTCGCGGCGAGTAACGCAGTAGCGGGTTTCTGCCGGGGACAGCACGGGGCTACCGTAGGCTACCACGCGTTCCACGCTGCCCTTAGACTGTGACAGAACGGCCCCGATCCCGGTGTCACTAGCGTCCGTATCCAGAATAAAAGGTCGATCAAAATCCGGATAGTCCAATGTCGGCGCCGTCGCCAAACGATCGCGTAGGCCCTCAAACGCCGTTTCCTCCGGCTGTCCCCAACTGAACCTCCGACCCTTCCCCGTAAGGAGGTGCAAGGGACTAGCGATCATAGCAAAGTTCGGAACGAACCTGCGATAATATGAGGCGAACCCAAGGAAGCAACGTACGTCCCCAACTGAGGCCGGGGTCGGCCAGTTGCGAACGCACACCATCTTCTCTGGGTCCGTGGCCACCCCGTCCGCACTGACTATGTGTCCCAAATAACGTACGGATCGTTGCAGTAGGTGACACTTTTTGGGTTTAAATTTTAGATTGGCGGAGCGCATCCTAGCAAACACCGTTTCCAATCTCTGTAAATGTTCGTCAAATGTGCGGCTAAAGACGATGACATCGTCTAAATATATCAAACATGTCTCCCACTGCAACCCCGTTAACACCAGCTCCATCAACCGCTGAAAATTGGCGGGGGCAGCATTCAAGCCCATCGGAAGACAATTAAACTGAAATAAGCCCTGCGGCGTACGGAAAGCCGTCTTTTCCCTCGAGGACTCATCCAGGGGAATCTGCCAGAATCCCGAGGAGAGATCAAGCGTTGAAAAAAACTTCGCCCCGGACAAGGCATCGAGGGAATCATCCATACGCGGCAGGGGGTACGCGTCTGCCACGGACACCTTGTTTAATTTGTGAAAATCGACGCAAAATCACAGTTTCCCATCCTTTTTCTTCACAAGGACTACCGGCGCGCCCCATGGACTGTTAGACGGGGATATTATGTCAGCAGCCAGCATGTCCTCCACTGCACCGCGAACATGATCCCGCTCCATCGAACTCAACCGATGCGGGTTCAACCGAATCGGAGTGGCGTCCCCCGTATCAATGTGGTGGGAAAGCAAGGAGGTGCGTCCCAAGTCAAAATCGTCCGAGCTGAACACGTCGGAATAGCGTAGCAACAGCGCGCGAAGCGCGGACCGTTGTTCCCCGGTCAGGGATGAGTTTTCCCCGCACAATTCGACAACCCAACGATCATCCTGCCCCGTGGGCCCCGAAACCCCCCCTACCATGTCCCGGCGGCCCCGGTCGTCATGGGCCGTGAACGCGGTCGTGGCGTGAGCCAAAACCGTTCCGGCCGGTACGCTAACATTCTCCGCACTCCCATTCAGCACTTGTAAAAACGGAGGCTGGCCCGGCCTGACAATCGTTTGTGCCCCAACTAGCGCCGAGCCGCCCGTTATAGCCGTGGACGGCGACAACAAAACCCCCGCCGCTCCCTCAACGCCAGGCACTGGTTTCCGATATCTCAACGGGATAAGCATCTGCGAACCAGGTGGAATGTCAACAGATACCTTGGACAGCGCCTGCACCTGGCAGACAGGGGCAGACTGGCCCCAGGGCGACGGCAAGAACGAAATTTTCCGACCCCCCGGTAATTCAATGCCATTTTGATTAACCCTTATTTGAATGGGCATTTTTGCCAGGAAATCGGTCCCCAACAAACAGGGCACCGCGAGGGACCTAGAGATCAAAACGGTCCCTGAAGCCGACACCCCCCCAATCGATATGTTGGCGTCCACCTGGCCCATACTTCCCCCGTTCGCCGCTATGCAAGAGTCATAAACCGGTCGCACTCTCCCCGGCGGAATGCCCAAGAGATGGAAAATGACGTCCGAGATAATGGTCGCGGTCGCACCGGAGTCCACCAAAATACGCACCTCGACCCCCTGCATAGAACCCGGCACAGTGGATGACCCATTAGCTGCCGCAACCACCCTCCATGCCAATCTCCGCCATTGCGTCAGCGAGCGACACGGGTCAATCGGCGGCCCCCCGTTGTTAATGACACACGGACCGCGCGGCAATGGCGATGCATCAGGTGACAGGCCTTGCCGGGTGTCTGATGCGCACCGACTTGCCTGTCCTGGATGGTCCTTTGGCGTCACGTCCGTGGTCGAGGCCTCCTGCTGGGGCGGCCCCGGAATGCGAGCACAACAATCCCTGGAGAATTCGCCCTTTCGACCGCAGCGGAAGCACTCCACGTCGTTTCGGCGCACGGCACCCCCTCTGTCCCGACACTCCCGCGTCGGCGACCCGGACCTCGGCCCCGCTCCCCCCCGAGCAGGCCACTGGGCGGAGGCGGCCGTCAACTCCTGCGGACCCTTGTCGTCAGGAACGTAGACCGCCTTCTTAGGATCCCACCCCGTAGCACCGCCTTCGACGATAGGGCCCTCTGTCCAAGCTGACACCTGTTTCCAGCATCGGAGGTTAAATTGAGCATCCAAGCACTTAGCTGCAGCACGGGACGTCAACTTATCATGGCTGCACACCGGCATGGGGATCCCCAAGTCTCTAGATAATTCCAGCATCTTGCCCAACACGAGGGGTTCCAACAAATCCGGCTCCGTCTCGGGATATGCGGCCATCGCCAGTTCCAGAACGGCGCCTCGGAATGCCACCGGCGATTCTTCAGGCGCCCGTTGCCGCTGTACGAATCTAAGATGGGCATCGTCCGGAGGCTCATACGCATCCGCCATTTCCTCAAAGATACCCTGTAGCGTCCTCTTCTTTTCGGCCTTGATGGAGCGGAAGAACCTGACGGACTCGTCGTCGAGAAGTGTTGGTAGAACTTCCAGGGCCTCCGCGTCCGTCCATTTGGCAGATCGTACAGCCGCTTGAAAACGGCAGGCGAACGCGCTCCAATCGCCGCCAATGGAGAAGTCCTTAACAGTTGTTAAATGACGGCTGCGGGTCCTTGCTCCACCGTCCTCCGTCGATGGTGACTCGCGCGGCAGTGACAAGATGGCGTCACTCCGCAACGTGTTCAAGATGGCGGCTTCTTGCGGTGGAGGGCGTAAGATGGCGGCTTCCCGCCGTTCCTCCTCGGCCACGCCCAAGATGGCGTCCTCGTGCCGCGTGGTGGAGAGGGCTGACGGCGACGGCAAGGCCCCGGCCCGCTGTTCCCCGCTGGGCCTCCCCGAAGTCGTCGCCGGCGTCACGAGGTCGCACAACTGCGCCAACACCGTCTTCAGTGCCTCCAGTTGGGCCGCCACCTATCGCCATCCTTCATCAGCGTCCATTCGCGCGGATGGACCCACCGAAGCAGCAACGTCCTGCACGCCCGGACCGTCGCTCGTCCCAGCGTCGCTTCCCCCCTCCATCATCGGTAGCGCCACCGCTGGAGGGAGGTCGTCGTCAGAAGATGCTGCAGAAGATGGTGCAGGGACGTTCTTTCTTCTGAGCTGTTTTGACATGCCGTTCCACTTCTGACACCAATGTAATAAAGGACTCTTTCTCAGTGTCGATCTCCGTTGTCCTTTATTTGGGTTCGTAGAATCTCGCTCACACGGCGTCCTCGCTCAGGCCCGCGTCTCCTCCAACGATCACTTCACAGCCACTCTGCTGCTCCGTTCTGCAGCCTCACTGCTGCTCCGCCCTGCAGCCACACTGCTGCTCCGCTCTGCAGCCTCACTGCTGCTCCGCTCTGCAGCTAGCCTTCCACAGCCCGCTAGCCCTCTGCGTCCTGACACCGATGGCTGATGGTGCCGACGTCTCCCAACGCGTGGCGATCGCGCCACCCTCCCCGTACTGCCTAGCGTGGCCTCCTCCCGTTTCACTCCGTCTCAACTCCCCGAACCCCTTCCGGTTCTCCCCCTAAATCCTCTCCCCCACGTGACCCTAACTCCTCCCTCTCCTCACGTGACCCAGACTCCGCCCCCCTCAATGCTTGCTCGCATTACACAAGTTAACATGCATTTCTTGAATTGAGCAAGATTATAGGAGTTTTTGGCGAAGAGGTGATTGGAGGATTGGAGAGAATTTCAAAGTCAAGCAGTGTGAGGGGGAGAAGTGGCTCATAATGGGGGTATCAGTGCCTCGGTTTAAACCTTGGCTCCATCCTCTCATAATTAAACCAAGGGCTCACGTTTCCTGATTTGTGTCGTATCAACCAGATCTTGAACACCCCCCGAAAAATGATTGCAAAAAATGTTTTGCTTTGGACTAAATTTGGCACAGCTTGTCTGAGTGATAAGCTTTATTACATTTTTCAGATAACCGACACGGGGCATTGTGACCAGAAGTGGTGTGGCATGAACACCGTGTGCATGAGACTGAGCAGTCCGGCTGGTAGAGCAGTGTAAACCCGGCGTCAATGTAGCCTCGTCTCTCCAGATTGCTGCACGTTTTTATTTTGCGGGCGGTTGCAATTTACCTTTCTCGGTCGGTGTTGGCTGCTGAGGTCGTGACGGTTTTCTTTTTTAATTGCTGTTGCTCCGTGTCCCCTGTGCCGTTCTTGTTCTGCTGTAATGTGCCTATTTTATTGATGGCGATATTACCACGTAAAATCAAGATTGACTCTACGTTCTCTGATCCATGTGTTCCTCTTGCTGTCCCTAGCACGAAACTCGCCACGCTTTTTTGCGCACTTTTGTCGCTTTTGTTCCATGTTATTCATGACTCTCCATATTTCTGGCACCGTGCCTGATAGCGCCATGTGCGTGCCCCTTAAATTAAGTTCTCGGCTCCCGGCCCAGTACAGATGTGAGGTGCGGCATTGCCAGGGCGTAATCTCGGCGGCGTTTGTCCAGATCCGTGACCTGGAAAAAATATTTCTGTGCCTGGCGCACCACAGCCAGTATGCCCACTTAATTTACCCATCCTGGCTGGACATCGGTGAAAAATAGCTTTATAGCTCATCGGATTCCTCCAGTATAAATAAATATTATGATTCTGATATGTGGTGCCACTCACTCCAGTCTCCTAGTGACCTGGAACATATTCAGTGAGTCCTGTCGATTAAGTAAATTACAATTCTAGATTATATCAGAAATAGAAGGGTTTTAAATAGACCACAAGAATGGAATATTAATCGGTGACTGAAGCTTATAGACATTCCTCGTGGGTAATTTGTAACGTCGTGAAAGAACATCAGCTGAAGAAGAGCACAATACATCTCATTACCCTCGCGATAAGAATGTGCTTTTCGGAGCAAGAGAAGCCATCATATTGTGTCAATGTAGACGTGCAAACATACCGATGTCATTCCTTATCGTAAACAGCCACGATCAGTCCATTTGTGGATGAAGGCTTCCCCACATTGTCACCATATGTCATGGACTTGCGAATTCCTAAGGCGTCTCATTCCCGCACATGAGCTGATCTCAAAAATCTGTCTGAGGAGTGGATGTGGTTTCTTCTCTGGCTGCAATTTCATCACCGGCGTCCACCATCGGCTAACGTCCCTCCCAGTCATGATGCATTCTGCCCAAGCCCATTTGCTTTTCTCAACAGTCAGTTTGGTGTCTCGAATTTGTCTCTGATGCCTTTTTGTGCGTGTTCCTCCTATAACTCTTTTTCACAAGTGACCTGGCCACAAATTATAGCTCAACGAAGTGGCTTATCGCGTGAAATTATATAGCAGCCAAATACTCTTACATGCAAGTTTCTAAATGTGGAAGGAAAAACCGGAGGAACCGGAGAACAAAGCCACTGACTGTGGTGAACACGTGACTTTACCGAAAGAACCAAAGAATATGGATTCCCGCAGTCACGAAAGCTTCAAATAAAGACTGCAGTGAACACAGTTTGCACTGGCGGGTGGACAGGGGGGATTTAACAAACTTGTCCCATCGTGGATTGCAAATCCAGTGGGCCGACCACAACTTCATGGCAGCATCCCAAAAGAGGTGTCTTGCGCTTGATATGGCAATTGGTACTCAGCTCTGAGAGTGTGTAAAGGCAGCACATGAAAGGTGGAAATTACTCGCTGCACTGAAATACCGGGTGAAGAGGTCAGTTTTCTGGATAGTAGGAATTGTACAAGTCCCATGAACACCTTTGACCCAGGCGAGATGCATGCCCTGTCCTCTCGTCAACGAATAGAGCTTCAAATCCAGATTAGAGCTTCTCCGATTCGCTGGAAATATTCCTCGTCTGTTGCCTCGCTGTCGAGCGTAAAATTGTCTCTCGGAAGAATTTGTCTTGGCCAGGCATTTACCCTTACAACTCTTGATCGAGATGTATACTGTTTGTATGTTGAACGTCTTATGTAGCTAACCGCACTAATCGGAGGTGCGGGGGTATGTACAGTACATATGCATATCTATTGCTAGGGCTTAGCTTCTCACTCAGAAGCTTTAGATAAAAGCAGATGCAAGTGCACTGCATCTCACACTGCTACAGCATCCAAGCAAGGGCTTTGTTCTGGTCAGTTATAGTTATTTCAGGGGTTAAATTTTCCCGTCATTTTCCAGGACGCTGCTGTGATGATCAGAATAAGGCGCTCCCTTATCCTTATTAATCCTATATTATTGTATCCCATATCCATATAATCCTACGAGGTCTAAATAAATATCATGAGGAGAAAATATTTCCCCGGAACAATGTTCCGAACTATTCCTGTTGAAATGAATCACTGGCGATGACATATGGACAAGGAAAACAGCAAAGAGTCCGATCAGATTAAATATGCTTGTCGTGAGCCATTCGGTGAACTCTGAGCCAGCGGTGCTCAAATTGAGAATACATTTGAAATACAATGTAACTGTTAAAGCAACCATGTTAGCAATGCACTGAATTTATTTTAGCACCAAATCATTACCTTTGTGGATTGTGGGTAAAAAGCGGGGAAATGTTCTGTTTTATTACGCGCAAAAATATTACATTTAAATTATTGAGACTGTTTGTTTTACTATACTATTTTTGTTTATTTTACCAGACAAGGCCCACCCAGCTGATAAGCAATAACATTACTTATCATGCGGAAACATTTATAGCAGCCAAATTCTCTAAACGCTTGTTATTTCTAAATGCGGAGGGAAAAATTGGAGGACCCGGAGAAAAATCCACGCGACCACGGGAAGAACATGCAAACTCCAAATATACAGGCGCCAGGGATTGCGTTCGAACCCACTGCCTCCTTCATGCCAGGCGAGGTAGTTAACATCTCACCACCGGGATCCATCGACCATCATGCCTTCCAGGACCAGCGTTCTTCAGCAGCGTTTGTTTAAACAAGGCAATCCCCGAGACTGGATGCAACGTCCCCCGAGCCTCGTCTCCAAGCTGTGTCCCTTCATCCCGATTTCCCCCCCTCCACATTTAGAATCGACACGCGTTTGGAGCATTTGGTTTGCTATACATTTCCACGTGACGATGATGCGCCACTTTGTTGCGCGATCATTCGTGAGAGCCAGGTCGCATCTGAAAAA
Source organism: Lampetra planeri (assembly GCF_965212315.1). Classification (NCBI taxonomy): domain Eukaryota; kingdom Metazoa; phylum Chordata; class Hyperoartia; order Petromyzontiformes; family Petromyzontidae; genus Lampetra; species Lampetra planeri. The sequence continues at coordinate 7,232,078 of NC_136141.1, forward strand.
AAAGCTATATCGCCTCAGTGGGCCTTACCTGATCAAATAAAGATACGTATAAACGCTTCTGGATTATCGTCATGGTCGTGGTGTGTTACAGGCAACAGAAGGAGCAGGGCTCATCATTACGGCCCATGGGGCAGCCCCCCCCCCTCTTAATTCTTATCTGCTCATTACAAAGATTATAATCTGCAGGCACCTTCTCGCTGCCTTGCACCTCACACGCACAACCGCAGACATCCGTGCCTCCTCGAATAAATTCACCCACCCTGCCGCCACCGACAAGAACGGCACTATGGGGGGAGTTTGAGAGGGGGCACGGCGGGGGGGGGGGGGCAACGCCCCGCCCAAACTGGACACGTTAATTTATTTTCAGTAGTTTACAAAGAAGATTACAAATGAATTGTGTGAATCCGCGATTCCGAATGTGAGGGACAAAGCAAACGTCTGTTTCCCCCACCAAATATAGAAGTCAAACTTCGCCTCTGTGCAGCACACACCCAAACAATTGACAGGACTCCGAGACGTGTAGATGTCCCCGCGGATGGGCTCGTTCAAGCGACTATGGGGGTGGAACGCATTAAACCCTGCCTGCTGGTCAGTGGAATTAAATGTCATTTCATATTGACAAAGACACGCAAGCCTCCCGAGTTTAATTGATTTCTTTTCTCCATTTACATTGCGCTTTGATCAACCTCCGTGCAGTACTAAAAAAACATAGCAGTGTTCGCTCGGCGCGCTGTTCCGATCTGGCATCATGTGAGCAAGGAGGCATGACGAACTCACTCCGCCTCGTGTAATTTACCGGTGTAGGTCAAGGTGCCAGAAAGCCGAGGAACACGCTTCATTGTGTACCACTTTATCTCGGCAAATTGACTTGGGCCACCCTGTCATCCATTCATTTCGTGTCCATCAAAACCAACTTGGATCAATCTCAACCGCTGGCAGGGGGCAACGGCCCTCGCACGATCAGTTTTCTTTCTTGTTGTACGGCTGCCGATTATAGATTGCAGAGCCACGACTACAATTTCACATCGGGGTGGTCAAGCCGGACGACCACGTCAGGAGCAGCGGAGTTGTGATCATCGCCGTGACGTCTCCTTCGTGTTTGCGGATCGGGGCATTGCGTCGTTACACGTTGTAAATGACCACGGTCGCGCACTACTGGAGAGTTTTTAATTTCCCATTTGTGCATCAGGTATCCGCATCTGCCATGGTTTGTGTGCGGATTGCATGATCAGCGACGGTGTTTAAAATCATCGTCTGCGCACGACTCCCGTAACAGACGATGCTGGAGCATATAAGCGACGGGGACATCGTTTGCCCTTCAACGCAGACGCGGGTCGTGCTCTACTCCTGGGTCTAAGTGGCTCCACTCGCTGCATTTTGCCCCACGGCAGCCAGACACGGGGCACTGAGGCATTCTAGGCATCGCCCGAAGAGTGCCCCGTGGTTCCTCTGACCCTGATGGGAGAGTTTCTGCTCCACGCAGTCTCGTCCTAAATAGGTTTTTGCTAAATTTTGACTTAAAGCTTTCGTGACTGCAGGAATTCATATTCTTTGGGTCTTTCGGTAAAGTCACGTAGATAGGTTCAAAGAAAATAACAAAAAAATAATTTAGTTTTTTTTTCTTTGAACCTTTCTACGTGACTTTACCGAAATACCCAAAGAATATGTTGTTGCTACTTGTGCTGTGGGCTAACTGGGTAGTCGTGCGTGGATAGGCGCATGGGTGAGCTACGTTGCATCGGTGTGTCTCCGTATACTTCGGGGTAAATCCCTTTTATGTTGGCTCGCCGCACACGGCAGAGTGCACTGTCCGAGGTGCAGACGGCCAACACTCCGACATATACCACTGGCTGGCAGAGGTGTGGACTCGAGTCATGTGACTTGGACTCGAGTCAGACTCGAGTCATGAATTTGATGACTTGCGACTCGACTTGGACTTGCATAACAATGACTTTGTCCCACCTATGAGATGTGGACTCGAGTCATGTGACTTGGACTCGAGTCAGACTCGAGTCATGAATTTGATGACTTGCGACTCGACTTGGACTTGCATAACAATGACTTTGTCCCACCTCTGCTGGCTGGACTAGTGATGCCCAAACAAATCGTCCATCCGCGCTTGCGCCAAACTCCATGTTGTTTGACAGTTACTTAATGGCCGATATTGTGACGTTGATTTGTGTGGTTGCTATCATTCAAAATCCTCAGTCACGTTTTAGTAATAGACAAATAATACAACGTACGTGTCATTCACTTCAAATAAGCAATGTGTCGGATAATGAACTCAATTGGCAATCCTGAACCATTCGTGGAAATTCCACTTTTCTATGGTGGGTGTTTAATACACATCTCTGCCAAGTGCCACTCGTTTGATCTATCACGGAGGGTTTAGAGGTTGAGTCTACCTCCGTGCGGGATTTGAACTGGAAACCTTCGGCTTGTGAAGGATCGGAGTTCATTTGATCAAGTCACCCGTTTTGTCACGCATAATTTAAATGTAGAGCTTACATTTGCACGCGCGTGTTCCATCAGTCTTGTATTTAAATGTGCGGGCACGTATTGATCTCCCTGTCTGCTAGGCAGCTTTGGAATAATGTATTTCTTAAGGCTGTAGCCGTGACCCTGGGAAGTGTCCTTCAATCAGTGAAGCCACTCCACACATTCAAACCCGGAACAGACTCCGTGAAAGTTTCAGATACACAAACCGTGCAGTGCAATTTAATAAAAAAAAAATTGCGGGCCTGGCACAATAGGTACCTACCATGCATAATGCATGACCTTGGCACTGTGTGATGTGCAATATGTATGTAGCTTAGCTCGTGTTTCGTTGCGTGCCCCTTTTAAATCGTGAAGCCTTTGGATGTTTCATCGGGTTTTATTTTTTCTCTCCGTGGCCGATATTAAAAAGAAATACTCGCCATTTGAACGATTCTGGAAAGCACGAAAATAAATAATTGGGGTCGAGAATTCTGCCTGTTACCTAAGAAATTAGACTTCATATTTGTGTGCTGATGGGGTAATTTTAACCCTCATTAAACGCATGCAGCAGGTAAATGCGGATTTAATGTCATACTCAAACGTGCCTCAAATGCGTGTACGTGCTGAGTAAGGGGGTATAAACTCGAGAGCAATTTTAACAAACGCACCCAGTGCTTAATTTCAGCCAGAACAGTTCAACATTCTTTCCCGGGAATTATCATGCTTCTTCATGATCAGAATCAGAATATTAATTTAGACTGCAGGAGGAATCCGATGATCTATGAAGCTTTTTTCACACATGTCCAGTATGGGCGGGTCATCGAGTGACAATAGCAAACAATATAAACACAAAATAGGAGCGCAAAATAGAGAAAATGGTAATCCACGACGTTTAAATATATAAATAACAATATATGAAGTATATAAGTCCGATTTTTCAATACTATCTGCAAGTTTGGGCAAGGCAGCAAAAGAAAAAACAGCCCCAGGCCACACCAAGATAACACACAGTCGTCCCTCAATGAAAGTGCACGTTCGGATTGAGCTATCGATGCACGGATAAGGATCAAAATTACAAATCACATTTGAGAAATGTGGCTTTATCCAGGCACGAATCTTCTGCTTCAGGATATTAACGAAAGTCACAGTGAAAAACAATGGTCAGTCCATCCATTACAATTGTACAAACTTGTTCATAGGATTGTAAGATTAAAGGGTAAAAGAGTATTTGACTACAGTACTTATTCTTCTTTCGTATGCATTAATAGCAGCAAATGAATGATGTCATTTTAGATTTTTTATCCACTCAATTGTCTGTTCAGACGCAGAGTGGATCTCGTCCGATTGAAGACAGCAGTGTGGTCGATGGTTTGGGATTGGTGGCCGTACTAGTTATGCATAGTGGCCGATAATCCCCACTGCAAGACGATCGAGAATAATTTCAGAAAATATTTCAGAGACTGAGCCCCTGTATATACCTGAAATTGACCACAACAAAGAGTCATCTTCTTGGTTCTTTCGGTAAAGTCACGTAGAAGGGAAGTAATAAAATAATAAAATAATTATTTTTATTCTTTTATTACTTCCCTTCTACGTGACTTTACCGAAAGAACCAAGAAGATGAATCCCTGCAGTCACGAAAGCTTTAAATCGAAACACAACAAAGAGCTTGGATGGTGCAGCTAGCGTCAAGTGTGGTGCACATTGCATTTGTTGCATCCCGATGTGCAGAAGTCGTATGGTCTAGAAATAAATGTTGCGATATTTTTGAGGTGCGTGGGCTCAAGGGCACCACGGCTCAGTGCATCCAGAGTATTTTTCTCCGGCAAAAAGTGAGAACTCAAGAGATCGGGATCGTTTAATTTGCGAGCGCTGTCCCCAGAAGCATCTCAAAGGAGTTTATTTGGCTTTGTCAAAGTGTAGTGACATCGGGGATGTCACTGTATGGTGCCGGCCCGGAAGGGTCGTGCCGTTCGATGTTCCTACATCGTGGACAGCACCATGTGGGTGGCTGTGTGTAGCACCAGCCCTAGCAGGGACAACACGGTGTGGGTGGCTGTGTGTAGTACCAGCCCTAGCGGGGCTTGGCGAGCACTGGGATAGTGCGCGCACCACGCACAGCGTGTGGTGGGGGCTCCCCCGAGGAGGAGGGGGTGAGCGTCAGCCCAGGGGCAGGGTTGCCCCGGGCCATGGCACTCTGGTTGACCCCGTAGACACGTGATCCGGAATATCTATACAAGCAGGCCCCAGGTGGGGGGACTCAGGGGTTATCACGTGTCCGGAGAGAGCTCTTGAGAAGGATCGAGAGGGAACGAGAATGTTCGGAAAGGCGGGCGGGGCTGAGGGCGGAGCGGCCCCAACCGGAGATGGATATAAGGCGGTTTCCCTGAGAGGGACCGGGGTCGCTGCATTCTACAAGCTGGAAGCTCAACATCTACAAGCTGGAAGCTCAACATCTACAAGCGGGAAGCTCTACGTCTCAAGCTGAAGCTCTCCGTCTTACGAGGCAACCACGTGGTCGGAGACCCATGTGAGGGATCGACCCTTCGTAGCAGTAACTCGCTGTAGTCTGGCAAAGGTGCAGTTACCCCTTTGTGTTACGGTGCTACAAATAAAAGTGTTGCCTCTAAAAGGAACAACGTCTGCGACTCAGTTGGACCCACTGCAACTGGTGTCGGAAGTGGCCAACACGCTAGTTATTCAACTAAGCTGGAGACAATGTCTACACGTCACGGACCGAGTACCTGGACGTCGGATGACGAGGACGAGAACTTTGTGCAGCTTGCAGCTCCAGAGGATGCGGGGGAGACGCTGTCAGCGGAGCCAGGTTGCTACTCAGTTGGACCCACTACAAAAGTATAGAGCTGCGGAATTAGGCGTAACGTAAGTGCTCGCAACTTCGCGATTCGAAATGAAAATGTACATTCTGTCAACTGTCATGGCTATGCCGATGACACGCAGGGCCACATCCCCATTGGCACTGTGATCCCAGCCTCACTGTTATGTACAGTGTGTTGAAATTCTTTCGCGCCATACGTAGCGAACCGCACTTCTCGGGAGGTTGCCGATGATCGTAACTTTCTCACCGTCAACCCCCTCGTGTTGACCGTGTGAGCGACTCGCGTGGCTATGTCTCGTTCCTCCTTGACGCCGTCTCATCGTGCAACTGCCTTCAACTTTCTCCTCGTCAGGACCAAACAAAAATGCATATCGCACGCTCGCTAGATGCCAGCTCGAGGGGAGCACCTCCTAAAAGTGTGAGGTCGCAATGGCGAGGAGATTGTGTGTGTGTATGTGTGAGATGGCGTGGAGTTATCATCGATCCTGAGCCTTCTCGTTCGTTTCTCGCCATTCTGGACTCCGCAGGGCCTCTCGCTCCCCTCCCATCCAGCACAACGAACTCCTTGTGCACGCCTATGGCTTCCTCACCCCAGCCGCCGCTGAGTTCCTCGTTCCCGTCTTCGTCGTGACAACACCCCGACTCGGCCAGCGTAACTCTTTCCTCGACGGAACTTCCCAAATCCTTCGTCTTCGCCATTCCATACGCGTCCAACATTCCGCCGTTTGGACTCCTCACGCGCACGCCCCTAAACGTGGCCAACGCCATCCCAATGCCAGGTCCGCTTCGAGTTTGCACTTCACCGTTCTTCAAGATCCACCGGTAGGTCGCCCCTCGCCAGCAACTTTCTTACAAAGCCCCCAGTCAACCCTCTGCTCGGTTTGGAGGTCACTCGTTTTCACCTACTGCCTCCATCGCATGCTTTTCAAATGCGCTTCCGCGGCTGTCTGGAATGCTCTTCCTTCTGATGTGAGGAAGCCACTGAGAGCTGTGCACTTTTAAATCTAAATTGAAAACTCATTTCTTCAGAACTGCTTTCTGTGTTAAGTTTGTTGTCCTTCCCCCGCACCTCCGATCAGCACGGTTGGCTAAGTACGGTGCGAAAGAAGTTCAACATACGTACATAGTTTGAAACTTCCTTCCCTCAGATACTTGTGCTGTTGACCTTCTGCCCCTGTTTAAGTCGAGGCTGCTGAAGTTCCATTTATTCCATTGCCAATGACTGACTGCCTCTCTTTATCAAATAAACATGCTCACCGTTTCTGCACGGCATCGTGATAATGCCGTTGCATTTAGATGCTATATATTGCAACTTTATTGTAACATTGAACTAATTCCCAGTGATACGCGCTGGCAGACTCCATTAAAGTATGCTTTTACAGCATCTGCATTCCAGTATTATGGGGGGGGGGGGGGTTTCTTCCGAAAAAGGTACACGGTTGTAATAATAATCAGATGCTTCGGTGCTGTTACTGGAAGATGCCGCCACGCTTTAAATAGATTTCCGTATGAACGTGAAGATGACGAGCAATCAGCTAATGTCAAGCTCGAAATTTGCACGCCGCGATTATGGGCGCATGCCTCAAGTGAACATAATTCAATCGCATCATTTGTTACGCCGTCTACAAAGGAGTGCTTTTGGTCTCTTCGGGTAGGGAGGTGAATAGCAAATGCGTTGTGGTTTGAGTGTAAATGTACAGCTACAAAGTGAACAGCATCGTAAACTGAGACACAGGCATTTGTTGTCCTGGAGAAGGGTCAAGGGTCATCTATCCTACCCTACATTAGACGAGCTCTTTCAGATTTGATGTAGAGAATGATGGGTAAAATCGTATACATTATAAGAAAAACTCTCTTCTGTCTCCACATATATTTAAAATAACCCACAGTCCCGCAGTCGACTGGCTTTCCAGGCCAGTATACGGCAGCATTTGCCTTGGTCTCATCAACAGTCGGGCTGTTAAACAAACGCTCCTGCGTTGGCAGATACTATTGACAGGAGCCCTCCGTCTAAGTCCATTGCAAGGGTACGCGATCACAGCCAACCCTCACATGAGGAGCTTTGCGTGTTTAACGGGGCTTTGGAGCCAAGCCATGCACTTCGTTTTAATGCGCCACCAGACTCGACACGCAAACTTCGTCCGAACACATAGAATCTTAATAGGAAAATTAAAACGAACATGCCTGACCTCTCGTGACATGCGGGAGGCATTTTACACAGCCTCCACACCTTAAGGCCAACGAGACCAACAACTTAACTCACAGTCACAAATTGCTTTTAATTATTAGAAAAAATCCTTTCCCCCCCAATGAACAAAACAATGTAGGTGTAATGTAGTAACTCGGCGGGAGACGACTTCACGGGTAGCACACTCTTTATTTCACCAAACTCGTTCACAGGTGACTAACACCCACTTCGTATCTCGGGTGACAAACACCCACTTAGCTACTCGGCGACTAACGCCCACTGAGCTACTCGGGTGACCAACACCCACTTAGCTACTCGGCGACTAACGCCCACTGAGCTACTCGGGTGACCAACACCCACTTAGCTACCCTGGCGACTAACGCCCACTGAGCTACTCGGGTGACCAACACCCACTTAGCTACTCGGCGACTAACGCCCACTGAGCTACTCGGGTGACCAACACCCACTTAGCTACTCGGCGACTAACGCCCACTGAGCTACTCGGGTGACCAACACCCACTTAGCTACCCTGGCGACTAACGCCCACTGAGCTACTCGGGTGACCAACACCCACTCAGCTACTCGGCGACTAACGCCCACTGAGCTACTCTGGACACTCCCTGCCCGGGGTGTCCGTCTTGACTGTGGGTCCCCAGCCCGACCCACTTGGGCGTCGGACCCCGGGTCCCACAGTCTCGCCTCCGAGCCACACAGGGCCCCGGTCCCTACAAGGACGGCAGGACTAGGGGTCTCGGGGCACTAGGTCTTCAACTCCGTCTTCTGGTCTTCAACTGGGTAACTCTCCCCGAGTGCTCTCGCGCGTCCCCCTTTATACCCCACCTGCGGACGTCGCTGCGAGCACCCATCCTATTCGACCAATCACTGGGCGCTGGCTACGATCCTGTTTTCCCACATCTCAGCGTGCCTCACCACCCACGCCGCGCCGCCCCGTCATCTGTCACTCCCGGCGCGCGCGTCCACACCACGCCCACAACGCGTGCCCAACCCCGCACCCCGCGCCGCCCCGTGATCCATCACTGTCACAGTCGGCGCACGTCAACACCACCACTACATCACCCCCTACCACATAGCTCGCAGCCGACCCGGCTGCTATAAAAATATACAAACCCCCCTGTGTGCCCCGTAACACAACACAACAACAAGAACAACAACCAACGTAACAACACAAGACAACGCGAACACTACCATCCGCAACCATCAACCAATGCCACCGCGACAACAGAACAATATATACAATCCGGCGAGTGACAATAGCAATGTGTATGCAGAAAGAAAAATAAATGGAATTTTTTTTTTTTTTTTTTCTCTCGACTCGTGCAGCGTCCCATTCTTTCCGAGCGTCCCTACAACGGGACATTACCCCGGCAGAGGTGAACACCGGGCGAGCTCGGTGTCGAAAAAAAATGTCTTCATGAAAATTGTTGTGCCCTAGCCCGAGTCCGCCTTGCCGGTCCGTCGTACGGCACCAGACGCAGTTGAACGTCCGGTGGTGCCGGCAGTTCAGGAAGACATTGGCCAGGCATCGAGGACCCGTGCGTGCCGCGGGGTTCAGGTTCCCGACGGTCAGCAGCCGTCAAGCCCGAGGCACCTGGGGGTGGGTCAGGTGGAGACACGTGAGGATCAGCCTGCGACACCTCCCTCCCCAAGTCGACGGTCACATCACACGCCCGGTCGTTACGGCACAGAACGGGGTCACACGGTGCCGCATAGGGCTTCAGTCGGGAGGGGTGCACGTACCAACAGCGTTTTTCCCATTTAATCTGTATACTCTGGGGTCGTGCAACCCGCACAATTTCCACCGGTCCCCTCCAAGGTCTCAACAATTTGGGGGACGTAGCCAACGGTGCATGTGGACAATGCAGCCAGGCCTTATCGCCTGGTTTCCAATCATGCGTATGCACCCTCCCCCCATGCAATCTCTCGTTCGCGATTTGCCGAGACCGCGAATTCAACCTCGCCGCCTCCCGCGCTTCAGTCAATTTGGCGATATTAAATTTGATGTGGTCTGCCAATTTTGATTTTGCACGTGGCTGGGAAATCCCCAGTTGGACGTCCATGGCCGGATCGGCCTCCCGCCCATACATAAGAAAAAATGGGGAAAACCCTGTCGCCGCATGAGGGGCCATTCGATAGGCCGCGAGTACCCCCGGCACCTGTAAGTCCCAATCAACCTGATCGTCGCAGACCTGTTGGCACAACATAGACGTAATCGTCCTGTTCAGACGCTCAACCATCCCGTCAGTCTGCGGGTGGTAGGGGGAAGTACGCACTTTCTTTGTACCCAACAGGTCGCACACCTCGCGCAACAAAACGCTCGAAAAATTATTTCCTTGATCCGTCAGCAAGCGTTCGGGGGCGCCCTTGTCCAAAACATAACCCTGGACGAAGGCGTCCGCCACCGCTGCAGCCGACTGGTTGGCGAGTGGCCATGCCATGGGCCATCGGGTGAAGTATTCTACGCCAACCAGCAGGAACCTATTTCCCCTCGGTGTAGCAGGAAAGGGCCCCAAGATGTCCAACGCAACCAATTCGTTTGTGCGCGAAACTTGAATGGATTGCAGCGGTGGATTAGCTGCCAATGGTGGCGGTTTTCTTTTGGCACACCCTACGCATCCCTTAAGAATGTTCGCCACGTCGTTACCCATCCCCGGCCAATAATAGTCTCGCTGGATTAGGGCGAGCGTTTTGTGAAAACCCAGATGCATGAGCCGTTCATGAGCTGCCAGAACGACCCTACCCCGCATAGCAACAGGCACAACGAGCACGTGACGCCGGGACATGTTGTCCCACTTCATCAAAAGGCCCTGTCTGCACACCCAGGAACCGACCCGCGCATCCCCTACCTCGGGAGCGCCAACTTTTCGACGTAGCGTAAGTAGGGAGCTGTCGGACATTTGGAGACGGCCCCACTCAATGAGGGGCAACGACAACAGCGAATCCCTCCCCGTGGGGGCGTCGACTCCCGGGGTGTCAGTGGCGGCGAGCGCAACTCCCGGGGTGTCGGCGACCGGGGGTTTGCACCGCGCCGATCCCAACAAACATGTGCAGTCCGTGCACGGTGGCAACCGCGACAAGGCGTCCGCATTTGAGTGTCGCAATCCCTTGCGGTAAATCGTCGTGAATTGGTAGTCCTGAAGGACCTCTAACCATCGGGACAATTGGCCCGATGGCTGTGCCACACGCATAGCGTATTGTAGAGCCGCATGGTCCGTACGGACCGTAAAATGACGGCCGTAAAGATACGGCCTGAATTGCTGTGTAAAAAACACAATCGCTAACAATTCACGACGAGTCACGCAATAGCGTTGTTCGGCGGGGGAAAGAACTCTACTACCGTAGGCGACCACCCGTTCAACCCCCCCGACCACCTGTGAGAGCACCCCCCCGATACCCGTGTTGCTGGCATCTGTGTCAAGCAAAAACGGTTGTGTGAAATCGGGGTAACACAAGGGGGGAGCCTGCACCAAGGCGTCACGAAGGGAGCAGAACGCAGCCTCCTCTTCCGCCCCCCAGTGAAACCGCACACCCTTAGCCGTCAAAGCGTGCAGGGGCCTGGCTATGGTGGCAAACTGCTTGACAAAACGACGGTAATAGGAGGCGAAACCAATAAAACTGCGAACCTCCGTGACCGAGGTTGGCGTTGGCCATGAGCTGACGCAGTGCGTCTTAGCAGGGTCTGTCGAGATCCCTGAACGACTCACGATATGGCCCAAATACCTGACCGATTCCCGAAGCAGAAAACATTTAGCCGGATTAAATTTAAGCTTAGCGGAACGCATCCTGAGGAACACCGCTCTCAGTCGCTGGAGGTGCTCCTCAAAAGTCCAACTGAAGACGATGATATCGTCGAGATAAATCAAACAGGTGTCCCATTGGAGGCCCGACAAAACCAATTCCATGAGTCTCTGGAACGTGGCGGGAGCGGAATGTAAGCCCATGGGCAAACGGTTGAATTCAAATAGGCCACCAGGTGTCCGGAAAGCGGTTTTAGGTTTAGACTCGTTATCGAGTGGCAATTGCCAAAATCCGGAAAGCAGATCGAGTGTGGAAAAAAACTGTGCTCCCGCCAAGGCATCCAGCGACTCATCCATCCTGGGGAGAGGATATGCATCCGCCATCGAGATTTTGTTTAAGCGGCGGAAATCGACACAAAACCGCAAGGACCCGTCCTGTTTTTTAACTAGGACAATAGGAGCACCCCACGGACTAGAAGAGGGCGAAATGATATCGGCCGCCAACATATCATTAACCGCCGATTGCACATGCTCCTTCTCGGCTGGGCTGAGCCGGAAGGGATTCTGTCGAATAGGGGCCGCGTCCCCTGTAGCTATGTGGTGGCGCAACAGGTCCGTGCAGCCGATATCGTACTTATGTTTGCTGAACACGTCAGCAAACTCGAGTAGCAAACCCCTCAATGCTCCCAATTGCACTTTGGACAAGTTAGCAGAACCGGCACACAACGAGTCCAACCACTCTGTCCCCTCATCACTTGGAGGATGCGACTCGACAGTGAAATCTGCTTGAGCCACGAGCCGTTCCTCAACGGGTAGCGGCGCGGCGTGAGCCAGCACCATTCCCTGCGCAATTACGGCCGGCCGCGACCCCGTATTCAGGACCATTACGAACGGCTCACTGTCCCCTCTCACCATGGTTTGAGCAACCGCTAAGTCGAGGCCCCTTCTGGCCCTGTTAGACGGCCCCAACAGCACCCCCTGTGCCTCCGCACCCACCTCGAGTGGTTTCCTCAACCGAAGGGGTACCAACATTTGCGATCCCGGGGGCACCCGTACAGTCTGAGTTGCCAGCGCCTGCACCGTCGCACAAACCGTGCGTATTTTGGTAGGGCTCGTCAAGAACGCAACCCGCCGACCTGACGGAAGCTCAATGCAGGCCTGATCTATGAGAATTTTGATGGGCATTTTGGACAAAAAGTCCGTACCTAGCAAACAGGGAACGGCCAGCGATGATGATACAAAAATAGGGCCCGCCAATTTGATGTCACCAATGCAAATAGTCGCCCGAATCTGGCCGATGATCCCCAGGGATCCCCCATTCGCCGCATAAAATGGCACGTCCACTGGCAGAAGGGGTCTACTTTGGACGGGAAGAATGTTATAAATAAGGTCCGAAATGATAGTGGCCGACGCACCCGTGTCCACAAGCACCCGGACCTCAACCCCGTCAATAAACCCCGTTACCACGGACGACCCGGCCGACGCAGCCACTATCCTGTGGGCCAATTCGGACCATTCGACTGCTTGCGGGCCGTGTACGGACCCCCCTCGCCGAAGTGAACCCCCGGCACCCAGCCGCGAACCCCCCACCGCCAAGCGGCGACCCGAATGTGCCGTGTTTGTGGACCGAGCGTGTGAGGTGCCGCGACTTGCCGGGTTTTGTTGGGATGACTTGTGGGCCTGGTCGTCGTCCCGACGTGGTCCCGTGGCGCGCTGACGCGGGGCCCGGCACCCGGCTGCGACGTGACCCCGAAGGCCGCAGTTGTAGCAGACGACGAGGGACGTCGTAGGTTTCGGTTGCTCCAGCTTGCGGGATGAACGTGTGGGCGAACGACCTCCCGTTCTCCACTCCCCCGGACGCGATGCAGCGAAGGCCTGCTCCTGATCCGCAGCTGGCTGAGGTTCGGCGATCGTGGCGGCCAGTGCCGCATTCCCCGCCAATTTGCAGACGACCCCCGGCTTGCGTTTGAGGACCTCGTACGCGTGAATGCTCGTGGCGATCGCCAGGGAGCAGATATCCATTTCGTCCGCCACATTGATGGGGACCCCCAACTCGTGGGCCAACGCCAGCAGCTGCTCCGTCACCATGGCGTCCTTCCCCTCCTTGTCCATGCGGGGAAAAGCTGCGTCCGCCAAGGCGAGCAGCGCCGTGCGATAGGCGAGCGTCGTTTCTCCAGCCACCTTCCGCCGATCGTAGAACTGGTGGCGACAGGTGGAGGGCGGTCCGAACACCTTCGCCATCAGGTGTAGTGCGGCCTGGAGCATAGAGCGGGACGACCTTGCAGCAGATGTGAAGGCTGCAAGCGCGTCGTCGTCGAGCATCGCTGGCAACGCACGCAGGGCAGTGGTGTCGGACCACCCCGACATTTCCTGATGAGCGAGGAACCTTCGTTGGAAGGCTCCCCAGTCGCCCCCATCCGCCTTGAACGCCGACAGCGCGGGCAATCTTTGCTGGAGGACCCGATCGTCGTCGACGTCGGAGAGATTTTCCCGCGCTCCGCTGTAGTTGTGTAAAATGTCGGCTCGGTCGTCAGGCGCAAAATGGAGAGCTCCGGCGCGCGCTGATGACGTGGGCTGCGCTGAGCGGAGGTCTCCGGCCACGTGGTGTCCGTGCTTCCCGCCAATCGATGGCGGCCCCTCAAAAACGGCGGCAACTTCCAGACTTTTGGCGCGAAGCGCCTTTTGGCGGGATCCCTCCAACCTCGCTTTCTCCACCAACCCCGCAGCCGTTTTTTCGCTCGCCGGAACGGAGATGTCCGCCAAGACAGCGGCGGCGGCGAGTAGCAACTCCGCCAACCGGGAGTGTGCGTCTTGGAGGCTGGTGTCGGAGGCGAGCGGAGCGTCGGCCATCACCGCGAAGTGCTGCATCGGCGGCAACTCCTCGTCCTCTCCTCCCGAGGTTGGTGTCCCCGGTACGCCGTCGTCGTCCCGACCTCGCTCGTGGGTACGGGTAGTCTTCCTCGTGTCCATTCTTCTTGAAGACAGGTTTACTTCTGACGCCAGTTGTAATGTAGTAACTCGGCGGGAGACGACTTCACGGGTAGCACACTCTTTATTTCACCAAACTCGTTCACAGGTGACTAACACCCACTTCGTATCTCGGGTGACAAACACCCACTTAGCTACTCGGCGACTAACGCCCACTGAGCTACTCGGGTGACCAACACCCACTTAGCTACTCGGCGACTAACGCCCACTGAGCTACTCGGGTGACCAACACCCACTTAGCTACCCTGGCGACTAACGCCCACTGAGCTACTCGGGTGACCAACACCCACTTAGCTACTCGGCGACTAACGCCCACTGAGCTACTCGGGTGACCAACACCCACTTAGCTACTCGGCGACTAACGCCCACTGAGCTACTCGGGTGACCAACACCCACTTAGCTACCCTGGCGACTAACGCCCACTGAGCTACTCGGGTGACCAACACCCACTCAGCTACTCGGCGACTAACGCCCACTGAGCTACTCTGGACACTCCCTGCCCGGGGTGTCCGTCTTGACTGTGGGTCCCCAGCCCGACCCACTTGGGCGTCGGACCCCGGGTCCCACAGTCTCGCCTCCGAGCCACACAGGGCCCCGGTCCCTACAAGGACGGCGGGACTAGGGGTCTCGGGGCACTAGGTCTTCAACTCCGTCTTCTGGTCTTCAACTGGGTAACTCTCCCCGAGTGCTCTCGCGCGTCCCCCTTTATACCCCACCTGCGGACGTCGCTGCGAGCACCCATCCTATTCGACCAATCACTGGGCGCTGGCTACGATCCTGTTTTCCCACATCTCAGCGTGCCTCACCACCCACGCCGCGCCGCCCCGTCATCTGTCACTCCCGGCGCGCGCGTCCACACCACGCCCACAACGCGTGCCCAACCCCGCACCCCGCGCCGCCCCGTGATCCATCACTGTCACAGTCGGCGCACGTCAACACCACCACTACATAGGTAACACAACAGAGAGGATATGAAAGGGGGTTGACACCAGCACAGACACATTACGGATTACAGGTGTGCAATGGAAGCCTATCGAAGCCGCATGTTTACTTAATGTTGATAGCTCAGCTTATTGGAGAATATATTGAGTACATTGATAATATTGATGTAGTTTATATTTAGTTATTTCACATCGGTTTATTGTATGATAGTGGGTGGTTATAATTCTTTAGCATCAATATACTAAATGCCTCTGTTGATATGTAAACTCTGACTTTAACATAGCCACTTCCGTGACCAGTTACATGCTAATTCCTCACATGAACATCATGCTAATCTCCCAGTTACATGCTAATTTCTGACTTTAACATCCTGCTAATTCTCTCACATTAACACAGCTTATTCAATGCTAAATTCTTCTGTTGATATGTAAACTCCTTTGTCAAGGCGCTCTGCTCCTCCCACCCAGCTTAAAATGCGCTGCCAAGCTTAGCAGTGTTCATTGGAGCGCTGTCTTTCAGACAGCTCTGTCTTCACCTGAGGACGGCTGCTTGTGTTGTGGCCGAAACGTCGTGAGAATGTTATTTTATTATGTTTTATTTGTATTATTTTATTATTTCCCTTCTACGTGACTTTGCCGAAAGAACCAAGAAGATTAAACTCTATGTGGTCCATTCCTAATGTGCAACAACATATCTACAACCCTGTTGTCTTTAAAATAAAATTAACTGTATATAATTGTTTCGGTGTGCAATGATGTGACGATGGTGCTTTGGGTGGCGGATTTATGCAAGGAAGGTGCCTCGCGTGAACCAAAATAAATAAATAAATTGCGCTCACCGCTCGGTGCGTCACGAATGCTGAAGGAGATTCGAGCAAGCGAGCGGATGGTTTTCTTTTGTTTCATTTCCACTTTTCTCGAAAATTGGATTGAGCGATTTTGTGACAAGCAGCAGTTAGGGAAATAAAATCATACCTTTTTCGATTTGAAAGGTTACATTGTGCCTAAAATATAATAATAAATTCCAAATTTTGTGTTGATCGACCGAAAAGCAATCACCTGCTGACTTCTAGTGAAATTGAAGAAGGATTGTAAGCAAACTCCCTGGACACGATAAGCAGATTATTGTAAAAAATATATATGCTATTAAATTAAAGCAAAAAAGCATGAACATTTTTGTCCGTCTCATTAACTGTGATCCAGACACCCAAGATTAACATAATATTGACAAAAGACTATTCAGTGGGTCAACGTATTCAGCGCAGAGAGGTAGTCATGTCACATTGATTAGAATAAAATGTAGTGAGTGCGAATCGAGTGAGTGGAATTATATGAACCTGTCTAATTACAACATTGTATTGATGCAACTAGTGTATTATCCTTCTTATTTGGTTTGGAATTAAAAAAGCGACCGGCACAATGTTGGGAACGGAAATTGAAATTTATAACACTGTGTAACATATAGTTTTTTTTTGTCCTGGGTCGTAAGTGTTATTTCCTATTTGCTTATGCCTCAAAAGTACAGAAAATGGATATTATTCCCCACAAACTTTGTTTTTGTGACCAGAACAGTGATATTTTGAAATTTACCTATTTTCCAGAACATTCCAAATATGTTCAGTGCTGAGTAAACTTGGAGTAACTTCTAGAACATTATGTAACTTTCCAGTAACATAAATAGTAGTATAAATACAGGGGCCTTAAGCCCACTAGTTCAGTTTCGTTCCAGCTGCCTAAGTGGATACATATCTGCATTTTTCTGAGATGGCATCAAGAGGCTACAAGCATCCGGCAGACGCATTTTGCTATGTCTGCGGCCAATTTATCAAGAGAAGAGCGAAAAATTCATCTGTGGAAGCATCTGCTAAGATGTGTGAGGCCAACAAAGTATATTTCGGCATACCTGTCGGGGATCAAGACAAACTCTGAGCACCTCATTTTACCTGCGAACAATGCAAAAAAACTCTGGAAGGTAAGATGGACAATTGTTGCTCAGAATTTTATGTTATAACATTAGTGAAAAAAAAAAGTAATTGTAAAAGTTTAACATTTTAAATTGTTTTACAATTTTGAATGTTATTGAAAAAATATCCTTTATGAAAAATGTTGCGAGAATCTCTTACACATTAGTGATGGGTGAAATTAATGTATTTTGTAGGATGGTACAGAGGGGAAAAGACAGCCATGAAGTTCGCTATCCCAAGAATTTAGCGGGAAGACGTAGATCCAGATGACATTTTCAGAGGTGGAGCTGAGGAGAGAAACCCATACTACCCCAACTAAAAATACCTCAACGACTTCATCAGAGATCTTGGTCTCACCAAGTCCAATGCCGAGCTTTTGACGTCTAGGCTCAGGCAGTGGAACTTGTTGGATGAAAGTGTGCAAGTCACAGATCAGAGGAAGCGTCACCAACATTTTTGCAGCTTCTTCACCCATCAAGATGGGCTCTGCTTCTGCCACAATGTGACGAGTCTGTTCGAGGCAATCGGAATTGCCTGTAACCAGAATGAGTGGCGCCTCTTCATTGATAGCTCATTCAGGAGCCTCAAAGCCATGCTGCTCCATAATGGTAACAAGTACCCGTCTATTCCCGTGGCTCACTCGGTGCACCTCAAAGAGGATTACAACAGCATCAAGACCTTGCTGGATGCCTTGAAGTATGATGAGTATGGCTGGGAGGTCATCGGAGACTTCAAAACGGTGGCATTCCTGATGGGTCTCCAAGGCGGTTTTACCAAGTTTTCCTGCTATCTTTGCCTTTGGAACAGCAAGGACACCAAGGCACACTACCACAGGCGGGACTGGCCACAGCGGACCGAGTTTTCTGTGGGGAGGAACAACGTCAAGTGGGAGCCACTGGTGGACCCCCGGAAGGTGCTATTGCCACCACTGCACATCAAATTGGGCCTTTTGAAACAATTTGTCAGAGCTGTAGATAAGGAGTCGGCAGCCTTCAAGTACCTTCAAGACTTCTTCCCTAAGCTGTCTGAGGCAAAGGTCAAAGCCGGTGTCTTTGTCGGACCACAGATAAAGAAGATCATGGAGTGCAATGAATTCCCCAAAAAGCTCACTAGTAAGGAGAAAGCGGCTTGGAACAGCTTTCTTGCAGTGGTTCATGGCATCCTGGGCAATCACAAGGTCGAAAACTAAGTGGAGCTGGTTGAGACTGGTGAAGAACTACGGCACAAAGGGCTGTAGAATGTCCCTCAAAGTCCATATCCTTGATGTTCATCTTCATAAATTCAAGGAGAACATGGGAGCGTACTCGGTGGAGCAACGTGAGAGATTTCACCAGGATATACTGGACTTTGAACACTGCTACCAAGGACAGTAAAACGAGAACATGATGGGAGACTACATTTGGGGGCTGATTCGTGAAAGTGATTTACAATATAATCGTAAATCTCGAAAAAAACTACTCACTTCTATATCTTTAGTAGTAATTTTTGTATTACTTTATTATAAATGCATATGAATTTGATTCATATGTTGTTGTTTTTTTTATTTTATTTGAACGAAAAGACACAAATTCGCCCGTTTTCTCATTGCAAACAGGTACATTTCAAAATAGCACTGTCCTGGTCACAAAAGCAAAGTTTCTTGGGAATAATAGCCGTTTTTTATACGTACTTTTTAGGCATACGCAATTAGTAAATAACACTTACTACCCAGGAACAAAAATTGTGTTACATAGTGTAATCTGTCGGATGGCATCAGGATGGGCATGATGTATAGCGTTTGTACCTCATGTTTCTTGCGTATGGCAATAAGGTTCAGGAGCTAAATGCCAAACGTTGACTGCCACCACCGAGAGGGCTTCAGGAGAGAGTTCGTTTTGTTTTGCTTTTCCTCCTCCGTTTGAAAGAGCGCGAAACTGCGGCGGTTCACTGTGTCGTTCATAGTGTAATAAAGGTCATGGAAGCGACTTCTGGAATCAGGGTCTTTATTTGTCTTTAGTTCACAACTCTCCTCATGTAAATTCCACTCCTGTCTTACTCCTTCACGCTGCTAACAGACAGCGTGAGAGGGAGCGAGAGAGAGAGACTCGTGCTGCCACGTGGCAGGCCTGGACCCCCACTTCAGCGTGGCCTCACCCTTCGTTCGTTCCAGATCTGACCACGTGTTGCCCGTCTCCACCCCTTTTAATACCCGGGTCACGTGGTACCTTTCCACCAGTCCTGGTTAACCTCCATGGAATCTTCCAGACTCCATCGTGCGATCCCAGGACCACGCCCCTGACTCGTCCCCCCATTGGCTGTGGCTAAAGCCAGCAGATCCAATCATCTACTTGCAGATGTCACCTTCCCATTATGTCAGGGCCACGCCCCTAGACCTCTCCCCATTGGCTATGGGCCTGGACCGGTAGAGCCAATCATCGTAACGAGGTGTGATCAATCAACCACCCGGATATACCCTCACATTGCAATAGCTTTCTTTGCACAGCGACAGTTGCACTAACCGCGGCTTGTCTTTAATCGTCCACTTTTGAAGGAGATGCGCACATCGGTCCATTGATGTTCCTGATGCGGCTGATGGTTACACTGGTGTCTATGAGGAATGTCAAAGTGAGGAGGTTCAGATGTTTGTGTCTCGAATGAGGCGTTTACTCCGGACGCCTGCATTGTTCCAAGCGTTCTGCCTCCAAGAATATGCATATCGTGGCCCTGATGGGGGCCGCTCGCAGTTTGTTCCGTTACTTGTTCTCGCATCGTTTGATTCAATTACACGTCCCAGTTTTTTGTTTAATCACTCGTACGAGGGGAGGCCTGGGAAGGTCGCCATCTTCTTCTCCATTGTCCAAAGGAGCGTGGAAGAGAATCGTCTGACGTGAATGTGTACGCGACAGTCGACCGGTGTTTGAACTGTGCCAACATATAGTTTCGTCTTTGCAGAGTATCCACATTAAGGAAACATTTAATCCCGACCACCTGGCATGTGCCACGCTGGGGAGATGTTAACTACATCGCCTGGTATACAGGAAGTCGTGGGTTCTATCCCGACCCTGACACCTGCTGTATATTTGGAGTTTGCATGTCCCTGTGGTCGTGTGGACTTTTTCTCCGGGTCCTCCGGTTTTTTCCTCCACATATAGAAACATGCTTTGAGAGTACTTGGCTGCTATACATTTCCACGTGATAAGCCACTTTGTTGAGCTATCATTTGTGGAAACCGGAGGACCCGGAGAAAAATCCAGACGACCATGGGGAGAGAGACATGCAAACTCCAAATATGTAGGCGTCAGGGCCAGGATCAAACCCACGACCTCCCGTATACCGGGCGAGGTAGTTAACATCTCGCCGCCGCGGCACCACGTAATACGTTGATGGTCCGAGCCCAGTCAACAATGACTGCATGACAGAAAAAAGTTAAGTCATATTTAGTTCTGCATTCTATTTGAGTAAATTCCACCTCGTAAACTTAAAACATGCCAGACTCACTGCCATGCGTTGACCTTGACTCTATGTAGCAGGACAAGTGTGGAAGTGCCCAATGAAAGGTAACTTGAAGGGCATTAACTCGGGCACCAACTTCTTTGATATTTTCTTTGCACGCCTGAGAGATTGATTATTTTTCTCACTCTGCCGATAGCGCAATCAGAATAAATATAGAGGTGGAAAATAAAAAATAAACGTATTACCAGAAAGAAGCCATCTTATTTTCTGACTGAGTACAGCTGCTTCACATTGATCATTAATTATCCATGATTATATTTTCATCCTAACTTTCTCACCAATAGCCTGAACGTGAAACGTATTCGTGGCCATATCCCTTTACCAGTATGCTGTTGCGGAGTAATGGGCAGCAAACTGGACTTGCAATCCAGAGGGCGCCAATTCAGTCTCGTGGTGTGGCAGACAAAGGATGGTGCAAGTTTCTTAAATCTCCCCCCCTCCCCTTCCCCCCACCTGTCCACCCAGCGGTTTAAACCGGTCCACAACAGATGGTTGATCGGCAGGTCGCGTGTGCTGGGGAGAGGTAGTGTAGCAGTTAGCGCTAAGCTGCGCTCCAAAACCCGGCCACCCGAGTTAGATTCCCATTCACGGCCAACATTGGTAATTAATATCCAGTGCTCCCTGTAGTGGTGTGTTCGCCTGGGGGTTGTGGGGAGCATTGAGGGCCCATGAAGGGACAGGCAAAGCCTCTACGTTTGTCTTTTATCCAAAACCCGATATCCTACAGCTTCCCTGAGCAATAATCTATTGCTTAAACTCGACCCGTGTTGTCCGAGCAAGATCAAACCGAATGAAGGACTCCCAATTCCTCTCGCAGGTACGGCGGTCCATCACACTCGTGACTATTTAATGATGCAGCTTTAGCGTGCGTGGGTAGAGATGGTCTCTCGCTGATGAAATCCGACGCTACCACGGGCTCTGTTTAATTTTTTTTTCGATTTGCCAAAAAACATCTTGCACTCGTTTCGACATTTACATTAGCTTCACGGGTTTAAATTCGACGTTACCGGTAAAAAAAAGTGTAACTGATTGGAAGCAAAAAGGCTCTTCTTGTGATTTCATATTTAAACTGCGAGTAGAGGTCACGCGTTCTCTTGGACATTGGCGCTGTCAGACACGGACACTTGGCCACGTGCGGCGCCAAGAGGAGTTCAACATGCGTACATACTTTAATTTAACATTCTCCATCTTTATTGCCTGCTTGTTATATAAATAAATGCATCTGATTGTGACCTTAGCAGCAAGAGCGGCTCATGCGTTACTACAATCAACGCTGATGTGCTCACTTGGCGTGTTATTTTAAAACAACGGACCAGTGTTTTATTCTGTCGCGAGCACTTACAGAATTCGATTATAGGTATAGCGGTCTCTGAGATATTAACTGTGTTCATGATTCCAGAAGGTGGGGAGGCGGGGCGGGGGGGGTGAAGATGTGGGGTATTACTCAGTCCCATAATGTGTATGCAGAAGCCTTGCAAAACAATGTAAAAATATATACCAAATAACGTGAGTGCTTGTGCATGCATTATGATGCTGGGGCTCAGGGGCCGGCAACTGAAACAACAAGAAGAGCCAATTCTTTTGAATTCGGTAAAAAAAAACACCCTCAATATTTCAAGAGCCGCAATGCACTGTGGTGAATACGAGACGGTGGAAATCATATTATTTGGGTCTTTCGGTAAAGTCACGTAGATAGGTACAAATTAATAAAAATAATAAATATTTTAAAAAATTACGACGTTTCGATCACAACACAAATGATCGTCATCAGGAGGAAAGAGGCGGAAAGCTGCTGAATGCAGATTGTTTTATAGGGTGTAATCCGAGGGTTATAAACTAAGTGGGCGGCGCTAGTGATGTTAATGTGAGAGATTAGCATGTTAATGTACTGTAAGATATAAGAGCGGCCTCCACGACGTAGAGGTCGGCGTCCGTAGGTGGCCCCGTTGGCGCGAGAAATGCAACCTGTTAATGTGAAATCAGAGAGCCGAAGCCACGGGGAAAAAAGAAAAATTAACATCGGAAGGTGGCAAGATGGGAATGTCACAGCCAGTTATGACTTAAACTGCTTGATGACGTCTTTCCAATGATTGCTGAGTTTGCACCCATCCTCTCGGTGGAAATTGTGTTTGTGTCTGTATATATAGATTGCTTCATGAACGAATGAAGCTGGACTCCCATGGTGAACTGGACTCCCTTGCTGAGCTGGACTCCCATGGTGAACTGGACTCCCATGGTAAATTTGACTACCATGCTTAGGGGTCGGCAAACCAAAATATTTATTTAATTTATTTAGAATTTCAAAAGCCGCACTGCAGTCCCTAAAGAGCCGCATGGGGCTCTGGAGATGCAGGTTGTCGTGTTTTTGTTACTCCAATTTAAGACGTTGGTCAATATCTTCGTAAATGTTGTCTACATCCGCGTCTTCGTTGGCTTGTTAGTGTTGTAAATATGTTCAATATACGTATACACATATGTTGGAAAGTTTGTCGCACAGTACGTAGCCAATCATGCTAATCAGAGGTGCGGGCGACGGACAGCAACACAATATCTTAAACTTGTAGCAATTTTAAATCCTTAATGTTTGCTGAGCAAACTCTTGCTTTGCTGGAGATACTAAGAATCCCCACTCCTACATGATTTAGGCCAACTGTCCACTCGTCCCTCTCTGTGTGACTAGAACATTTTGCCACGACTGTAGGAGTACAGAGGTCTCCCCTTTTCTCCTTGTCCAACTCAACGAGGGAGTTTGCTTCTCTCAGTTCTGGCCCCCAGTCCAACAAGGTTTGGGGATTGAGACCAGAGCCGACGTGTTTGTCTGCAGAAATAGCTACGTAGAGGTTGTTCTGCTCGTAGCCAGTGATGCTGTTTTTTTAACGTTTTTATTGCAACAAAACGTGAGCACGGTACAATATGCCAATGCACTTGGGAGGAGGGGAATAGAAAATCTGCGAAAGTTCCAATTCGGTGCGACAGGACCATACATAGCAGGGGGTCGGGGGGGGGGTGATATAGGGCTCGCTGCCCCAGCCAAGTAGGGGGACCCCGCGTCGGCAGCGTGGAAGGGGGGAGGGATTTTCGATTTAAAGCTTTCGTGACTGCAGGGATTCATCTTCTTGGTTCTTTCGGTAAAGTCACGTAGAAGGGAAGTAGTAAAATAATACAAATAAAACATAATAAAATAAAATAATTCTCACGACGTTTCGGCTACAACGCAAGCAGCCGTCTTCAGGTGAAGAATGAGACACTACCAAGCTAGGAGCTTATATATATGCTGGGTTGGAGGTGGAAGAGCGCCTTAACAAAAAGAATGTGCATATGAAGAGGAATTTAGCATTTACAGCAGCAGATGTTAGTGTAAATGCGTTTGGTATTACCTTAGAGTCGCGGCATCTCTTCAGAAAGGTGAGAGACTCGATTAGCTGAGCCTTCTTATCACGGAGCTTATTTAACGTATGTGTATAAAGATATTTAGGCTCGCTGGTCTCGTCATGAAACTACAATGAAAAAGCACCAGGGGAGGCAGCTATCACATCTGCCTCACTGAGGGGGGCGTGTCTGTCATGCCCCCCTCAGTGAGGACACGCCCCCCTCAGTATGTAAATCTGGCTGATACCAGCCAGTGCCTCCCCAGCCATTGACTTCACCGCATGTGCCGTGCGGAAGGCGTCGTAGTCAGGAACGTCACCTAACGCGTTTTGCTTTTATTTTAAGGCCACATGGTGAGTTTTTTCATGTATAGTGGAATCAGAGCTCCTGTAGAAATGTTACTGAGCGAGAGAAGGAGTAAGCATATAGGTGTACATCAGCAAAAAAAACAAGGTATAAAACGTGATCTCTGTTTGATACGAGTTATTATATGCCCAGGGAACTTTTTAAATAGATTCATTGATGTATTTTAACTTAATGAGAGCACATTGAGATGCGTTATCGCTTTGGCAACTGACAGCAGCATAAATGGCATGATGCACAGGAATTTATTGATTACAGTTTGAGGTATATTTGAGGTATTAAGAGTGGTGATTTAGGCTAATATACAGCACAATTTCCTATTCCCTGAAATAATACAGCAGGTTTTTCATTATGATTAATATATAGCAAACAAATCCCCCTGGTAATGTCCCAACATCATTTACCAGCAGAACGTAGAGCCATTCATCCACCTAATATATACTCTCCCATAGCCTCATTAATACTTATATTCTACACAGCTCAAAAGGCATTATTTAATTGCATGCAGACCATTGATATGAGTAATTGCACACTGCATTAATTGAATTGAACGTTTTGGATATTTCAACATAAAAAAAGGTTTAATGATGTTGAAGGTTTGTCATTAGATAATGACTTTTACAACCTAACATTTCTGTGGGAATATTGCATACTTACCAAAGCATTTATCTAAAATGTGAAAAAATATATCATTTGTAATGTTAGCATTTATTAGGCAGTTTTTTAATATTTACCTCTGCACTAAATTAGCAAACGTGACGTCATAACATATGCCATATCATTCGAGTGTGTCATATCGCATCAGAATGTGGAGGTTAAGCATGGGTTGAGCCTGAATAGTGGCGAATGTGACCACTGTGTCATTACAGGCTGCTGTAGGGCTCCGTTATACTGGTAGGAACCTCCTGGTTATACCAGCCCACAGTGGATTATTGTGTCCATCCGTCCGTCGTGCAGGGAAGGGCTGGGTGGGGAGGGGCTGGGTGGGGAGGGTGGGGAGGGGCTGGGTGGGGAGAGTGGGGCTGGGTGGGGGGTGGCAGGTGTGGGGCTGGGTGGGGAGGGGCTGGTCACCCCATGGAGCCCTTATAAAAGTCAACGTTTAACCTACTCACGCCGGCTTGTGCCCGCCCTCACAGTCGGCCATATTTGCGGAATACACCACGCCGCCATTGACCCTGGCCATTGACCGAGCAACCCAACGTTCCTACCAGCTCCCTCCGCAGGAATGTGTTGGGCAACAGAGGGCAGTCCAGCAATATCCATTGTTGTACTATACCTCAATAATCCCAAATACTGCGCTCTACTCTCCCCACCTCCACCAACCTACACTGACCAAGGGTGGTGCGATGCAGTCAAATATTCCTCCATGACCCCCAAAAGGCGTGGAGAAGCCGTCATTCAGCATTGGGGCTCACAAAAGGACCGTAATTATTATTCACTCGCCTTTGCCCGTCCAAGGACGGGTGTATTGCAGTAAATCTGAAACTTGCAAGCGAAAAGCAGAATGCGACGTGATATTCATTGCATTAATGCATGTGCAATTTATAAGGGTGTGGTGACACGGACCTATTTCATTTAAAGGTTATTGTTGCACACTCGAAATGAAGGACGTGGGCAGGTGCTCCAAATCGAGGGCAGACACATTTATTGTGGTTAATCTGCAATTTTGTGAAGAACAGCACCGTCACTCTGTAAAATGCACCAGCACGTGTGTCACACACAGCAATTCTTCCGAGTCGCCATTAACCATGTGGCTGGTGTCCACGTCCGGTTAATCATCAACAGTTTTCTCTTAAACCCAATTCTACTACTGATAAACCATCTTTGTCTTTGACAATAACATTTGCACGTCACTCTTCGAATATTACTTTAATCCTAAGCTGTATGTCTATCTATACCATCTACTTATATTGGTATCTTACACCCATTATCTGTACTGTATGTGTACAGTATACGTACTGTATTTGTCACCATTGTACAACTTACTACTTTACATGTGTTCTATTTTCAATAGCATTTAAGTAGTCATACTCTGGGTGCATGGGCATGGTTATAGACTAAACAGTATTAGGGTTAGAGAATTACAATGACAGTAGGTAATTACAGTGTGTCATCCTTTACAATGCACAGTGCTAAAACGCCTCTAATCGCATATCTCACAAACGAACAATTCAAAGCTAAGCTAAAAGTCTAGAACAAGTCTGGAACAAGTCTAGAAGATTTATATAACGATCAAAAACAACCTTTGGGTCCTTTACCTGTAAAATGCACCAGCACGTGTGTCACACACAGCAATTCTTCCGAGTCGCCATTAACCATGTGGCTGGTGTCCAAGTCCGGTTAATCATTAACCCTGCCAGCCACCTACAGGCCCAACTCAGTCATCACATGCTGCTGTACACACATGCATTGATGCACTGCACAGCACATAAGGACTTCCACAGAACCACACTTTACTCCCTTGCTGCACAAGGACATAATTAAAAGAGTGGTCCCTTCCTAATTTCCCACACTATAATCCCTTGTTCATCATGACGTCCTTTTAACTTTGATGTCTCAACAGCGTCACAGAGATCGCGTGACGTGAGCGTTCTGCCTTTGTAGTGAGGGTTGCAAGTTGACGCTGAGCAGGGAGGAGGTGGTGCCTCGCCCCCCATGTGGAGTGACGTCAGCCGCGAATTATTATGAATGGGGGGGGGGTCCATTTGGAGGAGGTAACCTTATAATGATTATTAATGAGGGGGGCTGTTCGATGTGGAGTGACGTCACCTGCTCATGATTATTAATGAGGGGGGCTGGTCGATGTGGAGTTACGTCACGAGTGTTAAGGATAGACATTCATGGGTGATTATAGTACAGGGAGGAAAAAAAGTATTTTATCCCCTGCTGATTTTGTACGTTTGCCCACTGACAAAGAAATGATCAGACTATAATTTTAATGGTAGGTTTATTTGAATATCCTCTTGGTTCTTTCGGTAAAGTCACGTAGAAGGGAAGTAATAAAATAATAAAAATAAAACATAATAAAATGAAATAATTCTCACGACGTTTCGGCCACAACGCAAGCAACCGTCCTCAGGTGAAGAATGAAAGACCACCAAGCTTGGAGCGTATATTTAAGCTGGGTTAGAGGGGGGGAGGTGGGAAGAAGAGCGCCTAGACAAAATAATTTGCATATCAAGAGGAATTTAGCACATGGAAAATGCGTAGGAGGTGGGCGGGGGGGGTTTCAAATTAATATTATGCCCGTGCATTATGCAGGATTAGCAGCATCAAAGGGAGGGGGAAGGGGAGTAGCATTAACAAAGGAAAGGAATGTTAATAGTATGTAGCTGCAGTTACTAAACAACCACGTAAAAAACTAAAGTATAAACTGCATAAACAACTAAAGTCTAAACTACATCGCATCATCAGTATACTTACTATACTCTACAATAAGCTGAGTCACTAACAGTAAGTAATACATTACAATTCTACGTCATAAAAATTATATAATATGCCTCCATCTAAACTTTATTCTCTTACAACACGAGTCTACACCGTACTATATACTGCCATAGACAAACCCAACATTAAATTATATACTGTATAGCTATAAACCACACTATACCTTATACATTTTAATATAACACTATGTATTATTCTACCCACCTTAATGTGTATCACACTGCTATATATTTACTATACAATTACGAAACTATATATTACTTTGTACATTGTATTAAGCATATAAATGTTATACTATTTGTTATTATACACTGTACCATTGACCGTCGTGTATATTTAAGCTGGGTTGGAGGGGGGGAGGTGGGAAGAAGAGCGCCTAGACAAAATAATTTGCATATCAAGAGGAATTTAGCATATGGAAAATGCGTAGGAGGTGGGCGGGGGGGGTTCAAATTAATATTATGCCCGTGCATTATGCAGGATTAGCAGCATCAAAGGGAGGGGGAAGATGCTGCTAATCCTGCATAATGCACGGGCATAATATTAATTTGAACCCCCCCCCCGCCCACCTCCTACGCATTTTCCATATGCTAAATTCCTCTTGATATGCAAATTATTTTGTCTAGGCGCTCTTCTTCCCACCTCCCCCCCTCCAACCCAGCTTAAATATACACGACGGTCAATGGTACAGTGTAAAATAACAAATAGTATAACATTTATATGCTTAATACAATGTACAAAGTAATATATAGTTTCGTAATTGTATAGTAAATATATAGCAGTGTGATACACATTAAGGTGGGTAGAATAATACATAGTGTTATATTAAAATGTATAAGGTATAGCGTGGTTTATAGCTATACAGTATATAATTTAATGTTGGGTTTGTCTATGGCAGTATATAGTACGGTGTAGACTCGTGTTGTAAGAGAATAAAGTTTAGATGGAGGCATATTATATCATTTTTATGACGTAGAATTGTAATGTATTACTTACTGTTAGTGACTCAGCTTATTGTAGAGTATAGTAAGTATACTGATGATGCTATGTAGTTTATACTTTAGTTGTTTATGTGTTGGTTTTAGTTATTGCAGCTACATACTATTAACACTCCTTCCCTTTATTAATGCTACCCCTATCCCCTCCCTTTTATGCTGAATTAGTACTTTTCACATACCTGCATTTCCCATATCCTCTATGCTTAATACAATGAACAAAGTAATATATAGTATCGTAATTGTATAGTACATAAATAGCAGTGTGATACACATTAGGGTGGGTAGAATAATACATAGTGTTACATTAAAATGTATAAGGTATAGCGTGGTTTATAGCTATACAGTATATAATTTAATGTTGGGTTTGTCTATGGCAGTATATAGTACGGTGTAGACTCGTGTTATGTAAGAGAATAAAGTTTAGATGGAAGCATATTATATAATTTTACGACGTAGAATTGTAGTGTATTACTTACTGTTAGTAACTCAGCTTATTGTAGAGTATAGTAAGTATACTGATGATGCTATGTAGTTTAGACTTTAGTTGTTTATGCAGTTTATACTTTAGTTTTTTACGTGGTTGTTTAGTAACTGCAGCTACATACTATTAACATTCCTTTCCTTTGTTAATGCTACTCCCCTTCCCCCTCCCTTTGATGCTGCTAATCCTGCATAATGCACGGGCATAATATTAATTTGAACCCCCCCCCGCCCACCTCCTACGCATTTTCCATATGCTAAATTCCTCTTGATATGCAAATTATTTTGTCTAGGCGCTCTTCTTCCCACCTCCCCCCCTCTAACCCAGCTTAAATATACGCTCCAAGCTTGGTGGTCTTTCATTCTTCACCTGAGGACAGCTGCTTGCGTTGTGGCCGAAACGTCGCGAGAATTATTTCATTTCATTATGTTTTATTTTTATTATTTTATTACTTCCCTTCTACGTGACTTTACCGAAAGAACCAAGAAGATGAATCCCTGCAGTCACGAAAGCTTTAAATCGAAATTCAATTCATAACATTTTTGACATGCGTTTTTCTGGATTTTGTTGTTGTTATTCTGTCTCTCACTGTTCAAATAAACCTACCATTAAAATTATAGACTGATCATTTCTTTGTCAGTGGGCAAACGTACAAAATCATCAGGGGATCAAATACTTTTTTCCCTCACTGTAGGTATTTCAATGTATGACATTTGCAAGAGAGTCGAGCTCATGTGAGCAGAGTTGTGGAAGGTCAGCTTTATTCACAGACTCTGAGATAAATAACAAGATTATGTTTTATCCTTTCTGGCAAATAAAACAGGCGTTAAGATGTTCTAAAAAGGGAATAAATACCTTTTTGCAAGGAATCAGGTCTGTATTAACCACACGTGCTTGTGGTGAACATACAAAAACATACTCTGATCATTCTTGACTTAAAGCTTTCGTGACTGCATTAATTCATATTCTTTGGGTCTTTCGGTAAAGTCACGTAGATAGGTTAAAAAGAAACTATCTACGTGACTTTACCGAACGACCCAAAGAATATACTCTGATAATATATGCATTGTCTTTGAAACTGATCGACCTACACCAGAGACAGCTTTCTGTGCCATGATATAGACTCCGAGATGTTACACCAACAGCAGTCCACACCTTGGGGTTGTCAACTCTGAATGAAGCCATTCCGGGTGGGATTTATTTCCAACATGACCGGAATTTCATTAATTGTTTTGGCAGCACTTCCAGGATTACATTACATATTATGTCATAACACTACCGGGTGAAAGAAAAACGCAATCAGATGACACCGTTACGTTTTAACAATGAATGCACTTCTGCACGAAATATGTGCATTCATTATATTACTTTATTTTCTTTAAATATCCTCCGTTATTAAAATTTCCCAGAATGCTTTCAGTCGTCACCGGGAGACCGATGCCAATTCTGGTAGAGACCAATTCGGGAGTGTTGGCAAACCCCTATCAATCGTACGGAGATCTCCAACAAAACCGGAGCTCTCCTCCTCTCCTGTCCTTCATATCCTCCTTCAGCCCCCTCCTTCTACGACCTTCGATTAGCCATTGCAACTGTAACTAGACTCCCGTTTGTATCACATTGGAATCTCCCACCCCTCCACCACCGTCCATTCCGATGCTCGCTCGTCGCGCAGCCCATTTAATTCTATAGGAAAAGGTGCAGCCCTGCAATTGCTTGCTCACTTCACTGCTGGTGGAAGGACTCCACTAGAGGGTACTATAGAGAGTTCCCTCTAAAATAGGGTAATTACCTTACCCTTCCACGCTGGGCAGACGTCTTGGAAGACGTGGGACTACCTACGCATTACCCCACCATACATCAATGACATGCGGTGAGGTCAATGGCTGGGGGAGGCACTGGCTAGTGTCAGAGCCGGATTCACACACTGAGGGGGGCGTGGCCTCACGGAGGGGGCGTGTCCTCACTGAGGGGGCGTGTTAGACACGTCCCCCTCAGTGAGGCAGATGTGATAGCTGCCTCCCCTGGTGCTTTTTCATTGCAGTTTCATGATGAGACCAGCGAGCCTAAATATGTTTTATACACATACGTGAAATAAGTTGCCTGGACTATGGAAGGCGAGGATATGAAATGAAGGGGTCTACAAAAATTACATTGGTGACATACTGAGATAGTAACAGGCACGCGCTTATTGCCCACGCTCCATCCAGTTACTTAGGGGTTGTGCAATCAGAGGGGAGGCTGAGCTCGTCGCTGCCTCACCTCTCGTCTCTTCCTATATTTGCTGCGGAGCTCCTATAAAAATGATTGGAATCGTACAGAAATTACATTTATAACACATTTCAGTGGAAAAATCTTCATATTTATTTTATTTGATCATGTTTTTTTTTTACTTTTCGTAACAGCTATTTTCATTGGGGTATTATAGGTGAGGATCTGCTTCCCCTGCCTCCTCCGACTGCACGTCCCTGCCATACATGACCTGCCGATTGACCATCTGTGGTGTTAAATTTATCCTGCTAGGCAGACGGAGATGCCTATTCTTCCTACTGCTATGCCAGCGGATATAATCCTATACATTTGCCTAATTACACAATCTTGTTTTGTAACTCGGTGAACGGTGAAGTAACACGCACCATGCACATATAAAAAAAATGTTTTTGTAAAGATTGTTTTCTTGCATTTTAAATGTTCTGAACGTGAATAATCGTGAGGATGAAGTGGTGCATTCGAAAAAGGCAAAACAATGTGCCTTCCTTCGCATGGAGTTGACATTTCTTACGAAATCGGAGCAATTTGACAAGGATCAGCCAGTGTAGCCCCAATAACTGAAGCGCGTGGGTCGTGAAGATTGCAAGAACGCGCACAGTGTTTACGCAAATACTTTCTTTCCTTTTATTGAAATAAATATAACCCTGAGAAATTGCGTGTGGACAAGCTCGCTGGTAAGATATTTGAAATATCTGGAAGAGGTTAACTTCAGCGAAGTCAAATTGTCAACATTTATCAAGAAAGGCTTTGCCAAAAGTGGTTTCTTGCCCTGAGTCAGCTCAGGGCAAGAAACCGATTGTACCCTGCCCCTAAAAATGAAACCCGAGCGATGAAATTTATGTTGAGATTATTTCTATAATTTTGCTGCCATTAATTTCTAAGTGATAAGCCACTTCGTTGAGCTATCATCTGTGACTAGGTCGCTTCTGAAAAATAAGCTAATAGCTCAGTGGGCTTTACCGAGTAAAATAAAAAAAAAGTTTTATTTGTATAGATTTGTAAGTGATTTGTTTACCTTTCTTGTACTTTGCACTCCTATCTGGTGTTTGAATTGTTTGTTGTAACGTTCTGACCCGCCCCTAATTGGACATCTATGAAAAAAATCGTTATAGCTCATCGGATTCCTCCAGGACAAATATTATGATTTCTGGTGTTGCTGAGAAAATCCACAAATTATATTTTCCAGAATGTCTCATTCCCAAGAGAAAATTCAGCTACTTTCTATTAAAAAAAGCAAAGCGAAAGTCTTTCCTAATCTACTCACTAAGTCAGACAAATTAACTGACTATATACATTTTTCATTCTATTTTCGATAGCCTATCGAGTTCATTCTTATTCTCTCTTTGATTTAAAGAATTGTGCAGGAATGGACACCTCCATTGGCGCTGTCACTGCCAGTGCTTGTTTTGTGTGTTTAGTTTGTTGTCCTTCCCCCGCACCTCCGATTAGCACGGTTGACTACGCACGGTGCGAAAGAAGTTCAACGTACATACGTACAATCATCAGCCTCCGGATGCTGATTCGCAATGGCAGCAGCTGTGGTTGTCGTGTATACGAGGGCCGCCCAGACAGTAATGCTCCCTGGCAAGGAATACACCGTTCTCGTCTCCCGATGGTGTAAAGCCGTTGAGGTGGAAGGAGATTACGTGGAAAAGTCATCCGGTATGCATACAATAAAACCTATATCTATGGGTAGGTTTAACTTTTCTTCAATACATTCTGGCCGAGAAAATGAAAGTTGGGAATTACTTTATGGGCGACCCTCGTCATATGACATTGGAGGCTTTTTTTTGCTATTCAAGAACCCAGAATATAAAGTAGATTTCGAATAGGGGAAAAAATAACAAACAATGTCGAATAAACCCGGAGAGAGAGACAATGGAGGCTTTTAATTAAGCCAAACAATATTTGTTTCGTTCCGGTTTCTCTATTTACTTAATTGCTGTACTTTAATTAGTTTCGTAGGTAGAAAAAGAATAGATCACGACGTTTCGGATGCAACTTAAGCGTCCGTCATCAGGCGAAAAATGATTCCTGAGTCAAATCAAGATTTAATTAGTTTCTTTTGTTTTTGTCAGTGACCCAGGTCACTCGTGCAAATGCGAATATCCTGGTCGTTTGAGTTATCACCTCCTGATTAAATAAAATCACCCCGACAGACTTCACGGATCACCGTGCATTACTTGTCGTTATTGAGCACGTCCTTTTGCACTCGATGTCCTATTTTTTTTTCATCCGCAGAATCCTAAAGTCTCGTTTCTGTATTTAAACACGTGGCGGAGCACAAATCAACAATCACGTCGCATGGGAAGGCCGTCCTGAACTCCATTGGCTCAAGACATTGTCATGCTTGAGGCCCAACCTCCCACATTATATAACTCACAATAATCATTAGCTTACGTGTTGGGAATTAAAAAGAACATATAAAAAAAATCAGACAAAGTGTCTGTCTCCTTCACGTATTCACCGCTCCACATACAAAATATATACGTACAGCCCTCGGTAATTTTATTTGTTTTAAAAAAAAAAGCGTAAGCCTATGGATAATATGTCGGTGGCCATCGGTAAAGCCTGGGGGCATTGTGGCATAGGCCAGGGGGTCAGCAACCAAAAGACCAAGAAGAGCCATTTATTTTTAGAATTCGGTAAAAAAACCTCTATTTCAAGAGCCGCAATGCAATGTGGTGAATACGAGACACGGCGGGTCCTTAGCAAATAACTGGCACGAAGCCGTCCCTTAAAGAGCCGCGGGTTTGCCGACCCCTGACCTTGGCCATCCGGTCAGCTGAGGCCACCAACGCAAGTTTATACGCAGGAAATTTTGACGTAAAAATAGAATAATTTGCTAATCTTATCTCTAGAAACTATACATTCAATCTCTCGTTCTTTAACTGTAAATGCATCCCCGAGAACCTTCAAATTGTTCAACAAAATATTGTTATGGCAGTTTAAGTTCAGTCTGGTGGCTCCATGAGTTGGGTGAGCAACTTACAATTGGAAGGCCACAAATTCGAATGCCGCTTGGGGGGTTGACTCATTCTCCCTCTGGGGTGGAAAAAATTAGTAACCACTTTGTGGGGAACATAACTTAGGTTGTCCTATGGATAGAGTCACCCCCGTCATATGAATTGGCTCAAGGCTGTAAACAGGAATTAATCACTGCTTCAATGCTCATTAGCGGAAGAAATCACTTGGACTTTTGACGTAACTTCAAGACTGGAATATAACACTTCGGCTTTCTTGGGTATGCGGGAGCTTTAAGTAAAATTTTACCGTTTTTTACTGCATCATTAAATTCAATTGTATAACCATTTCCACTGTCAGCAGCAATCTAATTAATCTTGCTATACAACGTGGCGTGCACAAGATGACAAACAGACCCCCACTTCCACCCTTCAATTTTGAAATAATTAAGTTCATTTTCGAACAAACATGTCCAGAGAGTACAAAAGGGGGTTGTTAATTGAAACGACGATTCGGGATATACAAACTAGTATATTCTAGTTTGTATATCCCGAATAAATGTATATGCGATATGGTACACAGGGAATACATGAGCATATGATCACGCAATACGTATCACAGTAAATTGTTGATTTTTCACTCTGATGTCTTCTATGAGGTTTACATAAACCAGAACTGCAAACATTTTTTCAGGATTTGTATCACAATATTCCCCGGTACGGAAGAGCAGGCCAAGTTCCCTTTCGAATGGTTCCCTAGAGCTCGTCGTACTGTGCGAAAGAAGTTCAACATCCATACATACGTACGTACAGCGGTTGCCTGAGCAAGTAATTGCAGGGCTGTACCTTTGCCTCAACGTGTGTGTGTGTTCTGTCCACAATTGTAACAGTAGGGGGGCACAGGGAGGTGCATCAGCCAGTCATCTCAGTCAACCCGTGCCACCTGGGTCTGCTGCGTGACCTCCTGCCAGCGGGCGTTCGACACTTCACGTGGCCTCAACGAGCACATGGCCTGGCACAAGCGCCGTGGTGACGTCACCGCCACTTAGTGGCGAATGGCGGTTGTTGTTGTTAATTTTAGAACTTTCGTGACTGCAGGAATTATTATTTGGTTCTTTCGGTTAAGTCACGTCTAAAGATAAAATAATTAATTAAATTAAATAATAGAATACGACGTTTCGATTGCAACACAAGCAATCATCATCAGGTATAATGAAATAGCGACATAAAATCTAACCAGAAAACTATAGACAGACATATTAGCAGACAGATATCACCAAGATACATAGTGGGAGCAACACAGGTAACAGAGAGGGGTGATCGTCTCTGTGGGGTGGCCTTAAATAGACAGAGGGGGGGGGCGGAGGCAGAGAGAAGGAAGGGGGGTTAGAGAAAAAATTAGCATATCAATGAGTGGTCAACAGACGTGGTGCTGCACGGCAAGTAAGCCTGAAAATCAGGAGGACACACTCAAATTAAATAACCTAGTAAAATATCGAAATGTAATGTAATACAACACAGAGGGTCGGTCAACACACAATTAACGCATAGCCTGGTTGATTACGTATTTCAAAGATTGCTAAGTTAGAATTTAAGTGTGAACATTCTAAAGAGGACACAGGCAGAGAAAACAAGTCGCCAGAGAGAGAGAAAAAAAGATAAGCTTAAAACTTCCCCGTAGAAGTGGTTCAATCTTAATTTTAGAACTTTCGTGACTGCAGGAATTATTATTTGGTTATTTCGGTTAAGTCACGTCTAAAGATAAAATAATAAATTAAATTAAATAATAGAATACGACGTTTCGATTGCAACACAAGCAATCATCATCAGGTATAATGAAATAGCGACATAAAATCTAACCAGAAAACTATAGACAGACATATTAGCAGACAGATATCACCAAGATACATAGCGGGAGCAACACAGGTAACAGAGAGGGGTGATCGTCTCTGTGGGGTGGCCTTAAATAGACAGAGGGGGGGGCGGAGGCAGAGAGAAGGAAGGGGGGTTAGAGAAAAAATTAGCATATCAATGAGTGGTCAACAGACGTGGTGCTGCACGGCAAGTAAGCCTGAAAATCAGGAGGACACACTCAAATTAAATAACCTAGTAAAATATCGAAATGTAATGTAATACAACACAGAGGGTCGGTCAACACACAATTAACGCATAGCCTGGTTGATTACGTATTTCAAAGATTGCTAAGTTAGAATTTAAGTGTGAACATTCTAAAGAGGACACATGCAGAGAAAACAAGTCGCCAGAGAGAGAGAAAAAAAGATAAGCTTAAAACTTCCCCGTAGAAGTGGTTCAATCTTAATTTTAGAACTTTCGTGACTGCAGAAATTATTATTTGGTTCTTTCGGTTAAATCACGTCTAAAGATAAAATAATAAATTAAATTAAATAATAGAATACGACGTTTCGATTGCAACACAAGCAATCATCATCAGGTATAATGAAATAGCGACATAAAATCTAACCAGAAAACTATAGACACCTGATGATGATTGCTTGTGTTGCAATCGAAACGTTGTATTCTATTATTTAATTTAATTTATTAATTTATTATTTTATCTTTAGACGTGACTTAACCGAAAGAACCAAATAATAGTTGTTGTTGTGTGTGTGGAGTGGGGTGTGTTTGTGTGGTGTAGTGTGTGTGTGGTGGGGTGTGTGTGTGGTGGGGTGTGTGTGTCAGTCGACCCCCCCCCCCTCAGTCAGTCGACCCGTGGCACCTGGGTCTGCCGCGTGACCTCCTGCCAGCGGGCGTTCGACACGTCACGTGGCCTCAACGTGCACATAACCTGGCACAAGCGCCGTGGTGACGTCACCGCCACTTTGTGGCGAATGGCGGTTGTTTTGTCCAAGTACACAAATCATGTGGATCAAAATAATAATACGGGGTGTATTTATTATAACTGGTTTGAATTATATTGGATTAATGACACGGAGTAAACCGTCCTTTCAAGAGGGTGAATTTGTGCAGCCTGGTGATGGTTACAAAAACCATGTACCGGTGGCTGTGCAGAAGGACTTTTGAGGTGATGAGGGTTTGGTGTCATCATTGGAGGCCAATCCCTGAGATTGGCTGAAGGGGTTGAGGAAGGATGTTTTATTGACTCAAGGCTTAACTCTAATTCCACAATTACATATGGTGACAAAGAAACAATCCTCCCATGCAGCGTGTAATCAAATAAGCAAGTGTTTTTCAAAGAAAAAAAACAATGAAGCATTGATTTTTGAAGCAAACTGTTTTTGGAGGAAAGCTCTCCCTGGGCTTTTGATAAAACCCAAACACTAATTGGCGTGCGGATTCGGATGATAAGGTATAATGAGCCGTGAGACAACAAGTGCCGAAGAACATTTTTCATTACGTTTTACAGTCGCACAATGGGGCATTGTGAGCTGTCGGATGAGTACGGCGACGCGTGGTCAAGTACGCAAGCTTGAACATTAGGAAAGAGGGAGAAAGAACACACTAAATTAAATAACCTAGCAAAATATCGAAATGTTATGTAATACAACACAGAGAGTCGGTCAACACACAATTAACGCATAGCCTGGTCGATTACGTATTTCAAAGATTGCTAAGTTAGAATTTAAGTGTGAAAATTCCAAAGAGAGACAAAACATAAAACAAGAGGAACGGAGACACACAGACAGAACAGAACATAAGAACGACAAAAAACGAGTGGAGACAGAAAAAATACACTAAATACACAGGCAGAGAGAGAAAAAAAAACCCAGAGAGAGAGAAAAAGATAAACTTGAAATTTCTCCGTAGAAGTGGTTCGTTCTTGCTTGTGTTGCAATCGAAACGTCGTATGCTATTATTTAATTTATTATTTTATCTTTATACGTGACTTTACCGAAAGAACCAAAGAGTAATTCCTGCAGTCACGAAAGCTCCAAATTTAATATCGGCCCAGTAATTGTCGCAAGCGCAATCCAAAAAATATTGAATTTGCCATCAACGCTACCTTGCACCAACATTGTGTTGCTAAGATTGGAGCCAGTGGGCCATGATTGGGCAAGGACACAGCCCGACTTTCACCCAGGCAGAAATATATAGTTTGGGCAAAACTGTGAAAAGGTTTTTTTTTTCCTCACAGCAAGAAACGGAGAGGCAACCCCGGGTAGCGTGATGTTGTTTGGAGTGTCGGGCGTGACGCAGTCAATTTTTTTCAGCTCGTGAATTATTTTACTCTTATTTAGACGTGAATTCCGATCCATTGCCGCCCATGCATTTAGTGTTAAACTTTCAACAAATGTGAAATATTAAACAGAATGAGGAGGGACTCAACCTGTACATGGAGAAATGCCCAGAGGAAGATTACGATGTACTTACAAAAAAATGTATCATTCCGGATGACCGCTGCAAAGTATGATCTTGAGCTTTTATTGTGGTGTGCTGATCTTTAAAGCTGTATTGAGACATTTTTATTCTGCTGATGCTCCTGCTGTTATGGAGTGACTCATGCAGCCAGCTATCGCTGCGGGGTTTGGTCGTACATGTTATGTATATCGTTTGTTTTTCGGTTTTGAATCACAGTTACTATGATCAATGTTACATTGTTTTTGTGGCTTTATTTTGGTGATTTTGAGGACGGTTTGGTCTGGCCATGTTTGTTTGTTGTAGTACAGAGTTGGTCTGATAACTTTAATCTACATTGTCTTATGCTTGTTATTGTTTGACTTGCATCCCACTGGGATTTTTGCACACAGCGTTGAAATGCGGTGTTTTTTCTGGAAAACTTTGCTGTTTTTCCAGGATTTTTCTGTTGTGTGTAGTCACTTTAAGATGTTTCTTGTTCATGTGTTTGTTTTGTTGCGGTTGCACCCGAGTCAAGAGCCGCATGGCTGACAGGGTTATACCTAATAAATGAAACTGAAATAATTGACTTGCCGTTGGATATTGCACGGCGTTCACTGTGGAGTCCTGATACGCCTTACATTGTTGGTAAATTACTCGCGATGGGACTTTTTAAATGCTCGACCCGAGCTATAAGTGTTCCGATACTTTAATTGTCTTTGTGCTGTTCGCCTTTTGGCGTTCTCTGGTCTGACACTGATGAGACAAGGTTATAAAGAAGGCTGTCTCTGGTGTTGGCCAATCAGTTTCAAAGACAATATATTATCAGAGCATGCATGTCTTGTCACAAGTATGTGTGGTTAATGTAGACTTGATACCTGGCAAAAGGTTTATATTTGGTGTTTGAACATCTTAAGACCAGTTTAATTGCCAGAAAGGGTAAAACCTGTTCTTATTTTTCATCAAATGACTCGCTATCAGTTGGCAGTGTTAAGATTGTTCACGAGTAAACGTCGAGCAGAAGTCCAAAATATCAGTACCCTACTGTCCGGATTATAAGATGCTCTGGGAAGTAAGACGCACTTTTAATTTGCTCGCAGTATCAAAAAAATTACACAGATCTGGTCACCCGTGCACACATCGCGGCGGATGATTAGACGCACCCCAGCTTTTTATTTTTAACACGTAGGCTTTCGTGACCGATATTGTTCATAATAAATGTTTTTTGGGTTAGATGTACGTTGACTTCTTTCACACAGTACATAGCCATCCGTGCTAATAGGTGCGTAAATATAAACGTGTCGTTAACCCACCACCACCCGACACAGCCAATTAGTAAGGTTTGTCACGTAAACAAATTCAGGATTTTAAACTCAAGGGGAGCAGTGCATCGTAACATTCCAAATATACAATAATAAGCTTTGAATTTGATTAATTCTAGTCACATTCGGTGGAGTGTTAATGATGTCTGGAGTGAATATACAGGGTGCTTAATTTTTTTTAACACTTACATGGGACTAATGGAAAAGAACGGATAATACACTGTAACATGATAACAAATGTAAGTCAAAGAGTCTCCACTTGTTCGCCATCATTGTCAACACGTGCCTCGAATCTTCTCCAGGTGGTCTCCAGAGCCCGGAGGCGCATTGCTGTTGGCGTCGTTGCAAATTCTCAGATGTGTTCACGTTTTTTTGAAGCGCCCTGCATTTGTTGCTCTTCGCACTGGGAATGTGTCCGTTAAACGTGTGCTCAACATATATTGCATTGACGCCGTGGATGAACCCATGAACAAGACCTAAACGGCGCTGCCCTCTGTGCTCCAGATAAAACGGTGCCGTTGGGTAACGGAGCAGATGGAATCGCATTTTCGCACGACATATGTTGCAATTACAGTCATTCATGTTATACTGCAGGCTGCATGTGATCGTACGCACCTGAGTACACTGCATCATTTTTCAGAGGACATTTCTGCTTCTGAGCCACGATTAGAGATACAACATGAAAACGCAACATTCTGGACCGCAAAAGTCTGACATCAAACAGCATGGATCAAAAAGAATTGTTTTTCCTCTCTTCTGAATGCTCTCCTACAGATTATCTACTGTTTGCTGTTCATCTAATTTAATATGTGGTGCTCTCTTGTACTATCAGCGGTAACTCAAGAAGCTGGAGTTTTCCCGTGTAATAAAAAAAATGAATCATTTTGCTCAACGTTAAAACAATTTAAGGCCTACCTGCGAGCAAGCACGGGCGACGGGTTTGTATGTAATGCAGAGTCTGTTCTCCTATAATGCGCGTCGTTTTCATACAACGCGAATTGGATATAACGCGATGGATGATGTATTGGGGAACACATTCTTTTTTTTCATGACGCGGATGCGATTTGGATATAACGCGATCGAGTGAACGGAGCTACGTCGCGCGAGTAGGAATAAGCGGTCGTACGGCTGCCTCGGTGTAGCATCACGCAACAAGGCGGTGGGATGCTGCTGGATGCTTCTAGATGCTACCCACGCGCCTTAGTCTTTGTTCGGCCTGCATACGCATCTCACGTGTTATCGCGGACTGTGCTTTTCCCCCTATATGATTTATTATAACGCGAACTTTCCATAACGCGGTGATCTTCGGGAACGCAACTACTACCGCGTTATAGGAAAACAACTTGTAGTCACTTTGGACTGTATGGTTTTTTTCTATCATGCATAATTGAGCTCCTTGTGTCAACCTCCCAACTGAGGGTCGATGTCCATGACAGGTGCTTTGCATCTTTCATAACCGCCACCGTTATGTTTCCCTCCTCACATTCTCAAATGGCTTTCACTCATTCCCCATTCCTTAAATCCATTCGTCATCAATTACTGCGCACCAGTTTCACTTTCACGGAATTCACGCATCGCAGATTTGCCCCAATTGCTTCCTCTCATCCATTCCATTCACCTCATCTCCACCGTTGCATCCACACGTGATTCTGTGTAGAGCGCCTTGGGTAAGGCACGATATCAATTAATTTCAGATAAGATATGGCGATCGTCAGCCTCTGTCGTGGAGCATTGCCGTCCAACTCCTCGAAAATCCCCACGGTCTCACACTGTATCGCACTCTCTCCCACCAACAACTGCTCCATTCCCTTCCTCTTCCCATCCCACCCCTTTCCATGCACTCTTGCGGCACCACCTTTGTCGACAGCGTATATCTCCAGCCGTGACCCTCTAAGGACATCTCCCACAAACATCGCCTTCCTTCTCATCAGACCTCTTGTCAGTGAGTCTCTCTCGGCAACCCACTCTCATGGTCTCCTTTGCATCATGCCCAGCTTTGCTCTTGCACGATCTTCTGCGACCGCGCATCTCGCGACACACGAACTCGCGTTAAATGCAAACACGCACGCAAGTTGGGCAGAAAAAGTAATATTTAAAAAAAAAAAATTTAACACGCTTTAATGAAATGTACCGTACGAGTAATGGCAAAACTCCACGACTCCAGGAAGTGGCCCCAAAGCTTTCTATAATGTAAGGGACTGTGGTGATTTACAGCCAACGTGAGTTGAGCGTGGACAATTAGACCCAAGCCGAAACATTTTCAAAATATTGCTTAAAATTATATATATTTTTTTATTTTAAATGATAGAATATAGTATTGGCATCAGTATGACATACGTATACCAAGTTTGCAGTCGATACGACATTGGGAAGTGGGTTAAAATTGAGTTACAAGATTTGAGGATACGACAACAGACAGAGTTGAGGATATAACAGAGTGAGTTAAATAAAAGCGTGTAATAAAATGGCATCCCAGAGAGAGAGACTTTCGTTAGCGCAGCATCTTTTCCCTCACCCTTGCAACAAAATGTAATTAATTCAGGGAGGAGTAAACTGCTTTATTATAAGTACTGTATACGTGTATCATGGAACCTCATTTGCCAGTTCCAAAATTATGAGAATAGGTTTTCCCCTTTTTTTCTGGCAACAAAACAGGTGTTAAGATGTTAAAACACCAAACTGAAACATTTTACAAGGAATGATGTCTGCATTAACCACAATACTTGTGGTCAGAATGCAAACAAAAAAACATACTTTGATCAATATATGCATTGTCTTTGAAACTAATTGGTCCACACCAGAGACAGCTTTATTGAACATCTCAACACATCTTCTTGGTTCTTTCGGTAAAGTCACGTAGAAGGGAAGTAATAAAATAATAAAAATAAAACATAATAAAATAATTCTCACGACGTTTCGGCCACAACGCAATCAGCCGTCCTCAGGTGGAGAACAGGTCTGTCGAGTCATTCAGACTCTGTCTCCTCGACAGACCTGTTCTCCACCTGAGGACGGCTACTTGCGTTGTGGCCGAAACGTCGTGAGAATTATTTTATCATATTTTATTTTTATTATTTTATTATTTCCATTCTATGTGACTTTACCGAAAGAACCAAGAAGACTGTATACCTGGTTAAGGTTTTCTATAAATATAATGTAGGGCTCGCCGAGAGGGCTTATCCTATCATGATTTAACCACTCAGTCGTGGGAAACGGCATTCGCAGCCTCCAGGGGGATCAGGGAGTGTACCCAATTCCCTCATTGCCACTCGCTCGGGTTGCCGCGACTTGACAAGGTGCAGGTTCGGGACCGCCTCGTTTGGCCGGCTAGCGACGCGTACGTACACCTGACTGGGAGAGAGCGTGCCTTGTTGTTGTTGTTTCTTGTTGTTGTGGAAGCGAGAACTAGATTGAAAATCTTATGGGGTGGTAACAGGTGGGAGGGAGGAGAGTGTCGAATCAGGGGGGCGAGAAAGATGGAATGGCCGGGGGCGGCGGCGGCGGGGGGGGATCACGACGGGCTGAAAGAGATTCACCGATGATCAAGGGCGATACTGGAAAATGTATCTCTTGAAAAATATATATGTACACTGAATTTATTTCGCACCATACGTAGCCAGCCGTGCTATGTGTGTATGTGCGCTAAACTTATTTTGCACCGTACGTAGCCAGCCGTGCTATGTGTATGTGTAGTGCTGAACTTTACGCGGACAACTTCTTCCTTTTCTGTCGTCACTTTATTTGATCAAACTCAGCACATTTCGCCACCACTCTCTAGTGCGTTCTCCGCTCGCTCGCCGCGCTCCACCGGCCTCGCTCGCTCCGTTCCTCCCTCTCGCTCCGTTCCTCCCTCTCTCTCTCCGTCTCTCTCTCTCCCGACTCTCCTCTCTGCTTCTCCGTCCCACTCCAGCCGTTGCTCTCTCTCGACTTCTCCGTCTCACTCCAGCCGTTGCTCTCTCTCTCGGCTTCTCCGTCTCACTCTGACTGTCTCTCTCGTTCCCGTTCCACTGCTAGCCTATCCGTCCTCTCGTCTCATCTTCTTCCCCTGCTCCACCGCTACCCTATTCTACCTCTCATATCTTCCTCGTATCAGTCGCTACTGCTACCCTATACTTCTTCTTATACTCCACTGCTACCCTATACTTCTTCTTCCACTCCACTGCTACCCTATATTTCTTCTCATATCTTTTTCTTCTGCTTCGACCGTCTCCATCCAGCTCCCAGCACAACTCCCCATCTTACTCTGACGCTCCCGTATTTATCCCCGTCCCTATTAATTTCCAATTAATTAACTGGCTTCCCCCCCACGCCCCGCGCCCGCGGCCCCCGCCACCACCTGTTCCCATTCCCAGACTTACAGGCGCCACCTCGTCCC
The DNA here is from genome assembly GCF_965212315.1 of Lampetra planeri. Lineage (NCBI taxonomy): Eukaryota > Metazoa > Chordata > Hyperoartia > Petromyzontiformes > Petromyzontidae > Lampetra > Lampetra planeri. The sequence goes on from NC_136141.1 coordinate 7,276,623, forward strand.
TGACACCAACAATCGGTCAATCACTGCCCTACATCCCATAATTGCCTAACGGGCCGTCTCTGTCCAGCCGTTGTCCCCCAGCAACACCAGCATGTCCTGATACGACCCCACTGTCCCCAACCCGCATGTGTTTACAATTACCCCCCTTGGCGCGCGTTAAACCACTGCATATGTATGTACGTTGAACTTCTTTCGCAGCGTACGTAGCCAGCCGTGCTCATCGTAAGGACAACAAACTATGGGTCACTGTGTGAGCACTGGGAAGACCACAATGTGCCCTCACACAAAGCCTTTCCCATTCCCCCCTGCACTTACACATCTGTAGGTTTTTTTTGTTTTTGCGCTTGCTTGCATTTGTTCCATTCAGTTACGTGTACCGTGAAACTTATTTCGCATTGTATGCTGTCAACCGTGATATAATCCGAGGGGGACTACAAGAAACTGAACACAACAATGATGGAATAAAAAATCGAGCGAAAAGTGGGGCCCAGTAATCTCATAGCTGTGATGGTCAAAGGACATTTGAGTGTGGACCAGAGTTGACGCGGGAGCCATACTCTTTGGTTCCTTCGGTAAAGTCACGTCGGTTTTAAATAAAATAAATCACGACGTTTCGGGCGCAACACAAGCGTCCGTCATTAGGTTGGACAACCACAGCAAGAATTGCTGAAGTGGGGCAAAAGGGCTGCTGTAACAAGAGGCTATATAGGTAAGAGAGGGGGAGGAGCAACGGGGGAGAGATAGAGAGGGGGGGTAGGGGGAGGGTAGCGCTGCGAGAGCGTTTAGGGGACGAGCAGACGTGATGCCGGGGGGAGGGGGGGGGGATCTAGATTGACGCGGGAGGTTGGCTGCAGAGTTGACGCGCTCGTTTATGTGCGAGGCGTGTGTGGCCGCGACGAGCGTGTTTGGTGTCTCTACCTGAAACTGATCGCTAATGCGATCAGTTTCACGTTTTTGGAATGCAAGTCGACGCTTTCCGGTGAACGTCTAAGGGGCTATCCATAAATGACGTCACGCACCTAGGGGAGGGGGGGGGGGTCAGACATTTGTCACACGATGTGTGACGATGGGGGGGGGGGGGGGTGAGAAATGTGACGTCACATCAAAATGCGCAACTTTAAACAAATACAGACAACACGTTCTACTTAATTAAATAGACTTTTTAATAAATGTTTTCTCCTACAACATCAGAGTGCAGAACCACATTAAATACGCACTACAATGACAATAGTTTAAAGCAATTTGAAGCATGTTTTATATTTTTTGTGGGGGGGGGGGCAGAGCTTTGTGACGTCATATTTGAGGGGGGGTCTGACTTTTTGTGACGCCGTGTGACAATGGGTGGGGGGGGGTCAAAAATCGTCCAAAATCGCGTGACGTAATTAATGGGCGGCCCCTAAAGGCGCTTTGATACAACAGCTGGTGGTGGTGGTGGTGAGAACCAAGTTTAACTGGTACTAACTTGTCGACGATGTATCCAAGGTTGAGGTTAAGTTGATTCAGCAAAGCTTTCGTGGACATGTGACTGTTTCTTACAAATAGTAGACTTTGTGGATATTAAACAACAATTACATTAATTAAAGGTTACTCCTCGGCATGGCCATGTGGGATTTGCACCTCTAATAAGGACAAGTACTGCCCAGTGGCACTTTGGAGTATGGGGATAATATTACCGTACCTGATAAATAAATGTAGGCTTCGTACAGATGTAGGGGTGTTACGGAGGAGCTGTATGTATGGGATCACACGGGAAACTAGCACAGTGGGCGTGGCTTCGTGAGCACACGGGAGGGTGCTCGCAACGACGTCCGCACAGGGCAGCCGGGGGGGGGTTCGGGATATAAGGGGATGAGCCGGAGAGCTCAGGGCAGAATGTTTAAGTAAACTCTTGAAGACCGAAGACTGCCTAGCTAGAGCCCTGGACTCCCCTGGGACGCCGCCCTTGTCAGGGCCGCGCAGGACCGAGCCAGCGGCGTGGTCCCGTGAACCAGAGCCAGGACTCTGGGACTCTGGGTACCGTAGCCCGACTGACCAGTGTCGGGCCAGACAGCCTCCCCTAGCCCAGTAATTGGAGGATTAGGAGGCAGGCTAGGGGTAGCTAGCCGTGTGTTCCCAGCTATCCGGGTGAGGGGGCCGATACCCCCTCCAGTACTGTATCTCCCCAGTGACTGTTGTGAAATAAATACGTGTGCCTCTACTCCGGTGTGCACGCGTCCTCAACGGTACTACATCTGGTGACAGAAGTGAACTAATACGAACATAGACACGCGCCGAACAGCTCGGGCCGGGGTGCAGGAGGCGGAGGACACCGCGGGAAGTGCGGTGCCAGAGACGGCTGATGGGGGCAACGAGCAGCCGGGGCCGAATGCATCCTTACCGGGGCATCGGGAGGAAGGGGAGTCGCCATCCGACGGACTTCGGCTGGCGCACGCGAGGCTGGCGGAGCTGCTGTATGCTGCTGCCGCCACACTCGAGACCATCACTCGGCTGGGGGCTGCTGGACTGCCGCGGGGCGAGGACGGCTGACGACCGTTGCGCCTTCCCGCCATTTCTACTGACTTCAACTTCGAATCTCCCGCCATCGCCGCAGCAGCTGCCGAGGGCGTGGCCAGCCTCAACTTGGGGTCCGACATCGACCTCGCAGTGGCTGCCGCGTCACCACCAACGGACGGAGCGTCACCATCAGCGCGACAGGCGATTCCATCTGTCGTTCGTGCCGACGCTCAGCCGAGTTGCGGGGACAGCAAAGCGCGGGCCTCCACGGCGATCGCTGCGCTACACCAAAGGCTGCCCCCGCTGAAAGAGTTTGTAGCTGAGGAGGGCGACTGGGGGGGGTTCCAGCGGCGCTTCCTCGCGCACCAAGAAATGGTGGGGTGGTCGGACGCCGAAGCCCTCTGCGCGCTGCCGGCGCTCCTCGACGGCGACGCCCTCGCCGCTCTTACGTCGGCACCGAGGGACAAGCGCTCCACTCTTCAGATGGCGCTGGCTGGGGTCTACGGACCTTCGGCGGAATGCAGACAGCGATTTTATGACCGCCAGCGGGGAGCAAAGGAGTCGCCCCTCGCCTACTGTACGAGCCTTCTGGCGTTGGCAAAGACGGCCTTCCCTCGTATGGATGACCAAGGCGTGGACGCGATGGTCACTGAGAAAATTCTTCTGCTGGCGGACGACCTGGACATCGCCATCGTCGCGCAGGAAGACACGGAGATGGGTTCCCTCCAGGCGGCGCGGCTCCTCCACGCTAACCTCCTGTCACAGCGACGGAAGGCCAGCAGGGCAGCGGCCGGGCGTACGGTGGCTGCCGTCACCCCCCTGACGGAGGAAGTCTACGCCGCCGACTTCCGACAGCAGCAGAGGGTGAGAGTACGGGCGGGCCGAGATGGGTCGGGCCGCTCCGACCGTCTGTCATCACCGCCTGCGCTCCCGCGCTGCTATAACTGCGGCATCCGGGGCCACGTCGCCTCGGGGTGCCGCTCTCCTCGACAGCGGGGGACGACGCCTCACCGGGACGCCGGCCCTCCTCCTCCTTCCAAGCTCCATCAACATGACCCGGCGAGTCGCGGCACCCCACATGTTTGGCCAAAGCACACACCCGTTACACACAAGCACACCGCAACGAACGGGGGGCCAACATTGCGCACCGTCGGGCCAACACGCACCACTATGGGGACCTAAATCGAACCCAGGCAGTGGTCCGTGTTGGCCCATCGCGTTGTGGCTGCGTCGTCGGGGTCGTCGGCCGTAGTAGGGCACATTGACTGGGTCGAAGTGCGTATCCTCGTCGATACAGGAGCGTCGGCGACTATCATTTCGGAACTCATATACAACATTCTCCCTGTCCAGAGTCGTCCTTTGCTACCGGTTAATGTCCCATTCTACGTTGCTAACGAGGGTTCATTGGGTATCATGGGTCAGATTCGCGCACAAATTTCGATCGGTGATATTAAATTGTCCGGCCCGATTTTTGTTTCCTCCTCGCTGGCGGTTCCGTGCCTGCTGGGGACGGACTTCTTGGGCAAAATGCCAATTCGGATTTTGATTGATCAAGGTTGCATTGAGCTCCCGTCGGGACGACGGATGGAGTTTTTGCCTTCCCCTACTGCGGCTCGGTCGGCGTTCGCGACGGTACCGGCGTTTGTCGTTCAAACGGTTCGCGTGCCGCCGGGGGCACAAATGTTGGTGCCCCTAAAACTTCGCAGGCCCTTCGCTAAGGGTGTTGGGGACCAGGGTGTCCTGCTGGGGCCATCTAGGGCCGGGGTTAGCGGGCCGCATTTAATTCCCGCCCAGACCATCGTAAGGGGGGACGGGGACCCTTTCATCGCGGTCCTCAATGTGGGGTCGCAGGCCGTGGTAATTCCTCAAGGGACCGTGCTTGCTCACGCAACGCCGGTGCCCTGCGAGGAACCTGTCGCCAATCACGTTGGCACTGCCACTCTGCCGCTTCCACATTCGGACACCGATGAAGGGTGGATTGAGGCGCTTTGTGCGGGACACTCCTGCGCGAATTTGCCGACGTGTTCAGTCAGAACAAATTCGATTTAGGCTGTACCCATTTGCTGCGTCACCATATTGATACGGGTGACAGCGCACCCATACGCCAAAACCCCTTCCGGCTGAGTCCCGCCGAAAAGGACCATGTCAAATCGGCTGTTGATGACATGTTAGCCGCCGACATCATTTCTCCCTCTACCAGCCCGTGGGGGGCGCCGATCGTTCTGGTTAAGAAACAGGATGGATCGTTGCGGTTTTGCGTCGATTTTCGCCGCCTCAACAAAATTTCCGTTGCTGACGCATACCCGCTTCCCCGTATTGACGAATCGTTGGACGCCTTGGCGGGGGCGCGATTCTTCTCCACATTGGATTTGCTTTCGGGATTCTGGCAGCTTCCTCTGGACGATGAATCTAAGCCTAAAACTGCATTCCGTACACCACATGGTCTCTTCCAATTTAACCGGTTGCCGATGGGATTACACTCGGCGCCGGCGACTTTCCAGCGATTGATGGAATTGGTTTTGGCTGGATTGCAGTGGGATTCGTGTTTAATCTATTTGGATGACGTTATCGTCTTTAGCAGAACATTTGACGAGCATCTCCAGAGGTTGCGGGCGGTTTTCCTCAAAATGCGGGCTGCTAATTTGAAATTTAAACCCCAAAAGTGTCATTTATTGCGCGAATCGGTACGTTATTTGGGGCACATCGTTGGACGCTCGGGTATTGCTACCGATCCCGCCAAAATGCAGTGCGTCAGCTCCTGGCCGACTCCCACCTCGGTGGGAGAGGTCAGGAGCTTCGTTGGTTTCGCGTCATATTACCGACGCTTTGTCGCGGACTTTGCCACCATTGCTAAGCCCCTGCACGCTTTGACGTCAAAGGGGGTCCGCTTCCATTGGGGACAGGAGGAGGAGGCTGCGTTCCGCTCCCTTCGCGACGCTCTGGGTAATGCCCCTCCCCTGCTTTATCCCGATTTTTCAAAACCCTTTGTGCTCGATACCGACGCGAGCAACACAGGTATTGGGGGCGTGCTTTCCCAGGTGGTTGAGGGCGTGGAACGGGTGGTCGCGTACGGTAGTCGAGTGTTGTCTCCAGCGGAGCAACGATATTGTGTCACCCATCGGGAACTGCTGGCAATTGTCTATTTCATCCAGCAGTACCGGCCATATCTGTACGGGCAGCGTTTCACCATCTGTACAGACCATGCGGCGCTACAGTACGCCCTGCGAGTCCAACAACCATCGGGACAATTGTCTCGATGGCTGGAGGTTCTCCAGGATTTTGATTTTGAGACCACGTACCGTAAGGGCGTTCGCCACACCAACGCGGACGCTCTGTCGCGCATGCCAACCACCCCCGAATGCGCATGCCTCCTGGGGTCGGGTCGGTGCAGGCATCCTGGTGAAATGCCTGTTCCGGTCTTGGCGGCTGCTGGCGACGCAGCGTCAATGACGAATTCCATCGCACAACAGGGATCTGATTCCCTGTTGGGGTTGCCTGCCACGGAATGGGGGCGTTTGCAGATGGAAGATACCTCCCTCCTTGCGTTGCGCCGCCGCGTCGGGGACCGGGGGCGGGGGAGGGGTGATGCCGACGCATGGGAAATGCTCGGTGGGTTGTTAATGCATTGGGACGGGAAATCCCATCGACACCGGCTGGTGGTCCCTTCGGGGTTACGGGGTAGGGTGGTGTGGGCTGCTCACGAGCGCCTCCTCCACCTGGGAACCCAAAAGACCCTGGCCTTGCTCCAACTTGATTTTTTTTGGCCGGGCATGACAAGGGATGTCGGGGATCTGTTAGGGTCGTGCCCTAGGTGTGCGCAGCGGAAACCACCAGCGAGGGAGTCGAACCCGCCCCTGCAGTCTATCAGGGTCTCCCGAGTGAACGAACTTGTCGCGCTAGATATTCTGGGACCGTTCCCCGCCACCCCCAGGGGAAATAGATATTTGTTAACCGGGGTGGAGTACTTCCACCCTGGCCAACCAGTCGGCAGCAGCCATCGTGGAGGCCTTTGTCCAGGGATATGTCCTTGACAAAGGTGCTCCCGAGCGGTTGCTGACCGACCAGGGTAAAAATTTTTCTGGCAAATTGCTCCAACAGGTCTGTGAGATCCTGGGCACGAAAAAGATTCGTACCTCTCCATATCACCCACAAACCGACGGGATGGTCGAGCGGTTGCATCGTACCATCACGTCGATGTTGTCACAGCAGGTTTCGGACTCACAGACAGATTGGGACTTGAAAATTCAGGGGGTCCTGGCAGCATACAGATTGGCCCCCCATGCTGCCACGGGATTTTCCCCCTTCTTCCTCATGTATGGCCGCGAACCTGACCCACCTGTTCGGGCCCAGCTGCAGATCCCAGCGCCACAGGGAAAAACTCAATTGGCCGAACATGTTAAATTTAACCTGGAAAAATTGACAGAGGCACGGGATGCTGCCATGCAGAATTCTGACATGCGGCAGAGGGCTAATGAGCGCCTCAGACTGGGTCGCGCGCATGTGCTACAGTGGAAGCCGGGGGACAGGGCATGGCTGCACTGTCCCCAGGTACCGATCGCGACCTCCTCAAAACTGCTGCGGCCGTGGCGGGGCCCCGTCGAGGTGGTTGAGGTCCTGAGACCTCAGTGCGTACGCATTAAATGGGGGAAGCGCCGGTGGTTTGTACACCCCTCCAGGCTCAAGCCCTTCGTTGCGGTGCGAGGTCCCACTACACACACACGTGGCCAAACATGTCGGGGGGCGACCGACTCAAAGAGTTCGTCTCCGCTGCTCTCGCCTGACGTGTTGCCGGCTGTCCCGCCCCCAGGTGCACCGGGAGTGACGGGCTCACGCCCGACGACCCCCACGGGGGATGCCGAGGGTCTTGCGACGTCAACAACAGACTCACTCGGAGATGAACACTTGCCACCCGACGGCCTGCCGGCCGGGGTTATCCCGTGTGACGGGCCTGCCGCGAGGACGCGCGCAAAAATGTGCAGACTCTTGTGTTGCACGGAGTGAAAATGGGAAAAAAAAAAGAATTTTTTTTTTTAAATATTTTTTTTCCTGTGTACATTCACATGTTATGCTCACTGTGTGCGGCGTCGGTTGTGTGTTCCTGGCACATTGCATTGTACGAATGTTGTGTTCGCTGTGTGTTGTGGGTGTGCTGGGGGGTTTCCTGGAAAAATGTATATACGTTGGTTGTACGGATTTCGTATTTATTCGGGGGTGGGGTGCGTCGGGTTATTTTCCCTTCCTGTTGTTCTTCTCGTTGCGTTATTGTTGTAAAAATGAGGCACACGCTGGGGGATCGAGGGGTGAATAGACTTTTATTGTCAAGGTTGCAGCCGGGACGGCTGCGAGCTGTACAGGGGGGGGTGATGTAGGGGTGTTACGGAGGAGCTGTATGTATGGGATCACACGGGAAACTAGCACAGTGGGCGTGGCTTCGTGAGCACACGGGAGGGTGCTCGCAACGACGTCCGCACAGGGCAGCCGGGGGGGGGGGGGGGGGTTCGGGATATAAGGGGATGAGCCGGAGAGCCCTGGACTCCCCTGGGACGCCGCCCTTGTCAGGGCCGCGCAGGACCGAGCCAGCGGCGTGGTCCCGTGAACCAGAGCCAGGACTCTGGGACTCCGGGTACCGTAGCCCGACTGACCAGTGTCGGGCCAGACAGCCTCCCCTAGCCCAGTAATTGGAGGATTAGGAGGCAGGCTAGGGGTAGCTAGCCGTGTGTTCCCAGCTATCCGGGTGAGGGGACCGATACCCCCTCCAGTACTGTATCTCCCCAGTGACTGTTGTGAAATAAATACGTGTGCCTCTACTCCGGTGTGCACGCGTCCTCAACGGTACTACACAGACACTACTCACGGCCAAGGAAAATAATAGCGGACGTTGGTTTACGACTGTTGACATTACTCATGACTGAGATTACCTCTTCTTATGCGAGCAGCAAAAATACAGGACCTTTTAATGCTCGAGCCTTATGAGTGCATGAAATTTAACTCCACGAATCAATAGAGGACTTAAAATCGTAAAGAAAAGGCTTCGAATTAAATGCGTATGCAAATTTACACAACACAGTGTTTGCTGTGAGACCACCATCTGCATATTAGAGTCGAGGTTGCTAGGAGATGGCAGTCTAACAATGTACATGGACTCCTCTACTTACGAACATTCGACTTACGAACTTTCAGAGATACGAACAAACCTGTTCGATGGCCAGTTGCCTGTTCGGACCGAGAGTCGTAAGTTCAACAGCCGCACGATAGATGGCGGTGGTCGTTCGGTGTCATTACCCAGCATTCCCAACATTTCTGCCTGGGCCACCGCCTTTGCTGCTGCGTAGTCGCTGTGTGGTTCACTACGATTATCAACCCCCATCATTTCTCAAAAGCATAGCATCTACATCTGCAGAACATAAAGAACCAGTGGCATCTACGTCTACAGTGGCATCTACGTCTACGTCATCTACATCTACAACTTTTAAAGCCATTACCCGTGTTTAGTGGGCATTCCCAACAACATGTTTGAAATCTACAGGAGTAAAGTTGGACTTACCAATAAATCGACGGACGTACAGATCTCTGGAACCTAACTCGTTCGTAAGTTAGAGGGGTCCCTGTATAGCCCTTTGCCAATCCACGCTGAACGAAGACCTCCGCACCCTGTGTTGATTTGATTTCTGGCCGTGGCGTGCATCGCCGGTGATTATCTGAATCAGCTCTGGGCCTCTGATGCAACCCTTAAATGTGTGTAAACAGTGCCGTGTGTAAACATCAGCACTCGGGAGACAAAGGCGACCAGGCGTGGTTGCTATCCACGATACCTCCCCGTGTGTCATAATAGGTATTCGCTAACAACACTTAAATATGTGAAACATGACGAAAATGTGTTGTTTTATTTATAACTCAGGGATATGTTTGCACATGTCAATAGCAGTCCCTGGGCATGTTTTTCTCAGCTTCATCCACCCTTGCAGGAATTCGGATAAACACCTCTTGCAAATGTGTTCATTGGCAATAAACGTCCTGAAAAAAACTGTCACAAATAGGCCCATCGTTAGCCTCCTGTGGATACCTTTGTAATGCGAGCGTAAATGGGGTTTGCTGCTGGGCTCTGGCCCAATCAGACGGCCCGGGGTATTGGGGGGCGGAGCCCAGTATGGGGGGCGTGTGGAAGGGGCTGCCGTTCACCTCGGGTCCAATTGGAAGCGAGGTGAATGGGGGTGGGAGCCAGCAGGGCAGTATGAGAAGGCCGGATCTAACGATCCGGAAGGGGAGGAGTCAGGATTACATGGGAAACAGAATATAGGGGGGAGCCCGGAAGGGATCGGGGTGAGTTGTTGGAGTGAAGAAGCGGGACCACGTTGGGTGGCCGCCGCGCCATCAGCCACGTGGCTGATGGGGCTTCGGCACACCGTCGGCCAGCGGTGTGCGGAGCGGGGGTAGCTGGAGAGACTGACGGAAGAGCGCATGCGGGGCACGTCGCGAGGAGAGCGCGTGCGGGGCACGTCGCAAGGAGACGCTGATCCGCTGTCAGGACCAGCGGGGTGCGAGGAAGAGCGGAGGAGCTGGCGAGGGAGCGCGTGCGGGGCGCGCGCTCGGAGAGGAGCCGACAAGGGAGCACGTGCGGGGCGCGCGCGAGGAGACGCTGGTCCGCGGTCAGGACCAGAGGGGTGCGAGGAGGAAACTAAATAAAAGACCAACGGAGACCAGCAGTGCTTGACGAAGTCTTTTATTACATGATGCAGCTAATTCGGCTGTGACGGTCCCACCTGATGACGGAGACTTGTGTTGCCTCCGAAACGTCGAGATTTTTGTTTTTATTTTATTTTATTTTCATTAATTTTGATGTTTTACCTACGTGACTTTACCGCTTTTTAGGAATTTTTTTTTTATATTTAATTACCAATTGCTTAATGGTGGCAGGCAATCATCTGACCCATAGGTGGCAGCCATCTCAAGCCAGAGGACGAGAGGACTCTAGCCGCCACGCATATAAAGGATTTATAGTGAAAAACTTTGTTTTTACGGGTTAAATTTTTTACTGATTGGTGGGGGGTTGCGACATATTTAGAAATAAGGCGATCTAACGGTCTAACCGAACAACCTTTATTATGAATAATATTGGTCGCGAAAGCCTACGTATTAAACAGAAGTGTATTTATTGCCCGAGTTAATAACCCATTGAGCTGCACAGCTCTTTTGCAAGGGTGACTCGACCAGCAGACAGACACAGCAGCAAGAGTTACAAATCAATAATTAAGCATGATAAAAATAAAGATTAAATCAATTGTAACAAACAATTATGTAGTTCACACTTGCATTTTATTAAGAAGCCACTGGAGCTATGCACTTTTAAATCTATATTGAAAACTAATTTCTTTAAGAATTGCATTTTGTCTTTAGTTTGTTGTTCTTTCACCACATCTCCGATTAAGGACGGTTGGGCTACCCACAGTGTGAAACAAGTTCAACAAAAATAAACCAGCAAATATACCCCCCCCACCCCCCCAAAAAGTATTAAAACGCTGTGTGAAAAAATCACAATGTGGTGCAAGCCAACAACAACAACCATAAGACAATTTAGATTAACCATATGTTTTCAAATAACTAAAATAAAGCTATAAAAACAATGTAACAACAGTAATCATAGGAACTGTGATTTAAATTGAACAATAAACGATATACATAACACGTATGACCAAACTTGCAGCCATAGCTGGCAGCATGACACTCCCAGTGTATGATGTGTGAGTGAGTCAGCGGCAGCGTGAGTCAGCGTATGATGTGCGAGTCAGCATATGATGAGTGAGTCAGTGTATGATGTGTGAGTGAGTCAGTAGTAGCTTGAGTGAGTGTGTGATGTGCGAGTGAGCCAGCGCACGATGAGTGAACCTGTGTATGATGAGTGAATGGGTCAGTGGTTGTGCGAGTGTATGATGTGTGAGTGAGTAAGCGCATGATGAGCGAGTAAGCGCATGATGAGCGAGTCAGTGCATGATGCGTGAGTGAGTCAGTGTATGATGTGTGAGTGAGCCGGTTGGAAACATTTAGGCTGGCCTGCCTACGATCCATCCTGGGTTTAATCAGGCTGATTTGTGTAAGGAGCTCACAAATCCTTGAAAGATCTGGGCAAAGTCCCATCGGTGAGCTCCTCCGGCAGGCAAGGCTGCGTTGGCTGGGTCATGTAGCCCGCATGCCCAGCCACCGCATGCCGAAACAGCTTTGTTCGGCCGGATCGAGGAGGCTAAATGGGCGCGGCACGGGCTAGAAAAGAGATGGAGTGATGTGGTACAGGAGGACGTGGAGCTGAGTGGACTTGCCGATGACTGGTACCAGCGGTGTCAAGATTGGCCTCTGTGGAGGACGCTCGTGACGGACGCTACTGGGCAGTTGGAGGCAGTCGCCCTCCAGCAACAACGGAGGGCGGAGGAGCGACGCTCACAACAACGAGCGGAGCACCGGGTGGCTAAAGCACAGCAAGTTGGCACAGTAGGGGGCACAGGTAGTGCATCAGCCAGTCATCTAGGTCATCTCAGTCAGTCGACCCGTGGCACCTGGGTCTGCCCCGTGACCTCCTGCCAGCGGGCTTTCGCCACTTCACGTGGCCTCAAGGTGCACATGGCCTGGCACAAGCGTCGTGGTGACGTCACCACCACTTAGTGGCGAATGGCGGTTGTTGTTGATATGCGAGTGAGTCAGTGCATGATGTGTGAGTGAGTCAGTGCATGATGTGTGAGTGAGTCAGTGTATGATGTGTGAGAAAGTCAGTGTCGGCTCCCTCTGCTTGCGCCGTCGGCCCCCCTCCGGCTCCGTCGGACCCCCCCCCCCCCGGCTTAGTCGGGAACGCGCGCCCCAGGCGGCCATCTTTTTATCTTTTTGCATTACGCCCCCCCCCCCCCCCCCGGCTCTGTCGGCTCTCCCCCCGGCTCTGTTGCCCCCCCCCCCCGGCTCCGTCGGCTCCCCCCCCGGCTCCGTCGGGCCCCCCCCCGGCTCTGTTGGCCCCCCCGGCTCTGTCGCCCCCCCCCCCCCGGCTCCGTCGGCCCCCCCCGGTCCCATCGGCCCCCCCCGGCTCCCCCGGCCCCGCTGGCTCCCTCGGCTCCATCGGCTCCCTCGGCCCCCCCGGCCCCCCTGGCCCCCTCACAAACGGCCCCGCCAGCCGCTGCTGTGAGCGCGGCCCGGGAGCGCGGCCCGGGAGCGCGCGCCTCAGGCGGCCATCTTGCTCAACGTATGAGATGGAACACCAAGACCTCGTTCAATCCGTGTGACTTGGAATCAAACTCTTGAAACGATCTAGAAAGTTGCCCCTAATGTACGTCTTAAAATGACAACTTTTTTGCCCCCCCGGCCCCCTCACAAACGGCCCTGCCAGCCGCTGCTGTGAGCGCGCCCCGGGAGCGCGCGCGCCTCAGGCGGCCATCTTGCCCCGTGAGATAGCAGAGGACAGAGATCGCCAGAGAAGAGACACCAGCTGGTTCAAAAACTGTGGAGTAGCTGCACAACACGCCTTTGAACCTAGTTGTGTACGAAATCTAGGAATCGTAAACAAACAATCAGACACGTGCCTCAGATAAAAAAAAAATTGGGATCTTGTAATGGTATTCACGAACATGCTAAATAAAGTGCAGATCTTTGAGCTAATGCCATATCAATGAATATCGCCAAGTGACGGCGTCTTCGTACTTCCTGGGACATTAGCCCACCCATGGAATAGAGGTCACAATGATGCGTCCTATATAGAGCATCCACTGCAACTCGTAGTGCAGCATGGTAAACCGGGCTAAGTTTGTTTAAGAGTCAAGAAGAAGCAGCTCGGCATGCTATGCCACAATGGTGAAATCACGGGATAACTGTAGCTTCATCCATCTTTCCGTGATTTAAACAGGAAAACAGTGCTTGTTTCCATACAAATAGCCAACCTTACATTTAACCCTTTTAAATCAACTGATCAATATACATCAGAAAAGATAAAGAAGAATCATTCACAAAAAAAACCCTAAGGTATTTATAATGGTCGGAAACATTGCGATAAATATCAATCCAGCTTGCAAAAAAATATTCAGTTTGTCACCATCCTTCTACCCTTAACAAATTCAATATGAGGCTAAAACAGGCGTCAAAGCAACATTCCTGAACAGAGCCTTCAGCAGACAATGCCACCTTGCCTTATACCTAACCTCGCGTCTAATAACGACACTTCCCTGACGCAGGCAGGCTTTAATGCAACCTTGACATTTACAAATGACAGCACCGTTTCTCCCAGCGTCTGCCATCCATAAAATAACGGAATTTATATTGAGAATGCGCCACCACCCCCCCCCCCAAAACTGGTGTTTGTCCCAGTGGGCCAAGAAAAAAAAGGATAACGCACCTTTGTGTATTATATAGTTTTGCTTAATGAACCGAAACGTTGCGCTTTAAAAAAGCAAGCATCTTGCCATTGCTAAAACAAATTTGTACGGTGCTCAATGTGCGCGATTTTTGATGGATTATCGAGGAAGTCGCCCCTGTGTGCGTGCAACAATTTTCAACCCTGCTGCTTTAATTCATTATTGAGATAAATGCGTTCAATTTTGTTAACAGAAATACGTTTTAAGCCCCTTGTTTTGCACCCTGTCGTAACAGAAACAACAAGCAACGTGATGAATAATTGTGTGGCTCTTTGTCCGCCCACTGCTGGATGATGTGTTACCCTCCTGGATGTCGTGGTGATGTTTACATCGCTACTTCACCACATTGGTCAGTTCAGATATCACCACCGATGCTCGCCATGGGCAAGGAATCGAACCTAGGTCACTGGGTTCATAGCGCAGTGTGTGAACCACTACACTTCATGTGGCCCAGATTACCCTTGCAAAAAAGGCAACGTTTCATGTTTCTCATTGAGTTTATTTCATCTCCCGGTTAAATACAGGATATAAAATACCAGCCACCACCCCGTACGCTGGAATACATTCATTAAAATGACTTTCCTTACCCCGTACCCTTTTCCGAGCAGCCTAGGTTTCCATTGGAAAATAACATCTGGATATATATATGTTGCTACAAAAACGGCAAAAGACGCCCTAAATTGGAATGCAGAATGCTTGAATCAAACGGAGTTGTCCTTGTTTCACATTAATGCTCTTGCTGAATACAGGAGGATCGAGTGGCTTTTAGTGGCTGTGAGAATTTTTTTCTGTTTGTCTCTTTTAGTAAACATGAAGGTCACCCCCATCCCGTGGTGATCTTGCCACTGTAAACATTGGTCCTTCAACTTAGGAAACATAATTGATCCTCTTCTTGGTTCTTTCGGTAAAGTCACGTAGAAGGGAAGTAATAAAATAATAAAAATAAAACATAATAAAACAATTCTCACGACGTTTCGGCCACAACGCAAGCAGCCATCCTCAGGCGAAGAATGAAACACCCCAAGCTTGGAGCGTATATTTAAGCTGGGTTAGAGGGGGGGGAGGTGGGAAGAAGAGCGCCTAAACAAAATAATTTGCATATCAAGAGGAATTCAGCATATGGAAAATGCGTAGGAGGTGGGCGGGGGGGGTTCCAAATCCCCCCCGCCCACCTCCTACGCATTTTCCATATGCTGAATTCCTCTTGATATGCAAATTATTTTGTTTAGGCGCTCTTCTTCCCACCTCCCCCCCCTCTAACCCAGCTTAAATATACGCTCCAAGCTTGGGGTGTTTCATTCTTCGCCTGAGGATGGCTGCTTGCGTTGTGGCCGAAACGTCGTGAGAATTGTTTTATTATGTTTTATTTTTATTATTTTATTACTTCCCTTCTACGTGACTTTACCGAAAGAACCAAGAAGATGAATCCCTGCAGTCACGAAAGCTTTAAATCGAAATATAATTGATCCTGTTCTTTCCAAAGAAGAAGGCTGCTTGAGGTATATGACGATACAATTTTAAATTATGGTGTTCTACATTCCCTATAATTATACGAACAGGTCAATAACAATTAGATGGACGATATAATGTGAGATGGATGTGGCATACTGAAAAATAATTATCGCAACAGCGTTGTGGACTGCTCCAGCTGAAATTGAGCACTGGTGATCCATCGATAGTTTTTTTTCGATTTAAAGCTTTCGTGACTGCAGGGATTCATCTTCTTGGTTCTTTCGGTAAAGTCACGTAGAAGGGAAGTAATAAAATAATAAAAATAAAACATAATAAAACAATTCTCACGACGTTTCGGCCACAACGCAAGCAGCCGTCCTCAGGCAACGTTTCGGTTCATTACGTGACTTTACCGAAAGAACCAAGAAGATGAATCCATCGATAGGTTTATTAACATCAATTCTCCTGGCTCACAATAACACGCATATGATCGTGTGTGTATAAAATTCCATGATATTCGAATCTCGGGTGATGTGCGCAAGTGCTATCTAAGTGTTCCTTGATCAACCAGTATTAAGCGACACGGTCAAACAAACCCTAAAACCTTCATCCAACAGCAGATAAAAAAAAAACATCTATGAATTGACACGTTCCTTCGGAGTGGGCAGGTAGGAACTTGGTTGGACAGCGTGGCGTTCAGGTTGGGGGGGGGGGCAGTTGGATGAGTGGGCATGTTTACCGTTCCCCCCTAACCTCCCGACATTGTCAACCAATCGCGGCATAGCTCGGTGTTCGGTGGGGGGGGCATGGGTGGGCTGCATTCCGATGCACGACAGACAAATAATCCCTGGTGGGCAGTGTGGAACGTGTTGTTCCTACCTGTATCCCTGGTGGGCAGTGTGGAACCTGTTGTTCCTACCTCTATAAAAGATAACTTGACTTGAGGTAGCCAGGCAGCCAGCCAGGTAGCCAGCCCCCTTAACTATCGGCCCCTCCCCCTTGATTAGGCCCCTCCCCTTACCCCCTCCCTTAGGCCCCTCCGCTGACCCCCCCCCCCCTCCCTTAGGCCCCTCCGCTGACCCCCCCCCTCCCTTAGGCCCTTCCCCTGACCACCTCCCCATATACTTAGGCCCCTCCCCTGACCACCTCCCCCCATATCCTTAGGCCCCTCCCCTAACCCCCCTTCCCTTAGGCCCTTCCCCTGACCACCCCCCCCCCATATCCTTTGGCCCCTCCCCTGACCACCTCCCCCCATATCCTTAGGCCCCTCCCCTAACCCCCCTTTCCTTAGGCCCCTCCCCTGACCCCCCCCCCCATATCCTTAGGCCCCTCTCCTGACCCCCCCTCCCTTAGGCACCTCCCCTCTCCGTACCCGGCAGTAGGTCTCCACCAATCAAAGAGCTGTTTGTATTATATATATATATTTATGCACGACAGATAGTCAGACAGACAAATAATCCCTGATGGGCAGTGTGGAACATTGTTCCTACCTGTATTACTATTGTAGTGACATCGCAGGATGTCAATGTGCAGTGCCGGCCCTAGAGAGGCACGGCGTGCGATGCAACGTCATCGCGGATACCACAATGGTGTGGGTGTAGTACCGGCCCTAGAGGGGCACGGTGAGCGCTGATTGATAGCGCTAGATGACACCACGCTCGGCGTGCAGTGCCAGCCCTACAGGACAGGGTGTGTGGGTGCCGGCCGAAAGATGAGGTTACTCGAGACCATGGCACTCTGGTTGACCCGGGAGGAAGTTGTGACCAGTTAAGTCTACAAAAGGGCCCCAAGTCGGGGATAGGGGTGGTCACATGGTTGGGATCCAGATCCTTCCCGAGGATTCTAGAAGGTGGTCATGGCCAAGGGCGGAGCCGGCCACGCCGCAGAGAATATAAGCCGGGTCCCGAGAGGGACCGGGGTTGTTGTTCATCCTGGAAGAAACCTTCGTCTACGTTTCTTCATTCAACGAGTCTCCAACACGTGGACCTGGACCCAAGCTGTTGGTCCCAGTCCGTAGTAGCAGTTACGTTGTAACTAGTGTAGTTAGCCTGGTGGTCACCACCATAGGTTATTATTCTGTTAAGGGGAAAGTTACCCCGTGTGTTGGAGTTAAATAAATGTGTTGCCTCCAAGTCTACGTCTGCGACTCGGTTAAACTCACTACACTATTATTATGGGTACACATGACCCTGTCAGGGTGGGGAATGCAGGGGAGGCAAAACGTCAGCACGTGAACCGGGCTCACTGCTGTGAGATACGTGCCCATCCACACGCAAACCAAGCTAGCCAGCAACATTTTTTTACAATACGGTATACAGGTACTCCTCTACTTACGAACATTCGACTTACGAACTTTCAAAGATACGAACAAACCTGTCCGTATGGCCATTGGCCTGTTCGGACTGAGAGTCTTAAGTTAAACCACCGCGCAATAGATGGCGGTGGTAGCATCTACATATGCAGAACGTGAAGAAGCAGTGGCATCTACATCTACAGGAGATTAGACAACTTTTAAAGCCATCCGCCGTGTTTAGTGTACATGCCGTACAGCATATTGGGAATCGACAGGAGTAAAGTTGGACTTACGAACAAATCGACTTTACGAACAGACCTCTGGAACCTAACTCGTTCGTAAGTAGAGGGAGTCCCTGTAGTAATGTGGCATAAAGGACTGGTGTGCACACTGCAACTGCAGTACCATTTAATAACATATTCTCCAATTACGACTCATCCTTGAACCTTGTGAACATCCGGAATCTTCACCCTAAATTCTGAAATACCCAGAGCGTCTTCTCTGTATAATAACATAAGTCATAAGTCAAGTGCTATTGACAACCCAGGGCAGGTACCCAGCTATCACCTCCTCGGACAGTATATTTTTCGACAAGTAACATTGTTTTGCAAAGACATCACTTATTCCATGCTTTTTTTTATCAACCTTATACACCATCTTAATATGAAACAAAAAAAATCACCCTACAGACAACAGTGAACGCATAGCCTTACATGTTTGAAAGAGAAAGTCATACTACAAAAGCTACGTCAACAAATTGACTTGCTCGTGGTGGCGAGAGGTCCCGCAAGTAGCAGCCATTGCCCCTAGGGCATTCTTTTTTAGAATGGAAGACTTCTGAGGGAAGTTGCGTAAATACACAACAAGTTAAAATCTCCAATAATTGAGACATTGATTTCAGCAGGAGCCAAAGCACATGCGATGCCTAGCCCTGTTGAGTACGGAGGCCGATTCCCTGATGCACGATAGGAACATTCTTGGCTGCCTCAGACAATTACTTTTCAGATCAGTGCTAACCGAGCTGAATGCAGCTGCCTCGGTGGGGGTCATCAATTTGCTTTTCCCATGAGCAGGGGTTTATCGCACACTGAATATTTACATGTTGGGCCTGAGCTCTGCATGAGAACAAAGCAATTTTCATGGTTTTTGGTTCCACGCAATAATTAAGTTTGTAAGTGTGAAAAAATGTCCGCGTCAGATTGAACGATGGTGTTCCGAATGCAAAGTCTTATGAAGTATCTAATTACAAAACAACATATGCTACCATCATCGGCAATGGATTGGCTATTGCCCACTGAATGTTTCTTCCGTACATCAGGAACCTAGCTCAGTGCCCAGCAGGGCCAGGGGGTCATTGCTAATCCACTGCCTAAGGCCTCCCCAAGCCACTTCCAAACTCTGCACGAGATCTGATTTAATCGAAGTAGATACAAAAAAAAATTTACCCGTAAAAACAAAGTTTTTCACTATAAATCCTTTGTATGCGTGTTCAATGGGCCACAACCCAGCCCACATTGGTCTTTGAAACGGGCGGCTAGAGTCCTCTCGTCGTCTGGCTTGAGATGGCTGCCACCTATGGGTCAGATGATTGCCTGCCACCATTAAGCAATTGGTAATTAAATATTTTTAAAAAATTCCGAAAAAGTGTAAAATTTTGAAAAAAAATTTCACGAAAATAAATTGTCACGCACAACGAGGCTGTGTGCAAAATGTCAGCTCGATTGGATCACGGGAAGTGGGTTAAAAAACGACCGAAAGATTTGCACGGTCGTAAGCGCGCAAGCAAGTGAACTTAATATAAAGGATTTATATACTGCCTCTGTTCTTTGGTTCTTTTCGGTTAAGTCACGTCTAAAAATAAAATAATAAATTAAAATAAAATAACATATTGCGACGTTTCGATTGCAACACAAGCAATCATCATCAGGCATAAAAGAAATAGCAACAAAAATCTAACTAGAAAAAACTATAGACAGACATACAAGCAGACAGACATCACAACGGCACACAGAGAGAGGAGCAAGCTGACAACGCGGCACGGGCACGCAAGCCTGAAAATTAGGAGGCAGGCACACGAAAATTAAATAACCTAGTAAAATATCGAAATGTAATGTAATACAACACAGAGAGTCGGTTAACACACAATTAACGCATAGCCTGGTTGATTACGTGTTTCAAAATTTGCTAAGTTAGAATTTTAAGTGTGAGCAACGAAAATCTAACTAGTAAACTATAGACAGACATACAAGCAGACAGACATCACAACGGCACACAGAGAGAGGACACACATCGGCACAAAGAGAGGGGTCGTTTCTGTGACGGTCCCTTAAATATAGAGAGGAGGGGGTGGGGACGGGGAGAGGGAGAGGGCGGAGAGAATCAAGCATATCAAAGACTGCACGCCAACGTACCCTATTGTAAGTAAACTGACAACGCGGCACGGGAGCGCAAGCCTAATTTTCAGGCTTGCGTGCCCGTGCCGCGTTGTCAGCTTGCTCCTCTCTCTGTGTGCCGTTGTGATGTCTGTCTGCTTGTATGTCTGTCTATAGTTTTTTCTAGTTAGAATTTTCACACTTAAAATTCTAACTTAGCAAATTTTGAAACACGTAATCAACCAGGATATGCGTTAATTGTGTGTTAACCGACTCTCTGTGTTGTATTACATCACATTTCGATATTTTACTAGGTTATTTAATTTTCGTTGTGCCTGTCTCCTAATTTTCAGGCTTGCGCTCCCGTGCCGCGTTGTCAGTTTACTTACAATAGGGTACGTTGGCGTGCAGTCTTTGATATGCTTGATTCTCTCCGCCCTCTCCCTCTCCCCGTCCCCACCCCCTCCTCTCTATATTTAAGGGACCGTCACAGAAACGACCCCTCTCTTTGTGCCGATGTGTGTCCTCTCTCTGTGTGCCGTTGTGATGTCTGTCTGCTTGTATGTCTGTCTATAGTTTACTAGTTAGATTTTCGTTGCTCACACTTAAAATTCTAACTTAGCAAATTTTGAAACACGTAATCAACCAGGCTATGCGTTAATTGTGTGTTAACCGACTCTCTGTGTTGTATTACATTACATTTCGATATTTTACTAGGTTATTTAATTTTCGTGTGCCTGCCTCCTAATTTTCAGGCTTGCGTGCCCGTGCCGCGTTGTCAGCTTGCTCCTCTCTCTGTGTGCCGTTGTGATGTCTGTCTGCTTGTATGTCTGTCTATAGTTTTTTCTAGTTAGATTTTTGTTGCTATTTCTTTTATGCCTGATGATGATTGCTTGTGTTGCAATCGAAACGTCGCAATATGTTATTTTATTTTAATTTATTATTTTATTTTTAGACGTGACTTAACCGAAAAGAACCAAAGAATAATTCCTGCAGTCACGAAAGCTCCTAAATTAATACTGCCTCTGCTTTAAGAAAATATGATTGGTAATAACGCAACAATTATGATTGAAAATATTTAGGCTTCTTTATAGGGGAAGGCCTTCCTGAATCGCACGGCTCTTTTTCAGGATGGATTTTGCCATGTTTTTAGAGTAGGGAACGATGTTGCTGCTGTGTGTGAAACCGAGGTGAGTAATCTGCTGGAAACTTGTCACCAGAGGTGTGGACTCGAGTCATGTGACTTGGACTCGAGTCAGACTCGAGTCATGAATTTGATGACTTGCGACTCGACTTGGACTTGCATAACAATGACTTTGTCCCACCTATGAGATGTGGACTCGAGTCATGTGACTTGGACTCGAGTCAGACTCGAGTCATGAATTTGATGACTTGCGACTCGACTTGGACTTGCATAACAATGACTTTGTCCCACCTATGAGATGTGGACTCGAGTCATGTGACTTGGACTCGAGTCAGACTCGAGTCATGAATTTGATGACTTGCGACTCGACTTGGACTTGCATAACAATGACTTTGTCCCACCTCTGCTTGTCACGCTTGGGATGGGTTTTTTGGCTAATACCAGTAACATTATATTTTTGTTTAGCGATTGGAGGAAACCAGAGAACCATTTTCTTACTAAATATGCAATGTTTATTGCAATCCCGAGATGCGTTTGAATCGCTCTAAACATATCTCTCTGTTACAACTCATAAGAACCGGTGAGGTGGAGATGAACAAAGGGAAGATGCACAAATGGAGATACAAAGACGCAAAAAATATTCAACCCTCAAGCATTTACGACTATTCTTATAATTCGTAATTAAACATTTTGGTGCGATCGCTTTAGTAAAATGTTGTGTCGTAGACCCTCCTCCACCCGACGCCGCCAATTAGTGAAGGTATCTCGTGAACAAACGTGCCAATGTATTACCAGTTGGTTGTAGCTGTTAGCGAAATGCCATAGCAAATTGATAAATGCTGCGAGATTGCTCCTCAATACCGGTCAGTGGCGCTGCTGAAGCGTTTGATTCACGTGACAACTTTATGAATCGGCTGCGTCGGGTGGAGGAGGGTTTAGTGACACACATCTCACTTAGTCAATCTCACCTCAACAAAAAAAATGATGACTGCAGAAAGGAGTTGGGCCACGTGTGGTTTGGGGGCCATGTGGTGGTGAAGGGTGTCCTGGTGGCGCTTGGAAGCAGGTGATGAGGTTGGCTGGCAATAAATACGAAAAGCAATAAAAACATAGCAATAAACATTGCTTAGCATTCCTCAAATACAGTACAATGTAAGGGCTATTTTAATACTTGTGCAGTACTGTAGCCGGTAGTTAACACTACAGTACACTTAACCCCCTTAACATGAACTGTTAAATACTGCAAATGTGCGCATCATGACCTATATTTATCTTTTTGTGTGTCTACATCCAGACGTGATCATTGTGCGTTTGTGTGTACAGTGTGTATGTTGAACTTCTTCCGCGCCGTACGTAGTCAACCGTCGCTCATCGGAGGTGCGGGGTGATTGCAACCTTCTCACATTCAGCTCGGTAATACATTGGCACGTGCAGCTCTGTGGTATATGACGTCTCACCGAGCGGCCATTGGTCAATGTGTACCCCCAGCGTCGTTGGCTGAACAATTGCTGCTCTTTTTAAATCCTTTATATTAAGTTCACTTGCTTGCTTGCTTGCGCGCTTACGACCGTGCAAATCTTTCGGTCGTTTTTAAACCCACTTCCCGTGATCCAATCGAGCTGACATTTTGCACACAGACTCGTTGTGCGTGACAATTTATTTTCGTGAAATTTTTTTCTCCAAAATTTGACACTTTTTAGGAATTTTTTAAAATATTTAATTACCAATTGCTTAATGGTGGCAGGCAATCATCTGACCCATAGGTGGCAGCCATCTCAAACCAGAGGACGAGAGGACTCTAGCCGCCACGCATATAAAGAATTTATAGTTAAAAACTTAGTTTTTACGGGTTAATTTTTTTATTATTATTTCACGCTTTTATTTAACTCACTCTTTCTGTCGTTGTTGTTGTTGTCGTATCCTCAAATCTTGTAACTCAATTTTAACCCACTTCCCAATATGGTATCGACTGCAAACTTGGTATTATTACGTCATACTGATGACAATACTATATTCTATTTAAAAAAAACTATCTTTTTACACGCTGTCTATTAACTCACTCTGTTGTTGTCGTATCCTCAAATCTTGTAACTCAATTTTAACCCACTTCCCAATATGGTATCGACTGCAAACTTGGTATACTTATGTCATACTGATGACAATACTATATTATATAATTAAAAAGAAAAATTTAAACCATCTCTTTTATATGTTATGTTTCGGTTTGGGTCTAATTGTCCACGCTCAACTCACGTTGGATGTAATTGACCACGGTCCCTTACGTTATGGCAAGCCTCGGGGCCACTTCCTGGAGTCGTAGAGTTCTGCCATTACTCGTACGGTACATTTCATGAAAGCGTGTTTTAAAAAAAATCATTTTTAAACATTACTTATTAAATAGTTTTACCATCCAAGCAGTCAAAGCGTATTATGTATTTACATTTTCAACCTTTTTAAACCGGTAACTGCATCCCTTTTTGGGGGGGGAGGGGTTTAATTCTACAAACAAACTAGGAATTGTAATCCTGCCAGTTGCCTATTACAGACATCATTTTAGATTTTGTTAACATAAGGTTTGAATTCCCCGCAAACCCGAGTGATTTAATGAACAGTCCAAAATGTATTTTCCGTGTAATCTCTCTTCATGGAACGTTGCGGAGATAAGCGCCAGATGTTTGGAACACAAGTTCTAAATCAATGTCTTGATTTTTGTGCCATTCAACAGTGGTGATTGTAAAATATATATTTGTTTTATTTACCATATAAAGCCCGCTGAGTTATTAGCAAGGCCGTAATTATAAAATCTATATTTGGGGGGACACATCACCCCCAATATTCAAATATGCTCAAAATGTCCCCCCCCAAAATATATTGCTATAAAATAAATAATTGCTATGCTATGTGAATAAAAATAATTTGCTAAACCTTGGACACAATATCTGGACTTAGAGCAATGTAATACAATATACTATTCAACATTATTGTAAAAAAATAAATAAAAAGTCCATCCCATGTGTGAGTGAATTTTTTTATATTTTAGGCAGGAAATTAGTTTTCAAATTTAGACATTTTTCTGGGTTGGGACCCCCAGACACCCTGGAAGATTTGGTCCCCCCAATGTTAACTGCATAGCTACGGCCTTGGTAAGAAGCGACCTGCCCACAAATGATAGCTCAACGAAGTGGCTTTATCACGTGGCAATTTGTCGCAGCCAAATCATCTAAACCGGAGGACCCGGAGAAAAATCCACACCGCCAACAGGCGTCGTCAGTGTTGGCATCGGACCTACAACCTCCTCCATACCAGGCGAGGGGAGAACATCTGCTAGCCACCCCAAGCTGGAAGCTGGCGGATTCCTTTGGTGCCACGGTTCAATGGTCTTAATGGGCGGTGAAAGCAGTTGACCTGTGCACTCCATCATCAAACTCCACAGTCGGAGGCGAAACGTATAATGTATCTGCTTTCCCTTTGTGTAAAAGATGCGTGCGTTGCTCGTGTGTTTGTGTGGTGCTTGTGTGTTTGTGTGTGCCTGCGTGTATGTGTTTTTATACGGACAAAGATCCCCCACCGTGTAGCGTTAGGGGGCCGTCCATAAATGACGTCACGCGATTTTGGACGATTTTTTTACCTTCCCCCCCTCGTCACACGGCGTCACAAAAAGTCAGACCCCCCCTCAAATATGACGTCACAAAGCTTCCCCCCCCCCCAAAAAAAAAGAAAACATGCTTCAAATCACTTTAAACTATTGTCATTGTAGTGCGTATTTAATGCGGCGCTGCACTCTGATGTTGGAGGAGAAAACATTTATTAAAACGTATATTTAATTAAGTAGAACGTGTTGTCTATATTTAAAGTTGCGCATTTTAATGTGACGTCACATTTCTCAAACCCCCCCCCCCTCGTCACACATCGTCACAAATATCTGACCCCCCCCCTCCCCTAGGTGCGTGACGTTATTTATGGACGGCCCCTTAACAGACTGCCCGAGCAAGTGCTGTTATGGAACATCTATGAAGGTCGGCACAGGAACGGGAGGGGTGTGGGCGGGTGGCCAGCACCACGCCAAGGAGCGGTGGCGCAGTGGTTAGCGCTACGCTGCCCTACGAACCCGACCATCCGAGTTCGATTTCCGCTCATGGCCAACACCAGTGACGAGTACATCTGAACCGGTCCTAGTACCTAGTAAACATTGGCACTAGGGAGACAAAGGCGGCCGGGCGTGGTGCTTGCCATCCACCCCCTTGTGTGCCGTGCCGGCCTTCAGAGGTACTCGCTAACAGCACTTGCCCCAACAGTCTATTCTGGCTATACGGGGGTCTTTGTGTCTTTGTATATACGGGGAGCTGTTTTTACGTGGTTAGCGCAACGCTCTACTAACCCAGCAACTCAAGTTTGAATCCTGCTTCCAGTTGACATCAGGTGGGTCGTGGGGGGGGGGCGAATACCTGAACCGGTCCTGGTTCTCCCCTAGCTCTACTCAACCTTAAATAAGCATCTGGTGCAGTGCGCCACAAATAGCACTGGGAAGACAAAGGTCGCCGAGGGCGGATGCTGGCCACACCCAGCCCCCCCTTAGAGGTGCTCGCTCATCAGCACTTGCCCCGACAATCTGCTAAGGCTATACGGGGGATCTTTCGTCGTTGTGTCTGTGCGCGCATAATCAATGTGCGCTCATGAATAAGTGCAGCAAGCAAGCGAGCAACGACAGCACCCACTCGGTTGTGCAGAGCTGCAAGGGGTTGTTTGTAAAGGGCGACCAGCTAGCATCTGAAGCCTATTGTGACAGTCCTGACTCTCCTGCCGTTAATTTAACAAGGGCATTGCTGGCAGCCCTGTCAAGAGACTCGTCACTCCTGTTCCCCTGGCGTGCATATATGCATTATTACATTCATGTGCGAGTGTAGGTGTATTTTATAGTTGTGGGGAGCCTGTGACTCAGCTGCTAAAGCACTGTGGCCTTATGAACAGTTCCACCACATGACTAACGCGTTTAAAGTGTATTCTGTTTAACCAGCTGAGAGCTCGAGAGACCCAGAATAGACTCATTCACGCGAATGACCCGGGTCACAAAAAATGACGAAATCGAAGTGAAAAATGTTGTACAATAAGGACGCAAATGGCAATCGGAGTTTTGGTCATGGTTTCATTACGTATTCAAATAATTGCGTGAAGTCAATAAATTAAAAATAATAAATATCCTGTAGTTCAAATTAGCTCGGGCAGATAATTTTTATACTGATCATTGTACAACTACAAAATTAAGTTACATAAACATTAAATAGACAAGAAAATGTTGGGCCCTGTGGGTGCTCGTCCCCTAGCTCTACATAAAATATTTACCGAAATCGACACAAAGCAATTTTTATTTTTTTAAACTAACAGAAAGTACCCGGCGTTGCCCGGGTCTTAAAAATATTTCAAAACTACTCTTAAAAATGTAACAGCAGTGCCTACTGACTGTGGTGGTACCTGCTATGATGACAGCAGTGCATACTGTGGTGGTACCTGCTATGATTACAGCAGTGCATATTGTGGTGGTACCTGCTTTCACTGCAGCAGTGCATACTGTGGTGGTACCTGCTATCACTACAGTCGTTCATGCTGGCCCTATAGCAGTATTTATCGACTCTATAGCACAAAGTACTCACCTGACAGAGTGGCGTGATGAGGTCTAGTCCCGTGCAGAGCCTCTGGCCTCGCCTAGATTGTCCAGCCGGCCGAGGTGGCACCTTTTTTTCACAAAAACCCCACCATTGGAGAGCCAAGCGCGCGACCACACACAAACTCACACACAAACCCACAATTTTTGACTTATATATACAAGACAAGACAATATATATATTTTTTTTTCTTTAATCAACTATGTGTTTTTACACATAGTTACTAACTTCGCGAGGTTCCACTCTCTTGCATGTTTAGAATGCACACTGCTTCTCTCTCTCTCAACCAGAATATAAATAATGAAGGTGATGACTTTGCCAAATATATATTCCCATAATTCGAGCGCTCCCTGTCATTATCCCCAAACACTCTTCCTGCAAAAACTCAACTCCGCCACTTGTTACTCCTTTCTGTGGAGCCACAAGAGCCCTAGGATAGAGCTGCAGACTTCAACCGCTCCCAAGACTAGAGGAGACTATGCCCTCCCAAACTTCAGTCGCAACTACATCGAATATATTTTATGGCTCTGCTAACAGAACAAACCTCTGCACCACAACTGAACACAGACAAACCCCTGGTCTTCCCTTAATAGTGCCCCAATAGGACGTGCCCAAAGAGACACAATCTGGGCTAGTATGCTACAACATCTTCACTCAGCCCCCCTCAGAGAAACCCAATTGAAATTTCTTCATTACTTAACTAGTTAAAGAGGAGCCAAATTCAACAAAACAACCTCCCTCCCAACTGCCCACGATGCCCCCCAGACACCCCTCAAACATACAGACAATGCCTTTTGGGAATATCCAGACATTGACAAGTTGTTTTTTTCAAATGATCACTTTTTCTACTTTAACCACATTCACAAACAAGCATCTCACCCTCACCAGAAACGTCCCAGTTGGGGTTGAAACCTCAAGGCCTTTCCAGCGAAGCAAATACATAATTCCAAATGTTCAATGTTACGGCAAAACGCACCATTATAGCCAACTGGAAAAAGCACGCTCCCCCAACGCTACAGGAATGGACCAATAAATTGTCAAAAATTGCCACTCAGGAGCATCCAAGTTTCAAAACTAAGAGGCAGGGAGGAAGCTTAACACAAAACATGGAACCCCTGCACGACCTCTCCCCAGTGGGCATTGATTCTTATTCATGAGGGCATTTAGGCACTGCCCCCCCTTCCTCCCCCCTCTCCCTTTTATTTCTACTCCTACAGGGGTAGCAGAGCTTAGGAAGAAATCAGGGGGTTGTGGAGATTATTGAAGCAGTTAATTGAAACATGCGATCTAGACAGGTTTCCATTGCACTGTGATCCATAATGTGTGGTTGTACTGGTGTCAACCCCTTTCATATTCCCTGTGTTGTGTACTTTTGGAAAATAAGATAACCTTTTCTTACCTTGTCTTCTTCTTTCCTCTGCTTGAGTGACTTGACTTCTTATAGAAAAAAAACCGTATTGACTTTCTACAACGTTTTGCAGTAGAACCATCGCTGTTCAAACGTGCTCAGAATCACGGCACAAAGATGTGTCGTAAATGTGGGTCGTAAATTGGCTTCCCGTCCTAAACCGGATGTAAGGTTTCCAGAATATTTAATCAAAATATGCATTGACATTTAAAGATACATAAAATCAATGTCTAATTATATTAATGTTTCACGAATTGTATGCGCTCCAAAAATGGATTTTCAAATAAACATCCGGACAGACAAAGAGAGCAACAGACAATCTCACACTTCCTCCATGATAGTATGATATAGAATCGTGATTTTACGACCATGTAATGAAACAATTATATAATATGTCCATTGCAAGTGGAGTTATAAAAGTAAAGAATTGACCGTTTAGCATGACACCCTGATGTAGATGGGAGAATCACCAAGAATGTGTGTGCGTGTGTATGAAGCAATGGAATTCCAGGTGTCTGGGGCATTAACAGAGTGAGAGTCTTTTTTCTAATTTTCTTGCTGTGGATTTCACACCTGATGATGATTGCCTGTGTTGCAGTCGAAACGTCGTGATAATTTTATTTTTGATATTTTTATTATTTTATTATTTCTCTTCTACGTGACTTTACCGAAGAAAACCAAGAATTTAGAGTAAGAACCTTGTGAGGTGTTTTTCTCTTCGGTAAAATACAATTTAGCGTGTGGGGCATCTGCGATTTCCGGGAATTTGGTTCTAAATGAACACTTTGGATAGGTAATGCATCGGTTGTGTATATGCATTAAAGATGAACTTGGCCCAATGAATCTCCCTCCAAGTTGAAAGAGGAGGTCACAATCTGTCTCAGAGTAAAGGTCACAGTGATTAGTGGAGTAGTTTGTAAGATAAGGCGTCAGGCGGAATGAAAGACAGGCTTCGGGAAATCCACGAGTGGTTTTAGAAGGTTCATGCCTCTGCGATGTCAGCGTAGTCAAGCAGACGCGTAGTGGTAGTTGCAATCGAATGTTTCCTTGTAGAAGATGTGAAACCCGGATATGCATATGTTGCCTCAGAAAAGTCCCCCATCCTAAATGTTTCGACGCTTCACGTGGTCTCAAAGTGCACCAAGCCTGGCACTGGTGCCGTGTTGTTGTATAATGGCACCGCCCTTGCCCGATAGGGGGAAAAATTATGGCATTCGAAACGGGATTAACTATAATTCAGCGGGGTAACCCAACCACAGGACGACTCCAGCAATAAAGTGTGAGTCACTGGTGCGGACAATCTTGTCTTGTATTGGAGAAGGGGGAGGGGGTTTCGAATTTTCAAGCAAAATGTTGCAAATTGCGAAAAGGCGTCAACTTCGCGGGAATGTCCTCACGAACGGTGCGCGAGAGATACAGAGCGTGAATGACGAACAGTGGCGCATTGCATGTGGATAGATTGTGTGTGTTTGTGAGTGAGTGTGGGGAGCAGTAGCGGTTAGCAGGCCAACACCAGTGAACCGGTCCTGGGCCTCCCCTAGGGCGACTCAGCCTCAGATGATTACCTTGATGCAGTGTGTAAACATCGCCACTTATGAGACAAAGGTGGCCGAGCGTGATATTGGCCACCCACCCCCTCATGTGCCGTGCTGGTCTTCATAGGTGCTCGCTAACAGCAATTGCCCCAACAGTCTGTTAAGGCTACACGGGGGATCTCTGTCTTTGTTATGTGTGTCATGTGTTTCCTGTGTGTGTGCCAATTGACACCAGATGTTCCATAGCAAGTGATTTTTAAAGTCAGTTTCTTTTTTTGTCCAGGATGGTGCTTGTCTTCACTGTTGGTCTGGAGTCAGTGATTTGCCCTGTGGAAACACTGGCCCCTACCATAGGCATGATGAATTTCAACCACTAACTTTGGATATCAAATGCAATCCAGGTAATGTTTTATCTTCCTTAATAGACTACGAGCTTTTAAACTTCTTAATTTTTTTGCGGAGGCAAGTTGAGTTCTCGGATATTAATTTTTTGTCTGTGCATTATGTACGATGTCGTACTTTGTTTCATTGCCCTCTCGAGCGTGGCTGTCTGCTGCACGGATTCCATTTGCTTCGTTGCGATACTTTAATTGTAATAGCTTTTGTTATTTTGGTGATTTAGGTCACTCTTGTCAATAATTAACGATGTAACACAATTTTTGTTCCTGGGTACTAAGTGTTATTTTTTAATTGCTTATGCCTAAAAAGTATAGAAAATGGCTATTATTCCCCACAACCTTTGCTTTTGTGACCAGGACTTTGTGAACGAAAGACACGAATGCGCACGTTTTCTCATTGAAAATAGGTACATTTCAAAATGTCACTGGAGATCGGTTTGATCTTGATAGGCGTTCATCCACCAGCGTATTGTTCATGGCCGGTGACGTTGACGTATTACCCAGTAATTGCAGAATATTTGATCAGGGTTGGCGACTCAAATACACCGTGGGAACGATACTTAATTCCGGTTACATTAGTTCATCGCCGTACTTGTTTTGATGCAACTTTTGACGAGCAAAACTTTGGACGAGCAAAACTTTGGATGAGTTAGTGTTATTGTTATTATTACACGCTTTTTTATGAACTCTGTTGTATCCTCAAATCTTGTAACTCAATTTGTACCCACTTCCCAATGTGGTATCGACTGCAAACTTGGTATACGTATGTCATACTGGTGACAATACTATATTCTATCATTAAAAATAACAAATATATATTTTTAAACATTTTTGTACATGTTATATTTCGGCTTGGGTCTAATTGTCCACGCTCAACTGACGTTGGCTGTAATTGGCCACGGTCCCTTACGTTGTGGCAAGCTTCGGGGCCACTTCCTGGAGTCGTGGAGTTCTGCCATTACTAGTACGGTACATTTCATTAAGGCGTGCTTTTAAAAAAGTATTTTTAAATATTACTTATTTTCAAGTGAGAACAAAGTTACAAATTGTCCACTACCGAGGATGTTCCCTCCTGCAATGCTATATGCATCCATATCCAGTTTGTATGTATGTTGAACTTTTTTCGCACCATATGTAACCAACCGGAGGTGCCGGGGAAGGACAAGAAAGTAAACATAAAAAGCAGTTTATAAGCATCGTTTGATCCCTTCCCTATGTGTACGCGTGGTTTCGGAATGCAACGAAGACGTACTGAAAAGGCAGAATTAAGATCAATGGACATCATCTTTTATTTGTTGAAAGACGGTGCCTCCATCAAGAAAAAAAACATAAATCAATATTGCGAAGGGCATATATGATGTCACGTGATCGTAGTAATCGTGAATCACAGCCACGTGCAAACAATGATACGAACTAAAACACTAAAACATGTACATGGAATGCAGACTGTTGTTTTTTTTGTTATTGCTGTCATACAGCATGCAAGCGGCAACTCTCGTGAGAACGAGTGAGCCTTTCCTGGCTAAACAAGTTGAATAAGTATAACGATGAAGCAGATGTCGATTGAGAGTTTGAGAAAAGGCCTTGATTGGCAGAACGGAGGACACGAACGGGTGGGAGCGCAGGGCAAAATGAAAATGATTATTTCGTCAATTCTCTTTTTCAATTTCACCGCACACACAAGTCAGTTACCAGCCTCGCAGAAATATAATTCAAGTAGGGAAAGGTAGCAAGTCAGTTCAGCGTCTTCCCATAATTACAGTTATGCAATGATTCTGACAGGAACATCGTGTATTAAATTGCCCTCTTGAATATTCTTTTCAATTCACGTGATAGATCTGGGAATAAGAATATTCATAACACCGCTTGCCGGGTGTCGAGAATGCACACCGACTTTTTCTCTGACTCCTTTTTTTACCAATTGCCCACACGTAGCGTTCAGACAGGGTGGATTTTTTGTCTCCGTTGTAAAATGTTAATACTTGATGACTGATCATCATCGCTACCCCTTAAAACATATCTATGAATAATACACCGAGCTTTGCAGCCCTGCAGTGCTGACATGAAGCGTATTCCTTTGACGATTTTGTTCTGGAAACTTATGTGCCGTGGGAAAAAAAAAGCACACAGTGGCCAGCGACTGGGCTAAGGATTGAGGCCAACAGCAACAGCAGGGTAAAAGATTGATAACATTTAATGCATAACGCATGCTCCCTTGATTGCCACTAAATTCCAAATAAGCCAAGAAGCACGCAATGAAAATGTGAGATTACACGAACGAACCGATCTGGCCTCGCTCTTGGGATGGCCGAATCATTTGAAAGTTCACCAAGGTAAACACGTTCAAAACACAAATGTAAAGGGTGCAGCCCTGCAATTTCTTGCGCCGCACGCCGCTGCTGGCAAACATCCTCCGAGAGCAGGAGCACTGGAGAGCCGCCCCTTGTAAGCGTTCATTTTGGCCTCCTCTTCCACGCTGGTCAGACGTCTGAGAAGAGGCCCACACTTGACCTCACCACACACCACCGGCTGATAGATTGGTTGTGTGGACAGAAGTGGGGGTGGAGGGATAGAAAAAGACTCGCACCATTGTTTCTACTTGCCGTGCTGGGTAGATCGAAACAGAGACCACTGGATGTACTAACCTTGACACCGTGGCATTGTCTCAAGGTCATGTATAAAGTAATACAATTAAAAATACAGTCATACCTCGGTATACGACCGCTTTGGAATACGTCGAATTTGGTATACGTCGTGTTTTGACGAGAAAAAAATGTCTTGGGATACGACGTCTTGCTTGGGATACGACGCGCTTGCTAAAACTTGTATGGGTCGGGATGAGTCACCGCGTACCCGCGTAGACCCCGTTCACGACTCCTCCCCTTCCTCACCACCATCCTCGTAGGCTATCAACTCCTCTCAGCAAGGTAAAGTAATGTAAAATTTTATTTTTATTTCAATTTATTTAAATTTATTTATGCATTTATTTAAATTTATGTTATACAACCCCATTAATGTATAATATGCCATATAAAATATAATTTCTTATACTTTGGAACGGATTATTTCCTTTCCCTTTATTTCTTATGGAAATAATTCGTTTGGTATACGTCATTTTCGGTATAAGTCCTACCTTCTGGAACGAATCAACGACGTATACCGAGGTACCACTGTACTACAGGAAGAGAGAGCGGTGTGTTATGTATGCATATATGTTGAACTTCTTTCGCACCGTACGTAGCCAACCGTGCTTATCGGAGATGCTTTGGAGACGTTTACTGTTTGCTCCCACAAGTCTGCAGTGCCTGCATGGGAGCGTGTTTGCACGTAGGTTTGTACACTTAGCAATAACACACACAAGGCTCTCCATTTGCGCCACGCTATTTGGCACGGCCACAAATGCAGCATGTTGATAGCCAAATAGTCAAAGTCCCTGATTGAGATTGCTGTTTCAACTTAAACAAGGTCAAGGCGTGACCGTGTGTGTGTGTGTGTGCGCGTGCGTGTGTCTGTGCATTCGTGTTGTTGTCAAAATAACGCGTAAACAAAAACCGGGCCGCAGCAAAAGGTGTCCTGTTGTGAGTGACCTTTTCCAGTCTCTCGGCATTTGCACTGTGCTGATACACACGTGGATATTTATTTTCGTGCCAGACGATGTGTTAACAGAGACTGGACTTGGTTGCGAGAACTTTGGCCGGATCATTGCAGCTTTTGACATTTGTAGGGAGAGCGGCGGTGCGAATGCATTGGGGGTCCCTGAACAAAACACATTGGCACTTATCTCATGAACATATTGCCGTGGGCAAAGACGAATAACAAAACGTGTTTCTTTGGGGCCTCGCTATTAATTCATGAAGTCCGGGTGAGATGGCAGAAGAGATTCAAAAAACAAGGATAGATACGCAGTGAGGTGAGATAAATATATTCATGCATTGAATGTGATGAAGCTATTTTGAGAATAGCATTATTCGAATAACGCTAGCTTGATGGAGCCCGCCGCACACAAGGCTCTGTATAATTTTCAGCAATACAGAGCAACTTTCAGATTTAAATAATAGCTGCTCCAAGGGTCTTGGCAATTGTGGAGAAGCACCGTGTGTTGACACAGCCCTGTCGGACAACTTCCCAATGAAGTACGTGCATGGACAGGGGGCTGGATGCTGCCCACGGTAAATTGTAGGTCTCCACAACGGAAATACAATAGCTAGGCAAATCGGTCGTAAAAGCAGCCAACTGCAGGCTCGGCATTTGAGTGAGTGGCTCACAACTGTAAAGGTCACGAGTTCAAATTCTGGTTTGGCGGTGGGGGGGGTTGACTCAGCCCGTCATCTCTCTGTGATCGATACAATTAGTATCACATTGTTGAGGATACAACTGTGGTTATCTCTTTCGATTGGCTCGCCCCCCCCACACAGGAAAACAAACAGGAGATGAGTACATCATTCGATGCTCATTGTTAGCAGGACATCACTTCGGTTTGCTTTTTGTTGTTGAGAAAACACATTTATGTATTTGTTGCAGGGGAGGCACAATGTTCCCGTATTGCTTTTCAAGGCTAGGGCATTTCGTATTATTTATCCGTTCATTTGCAACGAGTGTCATAAACTCGTGCCATGTATACCCGAACACGTGCTCTTACAATTGGATCCATGCTACCAAAGGGAGATCAACACCATCCGAGACATGTGTAAGCATGCAAGCCTTTGTATAACTTTTTTTTGTTAAAGCAGCCTAAATGCAAAATTATGGAAATTAAGCAAAAACAAAATTGCGTTTGTTGTTTTCGTGAGCTATCATTAGTGTCTTCTTCGTGTGGCTGCTGATGTTGACGTAGAGCGACAGCTGTGATTTTACATTGCGGTCGTCAGCGCCGGATGATTGCGATGATGCCTCCTCCTTCGTATGTGTGAATCGGACATTGAGTCGTCGTACGCTCCATTGGTCTGTGTTTGGCTACCACAGTCTCCGCACGCTGGAGAGATTTTGGTGACTGACACGATGGTGTAATCACGTGCCTCATGGTGTGATTACGTGCGACTGTGCGGATCCAAACCCAGTACCGCAGTGGTGCTTGCTAAGTGCTCCCATCTCTGAGTCGCCATTTAAACGCTCATGGCGTTTGTCAGATCGAGTGATTTGATTTCATGGCAGGCAGGCCCATTCGAATGTCTCCTGAAAGACACATTTAAGTTTAAAATTTATACTCGGATTTGCTGAAGAGACATCCAACAAAATCCTTTGGGGCATTTTTAAACGCTGGCTTCTGCAAAATAAATGTTTTGCTGAATACAACTCACTGTTATTTAACTTTTTTGTCATTTGATATGAATTTAAAGAAACGTGTGAAAGCATCACATATCCATTTTACTGGTATTTATTATGAAAAGGTCATTGAATATAATGAAATTGAATCTGCCAGTTGAGCTTCCATCAACCAAGGACATAGAAAATGCTGCTTGTGCATTATTCATTCATGCCACCAAGAAGAAGTGTAAGTGAAATGCATAAGATCACGATTACCACGCGCTTCGAACAATAAAGAAAAACGCGAAAGGCGTTTTATCATCACCCCAAGCTGTTGCCTCTTTCGCCAACGTCTGCGATTCGGGCTGGAGGAACGCAAAAGGCGCCGCGATGCTCGCTTCACGAAACGGAATCGATCGTTTGTTACGATGCGTTCACGCATTGAAAGAATAAATAAGCGCGGCCACGTGCGAGATGATCCATTCCCCACGAGATCAATAATAATTATTTACTTATTATACGTGCCGTAGAAGGCACTTTGTCGACAGACTGCTGGAGTAGTTTCACAGTGGGTGGGGGGGGTGCGATGTTGGGAAGGAAGTTAACACAGTGGAATGAGGCAAAGAAGAGGCTCCGGTTGTCCTCCGAGTCACACCGCCTGGATGCGTTCCGTTTGACTGATTCGAGCCTTGAACCCCCACGACAAAGTTGGACGCTGTTGCTTGAGCGGTTGTTGTGGAGGTCGCGATCTGCCACCGAAATCGCGTGCATTGTATAAACAGGGCACTCGTGGTAGCATCTCCTTGCCCAATCTCGACCTTGGAGTTTCGGCTGCCGTGTGCCCATTCGGCTCCCGATGGAGCTCCCAGCACGTCGGGCGAAACGTGAGATACCACGCCGAAAACAGACGCAGTACAACCTAACCCTAGCCCTTCTTTTGTGGCTGTGGTCTGGCCATGACACGGCTATAAATTACTGACGAGAGAAACTGTGGATGCGTTTCAACGTGTGATGGAAGAGTCGTAAACATACTCGACGTCGTTTAAACTTTGCGTCGTGATGAATGTTCGAATGGGCCATGGCAGTGTCTGGGATGATAGCACCGATGGGAAATTGTGAAGAGATGGATATTTCTGCCAGTCACGAAGTCGTTTCATTCATATCGAATGTAAAAAAATGAACCAAGAGGCATACGTTGCTGAAGGTTTGAACATATTGATGGGAGTTGTCAAGATTTTCAGTAATGATTTTTATGGGCCCAACCGCTAGCTGAAACTAAAGAAACATAGGTAATAACCTGCAACAAAGACTGGTTGCACAAGCTCTTTCAATTGTCTTAAGTATCAGTGTAAGTAAGTGGAAACACGTTCAATATATCAATCGGGAAGGGATGTATTTTACATTGAATAATAATATACTGTATCTTAGGGCACCACCACTCGAATGCACCTGCGATTAGCACGGTTGGCTACGTATGGTGCGAAAGAAGTTCAAAATGCGTACATACATACCTATACCAAATATTACCTCGTGACTATGGTGTTCTATTTATATTCGCCTTAAAAATATAACATGGTTGAGTCGAAAGCATCCGTATTGTTGCACTTGTATTTATTTGCCTCTCTTAAAGCACTTCGAGTTCATCTGCTAGTACTCTGAGGCTATTCTGCTGTGCGGAGGGCATGCGACAATACTACATTATGATAGTCATCTATTTGAGTGACAAATAGGGCAGCGCATTGTTGAAAACGCAGCGCGTCGGCAGAGTGAAGGGATGTCAACATGCAGACAGCCAAGATTCTTTCCTTGGTGAGATATTGGTTCGTTTTGTTCTTCCTGCAAGCATTATTATACGAGCACTCAGGCCACTTCGTCTCAATTAAAGTGCTCCATTTGCTTTTAAGATGAGAAGCTAAGCATAGAAGAAACTGCAGAGTGTCAAGGCTATTTTGGGATTAAGCATAATCTCAGCGCATGCATTTAATGACATTATGGTGGGAAAATGCTCCCAGCGCTGGTGATTCAAGACAAATGGTGCAAGTGAAGATAACAGTGTGAGGCTAAACATGAGTTGTCAGAATGAAGTAATGGATATCAGCCTCATATTCAAGTTTTTGAAGATAATCCAAAATTGTGTGTTATGGTGTGAGTGAAAATGTATTAGTTAGTCCACTGCTGGCACGACAGATGGACCACCAAGGGAGGCTGATGTAACATGATATTGTTTCGGAATTCACATTAACGGGAAATGCTATTGAGCCATATCATTATTATTATGGTATAATTGGACCTCCACATGAGTCTGTTGATTCAAATACCACGTTCAAAGGCATTGCAACGTCGCTGTGGTGGCGTTGGGTCTTGCCGTTCAGCGGTCGCCTCGTTTAGGTGGCGGCGACCGTGTCTGGTGATGAGGGTAACCATCCAGGTATCTTGAGGTGAGGGTAACCATCCAGGTATCTTGGGGTGAGGGTAACCATCCAGGTATCTTGAGGTGAGGGTAACCATCCAGGCATCTTGAGGTGAGGGTAACCATCCAGGCATCTTGAGATGAGGGTAACCATCCAGGCACCTTGAGGTGAGGGTAACTATCCAGGCATCTTGAGATGAGGGTAACCATTCAGGTATCTTGAGGTGAGGGTAACCATTCAGGTATCTTGAGATGAGGGTAACCATTCAGGAATCCATACTCTTTGGTTCTTTTTGGTAAAGTCATGTAGGTAGAAAAAAGGTTTTATATATTTTATATATATAAACCTTATTGTAACAACTCTCTCGCTGGTTGTCGCTGGTTCAGCCGTTCAACTGCTGGAATTTTTTTTCACCTGAGGACGACCGCTTGTGTTGCGATCGAAACGTCGTGATCTTTTATATATTTTTTCTAACTACGTGACTTTACCGAAAGAACCAAAGAGCATAGATTCCTGCAGTCACGAAAGCTTCAAATCAAGATTCATCCAGGTATCTTGAGACTGTTTCTGCAACGAGCGTTTCTTGCAAAAACAAGGATTGCGTGGTCCTCCCACACCCCCGATTAGCTCGGTTGGCTACTTGCGGTGCGAAAGAAGTTAGGCGTACATTGAGCACGAATGAGGGCCTCGACAATTATTTGGCACAATGAGAATCGACCGGGCCTCTACGCCGAGCGATGTCACTTAAAAGAGGGCATTAAAACAAGTTATTCTAATGGCTGCTGTTATGACTGGGAGCTCGATGAGTGACGTTCGGTCTCCGTAAAGGGCGGCATTGGTAGTTGACACACACCGGTAAACGCGCAATTCCACGTTTTAATTTTAAAACGCGCCGATTATAAACGCGAACTTCACACATGATGGTCGCCGATGTTCCGTCCCTGCACGGTTATTTTGCACGGGATTCATTGTCCTCGCGTAAATGCGCCAATGGACCGGGGTGGCTTTACGCGTCCACAGTTCAAGTCACATTCGTTTGTTTTTGGAGTGGCGTCAAAAACGACCGGCGGTTGTTTCTTGTTCGTTGTCCACGCAAGCTGTAACGTAAAAAAAAATCGAGCGAGCTCTTTGACTCGGCTCCCAGCAATGGAAATACATTGCTGCATTCAGCCGGCGTGGCGCATTGTGTACGGCAATGTGCGTCACTTCGTTGCAGACGTGAGTTAACATTTTACTCGTGATATTTTATTTCAAAATGAAGGTTAGGTAAACAACCCAGATTAAACTACTCTAACCCTAAGATGTAAATGCCAGCCGTAAAAGCTGTGTGTAAAATATATATAATATGAATCAGGTCTTAAGATGTTCAAACAGCAAATAGATACGTTTTGCAATTAATAAAGTCTGAATTAACCACAAATAATTGTGGTGAACATGCATAGAAACATGCTCTGATAATATAACATTAATACATCTTACCGTATTCTCTAGAATATTCTCTAGAATACGGTAAGATGTGCTAATATAGTTTTCGCGAAAAAAAAACCATGATGCGATATGCCCAACATTATCATGTCGTGATTTTTCTTCGCCTCGTACAATTTAATGTCCTGACAAAAAAATATGTAAATGTTATTCTGAGTGACTGACAGCGTGACGATTACGTGACGTCACCACGTGCGTTTGTAAGCATCGTAGATTGTAGAGTGACGGTGGCTTATGACTTGTGTTGAGTGATCTGCAGTCGAATAACTGCTAAGAAATCTCTCTCTTTACACAGGAAGTGCACCAAAGCACAAGAAAGAAGTAAAAAATTTGAAATACAATTAAATTGTCATAGTATTCAATACTGGTTTAGTCAAATTGTATATTTCTGCAACCCTAATAGAAACAGAGGCAATCGTACATGTGAACAGTGAAACAAACAAAGAGTTAAACGTAATGTGCAGGTTTTATTGGAGCCAAAACAGTAATACTGATTAAAAAAATATATTACATTTTTTTTGGGTTAAGCCACGCAATCTTCCGGCCAAATTTTCGTCAAAATACTCTCCGTGACCCGAAAGAGTCAAACATTAAATTGTCACGAGCACAACAAGCATTGCATGCGCTATTTTTGGTTTGGCATTGGTTCAACTCAACGGTGAATGAAAGAACAATTCTCACATTTGTTAAATTTGGCCATGAGAATCGTGCTTCAATTCAACTTTGAGCTGAAGCAATAATAATTTGCACCTTTAAAGGCTTGTACAAGTCACATTTAATTGGTTTTACGACACAATCTATTATTAACATAAAGGGCACAAAAATAACACTCATACCGTCCCAGTGGTAGCCATAAACGTCATACGACTGATGCAGTGCATTCTGATTTGAATCAGACGAGTTATTTAACCTACTTTTTAATTTTCAACTTAGCACATTGACAGTAATGTCAATACGCATTCGTCCGCGATGGCGAATGACATTAAAGAGTGTTTAACGACCACATCACATTTGAGGTATTTATGTATGTTGAACTTCTTTCGCACCGTACGTAGCCAACTGTCAAACTGAGGTGTCGGGGGAGGACAACAAACTGAACACAGTTAGCAGTTCTACAGAAATTAGTTTTCAATCTAGATTTATAAGTGCGTAGCTCCAGTGGCTTTCGAATATTGGAAGGAAGAGCGTTCCAGACGGCCGCAGAAGCACATTAAAAAGCGCATAATGCAGTGGAACGTCTTTGTGCGATTGTTAGCCAATAGCCACTGCGAGGATGACTGGAGTTTGCGCGATGTTTTATGTTCCTTGACGAGATCAGTGAGGTATTGCGCTATGTTTTTAAATATTAATGATAACCCACCTGGCTTTAGAAACCAGTCGCTCATTGTGTGGGAGTTGGCGCAACGAAAGACAGCGTTTTACACTCTGCAGCCAATTAGCCAATGCAGCTCAACTATGCCGTCCCTACATAACGGAATGCCTATTATTTTTACAATGCATTGCAATAATTGGTTACTTTTGACCCGTGTAGTTTGTGTGCGTGTGGTACTGCGCTACGAATCCGTCCACCCGAGTGCAATTAATGCTCACAACCGATAACAGTGATTAATATCTGAACCTATCACCTGGCTCCTCCCCGAGATTGACTCAGCGTTAAATTAGTACTCAGTGCGATGTGCAAATATCAACATTGGGGAGACACAGGTGGCCAGGCGTGATGCTGACAGCACCGTACCCCCTTGTGTGCCGTACCGGCTTTCGTAGGTTTCTGGCGAATATTACTTCGTCCCAACTGTCTGTTAGAGGCTACATGGGGGATATTTGTGGAGGGGGGGGGGGTGTAGCGGTTAGGGCGCTGTGCCACGAGCCCGCACCAACCCGAATTTGATTCCCGCTCATGGCCAACATGAGTTGCGAATATCTCAACCTTGTCCTGAGCCTAGCAATGTTTGAACGTTAATTATCAGCCACTCAAGTGTCGATATCTTAGCCAGGGAATTATATACCTGATCATCCCGTAAGGGATTGTTTTCTTCCCATTTAATGTAACAAAATTTAATCAGCTTTCATGCAGGAGCACGAAACAGCAGATGGATGAAATTTTTACAAAATAATAATAATTAATCATCATATGGATTCATGGGCAGATAGCCCGTATGTTTCCACTACATCTTTCGTCATTGGTTTCCACTGTCTTATACCAATATGCTCAAATAGTGCAACATCTTTCTGGCACAAATCTCTTAAGTCGTCATCATCAAGCCATTATCTGTGAGGTCTTCCTCTCTTTCCGGTTCCTTCCATTTTTCCGAATAACACACGTGTAATGATCCTGTTGTTGTCTATCCTACATGTGTCCAAATAGTGCCACTTTCCTACTCATCACTGCCTGCATCATCAGGTCGTGTTCTTCTACGTGCAACCTTTTTTTCACTTATACGTTGGTCACTCTTTGGGTCCAGTTTAGATGCGGTATCCTTGTGTACTAATTCAAGGAGGCACTCTCTCTTGCTTATTCCGGCCTTCACAGCCATAGGGAATAACTAAATGCCGGGTCAGGACAGCCAACATGCTTCCAGACCAACAGCTTGAAGAGGC
This sequence comes from Lampetra planeri, assembly GCF_965212315.1. NCBI lineage: Eukaryota > Metazoa > Chordata > Hyperoartia > Petromyzontiformes > Petromyzontidae > Lampetra > Lampetra planeri. Next base: position 7,318,494 of record NC_136141.1, read on the forward strand.
GAAGACCAGGACGACGGCAGCACGACGAGTTCCACTCCAGATGGCAGCAGCCCCGACTGTGAGTCGGAGCTCGCCTTTTATCCTCCCCAGCGTGGCCAGGCTCCACCCTCGGCCACGCACCCTTCTGGATCCCCCAGAAGGCTCCGGGCTTCACCCACGGGTCCAACCGGTAGAACGGTCTGCTACCCCCAATCCCATTGTCTACCAGTCCCTCGCGCTACGCGCTCCAGCGACTCATTCTACGTCACTACACTTGTATAGCAATACATTTCGAACGCCAATGCCTTATCTCTGTCAGTCTTTTTTCAATGTCCAAGCCTGAGAGAGAAAAATCAATAAAATATTTTATAGTCCATCGTAAATCCACTGCTGAATGAAGCCCCCCCCCACCTCTGCCATAACAGTCATGGGGATTATTTTGATCATACTTCACCTTTCGGGTCGGTGAAGCTGCGGGGTGGCCAGGACTGACTTAAAGATATCGCTCGCCAACCGACGTTAGCCGCGGTCGGGAGCCAAACTCTAGGGGGGAAAAGTCCATAGCGTAGTGCGATAGACACATTTTTGGGGGTTTTGGTTTTAGTGGTCAAATAATAACTTGGGCTGATAATGTGGCCGTTTGCAAAAAGGCGTAAACTATTGTATTGAAATGAATGCAATTTTAATGAGATTGGTATTTAGATGTGTGGGCGTCGCGCTATTATGAATCCGTGGACAAATATAGTTTTTTTGTAATATTTGCCGACCTTGAAAAAAAACATTTCTTTAGGATGTTTTTAAATTAATAAAAGTGCATATTTTGACAATGAAAACCAAAATTTGCCAGTGTTCCTGTCGAAGGTTAATTATTTGAGCACTGTTTAAAGTGCAGAAAGTAATCTGCCATTTCATACATACAAAGTTTTTGTTTTCATGTGCTCACCCTCCTTTAATAAAAATGCAAATTAAATTAGATGTGTCCTTCACAAATCTGCCTCCACATTAACACAAATGTCTTCTGCACAAACTCATCAGCAGCATGACCTTCTGGGACTACATAATATCGGCATAATTGTTTCAAGGCAAGAAAACTCTGGACCGATTTCAACATTTGGTGCCACATCACCGGAGTCACGCTTTACTGCCAATCGTACAGGCAAGCACCGTCACTTTTATGATATGGTATTCTATTTAGGCGCAAAATTATATAACACGTAACTCTTTATAAAGTGGATGCCAAGCTATTTTTGTGTCCCAAGCAAGATAACTTCTTCAGTTTAATTAGGATGTGTTCCCAAAGAAAGAGGATTACAATGTTCCAAACATATAAATCAGTGATAATTATCTTTAACATGAATAACAAAGGTTTTTTTATGAATACGGTTTATGAAATCGTTGCCTGTATATTGGCTTTGTTTAAATGTTGCTCTTTTGTTGAGGTTGCTGGCCCCCGGGTCCTCCCCCGGTGGAGGGTTGATCTCAGGGGGGCTGCTGCCTCCTGATTCCTCACTCGTGTGAGAGCCGCTGCTGCTCAACTCCTCGTTCGCGGGGGGAGGGCTGCCGCTCTCCGGCTCCTCTCCTCGCGCCGCGGCCCCTCGAGTCTGCGAGTCCTGTCTGTGTGGCATGATTCCGGGCTGGCGCTCGGCTGCCTAGAAGTATTCCTTCGCTCCTCACTCACACCCAGGGGCGGTTTCTTCATTAGGGCGATTGGGCGACGCACCACCAATGTCATTCAACCACAGAGTCACGCTAGCCGTCACTGTGCCTCTGGATATAGTCCAATCAGCGTCATGCTACGTTCTGTGGAGTACCGCCTCTTTTTGGGCGATTTCCCTCCAGCTGAGAATCGCCCCGAGTGGTCCCATAGACTTACATTCAAAGATGTTTTTTTTCGAACGGGGGCGCTGCAATGCATTCTCTATGGCTTCCGGGAGGGCTCGCCCTAACGTGCTTACGTCATCATACGTGCTTACGTCATCATACGTAAGCACGTTTCATCCAACAATATAATTTGTCGCGACCTAGTGGAATTTTTAATAAAATAAACTTGAGTGGTTTGTTTTAATAGTGAGTATAGAAACAAACAAGATGTATTGTAAGAGTCACTTTATTTTTCATTAATATTAAAGAAGTGAAGTTGCCTTTACATGCTTAAGCTGTTAATTTATCCATTGCATGGGTGGACCTTATCCTTATCAATCATCCAGACATTTGCCCCCCCTGAGAGATTTTGCAGGAGCCGCCACTGCTCACACCCCTGCCAACGTTAATAGAAGACTCTCTGCACGCCACGGCCCACACTCGTATACGCGCAGCCAATCAAACGCGACGTCTCCGTTCTCGCAACTACGCGCACCAATCACACGCGCGGAACGGGGGTCAGGGGTCGAAGGGCAGTGACGTCACTCGCACATGCGTTGCTGCCGAGGGTGGGTAATGGAGATTTAAAGGGCTGTGGGGCGGGTATTCGGGATTGGTTTTAGAACGAGTATTACTGTACCCTGGGGAATTTAATAAAGGGTTTAATCATCCCCCGGCTCTTCCACGCAATGATGAAGGCTGGCGACAGGATTTGCGTGCAAACTCGGCACAACGGTGGATGAGCGTCAGTCAGGTTCGCACACAAAACCCGGCTACACGGGTCGCAATACTCGACCAAATGCGCGTGTCAGACTCTTGCACGATGGTTGCCCCGATATAGTTAGGCACGCGCCAATCTCCGCGTCCTGACGAACGTACACACACCACTACACGCTCTCCCCACACTCGCAGAAACCACACGACACTGTTGTAGATCACTAACGATTTATTCCCGGCGTGCCTGATACTAAATAACCTGGAGCCCGAAGCTGAAATCAGTGGGGTTACTAACTGGTTCACGATGGTCTAAACCCAATCTTTTCCGTCTTTTTAGCCTCATCCTCTCAAGGAATTATCGCGCCGTTCTCTACCTCTCTCTCTCGTACTCACGGTTCGATTCGTACGGAGCTCCAGTCCTTGCTGTACTGCGACTCGTCACACGGACGTTCGAGTGGCTGGAGAGTCGACCGATTAATGACTTGTGCTGGACACGAACTAACTCTATCTCTACCTTCCCTCGCCTTTCATTGTTCTTTACATCAAAGAAAGGCCGTCGCTGATTCGATGGCCTTCCCGGCCAATCAGATTGCTCGTCTGTACTATAGCATTATTCGGACCGGCGCGCTCAGCGCCGTCCGCATCCTGGTTTCCATATTAAAGGGACTTCCGCTAAGCTCCCAACCAATCAGAGCGCCTGCCCTGGTTTTCCGCCGTTCGTGGCTCCGCCCCCTACCTGCCTGCTAACCCGTGTGTGTTGTGTGTGTCTAAACTGCGGGGGCTGAGTAGCCTCGTCGTGACCGTGTAATCTCACTTTAATTCACGGCGCCGCAGCGCAATTTAACCTGGGGGAAGCCTCGGTCAATTCCCTGGCCTCAGGAAAAAACGTGGAGAATGTCCCCCCACGAGGAGGGCTCCTGGGTGAAAACCTGTGGGCCAGGCGACTTCCCCGCGAGGCTCTATGTGGGGGTGTGTGCGTGTGTTCATGTGGGGGTGTTGTATATGTCGGGTTATGAAATTTTTATAAAAATAATAAAAGTTAAATGAAGATTCGAAAAATTCACAAATCACATAAATTATGCGAATATATATAATTTGTGCATAAATTATGCTAATTGTAGTGATTTATGCAAATGTTTGCGATTATGTTAATGTGGGCAGTTATGATAATTAGGCTTAGCTTCGTTGTCCAGGATCGTATTTATCAATCGGGATACTGCAATTATTCTTGCTTAAACATTCATTGATTATATCTTAATGTGTTATGTTATGTTAGGTCTCCAAATTCATATCTCAACGCAGGATAAAGTTCTTATAAATAAGATAGTTGTGCATGGACTTTGAAAAGAAACACTCAAACACTTCTGTGTTAAGCAATTTTATTTCTAAACAAAAATATGACACTCTAATATGTGAACTCTCATGTTTGGAATTATCCACGGTACCATCGGGGAGATTTCTCTCAGTGAGCAGCACATGTATCCATCAATGCTTTTTTTTCTTTTGCAACCGCATATATCATTAATTCCACCGCGTAACGAGCATGGACGACGATAGGGAGAGTTATTAAAACAGGTATGCAACGATATTCATAGGAAGGGCAATAAAAGCACTTATTATACCCCAAAGGCGAAAGCATACGTCAATAGATTCATCGGCAAGAATATATATTTAACGAAATGTCTTGGAACAATGGTGTGCGACAGTGTGCGTGCCCTTTTATGGGAGATTATTATCTCTGGCTAAGCTTTAATTATTTAATGGGCAAAGTTCTATGACAAAGAAACAGGTTTAACACGATTCTCTCTGTGAGCGTGTAGATTCGTTGCGAAGGTTTCAAGAGTTTAGTTTGCATCGACGAATCTATTGGTCGTATATGCGATTAAAAAAAAAACGAAATAAAATAAAACAACTAATGCACTTATAACCGACGTATTCTAATCACGCGATGAGCCGCGATGCCTTCGTGGCCAGCTGATGATTCATACTTTTATAATTAGTCTTCTTATGATTGGCTAGGGTTGATTCCATTGTGTGGGTGTATGGGATTGTCTCCTTGGTAAATTATTGTATTTAAACAGACGCCGTCGTGAGTTTGTGAGTGTGGGGGAGGGGATAGGAATGGCTTGGAGTTTCCTCTCACACGTGGCGTGTCTGCAGTGAGCCGCCGGCTTTCTCTCTCCGCTGCTAGATGAGTGGCGTCGGCCCGATGCTGTCCTTGGAAAGGCTCGGTCGATAGGTGGCGCCTGGTGATGCCAGGTGGCCCCGGTGGTGCCCAGCAGCGCTTGCCGGCGCTTGGCGCTGGCAGGCTGGCACCCGTACTCTGTAGCGCTGGCGGCGCGGCGGTGCTCGTTCGCTCGTGCGCTGGTGGCTGGCACCTTTGTGCTCGGGGCACTGGACGACGCGGCTGTGCGCGCTCGCCGGCTTCGGGTGCTCTGGCGATGAACGATGCTCTCGTTCGTTGCTGGGTTGACGTTGGGTTGACGTTGGGTGTCTTCGCTATTGCCCGAGAATGATAACTGAAATCTCCGTCAGTTTCACTCGCACCTCGGCGGCTCGGTGTAGCGACACTTCTTCGGTGGTGCAGACCCCTGCTTGGCTTAGCACGTCGCTACTCAACGAGCATCGCCATCCTGGCTTGAGAGAGCTCCGTTGGAGGTGATGATGATGAGATCTCCTCCGGCTCCTGTGATGAGATGAGATAACGTTCGATGTATGGCCGTGTCACTCTTATATCTGTAAAATTTCCTTGCTGTCATGCCTGCCTTCAAAGGGGCCGGAACCATATTTTTTTTCATTTGCTTGTGTGTGGACACATGCGTGTGCGTGTCCGTGTGTGTGCGATTTATTGGAATAATAAAGTTCTTCAAGCGAAGCAGCCGTCCCAGACCGTCCGCCCAGCCTCTGCAATAATTAACCTGGAAAGGCGGGGGGGTCTACCTCACGAAACTGTGTCACCGCTGAGTCATCAGACTCTCTGTTCACAAAAAGGCCAACTCTGCTTTGTCGTTTGTTGTGGGCAGGGGGGGGGTGATAATTGGCTTCCTCGGGTTCTCTCGCCAACGGAAGAATTCCCACCAGATGGCCCCCGTTCGTGCCTCTCCTCAGCCTCCAATTATTAACTTGAAAGGAGGGGGTTTCTCTATCTTCCGACGGTGGGCGTTACTCTTGGCCTCACACAACTTCCAAGGTTTTCCGTTTCTGTTTAGAAGTTAAAATGAGATTCACTTTAATTATAATATTGCTTGTAATTTTGATTGTAAGTGACTCAAGGCACGCTGTGGCCGTGCTCCCAGTATTTCCGTCGGGTTTGATTTCTTTATGGGGAGATGCTTCTCCTATGTGTGTGCACATCTCGCCATCCGTGCTACGGGAAGACAAAGGCGGTCAGGGTCTCCCTCTCCACAGAGCACTCTCTCTCCTGCACCCTGGGCTTGTGCTATCTGCTCTCGAGTCATTATTGTTATATATATCCCAACGTTCGGGAATTTGCTTTGGCCTAGGAACGACCCTGACTGCCATAATTATTTTTTTTCTTTTATCAGGTCGCGTAGAGAACCACCAAAGGCAACCATAACATCAGTATTGAATTAACAAATGAGGATTCACGACCCCCTGGTGCAGACTGTAGTCTGGTTTTTAATTGGAGTGAGGGTGAGAATAGATAATGTTCGCTTAATCTTTGCCACTAAGTTTCGGTTTTTCGTTATTAGAGGAAACGTGAAAAAGTGAATCAAAGCGAAACGCCTGTGTTCTCTCTCGTCGGGGGGGGGGGGCGTGTGTTTTTTTATGACTGCCTCTTCCGTTGGCGGGAGGGGTGGGTGTGATGTTATGGTTAATCTCCTGCCCTCTGGCCTCGAGTGTGAAAGGCAGCTGTGGTGAGGGTGGTTGTTTGCGCTTCCGAGTGACTATGTGAACCAAAAAATATTATTGGCAGAATTATTCTTAATATTAATTTTGGAAAAAGGGGTACATTCAACAGTGGGTGGTGAGGGAAGAGCAGCGTCGGCCAGGCCGCTCCGTGGTGTGGGCATCGCGGGTACAGCGCCGGCAGAGGGGCTTCGCCGCTGTGGCATCACACTTTCAACTAATTATTTGTCCTATGGTGATGTCTCGACGCCAACGAATGGCACTTGTTTTTTTCATGATGAGTGACTTTAATTTAAGTCTCATAAAACCGGTTTCATGCATCACAAAGCAAACTTTTATTTTTGCGACATCACCCAGACGCCAGCACTACTCAGCCAGGAGACGGTCCACTCGTACCATTCGTTGTCCGAATGAAACAATTATCTCTGCATCACCGCGCGAGCATGGCTCTCATCGCTCGTCGCCGGGAATTGACACACTTGACGAATGTTATGAACTCAAAAGGCTGCAGCTGATCCCTCTTCCGTGAGTGAGGAAAAGGGCCCAGATGGACCTTGCGCCAGGGCTCTCCGGAATCGTCAACCTACCCTCGTATGAAAACCCTGTGTTACCCTACAAAGTTCAACGCATTTGTTGAATTTGTTGAGCTGTTTTTTTACATCAACTTTTTCACAGCTGCTTTTAATCAAAGAGCAGCATTCCGCAGTGTTATGCCCGTGGAATTTAACTCCCGAAGATGCGGCACGTAAATGCGTTGGCGAACGCTTGAGAAAAAAAAAGAGATGCTCGGGACGCAGCTGAGCCAGACGAAAAAACGCACACTTGGTGCTGAGTTTGTTTGTGTTACTTGTGCTTGTGCACCACTGCCAACGCGGCCACAAATGCCATCCGTTTGCAACTCGACAGGTTTCTGTCCAGACGGGGGAGCGAGCTGCCACCCTCGATGAGAGTCCTCCACTGAGGTCATTGAATCATAAGTCAGATAAACCAGGTGGCCACTGCTGCAAGATTCTCAATTGTTAATTTCCGATTATGGCACTCATGACAGGAATCAGGAAGTCATGCAATCGGTGATTTTTTTTACCAGGATTATACATTTTATTCTTTGAATAATCCAAAATGATAAATACACAATTTCGAATCGTCAATTTCATAAACATGTACAAATAAGCAGTGTGATATTTATATCTTCATCCTGATTGCTACCATTTCCAAAAAAGAACCTCTGCAGAAATAGTATGGTGGACAGGCATGAAATAATAAGATCTGAGGGATATACTCCCTGACTCCTGGGTCAGAGCCCTCTGCACCGGGCAGAATTCAAGATTAAGATTGGCTTCCCATCCAGAAAGCCTCCTTTCATGGAATTAAATGAGCTCGCTCGGGCTCACAATTTCACATTCTGCAAAGTGTACATTGCATGAATACACGAGGGCCAAAGTCACACCCACGTTGGATCTCAGCTTGTCACAGATCATTCCCCATTCTCTTAAAATAATGTGAACACGTTTTCTGGCCATGCACAGATGTTTATAATATATGCTTTCAACTGTTTTATTTGATCCATAATAAAGGCTGTTTGGGTTAGATAGCGGAAATATATAAATGTGTCGTTAAAACCACCACCCGACACAGCCAACTAGTAAGGGTTGTCACGTAAACAGAACGTGGCCAATTCGTCACTAGTACAGCACACCGGTGTGTTGGAGAGTTAAGCTACAGCAATTACAATCTGCGTACGACGTTTCGCCAGTAATTACAACTAGCTTCATCAGGCGATAGCCAGGTTTGTGGAGAAGTCCACATGTTTCGTTCCTTATATAGAGGCGTAGATGTGGTGACCACGCTTCTGCACTCTTGTGCAAAGTGGGGGGAGGGGGGCATGTGGAATTAATAAGCCAACGTACATTATGCATGTGCATTTTTTATTTGATACTGTAATCACACCTGTTCTTGCACGAGCTATTTCTCTTTCAGAGGTTGTCTCCTAGGCTTAACACCACGAGTACAATGTAAATGAGCTCTAGAGAGAGCCCCTTTAGGGTGTATTTGGCCTACTCTTTCATGGTGGTTAAAACGTCTCGGACACTTTTACGACCACACAACACCGGGTCGATTGACTAACCGTGGTGGACCCGTGTCTACTGCTCGGTGGGCATAGGTGGTGAAATTTTAATTTAACTCGCTCCATTGTTGCAACTGTCGTGCTGGGAGATCGAACCGGCGACTCCTGGACTTCAGATGAAGTGCATTGACCGTTACACCTTGGCAGCAGCCGCCTACCTCCAGTACAACGTCAAGTTTCTCGTGTCATGGTCAAATTTACCGTGCTCTCACAATCGCACCTCCGATTAGCACAGTTGCTTACGTACGAAGTTCAACATACATACATACAACTGTAATTTGGCTATATATTCGTGGTTCTTTCGGAAAAGTCACGTAGAAGGGAAACAATAAAATAATAAAAATATAAAACTATTTAAAAAATTTCCCTTCTGCGTAACTTTACCGAAAGAACCAAGAATATGAATCCCTGCAGTCACGAAAGCTTTAAATCAAAATGTAATTTGGCTGTTAAACTTTCTTTGATGTCATTCGTGATCGCGGACAAATGCATATTGACATCACTGCCAGTATGCTAAGTTGAAAGTTAAGAAGTAGTTAAGAAGTAGAATAAATAGTTAAGAAGTAGTCGGAGTGTGATTTACGTGTCGTTTTACTATTTTAAAAATAGATTGCGTCGTGAAACAAATTAAATGTCACGGCTACGAAGTGCAAATTGTTATTGCTTCAGCTCAACAGTGAATTGAAGCACGATTCTCGCTGCCAAATCTCACGACTGTGAGAATTCACCGTTGAATCCGAACAATAGCACGTGGCGCATTAAACGCTTGCGCGTCGTGACAACGCAACGCTCGACTCATACGGCAGTAGACTCACAACGTGCGACGTTCGCTTTAATTAAATGCATAAAACGGCAGCTCTAGAACATCTAACCCGGAGGCACGGCTATCTTGGGAGAGATGAACACAGGGCCACGCAGAGTGGGAGGGGGGTGGGGGGCAATTTGCCTTAGGCCTCACACGACAGAGGACCCCCAAATAGGGCCTCCAGGAACCTCCGGGTGGCCCTGGATGAACAGATACAAACAAATACACATGGGGACCGTTTCCATCAGCCAATGTTCCATGTGGTAGCAGTGTAGATATGAGGTGCGATGGCAAAGGTTATTATTATTACTACACGCGAGCGTTATATATTTTTGTTGCCGAATGCTGTATGTTGCTTCCTCTCCTTTTCATATCTCTCCCCTTGAGTCTTGGAGTAAGTTTGGTTTCATTATTATGACTCGGATCGAAATATATTGTATACTCTTTGGTTCTTTCGGTAAAGTCACGTAGGTATAAAATAAATCACGACGTTTCGGGCGCAACACAAGCGCCCATCATCAGGTGGGAAAGCATGGTCTGCTGCTGAGGCAGACTGTTTTTAAAGGTTGCCTCATCAGCAGACCATGCTTTCCCACCTGATGATGGACGCTTGTGTTGCGCCCGAAGCGTCGTGATTTATTTTATTTTATACCTACGTGACTTTACCGAAAGAACCAAAGAGTATGGATTCCTGCAGTCACGAAAGCTTCCAATCAAGAATATATTGTACTTTCTAATTACAGCAATGTTACTTCTTCTTGGTTTTTTTTCGGTAAAGTCACGTAGAAGGGAAGTAATAAAATAATAAAAATAAAACATAATAAAATGAAACAATTCTCACGACGTTTCGGCCACAACGCAAGCAGCCGTCCTCAGGCGAAGAATGAGACACTTCAAGCTAGGAACTTACATATAAGCTGGGTTGGGGGTGGTAGAAGAGCGCCTTAACAAAAAGAATGTGCATATCAAGATGAGTTTAGCATATACATGGGAAATGCGCAGGGGGCGGGGGGGCTTCAAAGTCATACCATGCCCACGCACTATGCAGGATCAAGAGCACCAAGGGGGGGTGCAGGGATTAGCATTAACAAAGGAAAGGAATGCCAATGATATGTAGCTGCAGTAACTAAACAACACCGTAGAAAACTAAGGTATAAACTACATACAAAGACTAATATATAAACTGCATAGCACCATCAGTATACTCACTACACTCTACAATAAGCTGAGTTACTAACAGCAAGCAATACATTACAATACTACGTCGTAAAAGTTATATAATATGCTTCCATCTAAACTTTATTCTCCTACATCAACCGAGCATATACCGCACTATATACTGCCATAGACAAACCCAACATTAAATTATATACTGTATTGCAATAAACCACATTTCAACATAACACTATGTATTATTCTACCTACCCTAATGTGTATCAAAATGGTTTATTACGTCCTTCCAATGATTGCTAAGCCAGAATCCATCTTCTCGATTAAAATTGTCTCTGTGTTTGTATATGTGGATCGCCTCATGAACGAATCTCTCATGATAGCCAGGTGGCTTGCAGAGAACCTCTGTCTTGGAGAAGTCAATGTCATGTGAGCCCACTGAGTTATAACAGTGATCTGCCACGGCTGAGGTGTTTGTCCTACCGTGTTTCAGGTCAGCTTTATGTTCACGGATGCGGTCCGAGACATGTCGTTTGGTTTGTCCAATGTAACTGCTACCACAGAGGCAACTTAGTTTGTAGACACCAGGGTGCTGTATGTCTGGAACCACATCTTTTACAGACGGTACCAGATCACGGATTTTATGTACTGTGTTGAATCGGACCTGGATCTTGTGTTTAATCAGGATTTTGGAGATCTTTTTTGTGACCCCAGCAATGTAAGGTAAGGTGATGGTCTTGAAAGGCTCCTCAACAGGATCCTTCTTGATGGTTGGAGAGATGGCTTTGCGGATTGTGTAGTCGGAGTAACCATTAGCCTTAAGAGCTTGGCGTATGTGTTTGAGTTCACTGGAAATGTGTTCATGGTCGGATATGCATTGGGCTCTATGATATAGAGTCTTGATGAGGGAATTCTTCTGGGATGGATGGTGGTGGGAATCCGGTTTTAGATAAGCGTCCGTATGGGTGGATTTCCTGTAGACAGAGTGGCTCATTGAACCATCAGGTCTCCTTTTGATTAGGACATCCAAAAAGGGTAGCTTGCCATCTTTTTCGACTTCCATGGTGAATCTGATGGCTGGGTGTATGGAATTGATGTGGTCAAGAAATTGGTCTAGAGCAGGCCGGCCATGTGGCCAGATGACAAAAGTGTCGTCTACGTACCTCTTCCATAAGGTCGGGCGTAGAGTGGCAGTCTGGATGGCGTCCGTCTCAAATTTCTCCATGAAGATGTTAGCTACAACCGGAGATAGGGGGGAGCCCATTGGGGTGCCTTCAATTTGCTTGTAGAAAGTTTTATTCCAGGTGAAGTATGTATTGGTTAAGCAGTGTCTCACCAGGGGGGGTACCCCAGCATTCAGTCCCTGATGAACCAAGTCTTCAATGATTGCGATGGTGTCAGGTACAGGAACCTTGGTGAATAAGGAAACCACATCAAAACTGACAAGCAGGTCGTCTGGGGACAGGGCAATCCCCTTGATTGTCGATACCAGGTCAGTAGAGTTTAGTACCGCAGAGGTGGTTTTTCCAGTGAAAGGCCGTAGGATTTCAGACAAAAAACGAGCCAATTTATAGGTGGGGGAGTTGATAGTAGAGACAATGGGACGAAGAGGTGTATCTTCTTTATGTATCTTTGGTAAGCCGTATAATCTTGGTGGCCTGGCTGCAGAAGGTTTCAACGAGAACTGTTTGGTCTGATCAAATAAAGCGGTTGAATCAGAAATGATATTGTTGGTTTTAGTGACAAGGCTGTTGGTGGGGTCTCTTTTTATTTTTGTATAGCTACCATCGTTGAGTAGTTCTTGAATTTTGTTGTTGTATTCTATTTTGTCCATGATGACAGTGGCATTGCCTTTGTCGGCTGAGAGGATGACAATGTCATCCGTCTTTTTTAATTGAGTTAATTCAAAACGCTCATCTTTGCTGATGTTGCTAGCTGGCATCTTGGCGTTTTTGAGGGTTGCAGAGATTTCGGATCTAGCTACGTCTGCAGCGATGTGACTCAAGCCCTTGAGAGCAACATCTACTCGAGCAATTATATCATTAACTGGTATGTGTCTAGGTGTGACTGCAAAGTTTAGTCCTTTAGCTAAAACGGATTTCAAACCTTCAGAAATAGGCTTGTTACTGCGATTAATTACGACTTTGTTAACATCTAGCTTTTCAATGTGTGGGTCCGGTTTCTTGTTTGAGAGGCGGTTGAATTTGGAAATCATGTTGTCCTTACATTTAGTCGACATAGCGGCAGCTGAAGAGGCAGTCATTTTTTCTACATGTTCCCAATCCGATGTGGACATTGTTGCACTCAAAGATAAGTGTGATTTGTAGAGTGTCTTGTCTAACTGATCTAGTTTGGTGCGCGTAAGTCTGATTCTCTCTGAGATAAGAGCTAAGCTAGTTCTAGACAGAATTCGTTTCGCATTAGAAGAAGTTACAGCAGCAGATGTTAGTGTAAATGCGTTTGGTATTACCTTAGAGTCGCGGCATCTCTTCAGAAAGGTGAGAGACTCGATTAGCTGAGCCTTCTTATCACGGAGCTTGTTGAAGGATCTCAAAGTTATGTGGAAACCCTCCCCGTAGAGGCGGTTACTTATTAGATAATGAACAAGACACTCTGTTGAATATTGTTGTCTAGGTTTAGGATGTCTGCTTAATCTGGTTTAAGACCCATTTGTGATTTTTTTTGTGTATATTTGTTTAGTTGCTTCGTGTTGCTCTGTGCGTGCTTTGTTTTTACCTGTACCATTTGCTTGCCGCTGAAGCCAGAACATCTAAAATAAGTAAATGAATACCCGGAAGCTGAATATGACATTAAGCTGAAACGTATCACGACACAATTCACAAAAATAAAATGACTGTGCCAACATAGCCAGGCAATTTAACATCTGCACAGGTTTATCTCGTACGTAGTAGCTACATTCCAACAAATAACGGGCGCACGAAGAAAAACCGCACGTGACAGCTGGCCTGCCGAGTAGCGCATGCAGCACACACAGTACATACACACGGTACACGAACAATGGTATACACGGAATGTTGTTCCGCATCTGACCGCATAGTCGCCGCATATGAGCAAATCCAAATCACACAGAGCGAATTTCCGGCAGAAATAGGTTCGTCCCACGTATGCGAAATCGCACAAACCGAACCCGCCGCATGAAACGAGGGAAACCTCGACAGTTAAATGAGCTTTGTGCGGTGCTCATTAATTTTTTATACCCTGCAGCAGGAGTGGAAATGCCACATTCGTGTATATATGTATCTATGTAGAACAACCACAACATTCTACTCACTTTAACAATCCAAGAGGGATGTTAGGTTAATTTGACCCCCCCCTCACACACACAACTGAGATGCTGAACTCATTGACATTTTAATTTAAGCACAGCAACAGAATTATAATTATTCCAGAAAAAATATTTACATGCGGGGAAAAATCTAAAACTACTGATTGTGTTCGCCAAATATCGCACTTCAATGGTGATACAATGTACCAGTAAATGGTAACATGACCGCGCTCCATTGACTTTAGCAGCACTCTTCCATAAAATAGTCATTTTAACACGCAATAGAGCGTGGTGAAAGATTTGAGAAAATATATGTTTAGTACGCGACCCAACTTGGGACAACTGCAATCGGATAAAAATTACACATTTAGATTCAGCACACTTCAAAACTTCCAGATACAAACTTTTCATTAGGCCTATGTTTAAAAAGTTACGGTGTTTTTTTTCTCTTCTTCATGTGTACATTTTACAAGCATCGACTCGACACTTATTCAGCCCTCCTGGAACATCATGAGACTTAAAAATCGCTCACTCATTCTTTCACGACCAGTTATATGCACATATACAGTACATATATATATTCACATATGATAAAATGTTATGACAAATAACACTGTAAAAAAGTTAAAGGTGCAGCCCTGCAACGTCTTGCTCACACCACTGTTGGCAAAGGGGGCCTCCACTCGAGGGGGCTCTAGACGGCCTCTCTAGAGCCTCTTTTGATTTACTCTTCCATGCAGCCGGGACATCTTGAAAGAGGTGTTTGGGTACCCCCACACCTTTTCCCTCCCAGCAATTGGAGTGCGGGTCCTGAAATAGCTGCCTGCATGTGGAGGAGCAAAACATCAGAACTTTCATGCCGAACAACGACAACAACTTGAAATTGCAGAGGCGAACCACACAGCAGAGAAGCACAACTGCAAACACCAACGCAGCAGTAGAATGACATGTCAAGCAAAAGCAACCCGCTATAATGACAAGGGTATGTCCACTCATAAAAGAAAAGCTATAAAAATCATTGCACATATTTCAACAGACATGCATATCATCGGAGGCTCTATCCCTCTTGCTCTAGTGGATGGCAGCAGATCGACCGCTTATGTTGAGCTCACAGCGTTAATTTCATTATCAAATTAAGACGAATGACACCTCGCGACGTTGTTACAGATCGGGCTGGCAATAATGCTCATCGTAGCAAAACCTCACTCGCACAGCGATTGTTGGCAATCACTGACGACAACTTGCATAGGGACTGTCCCTTCTCGCGACCTCTGGACAATACAAATTCATCAAAGTTGCTCCTCGCAACTTTGCCACACCTCTGATTAGTATGGTTGGTTATGTACGGTACGAAATAAGTTTAACATACATACTTCCGAGTCCGAAACTAAACCTTTGCACCAGCCGTCGACTTCTCTGTACCCAACCTCGAGATTCCGAGGCCACGGGTCAGGCTGGAGCCTACGAATGCACTCCACCAATGCTTCCTCTGATGCCACCGTGTCTCACTTGCCGCGCCCATGAAGGCCCGGCGGAGCAGCTGACGAGACAAACAGACTTTGACCTTCAAAGTCCTCCAATAACACCAGGCCATGGAGCTCCTTTCGTTTGACTCGCATCCTCAGCCTCCGTTGCGTGCGTGCCAGGCTCTGCCTTCATCCTTGTCCAACGTGTACCTACATGCTGCATTCAAATATCACCAGTTGGAATCAAGGATACACGATGGACACTCAAATTTCTTTGCAGGGTCCCCCCACCACAATAACAACGGTGCATTGTCTATTGATATACATTCAATTTGAAGCCGTCTCATGCGGTCATATACTTTACCCCATACAAAATCCATGGACAGTAATGGGATCGCTAACGGCTGGCTTCAATTGCCACTTCCAAGTCTAACATCACGCGTGAACAATCTTTCATGGGTCCTTCACCATTGAGACAACAGAAGGAAACTCTTATTGCACGTACGTCATCAGACTTGGTGTCGGTCCGAAAGACATCCGCAGCACCAAGTGCCTCGGCCCGAACATTAACACGGGCGCCGATTCTGTCGAAATCCAACGAGTCAGCCAATAACATATTAGAACACTGCATATCAAATTAAGGATGATGATCGGAGGCCACAGTACCCTCACGAGTGTAGCTAGCTGTCTCATGCAGTAGCATGAGCAAGTTATTCCAGGGCGGCGACTTTACCAATATCAAACAATGTTTAACATTAACCTCAGGGTATAAATAAGCCCATCAATAACAACGCAAGGTCAGGGTTTTTATTGCGCAAAGTAATTGAACGACGTCCTTTGACCAACCACATTTATTAAAAGGCCTGGGGTGCTATTCACTGGAGAAGCAGACCCATCCGACTAATGACCTGCAGCTCAGCCCGTAACCTGCTCGCAACTCCAAAGGCAACGTAGGCGTTAACTTTTTTCAACAAGCGGTGTTGGTATAAGGAGTTTGGCTGGCCACGTTCTCGTCCAGGGGAAACTCCACCGCAGGCAGAGAGCAAATATAAATGAACAAAAGAATTAAAGAAAAAAAACCCGAGGAGGAGTTGAGTAATTTTTCTGGGCAGCCACCGCTGTTTAAATTACATATATTTGTTATCACAGAACCACCACCTTTGAGCCAACCTTGAGCCACCAAATATTGGGAATAGCGCGAGCCTTGCAGCAATGTAAGATGTTTACGTCATGCTTCGATGAGTGTATGGCAAATTAAAACCTGCAAATAATTTTATTTACTTGTGAATTCTCTGACGTAATCATAATAATAATGATGCAAACTATTAAGTCACGATATTGACAATGGATTTAAGGGTTAAATTAGTGCATTTGAACATAAAGCATCTATTTAATGAATCTGCCAATAAACAGTTTGTGTTAATTAAATGATGAATTGATATTCGATGAAAATTGTTTTAGCGTTTGGTTTTTGGTGGCCTATTGCATTTCAAATAAATAACGCAGTATATATGCTACTAGCGGGAAGTGCCCGGCGTTGCCCGGGCGAAAAAAGGCAGACCCACACATCGACCTGCACACACTTGCAGACATTGACCCACACACACGAAGACATCGATGTATACACACACACATATGTACTGACAAACACACACATCGAATTCAGATACACACACATGGAGTAACACACACATGTACTCTCACACACACACATGCACGTACACACACACAAAGAAAAGGACTTACACTCACATGGAGCCATGCACACACATCGACCGACACACGCACACATCGACTCTCCCACACACACACATGGACCCTGAGACACACATTGACTAAAGCACACACAAACATACGGACTCGCACACACAGACATCGACTTTAGATACGCACACATGCAGAGACACATCGATGCACACACACACATGCATCTACACATACTCAAAGACATGAACTTACATACTCACATGGAGGCACACGCACACATTGACTCACACACACATCGACTCACATGCACGCATACAAAGTGATGGACTTACACAGTAAAATGGAGCCGCACACACACATCGACTAACACACAGATAGATCAAGTCATGCACACACACATAGACTTATACACGCACGCACACGGACGTAGACCGACACACATGGTGGCAGACACGGACAGGGACTCACACGCAGGCAAGGACCTAGAGGTAATTTATAATATATAAATATAGATAAAGGTAAATGGTAGTAGTCAGCACACAAACATTATGAATGTAATATTTGCGAGGTGAATCGTTAAAATGAATGGTTCTAGCAACGTTAGCTGACACAAACAAATAGTAATAATGTCCAAGGGCAATGTAAAATATTAGGTGTAAGTACACAAAAATAAGTTTGAATATTTCCAAGGTGCTTTTGTAAATGTCAGGTTTCTATTTACGTGAGTTTAGCAAAATAAGCAATGAATGGAAAGAATAGTGTTCTGCACAGTAACATTATCAATGTAATAAAAGGAAGGTGAGTATGTAAAGAAGAGGTTTCTGTGCACGTGGTTTTGCACTGAAATATATATCTTAATAATGGGCAAGGTAAGTAAGCAATATTATATGCGCCCAAACTTATGAGCGAAAACATCTGCGCTATGCCGATCTAGCTGCCGAAGCACGGCATCATGGCTGGAACACAGAAGTCCGACCAGTGGAGGTGGGCTGCAGAGGTTTTGTGGCAACATCTACAACCAGACTGCTTAGAGACCTGGGAATTAAGGGCCTGAGGCAGCGTTCGGCAATCAGAGCTGTATCGGAGGCGGCAGAAGGCAGCAGTCAGTGGCTCTGGATGAAGAGGAAAGACCCCAGCTGGGCCCCGAAGTGAGAGGGCCAGGAGGTATGCGGTCAACAATGCTTGACTCGGGGAGGAGGACGCCCCTGCCATGCATAGTCCCATGGGATGTTGGCTATCAACAACAAGGCAACTCCTATGACTAATTGGGAATGGGACACAAGCATAGGATTGATCACCCTGTCGCTGGCCGCCTTTGGGGAGGTTGTATAGTGTGAAAGGCCGAAACACCCTAGGAACCAAAGGTACACTACTGACGATGCGCTCCCCAAATTTCACCAGGCTCACTGTTCATGAACTCTTGGAAGTGCTTGCACAAAGGATAGTAACATCTCATCCTGTGTTCTTGGAATCAAGGTGAATATGAAATTAGCAGGTTTCTATGTACGTGAGTTTAGCGAAAGAAGCAAGGAGGAGAAATAGTTTTCTGCACACAACCTTTCGTAATGTAATGTTTGGAAGGTGATAATTGTAATCATAGGTTGCAATGTACGTGAGTTTAGTGAAAGAAGCAAGGAATAGAAATGTCAGTTGTCTGCACACAAACAGTATTCATGTAATATTTGCAAGGTAGTGATGGAAAGCGTATGTTTCCATGAAGGCGAGTTGACAAATAAAAAATAAACGACGAAGTGAGTTTCTAAAAATGAGTTGTGAGCAGTCAAACAAAAAAGTTGTCTGAACACAAATGTAGGTAATGTAATATTAGGAAGGTTATTCGAAAAATAACGGGGTTGCTATCAAGGCGAGGTTAGGGAAAGAAGAAAAGGATATTGTGCCTAACATTGGCATGGTGAGGCCTAGTCCCGTGCAGAGCCCTTGGCCGCACATAGATTTCCCAGCCGGACGAGGTGTGACCTTGGCAGGTTGGGGGCTGGGCCGCTCCCCCCGTCCACGCTACAATAATACAATTTAAGCGCTATAATAAGAATATCTAGGGGCTCTATGGTAGTTGGAGGATGCATTGTGGGTGGGGTGGGGAGAAGAGGAAATCACACTGTGAAGAAATAACGAAAGTGTTTTGTGTGCTTTTGCTGCATGTGTGATGTGAATGAAAATTTGTGCCGGTCGTGTGTGCGTTGCTACCTGCGGTGATGGTGCGTGTGGATTGCTAGGGGCTAACCGAGTGGGCGTTGTGCGCAAGTGCAGCCTGCTGCGTTGGCACTCCTCAAGCGGTGAAGGGAAATAAATAAATTATTCCAAAACTAAATGTTTAAATAAAGATCAATCGCAAAAAACGCTATTTTAACTAATGTAAAGGTAACGGATGGGAAAACGGAATAGCGCTTGTCCACCACGGGGCTTACGGCGTGGTAGCTGGCAAAACAATTTTAACATAAACCCCACCATTTGAGAGCCAAATCCCTCGCAACCGCATGTGCGCAGACAGACAGACGGACGGACAGATAGACAGACAAAAACATTATTTTATAGGTTATATACTGAGCCTTCCTATTCAGCTGGGTGGAAGTGGTAGTAGTGGGGTGATTAGTGTGCTGTGCTGTGCTATGAACCCACCATGAACTCACTGCAACCCAAGTTTGATTCTTGGCCACGGCTGACATTGGTGGCAAGTGATATCAGGAGAGGTCCTGGTCCTCACTTCACCAAACTTATGAAGGTCTTACATTTTTTTGTTTTATTAAAATCGCTTGTGCACTACTGCCCAACTCAGTGTTACAATTTCTGACATATCAAAATAAATTGCTTTGCTGTGGTGTCCGGTAGCACGAGAGAACGCTCCGTCATGGTGGACCAGTTGGGGGTGTGTGTCTTCACGAGACGCATTCCCAAAAATAATATTTACGTCGAAATTATTGCTCGCAAAAGACAACAGGACATTTGTGAACATTTTGATTACTCGAACGCGTTTTCAATATGGGGGTTCTCAAACGATCGTCACGTTTTTATTCTCGCTAAGAATGAAAATGATTCTCATGTAATTAAAGCCCACCAAACTTTCTTCTTGTGGTTTGTAAGCTCTACATTGAAGTTGTGCATGCATTATTCTAGGCAGAATATAGGGAGGCTAGAGCGTCGCTTCCTGAAGGCCCCGTAACATCAACACCTGCACAAGCCGGCGTGGCCTTGGCGACCGCGCATCCTCAAGTCCCTATTGTCACGCCGCTCCGCTGGCTCACCCGCAAGCGCGTCAATCCTCGCGGCGGCGGCGGCGCCACTCACAACGCGCCACCCCGAGCGCCGGTGCTCGCCCGCACCTCCAAGGACAGGGGGCAGTGGCAGCAGGGGCCGGAGCTCTGCTCGCGCGCGCCCGCCCAGCGCGCCTCGTCCGTCACGCTCTCCAGCCGCAGCGTCGACTCTCCCCCCTCCTCCTCACCCTCCCCGCCGCCGTGCGCGCAGCGTCCCCCTCCTCCGCCAACCCCCGCGCACGAGGAGCTGCGCCGGCCCTCGGTGCGCTCAGACCCCAGCGGCCGCTCGCCCGCCGCCTTGGGCAGGCTCTCCATCTCCCTGTCAGGCTCGCGCTCCGCCTCGCCGCCCCCCTGCCGGCGCTCAACCCTCGCGCCCCGCCCAGCGGCGGTGGCTCCGACACCGTCGGCGCCGCCGTGGGCCCTGCGGTGGCACGAGCACGCGGCGGCGGCGACACGGCGGCGGAAGGCGGCGCACATGGCCATGTAGACGAAGGGGTTGAGGCAGCTGTTGGCATAGCACAGGCTGATGGCCACGTTGTAGGCACGCAGGAACGCGTCCGAGCCGCTCGGTGCCAAGGAACTCTGCAGCTGCAGCAGCTGCAGGGCGTAGAAGGGCGCCCAGCACACAAAAAAGACAATGCAAATGGCGATGGCGAAGCAGGTGACCTTGCGCGTGCGGGCGTGCACGCCGCGGTTGTGGCCGGCGGGGACGATGGCCGAGTGCAGGCGCTGCAGGATTCGCCAGTAGGCGGCCGAGATGATGAGGAGCGGCAGCGCGAAGCCCAGCACGAACTGCGGGGAAGGTGGGGGGAAAGTGTGGGGTGGGACAGTGCAGATGAGTTTGTGCGGCATTGTATGAGGGAGCGACGGGAACAAGGGATAAATGATCGCAGGATAAACAGTTGTAGGCTACACAGTTGCAAAGCCGAGAAAGTGAAATGTGAAAGGTGGCTGAGTGGCACACGGATGGATCTAATTCTGTCGTAACAGTTGTGGGTCATTGTCGCTGAGCTGTTTGGTTAGAATTCTGGGCTGTCACGTGAGACTCCTACGAATTGACGTGCTAATGTGTTTGCACAAGCGAAGCAATTTACAGAACATGTGGGTTTTACACTTAAACTGACGAGCTCCGAGTGCGAAGACTCATCCTCGATAGAGAGGCACTCAAAAAATCGCTCATCTGAAGATCTCGGTGGAAGTGCTGTCGAGTGGCCTTAAATTATGGCTGCATAACGGTACCAAGTGAAAGCAACGTTCCTGGTTTGGTATATTTGAGTTCACGGGCAGTCCCGTTTAGCCAGTTTCCCGGATTTTTACAAAATGAGATCTGTGGTGTGTGGAGCAGCAGCAGCATCAATAAACTAAAATAGCAATACTGCAGAGAATGAGTACAGGGTCCTTAAGGAATATTTCCACAGCGAAAAAACGAGGTATTTAACGGTCGTAAAAGGAAACGCACGCAAAATCGAAAAAGAATGCGCTAAATTAATGTGAGAGCAAGAGGTGACGGGAAAAAGTTAGGTGCAGGTGCAAGCAAGCCCTATGATGGAGTCTAATAGGGACATAGAGTGGGGGAGTGAAGGGAGAGAACAAAGCTGTAGATAAGGGTGCTCCAGAAACGTGGAGCAGCAAAGTCATTAGACTTTTCACCAAACAAAGTAAAACATTTTTTTTTATAGGAATGATGCACTTCTGTTATATGAGATGCATTGTCCTGTTGTGGAGTTTTGCGTAAAGTCAAAGATAGAAAGTCATATTCAGGACCGAAACTCCATTGCAAAGAAACACTTCCAATGGGGCTTTCATGAAAGAAAAAAGAAGGTGCCATGAATAGAATGGTAACATTCTCTTTATCAGCAGTAGCAGTCTTAAAGAAAAATGTTAATCCATTTACTTACAAAACTTTTGACGGTAAAGATCCTGTAAATAGTCGTGTAATTAACATTTTCAAAGAACGCCGCACAATGCGGCCGGCCTCCGATGCGCATCAATCACAAAGGCCACGTGGCTGTTGCCATAGTGAAAACCCAACACCGCCAGCGCATGTGTGCGTATGTGTGGGAGCGGTGATAGAGCGGTAAGCGAGCTGCGCTACGACCCCGGCGGTCCGAGTTCGATTCCCGCTCATGGCCAACACCAGTGTTAGGGATTATCTGAACCAGTCCTGGGCCTCCCCTAGATCGACTCAGCCTCAAATGAGTACCTGGTGCGATGTGTAAACATTGCCACTGGGGGGACAAAGGCGGCCGGATGTGGTGTTGGCCATACTACGCCCTTGTCAGCTATGCCGGCCTCTATAGGTGCTAATGGCACTTGCCCTGACAGACTTCTTCTTCTTTAGTGCTGCCTAACGGCGTGTGCGACTTCACGATGATATTGGTCCCGGTCTAGCACGGCGTGTAGAGTTTGTGCTGTTGTTAATTGTAGCCATGTTTTGATGTTACTGAGCCATGTCGTTTTTGGCCGTCCTGGTCGTTTTTTCCCTTCGATTTTTCCTTCCAGGATTAGCTTTAATAGCTGGTATTTGTGGTCTATGTTGGCTAAATGTGGTTTTTTTTGGGGCAGGGGTCACGGAAGACCTCGTCGGGAAGTCCCTGGAACCCGCTAGTGGGTTCGAGAAGGGAGGCGTGGTCAGGGCGGAGCCAGGGCGGAGCCAGGCCGCGCCGAGTAGAATTAAAGCAGCGGAGAGCAAGAGCTCCGGGCTGCCGGTTCTGGGAGTGGACTCGTCTCGTCGTCGCTGTCGTCTTCGCCGTCTTCACGGCCGGATAATTGTTGGCTGTCTCAGTCGACGCCGTCAGTGTAACACGGTCAGGGTTGCGTCTAGGCGAGGGTATACGACATCGGAAGGAACATGTGAACCTAAGAGTGTCAATAAAGAAGGTGCCTCCTGCAACTAGCTCTTCTCCAACTTGTGCTGCACTACACATGTCGAAATAATATTTATGTTCAGGCCGTTTTGGCTATGTAAAAGCGTGGTGCTAATTTGTTGATGTGAAATCTATATCAATTAATTGTATAACCATATTTTATAACCATGTGTGTTGAATGGAACATCTGGGCACACTGATTAATTCCACGGTCGTCCAGAAAAGTGTGAAAGTCACATAAATAACAAAGAATTTGGAGGTGGCTCGTTATCTCCGAGGGATAATTCCCATGTTAGAGCACTGAGCTGACAGCACGGAAATCCTTGGATGTGATTTGCATGTTTAGCCGATTAACTCATTACAATTTCGTTTATTCTCAGGTAATAATAATAATCACGTCCCGCACCTCCAATCAGCACGGTTGGTGTACGTATGGTGTGAAATTTCGATTTAAAGCTTTCGTGACTGCAGGGATTCATCTTCTTGGTTCTTTCGGTAAAGTCACGTAGAAGGGAAGTAATAAAATAATAAAAATAAAACATAATAAAATGAAATAATTCTCACGACGTTTCGGCTACAACGCAAGCAGCCGTCTTCAGGTGAAGAAGACGGCTGCTTGCGTTGTAGCCGAAACGTCGTGAGAATTATTTCATTTTATTATGTTTTATGGTGTGAAAGTTCAACATAAATACATTAATTATAATACGAGTGGCGCCATGGTGGCAAGATGTTAAATGCCTCGCCTAGTATACAGGAGGTTGTGAGTTCGATCCCGACCCTGACGCCTGTACATTTGGAGTTTCCGTGTTCTCCCCGTGGTCGCATCTTAGAATTATAACTAACTTGCGTTTAGAGTATTTGGCTGCAAAATAGAGCCACATAGCTTCAGTGAGCCTTACCTGGGAAAATTTAAAAATAGTACAAAAAACAGTTTTTAGTAAAATTCTTAGTCATAAAACTCAATAACACTGGTGACGAGGTCTCAAACCGAACCATGCTCATACGTTTCAAGGTAAAGGTGCAGCACTGTAGTCACATGCTCACACTACTGCTGATAGAAAGGCCTCCACTCCGAGGTAGCTCTGCCTCCTCTTCCACACTGGCCGAATGTCTTAGAAGAGGTGGGAGTATCAACCAGTTTACGTACCGAAGACGTGCGTATGTTGAACATCTTTGGCACCGTACGTAACCAACCGTGCCAATCGGAGCTTTAGGGTACCCACATGTGACCTGCCAATGGACTGTGGTTCCCACACTGACAGAGAGAGGTGGGGGGGGGGGTTGATGGGAGGGGGGGAGTGGGGAGTGCTGGTGAAGAGGGGAATCGAATGGACGACCACTGGATTGCAAATGTTCTGCCCATTCGACCATGGTAGTATTCTTGTAGTGTTCTTCTCGGAGGCACACACTTGACTTGGAGGCAACACGTTTATTCCAACACCCCAACCGGGTAAATACATAAACGTGTTGAATAACAACATAGGTGATATCAACTTTGAGTATTAACTAAGCCACAACGGGGCAACTACATAACTGGGTCAGTCAGTAACATTCTGACTGACCCACGATGCCGAACGAAGACCAAAGATCAGAGAGACGTAGCACCGAGGGTTGATTCCGGAGAACAGCGGCGATTGGGGCTCGGGACTCGGCCTTTATCGGCCGTGGTGTGGCCCGGCTCTGCCCTTGGCCACGCCTCCTTCCAGATCCTTCCCGAAGACTCTGGGCCCTACATCACGAGTCCTTCTCTCCCCCTATTGGGCCCCCCTTGCCACCTCGTCCGGTCACGTGCCCTCTTGGGGTCACCCAGACTAGAGGCCGACCGAAATTCGGTTTTGGCGCCGAAAGTTGAAAAATGGCCTCTTTCGGCATACTTTCGGTTTCGGCCGAAATTCCATTTTTAACTTTCGGTCTGGTTTCGGTTTCGGCCGAAACTGATATTGACTTTCGGTCGTCATTCGTCAACCGAAGATCTATGTTTAGAATATAACGCTAGTGCTACGTCTATCACTCTGCCTATCGACTGGCCAGTCGGCGCTAGGCAATCCTATGCGATAGGCTGCAAACACACACACACGTCAGCAGCAGCAGCTTGGGAGCGAGGTTACAGTCGCAATCATGGTCTGCTAATGTATATACGACCGAGCAACAGACGGCAGCCTGCATCTCCATCCGTGGGTGGAGTCTCTTTGGCGGGACGACAACAAAGTGCCTCTGTTGTCTGTTCCCAGCCGCCTGCCCGCCTTGGCTTATGTGTTGCGTTCGCTTCAGTCTACACGCGTGTTGATACCGAGATTCGAAGTCTGACAATTAGAGGCCGACCAAAATTCGGTTTCGGTTTCGGCGCCGGAAGTTGGCAAATGGCCTCTTTCGGCATGGTTCCTGTTTCGGCCGAAGCCAAAAAGTTAATTTTCAGTTTACTTTCGGTTTCGGACGATAGTCAATTTTTTACTTTCAGTTTACTTTCGGTTTTGGCCGAAATAATTTTTTTACTATCGGTTTCGGCTGAAACCAGAAATTCAGTTGCGGTTGGCCTCTAACCCAAACTGTCATGTCCTCACTCGACCTCTCTCTCACTGTCACCAGAACCATGCCCCCTAGGGCCTGCTTCCATGGCATACCCACTCTGGTGCCCGAGAGAGGCCCAAGACCCACAGTTCCACTCTTGTGATGGTAGCTTGCGCTAACCGCCATAGTGACCCCATTTATGTCTACACTCTCGTTGACAAAGTTCCCTAACATTACACTTGCAACACGACCATATTCGGCCATGTCCCTCATGCCACACGAGTCTCTCCGTTCTCAGACGCTCCGGCTGCTTTCTTCGCAATGATACATGTGGCCAGGTAATGTTGGATGAATCCCATTTAGACCAGGTCACGGAGGGCAGCTGACGGTGATGTATAGAAAATGCATGTTTAATGCTAACATTGACCCCGATTATAAGTTTAAGGTCTGTGCTCCGGTCGGTGCTCACTGATTCCCCAAGAGAATCAGAGAATGCTCAAATAATTACCAATGTGAAGGTCATTGTGCGGAATAGATAAGCACGTTTACGCATGTGTTTAATTTTCTTCCCTACCGTATGTGTGCGAATTATAGTCATTTTTTCAGGTGCGCACACTGTTACTCTGGTCGCTCTCTTTCCAAATGTATTAAAAATAGTTTCTCACATTGTTTATATATATACAGTCTTACATAGTTAAAAGTAATATTGTACCACCAAAAAGTATTTTTACTGTACTATGCCCCAACATCTGTGCTCTCAGCCTTCATGTGCTGTGAAGAAGGCACCATTGGCCAAAACGTTGCCGATTATATATTGTCTTGTAAGGTGTTGTTTACGATTGTGTTTGAAGTTTTTGTTAATTGTGCTCGTGCGCCACTGCAAACGCAGCAGCATCACCAAATAATTGTGTTTAAGTGTGGCCAAACAACCCACCACAGCGTGGAACGTTGAGGCCCTCATCCAGCAGTGGATCGATAAAAACGTCTATACACGGCTTGCAATTTTTATTTTTTTATCGGGTGGACGACTGCTATTTTAAAACCCTGTAAGGATGAGATCCTGCTGTCTTGCTCGAGCGCTGGGAAACTCTGTGCATAACAAGTGGCTCAATTGAGCATAATGCCGACACACAACAGTAACGTGTACTGTCAGGCAGCGGGAATGCCTCGTTAATAATACATTCTAGGTATTACACATTTATAGCACATATTTTATTTTTGTTAACAAGCGTTGAATAAATCGCATATGTGTCATGTGTGGTGTGCAATTATATTTCCGCAGTACATATGTATGGAGTGTGTGCGTGTGTAGAGGGAAGTGGGTTGCCGTGGTTAGCGCGCTCGCGTTGTGTACATGGCGAGCCTGAGTTTGATTGCCAGCCATGGCTAATACATCATTGGCGAGTTATATCCCCACCAGCCGGTCCTGAGCCTCCCCTAGATACTGGAGTGGTGTGTAACCGTCACTTAGTGAAATAAAGGTGGTCGGGAGTGGTATTGGACAAACCACCCATTCCCCATGCGCTGTTCCAGCCTTCATAAACACTGCACAAGACAACATCACTTGCCCGAACAGCCTTTAAGGGGGATGTTTGTCAGCTATTTATTTACTTATTTAATGAAATCGTTTTTAAAGGACCTTCGTGAATATAAAAAATAAATATTTAAAGCACCGCTAATTGGCAAATGAAAACTGCGTGTTGGGAAAATTGGATTTGCTCAGGGAAAATTCTGAGAATGTCAATTTGGATAAAAGATTGAAATTTTTCTGTTTGTCACCAATTACCAAGAGGGGTTTAAAACAGCAGCCAATTAATTAGGCAGTGCGTGTCAGTGTGGATATGTTGGGGGAAAACAACGTTCCTCATTGCATTATTAAGTTCGTGTTTCTTCGATGATTTTCGATAATGTTACGAGATGGCTGCAATCCTCCTGTCTTGCACGTCATGAGCAGTTTCATATGAAAGATGTCATCAACCAAGTCTAACTTTAGCTGCCTTATAATTTTACAGCCATATCCATTTCTTTCAGTTTTTTTACTCCCAGCTTGATACACTACCATCACTCGTCGTTGCAGGCACTGCACTCATGCACACACTCCCCTCCCCTGACATCACGAAAGAATACAGATGGTTGTCTATCGGCTTAACTCATGCTAATCCCGTGCCCGACCGTTCACACGGCCTGCCACATACCTCCCCCCACGACCCCTTGATTCCCCCCCCAACACCCTATATAAACACGTTGTCTCTTAATAACTCTCTTCATACGCCTCAGTAATTTTGCTGGAGCAGTCTACACCTGATGAAGGTTGCTTGTGTTGCTTCCGAAACGTCGTGATTTAATTTATTTGTTTTCATTTTAATTTATTTTATATTTTTTACCTACGTGACTTTACCGAAAAAACCAAACAGTATAGTTTCATATGTATATGGAAATATGCACGCATATATAGTAGATGGGAAAAAACGAGTCGAGCAATATGAATGAACAAAACATCAATGTGAACGGCGAACAATGTCCTGACAATTTAATAAAACGCTGAATTAAGTAATTTTTGTTTAATTATCGTAACATATATATTTAAGTCGAGTATCTTATTGTTCAAAATGAGCATAGATAGGGTTGCGTTCATTTCTCGAAGTGGGCCAAGCCAGTGGTGTAAATCCCGAATTCTTAGGCTGAGGACTACGCTCCATCTCTCAGGTAACCATCGTTGACAACCCACAGAGCAGTGATAATTTATTGACCACAGAAGAATTATTGGCCGACAGTTGTACAAAGTGGCGCCATGGAGTGTCGTGGTTCGTGCACCGCACAATGAACCCAGCGACCTGAGTTCGAATTTCAGACATGACTAACATTACTAGTGAATGATATCTGAACAAGTGCTGGGCCTTCCTCCCTTCACAAGCTCTCACTGATCATTGTGGTGAAGCACAGTCAAACAACCCCCATGACCAAAAAGCATGGGCAGGCCTTCATCAACCAATGGATTTTTTAATTGCTAAAAATGTTTTCCCACGATAATTGTTAATTGTATAAATTATGAATGACCATTATTGTTTAAAATATATAAACACCACATTTCATATCCGTATTCTGTACGGTCCAGGACATGAGAGGATGCGCTTAAATGTCACATCATTTGCTCCATTGCACCAGGGTGCCGCTGAGTCGGATTATTGTCTCTGAATGCACTCGTCTAAACTAAATAACCAGCTGGGTTGTTCATCAATCGGTGTGCTCACAGCTGGGAGCAGTCCGCATGCAAACAAGAGCTGCTTTCCGGCAGCCAAGCCTGTAATTTCAGCAGGGAATCACCATCCGTGCAGCACGTGCCGTGAAGAGAGAGGCAGTTTACAACACAGTAGGTGACCGCATGGGTATCACGGTCCACATCAGAGGCACGGCAATGGGGAGCCAAAACACGAGTTTTTTTCACCCCCTCCAATGCCCAGAAGATATATTAAGATTTCAAATTGCCATTGTATATCATGCACATGAAATAAAACCACATAATGTCAATGGATTTCTCTCGTTAGTAACGTCTGGCAAATCCAGCAGCATTTAACACGCCGCAGGCTTTCGCGACCGATGTTATGATTCGCGATTTTTTTTTTTGGTGCGGATCGTGTGATTAAAAAGAGTGTCGTACACTCTCCTCCACCCGACACGGCCAAATAAATAAAGTTGTCACGTGAACAGACGCGTTCATGAATTACTAATGCAACATTCTCCAGATTTCAAGATACCCCAGAAAATAAGACACACCCCAAACTTGCGCCCAGTGCAATGCGGTTAAAATAAAAAATAGTTACACACACCTACCAGATTATGATAGGCACCTTTAACTTTTGTTCTAAAATACAGAGGGGGGGGGCACATCTTATAAGCTGGAGAATGTATTTTTTTCAATTAAAGTTGTATCTGTGTGCACCAGAGTTGTTTGGGCAGACTTCACCAACACAACATGGGACCTTTCTTGCCAGTATCAATGGATAACAATACGTTTTACCCTTTCTGGCAATAAAACAGGTGTAGACCAATCAAACTGATGGTGTAGACCAATCAGTTTCAAAGACAATGCACCATATATTACCAGAGCATGTTTTTGTTTGCATGTTCACCACAAGTACGTGTGGTTAATGCAGACATGATTCCTTGCAAAAGGTTTCTTTTTGGCGTTTGAACGTCTTAACACAACTGTTTTATTGCCAGAAAGGGTAAAACCCCTATTCTTATACCTTTACCCACACACGTGGTGAGCACGAGTTGGTGAAGCTAAAGGCAGCACATAACTTCTCCAGATATCGCTCGTCACAGGCGGGATTCAAATCCATCATATCCTACCCACAGTGCAATGCGCTAACCACACCGTCATTTGGCTTACTTGACTATACCTTTCGATTTAAAGCTTTCGTGAGTGCAGGGATTCATCTTCTTGGTTCTTTCGGTAAAGTCACGTAGAAGGGAAGTAATAAAATAATAAAAAATAAAACATAATAAAATAATTCTCATGACGTTTCGGCCACAACGCAAGCAGCCGTCCTCAGGTGAAACCAGGTCTGTCGAGGCGACAGCGTCTGAATGAAACAGCACACGTGCTTGGAGCATATATATTATTTTATTGTGTTTTATTTTTATTATTTTATTACTTCCCTTCTACGTGACTTTACCGAAAGAACCAAGAAGTTGACTATAGCTGTTAAGATTTGTATTATTGCAAGCGTGTGTTTTTTTTTAGTCGCTGCCAGATTAACAAGTTATTGTGAGATACACGACTAGTTGGGATATACCCACATAACACCGATGTTAGTTAGCTGAAGCCAGCGATCTAACCCAAGTCACCGAGTTCATAACACAAGGGCACTTAACGTTATGCCACGTGTCTATGAATGTGCCAAATTTAACAGAAATACATTATCATAACCACGGTTTTTTCATCTGCATAATTTCCTACGTAAAAAAAACACAACTACTTAAGCAATAACAGCACGCTGCTGTGATTGTATTAAAAAAAAATGGTGAGGTATTTAGAGCTCGGCTGGAATTTACATTCGCTTCTCATTACTCAATCATGCCATGACTGATGACCAATGATGATGCCAGTGCCTGCGCCAAGCTCCCCTTTGGCGCTCGGTGTCCACGAGTTAACGTCGTATAGTTTGGGCCCTACAGGCACCACCTGTGCACAGTGGACGTGTCCCAAAAACGCTCGGGTTTTTTTTTCTCGACATGAGCCAATTGTGTTTGTGCATATGCGAGGGAGCTGTAGCATAGTGCTTGGTGTCCTGTACCACGAAAACCGGCGGCCAGATTTCGATTGCCACTCACGGCCAATAACAGTGGCGAATTATTTCGACTCAGCCTTAAATGAATACCTGCTGCGGTGTGTAAACATCACCACTTTGGAGGCAAGGGCAGCCGGGCGTGGTGCTGGCCACCCACTACCCTCGTTTGTCGTGCCATCTGTCAAAGGTGCTCACTAACAGCACTTGCCCCAAAAATCAGTTAAAGTCCTGTGGATGCATAAGCAGAGGTGGTAATTGTTTGTTTTCGCACTGCATTATGAAACCGATCACTATAGTTCTATTATCAACCACAGCTAACACCTGTCGGGCGAGTGGTAGAAGAACTGGTCCTAGACCTCCCCTAGGTTCATTCAGCCTTAAACGAGTACAGGGTCGGGATACAGCCATTTCTGTCAATGCACCTGTTCAATGAGTCGGTTAATTGACCATACTTCACCACGCTGGTCAGTGTTGGTGTGGTGTAAATGAGCGAACCGGGGCTGTTTGTCTCAGCAATGGAGAGACAAAAGTGGCCAGGTGAGGTACCGACCGCACAACTCCCTTTCCACAAGCCATAATAGGTGCTCGCTAACAACACTTGTGTCAACAGTCTATGTAGGTATACGGGGGGTGGGGTCGCTGTCTTTGCCTGTGCCTGATGGTAATACTAATAATGCGCATTGGTGGCAAAGGATATATTTGCGCCTATATTTATACCCGGCAAGGTCAACTTGGGTGCAAATCCACATCTGGTGGTGGGATGTGTGTACATCGGTTCTCGGGAGAAAACGATTGCAGGCTTTGGTGCACGTAGCCGGCACAACACATCTGCCGCCGCCTTGCCACTGGTGGTGATGTACACGTCAATCGACTCAAGTTCCAATCCCCCCCCCCCCGGCCCTTCTGGGATCGTGCTTTCACCATCCTAGAATCTCGCATAAGTGTGGAAAAAATAAAGAAACGCCATTGTGGCCATTCAGACAAAACCATAGACTGTGTAGTAAACCACTGTAGTCTCGCGCTCCTGCAATGGAGGAGGAACAGCACAACTGCACGAACTCTCTCCTGAAGGCCTCGCGTGGCTAGTAGACCTCGACATTAGCATTTAGCTTGCGAACATATGCCATGCGCATGAAAGAAAAGTCCACAGATGAATGAAGGCTTTCCCATACCCTATGGGGCCATGGGAGGCTATTGGGGTTGGACCACAATGGACCATGCTGGTTTGTCAGTATAGGAGCAAATTAATGAACAAACTATTTACCAGAAACAATGCTTTTTTATGTCGAGCTTGTTACACGTTATCTGTTGTTTCCCCCTCCTTTAGAAAGCTGTATTCTGGTTTCTTTAATGACAATAAAACGTGTAAAAAAATGTTTAACTTTATCAGCTAAGGCCTACTGAGTTATATAGCTTTACTTTATCAGAAGAGACCTGGCCACAAATGATAGGTCAACGAAATGTATAGCAGCCAAATACTCTAAATGCATGTTCAACATAAATGTGGAAGGAAAACCCAGAGGACCCAGTGAAAAATCCACACAACCACGGGGAGAGAGACATGCAAACTCCAAATATACAGGCGTGAGGGTCAGGATCCAACCCACATCCTCCTGTAGAGGCCGACCGAAACTGAATTTCTGGTTTCGGCCGAAACCTAAAGTAAACCGAAAGTTAAAAATTGACTTTCGGCCGAAACCGAAAGTATGCCGAAAGAGGCCAGATTGCCAACTTTCGGCGCCGAAACCGAAACCGATCGGCCTCTACCCTCCTGTACACCAGGCGAGGTAGTTAACATGTCTGCTGCCCACCATACAGTGCACAGCCTATACCACCTGTCACGCATGCTGGTCACCCATCCAAGCACTATGCAGGGTCAAACCTGCTTAGGCCGCAAGATCGGGTCCTGGCTACTTTGTTGTCAGCACAGCTATGACAAGTGTTTAGTAGTTGCACTTACCTCACATGTGCATGCAAGTGTTAGTGTTGCTAATGTACGTGTGTTTGTGCATGTATTGTGGGAGAGCGGTAGTGTAGCGGTTAGCGCGCTGCACTATGAACCCAGCTGACCGGGTGCGATTCCTGCTCACGGCCAGCACCGGTGACAATTATCTAAACTGGTGCTGGACCTCCCCTAGGTCGACTTAGCCTCAAATTAGTTCCTGGTGCGTTGTGTAAACATGGCCACTCAGGAAACAAAGGCGGCCAGGCATGGTGCTGGCCACCAACCCCCTCGTGTGCTCTGCCAGCCCTCATAGGTGCTCACCAACAGCACATTCTCCAACAGTCTGTTAAGGCTACACGGAGATCGTTGTCCTTGTGAGAACTCCTTCGGTTGGATTTCGGTTCTGCTTATGGCCAACATGTCTGAACTGATCCTAGGCCTCCCCTCGGTTGACTCAGCCATAAATGAGTACTTGGTGGAGTGTGTAAATATCACCACTGAGGAGTGATGTTGGCCGCCCACTGCCCTTGTGTGCCATACCCACCTTAATAGGTGCTCACTGACAGAACTTCTTCAGCACCGTAGGTAGTCAACTTTGCTAATTGGAGGTGTTGAAACGGCTATACGGGGGATCTTTGTCTGTTAAAGGTAACCCGTATTTACATTTGTCCTCAAAAAATAAATTTGTAGGCTTACAAAGCATGCTGGCGTGCTAACCTAAATATGTGTAATAACAGCCACAGAGGGTTCACGTGGGGATTGGCTTGCCGGTCCTGCTTGTAGCCAATAAGGGTTGAGATAGGGACCATGGCCCATGCGTCATCATGACAGGCCATCAGGGAGATGGGCTTAGCCATTCGGGGCCCCAGCTAATGGGGAGCCGGATGAGGGGCGTGGTCCCGGGATTGACAGGGAACCATCGAGAATGGTCGGAGCTGTCCATGGATGATTGGCTGGGGGAACCACGTGACGAAGGTGTTAAGAGCGAGGGGAGGAGAACGATCGTGAGCAGACTGGAGCAGGAGGAGAGCAGGGTCACGCGCGGACGGGGCCGGGGGTTGCCACGTGCGCGGCGGGGACTTAGTGGGTGGTCTGTCCTCTCTCCGTTGTCTGCCAGCAACGGAGAGTGAGTGAGCAAGGTGTATCGTGAAGTGAAAATAAAAGGACCGATTCCGAAGCCGTCTCCTGAAGGATTATTACATATGGATAAAATGCACCAGCTCATCATCTCAAAGTCCACACGTTTTTGCCAAAGATGATCGCTTGATAGTACAACTATTCTTCTTGGTTCTGTCGGTAAAGTCACGTAGAAGGGAAATAAAAATAAAACATGATAAAATAGCATTCTTACGACGTTTCGGCTCCAACAAAGTACAAATATCTTAATTACAAGCCCAAGATGATTTGAAGCTTCACGGCTAGAGTATATAATGACTGTGCTTCCTATCGTAATTAGAAAGTTTTTGAAGGTGGAATGTGGCCATAATTTGTAACCTATCTACTTGACTTTACCGAAAGACCCAAAGAATATGGATTCCTGCAATCACGAAAGCTTCAAATCAAGATTCAAATTAACCAGCTCAACACCTCCACCCCCCACTTGAATACCTGTACAAAAATCACATTTAAATTTCTAGCCAATTTATTCTGAAGGTTAAACAATCGATTTGATTGTCCAGAAAATGTACGGCTCTCAATCGTGAATTGAATGAGTAGGCAATTTAGACGAAACCTACTGTGCAGACAAAGCATGACTGGCGGAAATTAACATTGCGTAAAATCAGGCTTATTTATAATTGTATGTGCATGTATAATAAGTATATGCTGTCGTGAGAATGATCAATTTAAGTCAGGGTGACGTTCCTGGAAAACATGATGTCAACTGATACGACGTGAACTGATCAGCTATTTCCCATGAGAATTAACTCAAATACAGGAAGATGTGTTCCCAGCACTCCCAATACTCAACATGTAAATTCTGAGCACATCACAAAGTACACACTTTAATGAGAAAGAATAATACTAAATAACAGGGGAAAGTACTTGATATAATTACACACAAAGTGTAATTATTGTTTTTCTTGCGTAGATTGTCCGCATTCTGTCTCTATTGCGAGTCGAGTCATTACGTAACATTGGTATTTACTGCTTTTGTATTGGATTTTACCCATATGTGAGTAGACATTTTATGGCATTTTTAGAGCACCGATATATTTTTATATAAAAGGCGCTTTATAAAATAAAACATTATATTTTGTGCTTTTTTTTTCTTCTCACGTATCTTTTGTGTGTCGTGCTGGCCTTAAACGGTGCTCGCTAACAGTCTGTTAAACGTCTATACGAGGGATATTTTTCATTGTGTCTTTTGCGTCAGTGTGTGTCTGTGTGGGGTGAGTGTATGTGGTTGTGTGTTGATGAGTGCGTGTGGATGGGAGTGAGTTTGTCTCTGTGAAGTATTGGAAAATG
Source organism: Lampetra planeri (assembly GCF_965212315.1). NCBI lineage: Eukaryota > Metazoa > Chordata > Hyperoartia > Petromyzontiformes > Petromyzontidae > Lampetra > Lampetra planeri. The sequence goes on from NC_136141.1 coordinate 7,353,828, forward strand.
ACGGCAGGAAACTCCTTGACGGGAACACACTTCTTTTATTAAATCTTGACTTGTAACAATACAACGCGTGGCCTCTCTTCTTCACAATGCACTTCTCTTGACTCTGGATTCTGTGCTGCCGGCTCTCTGTGCCTCGTGTAGACTCCGCGCCTCGGCTACACTCCTCTCTCGCCTCGTGTAGACTCTGCGCCTCTGCTACACTCTCCACTCGCCTCGTGTAGACTTTGCACCTCTCTCGCTGGCTACACCGTATGCATACTCGGCTCGTGCAGACCTTTCTCTCTCGCTGGCTACACCGTATGCATACTCGGCTCGTGCAGACCGTTCTCTCTCGCTGGCTACACACTACACATTACTCAGCTCGTGTAGACCGTTCTATCTCGCTGGCTATACACTATACATTACTCAGCTCGTGTAGACCTTTCTCTCTCGCTGGCTACACACTATACATCACTCAGCTCGTGTAGACCTTTCTCTCTCGCTGGCTACACACTATACATCACTCAGCTCGTGTAGACCTTTCTCTCTCGCTGGCTACACACTATACCTTACTCTCTTCTACTCTCCATTACTCTCCTCTCCGGGCTCTATCTCTGCACCTTCGTCTTCATTCTTAGATGGTTCCACTTCTGCCCCCTGCTCCTCTGTGCATCACCTTATATACCCCTTCTTCCCGGGAGACGGAGCGGATGCGGACCTCAACGTCGGCACCGCTCCTCAGTTACCCAATCCACACGCGCTATCCCTACGATCCGGTTCCGCTCAGCGCGTGTTTCCACTTCTCGACCAATCACACCGCGCTGCTACCCGATCACTCCCTCTGGGCGCGTCACCGGCACACAGCCAATCAGCAGCACTACCCCCACCCGCGCACTGACGCCTGCTCCTCCCCGTCAGCGCGCGTCACCACACACACACCCGTACATACGCGCTGGCACACGACATATACACCCAGCGCGTATCACCACTACATCACCCCCTCCCACATAGCTCGCAGCCGGCCCGGCTGCTAACAACAACCAACCGCGATGATAAAACGACAACCAACAAAAAAAACCCCGTAACCCCCCGAGTGTGCCCCGTAACATAACACAACAACAACAACGACAAGAATAACTATGTACAGATTGACAATGAACACGAAAAGTCAACAATAACACGATACGAGCAAATTCGAAACGAACGCGCCCCACGTCCCTGCGACTACACGCAGTGACGAGGCGCTCCAACTGCCCCGACTCCTCACGAGGCAGGTCATGCAAAGTAGCACGACCTGGCGCGAGTCCGTCTGGCTGGTCCATCATATGGGGCGGGACACTGACGACCGTCCGGCGGTTCCGGTTGCTCCAGACGGCGCGGAACGGGCCTGAAGGGGCCGGCCCCGCCGCGGAGATCCGGCCGCCGGTGATCGGCAGCTGTCAGTTCCGAGACACCTGGGAGCAGATCAGGCGAAAATACGTGTGGATCAGGCAGAGACATTTCCCCCTCTGGGTCGCCGGTCACGTCACACGCCCGGCCATCACGACACACGGGGAGGCCATATGGAGGCGAGAACGGTTTCAGTCGGGAGGGGTGAACGTACCAACGGCGCTTTCCCCACTTTATCTGAACGCACTGGGGCCGTGCAACGCGCACGACCTCCACGGGTCCCCTCCACGGTCTCAACAATTTAGGCGACGTAGCCAAGGGTGCCTGAGGGCAATGCAGCCAGGCCCTGTCACCTGGTTTCCATTCGTGCATGGACACCTTCCGTGCCCGCAACCGTTCATTAGCAATTTGGCGAGCCCGCGAATTAAGCCGTGCGGCCTCCCTCGCCTCTGTCAGCTTATGAATATTAAACTTAATATGTTCTGCCAAATTAGAATTAGTTCGTGGAGCGGACAGGCCAAGTTGCGTTTCTATTGGCGGGTCAGCTTCCCGACCGTACATCAAATAGAATGGGGAAAACCCCGTAGCTGCATGGGGGGCCATTCTATACGCGGCAAGGACTCCCGGGACCTGCAGGTCCCAATCTACATGTGCCTCGCACACCTGCTGGCACAGCATGGAAGTCAAGGTTTTGTGGAGTCTCTCCACCATCCCGTCAGTCTGCGGGTGGTACGGGGAGGTACGCACCTTCTTGGTACCCAACAGATCGCACACCTCTTGCAACAATTTACTCGAAAAATTTTTACCTTGGTCGGTCAGCAGGTGTTCGGGAGCCCCCTTGTCCAGGACATAGCCCTGGACGAAGGCATCCGTCACAGCCGCTGCCGACTGGTTAGCGAGAGGCCACGCCATAGGCCATCGGGTAAAGTATTCGACCCCCACTAACAAATATTTATTCCCTCTCGGCGTGACTGGGAAGGGCCCCAAAATATCGAGTGCAACGAGCTCGTTGGTACGCGAGACCTGAATAGATTGCAGCGGTGGATTAGCTGCCACGGCCGGTGGTTTACGCCTGGCGCACTCAACGCACCCCTTCAGAATATGCACCACATCACTTCCCATTCCCGGCCAGTAATAGTCACGCTGAAGCAGGGCAAGCGTCTTGTTAACTCCCAAGTGCAAGAGGCGTTCGTGTGCCGCCAAGACAACCCTCCCCCTCACAGCGGAAGGCACCACGAGTGCGTTCCGCCGGGACAAACTGTCCCATTTCAATAACACTCCCTGCTCAAGTACATAGGAGCCGGTACGCTCCTGGTCCCCCTCGGGACCCCCAACCTTGCGGCGCAATGCTAGCAGCGAGCTGTCCGCCATCTGGAGGCGGCCCCATTCGCTGAGCGACAGCGAGAGCAGCGAGTCCCGACCCTGAGAGGCAGTGGAATCATCCCTGATCGGTGCGCCCGCTGTCGCAGCCAGTGCCCCCATCTCCCCCGCAAGCGTCGGTTTACAGCGCGCCGATCCCGACAAACACGCGCATTCATCACAAGGCAACAACCGCGACAAGCAATCGGCATTCGTGTGTCGCAACCCCTTACGGTACGTAGTCGTAAACTGATAGTCCTGGAGGACTTCCAACCAACGCGACAACTGGCCCGAGGGCTGGGCGACCCTCAATGAATACTGTAGCGCCGCGTGGTCCGTTCGGACTGTAAAGTGACGACCATAAAGATATGGCCTAAACTGCTGCACAAAAAAAACAATGGCAAGCAGCTCGCGACGGGTGACACAGTAGCGCTGCTCCGCCGGAGACAACACCCTACTACCGTAGGCGACAACTCTTTCGACACCCCCAACGACTTGGGATAGCACCCCCCCAATGCCCGTGTTGCTAGCATCCGTGTCCAGCAAAAAGGGACTGGCAAAATCGGGATAACACAAGGGTGGGGCACCCACCAAGGCGTCCCGGAGGGAGCGAAACGCGGCCTCCTCCTCCGGTCCCCATTTGAACTTCACTCCCTTCGCCGTTAGAGCGTGCAAGGGTTTTGCAATAGTGGCGAAGTGCTCAACGAACCGCCGATAATAAGAAGCAAACCCGATGAAACTACGCACGTCGGAAACGGACGTAGGTGTCGGCCACGAACCGACACAATCCGTCTTCGCGGGATCGGTGGAGATCCCCGAAGAATCGACAATGTGACCCAAGTATCTAACCGACTTCCGAAGGAGGTGACATTTGGCCGGTTTAAATTTCAGCTTAGCCGATCGCATTCGCAAGAACACCCCTCTCAATCGCTGGAGGTGTTCTTCAAACGTTTTACTGAAAACAATGACATCGTCCATATAAATCAAGCATGTATCCCACTGCAAGCCCGACAAAACCAACTCCATAAGTCGCTGAAACGTCGCTGGAGAGGAGTGAAGTCCCCTGGGTAACCGGTTAAACTGGAACAGCCCCCCTGGAGTCCGAAATGCTGTCTTAGGTTTCGACTCTTCGTCGAGCGGCAACTGCCAAAACCCCGATAACAAATCAAGAGTCGAAAAATATCGCGCACCAGACAATGCATCGAGGGACTCATCCATCCTGGGGAGCGGATACGCGTCAGCCACAGAGATCTTATTCAGGCGACGGAAATCAACGCAGAATCGCAGGGACCCGTCCTGCTTCTTAACCAGCACAATAGGCGCTCCCCACGGGCTAGAGGAGGGCGAAATAATATCGGCTTCTAGCATTTCGTTAACAGCCGACTGAACATGTTCCTTCTCCACGGGACTCAGTTGGAAGGGATTTAGCTTGACCGGCGCCGCATCGCCCGTTTCAATGTGGTGGTGCAACAAATCTGTGCACCCAATGTCATACTCATGTTTACTGAACACATCAGAGAATTCTATGAGCAACTCGCGCAGCGCACCCAACTGCGCCGCCGACAAATCGTCCGAGGCGGCGCATAGCGAATGGACCCACTCAAGGTCTTCCCCTGGCTCAACGTTCCGCGCGGGGCTCGAGCCCACCTGCGCAACCAACCCATCATCCACAGGGACCCGCGCCACGTGAGCCAGCACGGTGCCCTGTGGAATGACAGCTGGCCGCGACCCCGCGTTCAAAACCATCACAAACGGATCCCTGTCAGCCCGCACCAAAGTGTGAGCCACCGATAAATCAAGACCCCCGACAGCCTTGTTAGAAGGACCCAAAAGCATACTTTGTTCCGAAGCCTCCCTCACCCATGGTTTCCGCAACCGGAGGGGAATCAACATCTGTGAACCCGGGGGCACATGCACGGTCTGTGTCGCCACCGCTTGTATCGTAGCGCACGCCGTCCGAATGTCAGTAGGGCTCGTCAAAAATGCAATCCGGCGACCCGATGGCAGTTCAATGCATCGTTGATCGATAAGAATTTTAATGGGCATTTTAGCCAAAAAATCAGTGCCCAAAAGACACGGAACCGCCAAAGAAGACGAAACGAAAACGGGTCCCGACAATTTGATATTTCCAATGCAAATGGACGCCCTAATCTGACCGATAATGCCCAACGATCCCCCATTAGCGGCGTAAAATGGCACATCCACTGGAAGCAGCGGACGACATTGGACTGGGAGAATATCATAAATGAGGTCCGATATAATAGTTGCCGATGCCCCCGTGTCCACTAACACCCTAATCTCGACCCCATCAATAGATCCCGTAACAACGGACGAACCCGCCGAAGCAGCCACAATTCTATGCCCCAATTCCGCCCATTCGATGTCTCCCTGGTCCCGGCCGAACCCCCCTCGCCGAACCGAATCCCCGAACCTTAACCGGCCCTCCTCCGCCGCAACGCGGCGTCCCATGTGTGCCGAATAAACAGGCCGAGCGTGTGAGGTGCCGCGACTTGCCGGGGATTGTAGAGATGACTTGGGATCTCGGTCGTCGTCCAGCCGAGCACCCATGGCGCGCTGACGCGGAGCGCGGCACCCGGACGCCACGTGGCCCCGGAGGCCGCAGTTATAGCACGTGACGAGGGTCGGAGTAGATCTTGGATGCTCCGACTTTCGGCCCGATCGCAGAGGCGACCGAGCCCCCGGCCTCCAGTCCCCTGGTCGTCCCGTGGCGAACGCCTCCTCTCGTGGGCTGACGACTTGGGGTTCGGTGACCACCGAACCCGGAGCTGCGACGACAGCAGCGTTGCAACCAACTCCTTGTTTCCGTTGTAGGGCCTCGTGCGCTTGAATACTCGTGGCGACTCTCAAAGAAGAAATATCAATCTCGTCAGCTGTGTTGATAGGGACCCCCAGGTCCTGCGCCAACTTAAGCAGCTGCTCCAAAACCATCGCGTCTTGGCCCTCCTCGTCCATCCGAGGGAACGCAGCATCAGCAAGAGCCAGCAACGCCGTGCGATAGGCCAGCGCGGTCTCCGTGGCCGCTTTCCGTCTTGCGTAGAAATGATGGCGGCACGCCGAGGGAGGTCCGTAGACCCTGGCCAACAAACCCAGCGCATCCTTCAGCGTGGAGCGGTCCGACTTCCGTGCAGACCTGAAGGCCGCGAGCGCGTCGTCGTCCAGCAGGGCAGGCAACGCCCGCAGCGCCGTAGCATCGGACCACGCTGACATCTCTTGATGCGCCAAAAACCTTCGCTGAAATTTGCCCCAGTCTCCGCCTTCCGCCTTGAAGGCTGACAACGTGGGCAGACGCTGCTGAAAAATGAAGTCATCCGCCTCGTGGTTCCTCTCCGCCTCTCTGTCGGTGTGTAAGATGGCGGCTCCAGCGGCAGACGTAAAATGGCGGACCCCCTCGCGCGCTGATGACGTCGATGCGCGCGCTTGGGAACCCACCACCACGTGGCGCTCGCCGTTCCCGCCAAAAGTAGGCCCAGGCGCAATGGCGGGAATCCCCCATTCGTTTTGGCGAGAATCTGCGGGGCGACCTTGTAAAATGTCCCCCACCGTCCCCGCTCCTCCCGACGAGCTGATCTCCGCCAAGATGGACGCGGCGGCGAGCAGCAGCTCCGCCAGTCGGGAGTGCGCCTCACGAAGCACGGCCTCGGTCCCCGGTCGCTCGGCCGGCGCCGTCGACGGATCCTGTAGCGTGGGCAAGTCTTCCTCCTCGCCCCCCGCCACCAGCGGCCCCGAGTCGTCCAGGTTTTCCTCGCGGTCAATCCCGTGGGTCCTACGGGTCTTCCTTGTCTCCATGCTTGGAAGCCCGTTTCACTTCTGACGCCAGATGAAGTATTGGAAAATGACGGCAGGAAACTCCTTGACGGGAACACACTTCTTTTATTAAATCTTGACTTGTAACAATACAACGCGTGGCCTCTCTTCTTCACAATGCACTTCTCTTGACTCTGGATTCTGTGCTGCCGGCTCTCTGTGCCTCGTGTAGACTCCGCGCCTCGGCTACACTCCTCTCTCGCCTCGTGTAGACTCTGCGCCTCTGCTACACTCTCCACTCGCCTCGTGTAGACTTTGCACCTCTCTCGCTGGCTACACCGTATGCATACTCGGCTCGTGCAGACCTTTCTCTCTCGCTGGCTACACCGTATGCATACTCGGCTCGTGCAGACCGTTCTCTCTCGCTGGCTACACACTACACATTACTCAGCTCGTGTAGACCGTTCTATCTCGCTGGCTACACACTATACATTACTCAGCTCGTGTAGACCTTTCTCTCTCGCTGGCTACACACTATACATCACTCAGCTCGTGTAGACCTTTCTCTCTCGCTGGCTACACACTATACATCACTCAGCTCGTGTAGACCTTTCTCTCTCGCTAGCTACACACTATACCTTACTCTCTTCTACTCTCCATTACTCTCCTCTCCGGGCTCTATCTCTGCACCTTCGTCTTCATTCTTAGATGGTTCCACTTCTGCCCCCTGCTCCTCTGTGCATCACCTTATATACCCCTTCTTCCCGGGAGACGGAGCGGATGCGGACCTCAACGTCGGCACCGCTCCTCAGTTACCCAATCCACACGCGCTATCCCTACGATCCGGTTCCGCTCAGCGCGTGTTTCCACTTCTCGACCAATCACACCGCGCTGCTACCCGATCACTCCCTCTGGGCGCGTCACCGGCACACAGCCAATCAGCAGCACTACCCCCACCCGCGCACTGACGCCTGCTCCTCCCCGTCAGCGCGCGTCACCACACACACACCCGTACATACGCGCTGGCACACGACATATACACCCAGCGCGTATCACCACTACATCTGTATGTATTTGTGAGTGTGTGTGTCTCTAGGAAGCGGTTGTGTAGCACAATTAGAATATTTATCTTGGAGGAATCCGATGAGCTATAAAGCTCTTTTTCACAGATGTCCAGAAGGGGCAGGTAACAACACATCCAAATAAAACTAAACCATCTTCTCCTACCAGGCAAAGCCCACTGAGGTATTAACTTATTTATCAAAAGCGACCTGGCCACAAATGATAGCTCAACAAAGTGGTTTATCATTTACACATTTATAGCAGCAAAATAATCTAAATAGTATAAACGCGTGATGTTTCTAAATGTGGCGGGAAAAACCGAAAAACCCGGAGAAAAATTCCACGTGACCACGGGGAGAACACGCAAACTCCAAATATGCAGACGTCAAGGTCGGGATCGAACCCCCGACCTCCCGCATACCAGGCGAGGAATATAACATCCAACCACCGTGGTGCCCCTTATAAATAAATACACGACATGTACACGTTCAAATTGCATCATACATTCCCAATCTTTGGAAAGGCAGTAAAACAACAGCAAAAACAGTCCCAGACCACACCAAAACAACACACAGCCCCTCCAGAAATGTTTTACATTCAAATGTAACTCAATTAATTGTTAATTATTACATTTACAAATCACATTTGAAAATGTGGCTGTATCCAGCATTCTGAGTCACAATATGTTTTGGAGGGTTTATGATGTTAAGTGAGGAAACAAAGTTGCTCCAAAGCGTTGATGCTGCAACGGCAAAGGCTTTGTCACCTATTCCAATTCTTGTTCTTGGGATAGTAAAAAGGCAATTATATGGACGCCTGAGGTTTCATGGATTTTGACAATGGAATGAATTAGCTAAGTATAGCTGCGAACCTGTCCACCCGAGTTCGATTCCCGCTCACGGCCAACACCAGTGACGATTATCTGAACCGGTCCTGGGCCTCCCCTAGGTCGACTCAGCCTCGAATGAGCGCCTGGTGCAGTGTGTAAACATCGCCACCCGGGGAGTCAAAGGCGGCCAGGCGTGGTCAGGTGTGACGCGGTATTTCGAATTCACTGCTCGGCACGGAGAGACTTAACCCTCCGTGCCGTTCGGTGGCCGATCCAGCCCCTCTACCCGCACCTCCCGCCCTTCCCCTGTCCATTGCTTGCAGCGCAGCACGGCCAACAGCCGTCAGCCCTCACCACCGGCCCTCTCAACTCCCTCGGTCGTGCGTGAGCAGTTGGGCAAATAGACATGGAGACACAAACACACAAAAAGACAAATACGAAGACAAAAATCCCCGTATAACCTTAACAGACTCGAGGAGCAAGTGCTGTTAGCGAGCACCTATAAAGGCCGGCACGGTACACGAGAGGGTGGGTGGCCAGCAACACGCCCGGCCGCCTTTGTCTCCCTAGTGGCGATAGGTGCTCATTTGAGGCTGAGTCAACCTCGAGGAGGCCCAGTACCAGTTCTGATAATCGTCATCGGTGTTGGCCGTGAGCGAAAATCAAACTCGGGTCGCCGGGTTCGTAGCGCAGCGCGCTAACTGCTACACTACACACTGGCAGAGCCAGTGGGGGGGGGTGGCACGTGCCTCCCCAATGATCCGATCGAAATCCCTAATTTCGTTTGGATCATTGGGGTTTATTCGTAATAAATCGGCATTTTGCGACCCCCCACTGCCACTGTGTAGCATATTATGTGCCAGGGACTCTATGAGATGATAGGACAATAGTCTGAGTCCATAATTGGCAATAAGTAAAGGCAAAGCAGTTATAAGTGACTCACAGAATTGTGCGCAGTTGCGTATACAGTAGACGACTTCCCTGAAGGCATTCACCTTCAGCGAGCGCGATGCCGATCACACAACGCGGTTCGAATTCGACCCTCGATCGATGGCTGTGCCATCGCCGCACACGCGTCGAATAAAAAGCAAGGGACAAATCCTTACTTACTAACAACTCCTCTGTCATTTTTCATTGCTGGAGGGGTTGCCCCCCCTACCTGAAAATCCTGGCTCCGCCATTGACACTACCACACATGGAGACACGCAGAAACCCAGAGACACGGATACACGTGTAGATACGTCGACACTCATACATACACGCAGACACTCGCACAGTTGAGCAACTTCTCGTCACGGATTTTGACAGCGCCACATGAATCCATTGTTCTGTATAAGATCAGTATGAACCAGGTATTGGGAATTTTCTCCAAGCTGCAACGCATTACCCCCCACCACCCACCCACTCACCCGGGCCAACAGCGAGTTTTCGGTCTGCGTGTCCTGCGAAGATCGAGTAAGCTTCATCGTGTGTGTGTGTATCGTGGAATGAAAACGTTTGAGAAGCACTGCTGTCAGCGGCGTAGTACTGAAAATGTCAGCTCAGGGCGTGAGGCAATCGGTCAGGTGGGGCCTCAATCTTTGATTCGTCTCGCACGGTCGCACCTACGCTATTGTTATATATCGCGGTTCCTCTTGCCTAATTGCAATGTTACGGAAGCTCTTGTTCTTTTTACACTCATATTGAACACATATCTCATGGTTGGTTGTCAAGGGGCCCCCAACTCGTAGCTTTGGCCACCCGGTGGGGCCAAGACACCCCCTACCTGCCCCACACTCAGAACGCTACTTACTGGTGAAGCCCAGGGCTTCACCAAATAGTTCGAGAGCCGCATCACACGCATAGCTACTTGTACACATACACAGGTATACAACAGATGACGAACACAATTTTATTTAAATATGAATAAAATAGCTGATGGAATAAACTTGTCTATTTAGGGGTGTACCCCCCTCCCATAGTTATTCTTCAACAATACAGTTTTACTTTTGTAAATGTTGTCGTCACCAAGATATTCCACAATGACCCGTTCCCTGCTATATTTAATTAATTATCATTATGTTTAGATTTTTTTTCTTTAACTGGCTGCCGACAAAGGGGTCAACCAAAGAGCCACATTCGGCTTCGAAGCCACATGCTAACAACCCCTGGTATAGTATGTTATGTATAGTCGATATGTGTATATTGTGTAGTCTGTATGTGTATGGTGTATATGTGTATATGTCGCAGTAAGTAGTGCACACCTCGGTGTAGTAAGTATAAAAAATATCAAGCATCTGCAATATAGCCGAACTCTGCTTTTTTGAGGTCACGACCGAGACACCTATTGTGTGTGTAAGCCGTTTGGTACTCAGTTCCCGGGAACATAACGTGGCAAAATTACTATCTCGCAATACCAGAAGTGCGGAGAACTGCGTGTAAAATGTATGTTGGCTTGAGCGGTGGATTAGTATTATTATGCAACTGGAAGAAAAAAACGGGGACTTGTAACGTCCTGGGAAAACGGACAGATTTCCCAGGACTGCAGCTACTTCAATGAGATGACGTCCTAGGAAAGCTATGAAGAAGAGCCATCGCTTAAAATGCTGTACCATTGTCTGTACTGGAGACTCATGGTTGCAATGTTCTTGACAAATGCGTCGACCGGAAACGGCAAGGCTTCTTCACAATTCTGGCAAATCGCCTGATGAAGCTGGTTGTAATCACCAGCAAAACGTCGTTAGTCAAATTGTAAATGTTGTGAGTTTACTATCCAATACACCGGTGTGTTGCACGTTTTGTTTACGCGACAAACCTTTTGAATCGTCTGTGTTTGGTGGTGGTGGTGGGTTAACGACACATTTATACTGGTAGGAACGAAGTGGACCAGCCACCAATAGATTATATCGTCCGTCCGTTTGTCCGTTTGTTCGTCCGTCCGTCCGTCCGTGTAGCAACATCGCCCCCTACTGCAAACACTTGGCATGACCCTACAAAAACCGAGACCTAGGCCTGAAACTCTCCCTTCGTATCGTACCACCGCGTGTGTGAAAGGGAGTTAATGTTTAACAATGTTACATTCCCTGATGTTTTTAAATAGAAACATTTACATTTAAAGCTTTTACATAAATAATTAAAACATTTATATTAACAATTAACTCACGGCGGCTTAAGGCCTACAGCTAGGCCTAAAGCCTAGACCTAGGCCTCAAGCTCTCCCTTCGTATAGTTCCCCCGTGTGTGTGAAAGGGAGTTAATGTTTAACAATGTTACATTCCCTGATGTTTTTTAATAGAAACATTTAAATTTAAAGCTTTTACATTAAAAACAACTCCCTACCCCCCCCCCGTCGGCGGCTCTCCAGCCGAGCCAGGTCTGGGAATCTCTCCCCCGCTCGGGGTGTATTGGGCAGGGCTACAGTGGCAGGGGGCGGGGCTACGCGGGGCTGGGCGGGGCAATGGCGGCAGGGGGCGTGGGCACGAGGTGGAGGGCGGGGCTACGCGGGGTTGGGGCGGGGTTACGGCGGTAAGGGGCAGGGCAACGAGCTGGGGGCGGGGACACCGAGATGGGGCGGGGCCACGGGTGGCCGGGGCGGGGTTACGCGGGTGGAGGGCGGGGCCACGGGGCATCCACTTATTGGCGGCCATTTTTTGCCATTTCATTTTATTATAGCCATTCAATTGTTCGGTCCTACCAGCCAACCCCACAGGGTCCTGTTATTTACGCGATTGAACCCGAAAAACACGTTATCGTGAATACGATCGGTCGCGAAAGCCCATGCGTTAACTGAATGTGCCTAGTTTGTCTTAACTGTGTTGGGAAAACCCAAGTTTCCCCACGTGTCAGAGCACTCGATCCGATTCTCTGAAGGCTCAACTTTTGCCACCGCGCGCTCCCTACGGCCGACTCCGCTGCCACCACCACCACCACAGCAGCAGCAGCAGGCGCACGTCCCTGCAATTGCACACCTGGTAGAGCGTGAACCAGTAAATGTCGCGTTCCTGGTCGGGCAGCACGATGCTGCAGGCCTCGTCGTCCTCGGGCAGCAGGCGAACGTACAGCCAGTACGGCGTGGCGCTCAACAGCGCCAGCAGCCACAGTGCCACGATGGCAAAGGCTGCGGTGCGTGGCCGTCGCAGGCGCAGCGACAGGGCCCCGAGCGGCCGCACCGTGGCCAGGTAGCGGTCGAGCGTGAGCGCCGTCAGGAGGTACGTGCTGCCGAACTGCGTGGCGGCGTCGAGCGACACGATGAGGCGGCACAGCTGCGCCCCGAAGCGCCACGAGCTGTGGCCCAGCAGCTGATGGCTCAGTAAGGGCATGCAGAGGAGGAAGAGGAGGTCGGCGAGCGCCAGGTTCAGCATAAAGATGTCGGGCACGGCGCTTCCGCCGCCACCTGCGCCGGGGCCCGACGCGGCGCGCCCGCCGCCGCCGCAGAGGGTGCCGCCGGCCCCGGTGCCCGCAAGAGCGGCGCGCCCCCGCCGTCCGCGATGCCCCAGGCGAGGTGACCTCAGCAGCGTGAAGACCACGAGGCCATTGCCCGTCAAGCCGAACAGGCAAATGACCGCAAACACCACTGGCATGACGAAGTCCTTGTATTGGTCTGCAGCGTGGTCTGTGGGAGAGGCGACGGGGGTGGGGGAGATCACGTTATACTTTTTTATTTTACCAGGTAAGGCCCACTGAGCTATATAGCTCCTTTTCCGGAGCGACCTGGCTATCACAAATGATAGCTCAACGAAGTTTATTATCACGTGAATATTATAGCAGCGACACACTCTTAAATGCATGTTTCTAAATGTGGAGGGAAAAACCGGAGGACCCGGAGAAGATGCACGTGACCTCAGGGAGAGAGACACCCCAAACTCCAAATATAGAGCAGTTGTCAGGGTCGGGAGAAAACCCACGACCTCCTGCATACCAGGCGAGGTAGTTAACATCTCCTAGCCACCGTCACAGATCAGTGGACCCCTCACAATGGCGATGGACAATGCACTTTGCCAGCTTTCGCGGGAAAGTGGAGGTCAGAATCGTATGGTGTAAAGTGGATATGGGTAGGTTACATCACGATAACAACTCACAGGAAAGACAATTATTTCTGGACTGGAGACTGAGGGAAGGCAAGAGAAGCAGAGGTTTGTTATTCAATAGCTAATTTTAGGTAACTATCCACATGCATCATTGGAATCTTCTTTGCCAGTAGCAAAATATGATAATAGTTTTTTTACCCTTTTATCTGGCAACAAACTGACACCTTTTTTTTACAAGGGGTCATGTTTTCATTGACCACAATGTTGTGGTATTGTGGTCAATGCAAACATGACTCCTTGCAAAAAAGGTGTCAGTTTTGTTGCCAGATAAAAGGGTAAAAAAACTATTATCAAATTTTGCTACTGGCAAAGGAGGTTCCAATGGTGTAAATGGTTACCCCGAGCTCTAATACTCTGATAGTGCATTGTCTTTGAGTTGTGCGCCTTTTGGCGTCATCTGGTCCAACACCATGTGAGACTAGGCTCTAAGAAAAGCTGTCTCGGGTGTGGACCAATCAATTTTAAGGACAGTGCATACATTATATCAGAGTTGTGTTCTTTTGTTTGCATTCCGACCGTAGCTATTATGGTCAATGCAAACATGACTCCTTGTAAAAAAAGGTGTCAGTTTTGTTGCCAGATAAAATGGTAAAATAAACAATTATCATATCCATATGCATATTTAAAAAAAACTGGTAATCAGAAAACATGTTTTACATATTATTTTATTATATTATTATATTATTTTATTATGTTTTATTTTTATTATTTCCCTTCTACGTGACTTTACCAAAAGAACCAAGAAGATGAATCCCTGCAGTCACGAAATCTTTAAATCGAAATGTTTTACATATTTAATTGCATCAAGCCCCATTGTGTTAAGTGCAGTCTTCAACTCTTAATCACTGTATCTCTGGCCCCTCTACGTGCTAAGAAGAAAGAAAGGGCTTCTACCCGAAATGTTGCCGATTATTCCTTTTTTTTGACAGCCATGATGTTATTGACGAATGGTGTTGAGATGTTTTTCTTGTTGGTGGTTTGTTGTTAGCGCACCACTGCCAACGCAGCAGCACCAAATACTGTGATGTTATATTATAATGAGCCAAAAATGTCTGTGTCCCGCGAGTGACGTCACTCCACGTTGGCCAGCCCCCCCCATTAATAATCACGAGCGGGTGACGTCACTCCACATGTAGCACCCCCCCCCCCCCCACCATTAATAATCATGAGCAGGCGACGTCACTCCACATCGAACAACCCCCCTCATTAATAATCATGAAGAGGTTACATCTTCTAATTGGACATCCCCATTCATTAATATTAATTAGCGGGTGACGTCACTCCACATGGGGGGCGAGGCGCCTCCTCCCCCCTCCTCAGCGTCAACTTACAACCCTCACTACAAAGGCAGAACCCTCACGTCACGCGATCTCCGTAACGCTATTGAGACATCGAAGTAAAAAGGATGTCTTGGTGAACAAGGGATTATAACCTTTAAATTAAATAAGTCTCTGTCACCACGGCCTTACAAATTGCACACGAATTCATGCAATGAATATCATGTCGCGGTCTGCTTTTCGCTTGCAAGTTTCAGATTTATTGAAATACACCCGTCCTTGGACGGGCAAAAGGATAGTTTTGTATAAAAGCCAGGCGGGTCTTTGTCCACCACCCCTTCGCCAACCCGCACTATCAAAACGAACCCCATAATTGCTGTGGGTGTGGAGGCCTTCATCTATAGTGAATTGGCAAAGTTCGATACGATGTGTTATTAAACAAATGAGGTCTCGTTATCGTCATTACACTTTAATGAGGGTGAATAACGTGTCAGTTGAGGGTCATTTAAGCCTGTCACAGGGCTCTGTATTGTGCCTCTGACTTTGACACAACACCTCCTTCTGTTCGTTATGCCCTACCTATGTATTTCAGTACTCGCGGGATATTCTTGGGCTACGGGTGTATTACTTACGTGAGCAGTTGGTGCCTGTGCATGAATCATGCACAGCGGGATTAACCCTGTTTTAATAAAGGGTTGGTGGTCAACAAATATTACTGGAAAACGATGGTCCCAAAAATGGGAATAGGCTGATGGACCAAATTTTGTATTTACGTGGTTTTAGACACTGATTTGTTATTACCCAGTCTCACCATGCTTGCCAATATTATTCAACAAATTGGTTGTACTTTGCTCAATGGTGACGTGGTTTCCGTGAACAAAACATGCCAATTAATTGGAGAGTAAACCCACAAGATTTACAATTCGAGTACGACGTTTCGCCGGTAATTACAACCAGCCTCATTAGGCGACAGCCAGAGTTCTGGAGAAATCCCCCCTCCCTGGCCTCTGTCCACCAAGCGGTTTAAATGGGTACAACACGGTCAATTGGCAGTTACTCCCACATCTGTTTCTTTTAGACGGTCGGGCTAGCCTCACCGAATCCTTCATTAAATGCTTCTCAAATGAGTTTTTGCATTATCTAGATCGTTTCCCTCCGGCTGTGGAGGATAGTGGAAGGGAGGGAACATGTGGGGAGGTGGGGGGAGTGGAGCGGGAGCGACTGGGCCAGTGGGAGCCTCGTGGCTCATACAAGTGTGGGGACAGAACTGCTTCATGTTGTGACCCTGGAACGGTGAATGGAGCTCATGTGGTGCTGCTCCTGGGCTGCACTCAGCCCACGTTCCAGTGGTGGTGGGATTGTAGCAAAATACTTCCTCCATCTCTGAATGTTTTATACCGCCGCTAGCCTTGAATAGTTCTAACCTTACATAGAATTTCCGAAGGATATGTTTTAATACAAATAATGATACAATCGCTACCGTCTTAGTGCTGCGTGGAAGCGAAAAATCAAATTATACATTATTTAAATGCATGCCTACAAAGGGCAGCGTACTTCATTAGGGATTACCGTTGGTAGGGCTATTTTAATAAACACAATAGACAGGAAGGACAAGTTCAAAGGGCTCACATAATGCACATGCATAATGTGCGTTGACTCAGTAATCCCCCCCCCCCACATTGTGCAAGAGCGCAGAAGGGTGGTCACCACATCTACGCCTCTATTCTGGCTGTCGCCTGATGAAGCTAGTTGTAATTACTGGCGAAACGTCGTATTCAGTTTGTAAATGTTGTGTTGGCTCTCCAACACACCGGTGTGCTGTACTAGTGACGAATTGGCATGTTCTGTTTACGTGACAACCCTTACTAGTTGGCTGTGTCGGGTTGTGGCGGGTTTTAACGACACATTAATATATTTACACGATCTAACCCAAAAACCTGTATTATGGATGATATTAGTCGCGAAAGCCTACGTGTTAAAATTATACAATATAAATTATAATTGTATTTATTGGTGGGATTTTGGGAGACTACATAGTGACACGTATGCTGTATATACGGGTGGAACGATGCATCAAATCAATTACATACTGTCAAGTTTTAAGCTCATGTTTGTGTGTATGTTGAACTTCTTTTGCACCGTACATAGCTAACTGTGCTAATTGGAAGTGCGGGGAAGGACAACAAACTAAACACCAAAAGTAGTTCTAAAGAAATTAGTTTTCATTCTCCATTTAAAAGTGCATAGCTCCAGTGGTTTTCTAAATTCAGAAGGAAGAGCATTCCAGACGGCCGCAGAAACGCATCTTAAAGCGCATAATGCATTGATCATCTATGTTCGATGGTTAGCCAAATGCTGCTGCGAGGATGACCGGAGTTTGCGCAATGGTTTATTCTCCTTAACGAAATCAGTGATGTATTGCGGTATGTTATCAAATATTCTTCCACTAAACTGATGTACATAGAAAGTGTGTGTAAGTCGATGTGTGTGTTTGTCTTTTTCGCCCGGGCAACGCCGGGTACTTACCGCTAGTCAAATATAAAAGGTACCCAGATGGCTTTCGAAACCAGCCCCTGATTGCGTAGGGGTTGACACAACAGAAGACAACCTTTCACACTCTGCAGGCAATTAGCCAATGCAGCTCAGCTATGCTGTCCCTACATAACGGAATGACTTACCTTTACACAGGATTTCAATAACTTGTTATTTTTTACCCGTGCAGTTTGTGTGCGTGTGTAACCGGGAAAGAATGGTAATGTAGTGGTACTGCGCTATGAATCCGTCCACCCGAGTCCGATTCATGCTCACAACTGAAGCACATATGAAAGGTCACAATGCAGTAACCATCTTTGTTCGATGGCTAGCCAAAAGCCGCTTATACATGCATTGACTTACGCACGCAAGGATCTCCGTCTAGGTTATTCTTGATTCGTGCGTGCTCGATGTAATTGGTTCATGCGACCTCATTAGTCAGTAGAGGCCGCTACATTTGAGTAATCCAGTGTTCAGCAATGTTTAGAGGTGGGCCACTTTCGCCGATAAGACAACAGTGTGGGGGAGCTGCCATACATTTGAATCCTTTGGGGTTTTGATAGTATGCTGTGCAAATTGGCCAAGTTTCCGAATGCATCTATCACTTCAGTGCCCTATCCACCCATCCATCCAGGGCTCCAGGAAGACTGATCGCAGGGCCACACCAGCACAGCTCATGTCACAATCCAAGTTGGCAGCAGCTTGCATTCTCTGTGCGTTTAGAATATATATTATTGTCGATACGAAATTTTGATAATAAATTGCACTGGCAGAGGTTGCACTCATGGGATTGACAGGCTAACGCACTACAAATGTAACGCGTAGCAGCTATTTCCCTTATTAGTGAGCTATTGGGTTTAACGTGGTTCAATGTTGGTTCGACCCTGGGTGTAAATGACATTTTTAAATGTGTTTCCTTAAAATGGGGACAAAGGGAACCCGGTTCTTCATGAACAACGGCGTTATTGTGTAGCTCGTTTATCCAAGTGAATATGCTCACATCATGTGCTGATCTGCTTTGAGGACCCACCAGTATCCATCCTTTCAGGACGTGGAGATTTTATAAATGGTATGTCACGTACTGTTTACTAATATACAGAACACATGACAATTTTGTTATTGCGCATCATGCCATTTTTGAAATGCAAATCATTTTTTGCTGTTTGTTTTTAAACAGTCAAAATGTCATCGACTTTGGAGAACATTTAAATTCACAAATTATTAGACAAAAACTCATAACATTGAAAATGCTATAGAAGCAACAACAACAAAAAGTATTATCACTGTAATCAGCCATGATCAATAAACTGCCAGATTAATACAAGCATTCACTATCTCTCACGATTCTACAATGAAACAATCCACCGAGCACCGGCACGCGAGCTGATTTCATCGCTCCATCTCCACGGTCCACGTCCACTCGTGTACATTCCATTATTTTGCTACATTACTAATATTTAGAATTTATTTTCTTGGTTCTTTCGGTAAAGTCACGTAGAAGGGAAGTAATAAAAATAATAAAAATAAAACATAATAAAATAATTCTCACGACGTTTCGGCCACAACGCAAGCACCCGTCCTCAGGTGAAAACCAGGTCTGTCGAGGCGACAGCGTCTGAATGAAACAGCACCATGCTAGGAGCATATATTTAAGCTGGGTTGGAAGGGGGGGAAAGGGCGCCTTGACAAAAGAATTTGCATATCAAGAGGAATTTAGCATATTTATGGGAAATGCAGGTATGTGATTAGTACTACTTATGCCCGTGCATTATGCAGGATTAGCAGCATCAAAGGGAGGGGATATGGGAAATGCAGGTATGTGATTAGTACCACTTATGCCCGTGCATTATTCAGGATTAGCAGCATCAAAGGGAGGGGATAGGGGTAGCATTAATAAAGGGAAGAAGTGTTAAAAGTATGTGTCTGCAGTAACTAAAACCACCACGTAAACAACTAAAGTATAAACTACATAGTATCATCAGTGTACTAACAGTAAGTAATACATTACAATTCTACGTCGTAAAAAATATAATATGCTTCCATCTAAACTTTATTCTTTTACATCACACGAGTCTACACCGTACTATATACTGCCATAGACAAACCCAACATTAAATTATATACTGTATTGTAATAAACCATATACATTATACATTGTAATATTACATTGTAATACATTGTAATATTACACTATGTATTATTCTACCCACCCTAATGTATATCACACTGCTGTATATTCACAATACAATTCTGATACTATATATTACTTTGTACATTGTATTAAGCATATAAATGTTATACTATTTGTTATTATACACTGTACCATTGACCGTCGTTGATCAGACCAAACAGTTCTTGTTGAAACCTTCTGCAGCCAGGCCACCAAGATTATACGGCTTGCCAAAGATACATAAAGAAGATACACCTCTTCGTCCCATTGTCTCTACTATCAACTCCCCCACCTACAAACTGGCTCGTTTTTTGTCTGAAATCCTATGGCCTTTCACTGGAAAAACCACCTCTGCGGTACTAAACTCTACTGACCTGGTATCGACAATCAAGGGGATTTCCCTGTCCCCAGACGACCTGCTTGTCAGTTTTGATGTGGTTTCCTTATTCACCAAAGTTCCTGTACCTGACACCATCGCAATCATTGAAGACTTGGTTCATCATGGACTGAATACTGGGGTATCCCCCCTGGTGAGACACTGCTTAACCAAAACATACTTCACCTGGAATGGAACTTTCTACAAGCAAACTGAGGGCACCCCAATGGGCTCCTCCCTATCTCCGGTTGTAGCCAACGTTTTCATGGAGAAATTTGAGACTGACGCCATCCAGACTGCCACGCTACGCCCGACCTTATGGAAGAGGTACGTAGATGACACTTTTGTCATCTGGCCACATGGCCGGCCTGCTCTAGACCAATTTCTCGACCACATCAATTCCATACACCCAGCCATCAGATTCAGCATGGAAGTCGAAAAAGATGGCAAGAACCCTTTTTGGATGTCCTAATTAAAAGGAGACCTGATGGTTCAAAGAGCCACTCTGTGTACAGGAAAGCCACCCATACGGATGCTTACCTAAAACCGGATTCCCACCACCATCCATCCCAGAAGAATTCCCTCATAAAGACTCTATACCATAGAGCCCAATGCATATCCGACCAGGAACACATTGCCAGTGAACTCAAACACGTACGCTAGCTCTTAAGGCTAATTGTTACTCCGACTACACAATCCGCAAAGCCATCACTCCAACCATCAAGAAGGATCCTGTTGAGGAGCCTTTCAAGACCATCACCTTACCCTACATTGCTGGGGTCACAAAAAAGATCTCCAAAATCCTGATAAAACACAAGATCCAGGTCCGATTTAACACAGTACATAAAATCCGTGATCTGGTCCCGTCTGTAAAAGATGTGGTTCCAGACATACAGTACCCTGGCGTCTACAAACTAAGTTGCCTCTGTGGTAGCAGTTACATTGGAGAAACCAAACGACATGTCTCGGACCGCATCCGTGAACATAAAGCAGACTTGAAACATGGTAGGACAAACACCTCAGCCATGGCAGATCACTGTTACAATTCAGTGGGCTCACATGATATTGACTTCTCCAAGACAGAGGTTCTCTGCAAGCCATCTGGCTACCATGAGAGATTCGTTCATGAGGCGATCCACATATACAAACACAGAGACAATTTCAACCGAGAAGATGGATTCTGGCTTAGCAATCATTGGAAGGACGAAATAAACCATTTCGGATCTTAACTGATTGTGTTCACGTTTGCGGTGACTTTCAGACCGCGTGCCACTCACTGGCATTGTATTCTCCGCAGGGAATGGATTCTTTGCTCCGCTGCAAGTTTCCCTCACTACTCTCCCATTGACATATTTCGTTGCTTCCTCTTAGTATCTTTCACACGACGGTCAATGGTACAGTGTATAATAACAAATAGTATAAAATGTATATGCTTAATACAATGTGCAAAGTAATATATAGTATCGTAATTGTATCGTGAATATACAGCAGTGTGATATACATTAGTGTGGGTAGAATAATACATAGTGTAATATGACAATGTATAAGGTATAGGGTGGTTTATAGAAATACAGTATGTAATTTAATGTTGGGTTTGTCTATGGCAGTATATAGTACGGTGTAGACTCGTGTGATGTAAGAGAATAAAGTTTAGATGGAAGCATATTATATTTTTTACGACGTAGAATTGTAATGTATTACTTACTGTTAGTAACTCAGCTTATTGTAGAGTATATTTAGTATGCTGATGATACTATGTAGTTTATACTTTAGTTGTTTACGTGGTGGTTTTAGTTACTGCAGCTCCATACTATTAACACTCCTTCCCTTTATTAATGCTACCCCTATCCCCTCCCTTTGATGCTGCTGATCCTGCATAATGCACGGGCATAAGTAGTACTAATCATATACCTGCATTTCCCATATCCCCTCCCTTTGATGCTGCTAATCCTGCATAATGCACGGGCATAAGTAGTACTAATCACATACCTGCATTTCTCATATCCCCTCCCTTTGATGCTGCTAATCCTGCATAATGCACGGGCATAAGTAGTACTAATCACATACCTGCATTTCCCATATCCCCTCCCTTTGATGCTGCTAATCCTGCATAATGCACGGGCATAAGTAGTACTAATCACATACCTGCATTTCCCATAAATATGCTAAATTCCTCTTGATATGCAAATTCTTTTGTCAAGGCGCCCTTCCCCCCCCTTCCAACCCAGCTTAAATATATGCTCCTAGCATGGTGCTGTTTCATTCAGACGCTGTCGCCTCGACAGACCTGGTTTTCACCTGAGGACGGCTGCTTGCGTTGTGGCCGAAACGTCGTGAAAATTATTTTATCATGTTTTATTTTTATTATTTTTATTACTTCCCTTCTACGTGACTTTACCAAAAGAACCAAGAAGATGAATCCCTGCAGTCACGAAAGCTTGAAATCGAAATTTAGAATTTATTTTTTTGTTATTTTGTGTATCTATTTTACCGTGAAGCTTGGAAGTTTAAACCAATTTACGGGTGAAATTTCATTAACTGGTAATAATTTAAATATTCTCTCCCACCGCACTCTAATCCTCCCAAACTTGGCCATGTTCATGATTAATTTTTGGGTCAGATCATAAAACTACGATGTGTGTCGAACACCCTCCTCCACCTGACACAGCCAAATAAATAAAGTTGTCACGTGAACAAACGTACCAGTCCATTACTGCTTCATCACACTGGTGTGTTGGAAAGCAATCCACAGCAATGAACAATTGGATACGACGTTTCACCGATAGTTACAACGAGCAACATCAGGCAGTTGTCACAAAAATTATGTCAGCACATTTTATTTACACGATCTGACCGCAAAAATCTATTCATCGTAAAAGCGTTCGTGTTAAATTGGCCGTGTTATTCCATGCAGTCACTCCAATTATCAGCTGTGAGGTAGCACAAATCCCAGTGCACGCAATATATTCACATGTTTAAATAATTCCTTGCCAAAGCGTTGAATAAAGGCTTTGGTATTCATCATTATTGGTGGACCTGAGCCAGTGGCTGAAATTCTGCATTCTCATTATTGGAGCAACATTGTCGACAAGATTACCACAATATGGGAGCTTCTCTCGAGGATATTTTGAAGAGTAATGGGAGTAACCCACACTTTACCCCACCACACATGACCGACCTTACTGATCGACTCACTGTGGTGTAACAGTTCATACTGCTGAGTAGACAGAGGTGAGGGGGGGGGCTGAAAAACGCACAATATTGTTGCAACTACATCACCAGGTGATCGAAACGAATTACAAGTCCAATTTACAGCATACAACGGCAGCATTTTGTAAGATTACTTTATCATTCACTACATTATTTTTGTTTCTATCGTAATGTAGAATATGGAGTAAAGGTGGTGAGGATGTGTTTTGGGTTCATGCGGTATACACATTATTGGGCTACTTTCTTAAGCACGATTCTTTGTTTTTCAGCCTAAGTCCTTGACTTTGTGTTTGTCGTTTTACCAAACCTGCGTTGGCAACTTGCGTTAGGTGTGCACACCTGTATGTAAGTAAAACCCGCAATCTGGGAGGTGAGGTTAGTTAGCCAACCCGGCCGTCTGTCTTACCAATTCACCTATCCAGTGAATATATTCATTGGCACGAGTCCGGGGTCGTGATTTGATAGAAGGGCTGCTCGGTGCTCCACGAGGAGAGTTGTCATGTGGTAATGATTAAACACTTGTAGTATATCTGTGTGTCTCTGTGCGTATGTGTATTGTGAGGAGCAGTAGTGTAGCAGTGAGCGCGCTGCGCTACAAACCCGGCGACTCGAGTTCGATTCCCGCTCACAACGAATAATAGTGTTGAAATCTGCACCGGCCCCAGGCCTCCCCTAAGTCGACTCAGCCTCAAATGAGTACCATACCTAGTGCGATGTGGAAACATCTCCACTGGGGAGACAAAGGCGGCCGGGCGTATTTCTGGCCACCAACCCCCTCGTGTACCATTCTGGCATTCATATGTGTTTGCTAACAGTACTTGCCCCAAAAGTCTGTTAAAGGCTACACGGGGGATCTTTGTCCTGTGTGTGTGTCTGAAAAGTGGTTGTATAGTTGTTGCAATCTTTTTCAAAATTAAAGAGTTTAACTGTTATGAGATAATTCTGAGTGTACATCACCGTTTGACTCTACACGTTATTAACGTGCTATAATACGTTAATTAACCTGTACCCACTGGAGGTACATCCAAAAATGTCTCCGCTTCAATCTCCCAGCGTGGCTGTTATTCATTCTTCCTCCGCCCACGCTTCTGTCTACCCAGCAGTTTGATTGGTGGGATAAGCGTGGAAGACTAGGCCCGTGGGTGCCTATGGTTATCCATTTATGTTGCACCTGGACTGTGGAACTCTCTTCCGAACAGCGTCAGCGATGTCTGGTTCGGTTGAGATCTTTAAAGTCTGCCTACAGTGACATGAGCAGGTAAATGCAGGGCTGCACCTTTATCTGTTACACGAGGAGTCCCATTACCCCTAGACCAGAGCCTATTTTGCCATCACTTTCTAAAACTAAACTAAACTTTTTTCTTATTTTACCAGGTAAGGCCCACTGGGCTATATAGCTCTTTTCCAGAAGTGACCTGGCCACAAATGATAGGTCAACGAAGTGGCTTATCGTGTGGACATTTATAGCAGCCAAATACTCTAAACCAGTGGTTCTTAACCTTGTTGGAGGTACTGAACCCCACCAGTTTCATATGCGCATTCACCGAACCCTTCTTAATTGGAAAAATAAAATATGATTTTTTCAAATTCAAAACATAGGTATATGTTTTACTGGTGCACGAAATGAACCGTGCATCAACATCACTGTGTTCAAAGAACAAAACCAGCAAAACATGATTTTCACACAAAAACAAAATAATGAATACTTACTGCAAATCAGTGTGACTTTTGCTGTTGCCTTTCAGGGACCAGTTCAGAAATGCGCGGCTTCACCTTGGCAAGTGCCACTCTCATGTCATTTTCGCAACAAAGTCTGTTTCTTTTCTTCGTTTTTATGTCCAGCATCCTCTAAAAGGATTGTTCGCAAATATATGTTGTAACAAACGGTATGAAAATCTCCAGGGCTTTCTTAGCAATAACATGGTACGTTACCATTTTTTGACACCAAAACGTTGAGAGCGTTGTTGTTCTGAAGAGTTGCTGTTGAACCTGGCTCTGCTGAATTTCAATGATTTCGTCGAGGTATTCATCATTGACATCTGCTGTCTCAACACTAAACGTGAACGGCTGTCTCACCCATGCTGGATATGACTCTCTTGTAGGGAAGTATCCGTCGAGAGACTTTGCAAGCTCATCTAAGTGCGTGGCAATTGCTTGCTTCAGTTCCGCGGGTACAGAAATGTCTCCGATTCCAGATACATCTTCGATCTTACTTACATAGTCGTCCAGCAGGGAAAAGTTTGCGAAGTTATCGTTCTCTGTTCGTCGTTTCCATAACGGTAGCTTTTTTTGAAAAGCCTTCAGGTTTTCTTCCGCTTCAATGATGTTGACTCCACCGCCCTGCATCTGCTGATTGAGATGATTGAGAGCTGCGAAGATATCAGCCATGTACGCTAAAATGAGAATGAACTCAAAAATTTTGAAGCAATCTGCATGACAATGTTGGTGCTCTTGCAAAAACAGGGCTAATTCCACACGCATGGCAAAAACACGATTCAGCACCTGTCCCCGGGATAACCACCGAACGTTAGAATGGTACAGAAGTACCTCGAATTCAGAGCCCATTTCTTTACACAGCTCACTGAAGATGCGGTGCCTCAGAGCACTATTTCGCACATAGTTCACGCATTCCACTACATTTTTTAATACTTCTGTCAGTTTTGGAGGCAAGGTTTTTGTTGCCAACGCATGCCTGTGCAGAATACAATGCGTAACAATGATGTGTGGTGCATCGGCTTTCGCTAGCGCACCAAAACCAGACTTTCTTCCCAGCATGACTGGAGCTCCGTCCGAACAAACTGCAGAAACCATATCCCACGAAAGATTGTTGTCTTTGAAGAAGTCATCCACAAGTTTCTTCACATCAGCTGCCTTAGTTGTTGTTGTAAGAGGCTTACAAAATAAAAAAAATTCCTTTATCACGTCGTCTTTCACATAGCGCACGAATACAGCAAGTTGGCTTAGATTGGAAACGTCTGTGGTCTCGTCGAGTTGCAGGCTGAATTTTGCCGGGCTTGAAATCAGATCTGCAACTACTTGAGCCAAGATGTCTTTGCTCATGTCCTCTATTCTGTCGCTGATGGTGTAATTTGAAAGAGGAATTTGGGATAACTTAACTTCAGCCGCTTTTCCCAGCATGATTTTCGCCATCTTTAACACAGCTGGTTTTATGAGTGTTTCACCAATGATGTGTGGTTTGCCCTGCTTTGCGATCAGGTAAGCAACTTCGTACGATGCTGTGAGGATCGGTGTGTTGATGGGTACAAAGCCGAGAACAGGCAGAGTAGCCTTTTCATCGAATCTGGCTCTCTTCACCTTGAATTCAGCGAGCGTTGTGTTCTTGTATTCCCCATCTCCATGCAGCTTAAGGAAGTGTTCCCTTAGTTTTGCCGGTGCTAGACTAGAATTGCTCAACTTGGCATTGCAAATCATGCAGTTAGGACGCTGACTCCCATCACGTTCCGTTATACATGTGAATCCATATTGTACATATTCGTCCGACCACTTTATTTTTTTGCTCGACATAGTTAGTATGAAGGGATTAAAATATAAAGAAAGAAATGACACGACGTACCATCACGGCAGTCACAAGCCGACTACCGAGCGCACCAAATTCCCTGCAGCACAGATAGGCCAAGCGATGTAGCGTGATCACTTGCAGCCAATGATGGCCAAGCCGGACGTGTCATCACGAATCATATGAGTCGGGTGTGTCTTAACCTTCGCCGAACCCCTGAGACTGACTCACCGAACCCCTGGGGTTCGATCGAACCCAGGTTAAGAACCACTGCTCTAAACGCATGTTTATTCTAAATGTACAGGGGAAAACCAGAGGAGCTGGAGAAAAATATACACGGCCATGAGGAGAGAGACATACAAACTCCAAATATATAGGTGTCATGGTCAGGATCGAACCTACGGCCTCCTGCATAGCAGGCGAGGAAGTTAACATCTCGACAGAATACCATACTTCATAACTATTATCATTATGATTTAATGCGTATGGTGTGATTCGTGCAAATAGAATATCCACGTGAAGCCCTTTTGTCAATCCACTGCTGGCATGAGGGCCTCACCACGACATGCAGATTGTGGGGGATAAATTGACGATACTTCACCACGCTGATCAATGAGCATTGGCAGCGCTGGATTAAGCTAGTGCGGGGCCTGTAGCATATGTTATAAAGGGCCCTGAAATAAAAAAAAAACACACAAACATTAAAATACAAACTTTGAACTTGCATAGTAAAGTAATTGTATTTTTTCATTTGCGATATAGCCAGATAATAGGACAAATCGCTAACCTTAAACACCCAGTTGTAAATAAGAGTTGAAGGCAGTATACTACTATAGTGATAGAGCAAGTGCAGAATCACTGACCCGGAATTGATAGCATGAAAGCATTTAGTGCGGGGCCCTTGAAAGTGCGGGGCCCGCAACATTTGCTACTTTTGCTACTAGGATAATCCGGCACTGAGCATTGGTGAAGGCGGGGAGCATTGATGTGGGAGAGTATTACAGTGCAACAATGTATTATGCACTGCCCTCTGCTGCCTTCAAATGTCGCTCTGCAGAAATATTCCGAGAACACTGCCTAATCATTATTACACGCGTAAAAGGCGATTCTGAGTGACAATTATTTACGATGGCAATTCCATTCAAGAATATGTATACGTGTACTCAATATCGTTGGCCTTGTTTTAACCATCTCCTTTGTATTGCTACTTAGCTCCCTAAGCATAAATGTAACAGCATATATATTTAAATATAAATGTGTCGTATACCTAAAATAGTGAATTCTTATATGCATGATTAAACGCACGGGTCGGGAATTTATTAGAAAAATCGATGTGTCGTCACTGTATGTTTCCTGTCGACCTATCTTTTATTGATTCCTTAGTGTTATCCACTTTTATATTGTGTGTGGGGTTTCTCTGGGTACTCAAGTTCGACTCCAAAGCAAAATATACTGAATAATTAGCCAGTTATCTAAAACAGATCCTCCTGAAAAAGAGACTTGAGACTCAATGAGACTCTTTGGATTAAGGGCATTATTATTATTGATATATTGTGGCAAGTGTAACCACCATGCATAACAAGTGTTACAGGCTGTAGGGCTTCGTTGTGGGCAGCAGAGGGGCAGTGCAGAAAAATCCATTGTTTTGTTGAACTTCTGTACGCATGCATCTACCCTCACCACCACCATCCCATCACTGAGCAGCGTGGTAAAGTATGGACAAATGAACCTCCCTCAACCTGCACTGGTCCTCATCCAGTGGTCGATTGATAAAGGGCTGTTGAGCATGGACATTCACAATGAGATTTGTAATAAACGTGCACCATTGTGCACTGCATGGCATACAGCGCACGCGCACAAAGCCATTGTCCGAATAATTTAGGAGGGCTGCATAAGTAATTTATCTTTCTAGATTTGAAGCTTTCGTGACTGCAAGGAATCATATTCTTAGGTTTTTTCGGTAAAGTCACGTAGGTAAAACATCAAAATTAATGAAAATAAACGGAGACTTGTGTTGCCTCCGAAACGTCGTGTTTTACCTACGTGACTTTACCGAAAAAACCTAAGAATATAATTTATCTTTGTCTGAAAATGGGGGTTTGAAATTACACGTATCTGCTTGTCATATGTCGGCGAGCGGAGTGGAAAAAAAAACGAATGCACAAAATTAACATCTCATTGAAGACCCAGACATCGCACCTCCTGGCTTTGACAAAGCTCGAAGCCACTGCTGTAACCATCAACCACAGCGCAGCATAAACAGGCTGATGCGCACATCTCCTTAATGAATGGAAATTTTAAAGACAAGCCATAGCAGTACGATCGTGGCCATGCAGCTAAAACTACAGACTGACTGCTTAGTAAACGACTGCAGTCTGCGCTCCTTCAATGGAGGAGGAACAGCAAAACTACACGAACTCTCTCCTGAAGCCCTCTTATGGCCAGCAGACCTCGACATTGGCATTTAGGTCCTGAAATAATTGCCATGTGCAAGAAGGAATTAGGGCTTCCCTACAGTGAAGGAAAAAACGTATTTGACCCCGTGCTGATTTTGTACGTTTGCCCACTGACAAAGAAATTATCAGTCTATAATTTTAATGGTAGGTTTATTTGAACAGTGAGAGACAGAATAACAACAAAAAAATCCCGAAAAACGCATGTCAAAAATGTTATAAATTGAATTGCATTTTAATGAGGAAAATAAGTATTTGACCCCCTCTCAATCAGAAAGATTTCTGGCTCATAGGTGTATTTTATACAGGTAACGAGCTGAGATTAGGAGCACACTCTTAAAGGGAGTGCTCCCAATCTCAGCTTGTTACCTGTATAAAAGACACCTGTTCACAGAAGCAATCAATCAATCAGATTCCAAACTCTCCACCATGGCCAAGACCAAAGAGCTCTCCAAGGATGTCAGGGACAAGATTGTCGACCTACACAAGGCTGGAATGGGCTACAAGACCATCGCCAAGCAGCTTGGTGAGAAGGTGACAACAGTTGGTGCGATTATTCGCAAATGGAAGAAACACAAAAGAATTGTCAATCTCCCTCGGCCTGAGGCTCCATGCAAGATCTCACTTCGTGGAGTTGCAATGATCATGAGAACGGTGAGAAATCAGCCCAGAACTACACGGGAGGATCTTGTCAATGATCTCAAGGCAGCTGGGACCATAGTCACCAAGAAAACAGTTGGTAACACACTACTGGTGGCCAACTACAAGAAACGTCTGACCTTTGTGATTGCCAACAAGGGTTTTGCCACCAAGCACTAAGTCATGTTTTGCAGAGGGGTCAAATACTTATTTCCCTCATTAAAATTCAAAACAATTTATAACATTTTTGACATGCGTTTTTCTGGATTTTGTTGTTGTTATTCTGTCTCTCACTGTTCAAATAAACCTACCATTAAAATTATAGACTGATCATTTCTTTGTCATTGGGCAAACGTACAAAATCAGCAGCGGATCAAATACTTTTTTCCCTCACTGTATACCCTAAGGGGCCATCCATAAATGATGTCACGCACCTAGGGGGGGAGGGTCAGACATTTGTGACGATGTGTGACGAGGGGGTGGGGTTTGATAAATGTGACGTTACATCAAAATGCGCAACTTTAAATAAATATAGACAACACGTTCTACTTAATTAAATATACGTTTTAATAAATGTGTAATAAAGGTCGTTGAGGCGACTTCTGGAATCCGGTCTTTTATTCATTTTTCATTACAGCTCTCCTTCACGCTGCTCACCGGCAGTGTGAGAGGGATAGAGAGGGAGAGAGATGCACAGCCACGTGGCAACTTGGAGCCCCGCTCTCGCGTGGCCTCCTCCTCCGTTCGTTCCAGTTCTGACCACGTGTTGTTCGTCTCCACCCCTATTTAATACCTGGGTCACGTGGTACGTTTCCACCAATCCTGGTTAGCCTCTATGGAATATTCCAGACTCCCTCGTAGGCTCCCGGGACCACGCCCCTGACTCATCTCCCCATTGGCTGTGG
The DNA here is from genome assembly GCF_965212315.1 of Lampetra planeri. Taxonomy (NCBI): domain Eukaryota; kingdom Metazoa; phylum Chordata; class Hyperoartia; order Petromyzontiformes; family Petromyzontidae; genus Lampetra; species Lampetra planeri. The sequence continues at coordinate 7,384,356 of NC_136141.1, forward strand.
CCAAAGCCAGCAGAACCAATCCTCTACTTACAGCTGTCACCTTTCCATTACGTCAGGGCCACGCCCCTAGGCTTCCCCCCATTGGCTATGGACCAGGACCGGCAGAGCCAATCATCATGACGAGTTGTGATACGTCAGTGAGCCGGATATATCCTCACATTACATCACCCCCCCCCCCCCCCCCCCCCGTGTAAAAAGTCAGACCGAATCCCATTAGAATAAATCTTAGGGCGTCTAAGACGCATTAACAAGGTAAGGGGGGAGTAGGCGTCAACGCGCCGAGGAATTTAAAACATTTAACAACAGACATACATTAGTACGCCCCTGTAGCGCAGTAACAACAGGGTGACAGACCGCAAGGCAATTTATATTAGCTAAACGGGAGAGATTTCGACCGCATGCGTGACGCCGGACCCTCTCCTTCCTTCGCGCGTGGTTGCCTCGCCGACTGTTCAGCAGGAGGTGGTTGCCGTGGAGAAGAAGAATAATGTTCGATTTCCGTTGTATCTGGGACAGGCCCCATTGGAGGTGGGACGTCCAGGGTCTCGTCGTCCTTCATCTGCGGGGGGTATAACACAGCCCCGCTGGGGATCAACGGGCGAGGCAAGTGGCACATTCGGCACGCCAGACCCCGGCAGGTCAACAAGTGGAGATGAAGGGCCAGCACGGGGGTCAACGTAGGGCTTAAGCCGCGACGAATGGACATACCAATGACGTTGGCCGTACTGGATGCGGACACTCTGGGGATTCCAAATGTCCACCAGCCTCACAGGCCCCCGCCAAGGCCTGTGCAGTTTAGGGGACGTACCCACTGGCATCTGAGGGCAATGGAGCTATGCCAAATCGCCCACCGACCAAGGCATGTCAGTTCGCGATCGACGGGCATACCTCTCGTTCCTCGCCTGCGTACAGGCCGTCGCACATCTGGCGGCCTCTCGCGCCTCCGTAACCCGTTTAAGCGAGTCCCGTACGTGATCAGGCAAGGAAGGGGACGGTTGTTTCCCCGCTGCACCCAGTTGCACATCAATTGGGGGTACATTCTCACGGCCATACATCAGGAAAAATGGCGAATATCCTGTGGACGCATGCGGAACCATGCGGTATGCCACCAGGACGCCCGGTATGTGCAAGTCCCAATCGGTTTGTTTTTCACTAACCGTGTGACAAAGCATGGCCGAAAGGGTTCGGTTAAATCATTCCACCATGCCATCTGTTTTCGGATGGTAAGGGGAAGTGCGGATTTTCTTTGTACCCAACGCAGAGCACACGTCTTTGAGCAATTTGGAGGAGAAGTTACGTCCTTGATCCGTGAGCAGCCCTTCGGGTGCTCCTTTGTCCATGACGTATCCATTCAAGAAAGCGTCAGTGATGGATGAGGCCGTTTGGTCAGGCAAAGGCCAGGCCATAGGCCAGCAAGAAAAATATTCGACCCCGACCAAGAGATATTTATTTCCCCTAGCCAATGGAAGGAACGGGCCCAGGATGTCCAGAGCAACCAGCTCATTAATACGGGACACCTCGATCGAACGTAGTGGCGGGATATAATTTTGACAAGGCGGTTTCCGCTTTGCACAATCATGGCATGACCGGATAAAGTTTGTGACATCTGCTGTCATGCCGAGCCAAAAGAAATCCTGTTGCAACGCGAGCAATGTTTTCTGCACGCTGAGGTGCATCAGCTTGTCGGCGTGCAGAGCGCGGACTAGATCGTGGCGCAGGGATGTCGGCACAACCAGGCGTGAACGGTCAGACAATCCATCCGTACACATCAGCAATCCCGCCTGGCCCTGAAACATCTGCCATTTCCATCCCGCCAAATGAGATCTCGGTTAGTTCCCGCAGCGGAGCCAGCGAGGCATCAGCCTCCTGCTCACGTAGCCACACCGAGTGCGGCAAATGCAGCGTATCGTCGGCGCCAGCAGGTACATCCTGAGCTTCATCGTTCGACATCGCCCCCATAACCGGACAGGGCGAGGTAGGCAGTGCCGCACAGCGGTGCGTACCCGTCAGACAGGTGCAGGGAGGAGTCGGGGGCAACCTGGAGAGAGCGTCCGCGTTGCCATGGCGAGTACCCTTGCGGTACGTGATATTGAAGGAAAATTCCTGTAACGATTCCAACCACCGAGCCAATTGACTGGACGGTTGTTCCAATTTCAAAGAATATTGCAAGGCAGCGTGGTCAGTGCGCACGAGGAATTTCCGTCCATACAGGTACGGCCGGTACTGGTGAACAAAATGTACGATAGCTAGCAGTTCTCGTCGCATCACGCAATAGCGCGTCTCGGCAGGGGACAGAACCCTGCTGCCGTATGCCACCACTCACTCGACCCCGTCTTTCCGCTGCAACAAAACGGCTCCTCTGCCGATATCGCTAGCATCCGTGTCAAGGATGAACGGCTGGGAAAAGTCTGGGTAGTCGAGCGTTGGCGTGGTGGCCAAATGATCCCGAAGAGATTGAAAAGAGCGCTCCTCTTCCGGGGCCCCATTTAAATCTCAGATTTTTCCTCGTCAGAACATGCAGCGGCTTAGCCAGCATTGCAAAGTTCTTAACAAAACAGCGATAGTAGAATGCGAACCCTATAAACCGCCGTACGTCGCCCACCGAAGTGGGCATGGGCCACTCTCGGACACACGCCATTTTCTGAGGGTCTGTGGACACACCGTCAGAGCTGACGATGTGTCTCAAGTAGCGGACGGACCATTGCAAAAGGTGGCACTTCTTTGGTTTAAATTTTAGGTCAGCCGAGCGCATCCTCTGAAATACAGTCTCCAGTCGTTGGAGGTGTTCTTCGAACGTGCGGCTGATGATATCGTCCAAATATATGAGGCACATTTCCCACTGCAGCCCCGCTAGCACCAGTTCCATCAGGCGTTGGAATGTCGCCGGTGCCGCATTCAAGCCCATAGGTAGGCGGTTAAACTCAAAGAGGCCTTGTGGCGTGCGGAACGCCGTTTTTGGTTTGGACGCGTCATCGAGGGGAAGCTGCCAAAACCCAGACGACAGGTCGAGGGTGGAGAAAAAATTTGCCCCTGACAAAGCGTCCAACGAGTCGTCCATCCGTGGCAAGGGGTATGCGTCCGCCATGGATAACTTATTCAATCGGCAGAAGTCCACACAAAACCTCGTCCCACCATCCATTTTCTTAACCAGCACCACCGGCGCGCCCCAAGGACTGTTGGACGGCGAAATTATATTGGCCGCCAACATGTCGTCCACCGTGCCACGCACGTCTTCCCTTTCTGCAGGGCTCATGCGATGCGGGTGCATACAAATCGGTCCCGCCGCACCGGTGTCGATATGGTGCGACAAGAGCGAGGTATGGCCCAGATCCAAATTGTTTAAACTGAAAACGTCAGCGTACTCCGATAATAATGAATGCAAGGCGCTCCGCTGCGTGGCCAACAAAGATGTATTTTCCCCACACAAATCTGCGATCCATCGATCGTCTGAACGATCGGATCGTGGCCTGCCAGCGGCCATTTCTGTGGGTGGTTCACCCTCAAAGCTGGTGAAATCGTTAGTGGCGTGAGCCAATACCGAGCCAGCCGGGACGACGACCCGGTCCGGGCCCCCATTTAACACCTGAAAAAACAGGGCCTGACCAGGCCGAACGATAGTTTGAGCCGCCACTAGGGAAAAGGATTTTGCCACAGAATTCGACGGGGACAACAGCACACCCGTCGCACCGTCCAATCGCTTTCGGTAACGCAGCGGAATAAGCATTTGCGAGCCTGATGGTACTTCTACCGTGGCAGCAACAATCGTGTTAACAGCGTTTCCTGGGGGTGAATGGCCCAGCAGGGACGGCAGGAACGACATTCTACGGCCCCCTGGCATTTCCAAGCAACCTTGGTCGACGAGTATTTTATCTGGCATGCGGCGCAGGAAATCGGTACCCAATAGGCATGGGACGGCCAGTGAACGTGAGATCAAAACTGGTCCCTCCGCGGTGATATTCCCTATAGCAATGCGCACATCTACTCGCCCCAAAATACCCATGCTATCCCCATTTGCAGCAACGCACGTGTCGTTAGCCGGTCGGATCCGTGACGTAGGAATGGACAGGAGATGAAAAATAACATCGGAAATGATGGTAGCAGACGCGCCAGTGTCCACCAAAATACAAACATCGATCCCATCGATGGTACCCCGTACCGTCGAGGACCCCGACGCGGCTGCTACCACCCTACGGGCCAATTTGTTCCATTGTGTAGCAGAGTGTGGCATCGACACAGGTGTACCACAATTCCCGTCCGGAGTGCAACCATGTGTGTGCCGACTTGCCCAAGGATGCCGTGGATCCACGTCCGGTGGAGGAGATGGAAGCCGGCCCGACGGGAGCTGAGAAGGTTGAAGTCGGCAGCGGCAATCCCGGGCGAAATGGCCTCGTCGGCCACACTTAAAACACGTGGCCGCCGTCGCCCGGCGGTCGCTCGTCCCGGTCCCTGCTCGTGGTCGTCCGGCCCCATCACGCTGCTCACGCGGCCGGCATTTCGGGACCCAGCAAGGAACATCAGCCATCACCTCGTCGTCGCTGGAGTCATTGGAGCCGTGGACGTCCCGACGTGGAGACCACCCCAATGGTGGACCGTCTATTTCAGGATCCCCCGTCCATGCCGCCATCTGATCCCAGCGTTTAAGGTTGAACTTGGCGTCCAAGCAGCGTGCCGCCCATCGAGACGTGAGCGGTTCGTGGCCGCACACCGGCAACGAGATGTTTAGTTCCTGGGCCAGCTCAATCATTCTGGAAAGGATGAGAGGATCCAGGAGATCGGCTGACGAATCGGGGTAGGCGGCCATGGCAAGCGCCCCTCGGTAAGCCAAGGGCGATTCCTCTGCTCCTCGACGACGTTGCATACATTTTCTGGTAGCCGCCGTCAGCGGTTTGTAGAATTCCGCCATTTCCATGAAAGCGTCATGCAGCGTCTTCTTCTTGCTCGCCGGGATGGATCGGAAGACCGCCAAGGAGACATCATCCAACAGCGTGGGCAGAGCCTCCAGCGCCTCCGCCTCTGTTCATCGCACCGACCAAAAGGCTGACTCGAACCGCCACATGAACGCACTCCAATCGTCCCCGGCGACAAACTCCTTGATTTGAGGAAGGCGATGTCCGCGGTGAATGTCCGAAGCCTCGAGCGTCTCCAATCCCGCTCCCCGCATATTTCGCGGCTCCGTCAAAATGGCGTCCGGCGGCCGCGTGGCGGCAGCCCCGCCCAAGATGGCATCCGGCTGCCGCGTGGCAGTAGCCCCGCTCAAGATGGCGTCCAGCGGCCATGTGGCGGCAGCCCCGCCCAAGATGGCGTCCGGCGGCTTTGTTGCAGCAGCCCCGCCCAAGATGGAGGCCTCTAACCTCCGCGGCAGGAGCAATGGCGGACGTCGTTTCCCGCTGAAAATCTTGATCATCGGCCCTTGGTTGAATTCCACGCGGCCGACCGAGGGCCGCTGAAGATGCGACCGCCGTCACAAGATTTAGCAAAATCGCACGGAGCGATTCAATCTGCTCCGCCAGTCGACGCCACCCCTCGTCCGCAGTCGGAGACGTCGCTTCGCCAGCCTGTCAGCGATGAGCGGCGTCAGGGAGAGCAGCAGATGGAGGCAGAGGACCCGCAGCTCCCAGCAGTTCGTCCTCTTCCGCCTCAACCTCTTCCTCCGACGGAGGGTCCGGTGGGTTTCTCTTCTTGAGGTGCTTGGACATTTTAGAAGAATCGTCAAAACGGTCTCAAGAGATACTTCTGACACCAATGTAATAAAGGTCGTTGAGGCGACTTCTGGAATCCGGTCTTTTATTCACTTTTCATTACAGCTCTCCTTCACGCTGCTGACCGGCAGCGTGAGAGGGATAGAGAGGGAGAGAGAGACGCGCAGCCACGTGCCAACTTGGAGCCCCGCTCTCGTGTGGCCTCCTCCTCCGTTCCGGTTCTGACCACGTGTTGTTCGTCTCCACCCCTATTTAATACCTGGGTCACGTGGTACGTTTCCACCAATCCTGGTTAGCCTCTATGGAATATTCCAGACTCCCTCGTAGGCTCCCGGGACCACGCCCCTGACTCATCTCCCCATTGGCTGTGGCCAAAGCCAGCACAACCAATCCTCTACTTACAGCTGTCACCTTTCCATTACGTCAGGGCCATGCCCCTAGGCTTCCCCCCATTGGCTATGGACCAGGACCGGCAGAGCCAATCATCATGACGAGTTGTGATATGTCAGTGAGCCGGATATATCCTCACATTACAAATGTTTTCTCCTACAACATCAGAGTGCCGCGCCACATTAAATTGCACTACAATGACAATAGTTTAACGCGATTTGAAGCATGTTTTATTTTTTCTGGGAGGGGGGGGCAGAGCTTTGTGACGTCATATTTGAGGGGGGGGGTCTGACTTTTTGTGACACCGTGTGAATAAGGGGGGGGGGGGGATAAAAAAATCATCCAAAATCGCGTGACGTCATTTATGGACGGCCCCTAAGGGGTCATGGGAGGGGTTATTGTGGTTGGACCACAATGCACCATGCTGGTTGGTCACTGTAGGGGGAGCATAGAAATACATTATAATAACGTTATTTACCGTACTACTGTTTGCTGCCCACCATCTAGCACACAGCCTATATCGCCTGTCACTCATGCTGGTCACCTTTCCAAGCACTGCAGGCTCAACGCTGCTTAGTCCCCAAGATCGGGTTCCGGATACTTTGTCATATGCACAGCTGTGACAAGTGTTCAGTAAATGCGCTTACCTCACATGTGTGTGTTAGTATCGCTAATTTGCACATGCATGTGTATGTGAGAGCGATAGCGTACCGGTTAGTGTGCTGCACTACGAATCCGGCTACCCGAGTTTGATTCCCGCTCACGGCCAACACCAGTGACGAATATCTGAACTGGTCCTGGACCTCCCCTAGGTCGACTCAGCCTTAAATGAGTACCTGGTGTGGTGTGTAAATATCGCCACAATGAGACAAAGGCGGCCGGGCGTGGTGCTGGCCACCCACCCCCTCGTGTGCCGTCCAGGTCTTCAAAGGTCCTTGCTAACAGCACTTGCCCCAACAGTCTGTTCAGGCTATAGGGGGGGATCTTTGTCTTTGTACATGAGTGCTCCAGCAGCCAGACTTTGATTCCCACCCATGGCCAACATTGGTGACAACGGCGACGGAGAGTTTCTCAACCAGTCCTGAGCATCCCCCGAGGTCAGAGGTCGGCAACCAAAATAACAAGACTGCCATTTTTATCAAATTCGGTAAAAAAAACAACCCCCTCAATATTTATAGAGCCACAATGCACTGTGGTGAATACGAGACGGCAGTCGTTAAAGAGCCGCGTGCTGCTTCGAAGCTGCAGGTTGCCCACCCCTGCACTGCCACAGCTCCTTCATGTGTTGCGATGTACGCGAGAACAGAATCTCATTTAGCCGCGTTCCAAAATTGAACGTTTGTTTGCATGCCCATCTGCGTCAGCAAAAAGAAACTTGGGTTTGATGATTGAAAAGTGATTCAGCCTACATTTTTTGATGAATTTTGTTCCACTTTTATTCACATTCTCAACAAGCTACATACAAATACATCACAATGCTGTGTAGGTATTTTCTATGACGATGATGATGATGATTATTATTGTGCTTGTTTACCTAGGAAAGCCTCACTGCCTCTCAAGACTATTTCAGGAGGGTCCTGCGACGTTGTCTCAGTTGGTGGCCACGTGACTGCGCGTAATCACAATTGAGTCATTTGTGGGTAAATTTCAGCGTTGGGATGGGTTTGGTCAATACCAGTCACATTCATCTATGGGACCTTTTTTTGGCAGTATCAAAAATGATGGAAAAAAAATTAACCCGTAAAAACAAAGTTTTTCACTATAAATCCTTTATATGCGTGGCGGCTAGAGTCATCTCGTCCTCTGGCTTGAGATGGCTGCCACCTATGGGTCAGATGATTGCCTGCCACCATTAAGCAATTAGTAATTAAATATATAAAAAATTTCCTAAAAAGTGTAACATTTTGGAAAAAAATTTTCACGAAAATAAATTGTCACGCACAACGAGTCTGTGTGCCAAATGTCAGCTCGATTGGATCACGGGAAGTGGGTTAAAAACGACCGAAAGATTTGCACGGTCGTAAGCGCGCAAGCAAGCAAGCAAGTGAACTTAACATAAAGGATTTAAAAAAATATAACCCGTAAAAACTAAGTTTTTCACTATAAATCCTTTATATGCGTGGCGGCTAGAGTCCTCTCGTCCTCTGGCTTGAGATGGCTGCCACCTATGGGTCAGATGATTGCATGGCACCATTAAGCAATTGGTAATTAAATATAATATTTTTGTCCTAAGAAGTGTAAAATTTTGGAAAAACATTTTCACGAACATTAATTGTCACGCACAACGAGTCTGTGTGGAAAATGTCGGCTCGATTGGATCACGGGAAGTGGGTTAAAAAACGACCGAAAGATTTGCACGGTGGTAAGCAAGCAAGCAAGCGCGCAAGTGAACTTAATATAAAGGATTTAATAAGAATAGGTTTTACCTTTTCTGGCAATAAAACAGGCGTTAAGATATTCAAACAACAAAGAGATTCCTTTTTCAAGGCATCAACTCTGCACTAACGACACGTACTTTTGGAAAAACATGCTCTGATAATTATATGCATTGCCTTTGAAGTCAGTGTCTCGAGTGGAGGCCAATCAGTTTCAAAGACAATGCATATATTACCAGGACATGTTTGTTTTGTTTGTTTTGCACCAAATACGCGTGGTTAATGCAGCTTTAATTCCTTACAAAGGTATCTATTTGGTGTTTCAACATCTTAAAACCTCGATTTAAAGCTTCGTGACTGCAGGGATTCATCTTCTTGGTTCTTTCGGTAAAGTCACGTAGAAGGGAAATAAAAAAAAACATAATAAAATACAATTTTCACGACGTTTCGGCCACAACGCAAGCAGGGGACGGCTGCTTGCATTGTGGCCGAAACGTCGTGAGAATTGTGTTTAATTATGTTTTATTTTTATTATTTTATTATTTCCCTTCTACGTGACTTTACCGAAAGAACCAAGAAGATCTTGAAACCTGTTTTATTGCCAGAAAGGGTAAAAAAACTATTCTCATTTTTTTCACCAGTAACATTGTATGATTTTTTTTTTACTATCGGAGAAAGCCTGAGGACCTGGAGGAAACCCATAAAGAACAGGGAGAACATACAAACCCCACATAGAGAAGTGCCCTAGTCGGGAATCGAACCCGCAACTTTCTTGCCCAAGTGTTACCAATGCGCCAACCCTGCCACCCTGAAGTTGAACCAATTTGGAAACTGATGTGATCCAAAAAACCTCGCATCAATGCATTGCAAGCATCGCATAATACCATTGTGGTAACAGCATGCGATTGAAATAAACACTTGCGCTGTTGTGGCACCTTGAGTTGTTGTGAAAGGCACCTAATACGTGCAAAATTCTTAAATAGCCTTTCGTCACCAACTTTTGGATGAAAGGTTTCCCCACTCTGTGCCTGTCATGGGGATTGCTTGACCATATTTCGCAATGCTGTCGGCATTGCGAAGTATGGTCAAGGGGGGCTCAGAACTGGTTCTGATATCTGATATCACATCCCACTGTGGCCGTGAGATTGAATAGGGTCTTGTGCTCTGTCCATCGCGCAGCATGCTAACACCCACGCTACGTCACCTGCACCCTGCATCATAACCAATGTTTAAAAACAACGTAGCTGTATTCTGTAAACATTACCCCTCTGTTTTTTTATTTAACTTGCCTGGAACCCATTAAAGTTTCATGATGTGTAGGTAACACCCAGTAATACATTTCTCTTACCATTTATTTTGGACTAATTCAATGACCCCTGCATCGTAGATGTATTGGGTGTTGACCCACGTCGCCTGCTGTGAAGTGGACAAACCTAACGTCCACTTACACCTTTCATGGCAATGTTTAACCCTCGACGCCTTTAACACCCCGGCTATGGGAACTGAACCATTGACTGCATTATCTGGCTCATTTCAGTTTATTGCACAATCAACATTTCTTTCTCCACTGCCACTAAAATGTCCTCTTCCCATTTGGATATTTTTTTTAAAGTACAGATGTTCGATTTTTGAGTCAAACAGGTGAGTAATTTGCACCCGAATAACAAATTATCGTCGTGTCCTTAACGAGCAGACCACAATACATTCAGCAATGTAAACAATTGTGTGCCCTTTCTTAAGGGTCGTAACCAATCATTCTGAGCGTGGTTACAGCGCAGTGGTCTATCACAATCTTTTATTTCCTTTCACAAATACATTTGAACGAAGCTGTACGTACGTCTGTTATGAAAGCCCTTGCAAAAGCGGAAATATGCCTCGGTGTAATTCTGGCTCTGGTTCAATAAACACGACATTGGTTTAAACTATCGACCAAATAAAGCACGTGATGATGGATGCTGTGTAATTGACGAATCGCCTACCTTCTTGCGATGCATTTCCAGACCAGTTCGCCAACGTACGTTGCTCGTCTGTAGAATTCACCATGCTTGTTGCGTTCTGAAGAGCCATGTTCCAACGAGCGCTGCTTCTGCTCCTCCTCCTTCGGTTAAAACTCTACCTGCATTGAATTGTGTGCAGAGGGGAACGACGCACGGATGATAGCGAAGCTGTTGTAGAGAGAGCCGCAAGGCGCTCTCGGAAACCGGCGATTTGTGAGGCAGGCAGGAGGGAGGGAGAGAGGATTGAACACCGGGTCGCGGGGAAGCAACGGGGCTTGTGAGCGCACAGCACGGGGAGGGCTTAATAGTCGTATCAGTTATTGTTATATCAAATTCTGTGTCAAATGTGCGTCACTGCACGCGTGTTAAATGCACTTGCGGCCGAGGTGCTATATAAACCCCCCCCTCCTCCCATGCTCACTGCAACGCATTCCACCCACGCCTGTTGTGAACTTCACACTTAACCCCCACACGTATATGATGCAGTAAAAGCGGGTTTAGAGAGCGAGTGGGTCTGCGGGAAGAGGGATGGGTTTTGTAAAAATATATATTAAATTTTTTATATCGTTTCTTGTGGAACAAAAAATAAAATGTCAACACAAATGAACAGCCAGCAGTAGAGGATAATGCAAGTTTATTCTTATCGAAAGTGTAATCCTAATTATTCTTTTTTTATTGTATTTCTTCTATGGCAGGTCTCCCAAGGCAGCATTTAATGGTGGTAAAATAAATGAGAAGGTTTTTTTTTTATCAATAAGCACTCCTGTGTGCCAGCATATGCTGCATTTAATAGGAAAATACAGGTTACAATTAATACGGTTGTCATCATCACTGCTTTGCCTAGGGACTTTGTTGATGTATTATATCAACGTTTAAAGCTGTACGTATTTAGCAGATGCACTTATAAGACAAAAATCCCCCTTTTAGCCTTTAACAGACTGTTTGTTTGTGCAAGTGCTTTTAGCGAACACCTATAAAGGTTGGCACAGCACACGAGGGGGTCGGTGGGTGGCCAACACCACGCTCGGCAGCCGTTGTCCCCCCAGTCCTTGATGTGTACACACCGCACCAGGTACACATTTATGGCTGAGTCGATCAAGTCGAAGACCTTGGACCACTTCAAATATTCGCCACTGTTGTTGGTCGTGAGTGGGAATTCGACTCAGGTGGCCTGGTTTGAGGCGCGGAGCGCTAACCACTGCTCCACCACTCCCTACATACATACACGTATGCACACAGATTACACATTTGTCGATTCACCTTCACGTGTTTTGCTTTCCAATTCCCAACACAGTGCACATAACCACACATTGATTCAAGAAGAATTGGCTTTTAATGAATGTGTAATTACTGATTAGTACTCGTTTATGGATTTGTTTTCCCCTTTTGATTAATTTCATTGCTTCTTGTGGCTCGTTTTGATTCTCAGAACTGAAGCAGGTGTCTCTATTGAAGCTTGTGTTGAATTCCAGGCTCATTCCGCAGTGTTTATTAAAGCAAATTACATTTTGTATTCGAACACTAATATCAAATTAAAATAAATCACCATCATCTTCAGTCACGAACAGTCATCGACTTTTTTTTTATTAAACCGTGTAAGCATCCACTTAAACATTTAACAGAATTCATTTATAATGTATTTATAATTGTTGCACGCCACTGTTGCTGTAGGGCATTCGCCGGTTGTTGTTGCAGAGGTGCACGGTTCGAATCTGGGTGGCCGCCCTGATTAGTACCGTGCTGTGTAATAATCATCGTAAAAATAATGATATGTGCCGTCTGCTTTAAAGTGGATGTTAAAACAACAACAACAAAAATCCTGACGTCATTCGCAAAAGCTGGCCATCAAGGGTCCAAATTTTTGTCCAAATCCGTACTTGTCCGCTAATAATCACTCAATTGGGATTATATATATATGGCAATCATTGCCACGGACTGGCAGATAGAGTAGAACCATTGATTATTCAGGGAGGAGGGGGCGCCGGATTTTTTTTAACAACGCCGAATAATCACTAATCATTATTTTTTTTGTGTTTTAAATACAAATACACAAACTAAATATCCTACTTGATAAAGTTACTTTATTTACTGTACCGTGCTTACCACTCCAATCTCGAAGACTGCATGGGGTGATGTATATACGTGCAGTATTCTCATTGTTTAAGTTGTGTGTAGTGTATAATGTCGTGTATATAATGTTTCACACTGAAATCAAGCATAGCTACTTTTTTGTCACGAACATGGTTCCGATTGCCGGACTGGTTACAGCCTTTGGAGCAGTTTCACCGGATCGGCCAGGGACTGCCGGATAATGTTGGAAGCAGCCTGATACTCGATGATCAACTGTAATCGCCCCAGGTCACTCTTGGAAATTAAAACGATATCCTTGCCTCTTGGGTTCTTGCCTGGTTAAACGAAATTAAACTTGAACCGTGTTGAACTCTGTGTGTACTTTGGAGCTCGTAGTTGAAGGCCCCTATGAAAGTCCTAGCTCATAGCATTACATCCTCTTTGGGGAAAACACAAGATAAAGGAAGGCTGTAAAAAACAAGTACATTTTGCTCTGGCGGTTGAGCTTTTCCATCAGAGCAACATATGACATCCTTCCAACACCAGTTAATCTTCACCAATGGTATGGTGAAGATCCGGACTGTGCCCTCTGTTCCATGCCAGCCAACCTCAGGCACATTCTCACAGGGTGTAAAACAAGCCTCACCCAAGGACGCTACACTTGGCGTCACAACCAAGTCCTTTAAAACCTTGCGTCCGCCCTGGAGGACAAGCGAGCTGCCACCAACTCTCTACCACCCCCAGCAGCATCACACCCCTTACGGACGACCTTTTTCCGCGAAGGGGCTAAACCACCGAAGAGCGGCTCTACACCAATAGAGCGAGACCAGCTGCGCTTGGCCCGCGACTGGAAAATGCTAGCTGACATTGGCCGGCAACTTGTGTTTCCTCCGGAGATCGCAACCACCACCCTAAGACCTGACATGGTGCTCTGGTCCCGTTCGCTCAAGAAGGTCTTCATCATTGAGCTCACAGTACCCTGGGAGGACTCAGTAGATGAGGCTTATGAGCGAAAACATCTGCGCTATTCCGATCTAGCTGCCGAAGCACGGCATCATGGCTGGAACACAGAAGTCCGACCAGTGGAGGTGGGCTGCAGAGGTTTTGTGGCAACATCTACAACCAGACTGCTTAGAGACCTGGGGATTAAGGGCCAGAGCCAGCGTTCGGCAATCAGAGCTGTATCGGAGGCGGCAGAAGGCAGCAGTCAGTGGCTCTGGATGAAGAGGAAAGACCCCAGCTGGGCCCCAAAGTGAGAGGGCCAGGAGGTATGCAGTCAACAATGCTTGACTCAGGGAGGAGGACACCCCTGCCATGCATAGTCCCATGGGATGTTGGCTATCAACAACAAGGCAACTCCTATGACTAATTGGGAATGGGACGCAAGCGTAGGATTGATCACCCTGTCGCTGGCCGCCTTTGGGGAGGGTGTATAGTATGAAAGGCCGAAACACCCTAGGATCCAAAGGTTCACTACTGACGATGCGCTCCCCAAATTTCACCAGGCTCACTGTTCATGAACTCTTGGAAGTGCTTGCACAAAGGATAGTAACATCTCATCCTGTGTTCTTTGGAATCTGAATATGTTTGGCTCTGAGCTCAGACGCAAGTCGAAATTACATTTTTACAAATATTTATTGTTATACAGTGTTTCAAGTGTTGCGTTATCTGCGTGCTCAAAGGCAAGAATTTGGCTTCAAAATAATTTGTCCATCCAATCCTGGATGAATACCTCCACATGCCTTGTCAGTCTTGGCGGATTGTTTGATCTTGATTTGAAGCTTTCGTGACTGCAGGAATCCATACTCTTTGGTTCTTTCGGTAAAGTCACGTAGATAGAAAATAAAATAAATCACGACGTTTCGGACGCAACACAAGCGTCCGTCATCAGGTGGGAAAGCTTTCCCACCTGATGACGGACGCTTGTGACTTTACCGGATTGTTTGATCTCACTTTGGCCACGTTGATCAGTGCGGGTTGGTGACCCTGAGCTGGATCAGACATCACGCACCACGCTCCCTCTCACTCTCACATGGCAGGAAGGGAAAAGCCACCGTTTTTAAACGTGTTACAGTTGAATGGCAAGTTTCTTCAACCAATCCAAGGAGGCAGCAGTAGACGCCGTTTTGAATTGCAGCGACGCCACTGATGTGAGGCAGGAATCAAACTCAGCTCACAATGTATAACCCATTACGTCACTGGGATGTATGGTAATGCAAGTATGTGGCTGATAAGATTAGCTATCAGGAGTTTTTTTTACACAACTGGATATCTAATTAAATCAGAAATAACAGCGTAACTCTCCATTGCATGTGGATTAATGATGATGATATGTGCAAGGGTTGTAAAAACATCATTCACGTTTAGACTTCCACACATAGTTTGCACGAAGTATTTACACTTGTGATGACATGTGCTGTTGACTCTGGGAAGAGGTATGGGGTGGCATTTTGTCAATTCTGCCAACGGGGTCTTTTTTTTCGTGTGTCGCTCTGGAGAAAAGGTTCAATCCCCGAACGTGCGTGAAAAGGTCATGCGGTGTGTACTCGTGCCTTTAACTGGCCTTTGACGTGCATTATATGGACAGCACGTTGAAATTCCTCCTACCAATCACTTGCCACTCCCCGTTATCCGTGGGTCTGAACCGTTATGCAACGACAACAAAAAACACAGCCATCATCCCTCTGCGGTATACTTAATTATTTTTTTTCCCGCCAACAATTGGTTGCACCTGGCAATAAATGAATCCATATTATCCACCGGGCTTATGGATTAGAGGAGTTGGTTTTATACACTGGTGGAGTGAAGTGGGGAGAAGGGGGGGGGGGTAGGAAACATCCCCAATGGGAGATGCAATCCTTTTCTCAATGTAGGGGGGCAAGATTAGAGGAAAGGGGGGGGGGGGCACCCTACTGCTTGTTTTTTTGTCTTATCTCGTGCGCAGCTGTCAATTGTGTTTTTAGGTTACAATAGTACAAAGATCCCCCGTATAGCCTCAACAGACTGGAGAAGCAAGTGCTGTTAGCGAGCACCTATGAAGGTCAGCACAGCACACGAGGGGGTGGGTGGTCAGGACCACGCCCGGCCGCCTTTGTCTCCCCAGTGGTGATGTTTACACACCGCACCAGGTAATTATTTGAGGCTGAGTCGACCTAGGGGAGGCCCAGGACCGGCTCAGATAATCGTCATGAGCAGGAATCAGTTTCGTAGTGCAGCGCGATAACCGCTACACTACCGCTCCCCACATTCGGACAACCCACCATTGGACGACCAGGATGAACGTGGTACAGTATATACAATAATATCACATATTTGAAGGTTAAGAGGATAACCAGTTATGTTCCAGGCAAAGTGTTGCTGATGTCGATCATGCTGACACTGATGACATCATCATCATTGCATACCTGTCAACCCCTCATCAGTGCCTACCTTATTACAGACCAATTCAGACCTTGTTGGTCACCCCGTGGGGAAAAAAAAACACAAACAAATAGACAAAAATATGATATTTTTTTGCCCATACTGAAACGGCTGTAGGCCGTATGGACCTGAAAACTAAATTTCCCTGTACAAGAATACGGGTAAACTGTATGGGTTGACAGGCATGTCGTTGTCACGCTGTTTGCTGATGCTGATGATGCTGACGACAAGAGTGATCATCTCCATCATCGTGCCATTGCTGCTGCTTTTTTCTGATGACAATGACGATGTCATCTATTTACGCAAGGAAATCTTCGGAGCGAGTGTCCCATTTCAGAAGAGGTCGTGCATTTGAATGCTTAACCAATTCCATTTGAATGGGTGGTGTTTTTTGTTGTTGTTATTGCACGTAGGTTACAGGAGTGCGTGAATAACAAACCATGTTGCATACGAAGCAACCGTCAAAAAGGTCATCGCAAACAGCATTCGCGAACGTAATGTCCCCGACCTGCCATCTTCCTCGCCATCTCGGCAGCCCAAACGTTTGTCATCCGCCACCACTGTCCCTTGCCACCCCGCACGCGTGGTCTCGCACGTGTGAGCACACGTGGTCGAGCACGTGCGAGCACACGTGGTCGCGCACGTGTGCTCATTTTGATTGCTTTTACAGCAAACGCACGCAGCTGAGACGGACAACGGAATGGCAGCCGAAAGGAGAGAGAGAGAAATCACCTGCGGAGATGGGAGTGATGAGATCGATTTCGCGAGTACGAATAGATTGTGCCATCGCTGGACCGCGAGTAATGGTGACTCACGTGGGGGAGGCATTCATCCAGCAGTGAAGAGACCATGACTGACGATTATATGAAGAGGATATGATGATGATGGAGTAGGAGGATGAAGATGATAGTGAATGACTAAATGATGATGGATGAGTATATGAATGGTTATATTGTTGCCAAAACTCCAGTTACTGTTCACTATGAGACCTCCTTTACCAGTGGCAAAATATAGTAATAGGTTTTTACCCTTTCAACTGGTACAAAAACCAGTTACTGTTGTTGGCTTCTCTGGCCATGTCATATTTTTGAAAGCTATTTTTTTAGAACTGACTTTTGTGTTTAGTTTGTTTCCTTCCCCAGCGCCTCCGATTGGCATGGTTGGCTACGTACGGTGCGAAAGAAGTTCAACATACATATTGCACTAGACCACTTCACTGCACTAAACCACTGCACCACACCAATTGCGCATCTCAATGCAAGGAAATAACTGTATACTGTATAGTAAGATAACCGGCATATACTATTATCTGTGATTTTTCATAAATAAGTGAGGTGGCATGGCAAATCAATCATAGAATCGTTTATAATATACTGCAGAGTACAATATAATTATCATTGCCTTATTTGCCAACAGTTTCCCACTTCAATGCAGATACCTGACATTTCAACAACTGGCTATGCCTGGCTCCTGAAGATACTCAAAGCGATTAAAACCAAAGGCTTTTAGGTTAAAAGGAAAAAAAATGCATTGAATATCTACTAATCTGCGATTTGTACGTGATTTGCATATACATGCACTTTTTTACAAGTGATTCTCATTCAGTAAATCATTAACTGTACATTCTTACTGTTAAGGCTTACACAAAATAGATCCATGTAGCTGACAAGAATAATAATAATTTCACCAGGTGGTATGGCAATCACTCCTCTCATCATCAACAACGAACCTCTTCCTTGTGAGCGACCCCGCGATTTGCGTGCCTGGGTTTGATCTTCGACGCCCTCACTGGGCACTGCTCAGCGGTTTTTAGTTTTGTTGTCCTTTCGCACCTCCGATTAGCACAGTTGGCTACGTACGGTGTGAAAAAAGAATCCACATACAGTGAGGGAAAAAAGTATTTGATTCCCTGCTGATTTTGTATGTTTGCCCACTGACAAAGAAATGATCAGTCTATAATTTTAATAGTAGTTTTATTTCAATAGTGAGAGACAGAATAACAACAACAAAATCCAAAAAAAACGCACGTAAAAAATGTTATAAATTGATTTGCATTTTAATGAGGGAAATAAGTATTTGACCTCAGGGGCGGTTTCTTCATTAGGGCGATTGGGCGACGCACCACCAATGTCATTCAACCACAGAGTCACGCTAGCCGTCACTGTCAGCCTCTGGATATAGTCCAATCAGCGTCATGTCACGTTCTGTGGAGTACCGCCTCTTTTTGGGCGATTTCACTACGGCTGAGAATCGCCCCGAGTTGCCCCATAGACTTACATTCAAAGATGTTTTTTTTCGAACGGGGGCGCTGCAATGCATTCTCTATGGCTTCCGGGAGGGCATGCACTAACGTGCTTACGTCATCATACGTGCTAACGTCATCATACGTAAGCACGTTTCATCCAACAATATAATTTATCGCCACCTAGTGGAATCTTTAATAAAATAAACTTGAGTGGGTTGTTTTAATAGTGAGTATATAAACAAACAAGATGTATTGTAAGAGTCACTTTATTTTTCATTAATATTAAAGAAGTGAAGTTGCCTTTACATGCTTAAGCTGTTAATTTATTCATTGCATGGGTGGACCTTATCAATCATCCTGACATTTGCCCCCCCTGAGAGATTTTGCAGGAGCCGCCACTGTTTGACCCCCTCTCAATCAGAAAGATTTCTGGCTGCCAGGTGTCTTTTATACAGGTAACGAGCTGAGATCAGGAGCACAATCTTAAAGGGAGTGCTCCTAATCTCAGCTTGTTACCTGTATAAAAGACACCTGTTCACAGAAGCAATCAATCAATCAGATTCCAAACTCTCCACCATGGCCAAGACCAAAGAGCTCTCCAAGGATGTCAGGGGCAAGATTGTAGACCTATACAAGGCTGGAATGGGCTTCAAGACCATCGCCAAGGAGCTTGGTGAGAAGGTGATAACAGTTGGTGCGATTATTCGCAAATGGAAGAAACACAAAAGAACTGTCAATCTCCCTCGGCCTGGGGCTCCATGCAGATCTCACCTCGTGGAGTGGCAATGATCATGAGAACGGTGAGGAATCAGCCCAGAAGTTCACGGGAGGATCTTGCCAATGATCTCAAGGCAGCTGGGACCATAGTCACCAAGAAAACAGTTGGTAACACACTACGCCGCGAAGGACTGAAATCCTGCAGCGCCCGCAAGGTCCCCTGCTCAAGAAAGCACATATACATGCCCGTCTGAAGTTTGGCAATGAATATCTGAATGATTCAGAGGACAACTGGGTGAAAGTGTCGTGGTCAGATGAGACCAAAATGGAGCTCTTTGGCATCAAATCAACTCACCGTGTTTGGAGGAGGAGGAATGCTGCCTATGACCCCAAGAACACCATCCCCACTGTCAAACATGGAGGTGGAAACATTATGCTTTGGGGGTGTTTTTCTGCTAAGGGGACAGGACAACTTCACCGCATCAAAGGGACGATGGACGGAGCCATGTACCGTCATATCTTGGGTGAGAACCTCCTTCCCTCAGCCAGGGCATTGAAAATGGGTCGTGAATGGATATTCCAGCATGACAATGACCCAAAACACACGGCCAAGGCAACAAAGGAGTGGCTCAAGAAGAAGCACATTAAGGTCCTGGAGTGGCCTAGCCAGTCTCCAGACCTTAGTCCCATAGAAAATCTGTGGAGGGAGCTGAAGGTTCGAGTTGCTAAAAGTCAGCCTCGAAACCTTAATGACTTGGAGAAGATCTGCAAAGAGGAGTGGGACAAATCCCTCCTGAGATGTGTGCAAACCTGGTGGCCAACTACAAGAAACGTCTGACCTCTGTGATTGCCAACAAGGGTTTTGCCACCAAGTACTAAGTCACGTTTTGCAGTGGGGTCAAATACTTATTTCCCTCATTAAAATGCAAATAAATTCATAACATTTTTAACATTGGTTTTTCTGGATGTTGTTGTTGTTATTCTGTCTCTCACTGTTCAAATAAACTTACCATTAAAATTATAGACTGATCATTTCTTTGTCAGTGGGCAAACGTAAAAAAATCAGCAGGGGATCAAATACTTTTTTCCCTCACTGTATGTCTCAATAGCGTGGCGGAGATCGCGTGACGTGAGGGTTCTGCCTTTGTCGTGAGTTGACACCGAGGAGGGGGGAGTAGGCGCCTCGGCCCCCCATGTGGAGTGACGTCACCTGGTCATGATTATTAATGATGGGGGCTGGTCGACGTGGAGTGACGTCACGAGCGTTACACACATTCTTGGCTCATTAAAGTAGGTAATAATGGGGGGGGGGGGGGTGTCCATTTGGAGGACGTCACCTGCTCATGAATATTAATGAGGGGGTCTGGTCCATGTGGAGGGACGTCACTTGCGCATGATTATTAGTGAGGGGGGGTGGAATACTCGATATTGAGTGATGTGACCCGCTCATGATTTTTAATGAGGAGGGGTGGGGGGGTGTCCATTTGGAGGACGTCACCTGCTTTTGAATATTAATGAGGGGGGCTGGTCGATGTGGAGTGACGTCACGAGCGTTTAAGACAGACATTCCTGGGTGATTGTAGTAGGTATGTAAACAAAAACTTTGCTCTTTTTTACCAATGGGTTTGAAGGATGGTGGCAAGTGTTGTCTTGTTAAACTATGCCTTTAAAACTGAAAGCTACTTACCTGCAGTACCTCTATTTAAATACACTATCGAAAAAATTGTTTACACCCCTCTGTCGATCATCGTGTTTCTCAGTGTGGATTTGTGAACACCCTTTGTAAACAGTGCATAAAATAGGACGCGTTTTCAATGCACTGTTCTAATTGTAACAAGCGTTTATACCAATGTTACTTTACAGGTGAGTGGGTCGCCACTCCTCTTATCCGCATTGATATGTGGGGACTATGGCTTAACCGCAAAAAAAAACTATCTGCACAGATGCATACGGACAAGAGAAGTATTATCAAACAGGAGGAATTAACGGTGCAACGCAGCTCATCTGTTAAATATCTGCAGGTAATAGGATTGTAATCGATTGATCGTGGCTGCAGACATTGGTAGGTGGCAAATAAAAATGAAGATAAGAGAGCAGTTTCACTGTATTAGGCATACCGTGATGACAAATGTAATAAAGGACTCTCTCAGATGTCGATCTCCGTTGTCCTTTATTGGGTTAGTAGAATCTCGATACCACGGCGTCTCGCTCAGGCCCGCGTCCCGCTTGACGACCTCTCCACAGCCCTCGGCTGCTCCGTTATGCAGTCTCCCTGCTGCTCCAATATGCAGTCTCCCTGCTGCTCCGTCAGGCAATCCTTGCAGCCACACCGCTGCCCCGCTGTCTAGCGTCACTGCTGCCCCTTACACAGCTAGCTTCTCACTGCCCCGTTAGCTCTCTTCGTCTGACACCGATGGCTGTCGGTGTCGACGTCTCCCACCGCGTGGCGACCGCGCCACTCTCTCCGTCTTGCCCAGCGTGGCCTCCTCGTGTTTCACTCCGTCTCAACTCCCCCTTCCCCTTCCGGTTCTCTCCCTAAATCCTCTCCCCCACGTGACCCTAACTCCACCCACTCCCCACGTGACCCAGTCTCCGCCCCCCCTCAATTCTTGCTCGCATTACATGACCCCCCCCCCTAATGAAAACCCAGCCGTCCTTGGCTGCAATAATTACAAGAAAATAATGCGAACAATATTGGAACTATCTGGCATCACTGGACAACGGAGAATATAAGAACGATAACAAGAACAACAAGAACAATAACAATCAACGAAAGGAAAGGGATTTGGAACGCGTGCGGGTCGCCGGCCCGTCCCGAACGGGCGGCGGTCCCCCCACGGACCGAGAACGCGACGGGGTCTTAAGATCGACGGGAGTAAAACCGCCCGCCGCTGTTGGAGGCCCGTCAACGCCAAGGTCCCGTTCCCCAGGAAGACCCAAGTCCGGGGTCTTTGGCAACCGTGTCTGTGGTGGGGTTGGAAGGGCAGCGGGGCCAAGTGGCCCCATCGCCGTGGTAGGCCCACCCAAAGCAGGATTCGCCACATCCGCCGGCGTCACGGCTGGTTCGTCTGTAGAAGGCACAACAGGCGCGCTTGCAGAGTCAACAGGCAAGGGCAGAGGTGCGTCGGGCGCAACAGACACCAGCAAGGCAACATCAGGGGATGACGCATCCGTCCGCGGGGCCACGTAGGGCTTCAGCCTAGAATTATGAACGTACCAACGCCGCGATCCGAACTGAACCCGTGCGAATTGCGGGTTAGGGACTTCAATAAGCTTAACCGGCCCCTGCCATGGTTTGTGAAGCTTAGGGGAGGTCCCCGGCCGCACCTGCGGGCAGTGCAGCCATGCCATGTCCCCCACTCGCCAGGGGCATGTACCGGTCGAGCGCCGGGAGCAACGCTCGTTTCGTGCCTGAGTCTTGGCAGTAGCCAACCGGGCCCCCTCCCGTGCCTCGGCGACGCATTGAACCGTGTCCTGAATGTATTCGGGGAGAGGTTTAACAGGACCCTTCGCCCCCGTACTCAGCTGTACTTCCACCGGCGGCACATTCTCGCGGCCGTACATGAGAAAAAATGGAGAATACCCAGTGGCCGCATGAGGCGTCATCCGATACGCGGAGAGTACCCCAGGTATATGCAAGTCCCAATCAGCTTGTTTCTCGTCAACCGTGTGACATAGCATGGCCGACAGCATCCGATTAAGGCGTTCCACCATGCCATCCGTCTGCGGGTGGTAAGGAGACGTACGAACCTTCTTGGTTCCCAGAGCAGCGCACACTTCCGCCAACAATTTGGAAGAAGAATTTCGCCCCTCATCCGTGAGTAGCCTCTCCGGCGCCCCTTTGTCCATCACATATCCAAATAGGAAGGCGTCCGTGATAGACGCCGCTGACTGGTCGGGTAATGGCCAAGCCATCGGCCAGCGGGAAAGATATTCCACCCCGACCAGCAAATATTTATTACCCCTAGCGGATGGCGGGAAAGGTCCCAAAATATCCAGCGCCACCAACTTGTTGATTCGAGACACTTGTATAGACTGCACCGGCGGCACGTAAGGGTTTTTAGGCGGCTTCCGCCGGGCACACTCGGGACACGCCCGAATGTGTCCGACGACATCCGTTGTCATGCCGTGCCAGAAGTAGTCTCGCTGTAATGTTAACAAAGTCTTCTGCACCCCGAGATGTAATAAAGTGTCGCCGTGCAGAGTCCGAATCAATTCGTACCGTAGCGACGACGGTACTACCAGATGCCAGCGGTCATGCAATCCCACTCTCCACATGAGCAACCCATCCCAGAGAGCGGCCCCCGGCGTCCCACCGGACAGCAATCTCCCCGCTCCCTTCGCAGCCTGACTCCGTAAAGCCCCCAACGAGTCGTCAAGCAATTGTTCGCGAATCCATACCGAGCGCGGCAGGTTCAGAACCCCATCGGCCGGTCCTGGGCACACCGGAGCCCCAGGCACCTTGACAGCTGACATGACAGGCCGAGGGGGTAGCTGAACCGGCGTACACCTATTCGTACCCGACGCGCAAGCGCAAGGGGACCCCTGCGGTAATCTGGAGAGTGCGTCCGCATTCGCGTGACGCGACCCCTTCCGATATTGTATGTCGAAGGAAAATTCCTGCAGGGTCTCCAACCATCATGCCAGTTGGCAAGATGGTTGGTCAACCCTCAGGGCATATTGCAGAGCTGCATGGTCCGTGCACACAATAAATGACCGGCCGTAAAGATACGGCCAATATTGGCGGAGAAAATAGACAATAGACAATAATTCGCGGCGAGTAACGCAGTAGCGGGTTTCTGCCGGGGACAGTACACGGCTACCGTAGGCTACCACGCGCTCCACGTCGCCCTTGGACTGTGACAGAATGGCCCCTATCCCAGTGTCACTAGCGTCCGTATCCAGAATAAAAGGTCGATCAAAATCCGGATAGTCCAATGTCGGCGCCGTCGTCAACCGATCGCGTAGGCCCTGAAACGCCGCTTCCTCCGGTAGACCCCAACTGAACCTCCGACCCTGACCCATAAGGAGGTGCAAGGGCCTAGCGATCATAGCAAAGTTCGGGACGAACCTGCGATAGTATGAGGCGAACTCCAAGAAGCGACGTACGTCCCCAACCGAGGCCGGGGTTGGCAAGTTGCGGACGCACGCCGTCTTCTCCGGGTCCGTGGCCACCCCGTCCGCACTGACTATGTGTCCCAAATAACGCACGGACCGTTGCAGTAGGTGACACTTTTTCGGTTTGAATTTTAAATTTTCGGAGCGCATCCTAGCAAAAACCATCTCCAATCTCTGCAAATGTTCGTCAAATGTGCGGCTAAAGACGATGACATCGTCTAAATAAATCAAACATGTCTCCCACTGCAGACCCGTTAACACCAGCTCCATCAACCGCTGAAAAGTGGCGGGAGCCGCATTCAAGCCCATCGGAAGGCAATTAAACTGAAACAGTCCCTGCGGCGTGCGAAAAGCCGTCTTTTACCTCGAGGACTCGTCAAGGGGAAGCTGCCAGAATCCCGAAGAGAGATCCAATGTTGAAAAAAACTTCGCCCCAGACAAGGCATCGAGGGAATCATCCATACGCGGAAGTGGGTACGCGTCTGCGATGGACACCTTATTCAATTTCCGAAAATCGACGCAAAATCGCAGTTTCCCATCCTTCTTCTTCACAAGGACTACCGGCGCGCCCCATGGACTGTTAGACGGGGATATAATGTCAGCGGCTAGCATGTCCTCCACTGCCCCGCGAACCTGATCCCGCTCCATCGGGCTCAACCGATGCGAGTTCAACCGAATCGGAGCGGCATCCCCCGTATCAATGTGGTGAGAAAGCAGGGAGGTGCGTTCCAAGTCAAAATCATCCGAGCTGAACACGTCGGAATAATTTAGCAACAGCGCGTGAAGCGCGGACCGTTGCTCTCTGGTCAGGGATGAATTCTCCCCGCATAACTCGGCAACCCAACGGTCATCCTGCCCCGTTGGCCCCGAAACCCCCCCTACCATATCCCGGCGGACCCGGTTGTCATGAGTCGTGAACGCGGTCGTGGCGTGAGCCACAACCATTCCGGCCGGGACACTGACATTCTCTGCACTCCCATTTAGCACCTGTAAGAACGGGGGCTGGCCCGGCCGGACAATTGTTTGTGCTCCAACCAGCGCCGAGCCGCCCGTTATAGCCGTGGACGGCGATAACAGAACCCCCGCCGCTCCCTCAACGCCAAGTACTGGCTTCCGATATCTCAACGGGATAAGCATCTGCGAACCAGGTGGAATGTCAACAGATACCTCAGACAGCGCCTGCACCTGGCAAACAGGGGCAGGCCGGCCCCATGGCGACGGTAGGAACAAAATTTTGCGCCCCCCTGGTAATTCAATGCAGTTTTGATCAATCCTTATTTGAATGGGCATTTTTGCCAGGAAATCAGTCCCCAACAAACAGGGTACCACGAGGGACCTAGAGATCAACACGGTCCCTGTAGCCGACACCCCCCCAATGGATATGTTGGCGTCCACCTGGCCCACAATGCCCATACTTCCCCCGTTCGCCGCTATGCATGAATCATAAACCGCTCGCACTCTCCCTAGCGGAATGCCCAAAAGATGGAAAATGACATCCGAAATAATGGTCGCGGACGCACCGGAGTCCACCAAAATACGCACGTCGACCCCCTGAATGGAACCCGGTATTGTGGACGACCCCGTAGCGGCCGCAACTACCCTCCGTGCCAATCGGCGCCATTGCGTCAGCGAGCGACACGGGTCAACCGGAGGCACCTTGTTGTTAACGACACACGGACCGCGCGGCGATGGTGATGCATGAGGTGACAGGCCTTGCCAGGTGTTTGGTGAGCACCGACTTGCCTGTCCTGGTGGGTCTTTTCGCGCGACGTCTGTGGTCGAGGCCTCCTGCTGGGGCGGCCCCGGGATGCGAGCCCAACAGTCCCTGGCGAAGTGGCCCTTACGGCCGCAGCGGAAACACTCCACGTCGTTCCGACGCGCGGCACCCCCCCTGTCCCGACGCTCCCGCGCCGGCGGCCCGGACCTCGGCCCCGTCCCCCCCCGAGCAGGCCACTGGGCGGAGGCGGCCGTCAACTCCTGTGGACCCTTGTCGTCAGGAACGTAGATCGCCTTCGTAGGATCCCACCCCGTAGCACCGCCTTCAACGACGCGCCCCCCCGTCCAAGCTGACACCTGCTTCCAGCGTCGGAGATTAAATTGAGCGTCCAAGCACTTAGCCACAGCACGGGACGTCAATTTATCATGGCTGCACACTGGCATGGGGATCCCCAGGTCTCTAGATAATTCGAGCATTTTGCCCAACACGAGGGGCTCCAACAAATCGGGCTCCGTCTCGGGGTATGCCGCCATCGCCAGTTCCAGAACTGCGCCTCTGAAGGCCACCGGCGATTCATCAGGCGCCCGTTGGCGCTGAACAAATCTCCGATGGGCGTCGTCCGGAGGCTCGTACGCATCCGCCATCTCCTCGAAGACACCCTACAACGTCTTCTTTTTGTCGGCCTTGATGGAGCGGAAGAACCGGACGGACTCGTCATCGAGAAGTGTTGGTAAGACTTCCAGGGCCTCCGCGTCCGTCCATTTGGCGGAGCGTACGGCCGCTTGAAAATGGCAGGTGAATGCGCTCCAATCGCCGCCGATTGGGAATTCTTTGACCGTTGTTAAATGACAGCTGCGGGTTCTTGCTCCTCCGTCCTCCTCCGATGGTGACACGCGCGGCAGCGACAAGATGGCGTCACTCCGCAACGTGTGCAAGATGGCGGCTTCCCGCGGCGGAGGGCGCAAGATGGCGGCTTCCCGCCGTTCTTCCTTGGGCACGCCCAAGATGGCGTCTTCGTGCCGCGTGCTCGAGAGGGCTGATGGCGACAGCAAGGCCCGGCCCGTTGTTCCTCGCCGGGCCTCCCCGAAGCCGTCGCCGGCGTCACGAGGACGCACAATTGCGCCAACAACGTCTTCAGCGCCTCCAGTTGCGCCGCCACCTGTCGCCATCCGTCGTCAGCGTCCAGTCGCGCGGATGGGCCCACCGAGGCGGCCACGTCCTGCACGGCTGGAACCCCGCTCGTCTCCGCTCCGCTTTCCTCCTCCATTGTGGGTAGCGCCACCGCTGGAGGGAGGTCGTCGTCGGAAGATTTTGCCGAAGATGGTGCAGGGACGGTCTTCCTCCTGAGCTGTTTTGACATGCCGTTTCACTTCTGACACCAATGTAATAAAAGACTCTCTCTCAGATGTCGATCTCCGTTGTCCTTTATTGGGTTCGTTGAATCTCGATACCACGGCGTCTCGCTCAGGCCCGCGTCCCGCTCCACGACCTCTCCACAGCCCTCGGCTGCTCCGTTATGCAGTCTCCCTGCTGCTCCGTCAGGCAATCCTTGCAGCCACACCGCTGCCCGCTGTCTAGCGTCACTGCTGCCCCTTACACAGCTAGCCTCTCACTGCCCCGTTAGCTCTCTTCGTCTGACACCGATGGCTGTCGGTGTCGACGTCTCCCACCGCGTGGCGACCGCGCCACTCTCTCCGTCTTGCCCAGCGTGGCCTCCTCGTGTTTCACTCCGTCTCAACTCCCCCTTCCCCTTCCGGTTCTCTCCCTAAATCCTCTCCCCCACGTGACCCTAACTCCACCCACTCCCCACGTGACCCAGACTCCGCCCCCCCTCAATCCTTGCTCGCATTACACAAATATACGACTTAAGTCGTGTAGGCAGTTTGAGCAGCTTTGGATAAGACTTATGATCCTGCCCATACCCGAGCATGGAGTGCAGCATTCGCTTGTTCAGCTCTTCTGCGCATTCGTCCTCGCTGCTGCGCTTGGACGACATGACAACAGAATGATCCGCGCCAGGGGGGTCGCGGCGTTTTTGTGCGCAGTGGGACGGAGTCACCAAAAATACATTTATCACGATTTTTATTTCCATTTATTCGGGACCCGGGGGTCCCGCCAAAAGGTTCAAATTCTGAAACTGCGCACCTGGTTTCAGCACAAAACGCACACGCTAAAGAATACGAGGTAAGAACTACAAATATTACATTGCACGGTGGCGAGATGTTAATTACCTCGCCTGGTATGCAGGAGGTCGTGGGTTCGATCCGACCGTGACGCCTGTATATTTGGAATTTGCATGTTCTCCCCCGTGGTCGTGTGGATTTTTTTCGAGGTCCTCCGGTTTTTCCCTCCACATTTAGAATCAACTTGCGTTTAGAATTTTTAGCTGCTATATATTTCCACGTGATAAGCCATTTCTTTGAGCTATCATTTGTGATAGCCAGGTCACTTCTGAAGAAGAGATATATAGTTCAGTGGGGCCTTACCTGGTAAAATAAGAAAAAATCGACAAGCTAATTAATTCCAATATAACGTTCATCATCAGCAGCCATGATCTATCCACTGCTAGTTGAAGGCCTCTCCACACGCTGCTAGAACTGATCTTGTCGCTCCATCTCCGCACTGGATGTCCTCTCGGATATGTCTTCTCATTTGGCTACCACTCCATCATCAGTCTCGACCACTGATGACTACTTACTTCTATTACTAGTCAATATGATGTCTGTAATCTGCATTGGTTCTCTGATCCATGCTAGATGTAAAAATAGAGACAGAAAGAGGCACATCTCCGTGCCTTTATTCCACTTTCTTTGTCGGTGTATATGCTTCAAATCTGAATGGCATACCCGGTAATGTGCACTGATTGAAAACCTTACTTTGTTGGCACTGATGTGTTTCTTTTCACGATCAAATAAACAAAAATGTTCAAAAGCACTCCAACCTGCTTTCTAAACTAAACTCAAAACTAATTATCTTTTTTATTTACCAGGCAAAGCCCACTGAGCTTTAGACATTTGTTTTATTTCAGAAGCGCCCTGGCCGCAAATGATAGCTCAACGGAGTGGCTTATGAGAAATGTATCACAGCCAAATAACTCTAAAGGCATGTTTCTAAATGTGAAGGGAAACCCGAAGGACCCAGAGAAAAATCCACACGGCCACGGGGAGAAGATGGAAACTCCAAATATACAGGGATAAAGGTTAGCATCGAACCAACGACCTCATGCATACCGGGGGAGGTAGCTAACATCGCGCCACCGTGTCGTCTGCCTCTTCATTTTATAATTTTGCATACTAAAATTGTGTTTCCATTTGTACCTGTGTCCAACAGGCATATTCATTTATTTCGCTAACTTGTTGGATGTGACTTTTGTTTTGCTCACATTGTATCTTGAGCTAAGCATTGAAGTCTTCTTTATAAACGATTCAATAATTTTGCTGAGATTTATCTCCACAGTAAATCTGTAAATACGTTCACCATTTATCTTGATGCCCTTTAGTTCTTCAATCCATTGTTCGTAAAAAAAATTCACCAGGTTAAGTAATGCAATTTTATATTTCGCACGAGAAACAGTCGTTAACAAAGTGGGTGTATAGCACCGAGCATCGTGTGGTTACTAATAAGGGTTTTCCCCTTTTTTCTGGCAACAAAACTGGCACCTTTTGCAAGGAATCATGCTTACATTAACCACAATACTTGCAGTCAATGAAAACAAAAAACTATTTATGCATTGTCAATGCATAAATTATCAGAGTATTGTTTTTTGTTTGCATTGTCAATGCATAAATTATCAGAGTATTGTTTTTTGTTTGCATTTGGCTGCAAGTATTGTGGTTAATGTAAGCATGATTCCTTGCAAAAGGTGTCAGTTTTGTTGCCAGAAAAAAGGGGAAAAACCCTATTAGTATATTTTGGTACTGGCAAAGGAGGTCCCATGATGAAACATCGTGTGGTTATGGTGAAACGGTGATTGCGGATGCTCCCATATTGAGGATGTGTTTTACATAATTTAAATACTCCCACCCTTCTTGCATTTTGTCAGCTATGATTTCAAGTCGTTATGTGTATTATTTGGGGAGATTTTTTTTTACATGCGATTAAAAATGTGAGTGTCCTTTTTTCTGAAGGCATATGTACGTATCTATGTGCCTCAAGACCGGGTTACATGTGGTGGCAACACATTAAGGTAGAGGCCACTAAAACTAGGTGCACTTGGAACTTAAGGGACTTAACACGTTGATAACCTCCACTGAAGCGATAACAAGTGTTTTAATTGCAAATGTATGGGGAAATAAATCGCTTAAAGAGTGACGAAGAGTAATAAAATCAGACGAGGGAAAATATTAGCGGGAGTGAGAGCGGCAATATACATCAGACTGCCCTTGCACACACTATTAATGATATAACACGGTCTTTAATGACCAGGCTGTTAAA
This sequence comes from Lampetra planeri, assembly GCF_965212315.1. Classification (NCBI taxonomy): domain Eukaryota; kingdom Metazoa; phylum Chordata; class Hyperoartia; order Petromyzontiformes; family Petromyzontidae; genus Lampetra; species Lampetra planeri. The sequence goes on from NC_136141.1 coordinate 7,414,538, forward strand.
CAATTCAAAACCTTGTGTATTTCGGGAGGAACAAAAAGCAGCAGCAATAAAGGGATACATTATGCCATTCATTACACAAGTGGCAATTTAAATACAACTAATTATCATGGAGGACTCCCTGAGGTGTCTCTTTTTTTATAAACACACTATAGAATGTTTGTGCAGCAGCATTTCTGTCCAGGAGAAAGAGAATGCCATCTTCGATATTCAAATCAAATAAACACGGTCTCCCGATCTGTGTCGGGTTGTTACCGCATGCTGTCCAGTATGACGGTTGATGTTTCCCTCTGCACCATGATGACACAAAGCACGTGGGGCAAACACGTCGGACAAGTCAGTTTATGTTTGGTTCAGCACGTCGGGCGCCTTTCTGGCAAATCTTCCAGCCAAAGCGCGCACCGTGCCGAACAACACGGGGTACACATTACGACAAAGCGAAAACAGATCTGAGAGCCGTACAGCGCAGCCGCTAAAAACTACACACGACAGGTTTTTTTTTATAACTAAATCAATTAACTTTGCGAGGGGGGGGGCGGCAAAACTCTGAAAAAAATATCCAGTTCGTAAAAATCAGATGGAGCAATGCAATTACTTCCTCCTTAAGATTCTCAATCAAACTTTTTAATTCAATGTTAGTTTTTACATTTTTACACAACGGGCATTTAGGAGGAACGATAACATTACAAGGACTCTCTCCTGAAGCCTCTCTCGTCGTGGCTAGCAGCTAACCTCGACGTCCGGCATTTAACTCCTGAGCACACGGTGGCTAGGAGATGTTCACTTCCTTGCCTGGTATACAGGAGGTCGTGGGTTCGAACCCAATCCTGACGCTTGCGTGTATATTTGGAGTTCGCATGTCTATCTCTCTCTTCCCCCCCGCCCCCCGTGGTCGCGTGGATTTTTCTCCGGGTCCTCCGGGTTTTCCACATCGGCATTTAGAATCAACATCACGCGTTTAGAGAATTTGCGCTGCTATACATTTCCACGCGATAAGCCAATTTGTTTCAGAAATCATCTGTGGCCTGGTCGCTACTGAGAAAGAGCTGTACAGCTCAGTGGACATCACCTCTGGTGAAATAAAATTTAAAAAAGTATCGTTTAGTTTACATGCCTGCCAACCCATACGGTTTACCCGTATTCTTGTACAGGGAAATTGAGTTTTCAGGTCCATACGGCGTACAGCCGTTTCAATACGGGCAAAAGACGTGTCTGTTTGTGTTTCTCCCTTGTGATGGGACTTTGTATGATGAACGTCGAAATTTATAAGGACCATTAAGGTCTTAATTTGTCTGTAATAAGGTAGGACACTGATAAGGGGGTGACAGGTATGTAGTGGTGAGTGTATTGGTTGAGAGTAATAGTGTTGGTGAGTGTACTAGTGATGAGTGTCTATTTATATTTTTTCCTTGTGATGGGACTTAAATTGTAGGATGAACGTTGAGATTTATAAGGATACGGGGTGACCAATAAGGACTGAATTAGCCTGTAATAAGGTAGGACACTGATAAGGGATTGACAGCTATGATTTAACATTGCAGCCATACGCAATACTGGCACGACTGTTGTGTTTTTATGAATGGCACTCGTGAGACGACACTGCCCCTTTAAAGGTGTGAGGCTGAGGGGGTGGGGGTTAAAAGGGGGGTGGAGGGGAGGGTGCGGGAGGGCGGGCGGGGTAGGGGCGGGGTAGGGGCGGGGGTGGAGGCTTGAAAGGGGGGGGGTGAGGAGGGGGCGGTTGCCCCTAGCGACTCCATGGCAACGAGACACGTAAACAATCCCCGGTCAGCGAACGAACCGAAACGGGAGTTCAAATCTCTCCACTTCATTTAATAGTTTTTGTCTGGGTTTTTTGTTGGTTTTAGCCGAGCGATACATTAACAATTAGTCGGTGGCGTCCCTCAGACGACAAGAGATCAAGATTGTACGAGACATACCGTGGGCCGCGCTTAAGCTGTCGCGTGAGAGAGGCGGACCATGACTGACGGGCAAGGGACGCGACTGGAGCTGGAGTCGGTGATTGGTTTCAACGGTAAGGAGATCGATTCTCGGTCACCGATATGAGCGGCGATCGATACCCGTTGTTCAGCCGGTGGTGGCGGGGGGTGTACCTTCTTTGCGTTCGACGGAGACTCGATGAAGAGGTCGCAGCGGCTGCAATGTCACATTGGGGGCGGTCAAGCCCACGTGGCGAATGAGATTGGCGCATGATCGGTGCTGGAGAGAGGCTTTTAGTTGGACGTGCCAACAAAGTTGAGACGTGCCAGCAAAGTTGAGACATGCCAGCAAAGTTGACGTTCTCATTGGCCTTTTCATCCGGCGGTGGAGAGATCGTGATACTGATAATAGTGAGGTGCACGTTTGGGATTGCACCGAAGCCAGAGAAGGAACCCATTGCGGATAAGACAACTTACACAGGTTAATGGCACCATTTAAATTGTTAGTAAATATATATATGGGTCTTGGGCAGAACGTGTTCTTGGCTACATTAAGAGTTGATGGACGATGGGCAAGAATCATAACGGAGGTGTGAGCCAAAAGAGAAGGACGCGTTCGAGAGGACCTCCGCCGAGAAGATGGAGTGATGGAATCGGGTGATGATGTGTGCAGGTGCTAAAGGTGGATTGAGAGGTGGCAAAGGCTTTGGGGTGGTTTTCATCGAGCAGTGGATTGACCATGGCTACTGTTGATGAGGATCATGGGAGATGGCGACAACTTTGGGGAGACCATCCGGCAGTGGATGGGCCATGGCTGATGATGATGGGGACCGTACAAGATAGTGACTTCAGGAGACTTTCACACATCAGTGGATTATTCGTGGCTGAATATGAATGAATCAAGAATGCAAGACTTCGTGTAGTCAAATAGATGATAATAGTAGGAACGCCTGAACTCTTGCACTCTGTGCAACATTTTAAAGTCACAAGTAATGCAGTAACAATATTCGCACGAATAGCTCATTGCACTGTTACAGTAATGATTCACAATTATGTATTGTCGTGAATAATAATACAGTACTCTATTGTAATCACAGCAATGCCAATGACTAAATCATCCCAAATGCACCCGACCTTGGAAGCTAAGCGGGCATGAGCCCTGGGAGTGCTCGAATGGGAGAGCATGCATAACAGGTGTTATAGGTAATCCGCGGTACGTTGTGGGCAGCAGAGGGCAGTGCAGCAAAAATCCATTATCCTACAAGGGTGAAGTATGGTCAAATAACCCGCGCGACGCGCACGCTTTAGGGAGGCCTTCGTCCAGCAGTTGATTGACACGTACATCCCGAACACAGTACATGTGCATGCATTCCATTGCTGTTTTTTTAATAACAAGAGTGCGGTATTGTTTTTTTATTATGTTTGTTTTGTTTTAAGTAATGAGCATTGTGTTCTCCTGATCATGAGTATCACAGAATAGGTCATGGTCTAACCCTTTCCGCTTCCGTCTAACCTGAAGTCCAAGGCCCATGGATTTCTTCAAGATATCTTAGAAAGCTTGGCATATCGTTAAATAATCGTCATTTTATAAATGTGAGCATTTAAATTAGGAAAATTAGCAAAATAACTATGGTGAGTGTGTTATGTATGTTATTTCTCTGCCAGTTATGATTGCGGGAAATTAATCCCCTACCTGCGCAGTGACCTACCAATCTGTCGTATGTGCAATGACCCACACTACCAGGGGCTTGGGGCACCCGCACACACAGTATGGAGATTACGTAATCAGACGGGGGACAGCATGGAGGGAGCAAGGGCAACTGAGGACAAAGTGTTATAGAGCCAGCCAAGGGGAGTTGGGGTCTTCGAGGACAGCTTGGGAGGGACGAGGAAACTGACCAGAGTTGTCAAGGCACCAAGCTTTGATGAATAGGTCGTGGCAAGGTGGACAATGGGATGCCCCAGGGGTCGTATGGCCCGATTTGCCAATGGGGATGAAAACATGGTGGGGACAGGGGGTGGTGTGGGAGATAATGGGTGATATCATGGAGGGTGTGGCTCGGGTAACAGGATTAAAGTATTCTATGGTTCTTTCGGTAAAGTCACATAGATAGAAAAAAGAATAACAATAAAATAATATTCACTTTATTTTCATTTAAATTTTTATTATTTTATTGGTATTCCTTTTTTTTTTATCTCCGTGACTTTACCGAAAGAACCATATAATATGAATTCCTGCAGTCACGAAAGTTGTAAGTCAAGGATTAAAGTAGAAGGAGAGTCCGTGAGGGAGGAGGCCCCGGGTGAGCGGTGTCAAGCCGCAGTGACGGCGCCGCGTGAGAGAGATACCGAACGGAGGAGGTTGGCGCGGGCCGACGGAGTGGGCGCGACAGCATGATAAGTGCGGAAGATTTGGAGTTGCCGGGTGGCAGGTGGATGGAGAGCAGACGAGTAGTGAATAATCATAGTGCCCTGTGGTGCCAGGGGGATGAAGTGAAGAGTACAAGAGAGCGGTCGAGTGTGGATGAGGATTTACGCATCACCGAATTAGCCGTGATACACTATATTCCTTTGCTGAAGTTATCGTCTCCAGATTGAAAACGAATTTGTTTCAAACTGCTTTTTGTGTTTAGTTTGTATTCCACAGATTGTATTTTCCAGAATGTCTCATTCCCAAGAGATAATTCAGCTATGCTCTATTAAATAAAGCAAAGTGAAAGTCTTTCCTGAGCTACTCGCTAAGTCAGACAAATGAATTGACTTTATATATTTTTAATTCTTCTCTTTTCGATAGTTAAACGGGTGCAAAACGAGTTAATTCTGTCTTAGATTTAAAGAATTGTGCAGGAATGGACACCTCCATTGGCGCTGTCACCGGCAATGTTTTGTGTCTTTAGTTGTTGTCCTTCCCCTGCACCTCCGATTAGCACGGTTGGCTACGAACGGTGTGAAAGAAGTTCAACATACATTGTTCGTGAGGTTAGAATAAAACTGCCCTACATTGAAAGAGAAGACTGCAAGTTGTCCTTGATAAATCGCGTTGGTCATTACATATTAATGCGCCACTAAGCTGACGAAAAGCTAATTTATGTTTCCCATCTCCTTTATTTAATGCTGAAATTAAATGTTAAGGGTGGTACTGACCTCAATCCATAATTTGCCTGTCCATGGTATTTAACATGTACGGATAGGATTTCACATACAAAGATCCCCAAGAGTGTGTTTTAAAAAAAAAATAATGTGGAAAGATAAACAAGGTTACTTGTGTTATAGTAAGGAAAGGTAGAGCTGCCAAAATAATTATTTCTGTTGAGTGACAATCGAAGAGCAGATTAGGGTTAGGTACCGGTTTGAGATGCCCATAGGCTATCACCTAATGAGCTAATGCTACTGGTTGTCATGATGACTTGTCAAGCATGATCATCGCTATTTAAAATAGCCGTATTATATGTTCAGCAATCATTGACTTTTCCTGTCCAATTCATCAGAATTCTCCACAGCTACATTTCCATAAAAGGACTAGTGCATGGCATGGAGTGTCAATGAATAATGTATCCTGAGCGCCACTATTATCTTATTCTTCTATCGAAAATTACATTGTACAAAACAGAGAGGAATTTAATAGCAAATTCAGGCAAACCATTACATTATACAGAGCCGTAATCTATATATATATAAAATCGCAAATCTGTCTGTCTGTCTGTGTGTGTGTCTGTGTGTCGCCGGACCATACGCAGTTTCATTGGACGGCGGTTGCCCCTGGCAACGAGTAGCGACGCATTCGCTGCCGGGTGGACGCCATTTTTAATTCCCGTTCAAAATATGCGCACGCATTTGTCGTATAAACTCGATATACCCAGCGTTGCCCGGGGGGAAAATACATTTAAAATCTTATGAAAACTTTCAAACATTACATACCAATGAAAAAACAACTGTGTAATTACTTTTAAACCCGATGCGCCAAGAATCGATTCTCTGAATCGCGCAAACGAATCGAATGTTGTAGATTCCTTTAGATTCCGACGATTCCCGTTTACTATAAGTTGCTTAAAGTCGATATAAACTGCTACGAACGGGAAATATCCGGCGTTGACCGGGGCAAAAATGTAATTAAAAACTCCAGAAAAAATAAAAAAATAAAATAAAAATGAAAATGAAACTCTATCATTCAAAATGTAAACCCCCAACATGCCAGGAATCGATTCTTTGAATCGCACAAAGGACTAATCGAAGGTTGTAAATTGCTTTAGGATCGCGCTTCCTGTTTAATATAAGTTGCTTATAGAGTTGATATGAACTGCTACGAATGGGAAATATCCGGCGTTGACTGGGGCAAAAATATAATGGTGAGGGCGGTTGTGAGTGGCGATTGTGAGTGGTGATTAGTGAGTGGTGAGGGGAGGTTGAGTGGTGAGGGTGACTGGTGAGGGTGAGTGGTGAGGGTGAGTGTTGAGGGTGAGTGGTGAGTGGTGATTGGTAAGGGTGTGATTGGTGAGGATGAGTGGTGAGGGAGAGTGGTGAGGGTGAGTGGTGAGGGTGAGTGTTGAGGGTGAGTGGTGATTGGTGAGCGTGTCATTGGTGAGGATGAGTGCTGAGGGAGAGTGGTGAGGGTGAATGGTGAGGGTGAGTGGTGAGGGTGAGTGGTGAGTGGTGATTGGTGAGGGTGTGATTGGTGAGGATGAGTGGTGAGGGAGAGTGGTGAGGGAGAGTGGTGAGGGTGAATGGTGAGGGTGAGTGGTGAGGGTGAGTGTTGAGGGTGAGTGGTGAGTGGTGATTGGTGAGGGTGTGAGTGGTGAGGGAGAGTGGTGAGGGAGAGTGGTGAGGGTGTGATTGGTGAGGATGAGTGGTGAGGGAGAGTGGTGAGGGTGAATGGTGAGGGTGAGTGGTGAGGGTGAGTGTTGAGGGTGAGTGGTGATTGGTGAGGGTGTGATTGGTGAGGGAGAGTGGTGAGGGTCAATGGTGAGGGTGAGTGGTGAGGGTGTGTATATATGTAAGGTTATTAAGAAATATATTTTTCACCCGGGCAACACCGATTACTTAAGCGAGTCTATATATATAAAATAGCTAATCTGTCTGTCTGTGTGTGTGTCTGTGTCGCCGGACCATACGCAGTTTCATTGGACGAAATGTGAGGGATTTGCGAGACACGATTGGTCCGTTTGGTTTTCCTAGCGCTGCGATTGGCCCGTTCATTGAGGCCGTGGCGGAGTAGCGCAGTTGGTAGCGCCCTCGCTTCCCATGCCAAAGGTCGCGGGATCGATCCCCGCGTCCTTCACAGGCGAATATATTTTTAAATCCTTTATATTAAGTTCGCTGCCACGCATATAAAGAATTTATAGTGAAAAACTTTGTTTTTACGAACGCGTCCACATGCAAACCACAAAATACAAAGCCTCCAACTCAGACAACACGTGAAGACCCGTGCAACGCCGGGTTTTACTATTTATATATATAAAAAAGGGAAATTTGTCAATGTGTGTCTGTTGAAAATGTTTAGCGTACTTCCCGACATGCAAAAAACGTAAAATTTGCCATGTGGGTACTTTCCAGAATGTACACCATGCAAAACTTATAAAAACATTACTTTTGTATTCTTTTGGGGGGGGGGCGCAATAATGCATATATTTTGCACGGCAAGTGAGCTGTGACGTCACATCTGTCATGTGACCCGCGCGTGCGGAAGCGTAACGCAGTGTGCCTGCTCATCACGCATCCCCCCCCAACCCTCCGTGAGTAAAGTGCCATACAAATGTTTTGCAGGTCTAAGACGTTGTTCGCGCAGCATTGCTTTATTATTCCTGTCGTTTACTGCCGTACGCACCGTTAAAGATGTGTGTCTGTAGCAAGCGCGTGTATGTGTACCTATGGACGTGGCGCGTGTGTGGGGCGAGCGGTAGTGTAGTGGTTAGTGCGCTGCGCTATGAACTCGGCGACCCGAGTTCGATTCCCACTTACTACCACCACCTGTGACGATCATTTGAACCGGTCCTGGGACTCCCCTAGGTCGACTCAGCCTCAAACGAGTAACCGTGGTGTGAACATCGCCACTGGGGAGACAAAGACGGCCGGGCGTCGAGAATCCAAGTCCCGGGCGAAGCCGGGTAGTTAAGCTAGTGAAAATATAATTCAGAGACTAAATATTGAATAACATTACATAAATATTTTATTGACACGATACAATGTCTTACTGTCTTCTTGGTTCTTTCGGTAAAGTCACGTAGAAGGGAAGTAATAAAATAATAAAAATAAAACATAATAAAATAATTCTCACGACGTTTCGGCCACAACGCAAGCAGCCATCCTCAGGTAAAGACCAGGTCTGTCGGGGAGACAGCGTCTGAATTCAGACTTTACCGAATGAACCAAGAAGATGAATCCCTGCAGTCACGAAAGCTTTAAATCGAAATGTAATATCTTACTGATTTATCAAATCTTAACATTCACTCATCTTTGCTGTACTACGTTTTCAAACACTAATTTGGATGAACCAGGTTACAGATTTTTTTTTACATTTATTGCAATTGCAAAGGAAAGCTGGGAGAAGGTGTTTCAATCTTTTTTTTCATTACCCGTAACCGCATGAAATAAAATAGTTAAATAACAGTTACTGGTTTGCTGCAGATAAACGATGTCTATTAATAAACAAAACATTCCATTTTCAACTGAGAAATGAAGGGAGCTGCTGCAGTGTAATGGTTAGTACACTGGACTTGCAATGCAGAGGTTGCGTTTCGACTCCATATCCCGGCGCAACAGTTGAAATAATTGGTTGGGAAAGTGTCTTGAATTCATCTGTCTCTGGCTACCGAGCACTAACCATTGGTACACCCACAGTTGAATGACATGTTGTAAGTGGTGGGGTGAAGTATGGGACAAGCCCACATTTCAAGGGGTCTGGTCAGGGTAGAAGAGTAGTAGATCGTATACCATCTAAAGCTCTCTCTAGTGGAGGCCCTTCTGTCAGCAATGGCTTGAATAAGAAAATAAATTGCAGGGTTGGCCATTACCTATTAACTAAGAAGCGAAGGCAAATGTACAACGTGATGGCTTAGGTCTCAGTACCATTGTACGTATGCACGTGCCAATCAGTGCATGACTAAAAATCCACTGGAAACAATTACCGGTTACTGACTTTTGGAACCGATTATATAAATTCCGAAAATGTCTATCGGTCTACCTATTATCTTTGAGCAATTCTACTTGATAACCATAGCGAGTACTAGGTGATTGTGTGAAAACAAATGTTTCCAAGCTGGCTTTAGGTATTGGTATTCCACAACACGAAATTTTGGTATAAAACGGTATTTGTTAATATTAGCGGTACTCTATTCACTAATTAAGATTTATATAGATGGTATGTGCATCTGTATTTTGGATGTGTGTGTGTGTATTTTTGTTGAGCAGGGCAGGTGCCATCCGGTCTGGTTTCCCATCCCGATTGTGAGCACTTGCTCTATCCACTGGGCTGTACTGTGGTCATCCGGAGCCTCAAGGGGGCCCGTCAGTCATTTCTGCATGGACATACCAACAACGTGTCTTGTCTGGCTGTGTCTAACAGTGGCCGCTATGTTGCATCCGGTCAAGTTACCTACATGGGCTTTAAGGTACGAAATATAAATCATTGGGGCGGAGTGCTGGTAAATTAGTTATTGCACTGAAGTACAAACCTGGCGACCTAAGATTATTACCAACCATGGCTAATATTATGGCAAATGATATCTGAACTTGTTCTGGTCCCCTCCTTCACCAACATACTCTGATTGAAAAATTAATATATTCTGATTGAAATCTGTTATCTTCATACATACAGTATTATTTTTTTTGTTGCTGAACATTTCCATTATTATTTCTAATTTTAGTTCACTGTCAAAAATTTGAATTCCTATGCCATTTAGTGAAGGCGGACCGAGATTAAATCAAGTCGAACTTAATGTTAAAACCCATAAACTCAAATTTTAGCTTGTTACACTTAATAACTCACACACACACTGTAATTTCATAATTTTCATCTTGGTCCACCTTTATTAATTTCCTGATATATACATATGCTGCTTTGTGTTAATTAGTAAAAGGAGCAGTTGTGTCTCTCCAGAATTCTTTTTTATTTGTCAACAAAAAAAGGAAGTCTCTTAATATCTACAAAAAGCCTTCTCAACATTAACGTGCGTAATTGTAATAATAGGGTTTTCCCCCTTTTTTCTGGTGACAAAACTGAAACCTTTTGCAAGGAATCATGTTTACATTAACCACAATACTTGCAGTCAGAATGCAAACAAAAAAACACTGATAATTCATGCATTGTCCTTGAAACTGATTGGTCCACACCAGAGACAGCTTTCTTTAGAGCCATAGTAACGGAAAATAGAATTGAGAAATCTCATTTGCATTCCACATGCACACAGTTCCTTGTACTTGAATTGTCTTTTGAATGCAGGCGGACGTTATTTTGTGGAATTTTGAGAAGCGTGAGCTACATGCCCGGCTCACTTTGCACAAGGTGAAGGTGGAAGCATTGGCCTTCTCACCGAATGACCTCTACTTGGCGTCCTTGGGAGGCCAGGATGATGGCAGGTATTTTTGTTATTTGGTGTTCATTTTTACTTACATTTAAATCCCCAAAAATAATCAATGATCTTGTCACCTAAAACTGAGAAAAATTACAACCAAACATTGAATATGTTAACTCTAAAATAGACAAGACACAGTATTAATCAAAATTGAAATGGCTTGAATAATTAAATTACCCCTTTGGAACAATGTGATGTGACAGGTTGTGAAGTCGGGTTAGCTTTTATCGCTAGATACTGACATTGGAACCAGATATACCAAATAAGTGTTGCAAATGAGACCGACTGTTCAGCTGTTATATCTCCCAATTAATCAATGACATTGGCCTGCATCATTCAATTTACTTCAAAAGAAAAAGAATGGTAGATAACCATGTAATCCAAGCCAAGCAAAAATGTGTATCTCTTTAAAGTGTGGTGATCTGGAACGTGACTAAGAAGGAAGCTGTGTGTGGCAATGCTGTTTCACTGCCAACGGCTGGCACCACAAACACCGTCCGCTTCACCAACACCAGCGACCTCTCCTTCATTACAGCTGGAAAGTGAGTATCACAGTAGCAATGCATACTACAAGCCTTGAAATGTTTTGTGTGTGAACATGTACTTCACGCGTGAATAAAATATTAAATGGATAAGTATATTGGCTTGGTCAGCTGATCATCTCCAATGATGACTGTGGGCCAGTTGTGAAAATTACACAGTTCTTCAGCAGAAGTAAGTCCACCCATGAGACAACCATTGTTTACTTCCCACAAATGATACATGTTTAGCATTCTGAGGGAGACAACGGGCTGAGTACACTCACAAGTGATATGTTCACTTATGACCTTGGAATTGAGTGCTCTTCAAGATTGTCGCCCAACTGGATCTGAACTCATGTAGCGCATACACTGCACTAAAGATACCGTATACTTTGTGTGTTTATGTATAGAATCTAGGTGTGTGGTTCTATGGCAGAGTTATTGCCTAACAATTAAATCCCTACAGCGGTTAAACCATTATCTGACTGAGTTCTGCATTGTATGAAGTAAACAGCAGAATCTGGTTACACAGCTGACTGACATTGGTCAAATGAGATTAAGAGCTCGATTTGTCGAGCTAGTTTCACTGTCATTCTGCCATTCCTTGGTGGAATGACTGCCAATTCCACAAAAATCGGATATATTCTGAGAAATATATTTAAGTTGCAGCCAATTTCAGTGTGTGCACTAGTAGTAAAGAGCTTAGGAAGCAATTCTTGATGGATCACCGCAAGATGAAGGTTGGTGTGCGATTATGGATTGGGAGTTAATTTGATCATCATCACCTGCAGCAGCAATGTCGTTATGATCATCATTTATTGTCATCAATCATCATCATAATCAACACTTATCTGCTTGTCACAAATTTGGAAAGTCACTTGTGCATTGGTGACTGCTGCAGACCATTGCATCAGGCTGCCAGTCACACAGCAGCAGAAGGCCATAACCCGGCATTATTTCCATGCTATTGCTGACTTCCTTGGAGAGGTAGACACAAGTGCCAATCATACCACACTCCTAGGTGACAGCTTCGTGAAGTGCAAAGGGTCCCATTCTGTAAATGTACCACTTGTGTTTTTATGCTCACCTCAATAACATGTAAACATTCCACTTTCATTTTAGCCTAATCAATCGTGGCTCATATAATAGACTTCACTGCTCAATATGGAGGGAGTGAAAGGCCCTTTGGTCACGGAACCTATTCCGTGCAGCTGTGCCCACAGAAGCATTACAATGATATCGCCACACATCCTATGTGATTGAGCATACAATTGTCATTTTAAAGGCACGCTAGTTCAAGCTTGTCAGATCTGAGGGCAGCTTAATCTAGGCCCAGCAGTACATCAATGGCATTATCATTGCGTGCTGTGTTCCACATTGTGAATAGAATCCCCTGCTCCAGGGAAATAACATCCATTGCACCATGCATCACAATGCAGCGAGGCAGGAGGTGCATGTACCAGCCATGACTATTTTTGAAGGTCACAAGGCATGCCGGGCAGTTATTGGCTGGCCAATCTTTCTTGCCTTGCATTGATCAACACAGTGTCCTCCATTCTGAATTTGAAGTTTTCATGATTGCAAGGATCCATACCCTTTGGTTCTTTCGGTAAAGTGACTTTATCGAAAGAACCAACGAGTACAGTGTCCTCCGCATGCTTGTCTATATGACCTTTTATACTTGCCAATGCCCATTCTCACTGCCACCCCAGTATACCACACAGCGCATGCACACTTGCAGTTGTAACCCTCATAGACACCAGCTGGGCTACAGGGGGCAACCTCTGTGCTGCTGTGTGAATGGCATGCACGGTGCACGTGCAGAAAGATGTAGCGATGAATGTGATGATGATGGTGGTGGTACTGATAGCTGGTGATGATGTATGTGCACCCATGGGTCTGAAGATAATTTGTGTTGATGTGGGGATACACACCTGAACAAACATGGCACTGAAATTGCAGTCCTGGTACAAATATAAAAATGATGGGTTTTTTTGGAACAAAAAAATGCCTGAATGCAAACAATGACTAAAATTAGCAATGTGCAAAACATTCATCTAAACAGGCATATCTGAAGCCAACATACAAAACACAGCAGGAACAAATATTAGTTAATCCTTCCAAACCCGGGGATGCTGAGTCTCTTTGACCAGGTCTGTAATGAGGGGTGTGGTGGGAGTTGGCCTGCTCGTCCAGAGGGTGCTGATGATGGTGTTGGCTGCATGGGGGGTGGGGGGGGACGGTGGTCTTGGTTGCTGGGCAATCCGCCGGTTCCTGATTGGCTGCCGGATGTTTTTTGTAATGGGACCACCCATTCCTCATGGAGAATCAGGCCAACAACTGCTGTGTGAATTTGTTGTAATAATTTTTTTGGGAATTTCCACATAACACCGAAATTTTGCAAAAGTGTGGAAGCAAACTTTTACATGATTCGGATTTAAACACTGTTGATTGATGATGACTCGCGATGATGTTGCTGTTACAATCGCTAATGATCCACCAACCCCCAATCCACCAAATCACACTAACCCCTCTTCCTTTGGCTGTCATTCCCCAAAGAATTGGGGGGCCCAATCCATCTCTAAATATATGGATTGGGCCCCCTTTAACTTTTGAATGCAGTATATGTATCATTGTATATCTGCACAGAATGGTATCCATAAATATGCATTTTTTCAGTTTAGAGTCGATTCAGACATGCTTGTTTTCCAAAGACGAAGTGTATAATAAACATTTTGTATTGTTTGGAAGAAATTACAATATGTGAAGGCATAACATATTTTTTTAAGAATATAAAGACTTGGCTAGTTACCAAAATAACAAAAATTTGTGTTGAAAATGTAATAAAATTGTATATTTTAAATTTGTTTATTACTTGAATTAAAGCTTTCGTGACTGCAGGAATTCATATTCTTTAGGTGTTTCGGTAGAGCCACGTAGATAAATAAATAAATAATAACATATCACGACGTTTCGATCGCAACACAAGCAATCGTCATCAGGTGAAAAATATAGCGGGAGAGCTACTGAGGCAGGAAAAAATATAGCAGGAGAGCTGCTGAGGCAGGACGTTATAAAGGTTTGAGATGGGTGTCGCCCAAGGGTCATAAGCGAAGTGGGCGGGGTTAGAGATGAAATTTGCATGTAAATGTAAAATCGGAGAGCTGAGCTACCTCCACGATGACGAAGCTGTGGAGGTGGCCATTTTATTGTGAGAGATTAGTATGTCAATGTAAGAAAATCGAAAACCACCACCACATCAAGGAAAACGAGCAACGGTGGCTGTGTTAGTGAGACATTTAGCCTGTTAATATACAGACATTTAACCTGTTAATGTAATTCAGAGAGTCGAAAATAACTGCGTAAGCAAAATGGGCGGGGCTAGAGATGAAATTTGCATACAAATGTAAGATCGGAGAGCTGCGCTACTACCACGATGACGAAGCTGTGGAGGTGGCCATTGTATTGTGAGAGATTAGCATGTCAATGTAGGAAAAACGAAAACCACCGCACATCAAGGAAAACAAGCAATGGTGGCTGTGTTCGTGAGACATTTAGCCTGTTAATGTAAAGACATTTGACCTGGTAATGTAACTCAGAGAGTCGAATATAACTGCTAACATCGGCAGGTAGGATGGAAACATCACAGCCAGATATGACTTAAACTGGTTAATAACATCCTTCCAATGATTGCTCAGTTTGTACCCATCTTCTCGGTTGAAATTGTGTCTGTGTTTATATATCTGGATGGCTTCATGAACGAATCTTTGCTGATAGCCAGTTGGATTGCAGAGTACCTTCGTCTTGGAAAAATATATTTCGTGTGTGCCCACAGCGTTAAAACAATGTTCACGAACACGGTCCGAGACATACCGCTTAGTTTCCCCAATGTGACTACTGCCGCAGACACAGTTTAGTTTGTAGACACCAGGGTATTGCATGTCAGGGATCAAATCCTTCACAGATCTGATCAGATCACGAATTTTATGTACTGTGTTGAATCGAACCTGGGTCTTGTGTTTGCTCATGATTTTGGAAATCTTTTTGGTAACCCCTGTTATGTATGGCAAGATGATAGTTTTGATTGGGTCCTCAGACGGTTCTTTCCCAACGATTGGATGATAGCTCTACGGATTGTGTAGTCTTAATATCCATTCATCTTGAGGGCTTGGTGTACGTGCTCCAGTTCACTGGCTAGGTGGTGATGGTCGGAAGTATAATGAGCTCTATGGTGTAGAGTTTTGATGAGGAAATTCTTCTGGGATGGATGGTGGTGGGAGTCAGGTTTTAGGTAGGCATCTGTATGGGTGGCTTTCCTGTAGACAGTATCCCATTGAGCCATCTTGTCTCTTTTCGATTAAAACCTCCAAGAATGGTAACTTTCCATCCTTTTTCACCTCCATGGTGAATGCTTACCCCGAGCTCTCAATACTCTGATAGTGCGCTGTTTTTGAGTTGTACACCTTTTGGCGTCATCTGGTCCACACCCGAGACAGCTTTAACAAAAGCTGTCTCGGGTGTGGATCAATCAACTTGAAGGACAGTGCATATCATTATTATTATCAGAGTTGTTTCTTTTTGTTTGCATTTTCACTGCTTGTGTTGTGGTTATTGCAAACATGATGCCTTGGATAAAAGTGTCAGTTTTGTACCAGTTTAAAGGGTAAAAACCCACTACTATATTTTGCCACTGGTAAAGGAGGTCTCATAGTGTAAATGTTTACCCCGAGCTCTCAATACTCTGATAGTGCGCTGTTTTTGAGTTGTACGCCTTTTGGTGTCATCTGGTCCAACACCTATGGAGACTAGGCTCTAAGAAAAGCTGTCTCGGGTGTGGACCAATCAACTTCAAGGACAGTGCATATCATTATCAGAGTTGTTTCTTTTTGTTTGCATTTTGACTGATTGTGTTGTGGTTATTGCAAACATGATGCCTTGTATAAAGGTGTCAGTTTTGTACCAGTTTAAAGGGTAAAACCCTACTACTAAAGATACCAAGTTAGCTGAGTTAAGTACAACTGAGGTGGTCTTACCAGTGAATGGTTGTAAGGTCTCAGTCAGAAATCGGGCCAGCTTGTAGGTGGGTGAGTCAATGGTGGAGATGATAGGACGGAGTGGTGTACCTTCTTTATAAATTTTGGTAAGCCATAAAATATGGGTGGTCTAGCAGCAGAGGGGGTTAAGGAAAGCCGCTTGGTTGGTTCGATTAAAAATGTCGAATCAGGCGGTTGGTAGGATCTCTATTGATTTTGGTATAGCTGCCATCATTAAATAGGTCCTGAATTTTGTTATAGCATGTGGTTTTGTCCATGATGATAGTGGCATTGCCCTTGTCGGCTGAGAGGATGACTATTTAATCTCTCTTTTTTAGTTGAGAAAGCTCAAAACGCTTATCATTGCTAATGTTGCTAATAGGTGTCAGCGTTTTTGAGGATTGCAGCGATATCCGATCTTGCCACGTCTGCAGGCATGTGTCCGAAACCCTTAAGGGCTATGTCAACCTGGGCAATTATATCATCAACTGGGATGAGTTTAGGGGTGACTGCGAAATTCAACCCTTTAACTCGAACCGATTTTAGGCTGCTGGAAATTGGGCTGTTACTCTGATTGATTGTCACCGTCTAACTTTTTAATGTGTGGATCTGACTTCTTCTTAGAAAGGAGGTTGAACTTGGAAATCAGGTTATCTTTGCATTAAGCTGACATTGAGGCGGCTGAAGAGGCTGTCATGTTATCTACATGGTCCCAATCAGATGTAGACATTTTTTCTGTCAATGTTAAGTGTGATTGCAAGAGAGTCTTGTCTAAATTGTTTAGTTCAAATCGGTGCAATCTTATTCTCTCTGAGATCAGGGCTAGGTTGGCCCTGAAAAAAATCCGTTTAGCAATTGGAGAAGTGACAGCAGCAGATGTCAGTGTAAAGGAGATCGGTATAGACCTTAGTGTCGCGGCATCTCTTCAGAATAGTGAGCGACTCGATCAGATGAGCCTTCTTGTCTCGAAGTATATTAAAAGATCTAATAGTTGTGTGGAAACCCTCCCCGTGACTGCAGGAATTCATATTATTTAGGTATTTCGGTAAAGCCAAGTAGATAGAAAAATAATAAAAATATGACGTTTAGATTGCAACACAAGCAATCGTCATCAGGTGAAAAAATATAGCGAGAGAGCTACTGAGGCAGAAAAAAATATAGCAGGAGAGCTGCTGAGGCAGGATGTTATAAAGGTTTCAGATGGGTGTAGCCCAAGGGTCATAAACGAAGTGAGCCAACGTTGCTCGTTTTCCTTGATGTGGCGGTGGCTCTCGTTTTTCTTACATTGACATGCTAATTTTATATTAACAGGCTAAATGTCTCACTAACACAACCACCATTGCACGTTTTCCTTGATGCGGCGGTGGTTTTCGTTTTCCTTAGATTGTTGACATGCTAATCTCTCACAATACAATTGCCACTTCCACAGCTTCGTCGTCGTGGAGGTAGCTCAGCTCTCCGATCTTACATTTACATGCAAATTTGATCTCTAGCCCCGCCCACTTCGCTTATGACCCTTGGGCTACACCCATCTCAAACCTTTATAACATCTTGACTCAGCAGCTCTCCTGCTATATTTTTTCACCTGATGACGATTGCTTGTGTTGCGATCGAAACGTCGTGATATTTTTAATATTTTTATATCTACGTGGCTTTACCGAAAGACCCAAAGAATATTTGTGTATTACTATCGTAATTCTATAAAAATACAATACATTCCAAAAAAAATCTGTTCAAAGTAAAATTTTAATTGATTCAATTGCTTTTAAAAACACATTCAAACAACATAATTCAACACAGTTCTGATAACCCGAAGTATGTTGTGCCTAAGCAAGAATGTATAAACTTTACGTTTTTTCAATGTAAATTACGACATATTAACTGTAAAATATGTTTTCAATTGACAGTATGACTCATGACTCATTCGCTATATATCTACCAGTGGTTGTCAAACATTCAGATGCTATGAGCGACATCGCATTCACAGGGCTGAGAGCCACAAGACATGCGCTGAGTGGGTCACGCACGATGGTCATCTCGGGTGGTTATGGTTCACTCACCCTAATTGGCTGTGGAGTTTAAAATGTAGCATTCTGTAAGAGCAGCCCTGGAGTACTCGTGTCTGGCTCCGCTGCCAGGGCCGAGTTACCGGAACTGCTCCCACTTCAAAATTACGTTGTTCCTGAAATTGTATTATTGAGCTGCACCTAGTGATGGGTTGTTTGGCCACTACTGCCATGTGCACTGTGGCAGATTCAAGTGAACACCACTGATGCACTGGCACAGCGGTTCACGAGTACGTGTGCGTTAGCATGCACCATCAATTTTCCCCCTTTAAATTTATTTGGTTACTTAGTATCTCATGAGGTGTGTGAAACATTTTGTCTTTTATGTGCTCCAAACTTTATACTGATACTACAGTCTTTGCTAGAAAGTGTTCTCATATTTACAGTTATGATATTATTGTAAAAAACACTTTTCTGAATAACAATATCGAGGTACTAAAAGAGAAATTGCTTAATTTTCTCATCGAGTAACATTTGATATGTTGTCGTGAGAGTGAAACACAACATGCAACACAAACATTCTTCATATTTTGGAAACTGCACTTTTCTCATCAACTTTTATGTGCTTCTTATAATATTCCTCAGTGACACCATTCGGGTATGGCAACTGGACGTCCCCAACCGTAAAATTCGACCTACAGACTGCCAGACAGGTCAACTTAAGAGGATAATCAAGTGTGTGGCAGTAAGTAGATATCCTCCATCCTTGTACTCATTCCTTCTTGCATTTGTGGCAGAACAAATCATGTATATGTTCAACCACAGGTATATGCATGATATGATGTTCCTTTGAAATTAATAATAATTACAGCCATTTTTCATCCACGATTGGATTCAGGTTTTCCATGTAAGTTTGTATGGTTTTATTTTTTATTGTCTTACTTCACCGCATTGGATGGCAGGGTGCCTCAGATCAGTTGCGATGTCACTTATTTACGATAAACAGTTATGGAAAAGTAATTAAACCTTTTTTTGTTTTGTGTGGGCTTGCCTTGATGTCAATTATCTGTTTTACGGATTTATTCAGCTGGTAATGAATAAACTCAAATTTATATGATGAATTAGGAATAGTTTTAATTCCTCCACAACAAACATTTGCTTAATACTGTGCTCTGCATGTGAATATGTTAACATTGCCAATCCAGCCTTGTTATGTTCAGGCATTACTCAAACATTCCTACAGAGTGGGTCAGAAGCCAGATATATGAAATTTAACTGTCAGATTTTTCCAATAACTTGAAGCCTCCACCTTCCCTTGTGACACCTTTCCTGGATTTTAGGCATTAGAAGTGTGATGGCCTCAGCACAATTGTCAATGGCTTATGTAAAAAAAAAAAGATCTTTAAAATGGTTCATAGCTGTAATGTCCTCTCTGGGTCAATGAACTTTGGGATGTGTGGAGGGATCCAGAATGGAGGATTGTCGCCCGTTTGTTCTTGGATGCAAATATTACATTTGGATAAACCGTTATTTGTGAAAAACCTCAACGGTCATGGTGGTGGTGGTGCTTGTTGTCCGAGTCTAGGTGGCACCAGATGACAGCTTCTTTTACTGTGGCACCACAAGTGGAGACATCTTGAAGGTTAATCTCAAAACGAAGCTGCTCAACAGCTATGGTCCGGAGAAGAACAAGTTCACACTGGTAACATGTCTTTGTTTTTAAATAAAATATAAAGCTACTGAAAAGCAAAGTAAAATGTTTACCGTATCGACTGGTCTTGACCTCAGAAACCAAGTGCAATCCACTTTTCCACTAACATTGTTACACACATGCATGAAACTGCTGAAACTACGGCTCTACCCTTCTGCTGTGACCCCTTCATCTTTGAACGGATCATCATACATCATTATCACCTTCATTTTTTTTATCTGCATCTCCAACATCCATTATTGTCTTATCATTATCCATCCTCTTCATCATTATCATCATCCTGTTATCATGATTATCTCATGTTTTCCTGCATATTCATCATAATTTTGTGTGTTTAGTGTATTGTCCTTCCCCCGCACCCCTGATTTGCACGATTAGCATCGTACGGTGCAAAAGAAGCTCAACATGTATATCATCTCCATAGTCAATTTATTATCTTTCTTCCTCTCCATGCTTGATCCTGTTATCCATGGGTGACCGTGTGAACTTCATTAGCATTGTCATCATAATCTTATCAGCATCATCTTTATCATCTTGCTGTGGAAAACAGGAAAAATATTGCCTATCTTTAACTCCTCATCTGGAATATGTGTGAATCAATAGGAGTGCTGATCAATTGATAATATTGAAGAATAACGGTTCAGCCAAAAGAACTGGGACATTATAAAATCATGGAAAAGAGTGTCACGTATCAGAGATATTTCACTATACACAGTTTCAGTGGAAATCACTGGATGATGTTGCAGATCGTGGACAATAGGTAATATAGTCTTAACTGACTTTATGTTTTCAAAAATAAATGGTGATGAAACAACTTTGGCTCTGAACTACATAAATGATCTTTCCAGCCTCTTTATGACATAAGATCTCACTATCTTGATTCATAGATGCATGTCACTTTGACACGTGGTCCCCTGACGCATTCAAATGTATTTTAAGTGGAGTCTCCAGCTATGAGTCATTCCATCTAAATTATTTACAACTCTGCATTAAACAACACTGGCCAAAAATATTAACCTACTATATTTTTTATTATTGTAATGCTTGAGATGGAATTTGTATTGTCATACTGGTGAAACTTGGGTGGAGTGGTGGCATTCTGGTTAGTGCACTGTGCTATGATCCCAATGATCTGAGTTTGGTTTTCAGTCATGGCTTGCATAAGTGGACATAGTCCACTTGTTGGTATAGTAGCGTAGAAAATGTGACTTTACCGAAAGAACTAAAGAGTAATTTCTGCAGTCACGAAAGCTTCAAATCAAGTATGGATTTTGTCCGTGAACCAGAGCAGAAATTGGTATCACCTAAGGTAGTAAAACGTTAGCGATACCAATGTGTAATACAAATACATTATTTGATAACCACACTCATTTCAAATGGTTATCACATTATTCACTGTTGCTGGTCATTTAAAGACATTGAAACCACGAAAGTGATGTCACCCCGGGTGGTATTGATGAGTTAAATATCTGGTCTGGACTCATGGAAATACGAGTGCATAAATATGACCTTTATATAATATATTAGATCATATATATAGCAGTTGGGCTCTAACCTCGTTTTAAAATACACAAATCTACAATTGTATTCTATTTTACACCTCTCCAATGTGTTTCTGGGTTGTACCGTGTGTTGTTTGGCACGATGTCCAATGTTTCACTCCACTTGCTGGGAGCTCCTTCAGGAGCAAACGTCGGACCTAAATGCCGAACAACAAATATAGTACAACCCAGAAACACATCGGAGAGCCCTTCAGCACAATCGTAAAAACATATGCAGTCTATAGTAGACCGCATAATAAAACAGGTTATTCAAGACACCGACGCATGCATGTTATATACTGTATATGTACATATATATTTTACTGGTAGGAACGAAGTGGACCAGCCTACAATAGATTATATCTTCCGTCCGTTTGTCCGTCCGTCCGTGTAGCAACATCGCCCCCTACTGCAAACACTTGGCATGACCCTACAAAAACCTTTAGACTCTGTGAGGCTTTCCTGGCTAAACAAGTGTAACATTCCCTTATAATTCCCTCAGATAGCTTTTAATTAAAACATTTAAATTAATGAGGCTTTCCTGGCTAAACACGTGTAACATTCCCTTATAATTCCCTGAGATAGCTTTTAATAAAAACTTTGAAAATAAATAAAAAACTCACAGCGCCCTAAAGCCTACAGCTAGGCCTAAAGCCTAGAACTAGGCCTCAAAGTCTCCCTTCGTATCGTACCCCCGCGTGTGTGCAAGGGAGTTAATGTTTAACAATGTTACATTCCTTGATGCTTTTAAATAGAAACATTTAAATTTAAAGCTTTTACATAAATAATAAAAACATTTAAATTAAAAATTAACTCACGGCGGCCTAAAGCCTACAGCTAGGCCTCAAGCCTTGAACAACGCCTTAAACTCTCCCTTCATATCGTTCCCCCATCGTGTGTGCAAGAGAGTTAATGTTTAACAATGTTACATTCCCTGATGCTTTTAAATAGAAACATTTAAATTTAAAGCTTTTACATAAATAATTAAAACAGATAAATTAAAAATTAACTCACGGTGCCCTAAAGCCTATAGCTAGGCCTAAAGCCTAGACCTAGGCCTCAAACTCTCCCTTCGTATCGTACCCCCGCATGTGTGAAAGGGAGTTAATGTTTAAAAATGTTACATTCCCTGATGTTTTTTAGTAGAAACATTTAGATTTAAAGCTTTTACATTAAAAAAACAACTCCCTACCCCCTCCTCGTCGGCGGCTTTCCAGCCTAGAGCCAGGCCTGGGAATCTCTCCCCCGCTAGGGGTGTATTGGGCGGGGCTACAGCGGCAGGGGGCGGGGCTACGTGGGGCTGGGCGGGGCAACGGCGGCAGGGGGCGTGGGCACGAGGTGGAGGGCGGGGCTACGCGGGGTTGGGGCGGGGTTACGGCGGTAAGGGGCGGGGCAACGAGCTGGGGCCGGAGACACCGAGATGGGGCGGGGCCACGGGTGGCCGGGGCGGGGTTACGCGGGTGGAGGGCGGGGCCACGGGGCATCCACTTATTGGCGGCCATTTTTTGCCATTTCATTTTATTATAGCCATTCAATTGTTCGTTCCTACCAGCCCACCCCGCAGGGTCCTGTTAATCGTGGTTTGGTGGTAATTAATTGAAGGTGGAGGGGTTACCAGCCCCTCGCACCCGTCCAGAGCTCCCATTTGGCTGCTGTCGTGGTTACAATGGCCATGAAGGAAAAGGCCAATCTAAATTGGCCCTCCCCCCACGGCACTGCCCACCACAGCGTTGCCGTCTGGCACCACGAAGAGGGAGGAGGTTGTTTTTGCTGGACAAAAAAAATGTATTAAGCTTGTGCCGGAGGCCCCGGGGTGGCAGGTGACTATGATGTCTCCTGGCCAAACCCCATTTGGCAGAGCCAGGAGACTGAATCCTTACCCTTGGGGCTCCTCCAGAAGTAACAAAAAGCCACTACATATGGCCACGTGGAATGTTCAAACGCTCACTGCGGAGGAGAGGCTGCCACTCCTCTGTCAGGAGCTGGACCGGTACCACCTAGATCTCTGGTATTCAGGAGGTCCGGTGGACCGGCTCTGGCTCCTGCTACCACGAGGGGTGGACAGTCCTTGACTCGGGGCAGGAGACTGATAAACAACAGGGAGTGAAGGGGGCGTGGGCGCGTGGCGGTGAGGTGTGGGAAGATGTAAGCCCCAGACTACTTTGGGCTCGCCTTCCCATCAACCAGAGGTGAGGAGTGGTGGTTATGGTTACTTATGCCCCCACCGAAGACGAGCATCCGTGGAGGGATGCAGCAAGGCCGATGAGTCAGATTCCTTCTATGAACTCCTGTCACAGGTGCTGGCCAAAGCGGCCCCTCGGGATAGAGCCATCTTGTTGGGTGACTTCAATTCCCGAGTTGGTCATGATGCTAGCACCTGGTCTGGAGTGATTGGAAGGCATGGGCCAGATCAGCTCAATAACAATGGTAGGAGGCTGCTTGATTTTTGTGCAGCACATAGGCTTGTAATTACCAACACGCTGTTCCGGCATCGGCATATCCACACAACATCTTGGATGCATGCCGGGTCCAAGCAAGAACATCTGCTGGACTACATAGTGACGGAACAGCAGATGCGGGCCCATGTCCTTGACACCAGGACCTACCATGGAGCTGATATGTCCACTGACCATCGACTTGTCATCTATAAAATGTGCCTGCCATTTTTCCACTCCGGTGGGTGTACACCCAGGACACCATTCAAACCCATAGTGGCATGGTCTCAGCTAGGTGATGAAAGTTCCAAGCGAGAATTTCATCATCACTTTCTGCTGGGGTTGGCATCGTTCCCCACTCCTCCTGATGTCGAGGGGAAATGGGCCAGGTTTAGGACTGTGGCTCATGCAGCTGCAATGGCTGCTTTGGGTACACGGTCCAGACCTCCCCAGAGACCCTGGCTGACAGAGGAGGTGTTCAGGCTGGCTGAGAAAAAGCGACAGGCCCACTCTCATCGTGTACAGCATCCCACGTCAGAAAATGAGGAGGCTTACCGCAGCCTTCGCTCAGAGTTTCGGAGAGCCGTGAGGTGCTGCAAGGATAGTTGGTGGTCGCGGGTTGCTGAGGAGATGGAGTCTGCCTCAATGGCCTGCGATCACAAATTGCTCCTTAACTCTATCAAAAAAGTAACCTGCAGTGCCACACCTATTGTCATTATTAGGGGAAAGAACGGTGATCCAATCTCCGACCCCCAGGAACAGGTTTGCAGATTTGCTGGGCATTTTTGTGAGGTCCTGGGGGAGGGGAAATCCCTCAGCCTGGAAAACATCATGGGACAAAGTGGGGATGACCCTGCTGAGGCTGCGGTGCCTCAAACATTGGAAGATGTCACCCCCTATGAGTGGCTGGCTGAGGTGCCATCTGTTGAGGAAGTACTGAAGGCGATCCAGAGCCTGAGACCAGAGAAAGGCACCAGGCAGAGATGATCTCCCAAGCGAAATGCTGAGGGAGGGTGGCATTTGTGCACAGACTGCCCTACATGACATCATAACAACAGTCTGGACCACTGGACGGGTTCCGCAGAATTGGAAGGATGCCCTGGTGGTCCCCCTATTTAAGAAGGGGGGCCACCAGCAGAGGTGTAAGAAATTCCAACAAGACCTACATCTCTGTTTTATTAACCTGGTCAAGGCCTATGATGCCATCAGTAGGCTTGGGCTCTGGGTTCTTCGTACTTTCGGAGTCCTTGACCCGCTGCTGGTGAGCGGGCCCGGGTAAAACTGCGTGGCTAAGAGTCGGAGCCATTCCCTGTTCACCTTGGGGTGCGACGGGGATGTCCTCTGGCTCCCACATTAATTATTTAACATCTATTTCGACCACGTTCGTGAAGCCTTCAATAGCTGTACCGGAGGAATTTCCATCTGGTACAGATACAATGGGAGACTGATGCCTGGGTGCGGAAAAGGGATAGCTCCCTATTGCTCAACCATGTTATGTATGCCGATGATCTGGTAATTGCTGCTCACTCAGAGGAGGAGATGGAGACGCTGCTGCTGAACCTGGAGCTTGCCACTAAGAGGTGGGGACTTATCATCAGCCCCACCAAAACTAAGCACCTGCCTGGGTATTTTGTAGCATTGGACACTCCACCCCCACAACTCCCAATTGGTGATAGGGCAGTTGTGAAGAGAGTGGAGAGTTTCCCATACCTGGCCAGTGTGCTCATGACCGGCTCCGCTTTGACAGCAGAGGTCTCACTCCGAATCAGTAGAGCGGCATTATCTTTTCATCGGTTGTGTAAAGCTGTGTGGAAGCTACCTGGTCTGTCGCCCCGCACGAAGCTTCAGGTCTTCTCGGCCACAGTCATTCCCTCCCTTCTCTACGCTTGCGAAACGTGGACCCCCCTAATGGAACATCTTCGCCGGTTAGAAACATGTAGGCTTGCCTGCCTACGATCCATCCTGGGTTTAACCAGGCTGGATTGTATGAGGAGCTCACATATCCTTGAAATATCTGGACAAAGTCCCATCGGTGAGCTCCTCCGGCAGGCAAGGCTGCATTGACTGGGTCATATAGCCCGCATGCCCAGCCGCTGCATGCCTAAACAGCTTTTGTTCGGCCAGATAGAGGGGGCTAAACAAGCGCAGCACAGGCTAGAGAAGAGATGGAGTGATGTGGTACAGGAGGATGTGGAGCTGAGTGGACTTGTCGATGACTGGTACCAGCAGTGTCAAGATTGGCCTCTGTAGAGGAGGCTCGTGAAGGACGCTACTGGGCAGTTGGAGGCAGTCGCCCTCCAACAACAACGGAGGCGGGAGGAGTGACGCTCAAAACAACGAGCGGAGTGCCAGGTGGCTAAAGCACAGGAAGTTGGCACAGTAGAGGGCACAGGTGGTGCATCAGCCAGTCATCTCAGTCAGTCGACCCGTGGCACCTGGGTCTGCCTCGTGACCTCCTGCCAGAGGGCGTTTGACACTTCACTTGGCCTCAACGTGCAAATAGCTTGGCACAAACGTCGTGGTGATGTCACCGCCACTTAGTAGCGAATGGCGGTTGTTGTATATATATGAAGGCCCCAGGGGGAATAGTAGTTAGAATATGCTTCTCACAATTGGAAGGTGCAAGTTTATATTGCAGTCAAGCGTAGACAACCTTTCTACCCTACAGGCTTGATAAATGAAAAGCAATTTGTGGGAAGTCAGTGGTGGTTGTTCTGCCCATACCTCTGCCACGTGAATGGGGATTGTAATCAAAGGGCCAGTAGATGAACCACTCGCATATGAAATTGAAAATCACCTCGAGCCTTTACAGTAATAAGGCTCTTTCAAAGGAAACATTAAAAGATTACTGAGCTGTAACATAAATACACAAAACAAGTACCCAAACACATATCTTAACACAAATATTATATATTCACCAGACTAAATTTTACAAATATATTTTTATGGTGAAAAAAGCTTACATTTCCCAGTTATGAATGTAATCCTGGACCTCATAATTGCATGACTTTAGAAATGTAAAACGTGCCAGTAACAGATAACCAAAAAATTCAGGCAAAAAAATGCATAAATGATATTACTCAGGGTGCTCAGAGACTGATGGTGACCCTATTAAGTTACCAGTTTACAAATTCAAATCTTGATTTAGCTGATGATGCTTTATTGCTTTACAGTTAATTCAACATGTTTTTCATGCTGTAATTAATACGTACATTTCTATTTGGAGACAAATGTTGACAGGAAAATTCCACACTCGTAAATCTAATCCTACACCTTGTAATTCAATGGTGAAGTTCACAACAAAATATGATAGGAAGGCATTGTAGATTTAATCGGAAAGATGTCACGGTGGGTGAGATACGTGTGCAGCATGGAACAGGGCATATTATGAGTGCTGTTTCATCTGAAGCAGCACACTGCTTAAGCACACTGCTTGATATTGGTCAGATTTTGATCAATACATTGGCAAGCATAAGTGATATCTGTAAATATGACGATTTTATGGGTGCTATTGACAAAAAATAGCATAAAACTACAATGTGGTGAAAGCCAAAAACATACGTATCATTGACTTAAAGCTTTTTTTAAGCAATCGTATTCTCACCTGAAGACGATTGCTTGTTTTGCGATCGAAACGTCATGATATTTTTTATTATTTTTATATCTACGTGGCTTTACCGAAAGACCCATAGAATATACGCATCAATGTGTTGGCTATGAAAACCTTTGTTTGAGTTAGGTTATAATTGTTATGCGATTATGAATGTACTTACATTGGAGTGGACACATCTTCTTTCGTATGGCTGACGGAGATGCAGAGCAACAACTACAATTTCACATTGAAGTGGTCAAGCCAGATAACCGCGTTAGAAGCAGCGGAGTGTATCGCTGTAATGCAGGGGCGGTTTCTTCATTAGGGCGATTGGGCGACGCACCACCAATGTCATTCAACCACAGAGTCACACTAGCCGTCACTGTGCCTCTGGATATAGTCCAATCAGCGTCATGCTACGTTCTGTGGAGTACCGCCTCTTTTTGGGCGATTTCCCTCCAGCTGAGAATCGTCCCGAGTGGTCCCATAGACTTACATTCAAAGATGTTTTTTTTCGAACGGGGGCGCTGCAATGCATTCTCTATGGCTTCCGGGAGGGCTCGCCCTAACGTGCTTACGTCATCATACGTGCTTACGTCATCATACGTAAGCACGTTTCATCCAACAATATAATTTGTCGCCACCTAGTGGAATCTTTAATAAAAGAAACTTGAGTGATTTGTTTTAATAGTGAGTATAGAAACAAACAAGATGTATTGTAAGAGTCACTTTATTTTTCATTAATATTAAAGAAGTGAAGTTGCCTTTACATGCTTAAGCTGTTAATTTATCCATTGCATGGGTGGACCTTATCCTTATCAATCATCCAGACATTTGCCCCCCCTGAGAGATTTTGCAGGAGCCGCCACTGCTGTAATGTCTCCTTCGTTTTTGTGGATCGGGCATTGCGTCGTTATGTGTTGACGCAATGCTCGATCCACAAATAAGAATGAGACATTACAGTGATACATGGACACATAAGTTGGTGACAAAGGGAAGGTGGTGGGATATTGTGTGAGCTGAATTCAAAAGTTGGGGGTCAACTCTACATTAATTGTCGGATCTTGCAAAAGGAAGAAAGTGATGACAAGGTGCAGTGCCATTCGCAGCACTTGCTGTGATGACCTTTTCATCTTGAATGTAATATTTATGACCAAAAACCTTAGACCGCCTGAAAATCACAAAAATACATAGTATACTGACTATATTCTTTGCTTTACTTGTTTTTATTGTTATGATTAATAACAACATGGATTAAAACAAATCTTTTTACAGCTCTTTTTGAAGCCACAGTTTGATAACAGTCTGTTTACTCGCCCTTGGTAATGGAGGTTGTGTAACGCTCGTAGGGCAGGTGCAGTGAGATGAGGGGCCCAGGATTGGTTTGGATATCACGCTGAATTGATGTTAACCATGACTGCCAATGATGCTCAATCCCACTCCATGTTCATGTTATTAAGTTGCAAATGTATATACTTTTAATGAAGGTAATAGCAAAAACAACGATTTGATATTCTAAAACTTGAAAAAAATACTTTCCAATCCACGTGTTCGAAATTTTTTTTTTTTAAATGTCATCGCCTTGGTAATGCATCTATTCCAAGCCATAGGTATTGTAAAATTGTTGGGCTCCCGACTGCCCTCATGTCACCGTTTGGTGTTGTGACCCCTGGGATTCGATCATGTGGCATGCTACAAATGTTGAAGTTCTTTCCTCATGATTTGACACGCTCATCAATAATCCTCTTCACGGTGAATAATTCATCCACATTTCCTGCAGTTCTTTTAACCAATTCAGCAGTGTGACGGGGACCGTTCAAATATTCTCAATGGCATTGTGTATATTCTTTTCAGAACATTACACCACTTAACATTTATTTTTATTTAACTCGGTTCGTATAATGTTACTTTTTAATAATCTGTTGTTGGATTTTGTATTTAGATCGTGAAAATACATTCCCCTGCTCATGTAACGTAATGTAAATAGTCATTTAACAAATGCAAAATCATGCTAATAGAATCTCTAATGCGCATTTCTGACTCGTCACACTGTGTTTTTAAAATTAATTTTAAGGTCTCTCTTGAAGCGGTTGAACTCAAGGTTTTGTGTTCTTGAGTTTGTCGGGTAGTAAAATCCACGTGAAAGGGCCCACCTTCTGAAACGCATTCATGAGTCGTCTTTAGGCGGGGTTTGTTTAACAACAACAAGATTACCAAGAGCAGCAGATCTAAAGTGTTGTTGTTTCCGATCATTGGCGGCAGGCCTGCATAACTCGGATAAATAACAAGGTGCCATACAAGTATAGGGCAATTCTCATCTTCATTAATGTACCGGAGTCAATAATATTAATTCCATATTAACATGATGGGGCCAGTATTTCCACATGACAACTACTGTTGACATCCAACAAAGTGTTTTTATTTTATTTTAGAGGCTTTGGAGATTTGATGGCCAAGTGTGAGTCAAACGCTCTGTCATTGCAACCTAATTTAGAGATATATGACAAAAATATAATAAACTTAGAATGTATTAGCTAAAAATTTAATGTTTATCCAAAAATGATATATTTCTCTCGTGAGACATCACAGACGTTTATATCTGGTTAACATATTTAGATTAACTAAAATAAATTGCCCATGCATTCTAATGCAAGATCTTTCCAAACAATGTTGAGGCTCTTGAACAAAGGCAATTGTTCTAGGTGTGTTTCTGCTTGAAGAGGTTGTTATTCACTTGGCTTTGTAACAGCTACTGAATGTCATTTAAGAAATAACATTGAAATATTCAGTTTCCACTATTGCAAATTATCATATCAGTGTTTCATTAAGAATGCCTCAATTTGGTGGCTTTTCCACATAAGGTCGTACACATTTATGTCAGCTGATATACTGGAATACAATGTATTTCTTACATTCAGGCTGTTATGGAATCACTCCACTTTCCTTTTGGTTACTCTTTGGTTCTTTCGGTAAAGTCACGTAGAAATATTTTTAAATTAAATAATAGCATACGACGTTTCGATTGCAACACAAGCGATCGTCATCAGGTACAAATGAAAGTTAAAACAACCCTAGTAAACTTAGAAAGATAATGCAATACAACACAGAGATTCGGCTAACATAACAGTCAACACTCTACCTGGTTGATTACGTTCTTCCAAAGATTTCTAAATGTGAGAGAGAGACAAAACACAGACACAAATACCGACACACAAGCAGAGAGAGACAACAGAGACACACAGAGAGAGAGAAACCAAACTGCAGGAAATACTAGAGAGACAACACAAAGACACACAGAGAGAGAAAACACACTTAATAAAAATAAACTTAATAAAATTTGGAAATGTAATGCAATGCAACACAGTTGATTACATTCTTCCAAAGATTGCTAAATTAGAAGTTAAGTGTGGAATTTGAGAGAGAGACAAGACCCAGACACGGAGACACAAAGACAGACACACAAGCAGAGAGAGACAACACAGAGACACAGAGAGAGAGAACACAAACTTAAAACCTCCCCGTAGAGGTGGTTCAAACTTGATTTTGAGAAATAAAAAAGAAATAAATGATAGCATGCGACGTTTCGATTGCAACACAAGCAACCATCATCAGGTACAAATGAAAGAGAAAACAAACCTAGTAAACTTAGAAATATAATGCAATACAACACAGTGAGTCGGCTAACACAACAGTCAACACCCTACTTGGTGATTACGTTCTTCCAAAGATTGCTAAATTTGAGAGAGAGACAAAACACAGACACGGAGACACATAGACAGACACATAAGCAGAGAGAGATAACACAGACACACAGAGAGAGACACACACACATAGGCACACAGAGAAACAACGCCTCTGTGTCGAGGCCTTAAATAGAGAGAGGGGGGCAGAGAGAGAGGGGGGGGGGTATAGAAATTAGCATGTCAATGAGGGATTTGGAGATTTCGTGACTGCAGGAAATAATAGAGCAACAACACGAGGACACACAGAGAGAGATTAGATTCACATTATTTGGCTGCCATTGTCACCAGTTTTATTCATCGCTCATCATCCTGCAATGTATCCTGATAAAAGAGTGTTCTTGTTAGTGAGCATTACATCTCCAATTATATGTTGCATCGTGTGCTTAATTGTCATTGTAGTTCTGAATGGTTCCAAAGAGCTGTATTTGATTCAAGCAAAAATCTAACGGGCATTTCCATTAACAAACAATCCAATTCCTGTTTGTCCCTGGTAGGGAGTAACAGCCTTGAGTCTCCTCAAGTCTGGAGAGCTTTTGGTTGGTACAGGAGATGGTGTGGTTGCACTTTGCAAGGAAGCCAACTTCAAGACAATGCAGTAAGTGTCACTCATGTGATTTATCATCATTATACATTGTCTATAGCGGAATCGCTGTCCCCTGTACAAAATGTTATTTTTTCAGAAAAAGCCATAGCAACTCAGTCACATTCTCAGCAGCATTAGTGAAACGGCCAAGTATTACGCACGACATTTGTCAAGTGCACCTTTACTATACTATATTTACCGAAAGAACCAAGAAGATGAATCCCTGCAGTCACGAAAGCTTTAAATCGAAATTTAATATACTTGTCAATATTTGCCTGATTTACGTTAACGAGGTTACTGAGAACGACTCATTGAGTCCGCAAGATGTTGTTAATGTGTTGTGTCATATTGCCATGATGATCACCTTACCTCAGCCAGCCAATCAGACCACTTGTTGCTTGTCCAACAAAAACATTTGAAAGGCATTTAAAAAAAGGTGCGTGATGCAGGTCTGACATTATTCGGCTTTCAAAGTTGCTCCATATGAAAGCCAATGCTTAATCAAGAGCAACATGGACAACAATATTATTTTGTGCAACAGTTCAGGATAATTGGACTGTTTTTCTTGAGCTTTACAACAAAGCAGCACAAGGCTCAATTTGTGTATAACTACATTAAGAGTGCAGTGAGTTTCACATGTTGGTGACATGCATCTGGATCATCTTCTGAATTCAGAATCAAACTAAAATTGCTGCCAATATTTGTTATCATGTTCACTGTTCAAGTACCACTCTTTTATGTAGATGTCATAATGTTTTATCATTGTTTTGGTGTGTAGGTATACAATTTTAACATTAAATGTTGTATTATTTAATGATATAGAATGTTGTGAACTTATTTTTAAATATTAGCTAAATATTAACATTTATACAATTAACACCCGACACATAGGTTTTCTCAGCCAATATGATTCATAATTGATTGTTGGGCTAGGCTACGTAATGATCTGGCTACATTTCTGCTGTAAGACATTTCACCACCTGATATAGCCAAACAAAATACTTTATAACTTGTTGTACAAGTGTTAACTTTTCCAATTATTCTTGTTTCAGCTGACCTGTGAATTGAAGAACAATTTTCACACTCAAACTTAGCATTTAGATACAAAGTTTAATTGAAATGTCAACCAGGCATCTTCAGGATAAAATCCAGGAAGTCGAGAGTAAATCCAGGAAGTCAGAATAACCGTGTCACCTGATCTGACTTCTTTACGACATCAGAGGAACAACATTTACAAATTAATATATTCAAATTGTGCAGTATTGTAATTTACCCACGCCAATGATGAGCATTATATGCTACCTATGAATCTACTCACCTGTAGTGGGATAGCAGTATCATGTTACCTTAAGATTACGCGACGTGTTAACATTTACAATGGTTAATTGACAAATCACCATTGGCATATGTCAATAACTGAGATGTAGTATCATATGTATACATATGGTTGTGAAAATTGTTCTTCAACTTACCGGCGAGTTGAAAAAAGATATAGTTGGCGATTAAATGCTTGTACACATGGCAGTTTAAATAGTTTGGCAATGTCAGGTGATTGTAGGCCTTATGACAGACATTTGGCCAGATTATTCTGTGGCCTAAATCAACAATCCACTATGAATGAATACTTATTGTTACTGTGATTCTTAATGCAATGATAGCATACAGTTTATGAAATTATTCTAATTGTTATACTTTAACGGATTAAGTTCTGGTACAGTGGTTAGCACACTACGCTACAAATCAGGTAACCTGACTTCGATACCCAGCCACAGCTGGCATCATTCGTGAGTGATGTCTAATCAATTCTGTACTTCTGTCTTTCACAATAACCCCTTTTTTTTGCCCAGAATAGTGAAGTGTGGTCAAACAATCCCCTCATGGCTGACACTGTATGGGGAGGCCTGCATCCAAGAGTGCAGTCACAAAGGCTTTAAATTAATATTATGTATTATTATTCGTTTTTCTAGTTATGAGCAATTAAGTAGACAGTATCAGTTCTATAAATGTTTTATCAATGAGCAGAAATCACGGCAGTCACATGCATTTGCCAAAAATATATAACATGTGAACAAAATAATTTGACAATTGATGTATTATCCCTTGTATTTTTGTATTTTAAGTGGACCTACAAATGTGCATCTATTGTGCGGGTAGAATCCACTTGAGAATTGTATTGTATCACAGTGTGAAGTCGTGTGCAGGTGCATTCATAATTATATACATATATATTCCAAGCAAGCTAATACAAAACATTTGTTGAATGCAGTTGAGTGTAATAATTTTAGAATGCACCTGTGCCTTTCATTTTTTTGTTCTGGCTCCCCACTGATGCATGTTATCTTCTCGTGTTCAGAAAGGTGGCACTGGAGGGTGCAGTGACATCCATTTCCCTGCGTGGTCAAGGTCACCAGTTCTTTGCTGGAACAGCAGTGGCTCAGATCTATCAGTTCAACCTGCCCGAGTTCACTCATGAGATGATCGCCACGTGCCACAGCGAGCCCGTCAACGACGTTGCCTTTCCATTGTAAGGCTGCTTTCAATCGTGTGTTTTTTTGTTTTACAATACTAATATAACGGGATGCTGTCATAGTGTAATGGGTAGCACACATGACTTGTAATCCAGAGGTCAGCAGTTCATACTCTTTGGTTTTTTCGGTAAAGTCACGTAGGTTAAAAAAGGAAAACAAATTAAATCACGACGTTTCGGAGGCAACACAAGCCTCCGTCTTCAGGTGGAACCGTCACAGCAAAAATTACTGTAACAGGAGAAGGGAGTTCCAAGAGACACGACCTTAAATACTGGGCTGTGCCCATCCTGGCTCCTCCTCCCTTTTCCTTAACCAGTATTTAAGGTCGTGTCTCTTGGAGCTCCCTTCTCCTGTTAGAGTAATTTTTGCTGTGACGGTTCCACCTGAAGACAGAGGCTTGTGTTGCCTCCGAAACGTCGTGATTTAATTGATCGTTAGAAACCTACGTGACTTTACCGAAACAAACAAAGAGTATGGTTCCTTGCAGTCACGTAGTCAGCAGTTCAATTCATCTCCCGGCACGGCAGCTGAAATAATGCTGCTAGTTTATTAAAATTTACCACACCTCTGTCCACCCTGCAGTATAAATGGGTACACCATAGTCAGTAGATCAACATGTTGTATCCTGTGTGATAAAGTCTGACCAGTTTGAAAGAGTGGGTCAAACTACCCTAGAAGAGCTCTATAGAGCTTCAAGTAATTGCACGGCTTCACCTTTTAACAATAGGCCAGCAATACGGCTACCTGCAGCTGACCTGTAAAGCAGGGTGGTGTCAGGTCGGTCCGAAGACGTTTTTACGGCTTGCGGTTCAAGTGTGGATCGAGTCATGTTTATCGTGGGACACCTGCAGGTGATCTGCAATGATCCACTGGAATTTTTGTTCTCGTTAGAAACTGGGCGATGATGGTACATTTCGTGCCGTTTTGGTTCAGTGTGGGCAGAACAGCAGAAAATATGGAGCACGTGCTTTAGAGCACTTGCTCACGTGAGTGAGGTGAAGGAGCTCTAGGGCCTAATTGATTGGAAACTGTGAATTTCAAGGCAGCGTTTGCTTTTTTCCAAACTCGAGCCACAAACTACTAGCAGTGTAATCTGTACATGTTCTGTTTTTTCACCAGTTATGTCAAAACAGATTGAAGTAGTGTCCATCAGGGAGCATTCAAACGATGAAAAATATCTTTAACTACTCTTGCAATGTTTTCAGTTTGCTACTTACTGCACTTTTTTGTGTAGATCAGTGGGTAATTCCCATGTCTATCCACGTATATGTAAATCATCTCTCCGTGGGAATAAAGTGACTGGTGTAAAACCAAATTTAATGGATGGCATTGTGGCATATTCATCGGTCACCTAAATTATATCAACATTCTAAACACGTTTTGACCTGGGCTGCCAGACCGCATTGTTTACAGTCTGTTTGCAAGCAAACAGGAAGCCTATTACAGGAAAATAATGCCTATCTATTTAAATACTGAATACCAACCAAGAAAATGCTTTCATCTCATTACACATGGATGACACAAAACGTGGCAAGATTGTACAAATTATTAATGGAAGCTTGTGGCCTGTAAGATATGTTAGGCATAACGTTATAGATTATAATATAGGTTTTGATGTTTCTATAAAAACTACAAACATTTTTTTTATTTTACCAGGTAAGGCCCACTGAGCTTTTTCAGTTTTTTTTCAGATACGACCTGATCACAAATGAAAGCTCAACGAAGTGGCTTATCACGTGGACATTTCTAGCAGCCAATACTCTAAACGCACGTTGATTATAAATCTGGAGGGAAAAACTGGAGGACCCGGAGAAAAGCCCACGCGACCACAGGGAGAATATGCAAATTCCAAATATACTTTACATGTGTCAGAGTCTGAATCGAACCCACGACCTTTTGTATACCAGACGAGGTAGTTAACATCTCGCCACCATGGTGCTAGGAAGGCTGCGATCTTTATTGGAGCACTGAGTGAGAACTGCTGAGATCATGGGCTTGAGCCTAATTTGTGCTAAAACTGATCCCTGGATATCGTGAAAGTAATATTCTCGCATCCTTTTTTTTTACAGTTTTAATGACTTAATGTGTCAATAGACTCTCACAGAGCGGAAGCATTTGTCTACATAATGCTCTTGTGGTTGCAGTACGAGAGACCTGTTGAAATGACCCTTAAGAGATTGTGCATCTCTCTTGTGGGTCATTTCACAGCATGGTGTGTCGTGCTCGTCCCTGGAAAGAGCTCGGTGAAGAAATCCTATGTTCTGAGCTCCGATGTCAATACGTCAGTTGGGATGCGATGTCTAAAGATTTTAAATGAATAATCAAGAAAATGAATGATACCTTAATTCAATTTACCATAAGAAGGCATATTGTAGCTGTCTCTCTTTTATAGGGAAACGTGAGTAACCAGAATATTATGTATCCAGCCTACGTTTCGTTTTGTCCTGGGATTTAAGATAAAAACGTATTCTCCAGTAAGGTGCACTCTTGTTCCCAGTATCAATGATTTCTGAGCAAGGAACTACTTGATTGTCAGTAGTAGTGCCAAGAAGTGGTCCAGTATTTTACTACCGCGAAGCCTGCACACTTCAGTGTACAAGACGAGGTCTCCATATCTTGTTTCAGTTTGGTACAAAAGTTCCACAAACTGACTGATGCAGGGGGCATGCGCGTTTAAAGTTTCCATTTATATTTAGTGACTTGCTGAGCCTTCCTATACTTTGCACTCAAATTGTTTTTTGTATTGTTTGTTGTTGTAACTCTCTGGCCCGCCCCCTCCTGCACATCTGTGAAAAGGAGCTTTGTAGCTTATAGGATTCCTCCAGTCTAAATAAATGTTCTGAATCTGAATAACGTTGTACTAATCTGGTTACGTACAAGCAACTAGTGGATTACAGGTGCACCCCCAACTTTTGCTTTCAATTACATCATGGGATAGGTGCGGCCTTGCAAATACTTGCTCACGCCACTCCTGGCAGAAGTCCCTCCACTAGAGAGAGTTTGAGAGAGGGTATTTTGGTTTACGCTTCCATGCTGGCCATACATTTGGAAGAGGTGGGAGTATACATACTGTGCTACACCATATTACCTGCCGATCAACTTACTGTGGCATGCCTATTTATACTCGTGGAATGGTCAGAGGCTGAAGATTTCAGAAACTTGCGCCAATGATTTAACTGCCGTACTGGGAGATCATCGTATCAGTGACCTCTGGATTGTAAGTCCAGTATTCATAACTAGTACACCACAGCGGATATAACTGCGTCTTATAATTTGAATATTACGGTAGTATAAAAAAAAGTTGACTGATTCTTTCTTGTTGTATAACCAGTGGCACATCGGAGCTGTTCGCCACCTGCTCAAGTCAGGACATACGTGTGTGGCACACACAGTCGGGCAAAGAGCTGCTGCGGATCACTGTGCCCAACATGACCTGCCACTCCATCCAGTTTGCGCGCAATGGAAAGAGCATCGTGAGCGGTGAGCATACTTACGGCAATACTTACGTGCATAAGCTCACATACACGCGA
Organism: Lampetra planeri; assembly: GCF_965212315.1. Classification (NCBI taxonomy): domain Eukaryota; kingdom Metazoa; phylum Chordata; class Hyperoartia; order Petromyzontiformes; family Petromyzontidae; genus Lampetra; species Lampetra planeri. The sequence goes on from NC_136141.1 coordinate 7,452,262, forward strand.
TGTCGTGTTATTTAGACATAGCTGTGCAATTGCATTCAAAAGCAACAGCATGATGCATATTCTACCACCTCTCTGCTTACTGCATTCCTAAATAGTTCATCTGAGTTGACATTTTTAAATCCTTTATATTAAGTTCACTTGCTTGCTTGCGCGCTTACGACCGTGAAAATCTTTCGGTCGTTTTTTAACCCACTTCCCGTGATCCAATCGAGCTGACATTTTGCACACAGACTCGTTGTGCGTGACAATTTATTTTCGTGAAATTTTTTCCCCAAAATTTTACACTTTTTAGGAAAAAATAAATTATATTTAATTACCAATTGCTTATTGGTGGCAGGCAATCATCTGACCCATAGGTGGCAGCCATCTCAAGCCAGAGGACGAGAGGACTCTAGCCGCCACGCATATAAAGGATTTATAGTGAAAAACTTTGTTTTTACGGGTTAATTTTTTACGAATTAGTTTTTGAATATTTTTGCCCGTTATATTTATATTAAGCGACAAGCACCAAGGGTTAGAGCAAAGGTGTCTTTTTAAATCCTTTATATTAAGTTCACTTGCTTGCTTGCTTGCGCGCTTACGACCGTGCAAATCTTTCGGTCGTTTTTTAACCCACTTCCCGTGATCCAATCGAGCTGACATTTTGCACACAGACTCGTTGTGCGTGACAATTTATTTTCGTGAAAAAATTTTTCCTAAATTTTCCAATTTTTAGGAAAAAAAATGTCATATTTAATTTAAAATACCAATGTGATAAAAATGAAACTCTTTCTCAAGAAAAACAGAAATGAATAATAAAATAAAACCGATGCCACGCATATAAAGGATTTATAGTGAAAAACTTTGTTTTTACGGGTTAATTTTTTATCATTTGAAGCTACGGACAGACAATTAAGCTATACAGCTAAGGATGGAGCAACCATATATTTACAGTAATATATTCTGAACGAAGATCTCTTATAGGTATATTTAAAGCACATATTATAACACAAGCACTGAAAGAGTAGGTAGCTCTGTATATTTTTCCAAACCAATCCCCAGATGGATGGCTTGGCAATTAAGGTGTAAAGCACCAGTTACATGAAAATGGCTCGGTGGTTTAGGAGTTAAAACACTGAGCTAGCAAGGCTGGTGGTGCAATATAAACACAACAAACTGCATTTGCTGTGTTTATTCAGCCTTCACATACGATATTCCCTTGTTATTCGCGAGGGATCCATTCCGGAGATGCTTGTGAATAGAAATTTTGCGGTTAATGATATTGGCCTACAGAAACATAACTTTGGAATGAGTTACCTTAAATTATAAATATGTAGTGGATTGAATAACTAGAAGAGAGTTTATCTGAGGCAACACGGTTTTTATTTAACAGCAATCCCTAACACAGAAGGGTAGCGGCCCCTCACACCCGATACCCTAAGGAGGTAGCCCCTCCGGACTAATAAGCCTCTCACTGGCTAATCTACAAGTCCTCCTTGAGTGAAGCTTGGGTCTTCACTGGTTATAGCTAGATTCAACCCTAGCCAGGGGTATGACTCTGCCCTTGGGCTCTTCTCTTCAGTCTTCACTGGTTAGCTTGAGCCGACCCTAGCCAGGGGTACGGCTCTGCCCTTGGGGCTCTTCTCTTCAGGAGGCTTCTTGTCTTCAGCTGGACGACAACTGCCGGGACCGTTCAGGGATCCCGCTTTTATGCAGTGCCGTGGCTCGCCCCGCCCCGGCCACACCTTCCCTCCCGAACCTTCCAGAAGGATCTGGGGGTGATGTCATCCCCCAGCCCCCCTCCTGGGGTCTGGGGTCTGTCCCTTTCAACATACCGTTCCATAGGGTAAACGTTGGGCCCTCATGGGCCATAGTCTCTTAGCACTGGGGCTCAGCCCCTCTTCTGCCCCCTGTCGGCATGTGGCCGTCACTACCGGCTAACTGCATGGGAAGGGCGTGTCTTTGCCCAATTACACCTTTACACATACGTAAGTTATTAAATACATACAAATGTATCATAATAACACGAGAAATTGGTGATGATATACAAAGTTAAAAATATATTTAATAATATTCTATGGTTCTTTCGGTAAAGTCACGTAGATAGATAATAACAAAAAAAATATAACAAAAATGAAAAATTAAAGTAATTAAAAATATCACGACGTTTCGATCGCAACACAAGGGAGGTTAACCTCTGAGGGCAAGCTGTTTAATAAAGGTTTAGAGATGGGCGGGGCAGCTAATGTTAATGTGGGAGAGGGCTCCGACACGGGCAGTAGGTCTACACCAATCAAAGCATTGCATCTCGCTACACACTCACACTGCTGACGGTGGAGGTTGATAAGAAAACACGAATCAAGTCATGACCCAAAGTGGTTGATGACATCTTTCCAATGATTTCTGAGCTTATAACCATCCTCTCGGTTGAAATTATGTCTGTGTCTATAAATACGAATGGCTTCATGAACGAATCTTTGTTGATAGCCAGTAGGCTTGCAAAGTACCATCGTCTTAGAGAAATCAATTTCGTGTGAGCCAGCTGCATTAAAATAATGATCAGCCACGGCAGAAGTATTGGTCCTATCTACGTGACTTTACCGAAAGAACCATAAAATATGAATGCCTGCAGTTACGAAAGTTTTAAGTCAATATTTTATAATAGTTTATGAATTAACTCACCTTAAATTATGATGATGCTGCGCGCAACATCATCACTTTATCTCATCACTTTCTCGTCACATTCTCTCTCATCACTTTCTCTCTCTCGATGCAGTCGCGTAGAGTTTCAGATGCCATTCGCTGATAGCCAAAGTCACGGATAGCAAGTTCGTGAATAACGATTATATTATAACTCATTCTGTTTATCGTGTAATACATTTTTAAGTTTTCTTTGACATTTTGTATTCACATTGACTGCATCGTACCCCAAATAATTGATTACTGGGCTGGTTGCACATCAGTCCTCTGAATAAAACATAACACACTACCACATGCTGTGAGCTTCAAAATACAGATTTAATTTATGTCATGAGGCAAGAGACTATTGTCAAAAGTGTAATTCTGAGCAACACGAAAGGCTGTCTTTCAGTCTGAAACATTTCACGGTTGCATTTCCAACAAGAAGCCTTTTATTCTGACAACATTAAGTGGACAGCGGATATTGGATAAGACAACTGAGTTATATGGTTAGTGTGTATTGCTGGTGTAGTAGCTCCAAGAAACGTGTTATTTAATCTCTGTTGTTTAATCATGACAGTATTTCATTTAAACAGCAATAAAAGCATTATTGTTTATTTTGTTAAGGACTTTGAAGGTGAAAGATAGTGCTCTACACATTCCAATTGATTAGTGATTTAAAAGAGTGTGCCTTGCTCAACACACACACAGTGTTATCTTTACACAAACATACTCTTTGGTTCTTTCACCTGAAGATGGTCACTTGTTGTTGCGATCAAAACGTCGTGATCTATTATTTTTTCTACCTACGTGACTTTACCGAAAGAACCAAAGAGTATGGATTGCTGCAGTCACGAAAGCTTCAATTCAAGATTTTACACAAACATTGACGAAGGCTAGTTCGACTCATTGAAATTGTCTTACATTTATCTACTATTATCCGTAGGTTCACGGAAATCTTATTCTATACTTCTAAATAGTTTTTTTATGATGATAATAATGACGAAATCTATAGCACTGTAGCATGGCAAGCTATTACAGGAATACTGAAAAAACCATTAAACATTTGTCATGAGCCCACTGCAGCGATAAATCAATGTGGTGTCACTCGTGGCTCCTGAAGGGGTGGGATTCAGGTGAGTTATTGAATGACAGCAGTGGCTCAGGCAGCAGTGGCAGACTGTAGAAACGTTTAGTAAATAGGTACGCTAATTTTGTTACAACAGCTGGTCCTGATTGTTTAATGATGTCCATAGCTATTCCATCTAGTTCTGGAGCTTCCTCTTGTATTCATATTGTGCAGGACATTGGTTATATTTACACATGTGTCATCTAAAACTATTATCTGTTAAATAAAATGCCGTGTATGTATGTAAATGTATGTATTTGTATGTATTCTAAAGTGCAAACACGTAGGTATCTGAATGTACAAAAGCATACTTACAAATATACAAAATAGACAATCAGAGAATGTCTCCTTCATGTTTCTGCGTAAAAAGTATGATTACACAACCCATCTGCCCCCACAGTATTCTGAGAGGCATAATATCAGCAACAATATATGTTAAAACCAGTCTAGAGTTTGCTTGCACTGAATCAATGCTGCTGAAATTATTAACTCCCAGAATGCCGTGTACAAAAAAAAAACTTTAATTATTGTATATGGATTCCAAGAACACAGGATGAGATGTTACTATCCTTTGTGCAAGCACTTCCAAGAGTTCATGAACAGTGAGCCTGGTGAAATTTGGGGAGCGCATCGTCAGTAGTGTACCTTTGGTTCCTAGGGTGTTTCGGCCTTTTACACTATACACCCTCCCCAAAGGCGGCCAGCGACAGGGTGATCAATCCTACGCTTGCGTCCCATTCCCAATTAGTCATAGGAGTTGCCTTGATGTTGATAGCCAACATCCCATATAGAAAGCAAATATTGTATGATTATAATGACACACCCCAATTGAGATAATTATCTTTTTTGTTAATCATGTTCCCCACGACACGCTTGATTTTTCTGCAAAGGAATAATAGATAGACCCTCATACATGTGTAGTGGATTCAACTGAGTCGCAGACGCACTCTTTGGAGGCAACACAGTTATTGATACCAACACAAAGGGGTAGCTGCCCCTTTACCAGATAACAACCTATGGTGGTGGACCACCAGGCTAACTACACTAATTACACTGGGAGTAGCTACAATGGACAGGACCCCAGCTTGGGTCCACATCCATGTGTTGGTGACTCTTCTCGGACGTAGAACATCGAACGTAGATCTTCAGGTTAACAACAGCAACGCTGAACCCCGGTCCCTCTGGGGACCCGGTTTATATCCTCGCTGGTCGTGGCTGGCTCCACCCTTGGCCACGACCACCTCGAACCCTCTAGCAGGATCTCGCCCCGACACGTGACCACCACTAGCCCCCCACTTGGGGCCCCTGTGTAGATCTTACCCGTCACGTGCCTTCCAGAGTCAACCAGAGTTCCATGGCCTTTATTAACCCCATTCATGGCCGGCACCCTCACACCCCCTCCGAAAGTGGACAGCACTGCACGCCGAGCGTGGTGCCACTCAGCGCTCTCTATCATCGCTCACCGAGCCCCTCTAGGGCTGGTACTACACCCACATGTACGGGGTGTCCGCGATGTAAGTGCATCGCACGCCGTGCCTCTCTAGGGCCGGCACCACACAACAACATCCGCGATGTCACTACACATGTATAGGAAATGTATGCTAAATACAGTATACAATGTTCTTTGTTTGCAGTAATGTGCAATCGGTGTGAGTTCATTCACGCAACTAAACATTAAATATACTTTGCATAAACAGACTATAAAGTGCATTTTGGGCAAATGCGTTTTGGCTGTGTGCATTAACTTAGGTTGCTAAAAAAGGATAGGGATGTTGAAGAAGCTCAAAGCAGGCAAAGTGTTCATATATATATTGGTATTGTATGAAAAGTGTAGATTTTTTATTTTATAGTGGAAAAAGCACAGGCAAGGGAGTGCTATAATCAGAGGCCTTCATAACATGTCAAAGCATTAATCCGTATTGTGCCGAATTGGAAAAAAGGTGGGAGCAGTGCTGAATATTATTACAATGGATTTGCTGGTGGAAAAAAAAACCTTTCAAATTGTTTGCAGCAGTTCACACATGTAAAATTAGAAAAGCAATATGTTATAACAATGAATATAACCATAAAGGCATTGTTAGAAATAATTAATAAAACATACAGATGGACAGATTTAGAGGTTGCTGGGAGTTACTTCCCGATACTTTTCAGTCCACCACTCCTAAAACTGGTGTTTACAATCATATTTTTCAAATTAAATTTGCATTAGCAGCGAGCTTGCAGATTACTGAACCATGCGATATTTGGCATCATGCACAACAAGCTTCACTAAACCATTCAAGACACGGAATATATCAGATTGTAGGTACCTAGGGCAGTTATTATTCAAGGTTGACCGGGGTCAAAATTATGAACTGTAGAGGCTGGCAAGAGCAGGCCGGAGTTATTCTGAGAAACGGAACTAAACTGAATGAAAAGGGCGTACCAATGTACCTGAACAAAAATACGTGTTGATCACCATGTATTATCTGCAGTGACATATGTATCATAAACAAAACAGATCAAGAGCTGAGCAGATATTAGTGTGCAAATATTGGGAATGTGTTGGGCATTCCAAGCCCTCCTTTACATCCAGAGTAGCGACATGCGTACAAGTTAAGCATGTGTTTTGAAACAAGCTTACTGCTTTCTAGGTCACACATGTTCATTCTTTACCGTTAGATTTTGTACCACGAATAACTGTAATACCTGGTAATGGAAAATCGGAGAAGCAACGTGCAATGTATGCGACAGGCACTTAACTTTGGCGGCACATCAGTAGAGCACATCAGTAGAGCTAGAAGTGTGCATGCAGGACAGCAATTCACGGTGGAAATTCGAAAATAAATTTTGAAATGAATATTTAAATCATGCCTACCATTTAATCTGTACTATAACTCTTAGCTTAATATCTAACCAATTATAGGTAAGGATCTTTGTTTACATTTGTTGATATATAAGTATCTATCCCAACCGCAATTGTGAATGTTTTTGTACACGATTCTTGAATAGAATTTGCAGCACTCTCTTATTAAAGGCTTTTTTTGTTATCTTGGGATATGTGAACGTCTATACACACAGAGACACATCTACCTTAACACACGCGAGTTAAGATCAGCAATTTCACATTTTAAATGGAGCCTTATCGAATATCAGTAGTGCAATGCGTCCGAGGGGCAACGGGACAAAACATGTTTTGGGTGGGGAGGTGCACACATGTCTACGATGTGAGGTCGTAAGTGCAGCATTAGAGTGAGAGTGGCGTGTGGAGTAATACCATTCCACAGACTGCGAGATTATCTATAGTCTACATGGCGACATGCTTGGAACTCCACGGAGAGACGTGGATCAGAGAGGACAAGGCAGTTGGAGACAACATACTGACCTTTACAAAAAACGTGTGGGCTTTGACCTGATATGTCCCGAGGACGGATAATGGCTGGTGATCAATACTGATGATGGAGTGGCAGAGCAAAAGGAGCGAACACACCTGAGAGCTCGTCCACCGTGGAGGTGGAACAACGAGGTCAGCTAATATGCAGGAGGCGAGGTGGATTTTTCTATCTCAAGATCATAAGAAATTGTCATTACTTAGGGAGGCCTTCATCCGGCAGGGGATAGGTTATGGCTGATTGGAAGAAAAAAATTCAGTAGCACAATGGGAGTAAATTGGAAAATATATACCAACGAAAATACCATGACACTTATACGAGAGGTATAATGCGAAACACAGTCTTGCTCTTAACATAGAAGAGTGGTGTTGTTGTCCATTGTTTCATTGCTTTGTTTTTGAAACACGTACAATGTGGACTTAAAGCTTTCGTGACTGCAGGAATTCATATTATTTGGGTCTTTCGGTAAAGTCACGTAGATTGTAAAAAAAAAAAAATTACGGTCTACCGCTTGTGTTGCGATCAAAACGTCATAGTTTTAGGTTATTTTTTACATTTTCTTTGAACCTATCTATGTGCTATGCATATTCTTTGGGTCTTTCGGAAAAGCCACGTAGATAGAAAACATTTTAATATAATAAAAATATCACGGCATTTCGATCGCAACACAAGCAATCGTCATCAGGTGAATAAATAGCGGGAGAGCTGTTGAGGCAGGATGTTCTAAAGGTTTGAGATGGGTGTAACCCAAGGGTCGTAAGCGAAGTGGGCGGGGCTAGTGATGAAATTTGCATGTAAATGTAAGATCGGGTAAATCGGAGAGTCACCTCCTTGACGACGAAGCTGCGGAGGTGGCCATTGTATTGTGAGAGATTAGCATGTCAATGTAAGATCGTAAAGCCACCACCACATCGAGCAAAACGAGCAACAGTGGCTGTGTTAGTGAGACATTTAACCTGGTAATGTAACACCAAAGAGTCGAAAATAACTACTAACATCGGCAGGTAGGATGGAAACATCACAGCCAGTTATGACTTAAACTGGTTAGTAACGTCCTTCCAATGATTGCTCAGTTTGTACCCATCTTCTCGGTTGAAATTGTGTCTGTGTTTATATATCTGGATTGCTTCATGAATTAATCTTTGCTGATAGCCAGTGGGTTTGCAGAGTACATTCGTCTTGGAAAAATCTATTTCGTGTGTGCCCACAGCATTAAAACAATGATCAGCCACGGCTGAGGTATTGATCCTACCATGTGTAGGGGTGTTAGAGAGAGAGCCCGTTATGCATGGCAGCCTATGGTAAACAAACACAGTAGGCGGGGCTACATGTGTGCACGAGCAGGTGCCCTCTGCGACGTCCGCGCCAGACACCCTGGGGGGTCGATTTGGTCATTATGATCCCCCGGGGCCCCACCCCTCAGGGAGGGGTTGGGTATTAAAGGGGAATGTATCGAAGGGCTCGGGAGTGTGGTGTTAGCTAAGAAGGGAGACGGAAGACGTCCTAGATAGAGCCCTGGTCTCCCCCTGGCACGCCGTCCTTATCAGGACCGCGCAGGCTCGAGCCAGTGGCGTGGTACCAGAGCCAGAGCCAGTGCTGGTCTGGACTCTGGGTACCGGGCCCGACTGACCAGTGTCGGGCCAAGATAGCCTCCCCTAGCCCATTAGAGGAGGACTCAGAGGCAGGCTAGGGTTAGCCTAGAGGTGTGTCCTCAGATAGACGGGTGAGGGGGCCGATACCCCCTCAGTGTGTATGTCACAACGTGTGGTGTTAAATAAACAAGTGTGCCTCCAACTCCGGTGTGAACGAGTCATAAGCGTTACTACATCTGGCGTCAGAAGTGAAACAAAATACGAACATGGATACACGCCGGACGACTCGAGTCGGGGTACCAGAGGCAGAAGACACCACTGCAGTCGGAGGGCCCGAGACGGCTGAAGATGCCATCGACCAGCCGGGGCTGGGCGCATCCACGCCACAGCAGCTGGAGGAAGGGGAGCCGTCGATGGAGGGGCTGAGGGAGGCGCACGCGAAGCTGACCGAGCTGCTGTACGCCGCAGCCGCCATGCTCGACACCATCACGCAGCTGGGGGCTGCGGGACCGCCACGGGGCAACGGCAGCCGACGATCACAGCGCCTTCCCGCCATTTCCACGGAGCAACATTTTGAAACTCCCGCCATCGCCGCAGCTGCTGTTGAGGGCGTGGCCGCTCTAAGCATCGCGTCCAACGGCGGGAGTACAGTACCTGCCGCGTCACCACCAACGGGCGGAACGTCACCACGGGTGCGACCGGCGATGCCATCGCTGGTTCGTGCCGACGCTGACTTGAGTGAGGCGGACGAGGGAGTGCGTTCTTCCTCTGCAGCCGCTGCCTTACATCAGCGGCTACCTCCACTCAAGGAATTTGTGGGCGAGGATGGCGACTGGGGCGGCTTCCAGCGGCGCTTCCTCGCTCACCAGGAGATGGCACAGTGGACAGACGCCGAGGCTCTCCGCGCGCTGCCAGCACTTCTCGACAGCGACGCCCTCGCCACTCTAACATCGGCTTCGAAGGAGAGGCGCTCCACGCTGCGGAAGGCGATGCAGGTGCTGTCGGCGGTATATGGTCCACCATCGGACTGTCGCCAACTCTTTTACGATCGCCAGCGGGGGACGAAGGAGTCGCCCCTGGCGTACCGCACAAGCCTCCTGGCACTGGCGAAGGAGGCCTTTCCACGAATGGATGACGAGGGTGTCGACGCCATGGTGACAGAGAAGATACTTTTGCTGGCGGACGACTTAGACATCGTCATTGTCGCACAGGACGATGCAGAGATGTGCTCCCTCCAAGCGGCCCGTCTTCTCCACGCAAACCTGTCCTCTCAACGACGGAAGGCCAGCAAGGCGGCGAGCGGGCGTGCCGTCGCTGCAGCCACCCTCCCGGCGGAAGAGGTTTGCGCCATCGACCATCAACGGCAGCATGGAGCGGGAGTACGGGAGGACCGGGCCGGTTCAAGCCGTCTACAACATCCATCGTCGTCACCAGCGCTTCCACGCTGTTACAACTGCGGCATCCGGGGCCACGTCGCCTCGGGGTGCCGCTCTCCTGGGCAGCGCAGGACGACACCTCAACGGGACGCCGGCCCTCGTCACAAGCTCCACCATCATAATCCGGCGAGTCGCGGCACCCCTCATGCTTGGCCCACGCACACGCCCGTCACACACTCAAACACCGCAGCGAAGGGGGGGCCAATATCGCGTACCATGGCACCAACACGCACCGCTCTGGGTACTCAGATTGAACCCAGCCAGTGGTCCGTGTTGGCCCATCGGGTTGTAGCCGCGTCGTCAGGGTCGTCGGCCGTTGTGGGCCACATCGATGGGGTCGAGGTGCGCATCCTGGTCGATACAGGAGCATCGGCGACCATTATTTCGGAGTTGATTTATAACATTCTCCCTGCCCAAAGCCGTCCTTTGATGCCTGTTAACGTGCCATTCTTTGCTGCTAACGGGGGTTCACTTGGCATCATCGGACAAATTCGTGCCCAAATTTGTGTCGGGGATATTAAATTGTCTGGGCCGATTTTTGTTTCCTCCTCGCTGGCGGTTCCGTGCCTGCTGGGGACGGACTTCCTGGCCAAAATGCCGATTAGGATATTAATCGACCAGGGATGCATTGAGCTCCCATCGGGCCGACGCATGGCGTTTCTGCCATCCCCCGCTACGAGCCGGACGGCGTTCGCGACGGTGCCGGCGTTCGTAGATAGAACGGTGCGCGTTCCTCCGGGGGCGCAAATGTTGATTCCTTTGAAACTTCGGCGGCCCTTCGCTAAGGGCATTGGGGCTCAAGGGGTTCTGTTGGGACCGTCTAGGGCCGGGGTCAGTGGACCTGATTTACTCCCGGCCCAGACCATAGTGAGAGGGGAAGGAGAACCCTTCATCGCGGTCCTCAATGTGGGCTCGCAGACGGTGGTGGTCCCACAGGGGACCGTGCTTGCTCACGCAACGCCGGTGCCCTGTGAGGAACCCGTCGCGAGTCATGTCGGCGCTGTCCCTGCACCGCGACCTCATTCGGACAGCGATGAAGGGTGGCTCGAGGCGCTTTGTGCGGGATCGACGGACCTGTCAAATTTAGAGCGTCAACGTCTTAAGACACTACTAAGGGAATTTTCCGACGTTTTCAGTCGGGATAAATACGATTTGGGCTGCACTAATCTGCTGCGTCACCATATTGATACGGGTGACAGCGCGCCAATACGCCAGAATCCTTTTCGGTTGAGTCCCGCCGAAAAGGACCATGTCAAATCGGCTGTTGATGACATGCTAGCCGCCGACATCATTTCTCCCTCCAACAGCCCTTGGGGAGCGCCGATCGTCCTGGTTAAGAAGCAGGACGGTTCGTTGCGGTTTTGCGTTGACTTTCGGCGCCTTAACAAAATTACGGTTGCCGACGCATACCCGCTCCCACGGATGGACGAATCGCTTGACGCCTTGGCGGGAGCGCGATTCTTCTCCACATTGGACTTACTTTCGGGATTCTGGCAGCTTCCTCTGGACGATGATTCAAAGCCTAAAACTGCTTTCCGTACTCCGCACGGCCTGTTTCAATTCAACCGGTTGCCGATGGGCTTACACTCAGCGCCGGCAACTTTCCAGCGGTTGATGGAATTGGTTTTGGCTGGATTGCAATGGGAGTCGTGCCTGATTTATTTGGATGACGTTATTGTCTTTGGCAAAACTTTTGATGAACATCTCCAGAGGTTGCGGGCGGTTTTCCTAAAGATGCGGGCTGCTAATTTGAAATTTAAGCCCCAAAAATGCCATTTGTTACGCGAGTCGGTGCGTTATTTGGGGCACATCGTGGGACGCTCAGGTATTTCTACCGATCCCGCCAAAACGCAGTGTGTAAGCTCCTGGCCGACTCCCACCTCAGTGGGAGAGGTTAGGAGTTTTATTGGGTTTGCGTCGTATTATAGACGCTTCGTCGCTAATTTTGCGACTATAGCAAAACCCCTACACGCTTTAACATCAAAAGGGGTTCGGTTCTGCTGGGGTCAGGAGGAGGAAGCTGCTTTTTGCTCCCTTCGGGACGCTTTGGTAAACGCTCCTCCCCTGATTTACCCTGATTTTTCAAAACCATTCTTGCTCGACACCGATGCGAGCAACACGGGTATTGGGGGCGTGCTCTCCCAGGTGGTTGACGGCGTGGAACGTGTGGTTGCGTACGGCAGTCGGGTGTTGTCTCCAGCGGAGCAACGATATTGTGTCACCCGTAGGGAACTGTTGGCAATTGTCCATTTCATCCAACAGTATCGCCCATATCTGTACGGTCGGCATTTCACCGTCCGCACAGATCATGCGGCACTGCAGTACGCCCTGAGGGTTCAACAGCCATCGGGACAATTGTCCCGATGGTTGGAGGTCCTCCAGGATTACGATTTCCAAACCACATACCGTAAGGGCGTTCGCCACACCAACGCGGACGCTCTGTCGCGCTTGCCAACCACCTCCGAGTGTGCATGCCTCCTGGGGTCTGGACGTTGCAGACCTCCAGGGGACACATCGGTTCCTGTCTTGGCGGCCGCCAACGACGACGATACAGTAGTTACTAATTCGATCGAACAACAGGGCAAAGATTCCCTGTTGGGGTTGCCCGTCATTGACTGGGGGCGCCTCCAGATGGAGGATGTGTCCCTCCTCGGGTGGCGACGTCGCGTTGGCGGTGCGGCGGGGGGAAAAAGAGGTGGTTCCGACGCATGGGAAATGTGCCAAGGCCTGCTGATGCATTGGGACGGGAAGTCGCGTCGACATCGGCTGGTGGTCCCTACTGGGTTGCGGGGCAGGGTGGTATGGGCCGCTCATGAGCGCCTCCTACACCTGGGGACCCAAAAGACTCTCGCCTTGCTGCAACTTGATTTTTATTGGCCTGGCATGACGAGGGATGTTGGGGATTTGTTGGGATCATGCCCTCGATGTGCACAACGCAAACCGCCGGCACGGGAGTCTAACCCGCCCTTGCAATCGATCAAAGTGTCCAGGATAAACGAGCTGGTCGCTCTGGACATTTTGGGACCATTCCCCGCCACCCCCAGGGGGAATAGATATTTGTTGACTGGTGTCGAGTATTTTACACGCTGGCCTATGGCCTGGCCTCTGGCCAACCAGTCGGCAGCAGCCATCGTGGAGGCCTTTGTTCAGGGTTATGTCCTGGACAAAGGTGCTCCGGAGAGGCTGCTGACCGACCAGGGCAGAAATTTTTCCGGTAAACTACTCAGACAAGTCTGTGATCTCCTGGGCACAAAGAAAATTCGGACCTCCCCATATCACCCACAAACTGACGGGATGGTCGAACGGTTGCATCGCACCATCACGTCCATGTTATCACAACAAGTTTCGGACTCGCAAACGGATTGGGACCTACAAATTCAGGGGGTCTTGGCGGCGTACCGGATGGCACCCCATGCAGCTACGGGGTTTTCTCCCTTTTACCTCATGTACGGCCGAGAACCAGACCCGCCTGTTCGTGCCCAGTTGCAGATCCCCGTGCCGCAGGGAAAAACTAATCTGGCTGACCACGTTAAATTTAATCTGGACAAATTGACAGAGGCACGGGATGCTGCAATGCAAAACTCTGACCTCCGTCAGAAGGCAAATGAGCGCCTCAGATTGAGTCGAGCGCACATGCTGCAGTGGAAGCCGGGGGACAAGGCATGGCTGCACTGCCCCCAGGTGCCACTGGCAACCTCCTCTAAACTGGTGCGGCCGTGGCGGGGCCCTGTGGAAGTGGTGGAGGTGTTACGACCGCAGTGCGTGCGCATCAAGTGGGGGAAGCGGCGATGGTTCGTGCACCCCTCTAGGTTAAAACCCTTCTCTGCGGTACACAATCACACTTCACACGCGCGTGGCCAAGCATGTGGGGGGTCGGCCGACTCGCTGGGTCCGTCTCCGTCGCTCTCACCTAATGCCTTGCCGGCTGTGCCACCTTCAGGTGCATCAGGAGTGACGGGCTCACGCCCAATCACCCCTCCTGTGGATACCGAGGGTCACGCGGAGTCGGATGAATGCTCACCCCAAGACGGACAATTGCCACCTGATGGTCCGCCACACGCGGTTACCCCGTGTGAGGGGCCCGCTGCAAGGACGCGCGCTAAAATGCGCAAACTGTTGTGAGGCCGGAAAATGTGTACATAGCTGTTGTGTTCATTGGATGTTGTGTGGGTGGTGTGTTCCCCACTCCTCGGATGTACATATGTTGGCTTCACCGTGTGTTGTGTGTGCGTGGTGGGTTCCCTGCTGATTGTATATAGGCTGTTTTTTTTTACGGAATTCGTATTTATTCGGGGGGGGTGCGACGGGTTGTTTTCTCATCTTGCTGTTGCGTTCTTGTTCTGGTTCCTGTTATTGTTCAAAAATAGTGAGGCACACGCGCGGTCAGGGGGTGAAGGCACCTTTATTGTCAAATTTTTGTATGTTGGCAGCCGGGACGGCTGCATGCTATGCGGGGGGGAGTGATGTAGGGGTGTTAGAGAGAGAGCCCGTTATGCATGGCAGCCTATGGTAAACAAACACAGTAGGCGGGGCTACATGTGTGCACGAGCAGGTGCCCTCTGCGACGTCCGCGCCAGACACCCTGGGGGGTCGATTTGGTCATTATGATCCCCCGGGGCCCCACCCCTCAGGGAGGGGTTGGGTATTAAAGGGGAATGTATCGAAGGGCTCGGGAGTGTGGTGTTAGCTAAGAAGGGAGACGGAAGACGTCCTAGATAGAGCCCTGGTCTCCCCCTGGCACGCCGTCCTTATCAGGACCGCGCAGGCTCGAGCCAGTGGCGTGGTACCAGAGCCAGAGCCAGTGCTGGTCTGGACTCTGGGTACCGGGCCCGACTGACCAGTGTCGGGCCAAGATAGCCTCCCCTAGCCCATTAGAGGAGGACTCAGAGGCAGGCTAGGGTTAGCCTAGAGGTGTGTCCTCAGATAGACGGGTGAGGGGGCCGATACCCCCTCAGTGTGTATGTCACAACGTGTGGTGTTAAATAAACAAGTGTGCCTCCAACTCCGGTGTGAACGAGTCATAAGCGTTACTACACATGTTTCAGATCCGCCTTGTGTTCACAAACACGGTCTGAGACATGTCGCTTAGTTTCCCCAATGTTATTACTACCGCAGGCAAAGCTTAGTTTGTAGACACCGGGGTATTGCATGTCAGGGATCACATCCTTCACAGATGGGATCAGATCACGAATTTTACGTACGGTGATGAATCGGACCTGTTTTTGGAAATCTTTGTGGTGACCCCTGCTATGTATGGCAAGGTGATGGTTTTGATTGGGTCCTCAGATGGTTCTTGCCCAAAATATATTTGGTATAATCAGCTGTTATTTAAAGTTTTAGCAATGCAAATGTATACAACTTTGCACAGTATTGCTGTAACAATAGAATTAAACATGACAAAAAATTCACAATAAAATTACGGGAAAATGTCAAAACTGGGTGGTTTTTAACTTTTGCCGACAAAACTGGATCCCAAATGTCAAAACTGGGTGGTCTTGGAAAACGACAGGCAAAACAGGGTGGTGCTTTTTGATATGACAAAACTGGGTGATGTTCAATGTGGACAAATGTCAAAACTGGGTGAAGAAGGTGTACGATTTAATGTATCATTTTGTACACGTTTAGGTCCTTGCGTTATTCATCCATATGTCGCCACAGATTTAGAGCGTTCCAAATGATGTTTCTCGTGGCTCATGTTCCATACCTTGCACCACAAACTTCCCGTTTGCATACTGGCACAGTGTGCCAGCTCGCTACTACAGTAACACTTACTTGCCATATGTATACTGGCACAGTGTGCCAGCTTGCAACTACAGTAACACTTACAGCTCGCGAACATACCCTAACTTGCCATTTGTATACTGGCACAGTGTGCCAGCTCGCTTACTTGCCGTTTGCATACTGGCACAGTGTGCCAGCTCGCTACTACAGTAACACTTACTTGCCATATGTATACTGGCACAGTGTGCCAGCTCGCTTACTTGCCGTTTGTATACTGGCACAGTGTGCCAGCTCGCTACTACAGTAACACTTACTTGCCATATGTATACTGGCACAGTGTGCCAGCTTGCAACTACAGTAACACTTTCAGCTCGCGAACATACACGAACTTGCCATTTGTATACTGGTACAGTGTGCCAGCTTGCATGCTACACCTACTACAGTAGAACAACGGTAGATAGTGTTTGCGTCGAGAAGTATGGTGCTGCACACTTAAAACAAAACATGTTTGTTACATATATATAAGGGAAAATGTCAAAACTGGGTGGTTTTTAACTTTTGCCGACAAAACTGTATCAAGTGTATTTGACAAATGTCAAAACTGGGTGCACCCTGAGTGTCCAAAACTCAAGTTTTTGGCCACCCAGGGTGCACCCAGTTTTGACATTTGGGATCCAGTTTTGTCGGCAAAAGTTAAAAACCACCCAGTTTTGACATTTTCCCATAAAATTACTCAACAACACGACCTAGTTGCAGCCTTGTGAAAGTGATAGTATATGCGGATAAAACACAAAATGGTTACCTTCATAAAATGTATGCTTCTGGAAGTATTCTGCCATTGTAAAGCCATCACCACCCACATTCAGTTCGACTTCTGGCTGTTTTTCCATCTGAAGTCCACTTCATATGGCCCTTTTATGGGATCCCAGATCATATTAAAGGGCCATATGGGGATACCCATAAATGTTTACATCATGGCTTGTACTTGTAATGCTATTCAAAGCAACTTAGAATAGGGAGCACTAAAGCCCCATACCAGGTTTTGGACTTCTCTTGGAAAATGTTGACATGCCTCCTTTTGGAAAATGAGGAAAGGGCTTTGCAGGGACACAATTACATAGCACGGACTTCTCGACTTGAATTAGTTTGATCAAAACAGCTCCCCTTTCTCCTTTCTCAGAGTATTTATTTATAACAACTGAACATCTTACTCATTTATAATTTGCGGTCATATAACGCAATGGCTATTATAGTGGTCCATGTGACAGAGCAATTAAAAAAAAATTGGCGTGATTTTGGACTGATTGATACTTCTTGAATTTCGACCACTGAACAAGACATTTACCATGGCTCCTGCACTTACTATCGTGAAAGTAGAATTTTGGGAACATTTCAACATAATTGTCAATTTCAACTGAATTCAAGCATTTTATGTTTTGCCTGCTACTGTGGCCAACAGTCTCGTTGCAGCAATATCTTACAATGTGCGCGACAAGCAATGCTCAGTGATGTAATTGAACCAGCTGTGGTATTTACCTAGGTCCACTCTGGATTAAAATTATCACCGTGTGCCAACAACCACCAGTGATGGGTTAACAGATGCTGCCAGGAGTATCGTTGACCCATTTTATAGTCTCTGCTATCCTTAAGAAAAACAAGTGACTGCACATTAACCGAACGAAGAGCAAAGGATGTGTACCTTTGTGGTCATGCTTAATTTTTTCGATACTGACCTCTAAAACCAACACAATGTTTTACTACATGTACTTGTATATCTCAAGGATTTTCATGTTAGCCTGTTCTTAATGCCATCTGGACCAGTCTGGATATTGTTCATAGAATTAAATTGACACCATTTTCATCTCACCTTATTTAGTCCCAAACTTGTACGTAAGATTATCAGAATGCAGGTTACAATAATATAGGATTATTATGGATAGGCGTACATTGTACTCCAGTGATAGTGCCCTACGCACGTAAATCTTCACTTCTAGCCAGCGCAGCAGTGTTTCCGAAAATATCGAGTGATAAATTAAGCCCTGACGTTGGCACAAAGTACAGCCGCTCCATGCTGATACGACCCAGAAGGGCAAAAACACGTGTATATTTATATTAGCTGCTTTGAGCGAATCACACGAAGGATGCTTTGTGCTTGCAGGCTGGAACGATGGTAAGATCCGAGCGTTCACACCAGAAAGTGGGCGGTTGATGTACATCATCGACAACGCGCATGGGATGGGAGTGACCACAGTGTCCCTGACCGGTGACTGCAAACGGATCATCAGCGGTGGAGGAGAGGGCCAGGTCAGGACCGTTGCTCTAATTGACCTCTTTGTGCTATTTCGTCTCTGATCATTTTCTGTCATCAACAAGCAGTGGCAAAAGCCTCTCTCCAAATTGTTTCTAGCCCACAAATGACACTTTACGTCTGAAGGACCTGAAAAGGTCCCTCTTATTAAGCTGACCATTGGAGTGGATTTTAGATACAAACATGAGAATATCTGTTTCATGAACTGACTTCATGCCTGCAGAGCATTATGTCAACACCACCGAGTTATTTTCTTGGGCATCAACCAAGGATGAAGATTATCATTTGTAGCAAATATGGTGGTTTCCACCAGGTCACCAAAAAGTTTTCATTGTAATCAATTGAGTCCTACATACATACATACAGTATAAAACACGATGACACGCAACATCGTGATACCTGACAAGAGAAGCCTGTAAAGGCAGGACTAACATTGCTTGGCCCTTCTCCGTTGTGCTGTGAGCGTCTGTGTCTGCATGTAATTCTAGAAAGAATCCTTTGCTTATTAATTTAATGGCACATTGGACCGTATCATGGACCATTGTGAATCCCTGAAATTCAGCAAAGGCATTGAAGACATCCGTTCAGCTTCTGGCAAGGCTTTGCTTTTGGCCACCAGACATGAACGTGAATGTATGCGTTGCTATGCAAAAAGCCACATGCAAGAATAGCTTTTAATAGTGCAATTGTGATATATAGTATTTTGTTCATTATGATACTGATGTTAATAACAATCATGCACTAAAGGTTGGGAAATAAAGTGTTTTTTTCCTGCGGACGTTGATTATGAATAATATTGGTCGCGAAAGCCTACGTGTTAAACTGAGTGTGGTTTAACCTGTAGGAACATAGAAGATGTATAGTATGAACTGAAACTGTAAAATACATACTGTTTCTTACCTACCATATCATCACAGCTATGAGTGGCACAGCAACACTTTTTTTTCCCTAAAATTATTAGGCACTTGGCACCATCTATAATTTTTCTGTCATCCCTTGAAGGGTATGTGTTTGCTTGGTTGTTGATAAACAAGGCTACTTTAGGCATTTCAGCATATACGCTTCGAAAGTTAATTCTTCTTTTTATTCCATGTCGTGCAAATGTAATTATAGTGAATATACAGCAGTGTGATATACATTAGGGTGGGTAGAATAATACATAGTGTAATATTACAATGTATAAGGTGGTTTATAGCAATACAGTATATAATTAAATGTTGGCTTTGTCTATGGCAGTATATAGTACGGTGTCGACTCGTGTAAGAGAATAAAGTTTAGATGGAAGCATATTATATATATATGTTTTTTTTTACGACGTAGAATTGTAATGTATTACTTACTGTTAGTAACTCAGCTTATTGTAGAGTATATTTAGTATACTGATGATACTATGTAGTTTATACTTTAGTTGTTTACGTGGTGGTTTTAGTTACTGCAGCTACATACTATTAACACTCCTTCCCTTTATTAATGCTACCCCTATCCCCTCCCTTTGATGCTGCTAATCCTGCATAATGCACGGGCATAAGTAGTACTATTCACATACCTGCATTTCCCATATCCCCTCCCTTTGATGCTGCTAATCCTGCATAATGCACGGGCATAAGTAGTACTAATCACATACCTGCATTTCCCATATCCCCTCCCTTTGATGCTGTTAATCCTGCTTAATGCACGGGCATAAGTAGTACTAATCACATACCTGCATTTCCCATAAATATGCTAAATTCCTCTTGATATGCAAATTATTTTGTCAAGGCGCCCTTTCCCCCCCTTCCAACCAAGCTTATATATATGCTCCAAGCACGTGTGCTGTTTCATTCAGACGCTGTCGCCTCGACAGACCTGGTTTTCACCTGAGGACGGCTGCTTGCATTGTGGCCGAAACGTCATGAGAATTATTTTATTATGTTTTATTTTTATTATTTCATTACTTCCCGTCCACGTGACTTTACCGAAAGAACCAAGAAGATGAGTGGACATCAGTGATGAAAAAAATATCATTCGCAGGTGCTAGATGGATAGTTTCATCGCAAGACCGTGAGAGATGGCATCAGCTTATGGATGCCTTCATCCAGCAGTCGCTTGATCATGGCTGATGATGGTTTGTGGGTCTGGTCTCTCTTGTTTCTTCCCATATGTGGCAACACTGAAAAGAGGAACTAATCACGTGCCATGTGAGACCCTCCATAAGGATAATGTGATTCAATTGAAGCTTTTATGGATAAACTATTAATGTTATGTATGTAAGTTGAACTTATTTCAGACTAGCCAACCGTGTTAATCAAATGTGCAGGTGAGGGACAACAGTTTTAACGAAATCAGTTTTCAATCTAGGTTTAAAAGTGCATAGCTGCAGTGGTTTCTTAATATTGGAAGGACAAGCATTCCAGACGGCCACAGAAGCACATCTGGAAGCGCACGATGCCGTAACCATCTTTGTTCGATGGTTAGCCACACGCTGCTGTGAGAATGACCAGAGTTTGCATGATGGTTCATGCTCCTAGGTTCGTGTTTGGGAGCTTGGGACCCAGAGTCAGCGGCTTGTGGAGGCGATGAAGGAACACAAGTCGTCCATCAGCTGCATCCGCCTGAAGCACAATGACAAGGAGTGTGTGAGTGCCAGTACTGATGGCACTTGCATCATATGGGATCTCGAGTGAGTCATGAAAATGGACACACATGGACACCCACAACCAACCAGTTATCATTATTACAAATTGATGACATCACCACTATGATTTTCTAACTTGTTTTCCTGTAATGAATGCTGTGTGGATACTGTTGATAATATGGGGGAAAATTGAATGGTAGATCGAATTGGTTAGAATTCAAAGCAACAAATTTGTGGATTATCAATAAATAAATACCCATTTTGCAGGCAAACTATTACCATGTTCTTCTTAAAAATATAATTATTCCTAATGGTTTATAACCATATGAAAGAAATCTCGAATAAAATTAGTTCCTTTGTGATTCGTAGCCTCTGGATGCAAAGACAAAGACCTGAACAGCATGTTGGGGCAAGTTTTGTTAGGGAGCTCCTATGGAGGCTGGCACAGCACACGCGGTGGGTGGCCAGCATTACTCCCTGCTGCCTTTGTACTCACTTGAGGTTGAGTCGACCTAGGGGAGGCCCAGGTAATCTTCACTGGTTTTAGCTGTAAGCGGGAATCGAACTCGGATTGGCAGGCTTGTAGCGCAGAGCGCTAACCACTGGGCCACCGTTCCCCTCTCTGGATGCAAACACACATGTGCCAGCATGCATATATTCCGTTTCAGGCTTCTAGATCCTCTGAAACGTTATTGAATGCCAAACTGCTCTCTTCTGGGAATTATAAGAAAAAACATTAAAGTGTCTCCAAATGAATAAATATGCTACAGGCGTATCTCCAGGACTTAATTTCTCACAGACTATTTTCTGGGGCCCTCTAACCCCCTAGATACCAGCCCGCTTTATCCATCAGTGCCAGGTGCAAGGGTGGGGGGCAGGGGGGCGATATATCAGGAACTTAGCCCTGGACAGCTCCATTTAGATTGAAACTCTGACTATCACCATATAAGCTAATAGCTTTATAATTTATGCTTCCATAAACGATTCTTTACTTTTTTTAGAGAGTCTCGACATTATGAGAGTAAGATATATTGATTCACTGTGCAAATTCATATCCTTGTTCAAGTGATTATTCTACATTTTCTGAACAATTGCCCACCTCCTGTCCTGTCATTCTCTTCTGGCTGTCATTCTATTGCAGTTATTACGTACCTCCTGACCATTTTTAATATCATTGAATTGCGAGTGCACATTGACACTGAAAGTCTCTTTCGGTCGAGAAACTCGGGTCACACAAAAACATACAGAAAACATCTAAGGTGTCACAAATGAAAATCCTCTTTGCTTCAATATTTAAGGCACTCAACAGGCAGAATTGTTAGGAAATGCCAGTTGTTATAGATGATTGAATGGTCAATTCCCACACTTATCTCTGTGACCGTTGCAATCAATGGGATGAGTGCCACCAGGAAGGGCTTTGCAGCCATGGTGAATCACACACTAACATACATAGTGTGGTTGAACCTGGCAATTTCCTCCCATGTGTGTGATTGACTGGCAGGTATTTTAAGGAACCATGCAAATAATTTGGCGGGGCACATGGCTGAACGGGTGTAGCATATTTACAGCTTGTTGCAAGAGGTTTGTCGTTCAAGGCCAGTGACCACCTTGGTAAATGTTGTGGGTGAATTCACCAAAAATATACTTTCCTGCTTCACAGTGGACGTTAAAGGCCTCACGACGCATGGATGATGGCATCACGGGCATTTGTTTTAATTACTCGCAAATTACCTAATTGCTGTAGGCCACATAGCATCATCGTCCTCGACTGTGAGACAACTGCATCCTCTGTGAAACGTAGAACCTTCCTGATGGCCCCGTGCTTAAAGAATGGTGCAAAATACTAAATGTACGACTTTATTTAGATTTCATTACCACCCACTGCATTTTGCACATCTGAATCTGATGTTTTGCGGTAGCCAGGAAGGATGGCTAAGGGTGTCTGATGTTTCTAACACAAATGTGAGTCATGTCCATTTAGTTGGAGTCTTTTTTTAATTGAACATTCACGCAAAGCAAATTAAGAGGCCTTGCAATACAGTGGTACCTCGGTATATGTCGTTAATTCGTTCCAGAAGGTAGGACTTATACCGAAAATGACGTATACCATACAAATTTTTCCCATAAGAAATAAAGGGAAAGGAAATAATCCGTTCCAGAGTATAAGAAATTATATTTTTATGGCATATTATACATTAATGGGGTTGTATAAAATAATTTAGAAACTACTTATTACTAAAATGCATACATAAATTAAAATAAATGCATACATTAAAATAAATGGAAATAAAAATAAAATTTGACATCACTTTACCTTGCTGAGAGGAGTTGATAGCCTACGAGGATGGTGGTGAGGAAGGGGAGAAGGAGATGTTATTTTTTGGAAGGAGAGTCCCCTTCCATTAAAACTTCAGGAAGCTGAAATTATGGGGTTTTTTCTCTTTCTCTTTTCTGTCTTTTTTCTTGACTTGGACCTGGTTGAGGCTCACCAGGTTTGAGTTTTGATAAAAACCTGTCCATTGAAGTTTGTTTTTGCCTTCTAAGAATGTTACTGAAGTATGACATTGTCTGGTCATTCCACACAATACTGTTATGGCTTGTTAGAGCCGTAACAGTATTGTGTACATGGGTACTGTACGCGGTGACTCATCCCGACCCATATAACTTCTAGCAAGTGCGTCGTATCCCAAGCAAGACGTCGTATCCCAAGACATTTTTTCTCGTCAAAACAGGACGTATAACAAATTCGACGTATTCCAAAGCGGTCGTATACCGAGGTATGACTGTACTTTGTTAGAAAATGTCACTTGACAAACTCACACCGAACAAATACTAGCTTTGATGGGGCAGATATATCAATGAGATATTGTTTCAATCATAATTGAGTTATTTTTGGTTATATTGCGTCGGTGTAATGTAACTCTTTTTAACTATATCCCTCCACCATCTGACAAAGAAAATCAAATCATGTTGTCACGTGGGCAAATATGCCGATTGTTTTGGTTTATCAGCAAACCGGAGGAATGTTGAAAATCAAGCAAAATGATCACAAGTTTTAATGCCATTTCGCTGGAGATTACACCCAATGTCACCAGGTATTAACAAAATCTTAGCTCTCCATGAGAGAGCTTCCTGAAGCAGGTCCTTAAGTAGATACCAGAACATCATTAGAACAGGCATGCAGGGAAACCAGTTATTAAACCTCCCAGGAACAGTAGACGAGACGAGAATAGGTTTTCTCCTTGGAGGTGCAAGAAGATGGCAAGTTACCATTCTTGAATGTTTTTATCGAAAAGAGACCAGATGGCTAATTGGGACACTCTGTCTACAGGAAAGCCACCCACACGGATGCCTATCTAAACCAGACTCCTACCACCAGCCAGCCCAGAAAAAATCCCTCATCAAAACTCTACGCCATAGGGCTCGTTGCATTTCCAACCATCACCACCTAGCCAGTGAACTGGAGCACGTACATCAAGCCCTCAAGATGAATGGATATTCGGATCGCACAATCCGTAAAGCTGTCAACCCATCCGTTGGGAGAAAACCACCTGAGGACCCAATCAAAACCATCACCTTGCCATACATAGCAGGGGTCACCACAAAGATTTCCAAAATCAGGTCCGATTCATCACCGTACGTAAAATTCGTGATCTGATCCCATCTGTGAAGGATGTGATCCCTGACATGCAATACCCCGGCGTCTACAAACTAAGCTGTGTCTGCGGCAGTAGTTACATTGGGGAAACTAAGCGACATGTCTCGGACCGTGTTCGTGAACATAAGGCAGATCTGAAACACGGGAAGACCAATACCTCGGCCGTGGCTGATCATTGTTTTAATGCTGTGGGCACACGAAATAGATTTTTCCAAGACGAAGGTACTCTGCAAACTCACTGGCTATCAGCAAAGATTTGTTCATGAAGCCATCCAGATATATAAACACAGACACAATTTCAACCGAGAAGATGGGTACAAACTGAGCAATCGTTGGAAGGATGTTATTAGCCAGGTAAAGTCATAACTGGCTGTGATGCTTCCATCCTACCTGCCTATGTTCGCAGTTATTTCCGACTCTCTGAGTTACATTACCTTGTTAAATGTATTTACATTAACAGACAATATGTCTCACTAACATAACTGCTGCTCCCTTTTCCTCGATGTGGCGGTGGCTCTCGTTATTTAATAGGCTGAATGTTTCTCATCAACACAGCCGCTGCTGCGGGAGCCGTCTCACATTGACATGTTCATCTCTAATCTCGAGCAATACAATGGCTTATTCAGCACCGTAACCGTGGGGTTACATTAACAGATTGACATGCTAATCTCTAACAATACAATGGCCGAGATATACCTAGCTCTGCGATCTTACATTTACTTGCAAATTCCATCTCTAGCCCCGCCCACTTACCCTTGGGTTGTACCCATCTCAAACCTTTATAACCTATGGCTGCAGTCGCTCTCTCGCTATATTTCTTCCTGCCTCAGCAGTCCGCCTGCTGTATTTTTTCACCTGAAGACAATTGCTCATATTACGATCGAAACGTCGTGATTTTTGATTATTTTTCTATCTACGTGACTTCACCGAAAGACCCAAAGAGTATGAATTCCTGCAGTCACGAAAGCTTTGTCAAGATTCATACTCTGATAATATATGCATTGTCTTTGAAGCTGATTGGTCCACACCAGAGACATGTTAATGTATAACGAGTTTAATGGAAAATGAGCCCCGCCGTCGCACATGAGCACCGTCACCGCACTCACGCACAGCAGCTGCGTTAATGGAAGAGATTGGCATGTCAATGTAAACGAGTTTAATGGGAAGATAGCATGTGTGTCAGGAGACAGGGCATAGCGCCACCTCATGGGCAACACAAGCTGCGGCATTGGCTGCTGCACAGTGAGAGGCCAGCGTATCGACGCAAGAGAACCACCGTAACGGTGGCCGTGCCAGTGAGACATACAGCCTATTAAACAGCGAGAGCTACCATTCCATCGAGGCAAAAGGGAGCAGCAGTGGCTATGTTAGTGATACAACGTGCCCTATGGTGTAGTGTTTTGATGAGGGAGTTCTTCTGGGCTGGATGGTGGTGGGAATCAGGCTTTAGATAGGAATATGTGTGGGTGGCTGTCCTGTAGACAGAATGTCCCAACGAGTCATCAGGTCTCTTCTCGATAAAAACATCCAGGAATGGTAGCTTGCCATAATTTTCTACTTCCATGGTGAATTTGATGGATGGGTGTATGGAATTGATGTGGTTAAAACATTGGTCCAGTGCTGTCTGGCCATGTAGCCAGATGACGAACGTGTCATCTACGTATCTTTTCCTCAAGGAAGGACGGAGGGTGGATGTCTGGATGGCATCTGTCTCAAATTTATCCATGAAAACATTTGCTACCACTGGCAATAAGGGAGAACCCATTGGGGTACCTTCATTTTGTTTGTAGAATGTACCATTCCAGGTGAAGTAAGTATTGGTAAGGCAGTGCCTTTTCAAACTTGGTACATCCAGATTCAGTCCTTGTTGTTCTTGTGAAACACAACTGCCAGACACAAAATTGTTCTTATGAACAAAAGCAATATACATTCATAATTATATGAATGATTTACGTAGTGTTATTTAAATATCCTGATGTAACAACAAACACGAATTTAGCTAGATATGATTGAAGATTGTATCTTCAGCTCATTAGCTCACTGTACATTTATATGTTTTTGTTTCTTTAGAAAAAACTGTAATTCTAAATCAAACCTTTTGCCAAAATAAACCAAGGACATCAGAATTACGTAATTTTATTGTTTACGGTTTCACTCGCTGGCCTGGTGGCTCAGCAGCAGAGCGAACAGCTCACAATCAGTAGAAATCCCGATTGGGCTGGGGGGTTGGCTCAGCCGCTTTGTGTGGGAATATCAACAATGGCTGTCCTACGTACAGACCCACTCCCGGCCAAAGGAAAGTGGAGTGTTCACCATTGGCTCAGGGCTGTAAATGACAAATTAGCAGTCGCTCAATTCTCATTTAATCAAGAACTCACTTTGACTTGACTGTTTTCACTGAAATTCTCATAGCTGAGCTTTCATTCCAGATATGGACATGCCGATGTATGTTTGTGCGAGCAAGCATTTTTATATGCTCTAGTCTATACAATAATTCAAAGATAACAAGATTCAGAAATGCTTAGAGCAAAGATATTTTACAAATGTATGTGCATATGTTTCATTTACATACATTCTAAGGAAAGCGCACACACTTAGGACATATATATTAATCAGAGTCAAAGGTCCATTGGTAAATATGATTTTCAAGAGAAAAAACACAGGAAATGCATGAAGTCAACATACATCATGTATTGTTAGGATTGTAAGTAAGGGCATATGCAGGGCATATTTAAGTATTTAGCACACACTTATAATTTTTGAATAATGCCCTATGCCCCTCAATTGTGTGAATGTAGCTTAATATATAAACGGCATAGCCTGAAAAAACCCCAATAGGAGCCTATGCTCCCTTAATGTATACGACTAGAGCTCTGGGTTGTTTATTAGATGTAAATCCACTTGGCAATCATGCACATGTCAATCAGCTTATGGGTGAGGGCCTCGCCACGCCATGCAGGTTGTGGAGGTTATGTGACCCTACTTTACTGTTGCACACTCGAAATGAAGGACGTTGGGCAGGTGCTCCAAATCGAGGGCAAATACATTTATTGTGGTTAATCTGTAGAATGCAACAGCACGTGTGTCACACACAGTAATCTTCACCGAGTCACCATTAACCACGTGACTGGTGTACACGTCCGGTTAATCATCAACCCTGCCAGACCCCCCTCCCCCCCACAGGCCCAACTCAGTCATCACATGCTGGTGTACACACGTGCATTGCACATACGGACTTATTAAAAGAGTGGTCCATTCCTAATGTGCCATACTACCATGCTGGTGAGTGCAAGTTGGTAAAGGAGACAGCATGGCAGCTTCGAAGAAAGTGCATCAATGTATTTGTTCCACTGCCCTCTGCTACTCACCATCTAATCCCACAACCTATAACGACCTGCTGTTTATGGTGGTCTCCCACCCAAGCATTTTACAGCATTATAATATGATACAGAAAGTTACAATGAATGCAATACGTAATTTTTTTTACATTTAAATTCAAACTTTCATGTGAAATTGCGATTTTTCATGAACAAAGGTATGATTAAATGAATATTAATATTTCAGAGATTTATTTTGGGAACTCTTTGAATTTGTATTTCTTTTGGGAACTCTTTGAATTTGTATTTCTTTTTTGGCTATTTTAGAAAATTGTCAATTTGTTGTTGTTGCACAAGTCACGTTGTGTTTAGCTGCTGCAGGCAGTATGATGGGAACATGGATGAGCGAACACAGTGATATAAATTGAAACTGTACCTTTGAATATAAAATTCCAAAATGATGCATTGTATTTTGTTTTCATCTCAGTAACTTTTTAGTGCACTGATACAAAATGTTTGATATTCATGAGAATGTCACGTACATTGGGGATATTTTTCATTTTCACTTATTTTCAATACACCTGCTGCCACGTGGAACGAGGGCCAGCATTCTATCATGGTTAAGGGATTCAATAAGCGGGCCCATAATAATTTATTAGCTGCATAAATTCTGTGCGCATTTTTTGTTAATTTGCAAAAGAAATTCCCACCGAGGTAATCCCTCAAAAGGCAACACAGTGCATCGACGCTGTGCACTGGCATCCTTTGTTCGCCGGCTTGTATCTGGCATGGCATTGTCATATTGGGTGGAGTTTGTGAGGGGGCACGGGGGGGT
Organism: Lampetra planeri; assembly: GCF_965212315.1. NCBI lineage: Eukaryota > Metazoa > Chordata > Hyperoartia > Petromyzontiformes > Petromyzontidae > Lampetra > Lampetra planeri. Next base: position 7,480,901 of record NC_136141.1, read on the forward strand.
GACGCCCCACCCAAACGGGACACCTTTAATAATTTATTTTCGGTAGTTTACAATGAAGAAAAAACTCAAATTTATTAATTATATCCACCCACGATTCCTAATGTGAGGGACAAAGCGAATCCCCCCCCACCCCAAATATATAAGTGAAACTCCGCCTATGGGTTTTTGCCACCTGACAAGTGCATGGAATTCAGGACATTCCTACAAGTGGATATCTAAAACGTTTTAAGTAACTTCAACTAGAGGCATTTTTTGTGGTATTTCTCAGAACTGACAACATTGGTGGTATGTTTCATAAATGTATTATTTGTCTGTGTGTATTGCAGGCGATTTGTAAGGAAGCAAATCGTGATGGCCAACACTTTGTTTAAGTGTGCATGCTACCATCCAGAGGAATTCCAGATCATTACCAGCGGCACGGACCGAAAGGTGTGTGCACATCGCTCGTGTTCACACAAAGTTGACAAAAGGTCGTCGTTACAAAAAAAACTTGACAAAATGTCATCATCTTCTTCACCATCATCATTCCACATCATCATCATTATTAAAATGCAGATTCACAATGCAGTGACACTATTGGAGGACAGTGATAAGTGGAGGGAGGAGCTACACACTGCCAACCCTCTGGACAGAGCCTCGCATTTCCATTCTATTCCAAAAGCATCACAAAACTTGCACAACACGCATTCTAAAAAGGCGATATATATTATCCACGAAACTCCAATACCAATAATACAGTTCCAAATCGAAACTGTAAATGAAAATGGTGACTGGGTGGCTCAAGGGACAGATGTGTGAGAAAATTATGAGTCAGCACCAATGGCATTGTGGGTTTGAGTCTCTGGTGGCCAGCCAGTGGTCTAAGCCAAACACAACAATAACTTAGTTTTTTGCTTAGAACAACTTTAAGTGCACTCTGTCTCTCAGCTTTATATCAGTTGATAATTACAGAACAAACCGTTGATTAAACATGAAAGATTATATAAACATCTTGCCTTCAGAGCATTCAGAGCCACTTGAACATATGGAACACAACATATTATTGGGGCAATTCCTTCAGCATTCCACACATTGATCTGTTGTCCGATTGCTTTTCTCGCTGCTTTAGTTCCAATACCGCAGTCGGAAAACAACACGACAAATTGAGAAACAAGATAGCACAGGAATGGGAGATAAAATACTTCCATAGGTGACAAAAAAAATCCAATGCAACTGGTATTGCCCAAACATCCCAATGCAGAAATTACTCAATTTTATATATGGGGACCATTGCTTCCAACTGTGAAAACGTGACAGGAGCCTCCTGATAAAGAGTCTTGAGACACCCTCGCCTATGGTCATGAGCTTTGGGTAATGGCTGAAAGGATGAGATCGCGGATACAAGGGGCCGAAATGAGGTTCCTCCGCAGAGTTGCCGGGCTCCCTCTCCATGATCGAGTGAGGAGCTCGGTAATCCAGGACAAGTCTCAGAGTCGAGCCGCTGCTCCTCCAGATCGAGAAGAGCCAGTTGAGGTGATTCAGGTGCCTTGTAAGGATGCCCCCCGATAGACTCCCCCTGGAACTCTCCCGGGCATGTCCCACTGGGCAAAGACCCCGGGGCTGGCCCAGGATACGCTGGCAGGACAATATCGCTTGGCTGGCCTGGGAACGCCAGGGAAAGGGAGGTCTGGATCGCCCTACTCAACATGCTGCTGCTGGGACCCTCACCAGGACAAGCGGATTGAGAAACGAACGAACAAGACTAATTGAGGCTTCATGGCTAAACCATGGTAGTAATCACAATGTGAACAATACAGATGTGAAGATAACAATGAACCTGGAATGCCGCAAAAACTAAACTTATAACGAAAAGTGGCAACACGCTTGTGCAGCATTTAACATTACAGTGAAACGAGCACATCCTGGAATGTGTCATTGAATTTGATGGGTGTTGAACACAAGGGAAGGAATTCACCACAGTAAGCTGATTGGCTTTTAACATGTGACCCTCTTAGCTCCTCGTCATATTTCCCAGAAATTTTAAAGACTTAAAATGTCCATGTACAACGTGACCAATTGAGTCTATAATTGTTCTTGAAAAAAAGCCAAATGGCATTTGTTTTCATATTTGTGATTTGCGGTATTCCCAGTTATTTACAGAATTCTATAAACGCCTGAATAATAAACTCTGTTAATCGGGCGCTATCAGGCTACAAATTGATCATTTGGAAAATGACGTGTTACCCAAAAACATGTTAATTAATTCGTTGGTATATTAACTGGGGAGGGATAGTTATAACATGTAAGCCAAGAGTAATCTTGTTCCACATGAGGGGCATCCTGGTTCAATTGAAAACATATACCTGTGAATGTGCTTCATGTGCATTAGAGGAGTAACTAATTGTGCACTTGCACACACGTATGTCTGTTAGACAGTGTGGCAATAGTTATGGCGATGCACCACTATGTGTCATACAGCCAGGACACGTTTCACGCTGGAGGTGGGTGGTGATGTGTTGCTGTAGGGGGCCACCAACAAACCATGAGTGGACACCCATAGTAGGGGGTATACGTACAGACATCAGCCTTTATTGTGGGCTATAGACCAAGATGACACCAACTTCCTTGGTGAGACAAATTAGGAAGTACCGTATAGAATTACCACACCGTCACGTGTCAAACTCCAGCCATGCATAGATTAAAGGCAAAGATTCCCTTAGCCTTAACAGACTGTTGGAGCAAATGCTGTTAGCGAGAACCTATGAAGGCCGACACGGCACATGGCCAATAGGTTAAAGAGCACACACACAAACCCACACGTGTCCTAACCGTAACTGTTGGATCAGCTTAGTGATGTAGGCAAGCCATTTAAATGGCCTGTAAACTCAACGAAAAATAACACCAATGTAAAGATTTGGGATTTGGAATTGAATTTTATCACACTCACTCACTCGTGAAATATATGTAACGTCAGGTTTTGTACTTTGGTAATTCCTCATAGAAATGTATGGGCATCCGTAAGAATTGAACAACATATGAATGAAAACTGCAATGACAAGCATGCTTACCACTGGATCACGAGGCTATTCAGTCTCATATTATTTAACAAATTACTTATTTACTACCTATTATTATTACCATTACATTTTGCAAATAACTAAAATGCTGTAATATTTTATTGATGTCGCAGAGAGGCGCTCGAGAGCTCACTCTAGTAGGGTCTAGACTAGATTTGAAGCTTTCGTGACTGCAAGGATTCATATTCTTAGGTTTTTTCGGTAAAGTCACGTATGTAAAAAAAATTTAATTAATAAAAGTAAAATAAAAAAATAAATAAAAAATCACGACATATCTCTGATCGTGTCCGCGAGCACAAGTCAGATCTGAAACACGGCAAAACTGATTCTTCCGCCGTTGCCGATTATTGCTACAACGCTGTGGGCTCTCATGAAATTGTCTTTTCCGAGACCAAGGTGCTCTGCAAACCTCCTGGTTTGCAGAGCACCTTGGTACACACCTTGGTACACGAAGCCATCCAAATATACAAACACAGACATAATTTCAACCGTGATGATGGGTACAAACTTAGTAATCATTGGAAAGATGTTATTATCTTCTTGGTTCTTTCGGTAAAGTCACGTAGAAGGGAAGTAATAAAATAATAAAAATAAAACATAATAAAATTATTCTCACGACGTTTCGGCCACAACCCAAGCAGCCGTCCTCAGGTGAAAACCAGGTCTGTCGAGGCGACAGCGTCTGAATGAAACAGCACACGTGCTTGGAGCATATATATAAGCTGGTTTGGAAGGGGGGAAAAGGGCGCCTTGACAAAAGAATATGCATATCAAGAGGAATTTAGCATATTTATGGGAAATGCAGGTATGTGATTAGTACTACTTATGCCCGTGCATTATGCAGGATTAGCAGCATCAAAGGGAGGGGATATTAACCATGCAAAAAATATTTAACTACACATATTTGGACCATCTTATTTGACAGGCACTATTCTTCAGTTACCGTATAGTTTCTTCTTCTTTTTTCACACACTGGTTTTCCTACTTTAAGTTTTACCACACATATTTGGCAAATCTAGAATTAATCCCAGCAACGTTGCAAAAGTGCTTTTTCATCTACATAACAAAGGCTCAGTCCCATTCACAGCAGCCGCACCTTTACATCAGCCGCACCTTAACAACTCTTAGAACCTCCCAGTTCAACCAGTCTACACAACAAAGACTCATTCCTGGCAGCGGTTTCAGCCTCACCACCTCTACATAACAAAAGGCTCAGTCCCATTTACACACACCTTTACATCAGCCTCACCTTAACAACTCTTTTCAACCAGTCTACACAACAAAGGCTCATTCCTAACAGCGTGCTTCAGCCTCACAATAATAATATCCAGGGCCTACCTTGGCTCCATCCACCCTCAACCAGTATATATACAAAGACTGTTTTCTTGGAATTTCTCTTACTTGATACAGCTATCGTGCTGTGACGGTTCCACCTGAAGACGGAGGCTTGTGTTGCCTCCGAAACGTCGTGATTTTTTATTTTATTTTTATTTCATTAATTTTAATTTTTTACCTACGTAACTTTACCAAAAAACCTAAGAATAGGGTCTAGACTGCCAGCGGTTGCTTGAGCAAGGAAATGTGGGGCACCTCGAGATTGATATTGCTTTTCATCTCTTAATTTCCATCAGTAGGTGTTCATTAAACCTTTACTGCACAACATGTCTACTATGATCACGTAAACTATTCAGAACATCTCCATCCAATGATAACAACTCCGCTCTCATGGAGGGAATATAGGGGGGCGTGAAATGGGTTTGCAAGTGCCTCGGGGAAAGTTTTTGGTCTGTAATGCGTCGCCCTTTGTGTCTGGTGTGCGCGCTTCATAGATCGGGTTCTGGGAGGTGTTTGATGGATCCCCCATCCGCGAGCTGGAGGCCTCGCAGTCTGGATCCATCAACGGCATGGATGTGTCACCTGACGGAGAGTACTTTGTAACAGGTAGAATGTGTCCTGCTCTAGTACTACAAGCACTACATCGCATCCACTCTCTGGAGCAGCAGACACATGCTTAAACGTAGACCATTGCGCATGCCACTGGTTATATTGTACATGTTTATATATTTATATAAGCTACAAAATATTGATTATAGGGGAATATTAGGAAAACAATGCTTATTTATTGAAGCCCTTTTTTGGGTCTGTGTGCCTTGTAAAAAAATATAAATAGTAACAATAATTTATATCAACTAATGCTGTTACGGCTATAATATTTACACATACCAACTCTATTTCCACTACATGTTTGGCTATGACCACGACCGCCATCATAAATCCAATAAACACTTTTCATTCCCCCCGTCTTCAGGTGGAACAGTTACAGCAAAATTACTGTATCAAGTGAAGTGAACTCTAAGATACACGACCTTATATACTGGTTAAGGGGAGCCCATCCTGGCTCCTCCCCCCTCCCCTTAACCAGTATATAAGGTCGTGTATCTTCACTTCACTTGATACAGTAATTTTGCTGTGTCTGTTCCACCTGAAGACGGGGGCTTGTGTTGCCTCCGAGACGTCGTGATTTAATTGATTTGTTTTCGTTTTCCTTTTTTAACTTACGTGACTTTACCGAAAAAACTAAAGAGTATGGATCCTTGCAGCTTCAAATCTAAAATGGACAAATAGGTTGTGATTAATTTAAAATGGCTTTTTAACAAACCCTCACAAAAATAAACAAGGTCATGTGGCCTTCATAAAATCATATTTTGTAGATTACTGCAAACTTTTCATGCACTGAGGTTATGATAACTTTGGTGGAATGACTCTCGGCACAGACTTTATTATTTTTCTCCAATATGCAATTTACAAACTAAATTATTAAAGTAACTGACTTAGCCAGGTCATTGATGTCATTTGTGTAACAAAGTACGGAGTCATAGGTTTCAATCTTGTGAATTCTTGTGAACTAAATACGTAATTTCCTGTAGCAATGTGGTGATGTTACTCCAGCAACCAAGAAGTGCAACAACACAACCACTAGTCTCTCTTGCCCAGCACTGGGAGCTTATGTAATTAGTTATGTGCAGGGTTAACAATTGCTGTGGAAGTTGACAAGAGTACATTCTGGAAATTGTGTAACAGAGACCAAAGATCGTGATGAAGCAAAGTGGTTAGTATGATGCAAAAGAAGTTCAACATATACAAAACATACAATCCAATAAGATAACATTTGGATGTATATAGCAACTAAATGTGACCATCCCATGAGGTGCTGTTCGGAACAGTGGTAGATGGGCACCCTGCAGATACGAGGCCTATTTATTTACTTACTTTGCACAGAGAATGAGTCATAGGCAGAGCAAAAGAGGAAGTCAAGAGCACAGATGGTCCAGGGAAGAAGGTTCCAGAGTGTGAGGACAGCAGAAACAAGTATAACCCGTAAAAACAAAGTTTTTCACTATAAATCCTTTATATGCGTGGCGGCTAGAGTCCTCTCGTCCTCTGGCTTGAGATGGCTGCCACCTATGGGTCAGATGATTGCATGGCACCATTAAGCAATTGGTAATTAAATATAATATTTTTGTCCTAAAAAGTGTAAAATTTTGGAAAAAAATGTTCACGAACATTAATTGTCACGCACAACGAGTCTGTGTGGAAAATGTCAGCTCGATTGGATCACGGGAAGTGGGTTAAAAAACGACCGAAAGATTTGCACGGTCGTAAGCAAGCAAGCAAGCGCGCAAGTGAACTTAATAAAAATTAACCCGTAAAAACATAGTTTTTCACTATAAATCCTTTATATGCGTGGCGGCTAGAGTCCTCTCGTCCTCTGGCTTGAGATGGCTGCCACCTATGGGGCAGATGATTGTCTGGCAGCATTAAGCAATTGGTAATTAAATATTTTAAAAAAATGCCCTAAACAGTGTAAAATTTTGGGAAAATTTTTTTACGAAAATTAATTGTCACGCACAACGAGTCTGTGTGCAAAATGTCAACTCGATTGGATCACGGGAAGTGGGTTAAAAAACGACTGAAAGATTTGCACGGTCGTAAACAAGCAAGCAAGCACGCAAGCACGCAAGCGAACTTAATATAAAGGATTTAATAAAGGATTTAAAAAAGAGAAATTGGGGTGGTACTCATCTCTTGTTTACATCTCTGAGCCAGCAGATGGAATTCCACATCTCCGTTGTGGGAGGTAGATCTCATGCAAAGGACAAACATTGTTTACTTCCCACAAAATGGTGCTCATTTTATTGACCCCAAAAGGTATGAGAAAAAAACAACGACGTTTCGATCGCAACACAAGCAATCGTCATCAGGTCGAAAAAATGGGGGGGAAACACTAAAAAACAAGCTGTTTTAAAGGTTTAAAAAGGGCGTATCCCCGGCGTTCTGGTATCAGAACGAAGTGGGTGGGGCACAAGTGCCCTGGAGCCTGCGCAACCGCAATGGTTATGTTAATGTGAAATCGGAAACAGGAGAGGGGGCGTCACATGAGACGTGGAGAAATTAACCACTTGTTGTATGCAGGGGCGACACGGCAGGAACTGGGATTGCTTGTCCCATCTTGGTAAGATAAAACTAACATCGGAATGTGACAAGATGGAACCATCACAGCCAGTTATGATTTAAACTGGTTGATGACGTCCTTCCAATGATTTCTGAGTTTGTACCCATGCTCTCGGTTGAAATTGTGTTTGTGTCTGTATATATGGATGGCTTCATGAACGAATCTTTGGTGATAGCCTTTTGCTCACGAACACGGTCCGAAACATGTCGCTTAGTTTCCCTAATGTAACTACTGCCGCAGACACAGCTTAGTTTTTTTTCCACCTGATGACGATCGCTTGTGTTGTGATCGAAACGTCGTAGGTTTTTCGTTTATTTCATTATTTTTTGACCTACGTGACTTTACCGAAAGACCCAAAGAATATGAATTCCTGCAGTCACGAAAGCTTTAAGTCAAGATGTATGAGAGCCTAATTAGGATTTCCCATTTTGAGCCATGCATTATAGTCACTGTGCCACCTGGCCAGATTAAGTAATAATTATTATAATAATGCTTACCCTTTGGTTCTTTTGATAAACTCACGTAGGTATAAAAAATAAAAAAAATCACGACGTTTCGGGCGCAACACAAGCGTCCGTCATCAGGTGGGAAAGCATGGCCTGCTGCTGATGCAGACTGTTTTAAATGCTCTATTTACCTAGAAAAACCTCAATATTATCTGAAACTATCATACATGTCCTGCTCGGAATTTTGTAAAGTTTTTTTCTTAGTATATTCGCATCACTGATAGATCATTAACGGAACAAGACACGTCGCTTTTTAGTCTCGAATGGGCAAAAAAATAACTGTCCAGATGCCAAAAGCAAAAAATGTGCGACAATTGGTCAGAGCAAAATAACATTTATTGGCCGTAGGGCTGAATATGTAAATAAGTGTCAACTCATCTTAACACGACGATTTTGTACCCAAAGGTGGTGATGACAAGCTCATCAAAGTGTGGAGCTACAACGATGGGGACGTGACGTTCGTTGGCAAGGGGCATAGCGGCAACGTGACTCGTCTGTGCATCTGCCCCAACCGCTGGCACATCTTGAGTGTCAGTACCGATGGCGCCATCCTGCGCTGGCGCTACCCACACTCGTCCGCCTGATGCGCTCCCATCCTCCGCACATGAACACACTGAGCAGCCAACTTCACACACTTACAAATGAAGGCGAGTCAAGTACTCCGTTACGTAAATTAAGTGCTGATGATTCTCTTGAGGTATTTACTGTGTTAATGAAGAAGCCATACAACACACTTGGAATGGCAGAATGGAAGAGTTGTAACAAAAATAAAACAAATATTTGCCATTCTAGCATAACCTATTCATATAAGATGGATTTGATGTCTCATATCATAGCAGAATAATTTTTTCCACGTGGGCAGGAATTCAAGTTCTGGTTCACGTTAATGTAGCTCATCCCTCCATTGTCAGTGGTATAAGCAGCCCGTGTGGTGATTCACACTTGGTAAGAAGTCTGCACTCTGCAGTGGCCACCAAAAATTCAGGAATAAAAACGTAATTTCTGCTAGTAGAAATGCACATCATTCATTGATTGTGATAGTGTTGGAAAATGTTTGGCAATAATCTATATATATCTCAGTATACCAAGAACATGTTTAGTCTCTCATTTAGTTGCAGTGAACAATGGAACACAAGATTTTTCCTGTTGAATTAAGGGCTGTTGGGGACACTGTCCCTTGACCTGTTCAGAGACGTTAACGACGCATGGCCAGTGTGGAATGCCTCTCTATTGACACCTGTATACATGTTGTCCACCTGTCCAGGAACATTTGGGAGCATTTGGCACTACAAAAATATATGTATCTCTGGGACTTCCAACAGAAACTCCCGGTTGAGAACCCCTGTGTTAGGGGCCACACGAATGCTGATCACGTTCATTTGGTCTGACCCAAGAGGTATAGCCATAAATAGGCCACTAAAATAATGAGGAGGAATTATAGCAACTTTTTATTTCAAATCCTCTGCATATTTCCCACCAATACAGAGCGGTTGCTCACAAAATTTCAATCACCTATTGAAAATGAAGTAAGAGGGTCAGAAATCAGTGAGGCTCCTATACAAAGGATAACCCTGGATAGTAATTACTGATTGCTCCATATGGCCTGAAACACTTTATCCTCCCCGTAACAGCTTAGTTATATTAATAGAGTTAATCGACTAACTTCTAGGAAGTCACCACTCTCCTCGCCCCTGTCCCTTTGATACGTTTTTTTAAAGTGTCCCCAACCATGTATGAAGAGTCCTCTACATTAGCTATGGCAAGACCGATTTAAAGCTTTCGTGACTGCAGGGATTCATCTTCTTGGTTCTTTCGGTAAAGTCACGTAGAAGGGAAAAAATAAAATAATAAAAATAAAACATAATAAAATAATTGTCACGACGTTTCGGCCACAACGCAAGCAGCCGTCCTCAGGTGAAGAACAGTTGTGGCCGAAACGTCGTGAGAATTATTTTATTATGTTTTATTTTTATTATTTTATTATTTCCCTTCTACGTGACTTTACCGAAAAAACCAAGAAGATATGGCAAGACCATTGTAGGCATAACAACGGGTTATTGTGAGTGCATAATTTGAAGCAGGACAGTTTACATGCTCAAAAAACGTACAAGATCATTTACACATAGTTTACATTTGGGTTCGATCAAAATAGTGATATTCCTGGACGCGTTTTTCATTATAATTCATTTTGTTAAATATCAGCTCAAAAAATATATTACGTAAGATTGTGGGTGAAGCGGTGGTTCTTTGGTTTTCGCCCTGACCTAATGTACCCAGAGACTTGAGCTCAATCCTCGGCCATGACTAACAGCATTTCACCAACCCGCACTGAAGTGTAGTCAAAGAGCCCTTTATGACTGGCCTGGCATGTGGAGTCTTTCATCCAGCACGCGATTGACAATTGGCTTTAACATTTTGACTCCTACACAAGATTCATGAAATTATATACTTGGCTCAGAAAAGTGTAATCATCCATAAGGTCTAACTGCAAATAATGGTGGTCATGGGAAAAAGTTAAATGACCCATATTTCCAGGTTTTAATTAAGTTGTTTTATTTTGCAGTTCTCTGTGTTGTACATACATATGTTGTACGTACATATGTACAAAATAATCTTCCACTCAGTGTAAAAAAGTTGTATGAAGTTAAGGTGGAATAGTGGCCCAAAATTCAGAGAAACGCCATATTTTCCAGCTGATAAGTCAGTGAAATTCGGTCGTTTGATAATTTCTCCACAAAAAATAAGCCAATGCCTGCCCTGTGACTTTGATCCCATCCGTGAAGTACTCCTTAAGTTATAAGCAACATATTTGTTGGAGTATTGCTTCACACTAACACGAGGGTTGTCTTTATAATTGCAGTCTTTATTTTATAAAGCACCTTTCATATCGGAATATCTCAAAGCACTGTACGTAAAAAAATACACTCACAAGCAGATACAATCCAATGGAAATAATTTTTAAAATATTATAATAATAATAAAGATACGTTAAAGAAGAAACTGTGATTAAGCCAATAATAATAATTACACTATCGTAGTCCAAGTTAAAATCAAGCTACAGGAAGAGCCTATCAGTAAAACAAAGGTTTTCAAGATAGATTTAAAAGTAATAATCTTCACAATTTCTTGATATAGGTAGGGATTGCATTCCACAGTCTTAGTGCATAGCAGCAGAATGCACATTCACTCAGAATGTACGATGTTTTGCAAGTCCCGCCGTAACACAGTTTAACCGTTCACAAGTTACTTGCCTTCGAGGTTCACTTTACCGTGACACCACTGTACCACACCTCCTGTTGGATTTGTGATGATGCAAAGTACAACCTCATTTCCACACTTGCTTGTAGTAAAATACCAATAGGAATAAAGAATAACGCACATATTTAACTGTGGTATATACGTCCCTAACAGCTAACAAGTTTTCAATTATCTTTTATTTGGTTCGCGGGTTGTGAGTTGCATTCAGGACGTGTTTGTTATTCGAATATGCAAAATAACATCGAAAAGGGAATTGCACACGTACAAGTGAAATTTACAAATACTTTAAACATTTAAAAATTGCCTTTTTAATCAATGGCATTTGGTTAAAAGTATTGCATATTTAACCTTTATGATTCAAAAGGGAAGATACGTGAATGTATAAACAATGATAACCCAACACATAGAATTTTAAGTTGACATTTGAAAATATGCTTTTAAGCAACTAATCCGTGAAAAAGTGCAAATTTTAAAGGCGCTATACAGTACTTGTGGAGTGTGTAGTGCAGAGTAAATTGTTAGATTCAATAAAGTATTCTTGGAAAACCCACAGAAAGGGACAGTGTTTCCGTGTACCTACAAACTTCTTTCCCTTCGTGTATTTGCATATATCCTGTTCCCGTCTACGCTTTCGTTAGACATCACTCCGCCACATTGAAAGTGAAGAATCTATATAAATGTTAATATCCCACTTGACAGTGCTTGACATAAATCTAAATTACGAGTGGTAAAAAAAAATACCTATGGAAACGTTTAATATGATTAACTGGGCAAATCAGTCCATTTAAGTTCCTTCATTTGTTACATTCATAGATTTATTCCCTTTTTTTCGGGCAGGTGTCTCACATGGAGCTACACGCAGCTCGATTGATATGCACACTCTACGGCCTACAATGCACAATTATTGTGCCGTCTTTTGTGGATGTGTGTTTTCTGTGCACTGGTTGGCGCAATGCACTATGAACACGGCGGCCCGAATTCGATTCCCGCTCTCGACTAACAACAGTGATGAATATCTGAGCCGGTCGCCGGGCCTCACCTAGGTCGGCTCAGCCTCAAATGAATACTTGTTGTGATGTGTAAACATCAGCATGCGGGGGACAAAGGCAGTTGGGCATGGTTCTAACGACACCACCCCATCGTGTGCCCTTCTGTCCTTTGTAGGTGCTCGCTATCAGCACTTGCCCCAACAGTCTGTTAATGCTACATGGGGGATATGTTCCTTTGTGCACATACACGTGTTTGTAATAGTGATGTAACTAATTCATCCCATGGCAAATTAGTGAATTTTGTGACTTGGCATCACAATTAAATCCAGGAATCTATTATATTTTTACTTTGTGGTGAATATTATCTCCCCTGTGGGTGTATGTGAACCCATTGACAACAAAGATTAATTTAATTCACATAATCACGATTCGAAGCATGCATCGTAAGCTTAAGAATAGATATTAATTGGTGCATTCGTTACACCCCTCGTGTGTATTGTTTTTTTTTGTCTGAAGGTCGGCCCCCACCTGAGCGATCAGTTGCACAATTTGATTACATGCAACTGGGATAAATAGTTCTGGGACGAATCGCTCTCACAAAAAGACAACAACTCAGGGCTGCTAGAAGCCGCAGCCAAACAACGAGACAGCCACGCGGTGAGCCGGCGCCAACAATTGCCCAAGCTCTGTGGTCCTCTACGTATTAAGGTGTTATTGCCCAATTAATGAGTGCTTACATGTGGGTGGAAACCGGAGCACCCAGAGAAAATCCACGTGTGTGAGGGGGAAACACTCTATCCCATACAGACGGAAACAGGTGGAGTCCACATGTTTGCTGTCCTGAATTCTCGAATGCCAGGGTGTGGCTTAACACGTAGGCTTTTGCGACTAATATCTATAATAGAGGTTTTTTGGTTTACATAACATAAATATGATGGGTCATTAACCGTAACGGCCAATTAGCAAGGTTTGACACCTAAACAAAACATGCCCATTAGTTACTAGTTACTAGTTCAGCACACCGGTGTGTTGGGAGAGCAAACCCACAACATTGCTAATTGGATGTGTCGGGTGGTGGCGGGTTTAATGACACATTGATACTTATGCAATTTAATCCAAAAAACCTCTAACAGGGTATGACACGATAATTGTTTTTTTTACCCTTCCATCTGGCAACAAAACTGACACCTTTTTTACAAGGAATCATGGTTACATAGACCACAATACCTGCAGTCATAATGCAAACAAAAACATAACTCTGATAATACCTGCAGTCATAATGCAAACAAAAACATAACTCTGATAATGAGTTATGTTTTTGTTTGCATTATGACTGCAGGTATTGTGGTCTATGTAAACATGACTCCTTGTAAAAAAGGTGTCAGTTTTGTTGCCAGATAGAAGGGTAAAAAACCAATTATCATATTTTTACTGGCAAATGAGGTTCCAATGGTGTAAAAGGGTATATGACACATTGACGCCGACGGGAAGGAAGTTTGCATTTGTGCTATCCACCAACCCTAGTCTCCACAGTGCTGGATTACAGGCCACGTGCATAGCCACCACCACCTGGCTATATCAGCTGGCAATGATGAAGTTGCGCATTTTCGGGAGGGATGTAGTTGCGCACCTGATGTGGATGGCGCCTTTAGATCAATGACGGCACAACTTGCATTGTCCATTATCACACATGGACTTGTGAGCCATGGCAATGGCTTTCATATTGAGTAATTGAGGCCTCTGTGGTTCGGCTAACCATTAATCAAGCATTCTCTTCTTTGATGCCTGCTCTAATTGGGGAGGCCTTCCATGAGAAGCAGAGTTGAGGACAACTCCTGAAAAGGTTTATTTTTACGTGAAAATTTTGCACCATACTTTGAAAATGAGATTACAATGTGTTTTTTTTATTGTGTTGGTTTGAAACCCGTGCAAAATCCTGCCAATACTATACTGGCTCTCCGTTGTTTTTACTAGCATTTCACAAGCACAAAGACACACTATGTGCAATCACGGAGCATGTTTTAAAACATCTCATTGCATTTTCATCCAAAAATCAATGCTGACGCTAAAAGCAATGATTTCTACCCCATGCAATCTAGTTCCAGCACATATCTAGTTATGTTTTTACACTTACTCGTAGTTCGATTTTATTTTTATTTCCTTTATAGAAAAAAAAATCCACTTACAAACCAGAAGTTTCCGCTCTTGGTAAAAAAAAGCGACCCTGAATTTTCCTATAACTGTTGGAAGCCCTGTCTTGCATTTCTCAGAATTGGCATCACAAGCCACAGCGACCACTTCCACCCACACGTACTTCTGCATTTACACTGCTGTTTGTGAAACGCAGGCATGTCACTTCCTGCTCAGATGGACAACTAAAAATTCCATCGCTCTGGTGTCTTCTCCAGTAGGAAAGCGTAGGGACACCTGCAACAAAGTAACGGCGCTCGCCCAGTCGACGCACTTATTGTCCACTTCCGATTAGCACGGTTGGGTACATACGATACAAAAGAAGTTCAACGTACATACATACATTGGGTGGGTAAGTGGATGGGTGGTTGAGTGGGTAAGTGTGTGAGGAGGTGAGTGGGTGAGTGAGAATGGGAGTGGGTGAGTGAGTGATCGGTGTGTTGCCCTTCCCCCGCACCTCCGATTCGCACGGTTGCCTACGTACGGTGCAAAAGAAGTTCAACGTCCACACCATTGTCTAAAAGCTTGTGTTTTGATTCTCCACTGTGCTCCGTGATTCCAGTGTCAGTATAGACACCCTTTAGGGGTGGGGGAGTGGACAGTGACACAGTGGTTAGCGTGCTGTGCTCTGAACCCAGTGACTCAAGTTTGATTTCCGGCCAGGGCTAACATCAGTGATGAGTGATAGCAGAATTGGTGCTGTCATAACCCCCCCCCCCACACACATTGCGCCCCCTCTACCCCACCCCCTTCACTAATCCGCACTGAGCAATGTGAAGGATGTAAAAAAAACAATGACCTCAACAGGTTTAAGGGAGGCAGTTATATATTTATATATATATTTTAAAGTGCCCATTCAAACACTAAACAAATCATAAAGGAACATGTTGATTAATGTCATCTGTTTGTATCATTGTTATTGATATACTACTGGCTACAACTGAGCACTTGCAAAGTCAAGTTTTAGTTATAAACTATTTCCTTTGCATGTTCCATAACAAAATTGAGTAAGGATGCTGTCCCAGGATAGTGAAAAAAAGTCCATAAAAGTATGTAAGAATGCTGATCGACTTTAATTACAATGTAAGGAGCCCAAGAGATTTTGTTTGAACGATGTGTTAACTATGAGCATTTGCAAACATTTTGTTTCTCAATGGTCTAATGTCACCCAATCAATGGCAAATTAATGTGCAAAGGGTATTTCCATGTGGAAGTTTACACGTAATTTGTGTTGCAAATCTACGGTCAAATAACATTAGTTTCACCTATTACCTCTACTTGCACACCAATGTGCCATCCACTGACTCAAAGAGCAAATACATTGAGGTGCATGATGCATCGTCTGTGGGGCTATGGTGTGCGCGCATGTGAACCAAGGTTATCCTTCATCGCAATGTGATTTGTATCCGATTGAAACCCAATCATTGCATAATTTACACATTCCATCAATGATGGAGAGTACCCACACAAGTTTTCTAATCGGAAGTGGGATTTGGTGATTCGCTCACGAGTGAAACTTGGGCATGACCTCGCAAGCAATTTTGATATGTGATGCCAGCAAGTCAGCCCATTGCTAGAATTACGAAGTAATGAGCAGGTTGTATTTGTTAC
This sequence comes from Lampetra planeri, assembly GCF_965212315.1. Lineage (NCBI taxonomy): Eukaryota > Metazoa > Chordata > Hyperoartia > Petromyzontiformes > Petromyzontidae > Lampetra > Lampetra planeri. The sequence continues at coordinate 7,497,024 of NC_136141.1, forward strand.
TATTTGTTACTATACTCAATATTTATTGAGAACACCATTGCAAAGAAGCCATTTAAGATGTTCACTTGATGAAATACACCACCACACGTCTATTTTTTGGATGTCACTAACACCGGTGTGAAATATGCTCCGGCATTACAGACGCAAAAGGGCAGAACATAATATGCAAAAATCAATTCGATTAAGATTCAATTGCATTTGTATAAACGGGAGAATTCAAGAGACGCGGATAGTCTCATTTCTAGAGTTACCTGGGTCACCAAAAATGACGAAAGGAATCAAATACAGTAAGGCAATGAAGCAAAGAGAAAGCAACAACAACGAAACAGAATTTGTGCTATGAAGAAGGGCCATTGCCTAAAACGTCGTTTATTTTGTATTTTTTTTACTTTTAAGGCCACAGTGGCGAGATTTTAACTACCTTGCCTAGTATACAAGAGGTTGTGGATTCGATCCCGACCCTGATGCCTATATATTTGGAGTGTCTGTGTCTCTCCCCGTGGTCGCGTGGATTTTGCTCCGGGTCCTCCGGTTTTTCCCTCCACATTTAGAATCAACACACGTTTAGAGTATTTGTCAGCTATATAAGCGACTTCGTTGAGCTATCATTTGTGGCCAGGTCGCTTATAAAAAAAGAGCTACATAGCTCAGTGGGCTTTACCTGGTAAAATAAATAATAAAAATAGTTTCAAGTTTTTCAATAGTTTTAATAAGCTTTAAAGCTGTTGAATGCTGTTTAATATACATTTTCAAGTATTTAACATATGTAAATATGAAGTCATTCTCTGGAGGGTGAGGCAAGAGTTGGACAAGGGTAGTGTGCCAGGGAAGACAAGGCAAGATTTGTAAATTGCGTTTTGCCTGCTCATGGGAAGGGGTGGAATTTCCAACACGAGTTCCCCATTTTACACTCTTGCTCATACTAATTAATGAGTAAACAATACATAATTAAAGAGCAAAAAATATGGTTTGTTGCTCGTTGCATATTAGTGGCTTTTAAATTATTGAAATATGTGTAATCCTCGTCTAGCCTCACTTTTGACAGACACCGGATTGACGCCACACACACTGACGTGTCATCTGGATAGCCACATATCATCTGGATCGTGACTATTACTGGTTAGGCTTGGTGACGAGCCACTCGCTTGAACACGTCTCCAAGATAGGATTTTGCTTTATTATGTTCAACAAATCCGTCACCGTGGCATCTGCCAATCTCCCAACTGTAACCGGAGCCCCGCGACGTCTGACCCTGATCCCTTTGGAATGCTCCTCCTCTATCGTCAGATTTTCAGAAGCTGAGTAAAATTTGAGCCTGGTTAGCGCAGCACTTGTGTTTGGGTCACAAACCACGTGGCAAGAGACGGTTGCAATAGGTGTCGTGGGCAGTAGAGGGCAGTGCAGCGAAATCCATTGTCATTCTGCACTAACCCTCCAGCATTCACCACCCTCCCCGTGGATTGTGTGTGTACCATGCGACGTTGTAGTGGACGGTTTGAATTATTTTAACTTATCTGAATTGTGCGTCGGCTATGACGAAGGCGCGAGAGCTGCGTCTCCTCGAGTTAAAGTGCCCAGTTGTGGTGTCCCTGCGCAATACAGAGAGAGGGTGGCTTTTGTGGAAAATTGGTCTTTGTTGTCGCCGTCAAAAATGCTTGGATGGTGTGATCTGATTGGGCGGTGTTACCGTGCAGGGAAGACAAGGCAAGATTTCTAAACTGTGTCTTTCTGGCTCATGGGAGAGAAGTTGGAGTTTCCAACTCTTGTTTGTTATCGCATGAGTTCCCCCTTTGCATGCTTGTTGGTATGATAATGCAAATGGGGCCCTGCCTCATGCACTGCTGTTTCTCTGTCCAACGGCAGAGGGGAGCAGGGAAGGGTATGGCCATCATCTGCTAAGTTTGCAGGCTATTGTACAAGAAACAAAGAATCCGTCTTGATTCATTATTGAGTTGTGGGTGCGATCGCGTAAGCAAAATGTGTGTCGTTTTCCATCCGCCACCCAACACAGCCAATTAATGACATTGTCTCGTGATGAACAAATGTGCCAGTTTATTCCTGCTTCAGCACCACCCAGTGTGTTGGAGAGCAACCCAAAGCCACATTTAACAATTGGGTACGAAATGTTTGACAATTGTTACAACCAACATCATCAAGCAGTTGTCAATACGTCTCCAACTTGGGTATGTTCTCCAATCCGTATGCTCCTCTTTCTGGCTCCGAGTGCCTCGCCTATTCACGGTAATAAATAAATTAAGCACGTGGCCTATATCTGCATCGTCTGAATGCTCACCGGCTGTTGTTATGAGGGTTTTTTTAATCTCTGGGCACTGTGATGTCTGCTCCCAACGTAACTTTCACAAACTACAAATTACTTTTGAAAAATAAACTTGAAAGCTCAGTGAACTTCTCTAGCCAGCAGGTAAATTGTCACACAGCACTTATGGTATTATTGTTGTACATGTACGGTTGGATTCGCTTCCTTGATGAAAGAGCTGAAGCAATGTTGCTTCACAACTCATCCTCGGGTTATGTGTGGGGTCGCATCATCTAAGTTGCCACCAGGCACTGACATTAGTAGCTGGGGTGTGGCTTGCTGATGGGCCCTTATGAGCGTGAAACGCATCTGTTTCTCCAATCATGTTGCTAACAATTTAATATTGTCTTCTATTTTTTCAAGATTGTCAGCTATAGGATTGAGAAGAAGTGTTTGTTATATAACACCTTGCCAGGAGTGGAGAAGTGGAAAGGGGCGTTTATTCACACACACTGCACTCTGCGCTCAAGATACCCGAGTTAAATTGCTATCCACGGCTAGCATCAGTGGCGAGTGTTATCTGAATCGGTCCTTACTCCCCACACAATCACCAATACACAACGGCCACTGTGGTGAAGTTCAAGATATCCAAACCCCCTAAAGATTGACATGGCACAAAGGGGGGAATTCTTCCAGCAGTGGCTTGACACCAAATGGGCGTTGAAATTTACGACAATTCCGATGATGAAACCGGCCCATAAGACAACGGGAACAACAGCCTTCTTCATGACGCAGTTATTATTGCCGTCGCTTCGAACAGAACATTCGTCCAGTGCATGCATGGAGTATGCGCAGCGAGCGTTCACGTCGATGTGCTAAGAGGAAACTGGGGTTGCACGCGCTCTCGAGTTTGGCCAATAGTTGCGAGCGCTGAAGAGGAAACGCCACATGAGCCTTCACAAAACAACACTACCGCCAACCACCACACGTGTTCTGCACAGCGTCCAGAATAAGCGGCTATGACCTGCGTACGTGTGCTGCAGAGGCAAACGTGATCTGGTTTAAACTCAAATTGTTCCCCCGTTAAGTTTTTGTTCATTTTAGTTTTTGAATTGTCAGACGCCTGGCATATATTCTACACTTTCCGAGACAACGTGCTACTGTTAGGAACAGAGAAGCCAATTGTCACCGACAACAGCAGTTCTTTATAACTGCTTTTTGTGTTTAGTTTATTGTCCTTAGCCCGCACCTTCGATTAGCACGGTTGGCTACATACGGTGCGAAAGAAGTTCAACATATACGACAAGCAGAGGACATCCGTGGAACTTATTCTGAATGAACGAAGACTAAAAACAAGGTATCTTTTCTTCATTTTTAGGTATGCTGGAGATGTTGTTATTTTTTTTTGCGTAAATTGACATTGATTCGACATTGTTGTTCAAATTAGCTTGCTAATTGAAAGTTGCGTTTTAATATCTATATTTGAAGAACGTCAAAACACACATGCTCAAGCACTGAGATAACGTTTTAAGACATGGAGCACTATATAAAGTATATTGTTGTAAACCTTAATGACTTCCCCCGAATTGCCACCTTTTCGCACTAATGCAAGCCAGGCAATTATGTGCGTGTTTCCAATACCATAACAGCATGTTGTTAGAAATTGTGTATTCTTATTATACGTCTTGAAACACCTTTTAAAGGACAATAAACATTGATCATAAAAGCGTTGTTGCACTGAGGCAGGATTTTTGTCTGCTACAACGGAAGCAAATATTTTGCTTGCTTAATGCTGGAGCAAAACAAACTGATAAAAACAGACATACATATGCAATGCATATGCACAAAGGCAAACACAAATGAACGCATGCATGAATGCAGACGCACGCGTAACAAAGACAAAATATATCTTCGTATAGCCTTAAAAGACCGCACGTAAGTGCACACATAACGGCAAGTGCACACACAAAAGCACAAAACAGCACACGAACACATGCATGCAAGCCCACTCATCTTCTTCGTATGGCTGATGTACGTGTAGTACAGGGGTGGGGAACCTTTTTTCTGCCAAGGGCCATTTGGCTATTTATAACATCATTCGCGGGCCATACAAATTATCAACTTAAAAAAATTGCCTGTTATTATATTTGGTCAAACATTTAATTAACTCACCCCTAATGTGATGGCTGGAACTGCTTCCCTTTGTTGAGGCGTGTGATGTTAACTGGTATTGATGATGTTGCTACTCGCAACTGCTTTTCCAAGTTTGCTCATAGATTTATTACATTTCGAGTCCCGCCCCCGCTTTAATTGATGACAACCCGTACTATGTCCGTTAAGTGTCCTAACCTGTGGATTTCCTTTGGCTCTTTTTACATATGTAAGCATATATTGTTTTTTTCAAAAGCTCGGCTGTACACAGTCCTTGGCGAGGTATCCTCGAGGACATTTGGCTCGTTATTTTAGTCTTTGTCGAGCACTGTACAGGAAATCAGTCACATGTAGTGTGCTCTTAGCTACAGTATTAGATGCCCGTATGAGTTGCACGAAATGTTTCCACCCTTTAACATTATCGGTACGGCCCACCGATGAGGTGAGTAAAAAATGTTTATCTGCATATGCAGCATTGCCGATTAAACCCTATATGGACTTCCTCAGGGCACCGCAGTCTCTAGAAATGCCACGGACGTACTCTCGCCATGCGTCTTCATTCAGCCTCCTGAGTCTCATCTCGATGTCCAGAACGAACACCTCATTTGAGGCCCAAACATTGCACCTCCTGGCGTTTCACATTCCCGCTGCGAAGACACCGCCTGTGTCACCAACCATCAGCCGCATCAGAACATCCACAGGCCCCGATGTGCACGTCTCATTCATAAACGAAACAGCCTTTGTTTCCTCGCTTCGCAGCATACATCTTACTTCAAAAATATTCTCAAGCGGAACACTTGTTGTTGGATACAGCCACATTTGCCAATGTGATTCGTAAATGTAGTTCAACTTTAATGTATAATATTCGTTGGGTCGTTCGGTAAAGCCACGTAGATAGAAAAATAGAAAAAATATCACGACGTTTCGATCGTAACAAAAGCAATTGTCATCAGGTGAAAACATAGCGGGAGAGCTGCTGAGGCAGGATGTTATAAAGGTTTGAGATGCTAATCTTACCTTAACAGGCTAAATGTCTAACTAACACAGCCACCGTTGCTCGTTTTCCTCGATGGTGGTTTTCGTTTTCCTTACATTGTTGACATGCTAATCTCTCACAATACAATGGCCACCTCCACAGCTTCGTCGTCGTGGAGGTAGCTCATCTCTTCGATCTTACATTTACATGCAAATTTCATCTCTAGCCCCGCCCACTTTGCTTATGACCCTTGGGCTACACCCATCTCAAACCTTTATAACATCCTGCCTCAGTAGCTCTCCCGCTATTTTTTTTTCACCTGATGACGATTGCTTGTGTTGCGATCGAAACGTATATCTTTATTATTTTTCTATCTACGTGGCTTTACCAAAAGACCCAAAGAATATTAATTCCTGCAGTCACAAAAGCTTTAAGTCAAGATTTAATGTATAACTTTTATTGAGGGACTATGTGTTGTCTTGGTGTGGTCTGGGACTGTTTTTGATATTATTTTACTGCCTTTTTCAAGATTTGGTTGGATATTACCTCCCCGAAACCTGATATGCAGGGGGCTTCGGGGATGATGGGGGTTCGATCCCGACCCTGATGCCTGCTGTATATTTGGGGTTTGCATGTCCCTGTGGTTGTGTGGATTTTTTCTCCGGGTCCTACGGGTTTCCCCTCCACATTTAGAAACATACATTTAAACTTCAGATTATTTTGCTGCTAGAAAATGTCCAAATGATAAGCCACTCTGTTGAGCTATCATTTGTGGCCAGGTTCGCTTTTGAAAATAAGTTAATACCCAGTGGGCTTTGCCTGTTAGGATGGGGATGGTTTAGTGTTGTACAGGTAGTCCCCGACTTACGATGGAGATGCGTTACGACGACCCCATCGTAAGTTGAAAATATCTTAAGTCGAAAATGGCCTAGCCTACCCAGGAGTCTTAAAGAATGGTGATAATTTAGCAAAACAGAGCAATTTACAGTACCGTACTGTATAAACTATATGCGTACAGTACATCCTGGCAGCGTCCCAACGTACAGTATCCTACCTCGTACGCTGCTGCGTTTGCCTGCCGCGCGAAATGTTAAATATTTTACAATTTTGTCATATCGCTATCGCCATCCTAAGATCGAAATATCGTAAGTCGGACCGTCGTAAGTCGGGGACTATCTGTATTTGTATGTGTTTGGGTGATCTGTTTACCTTTATTGTACTTTGCACTCATATCGTGTTTTTGTACTGTTTGTTGTTGTAACGTTCTAACCTGCTCTTCCTGGACATCTGTGAAAAAATAGCTTTATAGCTCATCGGATTCCTCCAGTATAAATACATATTGTGATTCTGATAAATGCAAAATTAAAACCACAAGCCAAAGAAGTGCAACTGTCGCTATGGACCCATTTAAATGCATTGAGATACATAGGGATACATAGAGACCCATAGAGACCCATAGGGATACATTGAAGACGAGCCACAGCAGTATGATTGCGGCCATGCAACCCAAACTATGGACCACAGAGTAAACCACCGCCGTCCCTTCAACAGAGGAGGAACAGCAAATCTACACGAACTCTCTCCTGAAGCCCTCTCGTCATGGCTAGCAGACATCGACATTGACATTTAGATCCAGAACATATTGCCATCATTCGCAAGACTATAAATAGCATCGTCTTGTCACAGTCAGTGACGCAATTGGTATTTTGGGGAGGGGGGGGGCAGCAGTTGTCACGCTTGTTGATTAATGTTTGTCTCCTCAGTAATCGTCCACAAAATGAATAATCTATTATGTCGAGGGATATTCTCATCAATAAATTATTATTTGTGTGATACTTGAGTGTCATTGCAACATCTAATGGTTGTGTCTTCCTCAACGATGATTTTGACTTTTCATATATTCAGCATCACGTGACTGGACTCGGGAATTGGGTTCTGTTTGGTTTGGTTTTCGCCATCTGATTTGTTTATGTCAATTTGCTTCTCATTGTAATTGTCCATCACGTAACATTTACACGTAGTTTGCTAAGTTACTGAAATACTGTCATTTAATTCCCACAACCAAAAGTCTGATGAGCTGATTCTAGTTCAAGAATTGTTCGACCGATTCTGAATGGGATTTTTAAAAACGACACGGACAAAGTGATCGCACGGTACGCAGGCTCAGATTACGCTGAACCGCTCATACGCCACCGACCGACCCCAATTCATCCTGACACACAAGAAACGATTCCAAAAAACGATCGTGTTCTAATCTAGCGTTAATAATATATAGTGTTAATATTAAAATGGTGTTCCACCTGACCTGTATGCTGCTGATGATTAGTGAATCATTTGCCGTGCAGTACCGTACTGTATTAAACATTTATGTACATTCATATACATTGTATATACACTTACATTTAATATCTACACTCGTATAGTAATATAATATTATATAGTGTAGTGTATAGTAGTATATAGTAGTGCATAGTAATATAGTAGTATCTAGTAGTGTATAGCAGTATATAGTAAGATAGTCGTATGTAGTAGTGTGTATATAGTGTATAGACTCGTACAGGCGAACCCCAACTTACACGAAATCGCGCTTACGCGGGGGTACACAGAACCTAACCCCCGCCACGTACTCTGAGACATCAATGTATTTGCAAAAAATTACCCTGAACCGCACATCCCTATTAAATAGCCTAGGAGCCAGAGGATATTTGTGTCAGACCCCAAGGTGAACAGGGCATGCATCTTAATCCTGTCCTTGCCGATTTACCTGGGGCCTGCCGTCACTTGTGACGGTCCTTGATCGCGAGCAGAGAGAGTCAGGGACTCTGAATGCACAAATAACAATCCGAGAGCTATGACCTCCCAATAGGAATTGTAGACCTTGACAAAAGGCACGTGGAGCAGAGACGTAGGTCTAATTGAAAAAGAGTAAGCGCAAAAGCTGGATCGGTATTGACAATCAATAGGACAACACTTTAATATATTGTGATGCAATTTACCTAAGAAGCGCCTCAATGCAGCAAAGTGTATAACCAATGCGTAGACATTCCACACAATCTTGATTTGAAGCTTTCGTGACTGCAGGAACCATACTCTTTTTTTTTTTTATAAACGCATGCAACTCTAAGACAAGGATCGTGAGGTGTGGTGACAGCATACAGAGGCCTTCATGCAGCAGTGGATAAACCATGGGTTGCTGATTGTCATGGATGATGGATGATGATCCAAACATTGCACGTCAAAATAGATGCGTGGGTATCGTGAGCGTAAATGCAATCGTGGAGCGATAGCAGAACGATTCGCGCTACGAACACGGTGGTGACCTTGGTTCCAATGCCGGTCACGGTCAACATCAGCGGTGAAGTGATATTTGAACTTGTACTGCTCCCCTCGCCGCCGTCCCATCAAAAGAGACGAGAGCTAATGGGCATGACGAAGACTTCATTTCTCGTGGAACATTTTCTAGAGCTCCACCAAACCCTCTGGAATGGAGCTCGGCCCTGCCAGGGCCGGATTAAGCTAGTGCGGGGCCTGTAGCATTGTTATAAAGGGGCCCTAAAAAAATCACAAATATTAAAACACACATTTTTGACTTGCATAGACAAGTACAGTAATTGTATTTTTTCATTTGCTATACAGCCAGATAATATGACAAATCGCTAACCTTAAACACCCAGTCGCTCATAAAAGTTGAAGGCGGTATCGTGCTATAGTAATCGAGCAAGTGCATAATCACTGAAACGGAATTAATAGCTTGAACGCATTTAGCGCGGGGCACTTGAAAGTGCGGGGCCCGCAGCATATGTAGATACTTTTGCTCCTACGATAATCCGCCACTGGGCCTTCTGGTCGACTCTGGCTAAAATGTATCATTATTAAAACGAGGACACGACACGGTAGCCGCACTGCTGTCGAGTACAGCAGCAGCCTAACGCGGTGAGTCAGCTTGAGCTATCGCCTAGATCGTGCGTTTATTTCTGCCTACGAGTTTCCCGTACGGCGAAGGGCGCGCCTCATTGCGTTGGCAGCACGAGGCCTATCCCCCCCCCTCCCACTTCTGTGTTCCCACAGGGGCGAATAATGTACGGTGTGTCAATGCTGGCGGTCCATGCCCCCCCCCCTTTTTAAGAGACAACGCGTATCCCCAGTGAGTTTGGGGAGCGACTCTCGTTCAAGTTCTAGGCGTTGTTGCAGCGCCTCACCGTCACTTTCTTCTGCTTGACGATTCCTCCTCAGCTGTTTAAAGTTGACAGCCGAACTCTAGGATCTGCTCCTACACAACGCGGTGCAGATTGTCACAATCTGGCTTCGGGCCTCTTGCCCTTGGTCGCCAAACTCTGGCTGACACCCAAACGCCCGTCTCGGTTAACTGCCCTCCTCCGTCCTTCTGCGTTCTTGCACGCACGTCTCGGCACCCACCACGGTGGCGAGATGTTAACTACCTCGCCTGGTATGCACGAGGTCGTGGGTTCCTTCCCGACCCTGAAGTCTGCTGTATGTTTGGAGTTTGAATTTCTATCTCTCCCTCTCTCCCCTTGGTTGCGTGGATTTTCTCCGCGTCCTCCGGGTGTCCCCCTCTACATTTAAAATAAGCATGCGTTTAGAGTATTTGACTGATGCAAATTTCGACGTGAAAAGCCACTTCGTTGAGATATCATTTGCGGCCAGGTCGCTTCTGGAAAAAGAGCTATATAGCGCAGTGGGCATTAGCTGGTAAAATGAATTAAATAGTTTTTTTTGTACTGTACAATTTCCTCTTTCCGCATCACATCTGCAATAATGTCGCTTTCCCTATCGAAATGCATTGCATCCTGTCCTTGCACCTCACTTTACGTAAGGCCTGAATATTATTGTCCTAGTTACTTTATCACTAACGCTGACCTTGTGTTTATTACTGCCCCAACAGGAGTGTTGGCCTCATCGAGTAACATTTCGGGTGTGAATATGACACTTTCCCCCCTACCGTCGTATCTATTGCATCTGCTGGTGGCCCCCTAAGATAATTTTGACGATTTACATTTGTAAGGCGCATTTCATCCGCAGATCCCAATGCGCTAAAAGTTAATCTGTGTCCTACAATTGCCATGGTGTTGTGACTATCACCATTATCATCAGCAGCAGCAGCCATGATCACTCCACTGCTGGGCGAAGGCCTCCACCAAGTTATCAGTTGCACGTTATCTATTCGTGCTGAGTAATTGTACCCGGGACCGGTTCCAACGCGTCACTCGGGTTTACCTCGAGGAATTCGTGGCAGCACCCCCCCAAATCCACACAACGGTCCCATCGAGTGCTGGCGTGAAGGTTCTAAATTTGAAGAATAAAAAAAATTGACCGGCGATTACTCGAGTGGGAATATATAGAGCAAGCATCGTCCGCCGACAGCGAAGAGTTCACAGGGCCCTCCTGAAAAAAAGTCACGAGGTTCAATTAAGCTTTGCTGGGCGAACAAGATAAGTCAGTCTATAATACGAATAAATATATAAACAAATGGTGTGTTTTTGAGTAACGTGACAGGAAGCTGATTCATTTGGCCCGATAACAAAAGTCGAAGTGATTTCAATTCCTGCTCAAATAAATATCTCCTCTGAGTGCAAAACTAAGAGGCAAGGATGAAGCTTACCACCAAAAATGGAGCCCCTTCACGATCTCTTCTCCAGTGGACATTGATTCTTTAGAGCATTCGTGAGGGCATTGAGGCACCCCCCCCCCAACTTCGTCCCCCCTCTCCCTTTTATTTATCATGGGGTTGTGGAATGTATCCATTGTACTGTAATCCGTAATGTGTGGTTGTGCTGGTGTCAACCCCCTTTTATATCCTCTGTGTTTGTACCTGATATCGTTTTGTTAGTAAAATACTTTTGGAGGAAGAAAAAAAAACAAATTTCTGTGAAGCAGTCCTGAGCCGGTCGTGTTTAATTCAACAGAGGTGACTTTCCCACATAGTGGTACCAATTTTGTCAACCCCCGGAGAGAGAGGGATGATGGGCCGACTCAAGCCCCCCAACCAGGATTTTGAACTCGCAAAAACCTTCCAACAGTGAGCCCGCTCGCTCGACTGCTGGGCAATTATGGTAAATATAAAAGTACTGCGTTTGCCTTTGTAAGTGAATCGTAAGTTATCGTGCTGTATCAATAGAGAGCTGTTGAATAAAAGTGTCACCATGAAAACGGTTCGTGTATTTTCAACGTTTGCCTTTTTCATGTTTATGTCGGAAGAGGGAAAAAACACCGTGCAATTCTGGTAACGAAAGTGCATACGCAATGTGGATAATTGCTGCTGGCATCTGGGTACCTCTATTTTGCACAAACCTTTTATTTTCCTTTGACTTGCGGCTATTATCTCTAAAAGCGGGTATTATCTGTGGAAAACCGTATCAGAGTCAACAATTAGTGGCGCTTTTATAATCACGACCTCTGTGCGTCTCTAAACACATCACAATTCTGTGCAGCATATGGCAGGTGTTATAAACATTTTTTTTTTTATAACACTTGTTGTTAAGACTAAGCACTTCATCATAGGCTCTAAGGAATAGACACCGGCGAACTCGGTTGACTTCGGCTCTGAATATATCAAAAACATGTAAAGGTCCAACCCCGCAATTGCTTGCTCATGCCACTGCTGGTAGGTTTGGCCTACTCTTCCTATCCTGGTGAGGATTTATTTAGAAAGAGGTGGGAATACCCACACTTCGCCGCACCACACTCAAGCCGCCTATGGGAAGTGGTCAAATCTATCCACTGTGTATGTATATGGGTGTAAAGCGGTTTGAGGGAATTTAATAAACCTTGCACCGTTGCGTCAAACAACGCGGAGCGGGATCGCATCGAACCGGAGACGTTTGGTTCGCAAACCTGACTTGCCAACTATCATGCGCACACAAGCAGTGGCATTCGCTACTCTAAACTGCACCCTTTAACCCCCCCCCCCCCGCCACTTCACTCGCATTTCATTTATGATTAAATGAAATTCTTTTTTTTAAGATCACCCCTTGCCAGAGACATTTTACAGTTGCACATCGAGCAAACGAAATCGCCGCCACGTGCGTGGTGGATCGCTTTGCGTTCGCGTGGTGGCGACGTTCTACGCCAGAGCAGAGAGTCGCAATTGCAATTGTGCAGGAGGCAGATTCATTGCAATCACAACGCAATTGCAATTTCAGTCAGCGTTACTCTCGCAATTACAACTCACCCTCCAGGTCTGCACATCAGCCGTCGTTAAAATGACTTCAGGAATGCAATGATACTCTTTGTCCTTTTGAAAACTTGTTCAAAATAACGATTCATAGTTTTGCGATGTAGATCATTGCAAGTTTAAACACGTATGTGTGGAGAGTGCTGGACGCTATTAATATGAAATCGAGCACATAATCACGTACAGGATAGACACAATTGCAATCGAATACACGTTAATTCATCGCATTATTTTGCAGAATTAACGACTTTTCTCGTGTACGACCGCATAGCCTTTTTTGCGGTTATTGCTGGGTGATATTTGCCCCGAAATTGAGTACAGGTGCATAGTTCCAGGAATTTAGTTCCCCGCAAAAAGCTCCGAGCACATGAAGCAAAAAAAAAACCCAGCACGCAATGTCAAAGGGTGAAGGGTGCTCACACGTGGTTTGGTCTGTTGAGCTGCGTGGTTTGTCCGCACCTCCGATTTAACACGGTCGGGTTGCGTATGGTGCGAACGAAGTCCAACACACGTGCATACATTACTCGAATTGTAAGATGTTGTGGGTTTACTCTCCAACACACCGGTGTGCTGAAGTAGTCACTAATTGGCACACCTTGTTTACGCGACAACCCTTACTAACCCTTACACCTACGTGACTTTACCGAAAGAACCAAAGAGTAAGGAGCCTTGCAGTCACGAAAACTTCAAATCTAGAATTAACCCTTACTCATTGGCTGTGTCGGGTGGTGGCGGGTTTAACGACACATTTATATTCACGCGATCTAACCCTAACCCCCCAACCCCCCCACCCCCAAAATACCCTTTATTATGGATACCAGTTAGAGGAGGGTGCCAATTTACACCCTCCTCCTGATCGTGGATGATGGCATCACTTATGTCAGCACCAGGACAATGCCGTTTTTACCCCACCGCAGGGCCTCTTACCCCACCCTACCTCCTGGAAACAAATCGGACAGCGAGATTATTCGCTCGTGAACGAATAAAAATCACGTGATCGCAATCGTTGCGCTCTTAGCACTGTAATTATAGCTCGATCATTCTCAGTGATTCCCAGACAAGGGTGAGAATCGTCGTTAAGATTTTTTACATTTGAAAAAAATCTTCTTAGTTGTATATTTATGTATTTCTTATTTTATTTTAATTGTGCGTTCTTCAATATATGTGCTCGTTTATTGCTGTTGTTGTTGTTATCGCGATGGGTTAAGAACTTTCTCGGATCTCCAGTTGCCTCGGTCCAAAGTGGACGATGCCCCTTGCCCGATCCTGGCCAGCTGGCTCAAAAAAACAAATAAAGATAGAATAAACACGTGTCCCTATGATATTGCAACATGATATTACAATTTCTAGATAATCTTAAAATGCGCTCATCGAGACACAAGACTCGGGTAACAAATTAACTCCTCTCCGTACGGTTGATGACTAAGCCGGGTAGCAACTATAGTTTTACATCGGCGCGGTTGAACCCAGGTTCTTCATTGCATCAGGAGTGGCGGAGTGTGTCGGATTCTCTGTCTCTCTCTCTGTCTCTCCTCCCTGTGCCCAATCTCGTTTTCGATCTTCCTCCCTCCTTGCGCCAGATCACTGACATAAACTTCCCCCTGTACATTAAGCAGTCCCTCTTCTTATCCTCCCTTCGTTCCTCCAACTCGCCTCTTCTCCATCGCCCATTCCCTTCCTCTTTCTTCCCCTCGCCCCTCCACTCCATCCCGTACTTCCCAAATAGCCATTTCGTAACCTCCCCACGTGTCCTCTGCTGTTAGAGTCATTCATCCCTCAGCCCATACACACCCCTGCCATCTACATCACTCTATTTTGTACCGCTTTAAAAACATCTAATGCGCCCTGAGCTAAGGCACAATAAATATAAAATAAGATCTTAATTTGGAGCTTTCGTGACTGCAGGAATTACTCTTTGGTTCTTTCGGTAAAGTCACGTATAAAGATAAAATAATAAATTAAATAATAGCATACTACGACGTTTCGATTGCAACACATACAATCATCAGATATAAAAGAAATAGCAACAAAAATCTAACCAGAAAACTATAGACAGACATATAAGCAGGCAGATATCACAAAGATACATAGAGAACACACATCGGCACACAGATAGAGAACGTCTCTGTGACGAGGCCTTAAATAGAGAGGGGGCGGGGGCGGAGAGAGGGAGGGGTTAGAGAAAAATTAGCATGTCAATGAGTAGGACGACGCGTGGTAAGGTACGCAAGCTTGAAAATTAGGAGAACGGGAGAGATACACACTAAATTAAATAACCTAGCAAAATATCGAAATGTAATGTAATGCAACACAGAGAGTCGGTCAACACACAATTAACGCATAGCCTGGTTGATTACGTATTTCAAAGATTGCTAAGTTAGAATTTAAGTGTGAAAATTCCAAAGAGAGGCAAAACACAAACACGAGGAACGGAGACACACAGACAGAGCAGATCTTTGAAATACGTAATCAACCAGGCTATGCGTTAATTGTGTGTTGACCGACTCTCTGTGTTGCAAAACATTACATTTCGATATTTTGCTAGGTTATTTAATTTAGTGTGTATCTCTCCCGTTCTCCTAATTTTCAAGCTTGCGTACCTTACCACGCGTCGTCCTACTCATTGACACGCTAATTTTTCTCTAACCCCTCCCTCTCTCCGCCCCCGCCCCCTCTCTCTATTTAAGGCCTCGGCACAGAGACGTTCTCTCTCTGTGTGCCGATGTGTGTTCTCTCTCTATGTATCTTTGTGATATCTGCCTTCTTATATGTCTGTCTATAGTTTTCTGGTTAGATTTTTGTTGCTATTTTTGTTATACCTGATGATTGCTTGTTTTGCAATCGAAACGTCGTAGTATGCTATTATTTAATTTATTATTTTATCTTTATACGTGACTTTACCGAAAGAACCATAGAATAAAATAAGATTTTTAAAAAGGGGTGCCACGGTGGCGAGACGTTGACTTCCTCGCTCGGGGAAAATAAAATGTACTGCATTTGAATATTCCTGCTGGGTCTCCAACATCTGCAGATTATGCAAATGTGATCTCTAGGAACGCAACCGCGGAAATTGCATTAAACTATTTGCATACCAAAAAAAGAAGCCCACAAAAGTTTTACATAAGTGCCCAATTTTAACCGCGTCGTAAGGCCATATTAAACAATACATGCGGGTGCAACACATGTCTACCCAGTAGGCACGCTCGGCACACTGGACAGACGACGCTGACAATTTCATTGATTTCCTTTCATTGCACAATCTGAACAAATCACGTGCGGTTGCACAATATTTGCCCAATACTTTTCCATCGCACAACACAGCGAGATGTTGGAGTGATCACGCTGCTTTCTACGTTCAGCCGTAGCAATGCAAGCACGTGGCTCCAAGGACAGCGGGCGCCTGTCGATGTGTTTGGCACTGCAAATAATGCGCAGTTGACTGCAAATGCGTCGCCCATCTCCGTGAACTCAGTACCGCATGTTTTCTAAACCATGCACCTTTGGTGGGCTGCAGTAGTAAATAATTGGCGTTTTGTTTACGTGACAAATCCCTTACTAATCGGATGTGTCGGGTGGTGGAGGGTTACGATACATCTATACTTTCGTGATCTAACCTAAAAACCTTTATTATGAATAAACGGTTGTTGTTTCATAGTTTAGGTAACTCCCCCACACCCCCCCTAAATACAATTGTAGAGCATGCACTCTAGGAACATTAACTGAGTGAAATAAAAAAGTTAATTGAACTCGTAGGCTTTCGCAACTGATATTATGGTGTCATAAGTTAATATTTCGGTCAGATCACAATTCTGGCAACTGCCTGATGTGATGCTGATTGTAATTACCAGCGAAACGTCGTTACCCAATTGTTAAATGTGGTGTGGATTTGGTCTCCAACACACTGCTGTGCTGAAGCAGTCATACATCGATGCGCTTATTCATCACGTGACAACTTTATTTATTTGGCTGTGTCGGGTGGAGGAGGGTGCACAACACAGATTTTACGAACTCGACCTGACTCCACGAAAACAATTGTGAGCACATTTCCAGAAGTCTTTGGCGTGCTCGTCACTTGCTATTTTCTGTGGCTGAAATCACCGCAGGAATTGCCCGGTAGCTCATGGAATTCAAACTGTAACAGCGCTCTGATGTGTGTTCTTGGGTTGCACCCACCGCGTATTCGTTCGGGTATTGACGTTCGACGTTTCGGTATGACGTACAACGCCAAACGATACGCTGGCTAACAACTCGACAACATGTCGGAGAGCTGCACAGTGCAGCCGCCAAAAACCCAGTGGCGTTCATCACCACTCCCCATAAAAATTACCCAGTGGCTAATGGGGTCAAACCGCTGAGTGGTGGCTATCTGACCCCTCTCAGAGGATGTAATATGCACAGCGCTAAACGATGGTCGAATATGCGCATTGGTCTGGATGATATACACGTGTAAATATGAGTGGTGTGTGCAGAATTGTGTCATTGATATTGTTTTTGATTGTACATTGCTTTGTGGCGTATGTATTTTGTGGCAATTATTATGTTTAAAAATGTCACGGACACACAAGATGAGTGACAACTCTGTTGCGGATAGCAGCAAGGTACACAACAAGAACATTAATAAGAATAGTCAGAGAAAGGGCTGGATGGCTGAAATGGCGAGAGATGACTGGTGTGGTGTGCGATAAGAGGGTCCCAGTTTGGTTGAAGGGAAAAGTGTGTAGTGTATAGTGTAGTGTATAGTGTAGTGTATAGTGTAGTATATAGTGTAGTGTATAGTGTAGTGCATAGTGTAGTATATAGTGTAGTGTGTGTAGTGTATAGTGTAGTATATAGTGTAGTGTAAAGTAGTGTAAAGTAGTGTATAGTGTAGTGTATAGTGTAGTGTATCGTACAAGACGGTGGTGAGTCCGGTGCTGTTGTATGGGGCCGAGTGCTGGGGCACAAGAAAGAGGGAGGACCAAGCTATGGCAGTCACAGAGATGATGATTTTGCGGTGGATGTTTGGTTTAACAAGGAAGGGCAGGGTGAGAAATGAAGAAGTGAGAGGACGACTCATGGTGGTAGAATTCACTGAGAAGATGAGAGAGAGAAAAGACTCTGCGTGTGGTTCGGTCATGTGGAGAGACAATAGGAACATTATGTGGGTCAGAAGGTGCAAGTGATGCAAGTGGAAGGAAAGAGATGAAGAGGAAGGCAGAAAAAGAGGTGGGGGGAGGCGATGCGGTGCGGTCCGACCACAGTGGCCCGAGGATAGGAATAGAGAGATGGCGCAGGACAGGGCAGCGTGGAGAAGGTTGGCAAGGACAGCGGACACCCCACATGAGTGGGACAAACGCGTGGAAGAAGAAGAGTTAGAGAGAGACAAGTTAGTTTTTTTTGGTCTGGACATGTAATGGGAAAACAAGAGACTGTATATAATGTTTTTTTACTGAGAAATATACGTACCACAAAAAAAGCTGGTAAAACAGCAAATTACGTACCTAAGCAATTTGAACAATTGGATGCAATTGGGAGGGGTATATAATGCAATGTTCTCGAGCAATATCATGCACAGAACTAAATGGAAGGACATTCATGGGTCGCCGAAGTGTTTGAAAAAGAACATCGAGAGAGATACGGGTTTTCTATGTAGTATTATTATAATTTGTGCAAGAACACGTGGTGTCATTTTGACATGCAATGATGTCTGGGAAATCATGGTAACGTTTTTGATGGTGAACGTTTCATTCTGTGCTCATACGATCACTTGTGTGTGGCCTACACACGCATATCCTGGCGGCTGGTGAAATGCGCCCCCCCCCCCACCCCCGCAGCTTGAATTGGAAGTTTGTTATTACTTCTGCAACATATGCTACAAACTCTTTGGTTCCTTCGGTAAAGTCGCGTATGTATAAAATAAAATAAATCACAACGTTTCGATCGCAACACGAGCGGTCGTCGTCCTCAGGTGGAAAGAATATCATCCAGCAGTGGAACTACTGAACCAGCGAGAGAGCTGTTACAACAAGAGGTTATATATGTGGCGATGGGCAAGCAAGCGGGATCTGAGCTGGAAAAGAATTCCATTACCATCGCTACATATAATACATTGCTGCGGAGGGAGCTGGTAGGAACGTTGGGTTGCTCGGTCAATGGCCAGGGTCAACGGCGGCGTGGTGTATTCCGCAAATATGGCCGACTGTGAGGACGGGCACAAGCCGGCGTGAGTAGGTTAAACGTTGAGTTTTATGAGGGCACCACGGGGTGACCAGCCCCTCCCCACCCAGCCCCACTCCTCTCACCCCCCACCCAGCCCCAACCTCTCCACCCAGCCCCTCCCCACCCTCCCCACCTAGCCCCTCCCCACCCTCCCCACCCAGCCCCTCCCCACCCTCCCCTCTCCACCCAGCCCCACCCCTCCCATTTTTGGATGCACGACGGACGGACGGACACAATAATCCCATGTGGGCTGGTGTAACCAGGTGGTTCCTACAAATATAATCTTGGTGTAACAGCTCTCTCGCTGGTTCAGCAGTTCCACTGTTGGATTATATTTTTTTCCGCCTGAGGACGACCGCTTGTGTTGCGATCGAAACGTCGTGATTGATTTTATTCTATACCTACGTGACTTTACTGAAAGAACCAAAGAGTATGGATTCCTGCAGTCACGAAAGCTTCAAATCAAGATATTCTACAAAACAATTGTCTGAAGGGCCTCGACTCGGCATTCAATTATTCTAACGACCCCCTTTCCCCAACAGGTCGTTAAAATAAACCGTTCACGCTTTACTTTTCAAACTTTCAACGCGTGCGCGCGCGTTCTCTCGGTTTTACGGCGTCTTGAGATCACATTAAGAATAAACAGGACCCTGCGGGGTGGGCTGGTAGGAACGAACAATTGAATGGCTATAATAAAATGAAATGGCAAAAAATGGCCGCCAATAAGTGGATGCCCCGTGGCCCCGCCCTCCACCCGCGTAACCCCGCCCCGGCCACCCGTGGCCCCGCCCCATCTCGGTGTCCCCGGCCCCAGCTCGTTGCCCCGCCCCTTACCGCCGTAACCCGCCCCAACCCCGCGTAGCCCCGCCCTCCACCTCGTGCCCACGCCCCTTGCCGCCGTTGCCCCGCCCAGCCCCGCGTAGCCCCGCCCCCTGCCGCTGTAGCCCCGCCCAATACACCCCTAGCGGGGGTGAGATTCCCAGGCCTGGCTCTAGGCTGGAAAGCCGCCGAAGAGGAGGGGGTAGGGAGTTGTTTTGAATGTAAAATCTTTAAATGTAAATGTTTCTATTAAAAAAACATCAGGGAATGTAACATTGTTAAACATTAACTCCCTTGCACACACGCGGGGGAACGATACGAAAGGAGAGTTTGAGGCGTTGTTCGAGGCTTGAGGCCTAGCTGTAGGCTTTAGGGCGCTGTGAGTTTTTTATTTAATTTCAAAGTTTTAATTAAAAGCTATCACAGGGAATTATAAGGGAATGTTACACGTGTTTAGCCAGGAAAGCCTAATTAATTTAAATGTTTTAATTAAAAGCTATCTGAGGGAATTATAAGGGAATGTTACACTTGTTTAGCCAATAAATCCTCACAGAGTCTAAAGGTTTTTTGTAGGGTCATGCCAAGCGTTTGCAGTAGGGGGCGATGTTGCTACACGGACGGACGGAC
The DNA here is from genome assembly GCF_965212315.1 of Lampetra planeri. Classification (NCBI taxonomy): domain Eukaryota; kingdom Metazoa; phylum Chordata; class Hyperoartia; order Petromyzontiformes; family Petromyzontidae; genus Lampetra; species Lampetra planeri. The sequence goes on from NC_136141.1 coordinate 7,517,244, forward strand.
GGACGGACAAACGGACGGACGATATAATCTATTGTAGGCTGGTCCACTTTTGATTTCTGTTTTCTATCTACGTGACTTTACCGAAAGAACCAAGAATATGAATTCCTGCAGTCACGATAGGTTTAAGTCAGGGGTCCTCAAACTACGGCCCGCGGGCCACATGCGGCCCGCCGAGGACATTTATCCGGCCCATGGTCACTAATTGGGCTACGCTTGAGCACTAATTGGGCTGCGCTGGTGAGCACTAATTGGGCTGCGCTGGTGAGCACTCATTGGGCTGCGGTGGTGGACACTGATTGGGCTGCGGTGGCGAGCACTGATTGAGCTGCGGCGGTGGGCACTGATTGAGCTGCGGCCGTGGGCACTCATTGGGCTGCGCTGGTGAATGGTTCAATGGGCCAATTGACTGGACTTGCCCCCCAGGCCTAAGGCTGCCAGCCCTCCCCTGGCTGCGCTTGACTGGCTCTCCCTCCCTCAGCTCCCTCACTTGCCCCTCGGCTCCACTCCCAGTGATATTCCTGTGTGCTGGGGATGTACTGCGATCTGTGAACAAAACTGCAGGTGTAATTAACTTTTTAATGGCACCCGCACCAGTGTGAGCCTGGGGTAAAAGCGGAGTTCCCCCAATCAGACTGCATTGATGGGCAGTGCAGTCTGTATGTCTCTGTGTGGGCAAAGTTATTGCTGCTATATTGTTTTGTAGCGCTGTATATATATATATTGGTATCTTACTAATAGCAATTTTGACTCCCTAGGAAACTGATGTCAAGAAAGAGAAAAATTGACTCGGAGTGTAGGATATTCAAAGAACAGTGAACTTATGATTACTTTTTCATGCAGTACAAGGAAAGAGCTGTGTGTCTGATATGCCAGAATATAGTGTCTGTGTTCAAAGAATACAATTTACGTCGACACTATGAAACTCAACATAAAGATAAATATGATTGTTTGGTCGGAGAAATGAGAATAGATAAAATATAAAAACTGAAAAATACATTAACAACTCAGCAAAATACTTTTGTGAAGCAGAAGCAGCTAAATATGTCATCACTGCGAGCAAGTTTTCAAGTTGCCAAGCTAATAGCGTGCACTGGCAGACCATTCGTGGAGGGAGAATTTGTTAAAGAATACCTTCTTTCTGTTGCCAAAGATATGTGTCCAGAGAAGGCCGATTTATTTAGTACAGTGAGTCTTTCAGGACCTACAATTACACGGAGGATTGAAGAAATGGGAGACAATTTGCATCAGCATTTGCAAAACTCCACAAAAAAACTTTCCTATTTTTCCTTGGCACTCGACGAAAGCAATGATGTTCGTGATTCTGCACAACTTCTAATTTTTATTCGTGGGATGAATGACTATTTCGAAGTCACAGAAGAGCTTGCTGCACTGCAAAGCATCAAAGGAACAACTACAGGAGAGGATATCTATGAAAAGGTTTGCCAAACTGTGAATGGTTTGGAGCTGAATTGGGCTAAACTAGCCAGTGTGACAACTGATGGTGCCCCTAGCATGGTGGGGTCTAAGAAAGGAGTAATTGCTCGCATTAACCAAGAGATGGACAAACATAACCATTCTCATCCAATAGCCATACACTGCCTCATCCACCAACAAGCGCTGTGTAGTAAATCACTGAAGTGGAACTCTGTTATGAAAATTGTGGTATCTTGTGTTAACTTCATTATAGCTCATGCACTAAACCACAGACAATTTCAGGAATTTGTCTGAACTAAATGTTGACTATGAAGATGTTCTGTACCACACAGAAGTCAGTTGGCTGAGTCGAGGGAGAGTTTTGAAACGTTTCTATGACTTACTTCCACAGATTACAGCTTTTCTGCTTTCAAAAAACAAAGAAGTACCAGAGCTCAATGATGCAGAATGGAAATGGCACCTTGCCTTTCTGACAGATGTAACAGAGCTACTCAACAGTTTCAATGTGCAACTTCAAGGAAAGGGGAAGCTCCTCTGTGATATGCAATCACATGTCAAAGCATTTGAAGTAAAATTAGGCCTCCTCATCAAACAAGTTAAGGAGGAAAACTTCTGCCATCTCCCCACAACTCAAAATCTGTTAGCGGAAAAACCATTGGTTGCAATTCCCAAACAAAACATGTGTGGATTCACTGGAAAAATTGCAAAAGGAGTTCCAATTTAGATTTATAGAGCTTCATCTCCATGAACAGGACATACAGCTTTTCCGTAACCCATTTTCTATTGACATTGAAAATGTGGATACAATTTACCAAATGGAACTGGCTGAACTGCATAATTGTGACTCTCTGAAAGACGCATTCAAGTCAAGCAGCCTTCATAATTTCTATGCATCTCTCCCCTCTGAGACATATCCTCATCTCAGGAACCATGCACTCAAAATGGCAACCATCTTTGGCAGCACTTATGTCTGTGAACAGACTTTTTCCAGAATGAAACATTTGAAATCTCCAACCAGATCTAGACTAACGGATGCACACTTGCATCACTTGTTACGACTAGCAGTGACAAATATGGAACCGGACATTGACCATCTCATTAGCCAAAAGCAGGCCCATAGTTCCCATTGAAATACTGGCAAGTTTGTTGATTTAACTTTACTTGTTCTTCATTTAAAATATTGTATTTGTTCCCGTTTTGTTTCTTCACTTCAAAATAAGATATATGCAGTGTGCATAGGAATTTGTTCATAGTTTTTTTAACTATAGTCCGGCCCTCCAACGGTCTGAGGGACAGTGAACTGGCCCCCTGTTTAAAAAGTTTGAGGACCCCTGGTTTAAGTCATTATAACCATTTACATTCATGCAGTCCCTTTATAACTCACTGGACACAGCCAAATTTGTCCAATCCACTTTCCACTGCCAGACGAGAGCCTCCCACGCGCCTTGCGTGGCCGTTAAGGAATACATTTGACCATACTTCACCCACGCTGGCCAATGTGGTTTGGTGAAGGTGGTGGGTGGGGGGTGCAGAATAACCGTGGACTTTTTGCTGCACTGCCCTCTACTGCCCACAACGCCTACCGCACCCGTCTCTGGAACATCGCGGTGGTTGCTTTTGCAAGCACTGCCCAGGCTCTACCCCTGCTTGGTTTGTTACCACCGGCTGAGATCGGGAACATTCCCCGGTGCTTTGCTCACTTCAGCGATCATCGTTTTACTAACCCCACGAGCCATCACGATCAACCTTAAAGCCACCACGGCGCAATAATAGTACACGATTCCGTTACGACGGTGCATTCTTTGTCTTCTCATCGTTGGCGAGATTTGATGACTGATGGCTGTGTCCAATCTAAATTTAAACCCATCGCGTGGAAGGGGTGACTCCGAGTGTACGGTACCCAGAGGCAGACCTCATAGCAGCGAGCGTCGGTCACTGATGAGTCTGAATGAGGACGAAACTGGTCAAACAGTCGTCTATTACTGCATCGCTGCTGCTGCTGCTGTCAATCGGTCACATTGTTGTGATGGTAGCCTAAGACAAGGGAGACTATATACTCTATTGCACATGCAGTCCATGTTCCATTTGCATGTCCTTGATTGAATCGTATGGCGAACGGGCCGCTGTTGGCTGTGCAAGTGACTGCCTGGAATCCGGCGCGGTGGACGCAGCAGCGAGGGTTGGTGGATCACACACAGAGATGTCGTGAAACTCCTTTCCTGTGAACATCGATGAGGAGTCATGCCGTGGCTCACCAGGAGAAGGCGATGCGGCGAAGTTGTGGACTTTTGCCGCTCCGTCTGTACGGGGTAGAGCAGTGTTCGTCACTAATTTTCAGAGGGGGGCAACTTTCGCCAAAAAGACATTGATTATTCAGTGTTGAGGACCGGTACACCATTTGAAACCATTGGGGGTTTGACAGCAGTACGATGATGATGATGGGAGGTGTTTTCAATATTTGTGTATTGTCGGGGGCCGCACGTCAGGCGCCGCGCTATAGGCCACCACGGGCCTTGCAATGAAGACCACTGGGATAGAGTGTTTCGCCCTCGCACTGAGGGTTTTTTTTCTGGGTGCTCTGCTTTCCTTCTCACGCGTAAGCACGCAATAATTAGCCGACAACACCTCATACATATAGAGGACCGCAGAGCTTGGGCAATTGTTTGTGGCTTTCCGCTGGCCCGTGGTTCCATCTCACGCCTCCGAGTCATCCTCAGCGAGCGAATGCTTTGGTAGCGACGCGTTCCAAGTTGAAACTCTTATTCTTGTTATTATTATTACGACAGTGCAAGCGAGACGTAACGAGACGCGGGGTGTTTAATTGGCGGGCGTTTGTTCGTGAACGCAGGGCCCCGCCGTCGCTGTTGGGCTGCAGGGTTGCGTGGGGGGCGGCCGGGGGGGGGTCGAGGACGATGCATCAGCCCCACGCCAGCCACAGCAGCGAGAAGCGGGTGCAGCACGCGCTGTCCAGGTGCTTGCAGGGCCTGCACGACCTGCAGAGGACATTCCGTGGTACGCTCACACACACTCACACACACGCTCACACACTCTCACTCACACACACGCGCTCACACACACTCACTCACACACGCTTACACACACGCACTCACACACACACGCGCTCACACACACTCACACACGCTTACACACACTCACTCACACACAAACTCACACACGCTCCCTCACACACACACACGCTCACACACACTCACACACGCTCACACACACTCACACGCGTACTCACAGACACACTCAAACACACACACACACTCACACGCTTACACACACACTCACACACGCTCACTCACACACGCACTCACATACACAACAACCGCCATTCGCCACTAAGTGGCGGTGACGTCACCACGACGCTTGTGCCAGGCCACGTGCACCTTGAGGCCACGTGAAGTGTCGAACGCCCGCTGGCAGGAGGTCACGGGGCAGATCCAGCAGGTGCCACGGGTCGACTGACCGAGATAACCGAGATGACTGGCTGATGCACCACCTGTGCCCCCTACTGTACCAACTTGCTGTGCTTTAGCCACCCGGCACTCCGCTCGTTGTTGTGAGCATCGCTCCTCCGCCCTCCGTTGTTATTGGAGGGCGACTGCCTCCAACTGCCCAGTAGCGTCCTTCACGAGCCTCCTCCACTGAGGCCGATCTTGACACCGCTGGTACCAGTCATCGGCAAGTCCACTCAGCTCCACGTCCTCCTGTACCACATCACTCCATCTCTTCTTTAGCCCGTGCCGCGCCCGTTTAGCCCCCTCGATCCGGCCGAACAAAAGCTGTTTAGGCATGCGGTGGCTGGGCATGCGGGCTATATGACCCAGCCAACGCAGCCTTGCCTGCCGGAGGAGCTCACCGATGGGACTTTGCCCAGATCTTTCAAGGATTTGTGAGCTCCTCACACAATCCAGCCTGGTTAAACCCAGGATGGATCGTAGGCAGGCCAGCCTAAATGTTTCCAGCTGGCGAAGATGTTCCATTAGGGGGGTCCACGTTTCGCAAGCGTAGAGAAGGGAGGGAATGACCGTGGCCGAGAAGACCTGAAGCTTCGTGCGGAGCGACAGACCAGGTAGCTTCCACACAGCGTTACGCAACCGATGAAAAGATATTGCCGCTCGACTGATTCGGAGTGAGACCTCTGCTGATAAACTGGAGCCGGTCATGAGCACACTGCCCAGGTATGGGAAACTCTCCACTCTCTCCACAACTGCCCCATCACCGATTGGGAGTTGTGGGGGTGGAGTGTCCGATGGTACAAAATACCGAGGCAGGTGCTTAGTTTTGGTGGGGCTGATGGTAAGGCCCCACCTCTTAGTGGCACCGCTCCAGTCTCAGCAGCAGCGTCTCCAACTCCTCTTCTGAATGAGCAGCTATTACCAAATCATCGGCATACATAACGTGGTTGACCAATAGGGAGCCATCTCTTGATCGCACCCGGGCGTCGATCAGCCTCCCATTATCTCTGTACCAAATGGAAATTCCCCCGGTACAGCTATTGAAGGCTTCACGAACCACGCAGTCGAAATAGATGTTAAATAATGTGGGAGACAGAGGACATCCCTGTCGCACCCCAAGGTGTACAGGGAAAGGCTCCGACTCCCGGCCACGTAGTTTTACCCGGGCCCGCTCACCATCATGAAGGTCCTTAATGATCGTGAGCAGAGGGTCAGGGACTCCGAAAGCACGAAGAACAACCCAGAGCCCAGGCCTACTGATGGTATCATAGGCCTTGACCAGGTCAATAAAGCAGAGATGTAGCTCTTGTTGGAATTCCCTACACCTCTGCTGTAGCAGACGGACAGAAAATATGGCATCTGTGCAGGGCCGCCCTTTCCTGAAACCGCATTGGGGCTCCGCAAGCCTCTCATCAGCGTGCCTAGCAAGGCGATGTTGAATAATCCTTGCCAGGACCTTTCCCGGCACACTGAGGAGTGAGATGCCCCTGTAGTTGTTACAGTCTGTGCGGTCCCCCTTCTTAAAGAGGGGGACCACCAGGGCATCCTTCCAATCCTGCGGAACCCGTCCAGTGGTCCAGACTGTTGTTATGATGTCATTTAGGGCAGTCTGTGCACAAACGCCACCCTCCCTCAGCATTTAGCTTGGGAGATCATCTCTGCCCGGTGCATTTTCCTGGTCTCAGACTCCGGATCGCCTTCAGTACTTCCTCAACAGATGGCACCTCAGCCAGCCACTCACAGGGGGTGACCTCTTCCAATATTTGAGGCAGCGCAGCCTCAGCAGGGTTATCCCCACTTTGTGCAATGATGTTTTCCTGGCTGAGAGATTTTCCCTCCCCCAGGACCTCACAGAAATGCTCAGCAAATCTGCAAACCTGTTCCTGGGGGTCGGAGATTGGATCACCGTTTTTTCCCCTAATGATGGTAATAGGTGTGGTGCTGCAGGTTGCTCACACACACTCACACGCGCTCACACACACTCACACGCGCACTCACACACTCACACACGCTCACACACACTCACACACGCTTACACACACACTCACACACGCTCACACTCACACACTCGCTCACACACACTCACACACACTCACAACACACTCACACGCTCACACACGTTCGCTCACACACACTCACACACGCTCACACATACTCACAACACACTCACACGCTCACACACGTTCTCTCACATTCACTCACACACACTCACACACGCTCATTCACACACACACACGCTCACACACACTCACACACGCTCCCACACACTCACACACGCACTCACAGACACATTCACACACTCGCTCACACACACTCACACACGCTCACAACACGCTCACACACGTTCGCTCACACACACTCACACACACGAAGATAGATGCGAAGATTCCCCCATGCAGCCTTCGCAGATTGTTGGGCACTGGCGACTGCTGGCCAAAGGAGCACTGATGAAGGTCAACACGCGTGGCTAAAACCACGTCCGGCCGCCTTTGTCTTCCCACGGGCTATGCGCAATGCGCTGCACACGTGGCGTGCATTGCACGTGCAATTGCGACGGTGCCGTGACGTGCACACACGCAACGCATGACGGGGAGTCGTGCCCTGCCTGCTGTTCTGTGAGCAGCGCACCTTTTGTGTGCGGCTACTTTCAGCGAGTGGAAAAATCGCGCACGCAGGCGCATGCACGCACATGTTTGTCAGGTCGATTAAGTACCTACCGCTTGCCAGACTATTCAGAGGTATCCCCCCCCCCCCATCAATCATTTCGTATTGTAATAGTTAGCAGAGAGCCAATGCGTGCATTCAAATGTGTAATGCAGTGTCCCGCATGCCACAAGGACAGGTGAGTTATGAGCGCGCTCTCGGCTTATAATCAATCTGTTGCGACCCCGCCAAATTACAGCAGCCAGGAGTACAAATTCGCCGGCTTGAAAAATCGGTGCGGCATTCACCGATAAGTTACTGCTTCCGATTGGATTTGTAATTTCGGTCCGTAACCACGGGTTAATCAGCAGTGGCGATGTTACGACACAAAGCGTCCGCTTTGCTTCATTATGTCATCCCCCCAGCCGCACCGCGACACGAGACTGACTCTTGCACAATTACCGCACCCCCGTTCCTCGTAATTGAGATGCAACGCATCTCAGAGAGCGATGGTGAAACTCAGCTCTCGCGTGAAGATGCTTCAGTGCAGGATCGCGGGATTGTGAAGAGACGGCGAGCGCTTGAGATAGCCTCGATCATTTACGGATGAATGTTCGATCGTGATGGTGGTCGTGATGTTGAGCATGATGATAATGGTGATGTTGATTTTGATGTACGTATGTTAAACATCTTTCGCACCGCATGTGGCCAACCGTGCTAATCGAAGGTGTGATGGCGATGGTGATGATGACGGTGCCGAGATGTGAACGAACTCGTCTGCGATACAGGAGGGTTCTCGGTTTAGTTACTGACCCTGACACCTGTGTATTTGAAGCTTGCATGTTCTCTCCGTGGTCGCGTGGATATTCATCCGGGCACTCCGCATTATAAATATGCGTTTAGTATTTGGCTGCTATAAAAAGATAAAATCCACATGATAAGCCAATTTCGTTGAGCTACTGTTTGTGGCCAGGTCACTTCTGAAAAATAGCTATATAGCTCAGTGGGCCTTACCTGGTAAAAAAAAATACAATTATATCGTTTTTAGTTTTAATCGAGAAGTGGTTTGACCAAGGTCGATAATGAATAAGTGAACTGACTGAATTCATGATTGCTGAAGTCCGGTGTTGCTTGATTGCGCTCGGTGAAAGATTATTCTTCTGCAAGATCACGATGATTATGGTTATGTTGATGATGATGGTAGTGTCGCTGATGATACTGATGATGATTATGATGCTGGTGATGGCAATATAATGATGAAAGTGATGTTATTGGTGATAACGATCATGATATGATGGTGTTAATGGTGATGATAAAGGTGGTGCTAATGATGTTGATGGTTACAATGAATCTTCGATCATCATGATGATGCTAGTGATGTTGATCATGATGATGATGTTGATTATGATGATTGTGATGGAGATAACAATGATGATGACGGTGCCTTTGTGTATGTGCAGCCACCTTGGGCACAAACCGCTTCTGCTTGGATGAGCTCGTGAGCAGGGATGAGGCAAATCCTCCTGTTCTGCTGCGGTGTATTCTGGATAGGGTTAACGAGGTGAGCCATAAACATCACTTGCACCACATTTAAAGGTCATATTTTTTTTTGCACAGCACAAAATGGCAAAATGCATTTTTCAAAAATATGCAACCATTTGGAACATAATCACGATGTCTGTGCAACTATGCTGTGTGTAATGATACGGGGTCATAGATGTATTTTCCTCGCCGATGAATACGGCTGCATGTTTTTTCTTTTGCAATGCGAACTGGCGACCTGGAGGTGATCTGGATATTCAGGTTACGTGCCAACGATTTAAGACTTTTAGGAAACTCGTGTGACAATAATAATAGGGTCACATTTGGTATGCGTGCCAATCTTGTAGCGCAAGGCTGTAGCGAAGGCGCCGCTATGTTCCGGTTAGGGGGCGACGTTGCAATGTGGCTTTTACCCCAATTCAGTGACTTACGAGCAATTTTAATTTCGTAACTGAACGGTTGTGCATTTTCCGCACGATACAGAGGTTAATACTGTGGTAATATCACCACAATCATGCGCCGTATGCTCCACAGCAGACCGTAAAAATACCATGACATATTTTTTTAAGAATACAAATGGGCCATATGTGCCGGTGTCATGGTTAAAATGTTGTGTCTTTATGCTGAAATGTACTTACATTGCTCAAGATAAATATTGAGACCGCACAGAAATACTGCGGTGGTTGTTGTATCATGCTTCCTTGGTTAGTTTTCTGCCTTATCTGCTTCGCAGCACCAAACCAGATCTGGGTCAATACTGCCTAACATTAGTGCTCAATGCTACCAACAACAACATCAACAACACGTGCTGTGCATTGACCAATTTGGGTGAAGAAACATGACTTTACCGAAAGAACCAAATAATAATTCTTGCAGTCACGAAAGCTCCAAAATTAAGATTGAACCACTTCTACGGGGAAGTTCTGAGTTTGCCTTTTTCTCTCTCTCTGGGTTTTTTGTTCTCTCTCTCTGCCTGTATATTTGGTGTGATTTTTTCTGTCTACACTCGTTTTTTTGTCGTTCTTGTGTTCTGCTCTGTCTGTGTGTCTCCGTTCCTCTTGTTTTTATGTTTTGTCTTTCTTTGGAATTTTCACACTTAAATTCGAACTTAGCAATCTTTGAAATACGTAATCGACCAGGCTATGCGTTAATTGTGTGTTGACCGACTCTCTGTGTCGTTTTACATAACATTTCGATACTTTGCTAGGTTGTTTAATTTAGTGTGTTATTTCTCCCTCTAAGCCTGCGTACTTTACTACGCGTCTCTTCGTACTCATTGACATGTACATTTTTTCTCTAACCCCTCCCTCTCTCTGCCTCCGCCCCCCTCTGTCTATTTAAGGCCACCCCACAGAGACGATCACCCCTCTCTGTACCTGTGTTGCTCTCTCTGTGTATCTTGGTGATATCTGTCTGCTTATATGTCTGTCTGTGGTTTTCTGGTTAGATTTTGTGTCGCCATTTCATTATACCTGATGATGATTGCTTGTGTTGCAATCGAAACGTCGTATGCTATTATTTAATTTATTATTTTATCTTTATACGTGACTTTACCGAAAGAACCAAAGAATAAAACATGTGTTGTGTAGAGGATTGACCCCCCTCCCCCGACCCATAATCTGCCATTGACAGGACCATGTGAACGTGCACTCATTAGAATAACGTGCTTCCACAGCCTGAGCACTTTATCACTGCAAACCGTTCAGCCAACAGGCACACGCATGATCTGCTCTAATTGATCAATACCGCTGCTGTCAGTTGAGGACTCCATCATGGATGGGTTCACTAAAAGTCAGAGAGCTTCTTTAACTTGATCGTTTGAAATAAGCGTTTTTTTATCGATTAGCCCTGCACCCTTATATTTTTAAAAACGCTTCGCGTTCTGTTGCACATTTTTTGCACTATAAGCTTGTAAACCGCAACTGATGTGACAACGCCCAAGGCGGTGTGGATCACGTGACGAATGATATCACTTCACGGTCACAAAACCATGGGGGAAAATAAGTGCAGATGGCTACAGCTAGATGATTAAATGATGCACAGTATTTACTCATGCTAGATGCTGCTACCCACTGGTTAAATGTATTTAATATGTTGTTCATGACAGCCCATGAAATCAGTAAAGAAAAACATTAGTGATGTGGTTATTATTGATGCCCCCAAGCAATATCTCAAAATACAAGCATAAATGTGTTTTTTTCGATTGGGTTTTATGTATACAGTGGATACATGCACATCCCTTTGTCAATTCACTGCTGGGTGATGGTCTTCACACATGGCTTCTGGGGATAATATGACCATAATTGGAAAAAAGAAATAGCCTTTACCCCTTCTGGCAATAATACAGGCGTTAAGATGTTCAAACACCAAATAGACACCGATTGCAATATTCCCATAGAAATGAGACCACACCTCACCACGGTGGTCGATGTGGATTAGGCTGAAGGTGGGCGAACGTAAGTTGTAGCTCCATTGCCCTTAGTTGGGCCACCACTTAGCCCCACTGCCTATAGCAACTCTGCTGTGTGGTCACCCATCTAAGCTTATTAAAATCAATCTCGCAAAAACAAAAACGGCTCTATGCTGAATTTGTCATAACAAATTCCGATCTTACAGCCTGCTGTGTGGTCGCCCATTCAAGCGCCGCACGGACTCAACTCTGCTTCGTCTCTGAGATCCGAGAGTTCTGTTGCATTCTGGGTGTGTTTTCCACGTTTTTATTTGCGAGGTCCAAATATTCGCATGGTAAATTTTTCAATGTCGTACTTGTACCACGATTACTATGTCGACACACAATAGACTTGTGACTGAAAGGACTCATACCCGATTCCAAACACTGTATTCAACGTTCAATCGATGGATTCAGTGCCGTATATGAGTAAAGGGCTCCAGGATTGGTTCCTTTTCAACCCAGATAACTTGGTGGACTGGTTGCAAAACTGTTTGCAGGCTGTGTCCGATCAACCAGCCTATTACGATCAATCTAGCAACGTAAAAAAGGTATCATGCTGAATTTTCTTCATAATTTCTTGACCACAGTGGGTTGCTGCCTTGTCACCAATGCCATGCTGTGTGGCCGAATAACACCACTCGCTTGACCTCCCTGCGGAATAGGATTTTTGTTATAACAGGCGGTGGAAATAAAATGCAGGAAAAGATTGTCCGACTGACAGCGGCTACAAAAAACACTCAATCGGCACACATCGTGTCAGACTAAGCTCTGTTTTCTCTCCGTGAACTTAAGATTGTCTCGGATAATAATACTGCAGATGAACGATTTAACGTAACTTTTGTAGTTATTTTAAGCGATAGAGTGCTACATGGTCAGTTATGAGTCACCTGAGCTCATCATCCTTCTGGGGTCGATACAATTTCTATCACGTAAAAAAAAGTCAACAATGGTTATCTATGGATATACTCGCACTCTCGCCCCCACCCCCAATGGATGTACCGCACTCTCCGCCCCCCACCATAGGAATGTGGAATGTCCACCACTGGCTCAGGTATCTGAACACGACATGAGCCACTTTCTCAATTCCTGCTTGAGCAGGAAATCACTTATAGCTCAGTGGGCCTTACCTGGTAAAATGCACATACATACTTTGCCTTGCAAACGTAATCGATCAAAGTCGACAGAGAGGATTTAATTCTGTGATAGCAGCTATCCCCATCCGATCTATTCGGGTTGGAATTGTGGTCCGATTAAGCCTATGTGATATGGTCTCAAGCAATAAAGACCCGAATAATTCACGCTTATTGTATTAACTAGCTTTACTACCCGGCTTCGCCCGGGACTTGCATTCACCACGCCCAGCCGCCTTTGTCTCCCCAGTGGCGATGTTTACACACCACACCAGTTACTCGTTTGATGCTGAGTCGACCTAGGGGAGGCCCAGGACCGGTTCAAATAATCGTCATCGGTGGTGGCCGTGAGCAGGAATCAAACTCGGGTCGCCGGGATCGTAGGGCAGCGAGCTAACCACTACACACAACTTTCAGGGTGCGTACGGCAGTAAACGACTGAAATAATAAACTAATGCTGCGCGAAGAACGCCTTAGACCTGCAACACATTTGTATTTCACTTTACCCGCGATCAGCAGGCACACTCCGTTATGCTTCCGCACACGGGTCATATGACAGATGTGACGTCACAGCTCACTTGTCCTGCAAAATATATGCATTATTGCGCCCCTCCCCCCCCCCCCAAAATACAAAAGTGTCATTTTATAATTTTTGCATAGTGTAAAGTCTGGAAAGTACCCACATGGCAAATTTCAAGTTTGTTGCATCTCGGGAAGTACGCTAAACATTTTGAACAGACACACATAATCACAAATTTCCCTTTTATATATACAATATAGATATCCCAAACGAGTTCATGACGAGTCGTGCACAAGCACATTTAACAACAAAGCTAAATACACTCGTCAACAACACTGCAATGACCATTGCCCTGAAACGTTGCCGATATTTTATTTTATTTTAAGGCCACAGTGTTGTTGAAGAGTGTGTTGCGTTTGTTTTGCTATTAATATTCCAGACATTTATCAGTTCTTTTTCATATTTTCTCAGCAGCTCTCCCGCGGTATTTATCACCTGATGACGATTGCTTGTGTTGAGATCGATATGTCGTGATATTTTTATTATTTTTTTATAATTTTTTCTATCTATTTGACTTTACCGAAAGACCCAAATAATATTTATCAGTTGTTTGGTGGTTTGCAAAATTTATATTTGGAACCTTGGATACAAAGACAATGAGCACACACCGCTCATAGAACCGGCACACCAGCGAGTGTACGTGTGGCACAGAGTTGAATCGTATCCTTCGTCTCGTCTCCTATCCAACCTTTCACGGTCTTTCTCCAATATTCTGCACAAGCCACCGCTTCTGGTGTTTGGCATTACCAAATCTTGAGGAGTAGCATTGTGGTGCTACGAGGCATCTCAGGAGATGATCCGTGTGGTTTACTTCTCCTAACAAGCACACGGTTCAGATGTGCAGAAGCTACCCCTCCCATGATTTCACGAGAGAGTTGCATCTGCCGAGACCAACTCTCTTCAATCTGTTTCGGCTCCGCCACGTTAGCCATTTAGAATTGGAGCCCAGATGCGAGCTCCTCACTGCGGGGGGGGGGGGTGATTCATCGCCGCCTCCATTCAGCAGCAGCTTTTTCAGAGTCGAATGCGAGTCCGTGACCCGGCGTGACCCCCTGCTGGAACCGCAGGCTTCCCAATAACAACGCCGAGGCACGGTGGTTCGCGCAGCCGACTCGCCCGGCTTTCCGTTCAGCCCATCGCAGCGATCACGTCCGCTACCACAGTGCAGACTTGGGCGAACGGGTTAATGGCGCGCCTCTGCCGCCGTTAATTCATGAATTTATAAACGCGTGTTCTTCGAGTGATTAGATCACGAAAGTGGATGAAATAAACCGGGGTAAGTTTTTTTCAGCCGGTGAAGCCTGCCGTTTGCACAGCAGATGATTTTAATCGTTTACAAATTTAACGACCCCCCCCCCCCCAAATGCAGACGATGGCAATCGTAAAGGCAATAAAGAAGGGATCACTGCAAAATAAATGAACTGTAACTTATCTTACACCATCTTTCCCATTTATGAATCGTCGACCTGTCTCTGTACGCCATTAAGTTTTGTGTACATTGCCGGCCGTGCTTACATTGTGCGTGTGTTATCGCTTCTTAAAATGCACTATTGTAATATCCCACCCCCATCCTGGCCAGTGGCTGGGATAGACGATTAAATATGAGGAGTTTCTCTAGCCCTGCAACTGCCGCGTCAGTATATATATGTTTGGAACATTCCATGTCACATTTCCCTTGACGTATAAACCGTATTGCTTGCTTGGCTTCGGTGCATTTTCCCCGAATTTACCCCTCTCTATTAAACAACACTGCCTTGAAAGAAATAAAATATAAAATTAATCGGCAACTTTTCGGGTAATTTGCTCTTCTTCATAGCACAAGAAGGGCTATTGCCTGAAACTTGACTGATGATTTCCCCCCATCCCCTTTTTAAGGCCACAGTGTTGCTGACACATTTTTGTTAATTGTGCTTGTGCATCACTGCCAACGCAGCATCACCAACTTTCTATACATATACACAATATATATTATGGTTCTGAATAATTTCACATATTCTCATTACTATTTTTATTTTACCAGGTTAGGCCTAATGAGCTATATATTTTTCAGAAGCGACCTAGCCACAAATGACAGCTCAACGAAGTGACTTATCACGTGAACATTTTTAGCGGCCAAATACTCCAAACGCACATTTCTATAAAATACGGAGGGAAAAACCGGAGGACGCGGAGAAAAATCCACGCGACCACGGTGAGAGAGACACGCAAATATACAGCAGCTGGCGTCAGGGTCGCGATCGAACCCACGACCTCCTGTATACCAGGCGAGGGAATTAACATCTCACCACCGCGGTGCCCAATTGCTAATCGGGTGTTTTCAAGTGACCTATACAAAGACGACACAACATGGATTGTCGTGATACATAATTTGAGTGCTTAGTTAATAGGATGAAATAACGCATTGTAATCAGGCATGCCCCCTCACGATAGACATTAATGCTCGCTTACAATGTGCAGCGGTGGTTGCTGAGTGGCGCTGCATCGGTTCGTGCCCTGCACCCAGTGACCTCAGTTAGATTCCCCTGACTATGGCGAATATCGGTGGTGGGTGATACCGGAGCAAGTCCTGGGGCCTCCCCTTTACCAATCTGCACTGACTGGCCAGTGTGATGAAGTTATGGACAAACGGCAATGGATTTATTCAACATATAGGCTTTTGCGACCAATACATATATTTTATTCTATATACTAACTAGCTTGTTAGCCAGTCCTAGGACGGAAGCTGTAATATGGCAGTGGTTGTTGCACGCAACTAAGTCATAAAACACTTGATAATTGTTTTTTTACCCTTTTATCTGGCAACAAAACTGACACCTTTTTTTTACAAGGAGTCATGTTTGCATAGACCACAATACCTGCAGTCATAATGCAAACAAAAAACATAACTCTGATAATGTATGCACTGTCCTTGAAGTTGATTGGTCCACACCCTAGACAGCTTTCCTGGCGTAATGTCACAGTAGCACTGTATTTAACGGACCTTCAATTACTTGAAATCCGCTGCTCTGATCCTGACTTATCTTCCGCTTTCGCTCGCTGGGGTTGAAAACAATTGGAGTTCGATACAATGTCTGCAAAGTGGCAGAGAAATGTTTATTGTAGCATGATTTGGAAGCGTAAAGTAGATTTTACCTTTTGTTGGACGTGCCGAAGAAACAAATAAAGGCACCAAATGCACCGCGATGCGGCGTAGAATTATTTATTGCCTTCACTTTCTATAAAGATACGTAAAATCGTAAGCGAAGTTTCGTAGCCGCTCGCGTTAGTCAAAAAAAGCAGACATACATGAATAATAATGAGGGGGGAGGGGCATGTCGAGTGACGTCACGCGCGGGACACACACAGCCTTTTGCTCGTTATATGAGCTGCTGTGTTGATGTCTTTATTAGCTTTACTTTGTATGACGAAAGGTGAAAATGAAAGGTTATTTGCGTCAACAAATTTCTGTTTCCGCTCTACCTTGTTCATACGGAATGACGTCACCCTTTCATGATTATTAATGAAGGGGGGCTGGTCCAGGTGTAGTGACGTCACGTGCGTTACACACTGACATTCTTGGGTAAATATAGTAGTCAATATGCCAGACACATTGTTCCCCCCCCCCCCCCAGCGGGCGTTCGATACACCACGTGGCAGTTAAAGTGCACCTAGCCTGTCACAAGCGCCTTGGGGACGTCACCGCCACTTAGTGTCGAATGGCGGTTGTTGTTGATGTGTGCGTGTGAAATAGTTTGCTGAAAAGGAGCTCTCTGCTCCTCATCATAAAATCCTCACGGAAGCTCCACGGGTTCCTGCTCTCAGTGGATTCATAATTTGTTTTGCGGGTCAGATGGCGATGTGTTGTTTCGTGCGGTTGTTGAGCGGTGTTGAGATTTTTCTCCAAGGCACCCGGCAGTGCTGAAGTGGTAATATACAACGGGCCACGTTTGTTCATCACGTGGAAACTTTATGCATCGCCTGTGTCAAGGTAGAGGAGGGTGTACGACATAGATTCTACTTAAGCGATCTGACCAATTCACTGTTACGATTAATCATTTACCCAAAAGTCAATTGTGAATCATAGTGTAATAAAAGACTTGACCACGATCTCTGGCTCAGTGTCCTTTATTCGGTCCGTACTGCGTTCCCACACGGCTGTCTCTCTTATTCTCTCTGTGCTGGTTCCGATGTCACTCCAGTCCACATCAGCAGCCCCGCTGCTGTTCTTGTCGCTCTTGCAGCCCCACAGCAGCTCCGCTGCTGTACTCTCACACAGCTCCCTTGGCTGTTCCTGCTGCAGCTCTGACAGCCTCTTGCTGTCTCGCCTTCTCGTCGCTCCTGCGACTCTTGGCAGCCACCCCGCTGCCCCTCACACACAGCCTTACTGCCTATCTCTATCTGCAGCTTTACACCTCCCAGTAGCTCCCTACTGTTCCCAGGGTTGGCTCCCGCTTCTGACGGTGCCCCCTCGGCTCGTACGCCCGCGTGGCCCCACACCTTTCCATTCACACCCCGACTGCCTTCTCCTTCCGGTTTACCCGCTTAAGGACCCCCTACCTTTCACCCACGTCACCTGGCTCCGCCTCCTCGTGACGTCACATCCGGAAGGTCGCTTTCGCCCGCATTACACCACCCTCCCCCATAGAAAAAACCCAGCCGACCTCGGCTGAACAACACCAAAGCGTAATGCGGTGAACCGACCTTCCCCCTTAAAGGACACTAAGCATGCAATATAACAACAAGAACAACACACAAGTAACATCGACGAACGTACGAAAGCATGCGATAAATACGACGGCAAGAACAAGAACAATAACAACATACAATCAACGAAACGTAAGCGATTTGGAACGAGTGCGGGTCGCCGGCCCGTCCCGGACGGTCTGCGGCCCACTTGTAGAACGGGGACGCGATGGAACACGAGAAATGACAGGGGGTAATTCCCCTGCTGCGATTGGAAGTCCACCGACATCTCGTGTCCCTGACGAATCAGTCTTGGTCGTATTCCGCGAATGCGCCTGCAGCGGGGTCGGAAGGGTCGCCGGGCTTGAAGGTACCGCAGCCCTGGCAGGCGCCCTCCGAACAGGCCCACTCCTCCCCCGCGGTGTCACGGTCGGCCTGTCTGGAACAGGTACGACAGGCGCTCTAGCAAGATCAATGGCCGCAGGCGGGGAAGAGTCAGAGTCAGCAGCAACAGACCCCGGCAAGGCAACATTGGGAGATGACGCATCACGTAGGGGAGCAACATATGGTTTCAACCGCGACGTATGAACAAACCAACGGCGAGAACCAAACTGAACGCGCGCTGACTGTGGATTGGGAACCTCAATGAGGCGCACAGGACCATGCCAAGGTTTGTGCAATTTAGGAGAGGTCCCCGGCCGCACCTGCGGGCAATGGAGCCAGGCCAGGTCTCCCACCTTCCAGGGGCACTCCCCCTCAGACCGCCGAGCATACCGCTCGTTCCGGGCCTGGGCTTTGGCCGTAGCCACGCGGGCGTTTTCCCGCGCCTCCGTAACCCGGTGAACCGTGTCCTGAATGTATTCAGGGAGTGGTTTACGAGGTCCCTTCACCCCAGTACCCAATTGCACATCCACCGGAGGCACGTTTTCCCGACCATACATAAGGTAAAACGGCGAATACCCTGTAGCCGCATGGGGCGTCATCCTGTACGCCGAAAGCACTCCGGGGATGTGCAGATCCCAATCCGATTGCTGTTCACTCACAGTATGGCAAAGCATGGCAGACAATGTCCTGTTCAGCCGCTCAACCATACCATCCGTCTGCGGATGGTATGGAGATGTCCGTATCTTCTTAGTCCCAAGGCCCGCGCACACTTCAGCCAATAATTTAGAAGAGAAATTTCGGCCCTGGTCCGTGAGGAGTCTCTCCGGCGCCCCCTTGTCCATAATGTACCCAAACAAAAAGGCGTCGGTGATGGCCGCGGCCGACTGATCGGGCAACGGCCAGGCCATCGGCCAACGGGAGAGATACTCAACCCCTACCAGCAAATATTTATTTCCCCTCGCCGATGGTGGGAAGGGTCCCAGTATGTCCAGTGCCACCAATTCATTGACTCGAGACACCTGAATCGACTGGAGAGGCGGCACGTAAGGATGTTTAGGCGGCTTACGCCGGGCGCATTCAGGGCACGCGCGCACGTGCCCTACGACATCTGTCGCCATGCCGTGCCAAAAATAATGACGTTGTAACGTCAACAAGGTCTTCTGCACCCCTAAATGCAATAGTGTGTCACAATGGAGAGTTCTAATCAACTCAAATCGCAAGGACGTTGGTACCACCACACGCCAGCTTTCCTGGAACCTTTCTTGCCACATAAGCAGACCATCTCGGAGAGCGGTTCGCGCCCCCACAGCCGAACTCGGACTCCCATTGTCCCTCATAGACCGCTTCCGCATGGACAACAACGACTCGTCCATCATCTGTTCCCGAATCCAGACAGACCGCGGCAGATTCAAAACCCCATCAGTCGGTCCCGGTTCCATCGGAGTATCCGACTTCCCGACGGCCAACGTAAGCGGCTGAGGGGGGTTCAGAATCGGCGAACACCTATGCGTCCCCGACGCACATTTACAAGGGGCGCGCCCTGGTAATCTGGAAAGTGCGTCAGCGTTCGCATGGCGCACTCCCTTCCGATGTTGAATTTGGAAGGAAAATTCCTGCAGCGTGTCCAACCAACGTGCCCACTGTCCCGATGGCTGGTCCATTTTAAGTGCATATTGCAAGGCCGCATGATCCGTACGCACAATAAAAGAACGACCGTAAAGGTACGGTCGAAATTGCCGTAGGAAAAAAACAACCGCCAAAAGTTCTCTACGAGTGACACAGTAGCGTGTTTCCGCAGGCGACAAGACTCGGCTACCATACACCACGACGCGCTCTACGCCCCCTTTAGACTGTGATAATACCGCCCCAATACCTGTGTCACTCGCGTCCGTATCAAGAATGAAAGGGCGATCAAAATCGGGATAATCCAATGTCGGGGCCGTAGCCAATAGATCACGCAGACTCCGAAAGGCCGCCTCTTCCGGCTCTCGCCAAACAAATTTCCGTCCTTTACCCGTAAGGAGATGCAAGGGCCTCACAATCGTCGCAAACCCCGGCACAAATCTTCGGTAATACGAGGCAAATCCCAAAAACCGCCGAACATCCCCCACAGAGGCCGGAGTCGGCCAATCCCGGACACACGCCGTCTTTTCCGGATCCGTGGACACCCCCTCTGCACTCACAATGTGCCCCAAATAACGGACGGACCGTTGCAGTAGGTGGCATTTCTTTGGTTTGAATTTCAAATTGGCAGAGCGCATCCTCGTGAACACTGTCTCCAGCCGCGTTAAATGTTCCTCAAATGTGCGGCTGAACACAATAATATCGTCCAAATATATAAGACACGTCTCCCACTGCAACCCCGTCAAAACGAGCTCCATCAATCTTTGAAATGTAGCAGGGGCCGCATTCAATCCCATCGGGAGGCAGTTGAATTGAAATAACCCCTGCGGCGTACGGAATGCGGTTTTCTCCCGTGAGGACTCGTCAAGGGGAAGCTGCCAAAATCCCGAAGAGAGGTCCAGTGTGGAAAAGAACTTAGCCCCCGACAATGCGTCAAGGGAGTCGTCCATACGCGGCAGGGGGTACGCATCTGCCACCGATATCTTATTCAATTTCCGGAAATCGACACAAAATCGCAAGTTGCCATCCTTTTTCTTAACCAAGACCACAGGAGCGCCCCATGGGCTGTTAGATGGCGATATAATGTCCGCAGCCAACATGTCTTCCACCGCCCCCCGAACGTGTTCTCGCTCCGCTGGACTCATCCGATGCGAATTTAACCGAATAGGGGCAGCGTCGCCCGTCTCAATGTGATGGGAAAGCAACGATGTGCGTCCCAAATCCAAATCGTCGGAGCTGAACACATCCGAATACGTCAGCAACAATTTACGCAGCGCATCACGTTGCCCCACGGACAGGGAAGAATTTTCGTCACATAAGGTAGCGATCCAACGATTATCCGAACCCCTTGGCTCGGAAACACCAGCGACCACTCCCCGGCGATGCGGACAATCGTGCGTCGCAAACGCCGTAGTGGCATGTGCCACAACCGTACCGGCCGGAACACGGATGTTTTCCACCCCCGCATTAAGCACCTGTAAAACCGGTAATTGATCCGGCCGGACGATGGTCTATGCCCCAACTAACGCCAATCCCGTTGTTATCGTGGCGGATGGTGACAACAAGACCCCTAATGCTCCTGGCCGATTGGGCAGGGGCTTCCGATACCGCAAGGGTATAAGCATCTGTGAACCAGGTGGGATGTCCACAGATGCGACGGACAGCGCCTGCACCTGTACGGCCGAAGCAGGTCGCCCCCAGGGCGACGGCAGAAACGAGATTCGACGGCCCCCCGGCAATTCAATACAATTCTCATTGATTTTAATCAAAATGGGCATCTTAGCCAAAAAATCCGTGCCTAGTAAGCAAGGAACCGCCAAAGATCTCGATATTAACACAACGCCCGAAGCCGACACATCCCCTATAGATATCTTAGCATCCACCTGGCCCACGATACCCATACTACCCCCGTTCGCAGCGACGCAAGACCCATAAACCGGACGCACAGCCCCCGGCGGAATGCCCAACAGATGGAAAATGACATCCGATATAATAGTCGCAGACGCTCCCGAGTCGACCAAAATGCGCACGTCCACACCTTGTATGGACCCCGGTACAGTGGACGAACCCGTAGCGGCCGCGACAACTCTCCGTGCCAATTTGCGCCACTGCGTAACTGAATGAAAAGGCCCCGTCGATGGCCTTTCTTTAACAACAACAATAGGATCGCGCAACAAAGGTGGTGGGTGAGGTGTAAAGCCTTGCCGAGTGTCTGGTGCGTGCCGACATGCCTGTTTCGGAGGTTCCTTGGTCGGCTTGTCCGGTGTTGTGTGCTCCTGCTGCGGCGGACCCGGGAAGCGGGCCCAGCAATCTTTGGCGTAATGGCCCCTACGGCCGCAGCGGAAGCAATCGGCCTCGTTGCGCCGAAGCGCAGGTCTTGCATCCCGGCGGCCCCGTCCCGATGGCGTAGCGCGCGGCCCCGGCCTTCCGCGTCCCGACCATGGAGAGGAGGCAGCCGTCAGCTCCTGTGGACCCCGCTCATCCGGCACATAGATCGCCCTTGTGGGGTCCCACCCCATCGCGCCTCCTTCCTTGACGGGCCCACCGGTCCATGCCGCCACTTGCTTCCAGCGACGGAGATTAAACTGCGCATCCAGACACTTTGCTGCCGCCCGGGACGTGAGCTTCTCATGCCCACACACCGGCATGGGGATCCCCAGATCCCGAGACAGCTCCAGCATTTTTCCCAATATGAGAGGCTCGAGCAGATCCTGTGGCGTGTCAGGATATGCTGCCATGGCCAGCTCCAACACCGCACCCCTGAACGCCACGGGCGATTCTTCGGGTGCTCGTTGTCGTTGAGCGAATCGCCGATGCGCGTCGTCAGGTGGCTCATAGGCGTCGGCCATTTCCTCAAAAACTCCACATAAAGTCTTCTTCTTATCGGCCGTTATGGAACGGAAAAATCGAACAGATTCGTCGTCCAGTAGAGTCGGCAACACTTCCAAGGCCTCCGCATCGGTCCATCTTGCCGAACGAACCGCCGCTAAAAATCGGCAGGCGAAAGCGCTCCAATCGCCCCCGATAGAGAATTCCTTAACTGTAGTAAGGTGGCGACTCCGACTCCTCTTTACGCCGTCTTCCAATGATGGTTGTTCCGGAGGCAAATTCAAAATGGCGTCGGCCCGCGGCGTGGCCAAGATGGCGGTTTGGCGCCGCGGAGCGCGCAAGATGGCGTCTTCTTGCCGCGTGGCCAATGGCGGCGGCAGGGCAGGCAACGTGGCGGCCCGTGGAGCACCTTCTCGTTCCATCGTCGTCCTTGGCGTAACGAGGTGACATAGATGCGCCAGGACGTCCTTGAGTGTCTCCAGTTGTTCTGCCACCTGTTGCCATCTTTGGTCAGCGTCCGATGTTGTTGACGGACCCGCCATCGCGCCGACATCTTCCACGCCCGTCCCCGTGCTCGCCTCAGCAGGGCTCTCCTCCACCACCCCAGCAGAATCCGTGGTCGGAGGGAATTCGTCGTCGTCGGACGAAGAAGCCGATGCTGGCGCCGGGGGAATTTTCTTCCTTACTTGCTTAGACATGCCGTTTCACTTCTGACCCCAGTGTAATAAAAGACTTGACCATGATCTCTGGCTCAGTGTCCTTTATTCGGTCCGTACTGCGTTCCCACACGGCTGTCTCTCTTATTCTCTCTGTGCTGGTTCCGATGTCACTCCAGTCCACATCAGCAGCCCCGCTGCTGTTCTTGTCGCTCTTGCAGCCCCACAGCAGCTCCGCTGCTGTACTCTCACACAGCTCCCTTGGCTGTTCCTGCTGCAGCTCTGACAGCCTCTTGCTGTCTCGCCTTCTCGTCGCTCCTGCGACTCTTGGCAGCCACCCCGCTGCCCCTCACACACAGCCTTACTGCCTATCTCTATCTGCAGCTTTACACCTCCCAGTAGCTCCCTACTGTTCCCAGGGTTGGCTCCCGCTTCTGACGGTGCCCCCTCGGCTCGTACGCCCGCGTGGCCCCACACCTTTCCATTCACACCCCGACTGCCTTCTCCTTCCGGTTTACCCGCTTAAGGACCCCCTACCTTTCACCCACGTCACCTGGCTCCGCCTCCTCATGACGTCACATCCGGAAGGTCGCTTTCGCCCGCATTACAATAGCAGCGGATAGCAGCGCTGTAAAAAATTCCAAATGCTCGTTATTCATGCTCCGTATTCAGCATACATATTGCGAACTCATAACAAATATATGCGCAGACTCGCGTCAATTGATTGTCAAATCTTCACTTCAATGGATTTAATATAGAGTGCGTGATTATCATGCAAATATGTGGATTCAATATTATCTTTAAAATTGGCTGGTGAACTTTACCGATGTCTCATCTTAATGTTTTATTGCAAACGTATAGCATGTGAGCATTGTTTATCAACGTGCGGATCTGCAAATGTGTTTATATGCTGCATTGAAAAAGTACAATATAAGTAATACTGCAGTTTGAATACATTGCAAATTGTTACTCATTACCCTTGTCAGTAATACCAGTTGTAGAAATTCTACATTCCTATGACATGGATTCTTGTTTTTGGTGGTGACCACTTTTTTAATACCCTCGAATGATTATTTATCAGCTTTAAAAAATTAACCCGTAAAAACAAAGTTGTTCACTATAAACCTTTATATGCGTGGCGGCTAGAGTCCTCTCGTCCTCTGGCTTGAGATGGCTGCCACCTATGGGTCAGATGATTGCCTGGCACCATTAAGCAATTGATAATTAAATATAAAAAAAAATCCTAAAAAGTGTAAAATTTTGGGGGAAAAAATTCACGAAAATAAATTGTCACGCACAACGAGTCTGTGTGCAAAATGTCAGCTCGATTGGATCACGGGAAGTGGGTTAAAAACGACCGAAAGATTTGCACGGTCGTAAGCGCGCAAGCAAGTGAACTTAATATAAAGGATTTAAAAAGATGATGGATTGAGTCCGCTCCTCACCTAGATTTGAATTCAGATATGAGATTGGTCATATTGCAAATAGTGCCAAATGGAGAGTTATATTACTATATATTTGCACATATAAATACAAAGACAAAAATTCAGTATGTTGTTTACAGTATAAGATCGTGGGGCAAGTGCTGTTAGCAAACCCCTATCAAGGTATCTGCACTGTGCACCAAAGAGTGGTTATGGTGAACACCACGCCTGGCCACCTTTGTCTCGCCATTACTGATGTTTACACACACTGTACCAGGTATTTATTTAAGGCTGAGTTGACCTCGGGGAGGGTCAGGACCGATTCAGATATGTGCCACTGAAGTCTTGGAGGTCGCTGCATGTCTCTGGTGCAGCAGCTGCGGGATCAGACGGAGGGTAGACATGTTGTGGTGGTGGTGGATTCCACAGCGTTGACCGTAATCACATCTCCCACCACTCCACCCAACATGTAAATACAAAGACAAAGATCCTCCGTATAGCCTTAGCAGACTTGGAGCAAGTACTGTTAGCGATCACATATGAAGGCCGCCTGGTCGCGTTTGTCTCCCGAGCGACGATGTTTACACATCGCATCAGGTACTCATTTGAGGCTGAGTCGACCTGGGAATGCCCAAGACCAGTTGAGATCATTATAATTATCTAATATAAACTTTGTATTGAGGCTAGCATGCCATCTGTTAAAACGTGATCAGGATAAGCGTCGCATTCAGACGTGAATGGAGTTCAAAGAAATCGCAAACACCTCGTGAAAGACCCAACGGCAGAAGATCCCCGGTTTTGATCTTCCACAAAGCTCATGGTCCACCCTCAAACAGCTTCCGCACAAACAATGCCAGATGCGGATACCTGATGCACAAATGGAAAACTCTCCAATGCACTACTGTGATCATCCAGAACAGGACCGTACAATGTGTAACGACGCAATGCCGAATCCACAAAGACGAAGGAGACATCACAGTGAAGCAAACTCCGCTGAATTTCGATTTAAAGCTTTCGTGACTGCAGGGATTCATCTTCTTGGTTCTTTCGGTAAAGTCACGTAGAAGGGAAATAATAAAATAATAAAACATAATAACTCCGCTTTTCCTCTCTCCACCACCTGAATGTGAAATAGTAGTTGTTACTCTGCCATCTATGTGAGCCGTGACGTGCGCCATTTTATCTCTCGTTTGCAGGTGGAGAAAAACTGCGACTATGAACAATTCGCTCCGTTGGCCATTTTGTTCCACACGGCCGTTTTTCAAGTGAGTGCAAAAGTCACGGCGGTACGCCGGTGATAACGGCACGCTTTTCGCCGATCTTCTGCAAGATTCGCCCTATTATTTCGAGTGCAATTTCGTGGACCGTGTTGGCAGATGGTGCGAACACATTGTCAACGCATTCTGAATTTTTGTCTGAACATAGCCTAAACTACCTTATCGCTTAAACACAAATAGGCTGATGTTGGCATTTTCTCTATCCACTGAAAAAGGGCGATATTACGAATCTTATTACCGTATTCACACACGCACATGTGCAGTAGCCCTTTGTCAATCCACTGCCATGCGGCTCACGGGGGTTTATTTGAACATACTTCATGACCACTGGTTAGCGCGGGTTGAAGGTTTTTTTATTTCGATTAATAAGCTCAGAGTATTCGCATTTCTACATCTTGCGTATTAATGAAACAACAATAATTATGAACATAGTTAAATAATCCACATAGATCAATCCACTACTGATTGAAAGCTGCGCTCATGCTATGTTGATCACGGTTTTTTTAAATTACCAGCATGGTGAAGTATGGTGAAACTACCCCATGACCAACACAGCAATGTACGGGCAGCTCTCCATTGAGTAGCAGATTGACAGAGGGTTGTACATTTCGATTTAAAGCTTTCGTGACGGCAGGGATTCATATTCTTGGTTCTTTCGGTAAAGTCACGTAGAAGGGAAATAATAAAAGAATACAAATAAACGTAATAAAATTCTCACGACGTTTCGGCCATAACGCAAGCAGCCATCCTCAGGTGAAGAACAGAGCTGTCGGAAAGACAGCGTCCTAATTTAATTATGTTTAATTTTTTTAATTTTATTATTTCCCTTCTACATGACTTTACCGAAAGAACCAAGCATAGGGTTGTACATTATTAATCAAGCCTTTTTATTATTACAGTATTTGAGCATTTGGAGCTTACGTTAATGCAATGTAACATAATTGCTTTAATTACTTAAAT
Organism: Lampetra planeri; assembly: GCF_965212315.1. Taxonomy (NCBI): domain Eukaryota; kingdom Metazoa; phylum Chordata; class Hyperoartia; order Petromyzontiformes; family Petromyzontidae; genus Lampetra; species Lampetra planeri. The sequence goes on from NC_136141.1 coordinate 7,544,304, forward strand.
AAATAACACTTTCTTTTAACAGGTAAAGCCCACTGTGCTGTTAACGCATTTTCAGAGGTGACCTGGCTACATGTGATCGCTTATCAAAGTGGCTTATATCATCCACATGTGGGAATGTATAGTATGAACCAAATCATCTAAATTTTATAATCGTTGAAGCCAGAAACAAGAGGACCCAGAGAAAAATCCACGTGACCACATGGAGAAACATCACGCAAACTCCAAATATGCAGGGATCGTCAGGGTTGGGAGCGAACCCACGACCTCCTACATAACATCTCTCTCGCCTGCTCATTAAAAAACATGAACACACCTCGTGGGAAATGCATCATATTCACAAAGGCATGATTAATTTGATTTAACATACTCAAGTAAATATCACACAGTAATTATTCGTTTGATTAGCGGATCAGTGGCACATGTTGTGGAGGTGGGTGGTGGGGTAAGTGGAGCGTGTAGAGATGATGTGGAGATACGTGGGAATATTTATTTAACTTGCAGAGCGATAAGTACGCCTGTAGGAAGTTGTGCAGCGAGTAGGCGTCCACCATTATCGTACAGAGTTTGAGGGTCCTTCGTAAATACGAGGAATTTGGTTTCCTCCGAGAATCCTAAATATGACTGTGTCAATCTATCTACCTTTATTAACAATCATGGTTCAAGACTTGAGAACTCAGTGAGGCTTTTCTGGCTAAATAACGAACCTCGTATTTCTTGTTACATTCCACATCGTCGTTTACCCAATGTCTGCCACCATCGTGTCATTGTTGTCTGCGACATGGCAGTTCTTCATGGACCTCCTTTGCCAGTACCAAAATATACTAATAGGGGTTTTCCCCTTTTTTCTGGCAACAAAACTGACACCTTTTGCAAGGAATCATGTTTACATTAACCACAATACTTGCAGTCAAATGCAAACAAAAAACTGTGCGCCTTTTGGCGTCATCTGGTCGAACACCATATGAGACTAGGCTCTAAAGAAAGCTGTCTCTGGTGTGGACCAATCAGTTTCAAGGACAATGCATAAATTATCAGAGTTTTTTTTGCATTTGACTGCAAGTATTGTGGTTAATGTGAACATGATTCCTTGCAAAAAAGGGGAAACCCCTCTTAGTATGGCAGTTATTTTTATCGACGAACGAATGACCTTTCCCGCTGATGCTCCCCCCCCCCCCCTTTGCTAAGGCCTCCCACTTACCCGAAAGCGTCCATCTGTTGCACCAGTCCCGTCCCGTGCTCCGCCGCATTCTGTCCTGGCCGGTACCGCACTGCTCCATGGCCCAGGACCTGCTCTCCATCGTCGACACGGAGCTCCGTGCTCCAGGTGAGGCCGTCTCGTTTTGAGCTGAAGATAGCCGCAGGCCTCCGTTGACATCATCAAGGCTCAGAGTTGTGGCGGAGGGAAGACAATTTTGAATAAACTCGTGCATATTTGTCTCAGTTGACTGGCATGGCTCTGCGGGTGTAAAACTAGGTCTGTAGTCAAGGCACTGAGTTCAGTGATCTCCCACCAAAAGTGCAACGGTATTCTCAAGATTAAACATGCGATTATGGTCTCTGCTAGGTTATCAATGACTGCCAAAAAAAAATCACAATCACTTGTTTTCATTATTCTTAACGCTTTTATGTAACCCACGAGCCCGATACAGCCAGACGCGCTTTCCAGTTGGAGGATCTCCCGTCGCAAGAAGCCGACACGACACGACTAAGTTGTGTAATGGAGGAGAGGGGATAAAGTGGGTCGACGGGGTATGCCCCACTCAAAAAACACCATCGTCTTGAGTTTGCTTCTGTGTGGGATAGTGTGGCTGGGAAAGTGCTGCCGCCTTAAGTGTAGGTCAGAGGTCACTCGATGAAGGGATTTCAGAAGTGGTTCTGTTGTATCCCCTTCCATGGGCCATTCTTTAATACAGGCAGTTGCACCGCTCTGCAAGAGTTCCAAATGCATCTTCATTTCATGCCGAGACAGAGAGAGAGAGAGAGACGGAGTTACCCCGAGTTTGAGATGACTGCTCGCAATTCGAGCAATTGGTCTCTTCCACAGGAATATGGAATTGCCATGACCAAGTCAGGGCAATACACGTGTTTAGTTGGAAGGGACATTATAATTTGACCCAATGTAATATTAAGTACGAATGTACTTGCCTTGGGATTGGTATTCTTAGTGCCAGTTGTACACTTAATTTAATATTGATTTGAAGCTTTCGTGACTGCAGGAATCCATACTCTTTGGTTCTTTCGGTAAAGTCACATAGTTAGAAATAAATTTGAATTTAAAAAAAATGTTTAATTTAAATTTTTTTCTAACTACGTGACTTTACCGAAATAACCGAACAGTACTTAAATACATTTTTTGAGTTTTTAGCATTATACACTTTTTTTTGTGCGGTTATTGTAAATTCGTTAATTGTATTAAATACTTTTAACTATATATTAATTTGTTCACCTCCGTTCATGCACATGAATGGAGTTGATCGAACAGATTCGTTTGAATAATTCAGTTTAGGCCGCTGTGTATAAGCTGAAATTGTGCGATTATCTGTCTCTCCGCAATGCTGGGTAAATGTAATAGAAGCCACATCTAAGGTCATCCTAATGCTGGTGTTGCCCAGACCATTTGGAATGTATATACTCGTGCAATTTGTACTCTCATGCTTTATTTATATTTATCTATACTTATTTATCTATTAGTGACTTGCTTACATTTTCTCTATCTTATTCTGATATCCTGTATTGTAATTGTTGTTGTTGATGTAACTCGCTCACCCCCCCTGCCCCTACTGGACATATGTGAAAATAGCTTCATAGCTCATCAGATTTCTCCTCAAGTATAAATAAAGATGATTATTTTGACCATGCAGGGAATGAAAATCAATTGTGAAAGTTTCAACTCTATTTAAAACATAATAAATGTGGTTCCTTTTCAAAACGCATTATTAGACTGCACGTGTCGTGCAATTTAATGTGTTTTGAGTCTGGGTCATTGTAGCAAAGCCACCTGCTGAGTTTACATTACAATTACGGTATCTCATCTATTCGAAATATTTTATACAAATGAAAGTATGCATGTCTGCTCCGAATACAAATCCACACCGTTAAAGCTATCGCCACCAAACTTGTCAGAGTTAACTTTTAAAACCCCGCGGAAAACCTGAGCCACATGGCGAGCCAACATTTTATATAGGGGGGGCCTGGAGTCCCCCAAACAGCACCCCCACACGCTCCCAGTGATGTCACCATCCCTAACCCAGCACGCAATAACCTGGCACCGCACATCTCACAGTTACATCATGCACCCCCTCATCATCATCATCAAGTGAATCAAACATTTGCCGTTGTTAGATTTTGCATCACCCAAAACATCCCCGTTGTGGCGATTCCAATGAACTCGCCGCCGTCTTGCCGTGGCGAGAGGAACAACGCGACATCGATCACGCACCAAAACGAATCCTCGCTATATCGTAACCCCGTTGTGGGCACGTTGGCCCCATGGCACAGCAAAATCCTCACAATTGCTGCTGTAACGCCACTGAGCACCCCTCCTTCTGAAGACAGTGTTTGAGCCACTACTCTACATTTCCTGCTCGTATTATATTTAACTAGCAGGAACTCGCAGAATTTCCGTGAGAATGTTATGGGGGGCAGAGTGCTACTTATCTGTAAACTCTTACAATTTCACCCGCGGACACAAAGACAAAGATCCCCCGTATAGCCTGTAACAGACTGTTGGGGCAAGTGCTGTTAGCGAGCAGCACATCTGAAGGCCCGAACGGCACGTGAGTGGGTGAGTGGACAGGACCACGCCCGACCGCCTTTGTCTCCCTAGTGGCGGCGATGTTTACACACCACACCAGCTACTCATTTAGGCTGAGTCGACCTCGGGGAAGCCCGGGACCGGTTTAGATAATCGTCACTCGTGTTGGGCTTTAGGGGGAATCGAACTCAGATCACCGGGTTTGTAGCTACACTACCGCTCGTACACACACACTGTCAACACACACACACCGTTAGGACTCAATACAGCTGACGGGAGGATGGCTCTGCAAATGTAAATAGTTGGTGGGCGTTTCGATTGGCAATTGCGTTTGCAAGCTGTTTTTTTCCCTCCCCCACGCAATTTGTTATGGTTGTGACACAATTTTTACACTCGCGTTCTGCTCTTCCCGCAGGGATTTCCTACCAGCGCCTCATCAGGAGTGAACACAACCTGAAGACGAAGAGTTTCCCGGCGAAAACCAAGTGAGTTGGATATTCCCCGGATGAACCCCCCACCCCAGGCCTGGTTTGTCACTAACCTGTGGTGTTCGCCAGGATGCAGTCTAAAGAACGTCTTGACTCTTGCAAGAATAACCTTAATAATACATTTTAGCTGGTTGTAATCACCAGCAAAAACGTTGTACTCAAATTGTAAAGGTTGTGTGTTTACTCTCCAATACACCGGTTTGCTGAAGTAGTAACTAATTGGCACGTTTTGTTTACGTGACAAACCTTATTAATTGGCTGTCGGGTGGTGGTGAGGTAAACGACACATTTCTATTTACGCGACCTAACCCAAAAAAAACGTTATTATGAATCAGCCCATTATCCATCCCTCCGAGGTCGCTATAAATTGAGTACCACTTTGTGGAGATCTCAACAGTGGTTGTCCTATGAATAGAGTCAGACCCCCTGCCATATAAATGCATACCTGTCAACCCCTTATCACAGCCTATTTTATAACGGACCAATTCAGACCTTATTGGTCACCCCGTGCCCTTATAAATCTCAACGTCCATCCTACAATGTTCCATCACAAGGGTGAAGCACAAATATACAAAAAATTATGTTACTAAACAGAAAGAGTTTTATGTATTCATTTTGATGATTGGTGTCAATGATGCTACTTATCATGCTACTGTCTGTGATCTTGCATGCTGATGCTTCTGCTTGCTTGATATGTGGATGCACACGCTCATGTTGTAAATGTACAACGATACTCACTAGAGTAAAAAAAAAAGCTGTCCCACGACTTTCTTTATTTGGCCATAATATTTTTTTTTTGCCCGTATTGAAACGATTGCACGCCATATGGACCTGAAAACTCCATTTCCCTGTACAAGAATACGCGTTAAACCGTATGGATTGACAGATATGTGAATATGGAATAAAACACCACTGGATCAGGGCTGTAAAGAAGGGTATGAGCTCATTTGGCCAAATCACTTGGATTGCACCGCGTCAGATGTCAGACGCCAAGCATCGCTGAGGCCCCGTATAATGCTTGCATTCGAGGGAACCACCGTGCCCTGGAGACAGGCCTACGAAAGGCGCTGTAGGCAGTCGAGTGCTTTCACCAACCCTCATTCATCAAATTGCCGCACACTTTTCTGCAAAGTGTCGCAAATTATACTGCAAAGTACCGCAAACTACCTCAAGGTCACTGCAAAGTACAGAAAATTACCTTCAGTGCTGCAAACTACCTCAAATTTACTGCAAAGCACCACAAAGTTCCCCCAACCGCAGCGCCCCCTCCACGCCCTCTTGCGTAGCACCACCGGTGGAGGTTGAGGGAGGCCCTCATCCAGCAGTGGATTGACAAATTTTGGCTGTACATTACACGTACATGTGTATGTTAATCCACATAATGGAAACGGCATGATGGTTTTGCTTCTAAAGTAAGCTATTTTTATTTTATCAGGTAAGGCCCACTGACCTATGTAGCTTTTTTTCAGAAGCGACCTGGCCACAAATGATAGCTCAACGAAGTGGCTTATCGTGTAAAAATGTATAGCAGCCCAAATACTCTAAAATGCGTGACGTTAATTCTAAATGTGGAGGGGGAAACCAGAGGACCCGTAGAAAAATCCACACGATCACGGGGAGAGAGAGAGACACGCAAACTCCAAATATACAGCAGGCGTCAGGGTCGGGATCGAACCCACGACCTCCTGAATACCACGCGAGGGAGATAACATCCTGCCAGCGCAGCATGACGAGGATCACCGGGGCTGTCTGAGCGCATTTGTCATCGTCGGCAACCTCGTCTTCCTCCCGCCTCCTCCTTGCTCCCTCCCTCCTCCCCCTTCCTTCTCGCAGAACAATCTTCCTGCTGGACCCGGCAGAGATCCCTGCGGAGTTCATCGCCACGGTGGAGCAGGCCGTGCGGGCGCCGGTGCCCACCGACTACCGCATGGCGCTCATCCGGCGCGCACTGCAGGCCACGGCCGCCGTGCATGCCGAGGGCGTGGAGGAGGCCCTCAGGGTAAAATAATGGCCCCCTTCACTTGATCACTGTGTGTGAGGTGGGCGGGTTCAGTCGTCCATGAATAAACAACACTGCTATGTGCCGTGATGCTGGGAAGCTAAGCAAGGTGGAACCTACACAGGGTGCTGTGGGGCACCACAGGGCAGGGCAATTGCAACAAAAGTCCACTGTTGTACTGTGCTTATGAATACGCTATGAACTACATATGCTCCCCATATTCCCCAACTTGCGCTGACCAACGTTGGTGAAGGATGGTCAAATAACCCCAATGGCCGACACTGTGTGTGGGAGGCCTTCATCTGGCAGTGAATGACAAAAGGCTGTTGTAGAGTGTACACTATTATTACTATTGTTGTTGTATACTAAAAACTATTTTATCAGGTGAGGCCCACTGAAGCGACCTGGCCACAAATTATAGCCCAGTGAAGTGGCTTATTGTGTGAACATTTATAGCAGCTGCCAAATACCATGAATACGCCACGTTGATTCTAAACGTGGAGGGAAACCCCAGAGGACCCGGAAAAAAAGCCACACGACCACAGGGAGAGAGAGAGTGTGAGATACACGCAAACTCCAAATATACAACGGGCGTCAGGATTGGGATTGAACACACGACCTCCTGTATACCAGGCGAGGTAGTTAACATCTCGCTACCGTGGTGCTCCCATAGCGGACATTGTCATACTTTGGTAAGTCGCTGTCAAATCACCGGGTGACTGCTATGGTATAAAACATCCTCTCAAGCAGCTCCACGATTTGGATGTATTGACCGCCGGGCCGTCTAAACCCCTGAGCAACTCAGCAGTGGCGTTGGACCGTTGTTTCTGCAGACCATGGGGGAGAAGGAACTGCAGCGGTTGTTTGAGCAGAGCGTGGATATGATGGAGGAGGCGGCAAGGAGAGAGAGCCAGGAGCAAGCCAGAGCCTTCCTCCTGGACGCCACCGCCGCTCTGCAGCAGCAGATTATCGACCTCGCCAGGACGTCTGGTGACGACCCCGCTTGCGCTGCCTATGGTGAGACTCACGGAGCCATTTAATTTTCACTCGGCGTGCAGGCATCGTCTGCGCTGTGGACAGCTAACTCCCCGAGGTCTTATTGTGGCTCCTGACATTGTGCAAAAGCTTATTATGACCGCGACTCATAATAAATGTATGCATTTATTATTAGTAGTATTATTAGTATTATTTATTAATATGCATTTATTATGGAGTGTTGAGCTTCTGCCGCACCGTACGTGGCCAACCGTGCAAATGGGAGGTGCGGGGGAGGACAACAAATTCAACACAAAAAAGCAGTTCTAAAGAAATTAATTTTCAATCTAAATTTAAAATAATTGAAAACTCAAATGAGATGAGAGCAAGATCTGAAGGAGCTGTTTACCATCCACCTCCCCATGCCTTGGTGAGTTCCGGTAGAAAATACTACGTTATTGGGTGAATTGAACCAGAATTCCTGGTTGTGTGCGCACTTCCCACCAGCCTACTCGGCTACTACGGAGTATAAGGACGAAGCTGTTTCTACATTTACATGTACCTCAAAGTGCCTTTCAAACCTGTTCCGTTTTTACTTCTCCTAAATCCATTTGTGCACAAACACAACACGTAATTGTCTCATCGCCTCACTACATTCGTCACTAATGATGCTTTCTAGCGATTAGTGAAATGCTAATCTGGCATTCAGAGCGGAGAGAGTTTGGCGGAGAGATTGACCGACGCTGCCCCCCATAAACATTGGAGATTGCACTTCGCACTGCAGCTCTTAGTTAAATCTCCTACAACGAGGTAAATCAATCCGGCCCTCTTCTCCCTCTATTACTCCGAACAAGAACGCCATTTCCTGCAATGTCAGCCGACTGGCTACGGCTAGCATCAGTGGTGGGCGATGATTTGAACCGCCACTGTTGAGTTTCACACTCCCCCCCCCACCTTAATTTACCCATCCGTACTAAACCATCATCGTGAAATATGGACAAATAATCCCCCACCACCACCATCACCACGTCCGACAAAGCGTGCCGAGGGCTAAATGTGTGAACGTACACTACCGTACTGTGATTCAGAGTCACGTCGTCAGAAAAAAAAAACGAAGCTTTTACAACACGCGTAACTTTCGCTGCCAATATTATCCACAAGGCTGATGATGCTGGTTGTTGTAATTACCGGCTTAATGTCGTAGCCGAATTGTCAATGTTGCGGGTTTTCTCTCCAACACACCGATGTGCTGGTCTAGTAACTAATTGGCATTTTTTGTTTACGTGACAAACCTTACTTATTAGCTGTGTCGGGTGGTGGCGGGTTTCACGACGCAATTATACTTACGCGATCTAACCCCGGAAAAAAAACCCTCCTTCATTATGGACGCATAAAAATTGTTTTACGACAACGAAATTCTCCGTGGATGTATTTCAAGTGAGAGACGCCCATCGGGGGTTAGCACAGCGGACTCGACATACAGAAGTCGCCAGTTCCAATCGATCTCCCGGCATGCAGCCAGTTGACGCAACGGAGGCCCACGTCCACCCGGTAGTCTGTGATCGGCAGGTTCGCGTATGGCGGGGTAAAGTGTGGGCACTCCCACCGCTTCCGAGACGTCTGGCCCCCACGTGTGTATGTGTCTATGTTGAGGCTCTTTCCAGCCAACCATGCTAATCGGAGGTGCGGGGAAGGACAACAAGGAAGAGCATGGAAGAGTCGGCTAAGCTACCCCTCGATTGGAGCTTTCTATAACGCCCTAAATGTGGAAACCTTTTTCTGTCATCATTGCCTTGAAAAGGCAATTGCACGGTTGCACCTTCACCTTGTATATTTTAAGAATAAGCAAACGCTTAAATGTACCTCAAAGCGCTTGTGAGGTTACACATACTGCAGATCAATCGATAAGTACAATTCGGTTGGCAGGTGTTTCGCCCTATGCGAGGAACAGGACGTTATCTCGGTCCGTGCGTGCACTCGTTGGCTTCGTTCGCTCGAGGTGGAGGTGTGTGACGTGTCAGATTGTGAAATGGGACCCACAACGGCGCACCACGCTGCCCTTGGGTTTCTCAGAAAAACCGTGAGCTCGTGTTTCTGAGCACGGAAGCAAAGAGTGTGTGATTGGAAAGCCAGCGCATGCAAGAGGTGCAACGGGCAGAGTGCTAACGGGAATTGTTGCAATGATTTTGAGAATGCTGCAAGGTGTGCACGCACGCGTGTGTGGTAGACCACATATCGCAGAGACGATCTGTGCGCTGTGGATGCCTTTCAACCACACAGAAGAATGTACTCGCACAATTTTGGTAATTCGGCAGTCGCTTTGTAAAGCACTTGAGTTTGGAAGCCACCGAAAGCGAAGCAGTTAAAATCGAGTGTCATTATTTTTAATTGGACTTTGCTACCGAAACAAAACAACAAAGGGACCTGATGTTAACATGCTGGGCGCGCTCGCTAAAATGTCGGCGAGTGTTTTATTACGGAAACAATTCAAACCTGCCAGCTGATACGACGTGGTTATCCGAGGAGTGTTTTAGGGGTGTCAGTCAAAAGTTTAGGTGCCTCGGTCAGTTACGTTAAGGGACAAAAAGAGGAACAGATGAAGTTAGAAAACATCCACGTGTTCTTCGGCATCGTCCAAAAAGTTAAGAAAAGCGAGAAGGCTCGAGCAGGACCTGTCATGGCTAGGGGATGTCTCCGGAAGGGATGAAGGCCGATGGTCAACAATTATCATGGAGCGGCAGCCAAGGCATGAAACGCGACCGAGAGGTTGTCCACCGAGGAGATCGAGGTGGGGGTGGCTCGGGAAGTAACTTCATCTAGCAGTGGATCGACCATGGCTGATGGTGCTGATAATTATAGCTATGCTAGCTTGACTGGTAGTTTTGACTTTCACCTTTGGGTTTACGTGAATCATGCAAATATTTCGATGCTGCCGTGGTGTGACTAAAACTAAACTATTTTTTTTTTCACCGGCTAAGGCCCACTGAGCTAAATCGCTCTTTTTCAAAAGCGACCTGGACACAAATGATCGCGCAGCAAAGTTGCTTACGTGGAAATGTATTGCAGCCAAATACTCTAAACGCATGTTGATCAAAAATACGGAGAAAAATCCACGTGACCACAGGGAGAATATGCGAACTCCAAATATACAACAGGAGTCAGGGTCGGGATCAAACCCACGACCTCCTGCATGCCAGGCGAGGTAGTTAACATCTCACCACCGTGGTGCAATGGTTAACACACTGGACTTGCAATCCAGAGGTCGCAGATTCTATTCCATCTCCCTGCACGGCAGTTGAAACAATGGTGCAATTGTCCTAACCCCCCCCTCCCCACCGCGTCTGTCCAGCCGATAGTATAAATAGGTGCACGGCAATTAGTCGATCAACAGAATGCGTGTGCGGTGAGGTAAAGTGTGGATGCTGTGCCCACCTTTTTCAGGACGTCTGGCCAACCTCGATGAGTAAAACTAAAATACCCCCCCTCTCCCAGAGGGGCTCTCGAAGGCCTCCCCGTAGTAGAGGCCCTTTCACCAACTGGGCCTCCACTATGGGCCGCACCTTCATCTTGACCCCCACCTACTTCAACATGCTTTCCCGCGTGCCAAGCCTCAAACGCTTTAAAGTGGCAAATGCTCAGTGAGGGGTACATTTCCCTTTGAGATGGAATATTTTCCCCTGCGAGAAAAAAAACCCCCACACACATCAACCCAATATCAGGCGTGAAGAAGCAGGGATGATGTTTTATATTTATATATGTATATAACTCCAGCTGCCTTATTGTCTTCCTGTGGGCAGACTAAAATGAGCAATATCCTTTCCTCGGATCATTTTTCAAGAAGTGAGTTATTGACGGAATACGCCCCGTGAAGCTACGGTGCCAATTGAGAGCAGATGTAAGGGGCTCGTTCAATTATCTTGCAGTCATAAAAAGTGCACAAATGCTGTGATCTTCCACGAGTCATAGTTGTTGTGCATGTGTGATTGAATGTGACAGGGCAGAACCATCATGGGGGTGAGGAATATACTTAGATTTCTAAATCGATGGAGACATTTTGCATAATTTTGTAGGAAGTCAACTAGTGGTATTTTATTTAATGATCAGCTGACTCCGGCCATGGTAATGTGGAATTTCCAGCACAGGCTCATGGTGGACAATGGGAGATAAGCACTGCCCAAGCGGAGAGACACTTTGGCTTAAAAAAAATTGTAAGCGTACTGTAACCTCAATTCTCTCTCAAGATAACTTATCATCATCAGCATCCGCCTTGGTCATTCCACTGCTGGACGAAGGCCTTTTCAAGCTGCAGCCATCTCACACGATCCTGCGATGCAATAATGAATCTGCCCGGCACCTGCACACGAGCCGATTTCATCACTCCATCTCCTCCAGTTGGACATATTCTAAGACTTGCTCCTTTCCTTGGCTATGACTGTCAGTAGATCTGCTAGGAGATACATTCTCAGTGTATTAATTGTACATTCAATTGTGCCCTTCCAAAATATATTTCCAATTGAATGTACATTATTTTCTTTTTAAACACAACCGTGTAACAATCATGCCTGTTATATATTGGAATCACGAGAATGTATTTTTAAAGTACGTGTCCAAATGTAATCGTAAGGATTGATCAGCCTAACGTGAATATATAAAACCTGAAAAGATATGAAATGCCTAAATATGAATTATAAAAATTCGATACACAAATATGGTAATTATATGAGCATTTAATAGTGTGTGTGCATTCGAGGTTCGGGGAGGTAACGCAGATAAGGGAAATAAATGAATATTTAAACGTTACATATTTAAAGGCTGCTTCTTTAACTTACATTTGAAATGAAATGTATTCGTAAAATCCACAGCGCGGATCACACTCGAGCAAAACATTATTATTGACAGAAAGCCGTATTCAAATATCAACCTGAATTTATGTTATTCCTGCTATTAGCACAATGGCATAAACTACGACTGTGCACAGGGTTATGAAAACATTCGAAGCATATTCTCTCCGATGTGTTTTTTGGGATTATATCATTCCAAAAAAACCACATCGTACACAATTCAGCTTCTCCACATTTATAAGCGTATACACAGTCGCACTTTATGCAATCGTGTCACGTCACATTTGAAGCATATTGTTTTACAATAAAATATATATACGTATAAAGTTGCAACGATTTTACTGCTGGATTAAGGCTCCACCGAGGCCGTTTCGCTCATGGCGGCTATTTGACCATACTTCACCATGCTGGTCACTACGAGTTGCGTGAAGGCGGTGTCCCAGGCCTGGTTCACTGGCCACTGACTAACTCGGGTCATCGGGTTCAGAGGGTAAGTGCGTGCTAACCTTTGCACTACCGCTTTCATTCAGTCACATGCTCAGACGACGATGGCAATGAATTCAATAATGATTCGAGCAGGCGCAATGGTGCTGATTGTTTTCATTACTTCATTACCATACAGACAGGGTTAAAATATACCCGAGTTACCATGAGCACGTTTTCAAAACGATGTATAATTCAAAACGTTTGTCCTTGACGTGTGTGTTTGTGTCTGTTTTTTGTGTGCGGAGCAGTGCTTTGTGGGGAGCGGTCGTGTCGTGGTTAGCACGCCGTGCTGCAAACCTCTCCCCTAAGTCGACTCAGCCTTGAATGAGTAACCTGGTGCAATGTGTAAACATGAGCACTGGGGGGGGGGGGGGCAAAGGCGGCCGCCTGGCGTGGTGCTGGGCTACCCATGCCCCTCGTGTGTTGTCCTGACCTTCATGTGCGCTACTCGCGATCAGCAATTGCTCCAGCAGTCTTGTTTTATTTTGTGATATGGTGCTGTTGTGGTCTTTTATCACAGCACGCCCACAATCCCAGAACCCCCCCCCCCCCGGCTTAATTCTAGCCATGCATCTTAGCTCGGCGAGGAGGGTCTCCCGGGTAATCTCGGCATAAATGTGGGTCATGGTGGAGTGTAGCGGTCTGTGTTATCACGGGAGAGATAAAGAGGGCTGGGACTGGTGGTGACCGTACCACGCTCTCGTGCCTCATTCCGGCCTTTATTGGGTGCCCACACAGTGCCCGTTGACCAGCTGTCTGTGAAGATAAAGGGCAGCCTCTTTGCTGATATCTGTAGTTACAGAAGCTGGCTGTAACATGGGCTCACCACTACTTCTCTTAGAAAATACTGTCCGTAAAAATTGTGTTCATGTTCCTTGTTTTGTGATCGAATATGCACGGTGATTATACGTAGGGTGTTAAGTTCGTCGATGTTGCAGGTCATGTGTGGTGGGCTAAAGAGTGGGTACTTTCCAGCTCTTATGATACGTCTGGCTGGTGTGGATGAAGAGGTGGCCAAACACTTGAGAGAGAGGGGGGAGCATCTACATCATGAGGCCTCGTTTGCCAGTACCAAAATATACTAATAGGGTTTTTCCCCTTTTTTTTCTGTCAACAAAACTGACACCTTTTGCAAGGAGTCATGTTTACATTAACCACAATACTTGCAGCCAAAATGCAAACAAAAAACAATACTCTGATAATGTATGCATTGTCCATGAAACTGATTGGTCCACACCAGAGACAGCTTTGCTTTTTTTTGTTTGCATTTTGACTGCAAGTTTTGTGGTTAATGTTAACATGACTGCTTGCAAAAGGTGTCAGTTTTGTTGCCAAAAAAGGGGAAAACCCCTATTAGAGAGGGGGGAGGCTGTCTATGTAAATCTCCCTCGAGCAGAGGCACTTCCGTCAGCAGTGGTGTGAGCAAGCAATTGCGGGGCTGCACCTTTCGCATGAACGCAACATGTGGCAGAATATTTTGGTAATATGATGATTTTCTTATTTATTAAGGAATGCCACAATGAGTCATAGGACTCTTTTTCAGGAATGTCCTGTTTTTTTTAGCCAATTCTTGATGAAGGTGTTTATGATACCACGTGGAAGGAAACCGGAACACCCGGAGACAACCCACACCTTGCGCGTGGGGTGGGCAACGCTCTATCCCCGTACAGATGGAAACAGATGGCGATCAGTCCACTTGCTGTACCGCCTTTTTCTTGCAAGCCAGGGTATGGCACCTCCTCAACGCCCACGGGAAGGGAGTTTCACAGCATGAGTGCGATGATCCACCAACTCTGGCCGGCTGCTGCCTGGGTTACAGGCCACGTTGCTTTTGAACATTTTCTTTTTTAGATTCTCTTCATTCACATTCCTGACGCATGGTACGTTCCAAGAAATACAGGTCGTACGCCCTTATTTCCAGAGCTCATCTGTTGCAATGTTACGGGATTGGCTTCTTAAAATAAATACGTGAGTGGTGGGCAAAGCGGAGTGATGGTGGCAGTGGTGGAGTCCTCTCTTTCATTATAACGAAGATCAAGTGGACGAAGTGCTGCCTTTGTTCGGGATTTGACGGCAGCAATAGGTCACAGGTGGTTCGTTTTGTTGTTTGCTGTTGCTGCTGCTGCACAGTAGGCGTGGGCTCTGAGCGAGGAGGGATGGAGGTGACGTGCGAGGGAGACTGCACGGCTGCGTGCCTCGCTCACGTCTGGGACAAAGACAACCTCAGTGAGGAGCGGGTTCATGTCGTCGCACCTTCGATTTTACTTTTTGCTTTGTCCCTTTTTCGTTTATTTTAAGCTACACTACTCAACTAAACGTTTTACTTTACCAGGAAAGGCCCACTGAGCTATACAGCTCTTTTTCAGAAGCGACCTGGCTTTCACAAATGATAGCTCAACGATGTGGCTTATCATGTATACATTTATAGCAGCCCGGTTTTTCGACGTTTATTGACATCGCATTTTACCCTCTGTTACTCTCCAACTGAACCGATGAACCCCAATTTGGATTATGCTGCCCTTGGCAAATTGCCACCCACGTGCTGGCAGACAAATGCCATTTGCAGGTCAGGTGCCGAGTCACCTCGTGCGCACAACGGACATCTGCTGCTGGAGATGCCCTTTCAAATGTGTTCGCACGAGACGCGATGTTGAGCGCATAGGGAGGGGCCCTGTATCAAAGAAAACAAATGATTCTCGTGGTCTCCACGCGGATGGAAGCGTGGCACGTGGTTTGCATCGATGAGGGTACCCATCCACCCCCCCAACCCCGTGCGTGCACAGATTTCCTCTACCAGATGCTGCCAGCGGAACACGTCCCCAGCGTGGACTCAATGCCTGGCGGAGAGGGCTCCCTGACCGCCGCCCCCTCGCCACGGGACTCGCTCCTCTCGGACACGTCCTCCTACGCCGAGGACGACAACTTCGCCAACCTGCTGTCCTGTAGCAGCGACAGCGGCTACCTGGAGGACGATCCTGCCGCGGCGCTGCAGGCCGCGATTGAAGCGGACATAGGGTCCGGGGCGCGCCAGGCATGCCACGGCGTGCCCTGGCAAAGCTCGGCGCAGGACCCCGCAGGGGGCCGGGAGAATTTACGGGCAGACTTCGCGATGACGACAGCGACGACGACGCGGGCAGAGGAGCAGCCCCCGTCGTACGAAGAGCTGCTGCCGCTGGCCTTGAACGGATCTCGGGATGTGCGGTTGCGCAAGAGTTGCACGCTGCCAAGCAAGCTGGCAAACAGTCGCGAGCGCACGGGTTCCCTGCCCATCATCTCTGGGCCCTTTCTCGGCGAGTCCAAGCCCGCGCAGAGGTAATGGCCCAATCTGTCAAAGTCCCGTTGTCGGAAGGCAGGAGATAAGCAATGGATAGATCGTGTTGTTGCAGGCACGCATCTGGGTGTGTTGTGTGTCTCAGATGTTCATTCAGACATAACGTCGATGCTCAATGAATGAGGAAAAAAGGCTTCAAAGTTACTTTCAGGCATAATGCCATAAACTTCTAGTGACATTCCTTAAGCATAACTAATGCAATATCAGGGCAGGCATGTCACTTAACGCTTTGGCAGTGCACTTAAAAGTTCCTTTTTCCTCATTAACACGGCACTCACGTCAGATGCCCCAAGGCATTGTAGACCAGATTTTAATTCAGTCATCGACCTTGCTTGGGTCGCAGTCATCCAGAGGCAGGGCTAGCAAGGCTTTTTCTGTGGGCCTAGAGATTGTCAGAATCGGAATTTTTTTTATCATTTAATATTTTTAAAAATTAATTATTTCTGTATTTTAGAAAGTTCGTTCCCATCAGTCTATTAACGTCATTTCATTGCTATTCTCTCCATCAGTTGCGCTGCTTCCAGTGCAGCTCATAAATTAGAGCTTTTATCCAATCAGATTTTCCACCTGTGCTGTCTCCGCCTCTCCGGGTGAAAAATCTACCCTGAGGTCTTCAGAATGTCGAGTGAATCCCCTCTGCTGTTGAAGCAAATGAGGACGATGTTGTTGATTGTCATACTCTTTAACCAATCAGATTTCGAGTTTGCCATGTTGGGCGTATTCTTTGACACGCCCGAGCCTTCTAGCTTGCCTAGCATTTCTCGTGTGGCGTGATCAGAGGGCTAGTTAGCTAACTGAAGTAAAACTAGCTAGCACGTAACGTAGCATCATCTAAGATTTATTTAAACTCAACATTTTTGATGTAGTGCTTTCGATTTTTGGGGGTTTTTTCTGTGGGGAAGCCTGTTGAATCCTTATTATGTTATTTGTGTTCTTGCTTGCTTGGTGGTCGTATGAGTAAATGTGACTGGTTGTTGGTTGTGAGTTTATTCTTGTTTCTTTGGTAATGACATTGATTTGGGCTATGCGATGTCTATTTGTGATGCAGCATCCTGTCATACTGCGTAATAGTGGTACATCCTTGATGGTTTAAGTCACCATGTATTCATGCCTCTGCAATTCGTGTATTGTAACTTTCATAGGTGTTGAGCCTCGTGTTAAATCACTTTATTCCACTCGATAAAGGTTACTGTCACTGTGAATATGGGGTCGTTACGTCGAATGACAATAGCCTATAGCCCTAGTGTCATGGTGAGGTTATTCGAAGGCGGTTTAATTGCGGGAGGATAGCACTGAAGGCCTAGGTGTCAAATACACGGCCCGCCACTGCAGTCATCCCTTAGCGGTTGTGCGGTCACCCAGAACAGGCCATGGAACGTACGTAGCGATTCAATGCCCAATTCCAAAGTTTGAAGGAGGCATCACAGCGATGCACTCTGCTGCTCACTGACGCAAGTATCTGGCTCAAGCATCTCAATGTAAAACTATAGTTGTTGCTCTACACCAGGGGTGGGGAACGTCCGGCCCACGGGCCGTATAAGGCCCGCGAAATCATTTGGTGCGGCCCTGCCAAGGCAACCGCATGCGGGACTCGAAATTCAATTAATCTAGGAGCAAACCTGGAAAAGCAGTTGCGAGAAGCAACATCATCAATACCAGCTAACATCACACGCCTCACCAAAGATAAGCAGTTCCAGCCATCACATTAGGGGTGAGTTAATTAAATGTTTGACCAAATATAACGGGCTAATTTTTAAGTTGATAATTTTGTCTCGCCCGCGAATGATGTTATAAATATCCAAATGGGCCTTAGCAGAAAAAAGGTTCCCCACTCCTGCTCTACACATACGTCAGCCAAACGAAGAAGATTAGTGGTCCTTTACAATTCTTATTTACTTACCGTTTAATTGGTTGAACAAGAAGGGACGCCTCTTCTTTAGTTATCTTGTTAGGGTTTAGCGTGCGTTTCATGCCGTGCGCTCAAGGGGGACATTATTTGTGACCCCGTTTAACTTGTCTTATCGCTTGCGCCGAGTCAAACCGGGGTGTTTGTAACCACGACGTGTCCAGGACCCTGTCGCACAAGATCTCTCACCGGCTGGGCCTGCTCCGGGACCGGTTGTGCCGAGCGGCCGTCGCCTCTGGCCAGCCGGGCAAAGCTGAGCAGCCGGACGTGGGCTCCATTGGCAAGCTGCAGCTGCACGAGGTGGCGGCGCAGTGGCGGCGACGCGTCGCGTTCGGGGCGCAAGGCACTCGGCGTCGCCACTGCAACATCATGCGGCTCGTGGCGTTCGGCGAGGACCACATCCTCGGAAAGCTGGCGCGCGCCTACAACCGCCTCTGGTGGGTGGTGCTCGACCGATTGGCAAAAAAACTAAAAAAAACTCCGTGAAACTGTTGTTTTTAATTTGGCAAGATAAGGCCCACTGAGCTGTACGGATATTTTTCAGAAGCGACCTGGCCATCGCAAATGACAGCTCGACCAAGTCGCTTAAATTTATAGCAGCCCAAATACTCTCAGACGGATATCGATTCTAAATGTTGGAGGGAAAAACCGGAGGACCCGGAGGAAAATTCCAAGTGGCCATGGCGAGAGAGAACATACAAAATGCAAATACACAGGTGCCAGGGTCGGGATCAAACCCACGCGCTCCTGTATACCAGGCGAGGAAGTTAACGTCTCTCCACTGCGGCGCCCACTTAAGACTCTCGAAGTCCTAACTCAAGAGAACCACGGTGCAGTTCGTCAGGAACTGCTGGTCGTTGTTTTTCTGGTGCACGTTTTTGCATATTTTATTTTTTGCCTGTCCTGTTTTTCTGTTCTTATTAAAGTTGGAGTTAAATTTTATTTGTTACACGGCTGATCCCGTTGAGCCAGCAACAACAAACGCAAAGACAAAAACATAATTATTTCAGAGAATGAATACACGGTCCTGAAGTAATATTGCGCAATTATGATAGGTTGGCCTATCATTAAAATATTTTATTCCTGAAGTCTCCATTGTAATAAAATAAATAATCGCTCCTTCCCATATTTCTGTCTCCACATAATAAATACATAAATTGGTTCAATGCTCACAAATTCTGGAATGTGTTTAAAATGCATTGTCTTCATCCATTGAGTCGAGCTCGCTTGAAGTAATGCTGGTGACCTGCCCAGTGTTTATGGGCAAAGTCCGTAAGAAATGGTGCCGCGTTTGAAGCTGAACTATACACTGTAATACATACTGATTTTGTTATTAACATATTGCACACCTAAGCTTAATCGTTATTTTGCATTGTTTAATAATGCAGTACAATGTCACGTATTTGCCTTGTCCAGTTAACCACCCATTATAGTATTTGTGCCGGTGTAGCTATCATTGTTCACATATCCCATCTTTACCCACAGCCATCGATATCTCAGTTTCCAACGAATTGGCACTGTAACTGTGCAGTAATAAAAACGACAACAGTATTGTTTATTTCATGTTGGCAATGTAGGAAAGTGGCTGACTCCTAATCGAAAAGTCGAGGATACATTGGGGTTTTTTTACCCAGTAGCCTATTATTCCAAAGGCATCGATAATATAAATTGCCAATGTTTTGTGGAAATGGACGACGGTGGTGGCATGGAAACACACGACTTTAGTCCCACTCACGTGCAATTCCAGAGCAAAAAGGATTGCTTTGCCTTTTTAAAATTAAGATACGGGGAAGCTTTAAATTAGAGTATTGCGGCATGTGCTAAATGCCATGATAAAGCCACAACGTCATGGGTATTTTTATGTGTTGTGTAAGGAGCCAACTTTTCCATTTGCATACACAGGATGCAGGAACTGTGGAACCCACAGCTGTTCCGCCACTACCGGCTGGAGATATTTTACATTCCACTGGCACAGAGGCTGTCTTCCTCGGAAACAAACTGCAACTCCAACTCTCCTCGGAACAGCTTCCAGACGACGGTACAGTCACTCCTGTACCGAGCCAGCCGGAGCGTCTCGGGGAGGCGCCAGGTTTCTTTTTCTTTTTGTTGAGATGCCATGCGGGTGACATGGTGACACTTGTTGTTTGAGTCGTCCAGTGACTAACGTCACACGCTCTGCGTGCTGCCTGGTGGGTCGGTCCATTCCGAGGGCCGGTGAGCCAGCCTGTGTGGATGAATTGTAAATGTGATCAGAGTAAAAAATTTAAATTTTGTTACATTTAAATATTATATTACCTGTAATGTGTACGCTTCATTGCTTATTTATACTCTTAGTTGGACCCATATTCGGCAGCCCCAAAGATTCCTCCCCACCAGCCATTTGTTCTTTGCACCCAGCCCCAAATGGGCCAATGAGATCGCATGGCAATTTGGGCCCAGTGTGTGTTTACAAATGCCTGGGCCGATTATTTGTCCCAGTCTGTCACTGATAGCTGTTAGCCATATCCAGGTGTCTTTTGAGGCCAGCATATCACGGTTTGGTTCTGACTCAGCACGACTAATAGCCAGTGAAAAACAAAACTACCCATACTATGAGGGTCCTGTGCTGGCTCGGCTCGGATGTGCCAGTGGGAAAGCAGTATCGATGTGCAAACACTATTTCATTAAGCCACAGAACTCGAGTATGCGGTACTGTGATGCCACATTTATATTAAACTCGACTTGAGCTGCATCTCGAATTCTCCTGGACTATTTCGCTTCAGGCCGGTCTGAATTCCCTTACACCATAATTTTGTTCCGAGCAAAAATACGTCACCATAAAAAAATGTTAAGTCAACAATGGTGAAGTTGGCGGAATTATTCTATGACGCATTTGACATTTGATTTCGTAATAAATGAGCTCTTGACCTTTTTACTCGCGAGTACTTCTGCGAAAATCTTACTCAGAAGGATACCTTCTGCCCACATGTCATGTAACTCCGAAAATCACAGAAATGACAAAAAAAATTCTGACCAACTCAAGTTGTCCTTCACCTTGAGTTCAGGCCACCTCAAGTCTTCTCGAATCGCTTGCCCAAAGGAAACTAGGTTTACTTTGTATGTGTGTGTGTCAGGGCTACGTTAACAAGCGTGCAGTTGGCACAGCAACTTAGGGCCCATGTCTGAAACGGAGCCCTCTACTGACAGACCTGTAGTTAGGGCATGAGGGGTCATCTTGGCGCATTGGACCCTCCTAGTGATGTAAAACTATACAACTGTTTTCAAAACTAAAAACTATATGTGGGAATAGTTTTGTAGGGTCCACAAAGATAGCCATCAATATGAAGTGGCATGGCAAATTAGGTACCCGATTTAAAATCAGTTGTCTGCCCTCGGGGACACATTCAGAATCGATGATGATACAGGATAGGAGTGAGTCAGCCTCTGGCCTGAGGGGGCATCGGTGGCTATGTCTGCTTCCAGCTACGTCTCTATGGAGACTGCATCTCACGAGTGGTATCCTTTGGTTCGTGTGGTTCAGTACAGTGCCTGTTAATTTGGGAATAACGAATTGTCGAATCGTTTTTTTTTAACCTTCCCTGCAACCATTGGGTGAACTAGAATGCACCAAATACTATCCCCACTCATCCCCACATCAATGCAGCTTCTTTCATAATCAGAGGCGGCATCATGCACCAGGCCCTAATGTTCCACTGGCACATATTGAAATATGTGTGCATGTCTTATCAATGCAAATAATTTTGTCATGGCATTGGGCAAATGTAAAAAAAGGTTTAAGAGCATAACTTGATCACATTTTTCAGCTTCAGATTTCAAAAAGTTTATCTTGCCATGCTTTGCATTATATGTTCTAAGGAATTCTTGAGGTGTCTTTGCACTGCCATCATGCCGTGAAATGTTGAATTTTCCCATTTGAAATTGTCACAACAAGCAACGTTAGCACCTGATATTAGGCCTAGAAGGGACCCCAGAAAAGAAATATCACACCGCTTGCTTCATATAAATGACCAGGCTGAGGCCGTCAGAACACTTCTACTCAAAATAATTCGAATGAGGATCTCGATCTTTTAAAGCCGAAAATGCCCTTCAACCATTTTTCGTCAAATAATTCACCCTTCTCAGGATTTATGTCGCCTATGGTTACCGACAGGTGTGGTGCCAAAACCAACGATCGTGTTGATTAAAAATGACATCGATTTTTTTCACTGCAACGCGCAGGACAACGACTTGTTGAAATCGGATGTCCTGATGAACATTGGGAACTACCTCGGTTCTGTGGATCCGTGGTACGACCGCAACGTGCTGTCCCTCTACGACATGCTGCCCACGCTCCTGCCCAAGGTGAGTGCGTCCCACCTCTGTCTCAACCCATGATGATGATGACAACGCCAGTGGTACTAATGATGATAAGGACAATAGCTGATATGGTGTGTATAACGTTGATCATAATTATAGGTGTCTTTTGTTAAGTAACCGAGCGTTTGTTGCTCATAACATACTGACTATAATGACGATATCATGATTCGTTTTTTTGGACAGAGCGCCCTACAATACGATGCAGTGTCTCAGAGAGCTTTGCATCTCCAACACGTTTGAAAGGGCAACCCCCTGACCCCCAGTTGGCAGCTATCAAAGTGCAGCACGGGGCTCTGACTCAGCAACCCACTCTGACAAACGAGCAGCATCAGTCTGCCAGTAGGGGGGAGGGGAGGGGGGCGATGATCGCCCACCTGTATCTATGTACGTGTACGTTGAATTTCTTTCACACCGTACGTAGCCAACCGTGCTAATCGGAAGTGTGGTGGAAAGGACAACAAACTAAACACAAGAAGCAGTTTTAAAGAAATTTGTTTTGAATAGCGATTTAAAAGATTGAAAACTCAAATGGGATGAGGGCAAAGCTCGAAGGAGCTTTGTACCATACATCTTCCCATGTCTTGGTGAGTTCCGGTCGAATATACGACGTGATTGGGTGAATCGAACCAGAATTCCTGGTGGTGTGTGCACTACCCACCAGCTTACTCAGCTGCTACTGAGGATATGGTTAAAGCTGATTCTACAATTAAATATACCTCAAAGTGCTTTTCAAACCTATTCCGTTTTTACCCCTCCTAAAGGAGAGAAAACTAAACACAAAATCCCAATCGAAGCAACTCTGAATTTGTTTCAGACGAGCTCCAAGGATGAGGTGAGCAACTCCCAGAAGGAAGTCAGCATGCTCATGGACATGATCCTCTACTACTGCCAACATGCGGCACATCCTCACCCCATCCCTCTCTACGAGATCGAGGTGAGACGCAACGAGCGCATCTCGGTCTGATGCACGGTTTCCTCTTTTTTTTGGTGGCATCTCTGATAATGGCCCACGAGTGTGCGTAATTGCACGCGAAAGAGCCCTTTCAACAACCTCTGGCATCTCTGGTGAATGGTATTTTGTTTGCATTCGATGCTGCCGTGACGCGAAGGTAAGCGCACCGGAGGAATCTGGAGGTTGCCGGTTCTATTCCGTCTCCCCGAGCAGTAGTCGAAGCAATGCTGCAAGTTTATTAAGCCCCCCCCCCCCTCCTCCCCCGTCTCTATATATTCGGGCACACGGCTGTTAGCCAATCACCAAGATCACGTGTGGTGGGGTAAAGTGTGGGTCCTCCCTGCCTCATGAATCCTCCTCCACCCGACATGGCCAATTACTAAAAGTGTCACGTGCATCAAGCGAGCCAAATTACTGCTTCAGCAGCACCGCCAGTGCGTTTGTTTGGAGAGGAATCTCACAAAGAATTAAAGAATTAGATGGGAACGACGTTTCGCTGGATGATGATGATGACGACGATGATGCATCCAGCATCATCAGGTTGTTGACAGGAGCTGGATTTAGTCTCCAGTGAAACGTTGCACCTCGTGCAGATGTTGCGAGGGTTCCTCTCCAATAACAACAGTGGTGGTGCTGCTGTAGCGGTTATAAATTCGACACCTTTTATGCACACGACTCATTTATTCTATTGGCTGTGTCGGGTGGAGGACGGTTTACGACACACGGCCAAACCCAAAAAGACACCAATTATGAACCGTGATATCGGTCGTGACAGCCTACGTATATAAATTAAATAAGAGAAGGATCTCACCCTCCAGACACAGATTGAAATCCCCGCCTCGTATTTGGGTTCTCAGTTGTAGCCCATCCCCTCTGCTACAGCGTCTCTCCACTGAGCAATGCTGTTCTAAACTTGTTGAAAACGTTTTAAATGTACGGTGGAGATTACTCAACAGATTTGTCTGTCTCAAATAAACATACCTATATATAATCGGCATGGATTCTATTTGAAACGCGTCGATTATATATTGTAATTTTTTTAAGGCCACCAACGTTTGTTGACGAGTATTGAGTTTTTTATTGTGCTTGTGCACCACTGACCAATGAAGCAGCAGCAGCAGAAAATCATCTGAAGAGATTTTGTACATTGACGATAATACCTATGCACACTTCTTACTGATAATATTAAGTCAATTGCCTTGTACCCCCAGTCCGCAATGGGAGATAAAGTCTGCTCTGTAAAATGTACTCTCGCTTTCTCTGCTACCCCTTATTCTCGCCCGCTGGGATCTGTTCGATCGGACCCATCTCACGCTCCCACACTGGGCTGGCTCGTGCATCACAGCCAGTCTTTCAACTTGAGAGTTCTTGGCATTCATCATTAATCTCACCGCTACTGGCGGTCGTGAAATTTGTCACATGCATTCACTTCACAGTTTAACCCCTCATACCCCTCGGTGTTTTCAGCCACAACGGCGCAATGTCCCGATATTTCGCTCCACACGCCGTGAGTTTTTTTCCAATGTCTGAATGAGTAACTTTGAGAGCTCTGGCTTCCCAAGACGTGGAGAGAAACGTTGGACAGCGGTCAACGATACCCCACAAAAAACACATCGCAGAGCCATGCGGCGCAAACCGCGAGCGCTTACACCCAGAGTACCGTGTTACTCTGCCTGTCGGTGTCCTTGAGCCGGCACTCTCGCATCATTGCAGATCACCCTGGCTTCTGGAGACGTCAAGAAGGAGGTTTTCATTTGCCAATTGGAGCTGGGATTCCTGGCGGATCGCAGGGCCATCTTGGCAGCAGGTACTGCACTGTGATTATTCACTGAGGGTGCCCAGGTGGTGTAATAAGTGCTGGAAGTGAAAGAGGTGGGGGAGTATGGTAGGGAGGGGGGACGGTGGGCAGCCACTGGGAGTGTTGTGGACACGTGGCCGGATACCCCCGACATGTTTATACACGGCTAAGAGACAGCCACAACATTTTTGGGTCAGCATTGCTTTGACAACAACAATTGTTTTGTTAACAATGCTGATTATGTTGATAATGATCAAATTTGATAGTCATCGAACAAAGACGGTCACTGCATCGCGCGCTTTCGGATGCGCTTCTGTGGCCGTCTGGAACGCTCTTCCGATTTTAGGAAGCCACCTGGAACCGTGCACTTTCACATCTAGATTGAAAAATATTTTCTTTAAAACTACTTTTTGGTTTAGTTTGTTGCCCCCCCACCCCGCACCTCCGATTATCGCGGTCGGTCACGT
Organism: Lampetra planeri; assembly: GCF_965212315.1. Taxonomy (NCBI): domain Eukaryota; kingdom Metazoa; phylum Chordata; class Hyperoartia; order Petromyzontiformes; family Petromyzontidae; genus Lampetra; species Lampetra planeri. The sequence continues at coordinate 7,569,657 of NC_136141.1, forward strand.
GCGGTGCGAAAGAAGTTCAACATACTGTACATACATATTTAAAGGCATAATAGCACATGAACGGTAGACTCAGCGCTGAGTCGATATCGCCAGTAGTTGCATATACAGGGTGCTTCAAAAATGTTTTAACACTTCTGAGAATTTGCAACACTACCACCAGAAATGTGCCTCCGGGCTCTGGAGACCACCTGGAGAAGGTTTCAGGGCACGTGTTGACAATGATGGCAAACAAGTGGAGACTTTTTTTTTTACTTTTTGAAGCTATTAACATACATTTGTTATCATGTTACAATACATTATCCGTTCTTTTTCCATTAAATACAATAGTCCTATTATAATTGTTTTAAAAAAATTGAAGCACCCTCTATTTGATACGATTATAGTTGCAGTAGAACTCTTCTTATATTCCGTGGTGAAGTGGGGGGGGGGGGTGGACCATGTCTACAATCTCATTACTCTCACCACCGGGCACCATTTCTCTCATCACGCACACCCCCAGCCTCCACAACGTGGCTGTGCCCCGACCCCCGCGCCCCAAGAGTCAGGTCACTGAGCCGACACGCCCGAGGTCCCTGGGTTTGAATCTGAGTTTCAGCCACCACCAGTGACTAAATGGTGAATTGACAATCGAAGTCTGGTCACCAATGACTGTACAACAACAGCCCCTCATTGCAGCTCTCTGAATCTCTTGGTTTTATTGATGCGTGGCAAGCGATCGATACGGGCCATTAAAAGATGGCGGCGCCCGTCATGTAAATGCTCACATTACGTAATGTAATTGCTTCCATTGCGCAATGTAAATGCTTCCATTCCACATTGCCGTGCTGCTAACACGACACGCCCACGGTTGTGTACACGCAGGGTCGGCTCAGAAGCGATTTGGGATCGAAGGTGACAGGGAAGCTGTCCCCATCCACCTGCAAATCGCCTACTGCAAGGTAAGGACAAATTCCTGGCTTGGAGCAATTCAGTTACTTTCTTGGATTTTTCATTCTACCCCATAACAATGAAATTCAATCGTTTATGTGGGCGATGCTTAATGTAGTTATAGACTGGCGCCCAAAACCATAGGAGCTGTGGAATGTGCCCCACGTGCCTAGCAACACCATTTTCTACCCGTGATTGTGTGGATTTTTCTCCGGGTCCTCTGCTTTTTCTCTCCACATTTAGAAAAACATGCTTTTAGGGTATTTGGCTGCAGTAAATTTTCAATATGATAAGCCACTTTATTCGGCGATCATTTGTGGCCAGGTCGCTTCTGAGAAAGAGCTATATTGCTCAGTGGGCCTTACCTGGTAAAATAAAATATAGTTTTTAGTTCTAGTTTATCCTGGGCGTGGTGTGCTGTGCGTGGATAACAGACCGGGCTGCGAGATTGATGCCCCTGCGGTATTGTTGTCATTCCCAGACGAGTCTGAGCAAGCGTATTCATTGGCACACCATGGAGAAGACCTGTACCTCGGTCAGGATCATACAAAATGCCGACAGAGGTGAGGAGAATGCGGCGTGTGTTCACGTTCCCCTGCAGGCCCACCCATCTTGCCTGCCCCGTGCAAGCTCCTTTCCAAACGTTCATTACCTCATTACACTTCTTTTTTTGGGTGCAATATGCCTTTTGTTTACTTGGTTTTCACTGTTAACCGTTGTTCGTGAAACACTACTTTTGCCTGTGCCACTGATGTGTTCTGTTCTGTTGTTGCCCGTTCCTCCGTACGGATCACTCCGACGTCGTTGTTGTTTAGTGCAGATAGCGCCACGGATCTTCCTTGCGAACTAGCTGCGCTAACTAGCTAAACGGGACTTTCCGTGCCACAAATGGACATCGATTGAGTGTGCGGCGGCTGACCGATTTTAACCGTCGGCTTTCTTACGCATGTTCGGGTTGTCGCCGCGTTTTGTTCGGCACGAAGTCTGACGTTTCGCAGCAAATTTCGTTATTACTAACCCGCCGGATGCCGTGCCCAACAAAACGCTCCATACAACACGAACAACAAATTGTCGAGCTGTGCAGCACGACCGTCAAGAGCTATGCAGTCGTATTAACCATCGGCTGTTATATAATGTAGTTCAGTGTTACATTATATTGGGTTGTTTTTTTGTCCTGTTGGGTCGATTGCAATATCACAGTCTGTTAAATATGAAATGTTTGTTCCATTATCGCAAGCCCCCACTGACTACAGAATGATATGTTCTGCTAGGACCTGTTTGTGGATAGAGATTCATAACGCTTCTCACCAGGCTCTCAGCCTTTCTATCTCTCATTCTCCCTGCTCTATTCTGTGACGTTTCAACTAATCCTGTTCCATATAAGATGCGTGGTCAGGCGTGGGTATCATACCCCTATAGGTCCACCAACTCTGGGTGATCATACTGAATATCTTGTACACAACATCTGTAGAGACAGTGGGTATGTATATCGAACTTTTTTCGCACAATACATAGTCAACCGTGCTTACCGAATTGCAGTGCAGCAAGTAGGCTGCTAACCTATTTGCGAGGAGCTGCAGAATTCACTTGGGAAACATACTAAAAGGAATTGGCCATTATCCCAGAAGATTTTTGACGAAGGGGGTAAGCAAATGCATTGTAAAATGTTAAAAAGAATGGTTCAAATATTCAATTTACGTTTCATGCCACTGCTGGTGGAAGTGCCTCCACTTAGAGCAAGATCTATAGAGCCCGTCTAGAGCGGGGGGGGGGGGGGCGTTTGGCCTACTTTTCTATTCTGGCCAGACGTCTTGGCCTGCCGATTGAATAACCGCGGTGACCCATTAATACACCGCTGGTTGGACAGAGGCCCGGGTGGGATTTGAGAAATTTGCACCGTTGTTTCAACTGCCGTCCCGCAAAACAATCAGAATCGCAAAAGAATCAGAATATTTATTTACACTGGAGGAGTCCGATGAGCTGTCAAGCAATTTTTCGCAGAAGTCCAGTGTTTATCGTGAGCTACGGTCGTGAATGCGTGTTCACGTTTACATTCTTCGTCACAACTCTGGAGCCTCAGTTGACGCTTTCACAGAATTAATTTTGAATTAAATCCTATTCTTTGGTTCTTTCGGTAAAGTCACGTCAGTGAAAAAAATTAATAAAATAAAAATATATATAATAAATAAATTAAATCACGACGTTTCGATTGCAACACAAGCAATGATAATCAGGTGTGACAACCACAGCAAGAAAATTTGTAAAAAAAAAATTGCTGTGGTTGAAAAATTTTCTTGCTGGGGTTGTCACACCTAATGATGATTGCTTGTGTTGCAATCGAAACGTCGTGATTTTTTTTTTCACCTACGTGACTTTACCGAAAGAACCAAAGAATATGGATCCCAGTCACGAAAACTTCAAATCTAGAATGAATGAAATCCTACTTATTGTAATAACACTATAAGTCTGACTGAGCCTCAACGCTTTCGCAGGAGGAACCAGTGTATCTGGCATGGTCTGCAAAATGCAGATTTAACAAAAGTTTTTCTGTGTAATTGCGCCAACAACAATAAATATAATGTCATCGTCTCCCTTGGCTTTTAACATTTCTTGAATGTCACTTCTCACCCTTCGCCATGAAATAGGTTGGCACGCTTATAAAAATTTTTTATCCAAATGCTATACAACTTTAAAATGTCAAACGTTATGGAAATAGCGTTGCGTCATATATATATATATAACCACCATGATTGGCTCCTGTGGGGATGATTCTGAAGAGGGCCTTTGTGTGTAAATGGGCATTTTGTTTGAATCTCAATGAAAAATGCCAACGATAGATAAAAAAAAATAATAATACATCGTCTGAGAACCACGTTCATTCAGGTTGTGTAAGATTTTAAAAAAATTGGGGGGGGGAGTGAAGGTGCAGTGATGTTATTTATAGAACTTAATAACGCAATATCGCCAAACAATTTATCTGATTTATCGTACTCCGCTTGTAAATCTAGCCACCTGCATTTGCATTCTGGTCGTGGCTAACATCAATGGTGAGTGATGTTTGAACCGGCCCCTGGCCACCCCACTCACCAAATTCAACCTCCACTTGACCAGCATGGTGAAGACTGGTCAAAACAACCCCCATGGGTGATACATCATGGGGAGGCCTTCATCCAACAGTGGATTGACAAAGAGCTTCGAATTATTATATTATTTGCATGAAATCATTAACGCCACAATGATTTACAGCATTAATTTCATCGTACTGCTATACGGTCGGCTACTTACGGTGCCAAATAAGTTCATCATATCACAGTTGTCCTCCCGTTCGATATCCTGGAGCACTTTTATGGACGAAAACCCATTTTGGAATTACGATTGAGCGTGTGGCTAAGCTCGATCATTCCTTGCTCTGTGTGTGAATAAGTGTAATTATAACCTCGCATTGTATGGATTACATGGGGGGGACGGGGGGGGTTCTTCAAATCTGACAAGTAAGAAGTTAATGTGCAATGCAACAGAGCAGCTGAAAAGTACTTAAACGCATGTCCACAGACATACATTTTGGCCACTGTCATAATTCGACGATAATAATGTTGTATTGACCAGGAAAAGCCCACTTGACATGTTAACACTTTTTCAGAGGCGACATGGCCACACATGATAGTTTATCATTCTGCTTGGCAAAGTAGAGCAGCCAAATAATCCGAAACGCACGTTTCTAAATGTGGAGGGCAAACGCGGAGGAGCTGGATAATAATCAAAGTGATCATCACGGGGAGAGAACACTCAAACTCCAAGTATACAAAAGACATTACAAAGGCTCAGTTCCAGCAGCCGTACTGGCCATCTCACAACAACTCCTCTCCCGGGCCTATCCTGGCTCCTCCCCCCTTAACTAGTATATAAGGTTGTGTCTCTTGGGACTTCTCTTTACTTCACCTGAAGACGGAAGCTTGTGTTGCCTCCGAAACGTCGTGATTTAATTTATTTGTTTTCTTTTAACCTACGTGACTTTACCGAAAAAACCAAAGAGTATGAATCCTTGCAGTCACGAAAGCTTCAAATCTAGAATTAGGCATCGTCAGGTTCAGGATTGAACTCACGGCCTCTTGCGTACCAGGCGAGAGAGATAACATATCACTACAGCGAAACATCAATGTGAAGTTCCTCTCTATATACTGCACTCTAAGCTCGTGGCCAAACACTTCTACATTAAAACTTGATTTTGAGCTTTCGTGACTGCAGGAATTACTCTTTGGTTATTTCGGTAAAGTCACGTAGAAATAAAAAATAAATAAAATAATAGCATGCGACGTTTCTATTGCAATACAAGCAATTATCATCAGCTACAAATGAAAGAGAAAACAAACCTAGTAAACTTAGAAATATAATGCAATACGACACAGAGAGTCGGCCAACATAACAGTCAACACCCTACCTGGTTGATTACGTTCTTCCAAAGATTTCTAAATTTGAGAGAGAGACCAAACACAGACACGGAGACACTGCTTATTTGTCTGTTTTCTCTTTCATTTGTACCTGATGATGATTGCTTGTGTTGCAATCGAAACGTCGCATGCTATGATTCTATTTATTTATTTATTATACGTGACTTTACCGAAAGAACCAAAGAGCACTTCTACATTAGCTGAGAATATTTTGGGGAGAGTTAGCTTTGTTATACTTCCTTTCACCCCTGCCATCTGTGCTGTGGATTTCCTGCCCCTGTTCAAGTCCCAGGCACAACAACTAATTTTTTTCCTTTGCATATGACTGCGTGCCCTCTCCCTGAAGAATAAATATGCCCAATGTTCCTAGAAAGCATCTTTCAGGAGCAATTGCATTTAGACGCAATGTAAATCCATATTGCATTCCATTGCATTAGCGTTTTATCAAATCGTCAGTGTAGAGTTGATATCGCTGAGGTCATGGGTTTGCATCGTGACCTCTTGCGTAACGTGGCAATTTGTGTTGGGCTGGTGACCCACAGGCCAACGCAAATATTCCATCTCTAAACCTTGATTCTGTACATAATTAATCTAGTAAATAAATCCATATTTGTGCCAACCAGATGCTGTACAAGGTGAGTTTCTCACCAATATACAACTTCCTCCTTCAACAGGACACAGCAGCAGACACTCAGCATCAAAATAACTCGTGAAATTAACAACTGAGACAGGACAGAATTGTAAAAGAAAATGCTAAGAAAACGATTTGCTGAATTCACTAAAAGTTGAATGAATGGAATTGTGAAGATACGCTTTAAGACGGGGCATTACAAATGCCCACAGGATCGGAGGTCCTGGTAACTCGTGGGAGAAAGTTCCAGAGCCTGGGGCGTACACGAGAAAAACGTTCAACTGAACCTGGATGTCAATCCCCATAGCCCGTCCACTCAGCAGTACAAAAGGTTGCACCGCAGATATTCGATCGGCAGACCCACGCGTGGTGGTGTGAAGTGTGCGCACGGTCACCCCTTCCAAGATGTCTGGCCAGCGTGGAAGAGTAGGCCAAATGCCATCCCTCCAGTAGAGGCCCGTTCAGCAGCAGCAGTGGCGTGAGCAAGCAGTTATAGAGCTGCTCCTTTACCATGATAAGAGGTGCGGTGCAGGACTCTGTGCATGGATGCCGATGAAACAGTTTGAGACATCGCTGACGAAACGAATGACAAAGGGTTTGATATAAATGACTCAACTGTTGACGTTGGTTAACGTGACACTTGTGTTCGCATTTGCAGACGCTGGCATGGGCACACTCAACCTCACTTTGCTGGAAGTCGTGCGGAGGTCGCAAGGATCCAAGGGAAAATCTGCTTACAACCAGGTACAACAAAAACGTCGCGGAAGCCATGGCAATACCGAGTATTCGTAGCTCTCTTTAGACGTGCTTTCGGGTCCCACCGCGTGTCGCTCGGCACGATGTCCGACGTTTCGCTCCACGTGCTGCGAGCCGAAGTGAAAAGACGCTCGCAGGAAGCAGGGTCTCCACGAGACGACCGTGTGTGTGGCGACACGTCGGAACACCGTGCCGAGTGGCGTGTGGCACAAACGGAAACCATGTCGGAGCGCAATAGAGCAGAGCCGCCAAAGCCTACGCAGTTATCCAGTGTCTGCATTGTTAAGGTGAAATGTATAAATGGGGCAGAAGTTTGTCTTTTCTCTACGAGCCTTGAATGCATGTGTGCACCATGGGAAATTGGCTAAAGAACTTCACCTTTGCCTCCTGTAGGCAAAGGTGGACGGATGTACAATGACTTTCATCCAGCGGTGGCCTGACAAAAGGGCCATGTATTAGTCATCCAAAATAACTTTTTATTATATTTTTAATTTATTCTGTCACACAATTGATGGTGGTTAGGTAAAAAAAAATCTCACTTGACACGATTCACTCGTAGGCAGCAGATATATGTATGCATCACATGTGCTGATTTTATGTCACGCTCACAAAATAAACGTTCATTATTAACACAGACTAACAATAACAACTACCGTATATTCTCCAAATTATGCGCACATTTTTTTACCCCCCTGTATTTTAAAGTAACATTTTAGGTAGGGCTAGGAGGGGGTGGGGGAGGTAGGAAATCTTCTCACCCGGGAACTGTATTTGTGGGCAGACTTGCATAACATTGTTGACACCGGGAGTACGTTTTTGGCTGCGTCTTACTTTCTGGAGCCATGTCATAATCCAAAGGATACGGTGCCGTTGAGAGCCTACGACTGTGCAACTGCGCCGATGCATGTGGGCCTTTGTCTCTGCAGCAACTGAATGCTTTGGAAGTCAGGGTGGACAAGGTTCAGTTGACGGCAGCAGGGGGCTCCAACTTCTCCTTGTGCATTGACCGTGATGACAAAAAGGTGTTCCGCAACATCACAAGGTAAGGGGAAGTTCACCATCATCATTATAAGGTCGCACTCATTATACACGCAAAGCACTCACCACAAATGAACCACAATACATTGCTGAGCTCATCAAGGAGCATAAACCATCACACGAACAACCGGTCATCCTTGCAGCAGCGGCTTTTGGCTAGCCGTCGAACAAAGACGGTCACCGTATCGTGCGCTTTTACATGCGATTCTGCGGCCGTCTGGAACGCTCTGCCTTCCGATATTAGGAAGCCACTGGAGCTATGCATTTTACATTTAGATTGAACACTAATTTCTTTAGAACTGCTCTTTTTGTTTGGTTTATGTCCATCCCCGCACCTCCGATTATCACTGTTGGTTGTGTATGGTGCGAAAGAAGTTCAACATACATATGTGTCGGCGATCATCGCCCCTCTACTGGCAGGCTTATGCTGCTCGTTTGTCAGGTTGGGTTGCTGAGTCAGAGCCCCGTGCTGCATATTGATAGCTGCCAAGTGGGGGTGAGGTGGGGGGTGCCCTTCAAACGTGTTTGAGATGCAAACGTGAGATGCAAAGCCAATTCTTTACGTGTTATCTTTTTTATTTAGTACTCATTTTTATTATGCTATTCGTTGCACACGGTTGCAGTTTACTTTGTTCAGTTAATGTTGGCCGCTGAGGTCATGACAGATTTCTCTTCCATTCTTGTTACTCCATGTCCCCTGTACCGCTCCCGGTTCTGCTGTAATGGTGCACTGATGCCTACTCTATTGAGGGCGATATTGGCACAAGAAATAAAAAAATATTAATTGATTGATGACTGATCGCACCTCCTGCCTTTGACATTTCTCGAAGACACTGTGTAACCATCAACTGCATCAGAGCATCGGCAGGCCGATGCTCACCTCTCCTTGATAAATGTAAAATTAAAGACATAGCCACAGCAGTGCGATTGTGGCCACGCAACCCAAGCTACGGACCACATAGCGAACCACCCTAGTCTGCAACCCTTCAACGGAGGAGGAACAGAAAAACTGCACGAAATCTCTCCTGAAGCCCTCTCGTCCTGGCTAGCACAGACCTCGACATTGGCATTTAGCTTCTCCTGGACCTCCCAGCACGTGGAGCAAAACGTCGGACAGCGTGCGGAAGTACATACGGCACAACCCGAAAACACATGTAGTGGCACAACCGTGAAAACCTAAACGTGTTATATTTAACTTTTTTTTTGCGTGAAACCTTTGCTGACCAAGCTGAGACCATAAACTCGCTACACTTGAGAACCCAGTTTAATCGCTGGGGGCGGGGAGGTGAGGGGGGTTGCTTCTGAACTGGATCTTAGCAGTTCCAGCTCAGCGCTCCCAACGCAGGATTCGGTCACTGAGCCACCTGGCCAAATTTAATCTCCAATGGTGCCACAACCTTAAACCTTTTGCCTACAAATTATAAACAGATGTTAAAAAAAAGTTTTTTACAAATGTCCATTTATCTTACCTATAAATATAGGTTTGTCTTGGACGAGACGCAGGTCTTTTAATTGGTGTTAAAGTGGGCTTCATATTGGCTAATGATAGGGGTTTTCTCCTTTTTTCACATTAGCTGCTGAGTTAAATTTTTGTCAGAAATGTTCCATTGTTGAATTTTACGTTTGTTTGTTTTTTCACATGGATTTATAATATTAAATGTTTCATGGAATTCTTTACTTCATATTACTTCACTGGTCTTGAAGTAAAAATATTTTTTTTATCATCCAGCCAGCATATTAGAACATTCAAACTTAAATTATTGTTGCCGCTTTATGTGCCGGTTAATAATTTCGAGAACATAAGTCATCTTTGACCATTCAGTGGAGAGTCAATCCAGCCCTTCTTATGGAATGCCAAACGTGACTCGTGTGGAGAGAAAACGCCCCTCTTAATATTTCACGTCCGTCTCGCCAAGAACCTTCTTCCAACGCCATCGAGCATCGCGTAAGCGTTTTGGACTTTGAATTTGCGCTCCATCGCTGTTCGTTGTCCCCGTGTCTCACTTGTTTCCCCGTGCCTTGCCACCTGCGCTTGCAGGTGCGAAGTCAGACCCTGCTGCCAAGTGAATGCTCCGGCCCACGGTGCCCTGGCCGGTGTCTCCCATCTGGCACGACCGACTCAGCCACCCAATTGCGAGCCCTTTTGTCTGCCAATATCTCTCTTCTGCAGCCCTGCTCTGTAGCCCTGCTCAGCCTCGGGTGTTCAGGCCAGCAGGGACAGGACGTGCCACGGCGGCGCCGTTTTGATCAGAGACATTACAACAGAGGATGAAGAGTGTCATTTGGTTGTTACGCGCACATTTTTTTGCTTGGTTAACACGTCACGCGCGTGAACGTGTGAAGGGCCGCGTGTGCCTGCACATCCCTGTGTTCATCAGCTGCTGGACGAGAGGCTCTCCACTCCGAGTGGCCCATGGGGATTTTTTTTTCTTCTTACCATACTTCGCCATGCTCGTGGCCAAAGGCAGGGAGCGTAGAAAGTACGGTACAACAACATTTTTTTTTTGCACCGGCATATGCTACCCACAACATAGCCCCCGCAGCCTACAGTGACTGTTACAAACGGTGGTCGGCCGTCTGAGCTTGATTGTGGCTCAAAGCAGCTTAGCTTCTGGGATCTTGATGATATCGATGCATCGCAGTTGATATGGTAAAATGCAAAAAAAACATGCAGTATTATGTTGTATGTAGACAAAGTAGGAATTAAATTCCAGAATATGCCAGCCTCGGCCTTTAATTGCAATACCAATTAAATATACCTCTAAAAACTGAATTGTATAAAGATGGGTAGCACACAAGCTTATTAATATCAGTGATTACAAACATAATGTAGACTCTCAATGGGTCCTCACCTGATTTATAAAAAAGGGGCACTTAAATTAAATTACATCAGGTTTTCCCACTTGCTCGCTTAGTTGGCACAAGCGGTTACAGAGAGCTGACTGGCGATGTACAGGGCGCTTCAAAAAAATGTTAACACTCCTGAGAATTTGCAACAATACCACAAGAAATGTACCTCCGGGCTCTGGAGACCAGCTGGAGAAGATTCCAGGCGTGCGTTGACAATTATGGCGAACAAGTGGAGACTCTTTGTTTTTTTCTTTTTGAAGCTATTAACATCCATAACGATAGTCCCATGTAAGTGTTTAAAACATCTTGAAGCACCCTGTATTTTGTTGGCTCACAATGAATTGGCCACCAATGCCTCTGTCGCCAACAAGTGGCCGTGTCCGATGTGTGACGGCGTCGTTCAAAACGGGGCGCGTTGAACAAAGTCCGAGGCGAGAACGTTTCCGCTACTGAAGAGAGCAAAAGCACGGAGATTGTTTTATTCGGGGACACAATGCGCAATAGCGTCTTGATGTGCAAGTCTGTTTATAAAATTACAACCAATTTAGTTGTGAATGGGGCATTTCCATCAGATGTCCAAGGCTTACATTCGAATAGCCATACTCCCGTACAGAGAAAATAACTTGAACTTTTATTTGCCCTTAAATCCTATCGGAGCACTGTTACACGATTGAGAAATGTTTGCAGTGAAGTGACATGTATAGTGCATGCAACTCAATCATGAGGTTACGGTTTACTTAAATGGGAACCAACGTCGTTCTGCAGAGAGGTTGCTTCAGTAAGGTCTCTGAAAGTGAATGTCAATTCCTCTCCTTTCTCTCTGCACTGTAAGAAAGAAGAAAAATACTCAAAGAAAATGTTCCTTAATATTTTATTCACATGCCGTTCCATTTAAATATACTTTAATTCTCATTTTTGATCATTTACTTAATGGTCCAGGAAAGTCACACTGAGTTGTATTTTAAGTTGTTTTCAGCCAATGATTGAGTGTTTATGATACACGTCGGAGGAAATTGAAGCACCTGGAGAAACCCATGCATGCGAGGGGGCAACGCTCTATCCCCGCACAGATGCAGACAGATGGTGATTCGTCCACTTGCTGTACTGCCTTCTCCTGGTGAGCCAGGGTATGGCACCTCTTTGATGCCCACGGGAAGATAGTATCACAACATTTGTGCGATCCACCAACCCTCCCTCAATGCCTCCACAAGTGCTGGGTTACAGACCATATGGATAGCCACTACCGCATCATGAGATACAGACAGTTTTTGCACGCAGACACTTTATAAATCCAAATCGTATTGTATAATTGCACATCCTCAGCCATTTCTTCAGTAGCCACTGCTAAATCGAAGGGTCCTCATGTTATTTTGCCATCGTTCACTCACGTGTACAGTTACGTATAGCTTATCCTTTTATCCTCATCTTAATTGAATATGCATACGCACACTTTGCAAACATGCAGTCTAGTAAGGCATTGCATACTGCAGTATACAGTATTACAGTGTATAGATTTGACTATAACAGCATGGGTCAAATCCCCAATGCTTCACTCGCGATTGGTATCACCCTACTTAAATGCAACTTTCAGTTGCACTGGCTGTAGAATAAATTCTCATCAGCAAACCAGATTCGCCGCCATCGAGAGGCTTGCGCTGGAGGCCAAATTGACGGTTAAATCATTTCATCACCGTAGTCACCTATACCCCGCAGTTTTCGCACCTAGCCTGGCGTTTTACTGAGCCTGATGAGTGGGTGGCAGCCTCATTCTCTCCTCTTGAACGCAGAGAGAGTCATGGGAGGGGGGACGCGGCACGGCAGTACCGCGCTCGTCTCTCGTTGCAGAGGTATTCCACGGTTTGATTTCGGCGGCCACCCTAATTATTGACTGCGTTGTGTATTTACGACTTTAAAAAAATATCACGTGCCATCTGCTTCAAGAGTAAGGCCATCGTGTGTCGGCGTCACGGTTCAAATTCGCCAAGTAAAAAGTAAAGTCCCCGCAAAATTACTCACTTGGGAATGTGTACACGTCAATAATCATCGTCCCACTACTGCGGACATTTCGCAGGGCCCTCCGGAAAAGTCAGACTCTGTCAAACTTTCCTGAGTTAATTAAATGTCCGACATGATTTTTTGACACAGAAATTTGCCTGTGAGAATGTGGAGACATCTACGATTGACTTTTCTCACTTCAAGAGACTGTTATTCTGTCAGTCACATTTGCAGAGGGGGGTAAATTCAGAGAGCAGTGACTCTAGCACATGAGGAATATATTACCACTGTGTAGGTGTTCACGGTTGTGTTTGTGTATGGCTGGCCAACGCCTTTTCGGCTTGTACCACGCAGTTGTTCGGCGCGCTGTCCGGCGTTTCACTGTATTGTGCTCGGGGCGAATTCAGTTTATGCAAGGTAGCTCCCACCAGTGTTCAAGCGCATTGGGAGCGAAATGTCGGACAATCCTCTGCCAATTAACTCCCTGCCGCACAAGCTAAAATTCAGATCGGATACTGCAAATATCACCCTTGGGATGCTGTATACGTGGCAATGAACCACGTGGGCGAGCGCACTTTGACGTCTGTAGCAATATGCCACTTTGAAGTAGAGTCTTGGGGAATTCGTATTTAGTGCGGTCAATACAGAGGCCCCCCATTGCTGGTAATTAACGGCACAATTCTCAATATACTGATGTGTTTAAGAATTAGACAATACCACGTATACTGTAATGTTCTCAAACGCAGATCGGTTTTGCTTAACTTTTACACGTGTATGTTTTGTTGTTAATAAAATCGCATACACAAGCCTGAAATAACGATATTGTTTAAATGAGTGATGTAATATATATGTATGAGAAATGGTCAATGAAAACACGTGCTGACAATTTGTATTTAATTTTTAAAACTTTATTTCGGTCTTGTTCATTTTGGTTTCGTATTTAAACTTTGCACAAGTATTTTATGTTTATTGTTGGCTGTGTACGGTGCGAAAGAAGTTCAACATACATAGATACATTACTTCGTCGTAATATATATTTTTTACATTTTGTACCGTTAATGTTTTTTTGATAAGATCTGCACTGAGATATGTGTTACTGTACTTTGGTTATATCCCAGGTCTCCCTTGCAAGAAATGTTCCTTCCAATGGGATCTCACCTTGTTATAACGTTCATATGTATAGTACTTGTGCGTGTGTATATATAAATTACTCGTGTTTAAAATGTTCATTAATTTAAATAAAGGTGTAAGTAACCCAGAAACCTTGAACGTCTGTTATTTTTACGAATGCATATGTCGGTTTAACACGTAGGCTTTAACACGGAAACAGGAGGATTTTTCCACAACCCTGGCTGTCGCCTGATGATGCTAGTTGCAATTACTGGCGTAACGTCGTACTCGAATTGTAAATGGCGTGGGTTAACGCTCCAACACATCGGTGTTCTATACTGGTAACAACTTAGCACGTTCTGTTTTTGTGACAAAGCTTACTAATTGGCGGGTTTAACGACGCGTTTATATTTACACGATCTATCCCCCCAAAAAAACCCTCTACTATGGAACTGCACATGCGTTACGTGCTTGTCCTCTACAGCTCGACGTTGTCTTTACGAGTCGTACCGCGCTGTTGCTCAGCACGATGCCCGGACGATTGTCTCTGCTCCCGGTCGCGCGGAGCGAAACGTGGCGGGGGGAGAGCGCGGATCGTGGCCAACAGCCCCTGACAACACTCCAGAGAGGCGTCACGCGGTATGTGCAACGCTTCCAAGTTGTTTGATTGGCGTTTGGAGCTTTTGTTCATGGGGGGGGGGGGGGGATTGGGGGTGGAGTAATTTCCGTGCGTGAAATGCGTTTCAGGCACACTAGTCATGGTGTCATGGATACCCTGGAGTTCTTTCACCTCCTAGAGTTTTTTTTTTCGGTTGAGATCGCGTACATATAAAGGTTTCGTTAAACCTGCCACCACCCACCACAGACAATTCGTAAAGTTCGTCACGTAAACAAAACGTGTAAATTAGTTACTAGTTCAGCACCACCGGTGTGTTGGAGAGTAAACCCACAACATTTACAATTGGAGCACTGTGACGTTTCGCCGGTAATTACAACCAGGATCATCAGGCCGACAGCCAGAGTTGTGGAGAAATCCTCCTCCTGTTTCGGTCTGAAATAGAGTGATAGATGTGTAGGGGTGTTAGAGAGAGAGCCCGTTATGCATGGCAGCTTATGGCAAACAAACACAGTGGGCGGGGCTACGTGAGTGCACGGGGAGGTGCTCTCTACGACGTCCGCGCCAGGCACCCCGGGGGGGCCCCACCCCACCCCTCAGCGGGGGGTTGGGTATAAAAGGGGATGTATCGGAGGGCTCGGGGTTCTTGTAAAGCTAACCAGTGAAGACTGAAGACGTCTTAGCTAGAGCCCTGGACTCCCCTGGTTCGCCGTCCTTATCAGGGCCGAACAGGACCGAGCCAGCGGCGTGGTCCCGAGATCCAGAGCCGGTGCTCTTGTCAGCGCTGGTCCGGGACTCAGGGTACCGGGCCCGACTTACCAGTGTCGGGCCAGATAGCCTCCCCTAGCCCGTTAGAGGAGGACTAGGAGGCAGGCTAGGAAGTAGCTAGCGCGTGTATCCCCAGCTAGCCGGGTGAGGGGGCCGACACCCCCTCTAGTGTTGTATGCCAGAACCGTGCTGTGTGAATAAAACCCGTGTGCCTCCAACTCCGGCGTCCAAGAGTCGTGAACTTTATTACAGATGTGAAGTCGGCACTTATCCTATCAGCTGCAAAGACCAGGATGGGGGGGGGGGGGTAATGTATTAATATATGGTTAAATTATTCACAGTTAATCAACATGCATAAGATATGCCCGTTACCGAAACAGGCATTGGATGTTGATTAAGAGTGTATGTCCACTCTGCCGCTCACAGTTAATCACCATCGACGTATGGTGGTGACCTGCACAGGCATGCAGTTGCACGGTGTATTACAGCACTTGATAATATGCTTCGTTAGCCGCATGCTAGAAGCCATCCTTATGGGAGGGAATTAGAAAGCCAAATCGAAGGAACATCGTCCGGTAGGTGTAAGCCAGTGGGGAAGTGACAGGATTGATTTTTTTCTGTATTATTTACAAAAGCATATTCATTTGAACTGGCTCCTTGCCGCGGATCGATTTTGCATTCACGAGTGAACAATTATCAGCCAGACTTTTATTGTTGGTTCTTGCTTTAATGCGAGTCTGTCGCTGACCATTACCTCCAGCGTGCAGCTGAGGGGCCATCCATTTAGTAGGTACGCAAAAATCGGTCAAATGTTGACCCATGACGCACCCCCCCCCCCCCCCGAATCCTATAGAACGGCCAATATTTAATCCACGCAGAAACGATCATCAGGATGACGACTGCTTGTGTTGCGACCGCTTGTGTTGCGATCGAAACGTCGTAGATTTTTGGTATTTTTCTTTGAACCTATCTACGTGACTTTACCGAAAGACGCGAGGGGTGAAAATGGTGTTGCTCTTCTGCAAGTCCTGAAGAGAACATGGCAAGGTGAGTGTTGTGGATAGGATTGGATAAAAAAGAAAAACCATTTCACCGTTGGGAGGCCTGTGCAGGATGGAGGGGGGCCGGTTACCGAGACAGGCATTGGAGTGGTCCCTACGAGTCTGGCAAACCGTGGTGACGACTGAAATCCAGAGGTCAGCTCGTGGGGGTCGCATGTCTCCTGTGCAGCAGCTGTGGGATATATGGCACAAGGAAAAAAGGTGCCGGTGAGAAGCGGGTGGCATCAAAGGTTTTGACCTTCGTGATGGCTTGGATCTTGATGCGATATGCAATGGTGAAACACTCTGTTTTCCTCTCTCCAATGTAGTCGACCCCGCTAATTTTGAACGCCACTACCAAGGACAGTATAACGAGAACATGATGGGGGACGACATTTTGGGGCTGAATCGTGATAGTGGTTTACAGTATAATCGTAAATCTCGAAAAACTACTCACTTCTAAATATTTAGTAGTGCTTTTTTTGTATTACTTTAGTATAAATACAAGTTAATTTTGATTCACATGTAGTTTTTTCTGACTTTATGTGAACGAAAAGACACAAATTCGCCCGTTTTCTCATTGAAAATAGGTACATTTCCAAATATCACTGTCCAGGTCACAAAAGCAAAGTTTGTGGGGAGTAATAGCCATTTTCTATACTTTTTAGGCATAAGCAATTACTAAATAACACTTACTACCCAGGAACAAAAATTGTGTTACATAGTGTAAGCAATGCCTCTCGCCGCTCAAAGGCAATGGAGAGGCAACACTCGTCTCCGCAGGTGGCTCTGAGCCGGCGATGTAAATTTAGCATTGCGATGACAAGGAGGTGAATCTCCCCGCGTGATGACCATTGTTGACCTCACACAAAGCGGTACTCACTTTATTGATCTGAGGGGGGGGGGATGATTGGCCTAGTTGACTCCGACCAACGTTTGAATTCACAATGTTCAATCATCGTGTAAATGCCCCCCCCCGCCGTTACGGGAGCCTCTGCTGCACGGGAGATGGATGATGAAATACAAGCATCGGTGCAAAAAGTAGTGCTCACAGTGCAAAGGGCGTACTGTTGTCTGTGTCGTACTGATCTCCTGAAACATGTGTCCAACATTCTTTACCGTGACCCAAGAACCAACGAGGAGTACACGGCGAGTACTACAAAATAATCCCATTTAATAAAAATGTAATATTCGTTTTTCCATAGGATCCGATTTGTCTTGGAGAGCAGGCAAAAATATTTGAGGGGCAGAATAGCTGGACTATCACTACCTCACTGCCATCTGTGAGTTTGCAAAGCGAATGATGTTATGATGTTGAGCAAATAACAGTTTGGCATGCTTGTGCGTGTTTGGACAAAGTAAAGTGAGAGAGTGGGGATGACAAGACATAGGAAGTGGTCCGCAGAAATTTTGCAGGCACTACGAATTAGAGTAGCTTTGGATTTCATGTTGACATATATGTTGCTGGTGCACGGTGGTCCGTGAAAATGTTGTGAGGATTGACAGTGGCAGTCCGTGGGGTCCAGAAAGGTTGGTTCTCAAAGTGTGGTCCACGGACCACCAGTGATCCGCGACGGTCCTGTAAACGCAGGTTGATCCGGACAATAATGATGCCTGTGAAGCCTTTTTGCAAAAACAAATACAGCTAACATCACGCTTGGGGAAGAGGCAAGGAATATCCCTGACAAGTTAAGCCTTTCGAACGATACGGTTTTGCGTTGAACATCCACAAAATGTGAAATGCCAGCTGTTGGCACGACTTTTCTTTCCATCTTGATGAGTCCTCCGACATAGTGGGCGACACTAACCTCCTGGTCATACGTCAAGTATGCTTATGCCGGGGAAGTACATAATTATTTTTTTTGTCGTTTTCTGCCTACCAACACAACACTCAATACTCAATTATTTAATTGTACATAAATGCATTAGATTGGACACGCTGTGTTGCCATTTGCGATGACGGGGACGACATCAATGGCTGGCAGGTTGAAGGCTGCATCTACCCGTGTCCAAGCAGTTGTGCCATTTGCGCCAGCAACGCACCGTAGCATTGACCGTGAACAACTTACTGTGAAGAAGATGCCCGCTGGCCTGTACGTATGTATCCATGTTGAATTTATTTCGCTCCGTACGTAGCCAACCGTGTTAATCGGAGGTGCGGGGGAAGGACAACAAACTAAACACCAAAAGAGGTTCTAAAGAAATTAGTTTTCAATCTGATTTTAAAAGTTCGTAGCTCCAGTGGCTTCCCAATATCGTAAGAGCGTTCCAGACGGCCGCAGAAGCGCATCTGAAAGCGTGCGATGTGGTGACCTTCTTTGTTCGATGGCCAGCCAAAAGTTGCTGCGAGGATGACCGGAGTTCGCGTGATGGTTTATGCTTCATCGGCAAGGTATTGTGGTTCATTTGGGGCACTACTTTATGTGTAATGAACGCGAAAACCAGTTTTGGACGAGGCTGTACGAATTTAACATTTTATTAAAGGACGGCCTTTGAACACACGCACTATTAAAGCCCCTGTGTGAAGAGATGGGCAGTAAACACATACAACTTCTCTTCTGTGCTGAAGTTTGCACGGAGCAATTTGGAATACATTTCCCAAAACCAGAAACAGGCTTTGAGTGGACCAGAAATCAATTTGAAAACAAGGGACACATTGGAGAGATCAGTGTCCAGCTTCCACTCGAAGGAGGCATATACTCTTTCATTAGATGGAGATTGCTGATGCTGATTTTCAGCAGGAAAAAAGTTTGACGGGTTTTTGGCTTCACACGGAGTTAAGAGTATTCTGGGCTGAAGCATCGACAGCCGTTTCCAACAACGTACAGCTGTGAAATTGGATCTTCGACACTTGCGGGGTTGAAAATAGTAAACGAGAAAACCGGCAGAAAGTGGAGACATTAAGCTCCCTCCAAATTGGAGGCAGACATCGTCTACGCCGGTGTCTCGTCTCAAAAGCGATGGTCATTCGTCCCAGTTCCGGATTATCCTAGTAGCAAAAGTAGCTACAAATGCTACGGGCCCCGCAATTTCAAGGGCCCCTCGCTAAATGCTTTCAAGCTATCAATTCCGGTTCAGTGATTCTGCACTTGCTCTATTACTTTGGAACTATACTGCCTTCAACTTTTATGAACGACTGGGTGTTTAAGGTTAGCGATCTGTCGTGTTATCTGGCTGTATAGCAAATGCAAAAATACAATTACTTTACTATGCAAGCTAAAAATTAGTGTTTTTTTAGGGCCCCTTATAGCATAATGCTACAGGCCCCGTACTAACTTAATCCGGCACTGATTCGTCCCCGTTAGGATGGCAAACGGTAGAGGGTGAGGCAAGTTCAGTGGCGGTTTAAAGGTTAGATGTAAGTCGGATAAGATCCAAATGCCCCACCCCGAAATGAAAAAAAAAACCTTATGGCTGCGTAAAAAAAAAAAATCCGGTAATATGAATGATTTTGTAGTAGTTTATTGGTATTTTGAGAGATAAGTGATCGCGTTTTGTCACCGGGGGATTGAGGGGGGGGGGGGGCTGTGGTCCGCCAAAATGTTTGCGTCGGCTGAGTGGTCCGGCCAGGCCACAACAAGTTTGAGAGACGCCGCAATTGGAGGGACTTCGTTCTCGAGAGCCACCCCCCCCTCTCTAGAGAGCACGTGGCCTAGTCTCTCCACGCTGGCCAAAACGTCTTGGGAGAGGTTACCCACACTCTAGAACAGGGGTAGGGAACCTTTTTTCTGCCAAGGACCATTTGGATATTTATAACATCATTCGAGGGCCATACAAAATTATCAACTTAAAAATTTGCCTGTTATATTTGGTCAAACATTTAATTAACTTACCCATAATATGATGGCTGGAACTGCTTCTCTTAATTGGCGAGGCGTGTGATGTTAGCTGCTATTGATGATGTTGCTACTCGCAACTGCTTTTCCAGGTTTGTTCCTAGATTTGTTGAATTTCGAGTCCCGCTTGCGGTTGCCTTGGCAGGGCCACTTAAAATGATTTTGCGGGCCTCATACGGCCCGCGGGCCGGACGTTCCCCACCCCTGATCTAGAGAGTACCGACACTTCACCCCCACCGCACACGACCGACTGCGGCAGGCCCATTTATGCTGCCGGGTTGGACAGAGGTGTACGGTGGCGGAGATCGAACCGGTCGGTGTCCTTTGCGTTACGAGTCCACAACGACAGCGTCAACATTACGGTCCCGTGATAGAAAACGACCGCGTGACGCAGATGAAAGTGTTCCTTTCAGCCGCGCGTCAAGTTGTGTAACTAGTCTTGAAATGTCATTTTTTTATTTTCTTGAAAGTAAAAACAAACAAGAAACTGCTCCTCCCCCCGTGGCCTCTTTAAATGCGCCGCTCCCGACCCCGAGGCAGAGGTCGTAACCGGGTACCCGATACCCGTACCCTACCCGATACCCGGCTACCCGTACCCGGCCGGGTACGGGTATCCGTTTGCGACCCTGGTGCGGCCGGGTACGGGTACGGGTAGACCGTGAGTCACTGGTGAGTAACTGTTTGTCACTCATTTCCCAACGTCTTGTCTCTTCTCACAATTCAAGTTCCTAGAATCAACCCACCCACGCCTGCAACATGGCTTCATCCCAGAGGTCGCAATCAGGTACCCGATACCCGTACCCTACCCGTACCCGACCGGGTACGGGTACGGCCGGGTACGGGTACCCGTTTGCGACCCTGGTGCGGCCGGGTACGGGTAAGGAATCAAAACCCGTTTGCGACCTCTGCCCCGAGGTAAGGGGCAGGCAGCGAGCTCGGGGCGCCCGCCCTCGATTGTGCGTTGCGCCGAGCGTTTTTTTTTACACCGTTGCCTTTTTATAAAATCTTTGTACTCTGGGTTCTTGAATGGCAACAAAACATTAATCATATCAATATAAACAAACGCCCTTCGTGTTTAATGTACAGTGTGGTCTTGTGACCCCCCCCTGACCCCATTGAATTCTATAAAAACTTAATATTTGTTTAAGATGTGCTTTTACATATATAGAAATTAATAAGCAAAAGTAAATCAAATGTAGGGGGTCTATTAATTGGGGGTCACAAGACATCTGGAGCACCGTGTAAATTATACTGGAGTATGTTTGTTCCTTGTATCGTATGGCACCGTGTCGATGTGTAGCGTATTTAGTTATTTATTGTGCATGGTGATTATGCACATCGCAATGGGTTGGCAGGTTGCAAGCGACGGGGTAAATTGTGGGTAAATCCCGCCTCTTCCAACACGTCTGAGCAAATCCGGAAGAGTAGGCCAAAAAGACCCATCTAAAGAGGTTTTATCAGGTGAGGCCCACTGACATGTGTAGCTCTTTTTCAGAAACGACCTGGCCACAACAGACGATAGCTCAACGAAGTGGCCGGTCATGTGGACATTTACAGCAGCCAAATACTCCAAACCGCCTCATGTTCGTCCTAAATGTGGAGGGGAAAACCGGAGGACCCGGAGAAAAATCCACGCGACCACGGGGAAAGAGAGAGACACCGCAGATGCAGCACTTGTCAATATTACATAGAAAACATAGGGGGAACATAGACATGGAGTAGCGAGAGAGGGGGTAGAGAGAGGGGGGGGGGGTAGAGGGAGGGGGGTAGAGAGAGAGGGAAGAGGAAAGGAGAGCAGAGCTTGAAATATTTTGTGAAATCTTTCATTTAAAAAGGGGGTGGGGTTACATAAAGCAAAGCATAAAAAAAATAAAAAAAATAAATGATGAACGAAGCAAAGTACACCGAGCATATTCTTGTTTCCTCTGATCGTAAAAAAAGAGAGACACCGCAAACTCCAATTATACAGCAGCAGGGCATCAGGGTCGGGATCGAACCCACGGCCTCCTGTATACCAGACGAGGTATTTAACATTGGAGGCCCTTCCACCAGCAGTGGAAAATAAATGTCAGGGCTGCACCTTTAACGTTGACCACCACACGCATATCATTTAAATGATCATTACATCTCCACATTCAAATACGCAGCGTGCATACAACTCGCCTCCTTGTTATTTACGATCGTGCGCGCGGTGTCCTGCATTGGCGATTTCGAACGTTGCGATGTGTCACACAGCGTTGGGTCGCCCTCGTAGAGAGGAAGAGAGGTCGACAATAGCGGGGTAATAGCAGCCACGCAGCGAGTCGGCGCCAGCATTCGCCCAGAGCTCGACAATCCTCCATATATATAACATGAGCTTTACTACTCGGCTTCGCCCCATGGACTTGGATTCACCACGTCCGGCCGCCTTTGTCTCCCCAGTGGCGATGTTCACACACCACACCGGTTACTCGTATTGAGGCTGAGTCGACATAGGGGAGGCCCAGAGGAGTGGTTCAAATAATCGTCACCGGTGGTGGCCGTGAGCGGGAATCGAAATCGGGTCGCCGGGTTCGTAGCGCCCCCCCCCCCCCCACACACCATCATGGCTTGGCTTCGCGAACGAAGATCTAGGAAGGACATCCACGTCTTCTGCAGGCACGCTGGTGGCTGAAGAGGCCTATGCGGGACAAGCAGGTCCTGCCACAACAGCTGCAAGTATAGGTCTCATCTGGGATGGGTGCTGAGGGATCATGGTTCTTCCTCCTTCTCCTTTTGTCCTCCATACGGGCCCTGCGGGTATCTTCGAAGAAGGAGGTGGCCTGGTGGACTGTGTGCCGCCAGGAGTTGCGATCAGCTGCTTGTGTTGCCCACTGACGGTGATCGATGCAGCAAGCAGTGAGGGACTTCTTCAGGGAGTCTTTGTATCGCTTTCGTGGTGCCCCTATGTCGCGATGGCCAGAGGACAGTTCCCCATACAGCACAATCTTAGGTAAGCGGTGGTTCTCCATCCTGGCGATGTGCCCTGCCCAACGAAGCTGTGTCTTGAAGACCATGGCCTCGATGCTGATGACCTTCGCTGACTTGAGGACTTCAGTGTTGGCGACGAAGTCACTCCAGTGAATATTGAAGATTGTGCGGAGGCAGCGCTGATGGAAACGCTCGAGGAGACTCAGGTGACGACGGTACGTGACCCAGGACTCAGCGCCATACAGGAGAGTGGTCAGCACAACAGCTTTGTAGACGTTGACCTTTGTGGCTCTTTTAAGGTTTCTGTTGTCCCAGACACGTTTGTATAGTCTGCCAAATGCACTGTTTGCCTTGGCCAGCCTGTTGTCGACTTCGTTGTCGATCTTGGCGTCAGACGAGATCACGCACCCCAAGTAGCTGAACTGGTGGACAGCTTTCAGTTCTGTTTGTTCAATGAAGATGCTTAGTGGATGGTGCTCCTCATGGGGTGCGGACTGATGAAGAACTTCAGTCTTCCTCAGGCCGAAGATCTGAGCTGTTTTCGCGAAACAGGACGTAATTCGCTGCATAGCTGCCTCTGTGTGAGCAAGGAGGGCGGCATCGTCAGCAAAAAGCAGCTCCCTGATCAGTTGCTCCATGGTCTTTGTGTGGGCCTGCAAACGCCTCAGGTTGAACACGCTCCCGTCGAGACGAAAACGGATGTATACGCCATCAGCGTCGTCGAGGTCCTCTGTGACCTGCTGGAGCATCATGCTGAACAAAATGGTGAACAGCGTGGGAGCAAGAACACAGCCTTGTTTCACGACGTTTGCAATAGGGAAGGGCTGCGAGAGATTGTTGCTATGTCTGACTTGTCCAAGCTGGTCTTCATGAAGCTGGACGATCATGGTGAGGAACTTCGGTGGGCAGCCTAGCTTGTCCAGGATTTTCCAAAGTCCCTGCCTGCTCACGGTGTCAAACGCTTTTTTCAGGTCCACAAAAGTGACGTACAGCGCTTTGTTTTGCTCCCGACACTTTTCCTGAATCTGCCTCAGGACAAACACCATGTCTGTGGTTCCCCGGTTGGCTCTAAAGCCACACTGGGTCTCTGGGAGGTGATCTTCAGCTATTGCGGGTACCAGTCTATTCAGCAGTACTCTTGCGAGGATTTTGCCGGCGACGGACAGAAGTGTTATGCCACGACAATTGGAACAGTCTGATTTCTCCCCTTTGTTCTTGTACAGGGTGATGATGACTGCATCTTTGAGATCTTGAGGGAGTTTACCCTGCTCCCAGCAGCAGACGAAGAATTCATGGAGTTTGGTGTGCAGTGCTGGGCCTCCGTTCTTCCATACTTCAGGAGGGATGCCATCAACTCCTGCAGCTTTACCACTCTTCAGTTGTTTAATGGCTTCCTCAGTCTCTTGTAATGTTGGTGCCACATCCAGTTCGGTTTTCACTGGTTGTTGTGGGATACGGTCAATCGCTGGTTCTTGGACTGAGCGGCTAGCATTGAAGAGCATGTAGAAGTGCTCAGACCAGCGGTTCAGGATTGAGTCCTTTTCAGTGAGCAGTTCTTTCCCGTCTGCACTCCGCAGGGGGCTCAGGATTTGGTACGAGGGGCCATATACCGCTTTTAGAGCTTCGTAGAATCCCCTGTAGTCGCCAGTATCAGCACAAACCTGAGTTTTTACTGCGAGGTTGGTCCACCACTCGTTCTGAATCTCTCGAAGCTTGCGCTGGATGGTGCTGCATTCCAGGCAGAAGGCTGCTTTTTTGTGCGGGCAGGATGGTCAGGCCAGGTGGGCCTGGTGTGCTGATCTCTTCTTTGACAGCAGCTCCTGGACTTCTAAGTTGTTCTCATCGAACCAATCTCTGTTTTTCTTCGTGGAAAATCCGAGGGTTTCTTCAGATGTTTGCAGAACAACAGTTTTGATGCGGTCCCACAGCACTTCAGGAACTGGAGGCGAGTCTCCTAGGCAGCTCGGTTCCTCTAGCCTAGATCGTAGGCTTTTCTGGAAAGCTGCTTTGACCGCGGCAGACTGAAGGCTGCAGACTTTGAGCTTCTTCCTCGGAGCGCCACCGTTCCTTGGTCTGGGTTTAAAGTGAAAGCTGAGTTTGCAGCGGACAAGACGGTGGTCTGTGTGACACTCGGCGCTGGGCATTACCCTGGTGTGAAAGACATATTTTAGGTCACGCTGGCGCACAAGGATGTAGTCTATGAGATGCCAATGTTTTGACCGAGGGTGCATCCAGGTTGTTTTCAGACTGTCTTTCTGCTGGAAGATGGTGTTGGTAATGGAAAGCTGCTGTTCCGCACAGAGTTCAAGTAACAAGCGTCCATTGTCGTTGCAGCTGCCCACGCCGTGCCTTCCAAGTACGCCTCTCCAGGTTTCCGAGTCTCTGCCCACTCTGGCGTTGAAGTCGCCAAGGATGACAATCTTGTCGTCAGCTGGGATATCCTGCAGAAGGCTGCGTAGGTCGGAGTAAAACTTGTCTTTATCAGCGGGATCTGCCTGGAGAGTTGGAGTGTACACACTGAGCAGCGTTGCGTGTTGTTGGTCACGAAGTGGTAGACGCATTGAGATGATGCGGTCAGAGTGAGCAGTTGGCAGGCTTGCAAGCTTGGTAGCGATAGAGTCCCTGATCATGAAGCCGACACCTGAACGGCGTCTCTTTGTCGCTGGTTTACCTGACCAATAGAGAGTGTAACCTGCACCATGCTTCCTCAGACTGCCTTCCTCTGAAAAGCGGATTTCGCTGAGGGAGGCGATGTCAACATCCAGCCGAGCGAGTTCGTGTGCAATTAAAGCAGATCGTCGCTCAGGTCGAGTGCTGTCAGCTGAGTCTAGCATGGTTCTGATGTTCCAGCATGCGAGTTTGAGTCCTTTCCCACCTTTTAAGGCGAGTGGGATGCGCCGTCGATTCTTTGATGTAATTCGACCGCATATGAAGATGCCCGTTGACCGCGGTAAGCCAACTGAGGGAGGAGGAGACGAGCTTTGTTTAGGCCACCTTTTCTAGGCCCCTCTCCGTGTGGAGCAAGCAGTGCTGTCGCTAGAAAAGGCTGCTTGGTCGCTCAGGGTGCTGCCGGGTGATGATGTCGTTTCCAGGTCATCATCAGACGACCACTTGCGCCTGAGCCGCCTGCATGCAGGATTGAGACTGCGGCTGCCAGTGTCATCTTACACCTGCCGAGTTCGCCCCTTTCCCATCGCTACAAGACTTAGTGAGACCGGGGGGGGGGGGGGGTAGACGTGAAGATTTCCTTCTTGCCTGCGCAAAGGAGCTTTCAAGTGGAGTGCAGTATGCGCAGGACTGACCCCACCCTTTAAGCCCGGGGTTCGTCTGCCATGGCCTAGCAAGCTGGGACGGTGACAGCGAGGTCCTCGGCCCGTAGGTTTTACATCAGAGTTTCCTTCTCCTAGGTAGACGGCCTTCCAAGGCTGAAGAGATCCACCTTCCCACACAGACACAAACACACAGACAGCACGCTAAGCACTACACTACTGCTCACCCCACACACAAACGCGCACGCGTCCATATGTACACATACACGCGCTTGCTGCAGACACACACAACTTTCAGGGTGCGTACGGCAGTAAACGACTAAAATAATAAACCAATGCTGCGCGAAGAACGCCTTAGACCTGCAACAAATTTCTATTTCACTTTACCCGCAATCAGCAGGCACACTCCGTTACGCTTCCGCACACGGGTCACATGACAGATGTTAAGTCACAGCTCACTTGCCGTGCAAAACATATGCATTATTGCGCCCACCCCCCTCCAAAAATACCAAAGTCTATTTTTATAATGTTTGCATGGTGAACAGTCTGGAAAGTACCCACATGGCAAATTTCAAGTTTGTTGCATGTCGGGAAGTATGCTAAACATTTTGAACAGACAAACATAATCACAAATTTACCTTTTTTTAATATATATAGATGTTATTAACAAATCTGAAGCAACCTAGCCATCACAAATGATAGCCCAACTAATTGGCTATCGTGTGGAAATGTATCGCAGCCAAATACTCTTAAACACATGATTCTAAATGTGAAAGGAATAATCAGAGGACCCGGAAAAAAATCCACGCGACCACGGGGAGAACATGCAGGCGAGGTAGTTAACATCTCGCCACCGTGGGATACTGAGCTATATAGTAATCAACGAGCGTTTCTATGTGGGAGGAAACCGGAACACCCCAAGAAAACCCATGCGCGCGAGGGGGAAACACTCGATCCCACGCAGTCGGAATAAGTGGAGTCCACATTTTTGCCTTCTGTTGGCGAGCCAGGGTATGGCGAGGGAGATTCGCAGCATTTGTGCGGTGGTCCACGTCGCTTTCCTCCAGCGCTGGACTATATTACAGGGGGCATGCACAAAAGGGGTAAGTAACTACAGTGATGTAATTGCCTCTCGCCTGGTTAATAATGAAGCGCTATTCAACCGAATGACCACTTTGGTAGCAATAAACACGCGTACTGCGGCATATAAATCCACATACTTTACCTTGGTGACCAGGGTTGCCAAAGCAAACGGTACCGTCAAAGTAGGTGTAAGAGTGCAGTTATTGTTGGACCCTACTCCAAATCAAATAAACAGAAGGTGATGTGTGAAATATATACTTTTTTTTAATCTACAAAGTTAGTTTAACACGTAGGCTTTCGCGACCAATATCATCCATAATAGAAGTTTTTGGGGTTAGATCGCGTAAATATATAAATGTCTCGTTAAAACCCGCCACCACCTGACACAGCCAACTAGTAAGGGTTGTCACGTAAACAGAACGTGCCAATTCGTCACTAGTACAGCACACCGGTGTGTTGGAGAGCCAAGCCACAACATTTACAATCTGAGTACGACGTTTCGCCAGTAATTACAACTAGCTTCATCAGATGACAGCCAGTTGATTAGCTATAGTTGAAGTCAGAAATAAAACGCA
Source organism: Lampetra planeri (assembly GCF_965212315.1). NCBI lineage: Eukaryota > Metazoa > Chordata > Hyperoartia > Petromyzontiformes > Petromyzontidae > Lampetra > Lampetra planeri. The sequence goes on from NC_136141.1 coordinate 7,597,548, forward strand.
CCTGCTTGAGTCATCTGCCCAACAGCGGGCGGCTGTCTTTGGCTCAGACTCCTTCATTTCACTGTGACCACCTCCCCCGCGTCCCATCCCACTATTTTTCTGTCTCCCTCTTGGCCTCATCCCCAAAATCCCGAACCCCTCCCAGAACTTCCTCAATCGACATTTCTTTCACCATCTGAGAACGTTTCCCCGTCCACATAGTTTTGCCTCGTTTATAATTGTTTTTCTAAATTAGGCTTTTATCCTCTCTCACATCGAGAACGTTACCCATCGTACAACTCTTTCTCTCCATCCAACTGATATCTCCATCCGACGCCAAAAACCCACATCAACACTTTCTGGGTCTTTGTTTTATGTATTCCTTTCTCATAGCTGAAACGTCAGTCGTTGCATACAACTCTACCCTCCACGCTTGGGTCGCCTGTCAAGAGTGTTGCATTCAATCTCTTAAGTTCCGCCACCCCCACTCCCTCCTCTTACTCACCATGAATCCTATCACCCTTTCCAGCTGGTAATTCATAACGCCACCCCCTATGCGTACCCTCCTGTGGACATATGGTGATCGGATCGGAAGAAATAAAGTTCTCATCGGCAACCCAATTACACTATCCCTTATATTCTTCGTTCTTTCGGTAAAGTCACGTAGATAGAAAACAAAAATCAAAATTATATCTACGTGACTTTACCGAAAGAACCAAGAATATGAATTCCTGCAGTCACGAAAGTTTTAAATCTGACCACTAACCCTTAATTCCTGGCTTCTTCTCGCTTTCCCGTAAACTCTGGGCCACGGTGAGTCATCGCGTTCAGTCAACGCACGGCCAATGCACTCATCTTCTTGTATCAAGTGGCCGAAACAAGACAGTTGTAATGTATGTACGTTGAACTTCTTTTGCACCGTACGTAGCCAACCGTGCTAATTGGAGATGTGGGGGAAGGACAACAAACAAAACACAAAAAAGCAGCTCTCAGGAAATGAGTTTGTCAATTTAGATTCAACGGTACACAGCTCCAGCGGCGTTCCTAAATATCGGAAGGAAAGAGCGTTTCCAGACGGACGCAGAAGGGCATCTGAAAGCGCGCGATGCCAGCCGACCATCTTTACTCAATGGGTTCCGCGTGGGGCTGCGGTGGGCCAGAACAATCAAGCACGTGGGTTACCTGCTGCCTGCCCATCGAGGTAATTTTCGTGGCGGCACAAAAATAACACAACCCAGCAGCTGACGGCCCGAATGGCGAGAGAACCCAGACATTTGATTTATCACTTTTTTTGTTGCTGTCCCCCGAAACGTTTCGTCGTGTCTCTGGCAACATGACACGGGAACGAAGAGAAGAAGTGATCCGCCAATCAATGATTTGGCACGACAGCACCGCCGTTATAGAAGACATGTCCAGTGCAACACTGAATACAAACCACACTCTTAGGACTCTTGGGGTTCATTGGATGCTCCAGGCGTCCAATGGCTCCGTGTAGTCATACAGCTCGGTGGAAGGGCGTGCGGTTTGTGTTTCGGGGTGTTTACCTGTGGGGAGCGGTAGTGTAGCGGTGAGCGCTACGCTGCACTACAAACCTGGCCACGCGGGTTCGATTCCCGCTCACGGCCAACATCAGTGAGGATTATCTGAACTGGTCCTGGGTCTCCCCTAGGTCAACTCAGCCTCAAATGAGTACCTGGTGCAGTGTGTAAACATCGCCACTGGGGAGACAAAGGCGGCCGGGCGTGGTGTTGGCCAACCACCCCCTCGTGTGCCGTGCTGGCCTTTATAGGTGCTCGCTAACAGCACTTGCCCCTACAGTCTGTTAAGGCTATACAGGGGATCTTCGTCTTTTTTTACCTGTGCAGCGGCGAGGAGTGGTGGCACAGTGGTCAGCACGCTCCTCTACCAACACGGCGACCAGAGTTTCGATTCCAGCTCACGACCAGTAATACTGACAACGAATATTTAAAGCGGCCGAGCCACCCTATCAGTGCGCTACCTTATTACAGACCAATTCAGAAATTAATGGTCACCCCGTGCCCCTTATACATCTCAACGTTCATTCTACAAAGTCCCATCACAAGGAAGAAACACAAACAAATAGACACTCACCACTAGTACACTCACCAGCACTAGTACTCTTAACCAATAAACTCACCACTACATAGCTCTGTCACCTGTGTTGCTCTCGCTATGTATGTATCTTGTGATATCTGTCTGCTAATATGTCTGTCTATAGTTTTCTGGTTAGATATTATGTCGCTATTTCATTATACCTGATGATGATTGCTTGTGTTGCAATCGAAACGTCGTATTCTATTATTTAATTTAATTTATTATTTTATCTTTAGACGTGACTTAACCGAAAGAACCAAATAACACTACATAGCTGTCAAACCCTTATCAGTGCCCTACCTTATTACAGACCAATTCAGACCTTAATGGTCACCCCGTAATTCTTATAAATCTCAACGTTCATCCTACAAAGTCATCACAAGTAAGAAACCCACACAAATAGACAAAACTAAAATGTTGCCCGTATTGAGACAGCCGTACGCCGTACGGACCTGAAAACTAATTTTCCCCTTACAGGACTACGGGTGAACCGTGTGGGTTGACAGGTATGCTTCCCCTAGGTTGACTCGGCCTTGAGTGAGTAGCTGGTGCGGTGTGTACACATCAGCATTGGGGAGGTGAAGGCAACGTGGACAGACGTGGCGTGTGCCGTGCCGTCCTTAATTTGTATCAGGGGATTCGCTAACAGCAGTCTAATTGTCTTACAAACACGAAACATTGAAACTGACAGCAAATCATGCTTAAAAGTTTAGTTCTTGAAAATGTCCGAATATATTTTCGTCAAAATCGTAACTTTTACTGCTTAGCTTAATATCTTTGTTGCCTTTTAATTTTTGACACGCTTTTATTTAACTCACTCTGTCTGTTGTTGTCGTTGTATCCTCAAATCTTGTAACTAATTTTTTCCCACTTCCCAATGTGGTATCGACTGCAAACTTGGTATACTTATGTCATATTGATGACAATATTCTATCATTAAAATTTTTAAATATATTTTTAAACATTTTATTTTATATGTTATGTTTCGGCTTGGGTCTAATTGTCCACGTTCAACTGACGTTGGCTGTAATTGGCCACGTTCCTTTACGTTGTGGCAAGCCTCAAGGCCACTTCCTGGAGTCGTGGACTTCTGCCATTTATTCCAGATTTGAAGCTTTCGTGACTGCAAGGAATCATATTATTAGGTTTTTCGGTAAAGTCACGTAGGTAAAACATCAAAATTAATGAAATGCAGCTAATCTGGCTGTGACGGTCCCACCTGATGACGGTCCCACCTGATGACGGAGACTTGTGTATGCTCCGAAACGTCGTGATTTTTGTTTTTATTTTATTTTATTTTCATTAATTTTGATGTTTTACCTACGTGACTTTACCGAAAAAACCTGAGAATATTCTGCCATTTAATTAAAGCGTGTTTTTTAAAGTTTTTTTTTATATTATTATTTATTAAGCTTGGATTATGGGAAGCTGAGAACAAGTTTGCACAATTATTTCGTTTTTCCTGTGAACAGAACACGGAAAGCGAAAAAAACAATCTCAAAGTAGAAAAAGTGATTTGAGATTTGTTCCCTGTGTAGACTGCATTAGCACAGAAGACTGAGACTTGGGTCATGTAGTAAGTGAGAAAATGCCATGTGAACGTGGAATGTTGCATGTAGCGGCGCGTGGTCACTGGAGTTGAAGAGTTAGATTGCTCGTGTGCATGTGTCACCTGAGCACATCTCCGCTTTCGTTGAAACTGCCCCTGTGTGAGTATTGTATTCTGACAATCTTTGGGAGGCCGCTGCATGCCACCTGTGCAGTGGCTGTGGGATCTGGAGGAGGGTAGAACGCGTCGGAAATTAGGTGTGGTGGTGGTGGCGGTGGAATCAATGGCTTTGGCCGCGATGACGATGATGACGTCCTGACGTGTGTGTATTATGGGGTGCGGTGGTGCAGCGGTTAGCGTGCTGCGCTACGAACCGGATGACCAGAGGTCAATTCCCACCACCCAGTGACGATTATCTGAACTGGTCCAAGGCCTCCTCCCCTCGGTCGACTCAGTCTCAAATGAGTACCTGGTGCGGTGTTTAAACATCCCCACTGGGGAGATAAAGGCGGCCGGGCGTGGTGCTGGCCACCCACCCCCTCATGTGCCATGCCAGCCTTCATAGGTGCTCCCTAACAGCACTTGCCCCAACAGTCTGTTAAGGTTGTTAAGGCTAAATCATGGCTTTAATCGCTTCAGGGTTTTTATGTTTCATTGAATGGACACCGATGCAGCGATCCACGCTCTGATAAACAGAGACATAATAATTAACTGTATTAGAATATACGTGATGTGGACATTATGTGGTAAATGTAATACCGTACTGTATATTACCTTTCGCGGTGCTTTGAGTTTTGTACTGAGAGTGCGGTAATACATTTTGTTCATGGCGTCGAGATAAGTCGTTATTTTTGTTTCTCAAAATCGCTGTTAACGTCTTCTTGGTTCTTTCGGTAAAGTCACGTAGAATGGAAATAATAAAATAAAGAAAACAAAGCATGAAAAATTTATTATTTTATTGTGTTACATTTTTTTTATTTTATTATTATAAAATAATTATTTTATTATGCTTTATTTTTATTATTTTTATTATTTCCATTCTACGTGACTTTACCGAAAGAACCAAGAAGATGAATCCCTGCAGTCACGAAAGCTTTACATTGCTGTTAACGGTTTCAATGGTGATCCCACTGGTCAAAGGTTTTCTTCGCGAACCAGTAGCTGTCAATATTTATTGCCTTACCCATTACTACTAATCATTGTGTGGAGGCTATCCACTCTCAACTGGCATGCCTTGTTACACCGCTGCAAGTGCATATCGTGTCAACCCACACGGTTTACCCCGTTTTCGTGTACAAGGAGATTGCGTTTTCAGGTCCATACTGCGTCCAGCCGTTTCAATACGGACAACAACATGTTTTTTGTCTATTTGTGTGTGGTTCTCCCTTGTGATGACACTTTGTAGGATGAACATTGAGATTTATAAGGGCACGGGGTGACCAATCAGATCTGAATTGGTCCGTTATAAGATAGGAACTGATAAGAGGGTTGACAGGTATGCGAGCGCAACGCTGTATTTTTGCATATTTCCTTCACGGTGGGTATGTGCGAATGGCAGATGTTTGAAAGTCCACAAATCCAATCGTCGACGAATCCCTGTAATTCACAGATCTGTTGACATTTCGCGACTGCTCCCGGAAGTCGTGGCGCACCGTGGCGGATTGAAAATGTTTTAGCGGACCACGAATCATGATGAACAGAATTTGGACAGGACTAATGCGAAGCTTCAGATAAACGTGGTGGTAAGGTTTGCATTTATTTTATATTTTGTGTTTTAAGTGGCACAGGCAGGCTGTGCGGATGTGATTTGTTTAGTCCAGGGGTCGGCAATCAAAATAACAGGAGACTTTTTTTCGAATTCTGTCCAAAAATGCATGTGAATGCAAGACGGTGGTCCGTAATAAATAACGTCACTAAGTAGTCCTTAAAGGTTTCCGACTCCTGGTTTAGTCGAACAAATTTGTTTGCTGTTTATAGACTTTAAAATATAAAATCTAAAAATGCAATAAAGCCTTTAAACAGACCCCAAATTAGTACATTTACATCATTTGGGTCTTGAATTTATCGCGGGTTAATTTAGCCGCTATTTCCATGCAGCATTTCCCCTGTAATTATCTGAGAACTACTAGATTTGAAGTTTTCGTGACTGCAAGGATCCATACTCTTTGGTTTTTTCGGTAAAGTCACGTAGGTAGAAAAATAAAAATAATAAAATGAAAATAACTACATTAAATCACGACGTTTCGGAGGCAACACAAGCTTCCGTCATCAGGTGGAACAGCCGCAGCAAAATTACTGTAATGAGTAGAGAGAGCTATTTGTGACAAGCGATTATATAGGGTAAGAGGGGGGAGGAGCCAGGGAGGAGGGATGCAGGGGGGGGGGCCGTACGGAGTCGGGGGGGTTAAGCTGAGATAAGCTGATTAATAACGTCCTTTTAGGAAGCAAGGGGCCGGTGTGTGGACTTGGGGGCGGAAGTTAAGCCGATTGATAGCTGAGTTAAGCTTATTAGTAACATGTTATCTGAGAACTGTTTGTGGATCAACAGAATCCGCCCGACCAATCCCTCCTACAACCTGAGATGTAACCCCGTCGGAATGGTAACATTTTCACACATTGTCATGGTCCAACCTCATTGCCACTTGTGCATATCCCTCATTAATAATTACTTTCGGAAACAAATTCTCCAGCCAAAATATGCACTCGAGTAATGTTTCGCCGATGCGGTTCAAAGTGCGAGAGAGAAAACAAGTTTAATCGGACATATTTTTCTAAGTTCAGTTACCACTTGCCCCTGTTTATTGTTGTGCATGGCAGGAGATAGACGTATAACCATAACGGACAGTTAAGAATAGCCTACTTTGTGACTGCAGTCGCCAACCCGCAATTTGACTGTGGCTTTGTAGTTTTTTTAAGTGGATTTGTTTTTCCACTGTGTCACAAAAGGTTTAGCGGAGCGGCATGTTTGTTGCCAAATTACTTTTCAGTTCGCCAGAGAAATTTGCACACGCGCCTGTGCGCATGTGTGCACGTGCGTGTGTGCGTCAGATGCGTTGGAACCTGATTCGTCGGCGCCTCCGTCCATGGGCGGGGGGACTTTCGTGAATGAAACTACGAAGTTAAACGATTTGTGTTTTACCAGGTAAGGCCCACTGAGCTATGTAGCTCTTTTTCAGAAGCGACCTGGCCGCAAATAATAGCTCAACGGAATGGCTTATCGTGCGGAAATGTATCGCAGCCAAATACTCTCAACGCACGTTTATAAATGTGGAGGGAAAAATCGGAGGACCCGGAGAAAAATATCCACGTGATCACAAGAACATGCAAACTTCAAATATACAGCAGAAGGCATCAGTGTGGGGATCGAACCCACGACTTCCTGTATACCACGCGATGTAGTTAACATCTCCTAGCCACCGTGATGATGATAATGAGAAATATAGAGACATGCAAACTCCAAATATACAGCAAGCGTCAGGGTCGGGATCGAACCCACGACCTCTTGTACACCAGGCGAGGTAGTTAACATCTCCTAGCCACCGTGACACTCCCTATGCAATGACGACTTTAAGCCTTGACGGAATTCCCCCCCCCCATGCCTCGCCCCGAATTGAGATTGGCTTCCATTTGCAGAACATGCTGGCAATCACACCCGGGTGTCTGTTTGAGCATTGAGTAAACTTTGAACGTTTTGACTTTCAGCTGTGTATTTAGCACAGGTATCCTTGCATTCGAATGGGCATCTTTCTTCCTGGTTTCAATGAAATAAATGTGTGGTTTGATGACTTAACGCATATAAACCGTTAATGTAGTACACAATTTAAAAAACGGAACCTTTCCATTTATAAATTATAATCACAAACGTCTTGACTCTCCGATGTGTTTTGTGTCGTACTATGTGTTGTTCAGCATGATGCCCGACGTTTCGTTCGTACATACGTCGAATGACTTTCGCGCAGTACGTAGCCAACCGTGATAATCGGAGGTGCGCGCGGGGTGGGGGACAACAAACTAAACACATAAAGCAGTTCCACGTCGGAGAGATCAACACACAGCACGACAACGAAAAAAAACCCAAACGCAGTCGTATAAATGTCCAGAGTTGTGAAACGTCATTTCACGTTTTGTAAAGACGTTTGTTTTTTTGGTGACCGATGTGAATGCCCGCAGTGTACCTTTGCCTGTCAGAGAGGGACGTTGAAAGGCAACAATAGACGAGCTCAAAGTCCGTCGTTTTTATTGTGTGCGCACGAGGTGCCCTGGCTGATGGGATCAAGTTCTCCAGCTTTAAGTACGCATGTGAGAAAGTTTAGCCCTCGCATGTCATCACTCGTGACACGGTCACTTGCAATCTTTTAACAGTACAAGCGATGGGATGGCGGCCCAGCCAACAGTGGAAAAAGTGCAGGATATGCTTCAGAGATCCCTGCTACAATTTATAGAAGAGATCGAAACTTCGTCTTCTGTTGAAGGTACGTGTATACTTACCGTGCGAACGCAGTTGTATCTGGCGCAAATGTGTCTGCCAATGATTCTGGGGTTTCCGTGTCGTGTCCGTCAACAGCCTTGCAATGCAAAAGATATTGTTAACACCGTGCGTTATACCTCTTTGCGACGGTAAGGTAACCTTCAGAGGTGAAGGCTGATTTCACTATATTCGGGAATCACGAAACACTGCGTGGTGCGTGACCGTCACCCTCCAGCAGTGGTCCAATGTTATCCACGAGCCCACCGTTATTTGCAAGGCTACTTTTTACAACCTCCTATAACAATGCCTCTGGAACCCCATTATGCCTGCTGGGCATTTATGAAATTAGTACAAAATACATTTGGCCAATGCCACTGCTACCTATACTTTTTTTGCTAATGTACTTCACATGCTGTCTGATGTGCCTTCGGTTGTGCCGCGTGTCATTCCGCGTGTCATTCACATGGTGTCCGATGTGCCTTCGGGTCGTGCCGCGTGTCAGCGCAAAGGGAGCTTCATCGGGGACTGAATGGAAACTCAGTTTGTCAAGAAGTTCCCGGCATGGCACGTCCGAAAGCTATTTGACCAATGAGTTGATATAAATGAGACTGATATCTGTCACGCTCCAATGAGTATGTTTGCGAAGAGGAGCAGTGTGCTTACTGCACAGTGGATTTTACCCGGCTCTCTGTCGACGTGGAGCCGTCACCTCCAACCTGCTAAAAACTGGAACCTAAAGGTGACTAATTCTAGATTTGAAGCTTTCGTGACTGCAAGGATTCATATTCTTAGGTTTTTTTTACTTTACCTAAATGTGACTGTTGGTCTGTCACTTCTCTGTCTATATGAGCCAGTTAACGTTGTCAAAAATGTGGAAATCCCATTGCCTAAAGTTAAAAAGTAATATTACCGTAATTTTAAACCCTCCAGCATTCTACTCTTCACTTAAGGCTTCCCCACGTCATACAGTCGGTGAAACGGGGGGTTGTTTTGAGCATACTTCACCACGCTGGTAAGGACAGGTTGGTGAAGGGGGAGGAGGCCCAGGATCGGTTCAGATACCGCACGCCGCTTTTGCTAGCTTCGACTTAAGACTCAAACACAAATAGTGACCCACTGCGCCACAACTTCGCCTTAGGTTAGCAACCATAAAAGATAAATCAACATTTTTTTTTATTTTAAGACAGGGTAGAACAATCTTAACTGACCGGTGAGTAGCAGTGCTTTGGCTGGATTAAGATAAATAATTACCTAATCACGCTAATGGATTTCTTTGAGGATAGGTGGCTATGCCTCTGGATTTTAGGGGACAACATGGTCACACCAGCTCGTTTTAAAACATAATTTGATCTTCTGATGATATCACCAACAGGATGTGCCTTGCATAGGTTTTAAAACGATTGCTGCGGTAGCTCAATTGGATACAAATGCGGGAGGTGTACTGGACAATACGTGAGAAACCACACGTCACTTGCCCAGAGAGTAGGTTCTTGTTGAGAGTTTAACTTTAACTTCTTTCCCACCGCACGTAGCCAACCGTGCTAATCGGAGGTGCGGGGGGAAGGACAAAAAAACTAAACAAAATAGCATCTCTTAAAGAAATGAGTTTTCAATCGAGATTTAAAATTGCACAGTTCCAGCGCCTGTCTCGGTAAAGGTCCCCTCCTCCATGCTGTGCACACGTCCCACCCAGTGCAATGTTTTTTTTCCAATCTTATCCACAATGCTCACCCTGTCCATGTTCTCTTCAGAATTTGCAGAAGAGCAACACCATTCCCACCATCCCTCCCCTCGCCCCATAAACTCATTGCAATGACGTTCTGAGTCACATGGCCTCGCTAGAGCACTGTCAATAAATAAGAAAATTGCAAAATGTATCAATAATTGACAGACCGTAAAAATGTGTTTGGAATGCTCATAAAAAAGGAGACCTCTGTATAGGTAGATTAAGTGGATACAAAAAAGTCGCCGATTGAGTTAATTGAGTGAGCATATGTGGGGAGGTGATACAATACAACATATTGAGAGCATGGATTATCTTTTAATAAATAAATACGTGGGTTATCACGTTTTTTACAGAACACCCACATAAATGAGATTCGCGGTACTCTGTATTAAAGCGCACATACAGTTACAATAACCATATGATTCAATCCACGGTTTTCTGCTCGTACTTTGTCAAAGGCTTTAGAAATCCAACTCCGGTTGGCAATTACAGTAGGGCATGTACTAACGCGGTATTTCTTTGTTGCTAAAGCAAGTGTGCAAAGATGACACACCGTGCAGCTTTGTCCTTTACTCGACTTCAGAAACGTGTGCAAAAGGAACTCTGTGTTTTGTCTGCGTATTCATCGCTCCATGTCCTGAATGCCGTATCTGTGGTGCCCCCTGCCTGTCGAGGCCCTGGATTCTATGGCCCACATGTCCAGACCTTCAGGCGTTTAGTGCCTCTCCTCGAAGTGCTACATTTGTACAAATCGGTGATAGTGTTTTAGCCGAGCGTATGCTTAGTGACACACTAAAAGAAGAAGACTGCACTTTATACAAAGTTTATACAAAGTGCCAGTCTTATTATTTCGTACGGCTGATGTAGATACAGAGCAACGACTACAATTTCGCATTCAGGTGGTCAAGCCAAATAAGCGCGGTGAGGAGCAGCGGAGTGTGATCATCGCTGTGATGTCTCCTTTGTATTTGTGGATTGGGGCATTGGATCTTAATGTGATGTACGGTCTGTTCTGGATGACCACAGTCGTTCATTGGAGAGTTTTTAATTTTCCATTTGTGCATCAGGTATCCGTGTTGCACACTCGAAATGAAGGACGTGGGCAGGTGCTCCAAATTGAGGGCAAACACATTTATTGTGGTCAATCTGTAAAATGCAACAGCACGTGTGTCACACACAGCAATATTCAAGCGAGTCGCCATTAACCACGTGACTGGTGTACCAGTCCGGTTAATCAATAACAGTTTCTCTTAAACCCAATTCTACTACTGATAATCCATCTTTGTCTTTGACAATAACCCTTGCACTTCACTATTCCCAAGCTGTATGTCTATCTATACCATCCACTTATATCGGTATCTTACACCCATTACCTGTACTGTATGTACACAGTATACATACTGTACTTGTCACCATTGTACAACTTACTACTGTACATGTGTTCTATTCTCAATAACATTGCAAGCAGTCATACTCTGGGTGCATGGGCATGGTTATAAAATAAACAGTATTAGGGTTAGAGAATTACAAGTATTAACTACAGTACGTCATCCTTGACAGTGCATAGTGCTAAAACCCCTCCTATTGAATATATCGCAAACTAAAATTTCAAAGCCAAGCTTGAAGTCGAGAACAAGTCTAGAAGAAGTCTAGAACATTTTTATAACGATCTAAAACAACCATTGGGTCCTTCACCTGTAAAATGCAACAGCACGTGTGTCACACGCAGCAATCTTCAACCGAGTCGCCATTAACCACGTGACTGGTGTCCAAGTCCGGTTAATTAATAACTCTGCCAGCCACCCACAGGCCCAACTCAGTGATCGCATGCTGGTGTACATACGTGCATTGGTATACTGCACAGCACAGCAGTATATCAATGCATGTGTGTTTGTGAGTTATTTTGAACAGGGGCGTTTTCTTCATTAGGGCGATTGGGCGACGCACCACCAAAGTGTGAAAGGGACTTTTTCAATCACATTCACAATCTCATTCAACCACAGAGTTACGCTAGCCGTCACTGTGCCTCTGGATATAGTCCAATCAGCGTCATGTCACGTTCTGTGGGGTACCGCCTCTTTTTGGGCGATTTCACTCTGGCTGAGAATCGCCCAGAGTGTTCCCATAGACTTACATTCAAATATGTTTTTTTTCGAACTGCAGGCACTGCAATGCATTCTCTATGGGTTCCGGGAGGGCTCGCACTAACGTGCTTACGTGATCATACGTATCCTTAACTTGTGCAGCGATTGGTGGTAACAAACATCGCTGTCGGACGGAAGCCTTGTATGTCCATAACTGTTACTTTTCAGGAAACGAAAGAAAACGTGTTTTTTCCCCAAAATAATTTCCAAGCTTTTTTAATGCTTTTCATTGGTTAAATATCTGTAAAACACATTGACAGATGTAAAGGGTGACCAAATAGCATTAATTTTTGAAAAAATATGGAGATATAAAATATGGATTCTGCCTGATACATTGTTGCTGTCGGGATGGAAACCTTGTGTATCTCCATATTTATATTATAATAAAGAATTTATTTTATAACTAAAATAAATGTATTTATTTTGTCAGGTCTGCGACACAATCTTGGTCCACACCAAAGAAAGGTTCTCCTTTACCGACCACCTTGTAAGTGCCAAGCTGCTACAAGGAGAGATGTTTCAACAGCATCGCCATACATTCCCTGTTGAGGCTCTGAACATCACTGTCAGGGCATACCCTATGTTAAATAAGGCGAAGCTGAAGAATGAACTGTCTCTCATTTATGAGAGTCCAGAATTCAAGGGCTGCTGTGGTGCACTGGCGCTGTACCAGGTTTTGCTGAAGTACAACCTCCAGGATACTTTTTCAGAGACTGTTGCTCTGTTGAACATCCTCATAACCACTCCCATGACAACTGCTGAAGCTGAGAGGTGTTTCTCAACCTTAAAGAGAATCAAGACATTCCTGAGATATGTAATGGGACAGGAACGTCTGAATGCACTGTGATCACTTTGCTACTTTGAAAGAGAGAAGAGCAAAATTTCAGTATAAGTAAGCAGTATATTAAGCGAGTAATGTGATGTAAGCAGTGTAATAATAGTGAGTATAGAAACAAACAAGGAGATGTATTGTAAGAGTCACTTTATTTTTCATTAATATTAAAGTAATGAAGTTGCCTTTACATGCTTAAGCTGTTAATTTATCCATTGCATGAGTGGACCTTATCCTTATCAATCACCCAAACATTTGCCCCCCCTGAGAGATTTTGCAGGAGCCGCCACTGATTTTGAACACCAGTGACAGTATATTACGGTGTAGTATTACAGTGCCAGTGAATCCCAGTTGAGTATCCCAGTGGAAGTGACTGGCGGTGTCTGACAACAGATCTCAGTACAGTCTTACAGTGTCAGAGAGCGGAATTCACAGGAGAATCGATCTCAGCACAGTGTGACAGGGTCAGTGGCTGGAAATATCTGAGAGTAGATCTCAGTACACTGTTACAGCGCCAGGAACAGGAGACACCTGGGAGCCTATCCCCAGTTGCAACCCAATCCCTGCAACATTGCCACCTCTGCATCCCAACTCAGTCCGTGCCCAAGACCTTAAAGCCCAGATATCTATGCAACCCTATTCAGTCTGTGCCCAAGATCTTCAAGCCCAGAGATCTGTGCAACCCCAATCAGTCCGTGTCCAAGTCCTTCGAGCCCCCTACCAGCTCGCATACCCTGCACCTTGTCCGGCTTGTGCCAAGATCTGCGGGTCCATCGCTCGCAAGGCACAGTTCAACCGATGTCTGCGACCTACATGCTTGCGACTCCTGCTCGGCGTCCAATTGAGCCCTTGCGAGTCTGTGAGACCTGAGACCTTTGCAACCTCGATGGCCCCATTTTGGGCCCAGTGTCTGAGACCTGTGAGCTTCGGCTCTGAAACCCCCACTTCCATGCCTTACCGCTGGAGACTGAGCTTTTATCACAAACTATTAGGACTGCATTTGTTCTCGTTATCACCGAACCAAGTACTCTCTCGCGCTGTTTGCACCAATCGTGTGCATGTGACTTAGCTCATTGCCATATATATCGCTGCTAGGCAACCCCTGTAAATCCTTGCTTATCTTCCTGTCTTTTTTTCCTTTTCCCCTGGAATCGTTTAATTTTGGCATGCCCCGGCGATTGAGATGAAGGCCACTGAGCCTTTTCTTTGTATAACTTTCACATTCGGGCAGTGAACGATTCAGGAGGTGAGGTTGAGAAAAAAAATTAGAATAAGAAAAAAACTGGACACCATTTTGTGTTCGTGCGGTGACTGGTTGGTTTTGTGCTCATGGGCCTGGAATTGAGGTGGATGTACTATTTAACATGTAGGCTTTAGCGACCAATATCATACATAATATAGGTTTTTTTTCTTTATATTGCTTTAACATGTTTTTTTCTCTCAGCCATTATTATAATGCTACTCAAAGCCAGAGTTTGTGGGGGGGGGGGGGGGCACGGCGGGGGCAATGCTCCCCAAACTGGACACCTTTATGGATTTATTTTCAGTAGTTTATAATTAAGATTTAAAATAAATACATTAATTATATGCACCCACTATTCCTTATGTGAGGGACAAAGGGAACCCTTACACCCCCCAAATATAAAAAAAGTTAAACTCCGCCTGTGATGTTAGAGCATTAGAATTTTAGTGGATGTACTATGTTTTTTTTACTGCTTTGACAAAAAAAACATTTTATTTCCTCTCAGCCGTTGTTAGAATGTCACTAGATTGGAAGCATGGAAGGTAATCACAGAGCTTGATGATAGTCCATGTGAGGTCACACTTGTAGAGTGATAATTCTATGCAATGCATTGTTTTAAATTACAGTAATTTAAAGCTGCAGGCAGCTTCATCTGAATTAATGAAGCATGGAACAGCATTGTCTAAGAGTGTTATCATTTTCAGTCCTTTGTTTATGCACTGTTGGATGAAGGCCCTCCATTGGGGTTATTTACTACTTTGCTATTTTTATTTTACCAGGTAAGGCCCACTCAGCTTATATAGATCTGTTTTAGAAACGACCTGGCCACAAATGATAGCTCAACGAAGTCGCAGCTAAATACTCTAAAAGCATGTTTCTAAATGTGGAGATAAAAACCAGAGGACCCGGAAAAAAATCCACACGACCACAGGGAGAACATGCAAACTCCAAATATACAGACGTCAGGGTCGGGATCGGGATCGAACCGACGACCTCCTGCATACCAGGCGAGGTAGTTAACATCTCGCCACCATGGCGCCCCATTTCATCATACTTAACCACTTTGTTGTAATTACTGGCGAAACGTCGCACTCAGATTGTGAATGTTGTGGATTGGCTCTCCAAGTACACCGGTGTGCTGTACTAGTGACGAATTGGCATGTTCTGTTGACGTGACAACCCTTACTAATTAGCTGTGGCGGGTTTAATGACACATTTATATATTTACGCGATCTAATCCAAAAACCCTGTATTATGGATACTTAATCAGTGTGTGTTGATGAAGAAGTTGTGAGGTCAGGCTATGGTCAATGCCGTGCGCTGACGACTATGTTACTGCCCCCAAAGTACTGTGTAGAGCCTAAATCGAGCAATGTCTGAAGGTGTTCAAAGAGTCCGAAGGGTTACATCTATAAATTATTAGAATCTCCATCATGGCAGAAAAAAAAGCTGTGCAAGCCGGAACACCACAAGTTTCGGGTAACATCAAAACGTATCCCAATATCACTCAGCCTCGTGTGTTATGAATTAAATCGTGAACAATTCCTGAACAATTGCATGACACCGTACACTGCAGTCCTCTTGTCAGATATGTGAAATATGCACATTGCTTGGAGTTGAGAAATCGTGCGTTTGACGCAGTTAATGTCAGTCTGGAGGTTATAAGAAGGCAGGGGTCGGCAACCCAAAATAACAGCAAAAAAAATCAATACTTAAAGATCTGCAATGTATGCAAATACGAGACGATGGTCCTGAATAAACGAAGTCCTGAAGCAGTCCTCATAGTCGCGTGCAGCTCCAGAGCCGCAGTTTGCCAACCCTGGTATAAGGTAAATTCATCGTCTTAAAAAAAATGTGTTCTGATGCACGGTGATTGAAAAACAAGACTCAAAAGGCTTGGATGTGCCAGTGGACAAGGGGTGTAAGTCCATCAAGCAACTTAATCAGAATCTTTATTTATCCTGGATAAATCTGATGAGCTATGAAGCTCTTTTTCACAGATGTCCAGTAGGGGCGGGTCAGAAAGTTACGACAAACAATACAAAAATACGAAAGGAGTGCAAAGTATAGGAAAGGTAAACAAATCACCCAATACAAATATACTAAAAATAAATTATTATTATTATTTTACCAAATAAAGCCCACTGAGCTATTATTTTTGCAGAAGCAACCTGGCCACCAATGATAGCTTAACGAAATGGAGTATCACGTGAAAATTTATAGCAGCCACAATAATATAAACGCGTGTTTATAAATGTGGAGGGGAAAACCAGAGGACCTGGAGAAAAAATCCACGAGACCACTGGGAGAGAGACACGCAAACTCCAAATATACAACGGGAGTCAGGGTCGGGTTCGAACCCACGACCTCCTGTATACCAAGCGAGGTAGTTGACATCTCACCAACTGATGGAAGAAGAATGGCACAGACCGAACGAAGGATTGTTGGAACAAGCTACTCTAACATCCTCCTAAGCAAAAGGCCCACCAGATGCCCGAGTTTCCATTGGTAAAAAATATAAATGTAAAGGTACAGCCCTACAATGGCTTGCTCCCGTCACTGCTGGTGGAAGGCCCTCTACTAGAGGGAGTATCTACTCTTCCACACTAGCCAGATTTTTTTTTAAGATGTGGGAGCGTCCAAGGTGTGCCCACCGAATGTAATGGCATGAGGCAAATCTCGCAGTGCTGCACCTTTTTACATTTTCATGGAAACACTCGATTAAGATGTGAGAATGTTAAACAGAAATTCAAAAGAGGGTTGTGTACAACAAGTACAACTGCAGTGCATGTTACCCCTCGATTTACGAACGCGTTCGTTTTACGAAATTTCACACAAAAACGCAATTGACAAATTATGGGCACTTTTCGATTTACGAAATCGAATTTCCCCATGAACGCAAATTTCACCACGGCACGCGCCACATGAGATCATGAAGCCACGCGGAACTCTGCGTCGTCATCCATCCGCCACAATGTCGCGGTGTCCCCTCCAGCAGAACCGCAACGTCCTTCACATCACCTTGACAGCTATTGAATGCCAACATGCACATCCTTTGGTGAGGTCCCTGGAAAGGTGAATTTATTTGATGAATTACGATTCAGTCATTCTAATGACTACGTTCTTTATTCTTTTATTTGTATTGTGCAAATGATATTGGTGCATATGTTTAGGTTAGGAATAGCGCTGGAATGACACGACTGAAACAGCTCCCTCACTTTTTTGTATTAAATAAATTGGGAAAGGCCATTCCGATTGACATTTCATTTTATGTGTGTTCTTTGAAGAAGGCATCCCTAACGGATAGGGATAGCTGTACTTAGCACAAATTAAAATGATGCTGATGATACAAAACCGAAAGAATAATGGACGGAAAGAAAACAGAAGAGAAAACTTAAAATAACACCTTTTACTTTACCACCCATTATCGTGTCCCAAGGCACACTATAATCATAAGAAATACGAACAAAAGAGAAACTCCAGAGACTCGAATGTATTGAAGAGAAATGAGGCGAGAGAGAGATGAAGTTGCCGGAGGATGCAAGAAAACAGAAAGGGACGATGTTGTTGCAACTTCAAACCGCAGCCTGTGTCTGCATTTTAGGAGCACCAACAAAAGGGAACTATTTCCATTTTACAGGAATCTAGTTCTTCTTTGTTGAGCTGGATACTCCTTACAACGCAATGGGTATTTTTTTTGTTTCTGCAGCTAACCCAGTAAGTGGCTGACCCTCTGCGCCAAGACCATGGAATGCCCTCCCCACCAGTGGTTAGACAAGGCGAGCTCACTCACCATGCTACGTCTTCTTTCGCATGCAGGCCTGCACTCCCCACGTATGACACAGTGGACTCTGTAGTATTTATATTTACCAACTTCGTGCATGGGAGCACTGAGATCCCTCGATGAATTGCCCCTCGTTAATGTCATTTATGATTCATCTTCTTGGTTCTTTCGGTAAAGTCACGTAGAAGAGAAGTTATAAAATGATAAAAATAAAACATAATAAAATTATTCTCACGACGTTTCGGCCACAACGCAAGTAGCCGTCCTCAGGTGAAAACCAGGTCTGTCGAGGCGACAGCGTCTGAGGACGGCTACTTGCGTTGTGGCCGAAACGTCGTGAGAATAATTTTATTTTTATTATTTTATTACTTCCCTTCTACGTGACTTTACCGAAAGAACCAAGAAGATGAATCCCTGCAGTCACGAAAGCTTTAAATCGAAATTTAATTTATGATTATTATCATCATTCGAACAAATGTAAAGGTAAAGGGGCAGCGCTGTAATGACTCGCTCTCATCACTGTCGGTGGAAGGGCCTCCGCTAGAGGGAGCTTTAGGGGCCCCTTCAAGCTCTAGACCAGGGGTCGGCAACCTGCAGCTTCGAAGCCGCGTGCGGCTCTTTAACGACTGCTTCGTGACCTCATTTATTAAGGACCCACCGTCTCGTATTTACCACAGTGCATTGCGGCCCTTGAAAGTTATTTTACCAAACTAGAAAAAAATGTCTCCTCTTGTTAGTTTGGTTGCCGGCCCCTGCCTCAGACTATAATCGGCCTAATCTTCCACGCTGGCCAGAACATCGTGACGAAGGATGGGAGTACCCACACTTTACCCCACCGCGCATGACCTGCCGACGACGGACCAGCGCTCCCCACTTACACGGCTGGGTGGCACAGAGGCAGAGAGAGAAACGTGCAGCGTATAATAAGTAATATTTAAAATATTTCTTTTTTAAACACGCTTTGATGAAATGTACCGTACGAGTAATGGCAGAACTCCACGACTCCATGAAGTGGCCCCGAGGCTTACCATAACGTAAGGGACCTTGGTGATTTACAGCCAACGTCAGTTGAGCGTGGATAGTTAGACCCAAGCCGAAACATAACATATAAAAATGAATGTTTAAAAATACTTTTTTCTTATGATAGAATATAGTATTGTCATCAAGTTTGCAGTCGATACCACACTGGGAAGTGGGTTTAAATTGAGTTACACGATTTGAGGATACAACGACAACAACAGACAAAATGAGTTAATAGAAAGCGTGTAAAAATGCAGATACCCCCGCTCGTGGTCCCGAGCCCACCACTCCCCGTCCTGCTATAAACCCACATTTTTTAAAGTTCTGGACTGGGGACTACGGATTTTCTGTACCCCTGCCCCGAATGCCCTCCGCGCGGCATGGTTTGTGCGCTGCACCCGGCTCTGATTGAAATATATTACAAAAAATATATGAACACAAAAAAAAAATTTGCACTGTTGTTTCAGCTGCCAGGGCGGGCGATCGAACCGGCGACCTCTTGATTGCGAATCCCGTGTGATGACCAATTAGACTGGCAGCTTCCCTAAGATAATCATATGCAGATATAGAGTGTATAAAGATATGCCTCCATTTTCCAAGAGATTATGCATTTACCCACGGTTTTGTACAGTGTCTGGAGATCGTATTTTTATCTAATTTAATTTGTCGCCTTAAACAAGGCTCTAAACAGATTATTAGGAATTGTACAGCAAAACAGCGTGATGAGATGAGATGGGTTGATGAGAAGGATAAATATAACGATGCATTAGATAAATGATGATGATGAAAGTGGCAATGAGTGGTTGATGATGAGTGGGTGCGATGAATGGGTAGGGAAATTGCGAAGAGGGATGGAGTTAATGATGGGACAGGAAGGGGAGTTGGGGTATGCAAGGGAAAATAAGTGAGTTTTGAGGCAAGAACGAAAAATAGTTAGGCTGAATGTATGTTGAACTTCTTTCGCACCGTACGTAGCCAACCGTGTGAACTGGAGGTGCGATTGTTTGACGTGGAGGGGAAGTTTGTTCAAGCGTAAGGCGGCTAGAAGTGACAAAGAATGGAATAGTGGTTGGGCATAGGAAGGAGGGGGGGGCAGAGACAGAGACGAGGGAAGCGAGACAGAATATATAAATACAAATTGTCTTGTTTGTTTAAAATGTCGCACACAGCATGTGGCAGTGGTGTCTGGATTTGTTGTTTGGTATTAATTTACAAGTTGTATGGCGTGTTTTTTTCTCCAGTCCTGTTGTTGACCGCGTAATTCTAATGTGGTGGGTTGTCTTTTTTTTTCCTCTCATACATTTCAGGAGCTCCTCTGATATGGTGGAAATTGAAAAAGCACTTGGAACACTGTCCAAAAAATTCTCTCATGCTCATCACTCTCATCTTGGAACATTTACAAAAGGTAAAAAAACATTTTTTTTTGTCCATGATGAACACAAATATCCCCCGTATAGCCTGGAACAGACTGTTGGGGCAAATGCTGTTAACGAGTGCCTATGAAGTCCGGCATGGCACACGAGGGAGTGGGTAGCCAACACCACGCCCGACCGCCTTTGTCTCCTGATTGGCGATGGTTACACACACTGCACTAGCTACTCATTTGAGGCTGAGTCGACCTAGGGCAGGCCCAGGACCGGTTCAGATAATCGTCACTGGTGTTGGCCATGAGCAGGAATCGAACCCGGGTTGCTGGGTTTGTAGCGCAGCGTGCTAACAGCTACACCACTGCTACCCATGCTCACCATTTCAGTGACACATGCGAAAACCCCATCACTCACTTAAATATTCGTGCAGGCCTGAAAAACAAATAGATTTAACACTCAATGCATGTTGAACTTTTTAAATGTAAAATCACTGGGTCTCCAATATGACCACATACAATACATTTGTCACAGCTGCAGGAACCGTAAAGACATAACATTGCAAATTGGAGGTTCGTAGGTCACACAGCTTCCAAGTCATGGGTCATTGAAAGATTTGACATTTTTTTGGGTTGTCTGCGTGCCATGTTCGACTTTTGAAGCCATAACTCCCTAATAGCTGGAGCTACCCTAGAACACGAAAACGTAATTTGAAATCTATCTTGCAGCCCTTACCAACTCTACAAAGGGACACGATATTCCCATTAAAAGTTAATGCACTCATGTTCCGACCCACACACAGGTTTGCAATCTAAAACCTAATTAGACCAACAACCCTTGAGATGTTACACTGTTTTTCATGTAGGCAGCAATAGGGATATGCACCCGTGCCTGTGCAATAATTCAAGACTTAAAACATTTACGTAGTAGCAGAGGTGTGGACTCGAGTCATGTGACTTGGACTCGAGTCAGACTCGAGTCATGAATTTGATGACTTGCGACTCGACTTGGACTTGCATAACAATGACTTTGTCCCACCTCTGCGTAGTAGTATATAGCTAATTTTTGACGCTCAACTGTCACGCCAGGAGATGACATCGAACTCGCCACTTCGAGATTGCAAGCCCAGTGTGATAACCATCGCAGCATGGCAGCATCCATTCCACGCGTTAAAGGTTATATTTGACGATACGTGTGCCTGAAGAAGATCTGGATGTGATGTTTTTACATAACATCCCTGACTGAATATATAATGACTATCTCCCTACCGCGAGAAACTCATAACAGATCCATTTACTCCTAACATAGGTGACAGACGGTGTGCAAAGTGTGAATGTGAGCGATGTGCTTTTACACGTGCGTGTGTGTATGTGTGCGCTCGATTCTCGCTCACGGCCAACACCAGTGACGATTATCTGAACTGGGCGTCCCCTATGTCGACTCGACCTCAAATGAGTACCCAGTGCCACAGGGAGATAAAGGTGGCGGGCCTGGTGTTGGCCAGCCACCTCCTGGTGTGTCGTGCCAGCCTTAATAGGTGCTCGCTAATAGCACTTGCCCCAACAGTCTTTTAAGGCTACACGGGGGATCTTTGTCTTTGCCATTGCCGAGTGTGACCCGGCCGTCATGTATTGCAGGTGGAGCAGGATGGCCAGCGGGACAAGGTCGCCGCTCCGCTCATGCTCATGCTGATGTGCACCATCGCACAGGTCAGCCGCCTCCCAGCAACATGACAACGTCGTGGGTTTAAAAAAAAAATGTATACTTCTATTTCGGGAACCAAGCCACAAAGTAACGACAACAGTTTGGGATAAAAGCATTCAATTATGGGTTTAACGTAATGAAGAGGACTGGTTTTAAGACTGCGCGGTTAGAAGGTATATGTTTACAAATGAATAGTCTTTCCAGTTTCAACTTTATAATGAATAATGGTGGTTATTTGATATATAAACATAGACACCATTTCAATCGAGAAGATGGGTACAAACTGAGCAATCATTGGAAGGACGTTATTAACCAGTTTAAGTCAAAACTGGCTGTGATGTTCCCAGCCTACCACCTTCCGATTTTAGTTGTTATTTTCGGCTCTCTGATATTTTACATTAACAGATTACATTTCTCACTAACACAGCTACCTCGTGCGCCATCCTCGAGGCGGCTGCTTCACAATCTCCCATTAACATGCTAATCTCTGACATTAACATAACCACCTTGGCACGCTCGTCATGGAGGATGCTCGCCGATCTCACATTAACATGCTAATCTCTCACAATAACACAGCTACCTTGGCGCACTCACCGTGTCGAAGGCTCGGCGATCTTGCATTGACATGCTCATTTTTGTCTGGCAGCCCTCTGATTGGTGGAAAGCCCACCACCGCCGCGGTCGCTGCCCACCACTTGCATTGGCATTGGCTGCTGACATTTGGGCTACGCCCATTTCAAACCTTTATAAGCAGTTGTCTTTAGAAGCTAACCCCCCTTTTCCTGAAGACGACCGCTTGTGTTGCGATCGAAACGTCGATATTTTTTTGTTATTTTTTCTGTCTACGTGACTTTACCGAAAGAACCAAAGAGTATGCAGCCACGAAAGCTTCAAATCAAGATTAATCTCTTACACATTAGTCATGGGTGAAATAAATGTATTTTTGTAGGATGGTACAGAGGGGAAAAGAGAGCCATGAAGTTCGCTATCCAAGAGTTTGCCGGGAACCCACTGACCACTCAAGCAACTGCTACTTCTGCATGGTGGACCCTTCCAAACGTCGGACTGGCAAGAATGCACCTGCTATCACGTATTCGGGCCTTCCTTCATCCATCGCTCTGGTGCCACACTGCCATGAGCTCCCCGTACCCACTCCTCCAGAGAGAGAGAGCAGCCGTCTTTAGAAGAGAGCAGCAAGTCAGAGAGCGAGGAAGGCGTAGATCCAGATGACAATTTCAGAGGTGGAGCTGAGTAGAGAAACCCATACTACCCAACCAAAAAGACCTCAACGACTTGATCAGAGATCTTGGTCTCACCAAGTCTAATGCCAAGCTTTTGACGTCTAGGCTCAAGCAGTGGAACTTGTTGGATGAAAGTGTGCAAGTCGCAGATCAGAGGAAGCGTCACCAACCTTTTTGCAGCTCCTTCACCCGTCAAGATCGGCTCTGCTTCTGCTACAATGTGACCAGTCTGTTCGAGGCAATCAGAATCGCCTGTAACCAGAATGAGTGGCGCCTCTTCATTGACAGCTCATCCAGGAGCTTCAAAGCCATGCTGCTCCATCATGGTAACAAGTACCCGCCTCTTCCCCTGGCTCACTCAGTGCACCTCAAATAGGATTACAACAGCATCAAGACCTTGCTGGATGCCTTGAAGTATGACGAGTACGGCTGGGAGGTCATCAAAGACTTCAAAATGGTGGCATTCCTGATTGGTCTCCAAGGTGGTTTTACAAAGTTTCGCCGCTATTTTTTTTCTGGATTTGAAGTTTTCGTGATTGCAAGGATCCATACTCTTTGGTTCTTTCGGCAAAGTCACGTAGGTGAAAATTTAAAAAACATCAGGGACACCAAGGCGCACGACCACAGCAGAGACACCAAGGCGCACGACCACAGGTGGGACTGACCACAGCGGACCGAATTCTCTGTGGAGGGAACAACGTCAAGTGGGAACCACTGGTGGACCCCCAGAAGGTGCTGATGTCACCACTGCACCTCAAATTGGGCCTTATGAAGCAATTTGTCAGAGCTGTAGATAAGGAGTCGGCAGCCTTCAAGTGCCTTCAAGACTTCTTCCCTAAGCTGTCTGAGGCAAAGGTCAAAGCCGGTGTCTTCGTCGGACCACAGATAAAGAAGAGCCTGGAGTGCAATGAATTTCCCAAGAAGCTCACTAGTAAGGAGAAAGCGGCTTGGGACAGCTTTGTCGAAGTGGTTCGTGGCTTCCTGGGCAATCACAAGGTCGAAAACTATGTGGAGCTGGTTGAGACTGGTGAAGAACTACGGCAGAATGGGCTGTAGGATGTCCCTCAAAGTCCATATCCTTGATGCTCATCTTGAAAAATTTAAGGAGAACATGGGAGCGTACTCGGAGGAGCAAGGCGAGCGCTTCCACCAGGATATACTGGACTTTGAACGCCGCTACCAAGGACAGTATAACGAGAACATGATGGGAGACTATATTTGGGGGCTGATTCGTGAAAGTGATTTATGGTAAAGTCGTAAATCTCGAAAAACTATTCTCTCCTAAATCTTTTGTAGTATTTTTTGCATTACTTTAGTATCAATACATGTTAATTTTGATTCAAATGTTCATTTTTCCTGACTTTATGTGAACGAAAAGACACAAATTCGCCCGTTTTCTCACTGAAAATAGGTACATTTCAAAACATCACTGTCCTGTTCTTGGTTCTTTCGGTAAATTCACGTAGAAGCGAAGTAATAAAATAATAAAAATAAAACATAATACAATAATTCTCACGACGTTTCGGCCACAACGCAAGCAGCAGTCCTCAGGTGAAGACCATGTCTGTCGGGGAGACAGCACCTGAGGACGGCTGCTTGCGTTGTGGCCGAAACGTCTTGAGAATTATTTTATGTTTTATTTTTATTATTTTATTACTTCCCTTCTACGTGACTTTACCGAAAGAACCAAGAAGATGAATCCCTGCAGTCACGAAAGCTTTAAATCGAAATCACTGTCCTGGTCACAAAAGCAAAGTTTGTGGGGAATAATAGCCATTTTCTATACTTTTTAGGCATAAGCAATCACGAAATAACACTTACTACCCAGGAACAAAAATTGTGTTACATAGTGTTATCCAGAACGAAAAGAGCAGGTTAACCTTGAAGCATCCATGTGCTATGCGTAATGTGGATGATATGGACAGTACATTATCTGAGATGCAGCAATGGTAACTGGGGTAGCCCATGGGAGCTCCTCCGTAATTAGTCACAATTGATGTTGAGGAATAGTGTTTGCTCAGAATCCTTATGGAGATTGTATCACTCCGAGTAATAATAAATAATAATACATTGGACTTATATAGCGCTCTTCATCCATGTGTAACGACTCGAACGACAAACTACTAGGAGCCTCACCATTGGAACCTCATTTGCCAGAAGAAAAAATATGATAATTGGATTTTTACCCTTTTATCTGGCAACAAAACTGCCACCTTTTTTTTACAAGGAGTCATGTTTGCATAGACCACAATACCTGCAGTCGTAATGCAAAAAAGAAAAAGGTGTCAGTTTTGTTGCCAGATAAAAGGGTAAAAATCCAATTATCATATTTTTTTCTTCTGGCAAATGAGGTTCCAATGGTGTAAATGCTTACCCCGAGCTCCCATACTCTGATGGTGCATTGTCTTTGAGTTGTGCGCCTTTTGGCGTCATCTGGTCCAACACAATGTGAGACTAGGCTCTAAGGAAAGCTGTCTCGGGTGTGGACCAATCAACTTCAAGGACAGTGCATACATTATCAGAGTTATGTTTTTTGTTTGCATTACGACTACAGGTATTGTGGTCCATGCAAACATGACTCCTTGTAAAAAAAAGTGTCAGTTTTGTTGCCAGATAAAAGGGTAAAAATCCAATTATCATACGAGGAGCCTCTTTTATTATGACACAGTAACAATACGAGGTGCGGGCTTCCTGCTTGGTCTTGAAGCTCTTCCCTTCCCTCAAACGTCCCCTCCCCTTGTGCTCCCCCCTTTTATATCACTCGAGCCCCCTTTCTCGAATGTTCCCTCAACGTTTATCCCCTAGCCAATCCCTGTGCTTCTCTCATTTTTCCCAACCGTCATCTCTGGGTTTTCAAGTCTGTTTCTCGCCTATTTTCGTTCAAACCTTTTCATCAAATCACTTCAAAAGCCGTGCCTCCCGACCAATCATCGTGGAGGCCTCTTTCCGCCAATCGGAGACCTTGGCCTACTTTTGAATAACCGTTAGGCTGCACATTGGCTTGGGGTGATTGTTAATTTCGATCGTTACACATGGATCACAGAGAGCTGTATACAATATGCATAAACACAATGAGCATAAAAACCTATCAATTAAAATTACTGATAATAATAATAGGAGGGCAAGAGCCTGAAGATAAAATGAGGTGAAAGCCTTCCTAAAAAGGAATGCTTTAAGTCGAGGCTTAAACATAGCAATTGAAGCCGAATCCCTGATGCCTTTTAACAAAGCGTTTTACACAGGCAACAGCCCGGTCCCCCGCATCTCTTCTTCACTCCCAGGCCAAGGCGGAGGAGAACACGATCCGCAGACCTCAGACACTCTCAATAGAACACAGTGGGGGGATGGGGGCAAAGCAATTCGTGAAGGTGGTTGCATCAATGCGGAGCCAAGGCAGTTTGCTTTTGTGAAGTGACTTGACAATGACATGACATAAACTTTGTCCAATGTTCTTTGAACATCCACCTCGCACAACAAAATCAACTGTTTTCTCGTCGGCTATTCAAACCGAGTCTGTGTTGTGAAATTGTTCGCGATTGAATGTTTGATCAGACCCTCAGAGCTGGAATGGTTTTTTTTTCGTTTTAAAATAATATTCTGTTACAATGTTTTTTTTACGAATGTGTACCTAACGACATTATCTAGTACTGTTGTAGGGATCAATCCTAAAATTAGCATTACTTTTTGTCATGTAACCCAGGTCAAAAGAGGGAGTGTTTGGTGTGTCTCAAAGGGCCTGTATTTTTCATCTCCTGGTAAACGGATACAACTAATTCAGCAAAGGATCGCAGTAAAATGTAACACCAACTTGAGTTTATTGAGCCCTGTATATTTTCAAAAGCCAGCATAAATGTACGTCCTGACTCCACAATGCACTTTTCATTAACCAATCACATTTGGGGGGAAAGGGTCAAACACAACAGTTGGTCTTTAACCCTCTTTTGAAGATGATGGTGACGACGATGATGATTATTACCAATTAGCCCCAAAGATTGTGGTATTTTTTTTATACAGATCGGGACAATTGCTCAAAAGCGAGAGGCATTGCTAAGCAACAGGCATTATCATTTGCGATGCTGCACAATGATTTACTGCTCCCGAGCCTGCCATCCCGCTCGCTGCAAAACAAAATACAGTACGGGTTGGTTCAATGGTCCAAATACGTTGTTTGCTGTGGATTTTGGAGAGCTCATTCACCAGAGACTCGTGGCAATAAGGACTGCGCAACGTTTGTTTATTCCGGTGCAGAGCGGTTGTGGTGGAACACAGTTGCGCGAGTCGAGGGAAGGACTTTATTTGATACGTTTACTGAGCTGTGGTTACGTTGCCCAGCAGAAGCGTGGTCGCCGATTGTTGTTGCAGCAGTCAGAGGTTTGAGGTTCGATTCCTGCAGGCAGCCCTGGTAAATACTGCAAGTGTATGACTGCAAGTGTATTTACCATGAAATACTACGCGCCTTCTCCTTCACAGTGGACATTAACAGATTTCTTGATGCCATTTAAAAAATGTAGGCCATTGTGTGTGCCAGCATCATGGTTCAAATTTGCCATTTGTGGAAATGTACCCTCAACTTACTCAATTTGGATTACACTTAGCAACATTGCCCTCCACTGTGAAACTACTGCGGACAATGTGTCGGAACCATAGCGCCTTCGTGATAGCCTTGAAATACTAGGATGACGTGAATATCAAATGAATGAACGGATTCAGGTCTGAATGTGAACCGAGATTTGCATGGTATGTTTTTCAATATAAATTTCTCCGTCAAAATATTTTTTTTTAAACCCTGAAATGTGGCTGTGGATAATGATAAAATTATAATTTTTATTTACTTAGTTTAACACGTAGGCTTTCGCGACCAATGTTATTCATAATCAACGTTTTTGGGTTTAGATCGCGAATTGCCCGATGATGCTGGATGCAATTATCAGCGAAACGTCGTACTCAAATTGTAAATGTTGTGGCTTCAACACACCGGTGGGCTAAAGCAGTGAACTATTTGTCTTTTGTCAACGTGACACATTTTTACTGATTGGCCGTGTCGGGTGGTGGAGGGTTACGACACATTTATAAATAACGCGATCTAAACCCAAAAACGTTGATTATGAATTTTATTTACTTATTTATCCAGGAAAGCCATATTGGGTTGTCGGGCTCTTTTTCAGGAGGTCCCTGCATTGAGTTTTAAAAATGTAAGATGTTTTCAGCCAAGTAGTAATGAGTCCGAATAGCACAGTCGGCTATTTACAGTGCGAAAGATGTTAAACATGCACACGTACAAGTGGGAGGAAAAAATCGTAGCACCCAGAGAAAATGCACGTGCGCGAGGCGGCAATAACAACAGTCTATCACCGTACAAATGGAGACAGATAGCGATTAGGCCACTGCCCATACTGCCTTCTCCTGGCGAGCCAGGGTATAGCACCTCGACGCGCAGGCCGCTGGGCTATGGGCGTGCGCCATCACCGCCCGGATGCTACCGATTAGCCACGACTGCCATGGGAGCCAAAATTTTGACTATAGAAACGGCTGTAAAATGTTCAATCTCTCCAAGTGTGGCTTACCAAGCCGCAATGAAACTTGCCGCCCACTTGAGATTCAATTGTGCGACTCATTTGTGATGTAATTGAAAATTGTTAAAAACAAGATAACAGTGTTATCAAGTTTATTCAATTCTAATAACCAATGCTATGTTTTGTTACAGTCATGACGTAGAATCGCTACTCATAGCATGGCACATTGGAGGTGTCAGCTGGGAAATACGGGAATGAGAATGGAAATTGTATAAATTATATATATGAGTGGGCTTGCAATGGTTTATGGATGGTTGGTGTACGTGAAAAGCCGGGCGTTTTGGTGGACGTGCTGTGCGGTGCATTGCTTTGTATTGATTGAGTGGTTCAAACGGATCGTTGTTTGTGTCTTGTCTTTTTTGCAAGGAGTTACAGACGGGGTCTTATTATTGTAATGGAAAATAAGGCTCAATAGTGGGGTTAGTAAGGTGGCAGTTCAAAAGTATTTACAACTGGATACCGCAAATCTGTTTACTCGAGTGTGACCAACTGATAGGTCTGTTTATATAAATGCACCTGACAGACTAATTCTTAGATTTGTTGGTTGGGAAGGTGGAGGATGTAAATATATATAAATAACAGCACCAGAAGGGTGGGGGAGGGAGGCAGCTGCCAGCGAGCGAGTTCCATTTACAGGGACTCCTTTACTTCTGAACATTCGACTTACGAACTTTCAAAGATGCGAACAAATCTGTCCGTATGTCCAGTTGCCTGTTCGGACCGAGAGTCGGAAGTTCAACCGCTGCGCAATAGATGGCGGTGGTGGCATCTACATCGACAGGAAATTATTAACTTTTAAAGCCATTCCCCGTGTTGAGTGTACATGCCCTACAATATGTTTGAAATTGACAGGAGTAAAGTTGGACTTTCGAACAAATCGACCTACGAACAGACCTCTGGAACCTAACTCGTTCATAAGTAGAGTAGTCCCGATAGTTTTGTGGTGAGGGGGGGGGGGTGGTGAGGTGATTATATTCATTATTTTGTTGCTATAAATGTCCAAATGATGGGCCACTTTGTTGAGCTATCATTTGTGGCCAAGTCGCTTCTGAAAAAAAGTCAATACCTCAGTGGGCTTTGCCTGGTAGGATGGGGATAGTTTAGTGTTGTATTTGTTTGGGTGATTTGTTTACCTTTCTTGTACTTTGCACTATTATCGTGTTTTTGTACTGTTTGTTGTTGTAACGTTCTTACCCACCTCTACTGGACATCTGTGAAAAAGAGCTTTATATCTCATCCTATTCATTCAGTATAAATACATATTCTGAGTAAGATTTTGCAGTGCCGAGACTGTGAGAATTGCGGTATTGAGATTGGTTTTAATTGTGCATTGAAAAAAAAACATAAATGTGTTGATTTCGAAGGATGTTAAAAATGTCACGAGTAATCTAAACGTGGCTACGGATCACAGCAGGGTACACACACACACACAAAAAAAACACATTTAGAGAAAGGCAAGTTGAACTTTTTGGGACCTGAAATGAGATAACAGGAGGCATCATACAATGTTTTGACTCGGAAAATTAGAAGTACAAGAATACGGGGAAGGGAGTGAATTATCTACTTAAGATATTTAAACAATTTGATGCCACTGGGAGGAGTAACCAATGCAAATCTTTTGAGTAAATATCACGGACAGATTTAAATGGAAAGTCGATGATCGCCAACGTTTTTGAGAAAGGACACGGCGCATAGAGAGAGAGAAAATAGCGGGACATGGCCAATTTATTTTAGAAGCTAAATTATCGAAACAAAAATTAAGTACAACTACTTTGTTTCATCAAACCTGCGTATTTATTAACGTAATATTTGTTTACGATTGAGAACCAAAAGGGTGCAAGGTTCCATTAAAGGTTATAAACCACTACATTAGAGTACGTGTATCTAAAGCGGTTATTGAAGGCAGACCACAATCAAATTGTTTAACTTAAGAGGGGCACCAGGGCGCGTTGGCTTACTTGGGAAAACTGACCATGATAACAAAAAGCAACGTAACTCACGTGCCAACAGGAGACAGATTTAAATCAGATAGATTTGACCTAGGATACGTATGGGTCAGATACATGGAAAATCTTTAGCAATTGTGTTGCTAGCTCCAGGAACTATTTGGGTGTCCTAAGTGACAATATGTCCACAAAGCAACGAAGCGACAAATATAGCAACCGTCTGAGATGAGGACATAATGCAGATTGAGCAGCGATTATTGGTGTGTATTCTATTGTTGTGTATGATGGCAATGTGTTTCAGGAGCTCAATGCCAATGTCCAGGTCTGATAGTCATGAGAGGGCTTCAGAAGAGAGTTCGTGTGCATCAGTTTGCCGAATATCACCCCTTTCTGAATTTTATCGTGACATTTTTGACATTGTAAAGGCCTCTCTCTCAAGCAAGATCCGGTGACTTTTTGAGGCTGTTTTGGCGACTTGGCCGCATTGGCGGCCGTGCCCAGTCTGATGTCGTTCCCAGGCCCCACACGTCACGGACGAGGTCCTCACCCGGGCCTACCAGGTGTGCGTAGGATTCATCACGAGGCCCCGGCACGTGGCCGCCTTCACCAAGTCTGTGCTGCAGTTCATCAGCACCGAACGCCGGGCTCCAGGTCGGTTAACGACGCATCTCAAACCCGGCCGTTCGTGCCTGCCGCGGAAGAACGTGCGACAACGGGTGCGCTTTACGTCCGCGTGTGTCCCGGGATTATCCGTTTTCAAGTTGCAAGCAAAAGTAGCGGCCACTAGGGAATAGAATAGAAGCCAATTTGGCAGAAGTTTTGAAAAAGATGTTCTTTATTCACTTTTCCGACGCGGGCTCAATTTCAACAGTCGACATGTGGTCCAGCGACATAAGCCGTGCGCGTCCTTATTTACAGAGCTCATTGTTGCGATTTTACAGGGTTGGCTGAACTGTTCTTAAAGTAATATGCAAAACTTACATTTTTATTTGACAAGGTAAGGCCCTCAGAGGTAAATATCTATTTTTCAGAAGTGATCTGGCTGCAAATGATATCTCAATGAAGTGGCTCATCACGTGGAAATGGATATCAGCCAAACACTCTAAATACACATTGATTCTCAATATGTGGAGAAAAACCGGACGACCCGGAGAAAAATCCACGCGACCAGAAAGACATAGATCCTCCGTGAAGCCTTAACAGACTGTTGGGGCAAGTGCTGTTAGCGAGTAGCACCTATGAAGGCAGGCACGGCACACGAGGGAGTGGGTGGCCAGCACCATGCCCGGCCGCCTTTGTCTCTCCCAGTGGCGATGTTTACACATCGCACCAGGTACTTATTTGAGGCTGAGTCGACCTAAGGAAGGCCCAGGACCGGTTCAGATAATCGTCGCCGGTGTTGGCCGTGAACGGGAATCGAACTTGGGTCGCCGGGTTCGTAGCGTAGCGTAGAGCTAACCGCTACACAACCGCTCCCCGGGGAGAGAGAGACACGCAAACACAGACAAGAGGTGGGGGGGGGGGGGCAATTGGCTTTATTTTTTAAGTAAGTAGTATATATTGGCTGTGTCGGGTGGTGGCGTGTTTAACGACACATTTACATTCACGAGATAAACCCAAAAACTTCTACTATGGTCGCGAAAGCCTAGGTGTTAAACTGAAGTTTATATTATTACAATTTACTTAAAATCTACCGTGAAACACTTTTGTTAACGTAACACAGATTGTGTTACGCTGTAGCTGGTTGTTTGGAGAACCGGAGGCAGCACGTGACGGATAAAGACTCCCGTTATGGCCGACATACCACAACGTTAACCACACGGAAGGAGCTATAATGACGAACAAAAGTAATTTCGTTACGAGAGAAAAAAAGAGTCAGAAGTGCAAACGTATATTCTTGGCGTCTTGGACAAAGCTGCTTGCATCCTCCACATAACATAATGATTCCGTTTGTTTCTACTTAAGCTCACCGAGTGATGTGTGAAGTACCTCTTGCCATTGAGTCTTCCAGTTAGCCTCCCCTTCCCACCCACCTCCACACTCAAACTTATAAATTAGCGAGCTCTCACGGTTTCATTAGAGGAACTTGCAGGCTCAAGAGGCCCAGCGCAATGTAGGCCAAATTATTCATTTCAATTATATCCATTGAATATCACTGCAACAATTCAAGAATCCATTATTTTCTTTTTTTTCTCAACATTGTGGTTTAAGTAGCGGCCTCTCGTGATTGGAAAGGTTACATAAACCCATGTTGTACAACTTCCACGAATTGTGGAAACAAAAAAGATCGATTTTGACACGTACTTTGACGCGTATATTGTGAGATGAGAATGGACATCAGTTGCACCTTTAATTAATATCTCACTCTTATCGTGCGAAACATCCGAGTCAGCATATGAAACCAATATCTCCAAAATGTTTTTACAAAACTGGCTGGATGTTATTTTTGCCATTTAGAACACAACAGCATGGGTGTTGTATCTCACCTCTTAGCCATCGCCCATTCTCTTCCTCTTCCCTCCCCTCGCCTTTCCACGACTTCCCGTCCCTCCCCTACCGTTTCGTGATCCTTAAGTTACCCCTCTATCACGATCACTCATTCCTCAATACCTTGTACGCCCCTGCAATAGAAATAATTATATTGTCACCGTTCTTTTCACTGTATTAAGTACCTTAAGGCGCTCTGTAAATATTACATTAGATTAGATTTAGAACATGAAATTCAATGCACACCCACACTGAACGGATAATAAGCTTGTTTGCTTTCGATCTTTGCTTCTTGAAGAAAAATGTTCAACTACACAAGTAAATACGTGACCATCCTGTTCAAACTCTCTCTATGGACAAGTTGCCCCTCTTTATCCGGCGATTTGAGATGCAACTACATTCCAAAATGTATCTTGAAATAGGCAGAGCACTGGAATGAATTCTGACGTCATTATTACGTTGTGATGTCTTACCGAATTGCACGAAGCATTTGGAGTTACTGATTCAGTACCATGGCAGATCCCGTACATTCAAGCTGGAAACCATAATTTAAAAGATTTAAAAAAAATTCACGTGAGCAGAAATGGATTTGGTCAGCACAAATCGGTTCTAGGTATAGGAAACGAGGAATACCTTGAGCCTGTGATTGCGACAGAGCAGGGAGTCGATGGCATGAGATGCAAGGGGCAACGTGAGGGAATAAGTAACCTCCCCTCATACTGAGCAAAGGTTGATTGAGGGCTTCGACAGAGCTTAAACCTTTTTTATTTTACTAGGTAAGGCACACTGAACTATGTCGCTCTTTTCCAGGAGTGACACGGCCACAAATGATCGCTCAGCAAAGTGACTTACCGCGTGGAAATTGATATGAGCCTAATACTCTAAAAGCGTGTTTCTAAATGTGGAGAAAAAAACCAGAGTACCCGGAGAAAAATCCACACGACCACGGGGAGAGAGACATGCAAAGTCCAAATATACAGGTGGCATGTTTCTGGTTTGAACGCACGACCTCCTTCATACCAGGCAAGGAAGTTAATGTCTCACCACCGTGGCGATAGAAAACGCCTGAGTTGATGGAGTGGAAGAGGGCGTGGAGGGGAGTAGAATGTGATGAGAATGGAGAGGCAGGAGAGTGCGTGGAGGGGAGTAGAGCGAGATGAGAGTGGAGAGGAAGCAGAATACGTGGAGGGGAGTAGAGTGAGGCAAGAGTGGAGAGGCAGGAGAGTGCGTGGAAGGCAGTAGGGTGAGATGAGAGTGGAGAGGCAGGAGAGTGCGTGGAAGGCAGTAGAGTGAGATGAGAGTAGAGAGGCAGGAGAATGCGTGGAGGGGAGTAGAGCGAGATGAGAGTGGAGAGGTAGGAGAATGCGTGGAGGGGAGTAGAGCGAGATGAGAGTAGAGAGGCAGGAGAATGCAGAGGTAAGTCAAACGTGGAACGGTGCGCCGTTGGGAGGTGCGTCGACTCTGAGAAAAAGCCTTTTCGAACAAACGCTTCTGTCCGGACACAACAGTTGTGCATGGGTGGTTCAGTGCATTGAGCGAGCGCTATTGCATTCTTGGGGTTCAAATAAAGGCAGGCATCCATGACTAGATCTGGTTTGAGAGACAGCAAGTTTTCTGAGCTCAGACATCAACGATCAAATAAATATGCATTGCGCTTTGATTTTCCGTGAACTCACCATTTTCTATCTCTGAGGACGAAAACTCAAGATGTTACCATTACGTTATCAGCACTCTGATCGTAGTGTGTATGCCATCCATAACATCCTTATTGGCAAATCTGAACTATACTTAGCTAATTCATTATCCCCATTGTCAAACCCAAGAAACCTAAGGCGTCCATTTAATCGCCTTTTAAATATCTCTAGATCAGAAATTGGAGTAGGTAACAACGCCTTTCGCCGTTGCAGCACCAACTTTTGGAGCAACCTTGTTTCCTCCCTTAACATCACAAAACCTTCCTTCAGCAAATATCCTAAAGCAGAAGATGGATTAGTGCTGGATACAGTCACATTTGCCAACGTGATTCATAACTTTGATCATTACCAGTGTATCGATAGTCAGTCTTCATGCGTAATTTTATTGAGAGACTATTCTCTTCTGTTTTGGATTTATAAAGCGCCTTTCGCCCAAGGCGCTTGACAATGCTTGCCGACTACGGAACAGAATGGCAAGCTAAGGGAAGGACGGGTGGGGTAGTAGGGCCGTTAGTTATCGGGTTTGGAAAAGGAATGAGATATGGGCAGCAGGGGAAGGAGGCGATGGTGCGGGGGGTTGAAAGAGGAATGGATCGTGATAGTGGATGAGGCTGATAGAATGGGGTACAGTGAAGATGGATGGTACGGTATTAAGTGAGTGGTGTTATCTTGGTGTGGTCTGGGACTGTTTCGTCGTTTTTACTGTCTTGCCCAATCTTGATGAATCAGATTTAGAAAGTTAATGCATGTATTATGTCTTTATATTGCGTGACTTGCTTGTCATTTTATATGTTTTGCACTCCTATCATTTTTGTTTCATTTGCTGTTGTAACTTGCTGGACATCTGTGAAAAGGAGCTTCATAGCTTATCAGACTCCTCCTGCAGTCTAAATCAAGATTCTGATTTGGTAGAAAATACTTTTGAAGTGACTTCAGAGGTGAGAGTTGTATCTTCCACGGACCATTCCCTGACTCAGCACGATGCACTCCTCAATGCTGAACGCACAGTTCTTCACAATTAAATAAAGAACGCGCGATACTGCATTGGCAGTGGTTGCACGAGCACACAAAGACAAAGATCCCCCGTGTAGCCTGAACAGACTGTTGGGGCAAGTGCTGTTAGCGAGCACCTGTGAAGGCCGGAACGGTACACAAGGGGTGGGTGGCCAGCACCACGCCCAAACGCCTTTGTCTCCCTAGTGGCGATGGTTACACACCACACCATGTACTCATTTGAGGCTAAGTCAACCTAGGGGATGCCCAGAACCGGTTCAGATAATCGTCACCGGCGTCGGCCGTGAGCGGCAATCGAACCCGGGTTGCCAGGTTTGTAGCGCAGCGCACTAACTGCTACACCACCGCTCCCCACGAGCACACACGCACACACACACACAACAAAAAACTCAACACATTCATCCGTAATAACGCTGCCGTGCTGTGAAGGAGGGCCATTTCCCGAAATGTTACCTTGTATAGAGGTCGAGTATTTCCCCTTGAGGACAATGGTGCTGCTCAGATTTAGTTTAACATGAAGGTGGTTCGCAAACTTACCGAACACGTTGTGTTTTATTCAAACGTATAGTCTTTAGGAACCATGTAAATTATAGCAGTGCTCAGGAGCGTGCTGAAAACTGAGCATTTGTTCGAAAAGCATTTAGGCACGTTTGCAAGTCACCTACAGCATACGTAGCAAGGGCATGAGATCCAGTGCTTTTCTCAGGGAACTACTAATTTTGCAATCATTGATAAAAACAATTAAGGAGGGTCTTGTGTCGCGCACGCAGCCCTCAACTCCCCCCCCCCGTTCCTTCTCCCCCTCCCTGCTTTGAACTGAAATAGCTCTGGTGTAGCAATCAGGCGCGGTAATGGTCCAGCAATAGCTTCTGGTGCAGCAGTGCGAGAGTGCTAGCCGCCTGTGTGAAAATCAAAGCATCGTTCCTTGCAAACGCTGTTTTCATTTTTTTCGTCACGTTGAAAATGTGAGCCATCACACCTGTACACCGTGGCTGACACCACACCCCCAGGGACGTGCTGCAAAGGATGCAATGTGAACATGAATTACTTTAGAATTTGGTTATTGTTGAAAATTACCGCATTGGATCTGTATTGTCCAAACGACACCAGTGAGAGATGATCCTTTGGTAATAAATTCCCCATGGTGGCTATTAGATTTGGAACTGTTGAACCAATGTAAATGTACTCATTTGGAAATATGATATCCAATATGATGCACGAGTTGTATTTCAATAAAAAATTCATTCGCTCATTTTTTTTTATATTCAGCCGGGTTATGTTCGTGTGCATTCATGAGCGGCAGTTCAAACGATTCACCTGCATGTGCAACCCAGGAGAACATCTCATTCAAGTTCACAGCGGTTCTAGTTAAAACGCCGGGCTGCATTGAAATCGCATATCAAGACGAAGGCGCTGAATTTCAGAGCGCTCCTTTGTTCATTCGCAGGTATTTTCCACCAAAGGATGATCATTTCAGAGCAAAACCTTCACATAAGCAGCTTTCCGACCGTGGCCAAGTAAGTAGAGCACGACGATCTGCATGCATTGCTGCAGGGTGTAGCGTACTTATTTGCGATATGCAAAATATATAAATGTATAATATCTGTGGCTACGTGATATCACCAGCCAAGGCATTCCACATGGCTTGGCGCCACGGTGGCGAGATGTTAACTTCCTCGCCTGCTATACAGGAGGTCGTGGGTTCGATCCCAAGTTTAACGCCTCCTGTATATTTGGAGTTTGCATGTCCTCCGCATGGTCGCATGGATTTTTCTCCAGGTCCTCCAGTTTTTCCTTCCAAATTTACAGCCGACATACGTTCAGAGTATTTGGCTAATATAAATTTCCACATAAGCCACTTCATTGAGCTATCATTTGTGGCCAGGTCGCTTCTGAAAAAGAGCTATACTGCTCAGTGAGCCTTACCTGGTAAAATAAAAAAAAAACTTGCTTTGTTCACATGCATGCTGCTCCCATCACAAGCACTGTTCTGCGGGGATCACTGTGAGTATGAACACGCTGCGGCCTCTGATGCGCGGAACAATGATTAAAGTGTGGCCAATGGTTCTGCTTGCAATTAGACTGAGATGTTCAGGAAACTTTAACTCAAATCTGAATTTCTGCACGGCAGAATCCTACGTGAAAACATTACCAGGAGATAGTCAACACATAAAATAAAATTGGCTATTCAGCGTACGTATTGTTATATTTTTCAGTTGTGATATATAAATATCAGCGCACAGTACTTGCCGTAGGCTGAGATAGTGCATCACGATTTGGCTTTAAATTTCAGATCAGTGTAACTTGTTCTGTTCATCTTCTCAAAATAATCTATCGCCCCTGATACTTTAATAGACATTAATCATCGGCTTCAGATATTGTAAGACACGAATCATAGGATATATCCACCAACAGTGCCTATTGGTTTGAATGCCATTAATTATCTCTCAATGAAAGGAAG
This sequence comes from Lampetra planeri, assembly GCF_965212315.1. NCBI lineage: Eukaryota > Metazoa > Chordata > Hyperoartia > Petromyzontiformes > Petromyzontidae > Lampetra > Lampetra planeri. The sequence continues at coordinate 7,635,892 of NC_136141.1, forward strand.
GAGCTGGTGCAGTGGTTACCGTGCTGCTGAATGATCCCGACGACCTCAGTTCAACACCCGGCCGTAGCCAACCATCACCATCACCGTTGCGTGATATATATATATCATTTGCTGGGCCCTCTTCACCAACCCACACTGACCAGAGTGGCGAAGAATGGTTAAACAACCCCCCTCCCCAAGACTGGCATGGCATAGGGAAGCCCTTCATAGATTATAAGGGCTGTAATTAATTATTATTATTATTATTCGAATCAATATCGCAAACATCTATACTTTTGCATACAGTATGTTTTACTGAATATTGACAGACACATTATACAGGCAACTATACATGTTTTTTTGTTATATCATGCTATTTAAATTGATAATTATGGAAACCTTCATGAATTCCAATGCAATAGTCTAATCGAGGAGTGTGAACACATGCACACACACACTCAATGCAGCTGCACCTGTGGCATTGCTGCAATACGCATAGCACACAGCAATTCGTGAGTCCCGTTTGGGCGAAACTGTTTTGTGTGTCTTTTTCAATTCAGGCGCAGTAAAGATGTGTTTGCAAACAGCGCCACGCAAATAATATCACTTCTGAACCGTCGTTCTTAAGATTCCTTGATTCCTTAACAGCCTAACACCTTAACTTAAAGCTTTCGTGACTGCAGGAATTAATATTGTTGGGGTATTTCGGTAAAGTCACGTAGATAGGTTCAAAGAAAATAACAAAAAACTATGACGATTCGATCGCAACACACGATTGCAAAACAAGCGGTCGTCTTTCCTGAAGACGACTGCTTGTGTTGCGGTCGAAACGTCGTAGTTTTTTTGTTATTTTCTTTGAACCTATCTACGTGACTTTACCGAAAGACCCAAAGAATACCCTAACACCTCTTTTATAGCCAGAACGGGTAAAACCTATTCCTATATTTTGATACTGGCAAGGGAGGTTCCATGATGTAGCGTCTCACCCCGAGCTCTCAATATCCTGACAGTGGCATTGTCTTTGTGCTGTTGCCTTTTGGCGTCCTCTGGTCGAACACTGTTTGAGACTAGGCTCGACAGAAAGCTGTCTCTGGTGAGGACCAATCAGTTTCAAAGACAATGCATATTACTACCAGACCATGTTTTTTTGCATGTTCACCACACGTATGTTTGGTTAATGCAGACGTGATTCCTTGCAAAAGGTTTCTGTTTGGTGTTTTAACATCTGTTTTGTTGCCAGAAAGGGTAAAACCTATTCTTATATTTTGATACTGGCAAGGGAGGTCCCATGATGCTTTGTTACTCCACTGCTGGATGAGGGTCTCCCCCACCTGATGTTCGTTTTTTTACTCTACTTCACCGTGCTGGTCAGTGTGGGTTGGTGAAGAGGGGAGCTCGATACAAGTTCAGATATCAATCTCCACTAATATTTTAGTTATGGCTGAGAAGCAAACTCAGGTCACCCGGTTCGCAGAGCCGGTGATTTTATTGACTTTTGTCGTGATATTTATAGTGTTTTCACTTTTTTTGGCCTTTTCGTTGTTCAGTCGCAGTTATCAGTCGGATCTGTCCATTGACAGTTGTGTCATGAAGGATGTGGTACAAGTAACCAAAGTCATGATGTACATTATGTACTGTATGTTGAACTGTATTCATCCTACGTAGCCAACCGTGCGTTGACTATCTCCTGGTAATACGATGACAAAGTTGAGGGGAACTCTCTTGTTCAGATTTGTCTGATCAATTGCAGTGTGGGCATCCTTGGGGAAATTTCAGAAACTGCGAACACTTTAGGGCCCACTCCATGAATAAGACCAGGCGATGGTTGTGTTTTCACACTCCAGGGCTCACGGCTCACAGTGCCAAATCTGTAAATTGATAAAGAGCTAAGAAGAGTACCACCTCCACATATCCACCCTGGTCAATTAACCACCCACGCCCACCACCGTGTTTGCGCAGTTGCAACTGTCATTTCCTATCGATATTCACAAATCTAACCTTTTCACCTGCAGCACTGTCTTCGTAATCTCGCGTACACGTGCTTACCTCTCACGTATGGCACCCAAACTCGTTGCTTTTATTGCTTTGAGCGAGGGTCACGTAGTTTGTGTTGCGTGCTCTTGCCAAATAGCGTCCAGTAATCCAGCAGGATTTGTTTAAAAATCCTGATTCTGTTGATGACAGTCCGGAGTTTGATATTTTCATGGGAAGCCAATAGGCTGATGGATTATTTATGATTTTGATTCATATTCTTCTGTTGAGAGACAAAACAGAGTTCTAATTAAATTGGCTATAAATTACAGTAAAGCAAACTGCCACCTTTAAAGGAGTCTAGCCCCGCACCTCCGTAAGGCACAGTTGGCTACATACGGTGAGAAAGAAAGTTCAACACACACATATATATACATTTGTACGACTATTTTTTTTTGACAGACGTTCACGTGTCTGACTTTTTCACGTATCCGCCGACCCCTTGGTCCCCAAGCGAGTCGGATGTACAATGACGACGTCGTGATGTAACACCGTTGTTATCGACCCTCGGTTTAATCTACTTCCACCCGGGACCAGGACCGTGGTTCTGCTGGTGCCGGGCTTAGTGTCGGAGAATCTGGTGGATCGACTGATGGAGGAGGAGAAAGGAAATTCCATGGACGAGGCCAGCTTGAAGCAAGCGTGGCGCTGCCAGATCCTCAAGGACACCTTCGAGGCAGTACTGGGGCCCGCTATCAATGCCAGGGATCTACACAAACACCTGAATGTTCGTATTGCATGTTCATCTCACCGTAGCCTGGGCAGGCAACAAGGCAAATTAAATGTAACGGTCTGCCTACTACCGTGGGCAGGTACAGAGAGATTCACGATTGGTTCATTTGGGTTAGATTGTGTAGGTAGAATGTCAAACTTTAACTATGCCCTCCACCACCCAACAGAGCCAATCAAATTAAACTACTAGCTATTTAAATTTTAAGGCTCACTGAGATATTTTAGCTCTTTTTCAGAAACGACCTGGCCACAAATAACACCACGTGGAAATAAATATCAGCCGAATCCTCTCAACGCATTTTGATTCTAAATGTGGAGGGGAAAACCCGGGGGACGTGGAGAAAAATCCACGCGACCACAGTGAGAGAGAGAGACAAGCAAACTCCAAGTATACAGCAGGCGTCAGCTTGACAAGTTGTCACGTGGACAAATGTGCCAAATTTCAGTGACTAGAATATGGCTGGGGACGCTGCTCCAGGAGGAGTACATCGCTGTGTCTGCTCGTTGTGCAGAACCAAGAGAGGAAAGTTCTGGGTTGGCTGGAGCACGTGACGGGGCTCATGGAGGGCACGGCACGGAGAGGCGCTCGGGAGTCGCTCAATGACCTCCAGACTCAGCTGCTCGCTCTCTACCTACAAGAGATCAAACCTGCGAAGGCAGATGGAAGTAGGCATCGCGCGGCAGGTAACGACGACACGCCGAATCGTCCATCGAACCAGGCTCTTATGCTCACGACGCATGCCAGGCATCGAACCGTGTGCGTGAGAATCAGTCACTTGAACAGTTTGCACACCGTACACATGCAAATGATGTGCGAATGTTTCAGGCTAATGAAAAGAACAAAACTATGCGAATGAGGCTTAATGATGCAAAACGATGCAAAAACAAGATTCCACACTCTGTGGATTCCAATTTGTTGAATTGCCACATTTTTACCGTCGTTATTTTGTATCGTTTTGCATTATTAAGCCTCATTTCCATCGTTTTTACCGTCTTTTTATAATTGTTGGTGGAGGTGAGGATTATTCCACTCCTACAGTGCCAAGGTTACAGCCACAATAGAGGCCATTGAGAAATCCCGTGCATTGCTCTAGACGTGACTTTACTCTACAAATAGACACCATTAATATATAATTAATTGACGAACATAATGCACAGTATATTCTGAAAATATGAAGCACATTCTTTCATAGATCCACTCCTGGATGTAATGCCTCGCCACACCACCTTGGTCACGCGGGATGTTTGGCTATACTTCACCATGCTGGTCAATGAAAGGATGGGAGGGGTGCCCAGGACCGGTTCAGATATCGCTCACCACTGATGTTAGCCATGGCCAGGATTGGAAATCGGTGCACTACTGTGCCACCATTCGCTCCATGTATTTCTACAATGCATTATGAAATAATTATTACATGTCGCAAAATTATTTATGTTACATGTGTAATGACGTCCGCAGCCTTGCGATTCGACGAATTGTTACAAATAGGGGTCCTGGTTCTGAATGAAGAATCTGGCTCCCCTCATGGCCGTTGGGGTCAGCTCAACCCATTACATACAACATATATACGCCATGCAATGAATGCATTAGCAGAGGCACAATATGATGCGCGTATCGTGAGCATAAATGTCGATTTTAATAAATCGATGCATCGATACACGTCTTATGTGCACCATTTGGATTGTTCACTTCCGATAGCCGAGCAGTGAGCCTGTCTCTGAGCCAGCTTGCATGAGGTCACATCTGAAAACCACCAGCGAATTTTTGACAGGCATTCGCGAAACGTGCCCATCCTTTGCAAGCCACCGTGATGTCACCCGCAACACGCAGGCATTATTTCATGCCACTTGTCATTAGTCCCAGGTCTGCAATTTGCTGCTAAAAGCCAATTTAGGATGGAAATTTGCCAAATTTGAAAGAAATTACCCGCAAATTACCGTACTCAATTTTCGATTGTAGAAACCAATCATTGCCCCCCCTCCCGCCACTGTCAAAACTTGGTAGAATCCTCCTGTAAGACACTCGGTGAGGCTTTCATGGGGTAAACAAGCGTAATAACATAGCAATCATAATATAACAACTGCGGCCAGCTCTCATTAAATCTCCTTTGGACGAGGGTTTCATTCATCTCAATGGGTTCATTTTTGTGGACTTATTTGTTCATTTGAAAGAAAGCCTCGACTATGTTTCGCATGTTCTTTCTTTGTAATAAAACACACACTCAGAAGGGGAAATTGGCCAAACATCCTGAGCAAAGTCTCAAGACGCCAGTGAGGCTTTCCTTGGTAAATAAAGAATGTATCATGAGATGCGTTCCTGTTTATATACGTCCAGCCATTTGTCATTAAACTACTCATTGATGCATTGTATGAATCACATGGTTTGTTTGATCAAACATCACTACGCTAATAATAATCATTAAGGTGGGGAGCATAGTATATGGGAGACTAGAAATGTTGTTGCATATCCCTCCGCCATCTACAGATTAGCCCCAGAGCCTTTAACACCTGTTATGCATGATGGTCACCCATCCAGGTAATATCCGAGCTAAAGCCTGCTTAGTTTCTAAGATCTTACATGATTAGGTTGTAATCTGGGATGATTGGCACACAAGCATAAACAACGTAATGTATCACCAAATTGTTTAAACTTATTCGTGGACACATCTATGTGTGTCAGTGACCTGGGTCTCTTGTGCACTGTCTGTCCTTGGTTCGACCCATTTTCAGTGTCAATGAGAGTACAAAGCAACCCCTTGACTGTGTTGGTGACTGCCAATTGCACTCCCCCTGCCCTACAGACTCGATGGCGGATTGCAAACACCTCCTTGGGGCCGTACCCAAGCCTGACATCCATTACAAGGCCTGGTGTGGAAGTAACTCACTCGGTAAGCCGCCGGGCTCGATATTCAGCAGAAACTGAAGTTTAATACCAAGTGTCCACCTCATGTCATAACTGAGACCAATTTAAGGGACATCTTCCTGGTGAGATGTATGTTTAAAATTATTTGTAACTTTTTTAAACACAGATGCTGACCACAGGCCCAAAACACAAAGCAGCCAGCCACAAATAGCACGATCAAAGTCGTAATAGATAAAGAGTTAAACACGTTTCTTCAATTGAGCAAGGTTATTATGAGGATTTGGGGAAAGAGACGATGATGAGAGGAGGGAATTCCAAAGTGGAGCAGTGCAAGGGAAGAAGCAGAAAAATAAGTGAGGTGACCTGCGGTGTGGTGAGTGAGTGGGTGAGTGGATGAGTGTGTTTTTGTGACCTGCAGTATAGCGGTTGAACACAGTATGGACAGTATGGACAATACGAGAAAGACAGTTTCATAGACCAAGTTCTCATGAATAGGGGGACATTTGTATCTATCAGAAACTTTTTGCATGATGAAAAACAATCCTCTAGCCCAGGGGTGGGGAACGTCCGGTCCGTGGGCCGTATAAGGCCCGCAAAATCATTTGGTCTGGCCCTGCCAAGGCAACCGCAGGCGGGACTTGAAATTCAATAAATCTAAGAGCAAACCTGGAAAAGCAGTTGCGAGTAGCAATCAATGATGATTGCTTGTGTTGCAATCGAAACGTCGTATGCTAGTATTTCATTTATTATTTTCTCTTTATACGTGACTTTACCGAAAGAACCAAAGAGTAATTCCTGCAGTCATGAAAGCTCCAAATTAAGTATAGTAGCAACATCATCAATACCAGCTAACATCACACGCCTCGCCAAAGAGAAGCAGTTCCAGCCATCAGATTAGGGGTGAGTTAATTAAATGTGTGACCAAATTTAACAGGCTAATTTTTAAGTTGATAATTTTGTATGGCCCGCGAATGATGTTATACATATCCAAATGGCCCTTGGCAGAAAAAATAGGTTCCCCACCCCTGCTCTATCCAAATAAAACTTTTTGAAAACCACAGCGCCAAAGATAGAATTGCCCATTAGGATAACTGACTGATGGCAAGTTTTTTTCTTTCCTTTTTTCACCGCTCATTTTCATGCAGAGAGCATGTTGGGCGACATCACCGAAAGAGAGAGCTCCTCGGACACAGACCCGTCCACTCCGTGGAACCAGACCGTGGTGCCGCCAAAAACACGGATGGTCAAACACAAGAAATACTCGATCGAGAGGAAAAATGGGATTCGCGACCGATCTCGCATTGCGATCAACACGGACTGCAAGTCCTCCAGCTACCCCGACACTGGCACCAGGGTGGGTGGGCGCGCCACAAGCCCATGTGCATATGTGTGTGTGTGTAGTGGGGAGCGGTAGTGTCGTGGTTAGTGCCCTGTGCTACGAACCCGGCCACCCGAGTTCGATTCCCGCTCACAGACAAAACCAGTGACGATTACTGAACCGATCCTGGGCATCCCCCTCGGTCGACTCAGCCTCAATTGAGTACTTGGTGCGGTGTATAAACATCGCAACTAGGGAGGCAAAGGCAACAAGGTGCTCGCCAACAGCACTTGCCCCAACAATCTGTTTAGACTATCCGAGGGGTCTTTGTCTTATACATAGTGGGGAGCAGTGGCGCAGTGATTCGCGCACTGCGCTACGAATCCGTCAAACCGAGTTTGATTCCCAGCCATGGCTGACATCAGTCGTAATTATCTGAACTGGTTCTGGGGCCTCCCACTTTTATCAACTCGTATTTACCAATCCAATTGGGGAAGTGCCAGTACACTTGCTCGCAGCATCAATGACAGCCGAAACGTTGAAGCGTGCAGCCCTTGGTGTGTGCCTCCGAGTCACTGTTAAAGCATAATGGTGTGTATTTGTGGGAGATGTCTCCAGGTGACAATCATTTCCATAGCGGCGGCAATCGGTAATAGGTGTCACGGGATTATTCGATTCCTCCGAGCCAGAGTTGTCACCGTGAGTTTTATGTATTTATTTTGGTAAAGCCGACAGCGGCGCCCTAACTAGTTCATTAAGGCATATCGATACGTGTTTTAAATGTTTCTATAAAAATAGCAGCGGCATGTAATTGTGTCCGCCACTTACCGCAGTGTTTTGAATTGTTGGGGGGGTATATTCCAGAAACAGTTTGACAGCTGCACGGCAATTTGTGAAGGAGGCCACGACAATGTTTGCAGTAATTGGATTCGAAAGCTTTGATGACAATGTCCCTGGTGGTGTGATTACTGGTGGGGGGAAGCTCAGTGTGTGTTCTCATACACAATACCGAGGAAAGTTTGACCTCACGTTTCGGAATTGTCTAAACTTAAGGTGAAAGCCATTAAAATGAGACTGCTCACCGTTCACCTTCAGTCCCAAACCTGAACCGGACGATGAATTGTCGTAATTTTCGTGCTCTAATTTGATCGAGGAATGGATTTTTTTTTTCTCGTTCCATCAAATCATAATTTTCACCACACAGTGCATGTTTTTCGCGAGCGCAGCGATTGATTTTAACCACCCAATCATTTCATGTCGAACGCACGCGTCCCTCGCACGAACGCGCGCTGCGTGTGTTGCTCCTCTTGTGTAGAACACGTTGGCCTAAGTTACGCAAATTTCAGTGTGGAATTTCGATTAAACTGGTTCAAAATAGTGTTTTGCTGTCGAATCCTCTGCACACCACCGCCACGTAAAATAGCATTTCCTTTCTTTCTTCTGCCGAAAAATAGCCTCTTGACAAAACTGTCGAACGCATGTGGCCTCATTTACAGTCGATCACAGAGACTTTCTTTTGCTAATGCGTGACAATTCGTGGTCACGCTGGCCGATAAACAACATTGCTCGTGAGTTGCAAACCCAAACTGTTTTCCGAAGCGTCACAAATCCACGTTAAAAAGCGCAAATGTTTACAGACCTTGGTCAGTCCACAGCTGAATGAGGGCCTCCCCATGCCATGTCAGTCAAGGGGGTGTTACTTGACCATACCTCACCATGCCGATCAGCACGGGTTTTGGTTGGGGGGACTAGTTCAGAAATCACTCATCGCCGCCGTTCACCATGGTCGGACAGAGAGATTTGAACGTAAAGTTTAGATCAAATCCAATTATTCACATTACTTATTTGAGCTCTTGTGCAGGTGCTACGTGAGTTATCATATTTCATCACAAGATTGCGAGACATGGCGATGGCTTGGGGAAGGCCTCATCCAGCAGTGGATTGATCATGGCTGATGATGCTGAATGCTGATTTGAGCGTGGAAACAATTCGAATTTTTCTGAGTTTGGACAACTTTTTCACCTTTATATGCTTCTACCCACCCAGTCTCTCGCCGTTCAGATCGCATGTTTTGAAAGTTTAAGGATCACAGCAGCTGATCGGAACGGCCAATCAGAGGACAGCGTCTCACTCCCAACATGCACTGTGCGCATGGTGGTGATTGGGGACGACAGGACAGTGGCCCAGCTTGCTCGTGAATACCATGCCCTCAGGTACCGTTCTGTTTGTCAGCATCAACACAGCATCCAGATGCCTCGTAAACTTTGACTTAAAACTTTCGGGTCTGCAAGAATTTCATGTTCAGCAATACCAATGCAGCAGCAATACCAATGCAGCAGCAATGCCAGTGCAGCAAAGGGCCGCCAAGAAATCACTGCACCACCGCTCCACACACCACACTGCTGACCCGTCAGCCCATGCTGGTGGTTCTGCTGACACACTTGGGCTACGCCCATCTCCAAACCTTTATAAACAGTTTGCCTTTAGAGGCGAACCCATTTTCCTGATGACGGCCGCTTGTGTTGCGATCGAAACGTCGTGATATTTTTATTCACTTTATTTTTATTATTATTTTATTTCTACGTGACTTTACCGAAATGACCAAAGAATACAGATGCCTCATGTTTAAACAGGTGGCTCAGCGGTAGAGCGAGCGGCTCGCAATCAAAAGGTTGTGAGTTAAACTCCTGGTTGGGGGTTTGCGCAGCCCATGATCTCTCCGAGGTCAATAAGGTTAGTACCACTTGGTGGGGAAATAAACAATGGTTGTCCTATGGATGGTCTCATCTCTGCCATAGGAACGAGGGATTTCCACCACCGGCTCAGATCTACAAAGAGGAGATGAGCACTGCATCTGTGCTCATTTGAGGAGGAAATCACTTCAGCTTTTTTACGAAAAATTTTTTTTAAAGCAAAACTATAAACAGAACTCTGTCTCGACATACAAATAATAACATGCTTTCAGCTTTCCAGGCAAACATTAGAATGCTATCCAGCAGCATTAGCTTGCCATTTCACTGGTCTCCTCATAGCACATGGAAAAATCCAGACTACTTTTCACAGCCATAACATCACTTCGCATAGGAGTTTCCAGACATGACCCACTGCCACTCTACCAACCTTGCACAGAGAACCATCATCCTCTTTGAAACGTATCTATGGATACAGGAGACGTTACACGGTATTGTTCAGTCCGAATACCCACTCGAAGTGTCGTCCTTGTGTGATAATTTTAAACGCCCTGCAGAAAGAAGGAGGGGAGGCGAATCAACTTGTGCAGTGCGGAACTCGAGCTGCGTTTGTTTTACATCCCAGTGCAGTGCGAGCCAACGACCCATCTCTCACCTTCTTCTCCAAAGCACAACGCCAAAAAGGTACCTCGACACCACAACCTGGGATTCAGTCACAAGGGGCATGCTTATGACCAGCTTCTACCGTCCAGCGCTGTTTTGTTTCCCTCATTGAGGGAAAAGCATGGGGCTGGCATGAGCGCCATGACACATCTTTCGTTGATTCGTGATTTGTTGTTGGGCTGGGTCTTCACAAGCACAATGCCAATGTGTTGTACTCCCTCCTCCATACGACACAGCCAGAAAATTGTAACTGCTAACACGACAAACACGCCACTTTCATAATGTGCGTGTTTGTAATTGATTACCTCCGATTAGCACAGTTGGCTACGTACAGTGCAAAAGAAGTTCAACATACATACAGTTGTACCTAATTGTTAAATGTGTAATAAATTGGCACGATTGTTCGCGAAACAATATTTTTGTCGTTCAGCTGTGTCAGGTGGAGGAGAGTGTACAACACACATTTGGGGCGGCACTGTGGCGAGATGTTAACTATGCAGGAGGTTGTGAGTTAGTTCCTGACCCTGACGACTGTATATTATTTGAATTTTAATGTAAACTATTTAAAATGAACAATGTTTTTATTTTACCAGGTAAGGTCCGCTTCTGAAAAAGAGCTATATGGCCATGTAGCTTTTTTTCAGGAGCGAACTGGCCACAAATGATAGCTCAACAAAATGGTTAATCACGTGGACACTTATGGCAGCCAAATACTCAAAACGCATGTTTCTAAACATGAACAGAAAAAACGGAGGACCCGGAGAAAAATCCACGTGACCACGGGGAGAGAAACATGCAAATTTCAAATATACAGCAAGCGTCAGAGTCGGGATCAAACCCACGACCTCCTGCATACCAAACGAGGACGTTATCATCTCGCCGACGCGGCACCTGTGATCTGACCCAAAAAACTATTTGATGAAACATGTGCTTTCATCACGAAAACCTACGTGTTAAAAATACACCTGCCGTTATGAATAATCCCGGCGACTCGTATCCAGCCGATGCGTTTTTTTGTCCCTTTTCTCCTCACATCCAGGACGCTGCAGCGCCGGCTGCTGAGTTTGGAGACCGTCTGCGGGTGGGTCAGTTCCTGGGCAAAGCGGACGCATGGTACCGGCAGAATATCCAGCAGCTGGGACGCATCATGACCAACCTGCTGTCCATTCCGGTGTGTTTTTGTGTGCACATTGTGGGGAGCAGTAGTGTAGCGGTTACAGTGCTGTGCTACGGACCTGGCGACCCGAGATTGATTCCCGCTCACGGCCAACACCAGTGACGATTATCTGAACTGGTCATTGGCCTCCCCTAGGTCGACTCAGCCTAAAATGAGAACCTGGTGCGGTGTGTAAAATCATCGCCACTAGGGAGACAAGGGTGGCCGGGCGTGATGCTGGCCGCCACCTCCTCATGTACCGTGCCGGCCTTCATAGGTGCTAGCGAACAGCACTAACCCCAACAGTCTGCTAAGGCTATATACGGGAGATCTTTGTCTTTTTGCACATTATTGACTTCTCATATGTGCCGTGCGTGCATGAGCCCGGCATCTCATCAATGTTGGTTCAGCGCTCTGACCCTTGACCAGTGGCGGCTCCTGCAAAATCTGTCAGGGGGGGCAAATGTCTGGATGATTGATAAGGATAAGGTCCACCCATGCAATGGATAAATTAACAGCTTAAGCATGTAAAGGCAACTTCACTTCTTTAATATTAATGAATAATAAAGTGACTCTTACAATACATCTTGTTTGTTTCTATACTCACTATTATTACAATCCACTCAAGTTTATTTTATTAAAGATTCCACTAGGTGGTGACAAATTGTATTGTTGGATGAAACGTGCTTACGTATGATGACGTAAGCACGTTAGTGCAAGCCCTCCCGGAAGCCATAGAGAATGCATTGCAGCGCCCCCCGTTCGAAAAAAAACATCTTTGAATGTAAGTCTATGGGGCCACTCGGGGCGATTCTCAGCCGGAGTGAAATCGCCCAAAAAGAGGCGGTACTCCACAGAACGTGACATGACGCTGATTGGACTATATCCAGAGGCACAGTGACGGCTAGCGTGACTCTGTGGTTGAATGACATTGGTGGTGCGTCGCCCAATCGCCCTAATGAAGAAACCGCCCCTGCCCTTGACTCACCCAGCCACCTTACGTATGTGCATGGCCATTTTTGTCAGTCCACTGCTGGATAAGGGCCTACTATGGGGTCGTGGGAGTTATTTGAACGTACTTCAACTACGCTTGTCAGTACGGGTTTGTGTGAACGTGGGGAGCATAGATGTAGAGGCACAGAGGTACGGTACAACAATGGATGTTGCTTTACTGCCCTCTGCCACCTCCACCATGTATCCCAACAGCTGCCTATGACATGTTATGCATGGTGATCGCAATTCAAAGCACCGGCCATACTCAACCATGCTTAGCATCTGAGATATGACAATATCTGATGCATTCAAATAAAGTATAAAACCACATTTATATATATATTTTGTGTGCAGTCATTGGTGACTGGGCAGTGACCATCATGAAGACATTATGAGGTCGCCCTTATTACACATAGAGTGTTTGCCACAAATAAACCACGGTACCTTGCTGATCTCGTGAAGGAGCATAAACCATCACGCGAACTCCGGTCATCCTTGCGGCGGCTTTTGGCTGGCCGTCGAACAAAGATGGCCACCACATGGCAAGCTATCAGATGCACTTCTGTGGACATCAGGAACGCTTTTCCTTCCGATATTAGGAAGCCACTGGAGCTATGTGTGGGACATTAGGAATGGATCACTCTTTTAATTTATCCTTGTGCAACAAGGGAGTAAAGTGTGGTTCTGTGAAGGTCCTGATGTGCTGTGCAGTGCATCAATGCATGTGTGTACAGCAGCATGTGATGACTGAGTCGGGCCTGTAGGTGGCTGGCAGGGTTATTGAAGGACCACTCGGATATACCAGTCACATGGTTAATGGCAGCTCGGGAGCAAGGCTGGTTGTAACACACGTGTTGTTGCATTTTACAGAGTGACGGTGCTGTTCTTCCCAAGATTAATATTAACCACAATAAATAAATGTGCTTGCCCTCGATTTGGAGCACCTGCCCACGTCCTTCATTTCGAGTGTGCAACATATGCACTTTCAAATCGAGATTGAAAACTCATTTCATTAAATCTGCTTTTTGTGTTTAGTTTGTTGCCCTTCCCCTGCATCTCCAATTAGCATTGTTTGCCGTGTACGGTGTGAAAGAAGATCGACATACAGTCATTATATTCCAGTCGTGCTACCACTGTGATGTCACTGGCTAAGATACAGAAAATGTATTCGGAACTATCAGAGCGAACATTGCACGTGATATTGGATCACGGGCCCCAAGGTGATGTCACCACTTGTGAATGCACTTAAAAAGGAGTCTGGTCCACCACAAATGGGCCACTCATGGCTTGCACAAAGCATATATTGTCCAGTAATTACGCTGAGATTTTTTGACCTCAGAGGTGGAAGATGCAAAATTCAGTCTCATCGGTGATGCTTGGGCTGTGACCATCAACTCGCTCCACTTAACTTAATCTGAAGATCATGTTGGCTGCACGAATTTAAACACAAATCTTTTCAACGGTGCTGGCTCATCGTTTTGACACGGGCGTTAAGCCCTCTGGATTATCCAGCCTTCTCTACCAAGTATATATTACCCTGATGAGGCTAGTGAGCAGAGTTAGATTTAAATGTTTTTTTTTTACGGTGGGCTTCCTGTACAACTGTACAGCTTTAGCCATGCCCTTCGGCCTCTGTCCGTCGTTTATTGGTGTTTTACAAACATGTCCACTTAGGAAACTTAAAAAAAACAGTCGCAAAATATTTAATACATCACGTGCCTCAATATGAATGAAGTGAAATAGTGAGTGTGAAAGCTTGGAGTGTTTTATTGGAACAATGCGCAACAATGCAATTGCCGAATTAAACAAAACATTTCTACCCGTTTTATTATTGCACTTATTTGTTTTCTAAAAATTCGAATGCATTACACTCCGCCATATTTCTATCGTTGCGCAGTGCTCAGCTTTGTCGTTCGGAGGGCTCATAGGCTAAGCCGACGCTGGCCCGGGAGATGAAATTGTCGCCTGATGTTTGGATGTTGGCTGCCGCACCAAATGAGATATGCCAACCATGGCAATTTAATTGCATGCAACCTTTGTATGTGTGTGTACGTATGTACGTTGAGGTTCTTTCGCACCGTATGTAGCCAACCGTGCTCATCGGAGGTGCGGGGCAAGGACAACAAACTGAACACATGCTAAACAAATCTTTGCATGCAGCGTTCTCATTTTCTAATGATGGCGGCGGTATAATCTGTGACATTTCAGGCAGTGGCTCTTCTTCAGAGCACATTAACAGAAAGACCAGAGAGAGCTAGAGTGGACAATGAGGGTCGGATACTGCTCTTAACAGCAGTGGGGGTTTGTTGAGAATTACATTTAAGAAATCATTTCTTGATGAACAGTTTTTAAATAGGCAATAGGTATTCAAACTGTTCGATTGAATATTTGCATGCGATTCTGAGGACCCTGTGACATCTTTCACAAGGATCATTAGGTCCTGAGCATAATGACTCTCGCTTTCCCACAATGTTACGCAACGTGAATAATTCGGGTACAATGTTCTTCCTCTGTGGAACAGGAGAGGAAAAAACGTGATTAATCTTGGCAGATATTTATTCCAGTACTGGAATTGCATATGTGAAATTAATTGCCTACTTATGAAAGCAAATGCATTGATGCCAGAAATATGTCCTGGTCTTCAAAGTCCAAATTACCTTCCATTTAAATTCCCCAGTTTGTTTTTCAAAGTTCGTCGAACTTCAGTTGAATAATATTAAAGAAATGTATTCATACTTGAAGTACATCAATGCAGAAATGGAAGAAGATAACGGAAACTGATATCGCAGCGTGAGCGATTCGCAAAGTTGCAAGTTTTAAAAAACCTGGTTGTGGGGGGGGGTTCAGCCCACCATCCCTCCGGGTCATTAATATGAGTGTCCCTTTGTGGAGAGGTCAACAATGGCTGTCCTTTTTCGATTTAAAGCTTTCGTGACTGCAGGGATTCATCTTCTTGGTTCTTTCGGTAAAGTCACGTAGAATGGAAATAATAAAATAATAAAAATAAAACATTATAAAATAATTCTCACGACGTTTCGGCCACAACGCAAGCAGCCGTCCTCAGGTGGAGAGCAGGTCTTTACCGAAAGAACCAAGAAAATGGCTGTCCTATAGATAGCCTCACCCCTTCCATAAGAATTGAGGAATTCCCACGACTGGCACAGGGCTGAATCCATGGGGTGAGCACCGACGTCTCAATGCTCACCCGAGCAGAAAGTCGTTTTCACTGTGACTATATTTGTCATCGTAATAATTGTCGTGTTGGCGACATTTTTACATGCCGTAGCTCGTAACGCCGGCGCCTATCGCAACCCTGGCTACGATGGGCGCCAGCCCGTTGGGGGCTTGCCCCTCTCAGTGAACAGCCCTGTCTCTCTCATGTGCAGAAGGGCTCCCCCGTGCAGACGTCGGGAAGAGACATGCTGATCACGGACATCATGTGCGACTACATGCGGATGGCTCACGTGGTCGCTCCTCTGCCCCTCTACTCAGCCAGGGTGAGAGTTAACCCGCTGATACAGCTGCCTGTCTATCCCGAGCCTCTGTACCTCTGATAAGCACCGTTGGTTGTGTACGGATGCAAAATACACACATACACTCATTCATTCCTACAACTCTCTCTCTGTCTTTATGTCCAGCTGCATGTCCTTCGTTCTATATGTAAACTTTCAATTTACCTTTCTTAACGGTCAATATGATGCCCATAACCTGCACGATGTGTTCCTGTTCCAGCCTATAACGAATTCAAAGCGTGCGCCTCTCCACGCTAAATTTACGCACTTGTAGCCTTTCTTCAGCAGTGTCCATTTTCCTGATAAGTGCATCATAGTGGGTAATAACACGCGGGTCCATTACGAAAACTATTCACGTGACCTAACAGATGACTATATTTGCAGTTTGAAATGGCTTCCGGAGAACAAGGAGAGGAGGTGTTCGTCACTCAACTTGAAATCAGGGACTGCCAACGATCGCCTGGTGGGTCTTCGCGGAGTAAAAATTGCCACGTTTTTTTCCATTATTATCATTATCATCGCACCGTGTGCCTTTTTTATTTTGCAGCGGTAAGTGCTTTAAACCCCGTAGCTGTCTGGCAATTTTTGTTGCAGAGAATCACCAAAAGTTTGTTGTTAATTGGCCATTAAAGACCGTGCGATATCGTGTGCAAAAGCAGGACATTGTATGCCGGTGTCATCGACAGAGCTGTAAGAGTGCAAAAGCAATATTCAAGCCCCATCGACTCTCAGCTTGGTTAAATAAAAAAGCGTCAATCAATCTCTGGGGCAGAGTAGTGTCATGGTGATTAGCGTACTACACTATAAACCCAGAACCTGAGTTTGATTCCAAACCGTGGCTAACATCAGTGGTAACTTAGAAAAGTGCTGCTCATTAGCAAACAATTTCTTTTCATTTTTCACATGACGTCATTACTATGTCGCTCCCAACATCACCGGTCTTTCAGGCTCGTACGTGTCCAACAAATGTGTCACACTGTTAACCTTTCATTTCCAATGCCATTGCGATTCCATCACTAGTTGATACAATTGTTGGTAACTCAAAACTGAATTCGGTGTAAAGAAAACACGCCTTTCACCTTGAACTTGGTTAACCATACCGTGAGGGAAAAAAGTATTTGATCCCCTGCTGATTCTGTACGTTTGCCCACTGACAAAGAAATTATCAGTCTATAATTTTAATGGTAGGTTTATTTGAACAGTGAGAGACAGAATAACAACAAATAAATCCAGAAAAACGCATGTCAAAAATGTTATAAATTGATTTGCATTTTAATGAGGGAAATAAGTATTTGACCCCCTCTCAATCAGAAAGATTTCTGGCTCCCAGGTGTCTTTTATACAGGTAACAAGCTGAGATTAGGAGCACACTCTTAAAGGGAGTGCTCCTAATCTCAGCTTGTTGCCTGTATAAAAGACACCTGTTCACAGAAGCAATCAATCAGATTACAAACTCTCCACCATGGCCAAGACCAAAGAGCTCTCCAAGGATATCAGGGACAAAATTGTAGACCTACACAAGGCTGGAATGGGCTACAAGACCATCGCCAAGCAGCTTGGTGAGAAGGTGACAACAGTTGGTGCGATTATTCTCAAATGTAAGAAACACAAAAGAACTGTCAATCTCCCTCGGCCTGGGGCTCCATGCAAGATCTCACCTCGTGGAGTTGCAATGATCATGAGAACGGTGAGGAATCAGCCCAGAACTACACGGGAGGATCTTGTCAATGATATCAAGGCAGCTGGGACCATAGTCACCAAGAAAACAGTTGGTAACACACTACGCCGTGAAGGACTGAAATCCTGCAGCGTCCGCAAGGTCCCCCTGCTCAAGAAAGCACATATACATGCCCGTCTGAAGTTTGCCAATGAACATCTGAATGATTCAGAGGACAATTGGGTGAAAGTTTTGTGGTCAGATGAGACCAAAATGGAGCTCTTAGGCATCAACTCAACTCGCCGTGTTTGGAGGAAGAGGAATGCTGCCTATGACCCCAAGAACACCATCCCCACCGTCAAACATGGAGGTGGAAACATTATGCTTTGAGGGTGTTTTTCTGCTAAGGGGACAGGACAACTTCACCGCATCAAAGGGTCGATGGACGGGGCCATGTACCGTCAAATCTTGGGTGAGAACCTCCTTCCCTCAGCCAGGGCATTGAAAATGGGTCGTGGATGGGTATTCCAGCATGACAATGACCCAAAATACACGGCCAAGGCAACAAAGGAGTGGCTCAAGAAGAAGCACATTAAGGTCCTGGAGTGGCCTAGCCAGTCTCCAGACCTTAATCCCATAGAAAATCTGTGGAGGGAGCTGAAGGTTTGAGTTGCCAAACGTCCGCCTCGAAACCTTAATGACTTGGAGAAGATCTGCAAAGAGGAGTGGGACAAAATCCCTCCTGAGATGTGTGCAAACCTGGTGGCCAACTACAAGAAACGTCTGACCTCTGTGATTGCCAACAAGGGTTTTGCCACCAAGTACTAAGTCATGTTTTGCAGAGGGGTCAAATACGTATTTCCCTCATTAAAATGCAAATCAATTTAGAACATTTTTGACATGCGTTTTTCTGGATTTTGTTGTTGTTATTCTGTCTCTCACTGTTCAAATAAACCTACCATTAAAATTATAAACTGATCATTTCTTTGTCAGTGGGCAAACGTACAAAATCAGCAGGGGATCAAATACTTTTTTCCCTCACTGTATGGGGCAGGAAACAAGCGAGAACATGTTGATACCATATCTTTCGCGCAGGGGGGTAGTGAGTGCACACACACACATTGGAGAAACATTGTGAACAATTGATTTGCAATGTTTTTTTCGCAGCATTTGTTTTGTTTTTCATTCCAAAAAATCAGTTGGGGTGGACAGATAACATATTTGCTGGACTATGATGCATTTAGAGTTTAGTGGATGGAGCCCAGCACCTAAAATTGATATTTGTTCTCACACTATTGCAGAAAAGCCGTGGCGAAAAAAGCATCAACCTTGTGCTCAGCAGAAATTCTCAGCTGCTGCAATGAAACACTTTTTTTGTATAGTGACTCAGATTGCCGTAAATATCAGCTTCGATAGATATATATATATTTTTTTAATACTGTGCATGTACTAAGTGACGTTTCAGGCAATGGCCATATATAGAGAGGCCAGGTAGATCGAGTGGATAATAGGAGTTAAAGACTGCACTTTACACCATGGGGAACGATAAGAATTAAGTGTAAAAAAATGTCAGTATATATGTTTGTATGTTGCTACTTTTTCGCACCGTACGTAGCCAACCGTGCTAATCGAAGGTGCAATGAAAAGTAGTGTTTTCATTGGCATACCGTATGTAGCTATTGAGTAAAAGGCAACCCATCCATAATGAATGGTATTACTAAATAACGAATTGGTATTTTAAAGCTAAATGATCAAATCTTGCTGGCACATTACACTATCGATAAAACTGCTGTAGGGAGGTAAAGAAACAAAAAAACAACAAAGCAAAATTCAAGTTTTATCACGTAGGCTTTGTGATTCAATAATGGATATCCATTAGAATTTATATGCATACATTAACCCCCCCCCCCACCTCTGGCCTTCGCACCTAATTGGCTCATAATTGACGAAATCACATTTATCCCTCTATTTAAGACCGAAACGGGAGGATGTATCCACAAATCTGGCTGTCACCTGATGATGCGAATTGTAATTACTGGCGAAACGTCGAATTCGAATTGTAAATGTTATGGGTTTACTCTCCAACACACCGGTGTGCGGTACCAGCAACGAATTGGCGTGTTTTTGTTTACGTGACAAACCTTACTAATTGGCTGTGTTATTCGGTGGCAGGTTTAACGACACATTTATATTTACGCGATCTAACAAAAAAAAACTCTATTATGGATAATATTCGTCACGAAAGCTTACTACCTGTTACATGGGGTTATGGAAGCTCTCGAGATTAGCATAATCCACTTAGCAATGCTGCACCAAATAACTTGTTCGATTATGAAATATCGTGTGTTGTTACAAGCTGTTTATATTGTAGATAATTGCCATTGAGGACTTAAAGCTGGTAGAATTAACATCAAAATTAAAATGCAAGCCAAACGCATTTTATCCATGCCTCATTTAACCATCACCAATCGAAGTGCACTTGCTTATTTTTCTTGTCTATGAACGTCAAATAAATTGAAGGAAGCTTACAAAGGCCAAAAATAAAACGAATTGTCCACATGAATACAAATATATGACAAGGAATTATTATTTTTATATTAGATAACACGAAAGAATAGTCCATTAAAACTGTGCTATAGAAAGCCGAGATGATGATTATTCATGAGTTCAAAGTCCAAGGCTGACAGCATTCTGCGTAAATACAGGTCAACTGTTGCAGGTCACACCGAAGTAATTGTCCTGTAATTACAAAGATCGCTTTTGTTGTTGTCATAAGACGTGGTCATTGTGCGGCAGCGTCACGGCCAAATTGATCCTCCGACAGACCACTGGCGCTTGCTGTCACATACGTGGCGACATCCGAGAGCAATGCAAAGCGACTGGAAGAAAAAAATTAAAACACGTGATATTCTGCAGAGCAAATTCCATACCGCAGTGGAATGCACGCAATTTGCATCACCATGTGCCATTAAGACTTGTAGTAAAAACTAAAAACTCAAGTGTCGGAGTCGGCATATCTACGCTAAGGACGCTTTGAAATAATATGCTGTGAAGAAGTGCCATTGCCCAAAGCATGCCCTATAATATATAAGTATATTAACACATTCGTCAACAACACTGTGGCCTCAAAATAAAAATGTATATAAACGGCGACGTTTTGGGTAACGGCCCTTCTTCATAGCACGTTATATATGTGTGCGTGTTTTCTTTCAAGGCAGTGTCGTTGATGAGTTGCGTGTTAAGTTGATTTAGTTGTGCACCACTGCCATTGTAGCGGCATCACGAAACATTCCGTTCAATAGTGGAGATGGTGCCCCGAGCGACATTTTACTTCTCGAGAGACATTTCCAAAATTATTCTCCGAATCAGAAACCTCAATTTATCCGGGAGAAATCCCATGAGCTGTGAAGCTCTTTTTCAGACGTCCAGTGGGGGCGGGTCAGAAAGTTACAACAACAAACAACACAACAACACGTGATAGGAGTGCAAAGTATAGGAAAGGTAAGAACTGTCAGAAACTCTGTTCTCATTCTAGGGTTCGCAGCTAAATAAATGTATATTTATAACGCATAGACCTTCAAACATAAAACCTCCATCGGCTGTTTCATTTGGTAGTTATTGCAACCTCAATAAAAGGTATTAAAGTTAAGTGAATGTAAGCGTGCGCACAGCGACTGTGTTATTATTCGAAGAAAGTTAAATTAAAATATTTCGTATCACTCCACCCACATGCTAAAAGTAATTGACTGAAGCCCACAGACGTCCTTGGTCTCTTGTTGCAGGCAGAGAAAAAACAATTCAATTCCTCCTTGAATGTGTTAGCGCTGGGAGTGAGACCCCCCCTCTGTCTTTCAAGGGATAGACATTGCCCCCTAGTGTCCTATTCCCATTGCTACACTCCAAATCTGTTTTTTTTCAGTACCCCGTGAGCTCAGAAGCGCTTAAGTGCGGGTTTCGCCAATAACAAGCACACACGGTTTCCGTGACAGACATAACACATGAGAGAGAAAAAGATGGATAACACTAATCTTAAAAAGGTAAGAAATGGTATCAAGTTTTAAATCAATTCAGGAAGAAGAAAAAAGTGCAAGATTAGGCCTTAAAAATTAACAATACGGTAATGAACTCGTGGATTTGATAATTGCACTAAATGAATGAATAGTTTTTTTTATGTACATGCGAATACATTTAAATACATTTCGGAGCCAATTTTAAGTCGGATCACGGCATATTCGAACGTAACTTTTCGTTGTGCTGAGGGTGGCCTGAAATAGCGCTGTTCACAATAAAAATCGCTGTTAAATTAATGATAATTACTTATTTATACAGGAATCCAGATTGAGATATTCAGGAGGGTCCTGTATGACTTTGAATTACCAAGTTTTCAGGCAATTAATGAGCGTTTACATATACAAGATGATAGCACCTGGAGAAATCCATTAGAGTTTGTTTTTGGGTTAGATCGCGTAAATATAAAAATGTGTCTTTAAAACCCACCACCACCCGACACAGCCAACTAGTAACGGTTGTCACGTAAACAGAACGTGGTCAATTCGTCACTAGTACAGCACACCGGTGTGTTGGAGAGCCAAGCCACAACATTTACAAACCTAGTACGACGTTTCGCCAGTAATTACAACTAGCTTCATCAGGCGACAGCCAGATTTGTGGAGAAGTCTCAACTGTTTGGTTCCTTATATAGAGACTTAGATATGTGTTAAACTCACCTGGAGAAAACCCACGCGTGCGAGGTAGCAACACTCTATCCCATTACAGAGGGCACAGATGATATTAGTCCACACTTGTACCGCCAGCTGGATTGTGTTTCGTAGGCCTTCAGCGATAACTTTCTGCAGTTGGTAGTGCTGCTACCCCATGTCACGACTACCACCACTGTCACTCCGCTTGTCTCATGCGTAGCACAACAACGCCGCCTTGTCTTCCCTTGCAACAACTCCCTATTGAGGATGAGGTTGTGCGAAAAACACGATTCGAAGATGTTCTTGCTAATTTTGCAATGACAAAATCTCGAAAAGTTCATCTCCGGTGTTAATTTCTCTCTCACCTTATGAGAAAGAAAAACAATTGACATGACTCCGCCTCTTTGTATATACACGGTGCCTATCTTTGCTCTTTATATAAAAAAAAAATATTTATTCAAGAAGATATCTGGGTTATATTTTTTATCACGCAAAAAATAGGCCCATTAGTTTTCGTAGGCCCTAGGCACAGTGCCTACAATGCCTACTGGTGGTACAGCAATGGGAAGGGGAGTTTCGCAACATCTGTGTGTGATCCACCAACCGTTGCTGCTGCCTCCACATTACTGGATTACATAAGTTGGATATAAGCACACCTAATATAAGCACAGTTATACTGGTAGGAACCTCCTGGTTACACCAGCCCACAGGGGATTATTGTGTCCGTCCGTCGTGCAGGGAGGGGCTGGGTGGGGAGGGAGGGGCTGGGTGGGGAGGGTGGGGCTGGGTGGGGGGTGGGAGGGATGGGGCTGGGTGGGGAGGGGCTGGTCACCCTGTGGTGCCCTTATAAAACTCAACGTTTAACCGACTCACGCAGGCTTGTGCCCGCCCTCACAGTCGGGCATATTTGCGGAATACACCACGCCGCCGTTGACCCTGGCCATTGACCGAGCAACCCAACATTCCTACCAGCTCCCTCCGCAGGAATCTGTTTCACACCTCGAGTGCAGCAGTTTTCCAATTGTAATAAGTAAATCATATTTACTTCATTTACTTCAATCGCATGATGATTTGATTGTGATTATGTTTCTAGATAAGACTGCGTCAAGGAAAGCATCACTCCCCGATGAGAAAGAAGCCTTGCTATTCGAGATCCAATACACAAAGGTAACTATGAGGACCTCGCAAAAGGATATTCAAAACAATGCACGGTCCCCTATTTAAAAATTGCCCGGATCCCGTGTTAATGTTATTTTACAGCTTGATTAGAACACAAAATGCTATTTGATACGATATTGCTTTTTATATATGTTATTCATATACGTTAAAAATAATCTCATTCCCATCACTCATTCAGGACCACCAACAAATGTGGCCTATAATTTATGTCTGCGATGGATGAATAGTCTTGAAAACGACGTTTCCCTTTAATGTCTAGAGGGATTTTTTTTATTGCAGCACCAGTTCAGTTATCAGATATTAACTTTCCAGAAAATATTGTATAGTACACTGTATTCTGTCATATCTTCTATAATCATGAAGTAGAGTACATTGTAGTAGGTTTTTACCCTTTCAACTGGTACAAAACTGACACCTTTATACAAGGGATCATGTTTGCAATAACCACAACACAAGCAGTCAAAATGCAAACAAAAAGAAACAACTCTGATAATGATAATGATATGCACTGTCCTTGAAGTTGATTGGTGCACACCCGAGACAGCTTTTCTTAGAACCTAGTCTCCATTGGTGTTGGACCAGATGACGCCAAAAGGCGTACAACTCAAAAATACTCTGATAGTGCACTGTTTTTGAGTTGCCACCATTGCAATATCCTATCACAGACCAATGATGTGTGCAGTATCAGAGATTTATCAACAAAGCAAGTGACCGGTGTTTCTCAGAGGTGTCGTTAGCAATGGGGACGGTGATGTGTGGGTTCCGGGATTACCCGAAGAATGTTGAAACGTTTAAATGTTGTGCAGATGGCTCACTCTGAATTACTGTGCGCAGGTGCCCGTGTGCACGCCCATGTCTGCGATGCTCGTCAAGATGTCAAAGTTTCTGACTGCGATCAAGATAGAGGCCATCACTGCTGACGGCACAGGTGCAATCGCATCCTCATGTCGCAGGAACAACTAGTAGGAATAGTCCAAGTGGCCTAGTGGACAGCGGCGAACACGGCTTGCCACCGAGACCATTTTGCATCGGGACTAACGGTGCAACTGTGGCATTCTATTCACAGTACTACACTACAGCATGCCAGTACCAAAGCCCATATCCAGAATTTTAAACTTAGCATTCATCGGTGAACAACATACAGGGTGGTCTGTTTGGAAGTGGCGAGAGGCATGCCACGGTAGCGAGATGTTAACTGCCTCGATCCCGACCCTGACGCCTATTGTATATTTCGAGTTTGCATGTTCTCCCCGTGGTCGCATGCATTTTGTCTCCGAGTTCTCCCATTTTTCCCTCCACATTTAAAATCACGCGTTTAAGAGTATTTGGCTGCTATAAATTTCCACGTGATAATCCATTTCGTTGAACTATCATTTGTAGCCAGGTCGCTTCTCAAAAAGATCTATATAGCTCAGCGGGCCTTACCTGGTAAAATAAAATACAAATTTCGTTAAATAGTTTAATAAATAGATACCCCACTGACTTATCATGACCCTCTTCATGCTCTTCTCAATATTGGCATTGCATATTTGGATGGCAATGGATCCATAACTTACAGAGGAAAGCGTTAAAAGATGTCGATTGAGATCAATGCGAGACGTGTTCGAGGCTTTGAAACAAAATATTACATTCCGTGTAATTTATCTCGTTTTGGTGGGGTGTCTATAAATTGATCACCATTTATATACTTACTGTGTCCTCCGCAGGGTTAGGGGGTGGAGCAGTGGCACATCGGTAAGGTCACCAGCATAATTTACCGTTGCCGAATGTAAAAATTCTAAAGCGGTGAAGTGAAAACGTTTTGGGAGGCAGCAGACGAGCCAAGCAGGCGGCCACAATCACTGGGTCAAGCGAGTGACCATTCACAAAGCACAGAGGCCGTGTCTCAAGAAGCCACACGTGCACTCGCCCGTGCGCCTGCCTCTCTCTGCCTGCCGCTCCGACCTCACCTCACCTCACTCCCTACCACACGTCCATCCATCCGAGAAAAAAAGACATTCCTTTCTCTCTACACCGATCACCCCCCCCCTCCCCCGCTCAGTGCCTGCTTACGTCTCAATGCCTGCGAACCTCGCACTTATCTGGGTCTCTCCTGGCCACTGCCATCCACAACAACTCTCCACTCCTGCTGGATCAATCCAGGCTGCAAACTAATTTTCCTGGCCGTAGTCTTTGCTTGTAAATCAACTCGTGCCGCTTTTTTTGACGTTCCTTTTGAAAATCAAACTTTACATCACCTCTGTGTCACTTGTAGCATCTAAATATACAGCCCCTTTTGTAATTTCTCTGCAGGATGGAGGGCCTCCCCATGCCATCATGTGATTTGTGGGGGGAGTTATTTGACCATATTTCACCACGCTGGTCAGTGCGGGTGAAATGTGGTCAACCAATCCTCTTGACTGACACGGCACGGGGCAGCCTTCATCCAGGAGTGGATTCATATAGAGCTGGTAATTATTGTGATTATAGTTATATAATGGAGCAGGCATTTGTTCATGTGGTTAGAATACTTAGCACACACAAATGGCTGCGTGTTAAAATCCTGGCTTCGAGTGAACTCTGCCTATCATCATCCTTCCTGCATTGATGCGGTACAGCACTCCGACGTGATTTTGGAATGTACCATGTGTTGTTCGGCAATGATGTTTGACGTTTCACTCTACGTTCTGGGGGAATCTTAAAACGAATTCACCTCCTGAAGATTCGAACAGCACGTGGAGCAAAACGGTGGACAGCATGCCAAATAAAAATGCGGTACATCCCATAAAAAAAAAACACCTCATGCGTGCCAATTTTGTGGGAAGTCATTGTTGGTTGTCCTACGTGGAGGCTTATCACCATGAATATGTGGAATTATACCATTGGAATTTACACAATGAATGTGGGATGTACACCATTGGAATTTACACCGTGAATATATTGAATTTACACCATTGGAATTTACACCATTGGGATTTACACCATAAATGTGTAATTTACAACATTAGCTCAGGGCCACCAACAGACAGCACCACCCTGTACTGTTATTTGAGCACAAGAGACACTTTGATTTACTTTGACTCGATTACGCTGATATACCCAGGAACATTGCTTATCAATCTCAATGGATATCTAGCCCGTGCTGAATGATAATAATAATGAAATATCTGGGTCTTGCGTTGCAAATAGCCAATGACGTTTCGTGACCATTCTGCCATTTACAATTTACCAGCGAAACGTCGTACTAAAATTGTAAATGTCGTGGATTTACTCTCCAACACGCTGGTGGGCTTAATTAGTAATTGGCGCGTTTTGTTTACGTGACAAACCTTACTGGTTGTGTCGGGTGGTGGAGGGTTATGACACATTTATACTTACGCGTTCTAACCCAAAAACCTTTATTATGAATATTGGTCACGAAAGCCTACGTGTTAAAGCCTTGTTGTATTCTGCCCTCTAGTGATAAATATTCATACATAATTATATCGGAAAACATTCACAAACTGAATGCACTTTTAAGCAGAATTGGGCTATCCGATTATTTCAGTGGTCGATTGCCACCGATTATCGATTTAATTGCCCGACGAATTAGATAACATGGCATTTGGAAGAATAAATGTGACAACCTGCGACGCCCTTTGTGCCACTGGACGGCAGGTTATGAGCGGACGTTGTGATGTCATTGGTGCTGGGCGTGGCTTATAGGGTTTCCCTCCTTCGGGAGGCAGAAGGTGCGGGTGGCTAGGCCTGAGTAATAGACTGCAAGAAGAGAGGTCGATTGCAACGTTTTTGTCGATTGACTCAAATTAACTCATCGTCCCAATTCTACTTTTATGCAGTTAATAAAAAAAAAGGAATACTGCAGATAAAATGTTCCCGGCTCATAGTGCTACCGTTTACAATTGCATACCATGTGATTTGGATTTGGCCACTTCGTGCGGGAGGTGGTGGTGCAGGCGTGGGGGCAGAGGGCGTGAAAGTTTCTCATTGACAGGCATTAACGTCTGTGTGACATGTTGGCCGTATTGTGTGCAAACCGCCGCTCACAACCCTGCCTTCTCATTCCCGTGTTGCAACTCGTCCCCTGTGAAGATGCCGGTGGCCTCACTGTGACGTT
Source organism: Lampetra planeri (assembly GCF_965212315.1). Classification (NCBI taxonomy): domain Eukaryota; kingdom Metazoa; phylum Chordata; class Hyperoartia; order Petromyzontiformes; family Petromyzontidae; genus Lampetra; species Lampetra planeri. The sequence goes on from NC_136141.1 coordinate 7,663,461, forward strand.
CATGGAAACGAGCAACGCAAAGGGCCGCCGTTCGAATGACAAGGTATCGAACAATGCCCATCAAATTAAGATAGTTTATTTTGTTACTGTAAATCTCAATCTACGCGAGTTCTGAGGGCTACACGTAACATTTTTCACAGCACCACACCAGAAAGTGCAATAAAGTGCTTGTGCAAAACATATAAGTGCAGCAACAGTCGTTGTTACACTGGACCACGCTCCTATGTATGTGCTGCTCACCTTCGCCAATGCGCACCGATCATCAGCGTGGAGAAGAATGGTGACACAACAAATAAAAAAACGAGAAAAGATAGGCAACTGAACGTCGCCATGTCAGGGCGAGAAAAATATATTACCAGGTCATTCTACAATATGATTATATTATAGGATTTTATACCAGTGGAAACATTTTCTGACGTATATCTAAACGACAATACCATAGGTGCAATATCATACATTTTAAAAGCCCACAAATAATATCTACTTAAGCAATTATAAAAGGGGATTGCCTGAAACGTCGCCTATTATATATTTATTATTTTGAGTCAGTGTTATTGACAAAGGTGTTTTTTTACGTATATTTGTGCTTGTGCACCACTGCCAATGCAGCAGTGTTACGAAATAATTTGTAGATTTTAGCAAAGAAGTCAACTTTGGCCTGAGCAATCATGAGATCAGTTATAGTAGAGTCAAATCATCACTACGTTTGGTACTCACGCCATAGTCATAGTGCAAGGCTATCACAAACACACCGCTGGGTATAGTCTACGGTAGTTTCACAGTATGGGACGATGTTGCTATGAGCTTTCCCAAGCAACTAATGTATTGTTATTATTGTCATCTTAATGCATACAGTGTTGTTCTACAATGTAAACGGTACCTGCACTATCTAACCCGGTGTTCTTCATTGCAAGGCCCACAGGCCACAAACGGCCCCTGGTGGCCTTTAGTGCGGCCCCTTATGTGCTGCTCCTCACAATACATAAAGAGTGAAAACTCCCCCCCAACATCATCATCATCGTGCTGTCAAACCCCAATGGTTTCAAATGTGCGGTGGCCCTCACACTGATGATGTTTTATCGGCAAAAGTGCACCCCCCCCCCCCCTCTGAAAATTAGTGAAGAACACTGCTCTAGTTACAAATTAGTGAAGAACTCTGCTCTAATTATATATTCGTGAAGATCACTGCTCTTGTTATAAATTAGTGAAGAACACCGCTCTAGTTATAACTTAGTGAAGAACTCTGCTCTAGTTATAAATTAGTGAAGAACACTGCGCTAGTTATAAATCAGTGAAGAACACTGCTCTAGTTATACATTAGTGAAGAACACTGCTCTAGTTATACATTAGTGAAGAACACTGCTCTTGTTATAAATTAGTGAAGAACTCTGCTCAAGTTATACATCAGTGAAGAACACTGCTCTAGTTATAAATTAGTGAAGAACTTTGCTCTAGTTATACATTAGTGTAGAACACTGCTCTTGTTATAAATTAGTGAAGAACTCTGCTCTAGTTATAAATTAGTGAAGAACACTGCTCTAGTTATAACTTAGTGAAGAACACTGCTCTAGTTATAAATCAGTGAAGAACACTGCTCTAGTTATACATTAGTGAAGAACACTGCTCTAGTTATACATTAGTGAAGAACACTGCTCTAGTTATACATTAGTGAAGAACACTGTTCTAGTTATACATTAGTGAAGAACACTGCTCTAGTTATATATTAGTGGGGAACACTGCTCTAGTTATACATTAGTGAAGAACACTGCTCTAGTTATATATTAGTGGGGAACACTGCTCTATTCTAGATTTGAAGTTTTCGTGACTGCAAGGATCAATACACTTTGGTTCTTTCGGTAAAGTCACCTAGGTGACTTCACCTACGTGACTTTACCGAAACAAACACTGCTCTAACCTTTCAATAACGTAGGCCAGTATTTTCTCCCCAACACAAGTGTAACTTCTGCGGGAAACCATTCCAGTTGAGTTCCTTGCCTCAGTAATGCAAATAGCCACATCGCGCCCGAGTATCTTGGACGTTGATAATAAAAAAAATGTACTCCGAGACACACCCCCCTCCAGCTGTTTCATCCAGGTTATGGGACTTTCTAGCAAAGTATTGCGACTGCGTAACTCGTGCAGTTTTTGAAGTAAGATAGCACTATTCTGTACTGCAGTGCATTTTTCATGATTTAATTGAATGTTTTACAGTCTTTGTATCGTCTTTAGGAACAGTGAACAAAGCAAATTGTATGTTTCATGATTTATTAGAATGTTGTAGAGTAATTGTATCGTCTTTGGGAATAGCGAACATAGCACATTGTATTATGCGTTTTAACGCTCGTATGTGTTGTTTGTTTAATATTAGACACCTAATTCTAGATTTGAAGCTTTCGTGACTGCAAGGATTCATATGCTTAGGTAGTCACGTAGGTAAAAAAATAATAATATAATATAATTTTATTATTATTTTTTCCCTACGTGACTTTACCGAAATAAAATAATATTTTATTATTATTTTTTCCCTACGTGACTTTACCGAAATAAAATATTTTTTTTTTCCCTATGTGACTTTACCGAAAAAATCTAAGAATTGGACACCTAACCTATGCATCCATTTAGAGCGCCGCTTACACTCACGATGATCCACGCGTCGAATCACGCGCGTGAGAATTGACTGCCCTACAGAGACGGCATTCACAATGTATGAAACATCATCATGCGAAAGTGAGACTTTACATTCCGGTGAAACAGCGCAAGCAAATGTGTAAAGATGAGGCGGATAAAAACGAGACAGTGAAAGCGAGCAAGATAGAGAGAAAAAACCGAGACAACAAAATATGAATAACAAAATATACACTGCACACTCTTAAATCAAAGCATATCCATGAATTAGTGACGGGGGGGGTCTCGCTTGGTAGTCAATAATTATAAGCCAAGTGGGATGTAAAGATTTGGATGGTACGGATCTCCACACAGCCCGGAGAGCAATTTTCTGTAAGAAAAAAATAATGTTGTGATGATGATGATTATTGGAACGCTGTCTTTTGATAGATTCCGCAGACAATAGCACGTGTGAGTTCGATCACATTTTCTGCTCCGAGGGACGGAAGATTCACAGCGTGCTTTGACGAAGGACCTACGTTTGAGAACATCAAGAGGTGTGAGGCTAAAATAATAACTCTGATTGCCTTCCTCTCTTTTTGTTACACCAAGTGACAGTCATTTGAGATACCGCTGCTGTTGTGATATTATGTATTGATGACGTTTTCACGATAGCTACAAAGTAACTTCTGATTATGTATTTGGGTGATAACATGGATAAACAACAGCTTACTGCAGATTATTCTTACAGTCTATGTATATATCCTATTAAGTTGCCTGCTTTCTGTGCAATCAGAATAGTTTAACTTACACAGGCTATATGGTAAAGCACAGCTTTTGTCAATGAACCGATGGATGAGGGCCTCTCTACAACATGCGAGTGGTGTGGGTTATTTGACCATACTTCACCACGCTGGTCAGTAAAAAAGTGATAGCTTTCGCTGCACCCCCCCCCCTTCTGCTGCCTCATAATGTAGCTGCATAGCAGAGCCTATAACAGCTATTATGCATTGCTGGTGAATCTATTGTTGACAGTTTGATCTACACATTAATTAAACACGTTTCAAAGAATGCATTGATACACCGCGCTCACGCATTTTGCATACTGAGAATATTTTTTGTTTAAATATATTTTATTATAGCAACAGCTGGAAAGGATTGGCTTCCAAGTCTGAAGTTCAAAACTCCAGTGTTGTTCTTTGCAGGGTGGCCCGGATGTCTTGCGACCCCCATTTAATTATCCGAAACTTAATATTTTTAAAGTAAGGTTTATTTTAAAAACAGAAATTAATATGCAAAGAGGAAAATTTAAGGGGTCAATTAATTCTGTGGGGGGGGGGGGGGGTCACAAGACATCTGGACCATCCCTGTGCGTTAAAGCCAACTCAGTCCATCGTCACCTGGCTATGGCAACCTCTTTGCCCGTGGTGACCGCACATCCAAGCTGTATCCAGGCTCACCCCGACTTGGCCTCTGACGTCTAATGAATTGGGCACATTCCAGGTGATTTGGTTATAGGTGCGTACAGTAATTTATTGCGGTGCAGTGACTCAATATGCAAATGCATTTGTACTTCTTTGCAGAACTCAGTCTATAGATCGCAGAAAAAAATTCTGAAAGTGAAAAATGTACAAGTCATCAGACAATTTCGATCCAGCAGATGATGAAATAATATTTTAACTTTTCATTTGAAATTCAAGTACACTGCATCCTGTAAGCATCAATGTTTTACAACAATACCATTAGTATGGATATTTTTGTATACAAATCCGAGTGCTAGACCTAGATAGATTGGTGCGGCATGAAACCACGAGGCACGGCAACGACTTGGGAATGCCTTCATCCAGCCCTGGATAGATCATGGATGATTATGGTGATGAAATTGGAGTGTTATAGTCAAGTAAAAGTTTTTTTATTACATACGTTGTTGCCTTTCTAGCACAAACCTGCCACCCAAAAGCGCCATCATCACATTCATACACAACATAAGTAAAATGATCATGCATTCTTGTTGTGTATGTGTGTGTGTGTGTTACAGATGTGAGGTTACTCCATGTCCAAAGCCATCAAGTGCCGAGGAAATGCCGCACCACTTACTGATGGGCAATGCTCCAGCAAATCAGCTCACTCTGCCCATCAGAATCTTCTGCCCAGCGCTGTAAAAATCTGTGAAGTGAAAACAATTGTCCAAATGCTGAAGCAATCTCATCCTCAAGCTTATTGCATTCTGATATTTGAGATGGTTTAACGTAATAGAGTGTCACTGTGATTCCACTATCTGTCTGCTGTGTGGACGAGCACTAACAGGGGCCCATATAAGACCTTCAAATCAAAATTTGTGGTGACGAGAGAATACAGATATTGATGTGATGCATGTACCATATTATTCTATTTTACCAGGCAAGGCCTAATGATCTCTATAGCTCTTTTTTAGAAGCGACCTGGCCACAAACGATAGCCCAACGTAGCGGCTTATCATGTGCAAATGTATAGCAGCCAAATACCCGAAACGCATGTTTCTAAATGTGGAGGGAAAAACCAAAGGGCCCTGAGAAAAATCTCCGTGACCACGGGGAGAACATGCAAACTCCCAATATACAGGCATCAGGGCCGGAATCGAACCCACGACCTTCTGTATACCAGGCGAGGTAGTTAATTGATCACAGTCATTTTAAGAAACGAAACATAATAAATTATGATTACCGACATGATTACTCTCATGCACTAACAGAGTGGGAAGATGCAGCCCTCTAGCGAAGATATCAGCGTAAACCCTGTGAAATCCACCCTTGCTTCCATGGGCCGTTCCCTAACACGACGAGTTACCCTGCTCTGCATATTTGAATGGATACTTCGGCCCACGTGATACCAATATCACAACTGGCACAATTGGGGGGAAATTACCCCAAAAATGTATAACACAGTATTTAAATGTTAATGTACAAAACATCTGTTCTACAATGCACCATTTTTAGTCAATAGTATATAAAGCGCTTGGGATGTTTACATGAAAGGTGTCATGATATAATTATGGTGCTGTTGATGATGGATATTTGCAAGCATCCGATAACATTCTGTAATTCCACCTCAAATGCAAACGGAGTTGTAGATTTACTGAGAAGTCACTGTGTATATAGCCAATGCCATCCCTCCGTTAACATGAGCGCTGTACATAATTAGGGAGTAGTAATGTTTGCCTTAGAAATAGGATGAGGGATGCTATGAAGTGCCCTGAAATACAAAGAACCACAACACTGTGCTTTGTGTGGAGCTGTTATTGTTTTACTGTTTTTATACCGGTTACTGCATTCTACATAACACAGTCAATTTGTAGATCCATTATTGTGGAATATGTTTTGCTACTCATCTTCTTGGTTCTTTCGGTAAAGTCTCAGCGTCCGAACGCTGTCTTTCCGACAGTCCTGTTCTTCACCTGAGGACGGCTGCTTGCGTTGTGGCCGAAACGTCGTGAGAATTTTATTTTATTATGCTTTATTTTTATTATCTTATTATTTCCCTTCTACGTGACTTTACCGAAAGAACCAAGAAGATAAATCCCTGCAGTTACGAATGCTTTAAATCGAAATGTTTTGCTACTCTTTGTTGCCATTTTCGAGGCATGGAAACTGTTGTTAACGACATAACGAATAATAACTTACATCCATTTGGTCACTCTTCTATTGTATGGAAAGGTGACATTTGCAACACGTGTATATCGCGGTTATTAAGCCATTCGGTAGCCTCTCTGGCAGCTTGGTTGGTGAATGCCGATGATATTGCCCGCGAATCGCTGGTGCAGGGGGCAATTCTGGGTCACGTGATCCACGGTCTGGCTCTGGTGACCACAACAGTCACAATGCGGACTGTTCTTCATTTCTCCATCGATGAAGGTGACTGCTTCTGCTGTACCCTGTTCTGCAGTGATTTTGGGCTGACCATTGTTTCCTGGGTAGGGGTCTAACCCAGGACGTTATTGCGTGGGATCGGTAGCTCTTTGCTGGATGAAGGTCTTCCAGTGAGGTCTTCCAGTGCTGCATCATTCTTGGGAGATATCTGATCATACTTCACCATGCTGTCCTGTGTGGGTTGGTGAAGGGGGGCAATGAACAGTTCAGATATCACTCCCCACTGATGTTAGCCGTGGCATGGGAAATGAACTCAGGTCCAGGTTCTTACCCCAGTGCACTAACCACTGCACTACCATTACACCCTAACGCTATAAATAACTTTCCTTTTCCACGAGTTGCACAATCAGGGCACTGTGACCAGGTTACATTTCTGGACGAAGAATGTATTTGGTCATTCTCAGTCTTTAACCAAGTTAACTGTGCCCCCCAGTGAATAGGCATAAGATTTTCATCATTGGCTTTTTACAGGTGGTGGTACGTTTCAAACATTGATATCCAAACTTTCTACGCACGCTCCTTCATCCACCCTCGCCGATCAGCGTGTTCAAGTATGGCCAAACAACTTCCCGTGACCAACATGGTGGATGCTGGACTAGAAATGAAAACTTATTTTACGACTGCTTTTTATTACATTACAGGATTGCGAGAAATTGATGTGTTGAGTCCTTCATCCAGCGGTGGATTGATAAAGGGCTGTAAGTTATACTGTTTTAAGCTGGATATAAGCACACCTTATATAAGCAACGTGATCGCACTGGTGGGGGAGAAGGCAAACAGAAAACTTCTGATACACAATGTTTTATGTATAAGCGCAGCTGGCCCTCGCTTCCGAGATGTATGCTTATATCCAGCATATACTGTATTATTGCAAAATAACTTTGTAATTGGCTGCATGGATTTGAATTGCTCCATGTGAAAGCTTACTGGCATTGGATACCTCTGAGTTAAGTGGCCCCCCCAGGCAAAGTTTCTTGCAGACATTTGGCAAGTTAGCCATGCCAAGCTGAGTCATGCGTTTAATGACTGACAATTCGAACCTGGGATTTTATTTCAACCACAAAACCAATACGTGTACTGTATTTACGTTTATCTTCCAGCATCCACCTGGTATTGACATTGTCTTTGCGTGTATGGAACGTGTCCCTATGCCTAAGAAAATTACAGTGTATTTCTGTTGGGAAAAAAAAACACTTTTGAAATGGGCCCCATGTTCTGCCTTATACTTTCAATATTTCTGTCAAAACATACACAATTCTGTTTCAAAAAAGATCCTACCATTGTCCCAAGTTCTAACCTGAGGATAATAGTCATTCTAAATGGAGGTGAAGCCTTGCCACAGTGGTTGGCACATTATACCATGAACTCGGCGACCTGGGTTTGATTCCTGGCCATGGCTAACATTAGTGGAGCATGATATCAGAATCGTTCCGGACCTCCCCACTTCAACCCGCATTTACCATCGTGGAATATGGTCAAACAACACCCATACCTGACACAAGCATATTATGGCATTGGATGCCAGCGACTGGTCACGTAAATCACATTAAACATATTTCCCCCTTAAATTACTTGCTTAGTGTTGCGAAATGTATCGTTAGAATGTCACTTGAACTATTTTATTCAACCATTCCTAGCTTCTTAATTGGCTGTCAACTAGTTGTTGTTTTTCTGCTAATAATTGTATTGCACATGTCAAGCCATAGCCATGTTGGTCATCGGGGTTGATTGACTGCACCATAACAGTCAGAGCAAGTTGGTGACGGGGAGAATTCGGGAGCGATACACGGATGCTTATCGCGGCCGGCAATGGAACTCAGGTCACCGAGTTCATAGGACAGTGCGATAACCACTGCGCTACTGCTCCACCCTCGATAAGTTGATGAATAACATGATAACTAGAGTTTGAGGACCACAATTTTCATGCTAGCTCTACCGTTAGGATGTTATGGAGCTTTTGTTGTTAATAACTTCTGACATTGCCTTAAGTTTACTTGCAGATCTTAGGTAATGGTGATGCTGGCCCAATGGGGTCCTAATCAAAATACATTTTTGCCCCACACCCCATTCAATTAATGCACTCTTATTGATGTAATAGAAGAGATATAGACATGAGATAGAGATGAAATTGTGTGAGGGGAGAAAGATACAGACAAGGTGAGAGGGATCAATTGTTTTAATGCTGATTAGGATTTGAATTCAATGTTTGGTTCATCCTGATTTGTCCATGAATCCAGTGCCCCTTAAGCTCCATGGGGCCCCGTGGATTTGCTTATACCTCGTATCACTATTGGTCCTTGGGATTCAACAAGGCTTTGGTGAGATAAAATAACCAAGCAAATATTAAGAAATGTGGGTAAATAAGCAACTCTTGATCAAAGTTGTGGACAAAATATTCTCGCTGTCAATTTCTGAACTTTGTTCATCTCACGGCGATTGTTTCCGTTATTTAATTTGTAAATAATTAACTTTTTTTTATTCCGGTGGTTTGTCATGTTATACAGCAATTGGTGGTAATCAATAAACAAGCAGAATCTATCATATGAACCATTTCTGCATGAATAAAATATAAATTAAATTCACGAAAATAACTTTTTATTCCCTTTTTTATAACATTGCAAGTTTCCGGGAGATGGTGGTGACTTCGGGAGGCCTTCATCCAGCAGTGGAGTGACCATCGCTTCTGATTATGACCGATATTCGTTTGAAGTACGCACTACAGTCAAACGTATGTCAGCAAATCCACACGTAAGGTGTTCTTAACCTGTTCTTCTTAATTTGTCAACACTGAACCTACTATACTACACTGAGATATCTGCATATGCATGCGTTGTTTGTGAAGGGTACGAAATGTGGTGTGGTGTTTGACAGCCCTCGCCAAGAGTGAACTCTGCAGAGGGCCTATTTCATGGGACCTCCGTTGCCATTATCAAAATATAATAGGTTTTCCCCTTTTTTCTGGCAACAAAACAGGTGTTAAGATGTTAAAACACCAAACTGAAACCTTTTGCAAGGAATAATGTCTGCATAAACCACATATACTTGTGGTGAAAATACAAAAAAAAAACATGCTCTGGTAGTAATATGCATTGTCTTTGAAACTGACTGGTCCACACCAGAGACAGCTTTATTTAGAGCCTAGTTTCAAACAGTGTTAGACCAGAGGACGCCAAAAGGCCGAACAGCACAAAGACAAGGCACTATCAGGACAATGAGAGCTGTCTCTGGTGTGGACCAATCAGTTTCAAAGATAATGTCAGAACATGTTTTTTGTTTGTATTTTCACCACAAGTAGTTAATGCAGACATGATTCCTTGCAAAAGGTTTCAGTTTGGTGTATTGACATCTTAACACCTGTTTTGTTGCCAGAAAAAAAGGGGAAACCCTATTCTTAGAGGGCCTATTTTTTATGTGCCTATGTTTAAAATGGGCACTGCTGAATCCTGAAACAAATGCCACAGCGGCCAACTTACAAGAGTATGACATGCGGTACGCTACTTAACAATCATTCTTGAGGGCAGAATGAAAGGAGTTTAAGAAGCCGCATCTTCCAAGAGTCTACATGGAAAAGTGCAATCTTGCACATGCTGTAATGCCACTGCTGGCGTGAGGGCCTCCTCTAGAGGGCGCGACAGAGAGGTCCATCGAGAGCAGTTGTTTTTAACCTGGGGTGCGAGACATGCCAGATTATTTTTAGGTCAATCATCGAAACACAAATTAATCACTGGCAGGTTCAATACAACTACATTGTTCAATCAAACCTATGGATTTATTAACATTATACATTTGTTTTACCATTAAGAACCAAAGGGGGTGCAAGGCTGCAGTAAATAACCACTGCTCTCGAGGGTAACTTGGCCTACTCTATGACGCTAGTCAGATTTCCTGCAAGAGGCGGGGGTGCCAACACCTTATCCCACCGCGCGTTTGCTGCCAATCAAGTGTGGTGTACCTATTTATACTGCTGGGTGGATGGGCAGAAGTCGTGGCTGGAACCGCATTAAAACACATTCCAACGGAGGGAGCTGGTAGGAACGTTGGGTTGCTCGGTCAATGGCCAGGGTCAACGGCGGCGTGGTGTATTCCGCAAATATGCCCAACTGTGAGGGCGGGCACAAGCCGGCGTGAGTAGGTTAAACGTTGAGTTTTATAAGGGCACCACGGGGTGACCAGAACCTCCCCACCCAGCCCCATCCCTCCTACCCCCCACCCAGCCCTCCCCACTCAGGCCCTCCCCACCCTCCCCACCTAGCCCCTCCCCACCCTCCCCTCTCCACCCAGCCCGACCCCTCACATTTCTTGATGCACGACGGACGGACACAATAATCCCCTGTCGGCTGGTGGAACCAGGTGGTTCCTACCAGTAAAAATGTTTTCAATACTGGAATCATGGTGTTGTTTGTTTGCCCAGAAAAGGCTTTTTTGGCTACCATTTACATATTAGATTTTGGACTATTTATAGTGTTGACCATTTCAACTTTCAAGAGAGCGAAACTTCTCTTAATCATCATCCCGATGCTTCTAATCATATTATCCACAGGACCCAATCGATCTACTCATGTTCCCTTTTATGGAAATAAAACATCCACTGGACCTCTTCATTCCCTCTCCCGCACCTCCGATTAACCGTGCTAATCGGAGGTGCAAACATGTTCACTGCGGAGATAGATCGATACAATCAGCTCGTGTGCTCGTGCTAGATGGATTCTTACATCACAAGAAAACTTCATCCAGCTGTCGCTTGATCATGGCTGATGCTAGTGATGTGTGGGTTCGAAGCATTTGCCATGAATACACCCAGAAGAGTAAGATACCTAAAATACTCCAAATGAAAGATCATTAATGAAACTCAGCTGTACATTCCTTCAGCAATGAGGTCAGCCAAATGGGCTATGTTTAAAAACTACCAGTTTTATATAGAAAAAAAAGTCTAGGCATAATCTACAATGTGTACAACTTGCCCAAGCGCCTAGCTCTATGAAAACATGATTATTAAAAATGTTTGATGTTAACTTACAGCCGGAACGTACTTGCGTCCATGCTCAACATTCAACCAAATCTCACGGGTAAGAGTCCTATATAATTTCAACTTCTAACGCGCACAGTATTCACTCACCCTCGAAAAGAGAGCCTGACTGGGATGCATGACGAACAGAGAAGCGGTAAGCTGCCGCCCATAATTGTCCAAGCACTGCGGTCCTCTTTATATTAAGGCATTATTGGCGAATTAAAAAGCGTTTAAGAAGGAAACGTATTAAAACATCTAGAAAGAAAACGAGACATTTTTAAATACAAATGAAAAGCCCATGAGCCACAATTGGTGTCTCGTGATTTTATTATACAGATATTTGTGGAACCACTGTTGAAGGCCCGCCTGCACCGTTTTCACGTACTTTAAGGGAAACATGTTCAATGTGGTTTGTGTGACCAGTCACTGGTTATCTGATGCCTTATACTGGTAGGAATCTCCTGGTTACACCAGCCCACAGGGGATTATTGTGTCCGTCGTGCAGGGAGGGGCTGGGTGGGGAGGGAGGGGCCGGGTGGGGAGGGGCCGGGTGGGGAGGGGAGGGTGGGGCTGGGTGGGGAGGGGAGGGTGGGGAGGGGCTGGGTGGGGAGGGTGGGGAGGGGCTGGGTGGGGAGGGTGGGGAGGGGCTGGGTGGGGAGGGTGGGGAGGGGCTGGGTGGGGAGGGGCTGGGTGGGGAGGGGCTGGTCACCCCGTGGTGCCCTTATAAAACTCAACGTTTAACCTACTCACGCCGGCTTGTGCCCACCCTTACAGTCGGGCATATTTGCGGAGTACACCACGCCGCCGTTGACCCTGGCCATTGACCGAGCAATCCAATGTTCCTACCAGCTCCCTCCGCAGGAATGTGTTTGTTTGTATCAGGCATGGGAGGTACTTTTGACCAAACTTCACCATGCTGGTCAGTACGGTTTGGTGGGAATTAAACTTCCTTCGGAGTGCGGTGCGATAAACCGCAGTGCCACCACCCCATCCCCTGCAGTGATATGAAAGAATACTGGCACCTTTTACATTCCTACACTCCGACTTAAAACTTTCGTGACTGCAGGAATTTATATTATTGGTTCTTTCGGTAAAGTCACGTAGATATAAATTTTAAAAAAAATAATTAAAAATACATTGAAAATAATAAAAGCAAAAAACCCACGAGTTTTCGATCGCAACACAAGCGGTCTTCATCATTGGGTTTTTTGCTTTTATTATTTTCAATTTATTGATATTTTTTAATTGTAATTTTATTTTCTCTCTCCGTGACATTGGTAGGTTCTAGGCAATTGTGAAAGTTCACAGGACAACCACTGATGACCAGCTATGCATACTTTAATACGTTACCCTTTTGGCGTTCTCTGGTCTGACATGGGTGAGAATAGACCCTAAAGAAGGCTGCCTTTGGTGAAGGCAAATCAGTTTCAAAGACAATGCCATATATTATCAGAGCATGTTTGTTTGCATTTTCACCACAAGTACGTGTGGTTAATGCAGGCATGATTCCTTGCAAAATGTTTCTATTTGGTGTTTGAACATCTTAAAACCTGTTTTATTGCCAGAAAGGGTAAACCCTTTCTTGTTTTTTTATGTTACCCTTTCATCACCATCATCAGCCATGCTCAATGGCTGGAATGCAGGCCTCTTCAAGTCACTCCCGCGATGTTAGTAAATCCACCCAAACGTCTGTGCAAGAGATGCGATTATCGTCCCATCTCCTTGGCTGGACGTCCTCTCTGATGGGCAAATAAGCGATTGGGGTTTTCCCTTATTATGAATTAATGCACCTCACTAAAGCCAATGTCTCCATGCAGATGTTTGAACAATGAATAGTACAGATTGGGTTGACATGTTTGAAGTGTCTTCAGGTCACGAATCAGGTCAAACTATTCGACTAAGAAATCAAATGTTGACATTGATGGATACAGCTAACGCCAGTGGCTGGAGAGTTGGCTTGAGCACATGTCCACAAAGATGCGAATTGGAACTCTCCCACCCTTGGACACATCATTGGAGTCCTGTTCTCTCTCTTAAATTGCTATTTATAGAGCAATCGACGAATGTATGATATAACGTCCCACTGTTAATTACTGCACAGTATGCAGTATGTATTAAAGATATGATACAATTCTTAGATAAATGGTGTGGTGGTAATTCAACATTCCTAGGAAGTTATTGTCCACTCTGTGCTATGAAGGGATATATCCTGAAACGTCGACTATATATTTTGTATCTTGTTTTAAGGCAGTGTTATTGAATGTCTGGTTGTTGTTAGTGTAGGCTTTCGCGACCAGAATCATAATTCATTTTGGGACAGATCGCATACAATTTGTAGTATACTCTCCTCCATCCGAACAGCCAAAATATAAGTGTTTAACAGCCAAAATATGTTTATAAGTAAATAAATGTTAAGTTTCAACGCATTGTGGTTGAACGTGCGACCATGAACACAATGCATGTGTTATACTGCATTTCTATGGTCCCACACATCGAGTGAGATCGCAATAATTGGGTGCCACCCTTCCACCTGCGGTGACCAGCGTGGTAAAGTATGTCCAAATAACCCGCTAGGCCAGGGGGGGCTCATCGAGCCGTGCATTGCAATAATGTACAGTAGTTCTAGATGTGAAGCTTTCGTGACTGCAAGGATTCATACTCTTAGGTTTTTTCGGTAAAGTCACGTAGGGAAAATAATAATAATAAAATAATAAATGTAGTTATTTTTTATTCTTTTTCCTACGTGACTTTACCGAAAAAACCTAACAGAATGTACAGTAGCTTTGACAGTAATGTTGTTAGTGTTGGTTAAGTGTTAATAGAATGGCATGGTTACCACCATCACGCTTATGGCACGTGTACAATGAGCACACGTGTGTGCATGCGTGTTGTTAAGGGCACTTGCTCCAAGTCTGTTAAAGGCTTTTCACACATCTTACAATGAAACTTGCGAGTTCGTTTTTCCCTCACTTTGCCACTTAAATGTTCACAATTCCGTCGAAATTTACGTCAAAGGAAAGAGATCCCCCACCCTCCCCTCCAAGTGGCCCCATCCACACGAGGGGGGTAATGCACCGCTGCTTGGCGGCGGCGTTGTCACCTCCAAACTTTCCACATCAACAACACCACAAAAAAACAAAACCACGTTTTTAAAAAAAAATCCCCGGGACGTGTCACACGTTAAATATCTTTCTTTCTTTTCTTACTCATTAAACCGAACCCAACCCAGCGCTTTAAATCTACCGAGCGGCGGATGTGTGGGGGTGACGTCGCCTCGCCGTGTTTACAAACAGCGCGGCCATGTCCGTGTTTATCCACCGTCTCTTCCCGCGCTTTCACCACCGACTTGCCTGCCTACCCCGCTCAACCACCACGCCGCTCACTTGAACATCAACAACCCGATTGCTAGCGGCGGTTATGATGGTGGTGGTGGCGTAAAAAAGCTGTGAGAAACGCCGCCACACAGGCGATAAGAGACAGACAGACACAGCAACACGTGGTGGCGCAGAGCGTTCAGGCATTGTGGGGTAGCTCCGCGGCCATGTTACACGGGCCGGGCCCCACGCCGGCGGAACGCGCAATGCGGAGTACGAATCCAGATTTACGGATCCGGAGCCGCGGTAGTTGAGCGCTCCCCCCTCCCTGCCTCCCTCCGCCACGCTTTGGAGTGGCGGGGCGGAGTGGGTGGGGGGAGGTCCCCGCGTGCTGCGATCCGCTCCGGAGTTGGGAGCTCCAGCGCCGCGTTTTTCCGGCCACCACCCACCCACCCCCCGGGTGTCGCCGCACACAAACGGTCCGAGACGTTTTGGGGCCTTGCAGCTCCTGGAGTCGACCTCCAGCCGCCTCGGTGGGGCGAGTCCAAGAGAGTTGACCCCCACGGGCTCGAGAAGTCGACCTGCAGCGCTAAAGGCGATCTGCAGACCCGGAGAGGGACAACAGGGAGGGGGGGAACCTGCAGCGCGAGCTTCGAACTACAGTCAACCTCCCACCCATCATCAACCTCTTCGAGCGATCCTCTAGCGTCAAACCTCCACCTTCGGTGCTTGAATCACAACCACCAAGATCTGGAGTTGACCGCAAGGTGTGTGGAGTCAGCCTTCGTCCAGCAATAACAGTCAACCGCACTCAACACTATAGTCGACCTAGCATCAACTTACAGTCAACCTTCATACAGCATCAACCTATAGGCTCGGCCTATATTCAGCTTCGGACATCTACAACCTCCACATTCAACTCCTCGACTCCACCACCCCTGCAGAAGCTGATCCCACCCAACAAACCTCCAGCATCGAACGACTGCTGCTTGCTGCCCCTCCACGTTCAAGCACAGGCGGTGGTGTTGGTGGTGGGAGACGGAACACGCGGCCGCCTCGTGGAGGGGGGGTAGAGAGCCATGGCTGCACTGGACGCCCAAGAGCTGATGGACCGAGGTGCTCTCGCCCTGCTCGCCCTACGCTCGGCACCCTGCAGCCCGGCCCGTGCCTCGCCCTGGGGCGAGCAGGCTGACCTGGGTGACGACCACCACCACCAGCCCCTGGAGCCTCCGCTTGCCCGGCTCGAAGGTCGCGGCGTGGACTACGTGGTGCGAAAGCGGATGGTGACGGTGGGGAGAGACTCGAGCCAGGGTGCCGTGGACGTGGACATGGGCAGGTCGAGCTTCATCTCGAGGGCGCACCTGGAGATCGCACTCGAAGGGTCACACTTCATGCTGAGCTGCCTGGGCAAGAACGGCGTGTTCGTGGACGGCGTGTTCCAGCGACGGGGCGCGTCGGCCCTGCGCCTGCCCAAGACGTGAGATGTCTAACGCACCATCACTCAGCTACTACTACTAGTACTACTACCCATCATATACCACTTAACGCGATCACTTTAGCTTCTTTTCTGGACATTGTGGCTCATCGGAGTCATTCTGATGCGTCTACTACCTCCTAATGCTCATACCTCCTTAAACATTAGCAACTATTCTTAACCGCCAACTACTTGTGCCACACCTAAACCTTTACCACATATGCCTACATCCTAAACCCCTTAAAAATAATCCTACATACCCCGACAGTATTACTCCGTAAACCTCCCTGTTTACCTCCTACCCAGTTTCACCGAGTCTCTGAATGTATGTGTCCACACCCCTTCCTCCTCACCAACAACAAGGAGCAGCAGCAACCCACGTGTTTGTTGTGAACACTAAAGTGAAAGTTCCTCTTTGTTGCTGGCGGATAGTAGGAGTCACTAGTGTTGAGACTGCAGATTTAGAGGAGTGTCACCTTTTCTCTTGATTAAGTTATCTGCCCTTCCTCCCAACCCCACCCCCAACTCTTCACAACATCACAACAACCACCCCCCCCCCCTCCATTTCTGGGGTTCTTGAGCCGGAATTGTGTTTGGGGTTTCTGATCAAGAAGGCCAGGAGATGGCAGCACCTGCCATGGGAGTGGTGGTTGTCCACAGATAATTCAATAGATTGGCTCTTAGCCCTGTGGATTAAAGCAATCTGTGGGTCATCTCCGGACTTGAGCCCGTGTTTACATGCCAATAGTACATTGAATTGGCCGACATCAGGATTCCGGACCCTCCTTAAATGTATGCGTGAGACTCGTTGAGTATTGTGAGTTGCATTCCAGGGTAAAGGGCATTATAAATCGATACTGTGCTGCCCTGAAGCAGTGTTTAGCAGTGAGTTTTCGTTTGTGTCAGGGAGGTTTGTGAGGGAAAGTGAGTGGCTCGTTTTTGTTGTTGTCTTTTTGGAATTGGTGTTTGCGTTTTGGTGGGGATTTTGAGCTTTTTTTTAAGTTGTGATTTCTGTGGGCTCTTGGCTACTATTTATTTTTAGTCGTGGCTTTGGGTGTTGGTTTTTTTGAAGTTATTGTTGGGTGGCTTTTGAAACAGGCGCCGAGTGATAAGCTCCACAAATCGCTTGGTGGAGTGGTGCTTTGGTTCTTCTACATTGTTTTTGCATAAAGTTTAAGGACAAGTGAAGAAAGTTTTCCACATTTCATTTTTTACGTGGTTTAAGATTTTACAAATATTTGTCTGGAATTTTAGATTTCCTCTGATGGTGTTTGTGATTTCTTGGGGTTTTTACTTAATGACTCAATTGATTTACATTTTCACCTGTCGATAAATACACAATTGTTTTGTTTATTCGTTATGTGGCTGTGACATATTTTTTTTTGCGAGCTTGGAAATTTACAGCATGGTTAAATTGCTTTTGGGAGTGTAGGTGGTAATTTTTTTCTTTGCTCTTTCACTTTTTTATGTTGTTCGAGTGAGGAAGTGAGTGATTATTTTGGGAAAAGGGTGGCCTTTTTTAAATGAGTGTTATGTGTGGGTTTTGAAATGCTTTGAGAGTGTTTTTCTTTTCATCTAGTGTTTGTAGTATTGTAATTGTTATATATTTGTTTTAGCACGTTTAAAGTGTTGCCAATGTATGTTGTTTTCCATTGGATGGTGATTGAGAGTTGAGGTGAAGATTTAACATTTGTTTGTAGTGGATCGGTTTTGAATGAGGTGGAACAGTGTCAGAATAGAACCCGAAGACTTGAGTACCAGCCATGGCTAACATCAGTGACAGGTGATATCTGAACCGATTCTGGGCTGCCACCATGGGAACGAATGGTCAAACGACTTCCAACATTGGATTAACAAAGGGATGTAAATTATTATAATTATTAGTTATTTGCATGTAAAAGTTGCGTGATTGTTTTGATGGGTATTTTGTCGATGGTATGGGGTACATTTTGGAAATGCATATTTTTTGGTTGCTTTTGTTTGACCATGTTTAAGTGCTGCGAGTTATAATATTCAAATGGTTTTTGAATTAGGATACATGTATTGCCATTTTGGATCATTCTGGTTATTGCATTGCTTCCTTTTTAGATTGTGGTGTTTAGTTTTAATTTTAGATACTTTGAATTTTTTTTTTTACAATTTTGCAATGTTTTTTTCTGAAACTTTTCTTGGAAAGTTTAGAGAACTTCATCTGCCGTTCTATTTATGGGTAGGATCTGAGTTGTTGCTTTTTTGTGGCCCGTCTTTCTCCCAGACAATGCACCGATTAAAGTGCGTGTGTCTCAATCATGGTTATACATTTAAATTTTAGTCAGGTTTGAATTGTCCCTTTATCACTCCATATTTGAGAAAATTCGTTCGCCATTGGGGGACATCAACAGTGATTGTCCTGTGGTGTAACTGGGACTTGCCATAGGAATGTGGAATTTCCATGACTGACTCAAGAGCCATCATCTGAGATTAATCTTGGTCCACGCTTGTTTAAACAAATGCTAACTTTTCGTTTCAGAATTGCGATTTATTTTCTCTTGAAAATCTTGGTTTATATGTTTAAGTTGTACTCGTTTGATCGTTTTGATTGTTCAACCTTCATTAAAAATTTTGGTTAAAAGATGTAGTACTTTTTTCTTGTTGAATAATTATTTGGCATTTGAAATGTGCTGAATTTTTTGGAAAAGGTGACTTTCTAAAGAATGTTTTTGCTTGGGATATTTTTTTAATACTGTATTTTATCAGCGCACATTTTCATTTAGCTATATAGACATCAAATAGTTTATAATTTTAAAAAGTCTGCAAAAAAGGTGGGAAAATAGCTAGCACTATTGCAGGAAAATGGAATATTGTGCCATTTCTTTTTGTGCCCATACATTTCACATATGAACGGTTACGTACTCTTTAATGAATAAAGGTATGGACTGCAGGGAAAATATATTTAGTGGGTATAGATATATGTACAATACTCTGCAATTAATGCGTGGAAGATTCTCCCAGAATGTTTGCTATGGATAGACGCCTCTGCTGAGCTGGGAGTAATTTTCCCCGAGCCAAAATTGTCAGGAAGTCGACACCTGACACAAGCGTCAAGAAAATAATGAAATTATAAAAGCAACATAAATTATCCCTGCAGGGATGTCGGTGCATGCTGTGCATTGCAATCATTGAATTGCATTCGTTGCTAAATTATTTTAAAATAAAATGGATCTGACATTGCATTTCGTGTTTTGCAAGGCTAACGTGCACATGGTGTGCCATTGTGTTCTGCGGGTCGCCATGATGGTTGGTCTGTGATGTGTATCGTGTTTGAAGGCTGTGTATTATTTAACGCGAGTACTGTGGCTGGCTTAAGGCACCAGCAGTTAATGCTTTACTGAATGGTAATTACCTCTATCTATGTTTTCCTAATGCATATATACATTTAAACAAATTTCCCCTATATATGCTTACACCCATATCTGTGTGAATAAAATATAAACATTAGATTATCCTTGCAAGATTGTTGATGTCTGCATCGAGGTTATTTCAAGACTGTTATCCATCGTTAATGAATTGAAAATACTTATTTAAATCACGTGTAGTTGGAGGATTAGAATTCTAAAAATGTTTTTGGGATTGCTTGCGTAATAATACATTGTTTTAGGTGTATCGAGGCAACATTGCCATTCATTGAACTACAGTTATTGGAGAGTTGGGAATGTTTATGTTCATCGATAGACCTCACGATCTTGATTAAGTTAATGGTGTGTTTGGCCACATTCTCCATCACCTTGGAGTTCAGTTGTGCCATATCTTAGAAGCCAAGCATGCATCATCCTGGCTAGCATCTGGATGGGAGACTGTCAGTCAGGGAAAGGTCAGTTTTATGTAGGTTCTGTTTCTTGCATAATTAGAGATCTCTCAAGACCCATCCTGGTCTTAGAAACATTTGAGTACTGGGACTATACCCAACTTCTTCGGAGGCTCTGAGTGAAATTAGAAAATTCCACATTCCCCTGGCAGGGATCATCGTTTCAATATGATATCTGACAACCCTCCAAGGAGAGAATGCATCCGAGGGTGCAACCATTGCCAAGATGAAGCGATGAGATGAGTTAATGTGCAGGAGTGAGATGGATGGTAGCAGCACTGCTATCCCACTTGTAGCATTGAGGGAAGGTGACAGAGTGGGGAGGTGTTCATCAGTAGATAAACAATGTCAGATTATGACGACGACGACCATCTACAGTGCTATTTTAGTGCACCAGAGAGAAGTTGGGCTGAGTGGGCTCCTTAACAGGATTTTAAAATGTGCATCCTCAACAATTGTGAGTCGAGCATCCTCTCAGCATCTCGGGGCCAGATTTTCATGAACAGAATGAGCATAAAAACAATAATTGTTCCATCCACAATGTGACCCAGTAAAATAACCAATTGGACAAATTCCGCACATCTGGCTTAATTATAATTATTTAAGGGTTTCCTTGTTGCTTATTGAATTTTTGTTTACGTCAGATAGTGTTTTCTACATACATGTTGACCAATGCTTTATGTTTTGTGAGCTCTTCAAGAGCCCAACTTCATTCAAGTGTAATACTAACTTGAATTGTAAACAGCCTTGACATAAACCATAAGAGGCCTTTCCACACCTGGTGTTTGCGTCCCATGCACATTAGCATACCCTGTGTTTTGGTAAAGGCTTTTAGCGATGGTGGAACAATACTTTGACTATGGGAAGGCAGGGGGTGTGTGTCACACTTTTCTCCCCAGTGTGGAATGAGTTGCTAAGAAAACAGTTTCCAGTGAACTGTTGTTGTTGAACATCGCAGTACCAGCCTTATGGGGGTGGCATTGCATCTATGGCTCTTGACCACGTTTATTTACGTTTACAAGTGCGTTCTGGTGCAGGAATCCTGTGCTATCTATGCAAAGCCGCGCTTGCTTGCTGAAGGCAAGCTGTCACATGTAGCTTGTGCAGTAACGTGTGTTGTTTCTCACTGCCCTTCGAGGGGGATTGGCTGTGCAGTTGGTCACTCGTAGTGATGATTTGCTTTCGGCGTTCTCAGAATTGTACGGCTTTGCTTGTGGCTCAGGGGAGCCCAAGCTAATTGATTTGAGTACCTTCCTACGATACACTGCTGTTGTAAATGTTAGAGTCCACTCATACGCCAGACACTTATATAACCTCTGTTTTCATTACGGAGGTTATTTAAGTGGGAGGGGGGGTGGACTCGGTCCCATTTGCTGCGTTGCCACTCATTGAAACTGGTTTGGAAAGGGGTTGCCTCAATTCAGCCGGTTTGGTGTTGCTGCACGAAAACAAGGAGGTGCACGTGGGCTGTTTGAACGGGTGTGCAGCTGCGGATATCTCGGGACAGTCCTGCATCGGTGGTGCCAGGTTTATCCAGAAATGTCAATAAACAGCAAGTGCAGGAAACGTAAGCGTTAAAGAGGTCGGCCAAACATCAACGTTAAAGAGGTCGGCCATGATTCTGCTCGTCGTGTAAGTGTGGAGGAGTTGTTTTGAGGAAGACGAAGCTTTTGTACGGCCGTGAATCTCACAGGATGTTTTAAAGGTTACTTTTGTACTTGCGGACTGCGATGCCACTTCTTGAAGGGAAGCTCAACCAAAGGGAAATGAAACACGTGCTGTAGCTCTCGTTACTATACACCTAGGATGTGTGTCTTCGTCTGTCCAGCACACGTTTACAACTTTGTGAATTAGAAAGTAAACTTTCAAGTTGTGGGCATCCGTGCCATTATGGCACTCGAGTGTCATCACTTGGATGTGCCTCTGATGCATATTAATGTCACATCAATGCAGGCTAATTTTAATGTATTTTAACCAAGTAAACGTTATACCCTTGTATGGTAATGAATGTGAAACCCTAATGGTGTGGAACAATCACGTGTGTGTTTTGTTAGTATTTTTTTTTACGTTACTGTTACATTCACAGTAGAGAGTAAAAGAGTGGCTCTCTTTCTTGAACAATTACTGGTTTCAGAAAGCTCACTGACAATCATCTCTCAACTTTGCTTTTGTGTTTTGTATATGAGAGGTGGTTAAGAGGTACTTTTCATAATTTTTATATTATTAATATTGACTTCCCAAAATGAGCTCGCCTGATAATATCCCAACTTGAATTGAAATAATTACTAATGCAGATTTTACCTTATTTTGTTCAAATAGGAAGTTCGGAAAGTTTATGTAGGGGTAGGTTTATTGCACTCGAGCAGTGACTCACTGGTGTTGAAATAAGGCCTTGGATGAAAAAAAAAGTAGTTGGTCTGGCTTTATTACAGTCAAATGCATCACCACCATGTGTGTGTGTTGATATTCCAAAGTCTTCTGAGAAACGTGGCAAAAAAACACACTTATGCAGCGAAAGTATAATGTTACATGCATACTCCTAGATATAGATAGTTGTTTACCAAGGTGAGCGTGTATATGATATTCGTAGTGAACATGACTGTCGTTGGTCTTCTACGATTAATGAGTTGACATGCCTTCTGGGGGTTATGGACAAGTCTGCTAAGTGAATTATTTCCTCCACATTACTTACTAGGATGTTTGCCTTGCACCTGACACAGCCCTGCTATAGATTGTTCTGCTAAAGTTACTATTGTGTCATCCTACACTTGTTACTGTTTGCTTGTGAAGCACCAACCAGGAAAAGAGGTCTTCATTCCGCGTTCTTATTTCCCATTTCACAGGTTATTTGCATGTGTCCCGGTTGTATCAGTAACCACGTGTTAAACTTTGTCTCTGCTAGCAGCTCTTGAGTTTTCTTTCATCCAAAAGTTACATGTGCCAAAGAATAAAACGTTTAAGCGACCAGCCGGATGAATCACTCTTAAACATTCACAGCTGTAGTGAACATTAAGACACTCGGTGAAGTCTTGTGTGCCCATAGACTTTTCTATCTCCGCTTCACGCAACACTCTTAAAAAAGATTAACATTTGCATACATTACTTCACCAATACAAAGTCTCAAGAATCTTTGGATTGGCAGGATGAGGGCTATCATGCGAAACCTGCTCATGCAGGGTTTGGATAGTTTTGAGTAGCTTGTTTATGCAATTGAAATCTGGTGTGGGTCACCAAATGATCGTAATCTGCAACACTGCTGTTTATGTTTTCACATTTCTCTCTTTGTCCAATGTTTGCCATGTTTCGCAACAAATCATTTCTTAACGACCTGTTTAGGGACGAAGTGACCTGTCATTCAGTCACTGTCAGTGTTGGGAAATATCTGAAACAATATGATACATACCAATGCGATATGGCAAGGCAGCAAACCTGGAGTGTGGTACTTTTTAGCAATGTGCATTATTATGATTGCAATAAAACCCCAACCGCCTTGTTTTTACCCCAACCGCCAAACAGCCTTGCTCAATGATGCATTTATGTGCACGATTATACCACCCGCTCTCATTGCTTCGATGAATTGTCACGATTCAGTGTTAACATAGATTAAAGAAATACTAAATCTTGACTTAAAGCTTTCGTGACTGCAGGAATTCATACTCTTTGGGTCTTTCGGTAAAGTCACATAGATAGGTTCAAAATTATAAAATAAAAAAATCACGACATTTCGATCGCAACACAAGAAATCATCTTCAGGTGAAAAAATACAGCAGGCGGACTGCTGAGGCAAGAAGAAATGCCTCAGCAGTCCGCCTGCTGTATTTTTTCACCTGAAGACGATTGCTTGTGTTGCGATCGAAACGTCGTGATTTTTTTTATTATTTTTCTATCTACGTGACCTTACCGAAAGATCCAAAGAGTATGAAGAAATACTGATTATTGAATCATTCTTTTCGTGTAAGGTTTTTATTTTTCATGTTGTGTCTATACAGTTTTTTTCCACTCCCTTAACTGTGATATTACATGATAATTTATTTTGCATAAATCGTAAATTATTGATTCTCTATTCCATGTATCATGAGAATAAGAATTATATACACAGCCTTGTAATGATAATTCCTCATAAATCACTGAGTGACTAAAAACCTTGACACAGGTTTTTGCAGTTGTGCGGTTTACTTCTCTGATGTGTTTTTTGGATGATGGGTTCGTGCCAAATAACACGTGGTGCAACCCGAAAACTAATCGGAAACACCACAAACTAGTTTTGTGAGGAGGGCATTGAGTGATTGCTGGGGCATCTCATCACCTCCGCCTGCAAAATGCAAAGCCCTGAATTGACATTGATGCGCCCCTTATTTTGGGTTGCAGGTGTGTCCTTCGGTTTCCGAGCACAACCATCCGGCTGCGCTTCACCTCGTTGGTGTGGGAGACCAAGTCCCCAGAAGGCGTGAGCCTCGGTGGAGTTGGCGCCGGCGGCGCTGGCGTTGGAGACCGGCGCTCCCCGTCGCCCCCGCTACAGCCCCTGCATCCGGACATGTCCCCGCTCAAGCTGCACATCCCCGAACCCGGCCTGGACGTGCCGAGCCCCATGCCCTCACCCACGCACACAATCAGGTCCGCGGATACCTCGTACGCTTTGGTTCTTGCTTACGGCTCGGCTCAAGCTTGACTCTGACTTTGCTCTGACTCCAGTTGGCTGGCTCAAAGCCACGCTGAGCTTGAGCAAACTCTTGAGCACGGTACCAGTCATGCTCAGGATCTGCATAAGCCAAGCCATGACTGAGCCGCTCGTACGTGACTGGAAGCAACTGAGCCGGCTCGAGAGTGAGTTGAGCCGGCTCGAGAGTGTGCTGAGCCGGCTCGAGCGTGAGCTGAGCCGGTTCGAGCGTGAGCTGAGCCGGTTCGAGCGTGAGCTGAGCCGGTTCGAGCGTGAGCTGAGCCGGTTCGAGCGTGAGCTGAGCCGGTTCGAGCGTGAGCTGAGCCGGTTCGAGCGTGAGCTGAGCCGGTTCGAGCGTGAGCTGAGCCGGTTCGAGCGTGAGCTGAGCCGGTTCGAGCGTGAGCTGAGCCGGTTCGAGCGTGAGCTGAGCCGGTTCGAGCGTGAGCTGAGCCGGTTCGAGCGTGAGCTGAGCCGGTTCGAGCGTGAGCTGAGCCGGTTCGAGCGTGAGCTGAGCCGGTTCGAGCGTGAGCTGAGCCGGTTCGAGCGTGAGCTGAGCCGGTTCGAGCGTGAGCTGAGCCGGTTCGAGCGTGAGCTGAGCCGGTTCGAGCGTGAGCTGAGCCGGCTTGAGCGTGGGTCAAGCCGGAGCTGAGCCGTGACTAAGAATACAGCTTTTGTAGAGTCTTAGTTCTTCTTGGTATTTTTTGCCAACTCGTGTGGGGGTTTCTTCGCTTGGCCCCCTTTCTCCACTCATTCATGTCCTAGCCATGTGAGTGTATTCTTTCAGAGATGCCTCGTAGTCTTAGATGTCGCAGCTGAAACAAGAGACAGGCATTCCCTTCAACTTATACAGCTAACAATATCACCATAGCTAGCTTGACATGAAAGGGGAACACAACAAAAAAAACATGGCTTCTCAATATTGCTAATACAAGGCTACTCTATATGAAGAAACATGTTACCTACCAACATAAACACTGAGACCAGACTGAAACCATCTCAGCCCGATCACCAATGACTTCACACAAATAAACCCGTCACATTAGATGTGGTTATGCACTTAATTTGGCTCAATTCCAGGGCTAAGAATACGGAAAAAAAATGGGATTGCCTGTCAGTTGCATAACGGATGGGAAAGTGCCATCCTCTACTGTGTGAACGGTCGTCGCTTGAAGGGATCTCTGAGTTGGCACTGATATCTGCTTCGGTGGGCCATTCTCTAACGAAGGAATACGCTGCCATGTGAGAGAACCCAAATGGATACTTTGCCTCATGACATAATTGGGGGAAAAGGATGTTTGAAAAAAAAAAGAAGTTGACAAGCGGCGTCGCGTAGTGTGTAGACCGGGCTAACACAGGGCCATTGTGCGCGTGCCTGTGTGTTTGGGAGACAGCGCGGCCAACTCGTGCCCGGCCAGCCCTCGCGGGGCGGGCATGTCGGGCATGTTGGGCTGCCGCAACGCCCGCCTCACGCTCGCCGATCTACACTTGGCGGCGGAGTTTGCTCAGAACGCTGCCGAGAAAGAGGCGGAGCCCCTAGTGATCGTGGCCGAGACAAACTTGAATCCCAACCCACCGCCCGCCCCTACCGGGGAGGAGAACCGGCCCAAAGTGCAGGTAACGGCAGCGCACCCCCGACATCGGCAGCGCACCCCCGACATCGTTCAGCGTGCCCTTCGCCACAATGTGGGGGGGGTGGGGAAAGACTGTCGTGCTGGCTGTCCGTGGTGCTCTCGTTTCAAATAATGTCCGTTTTACAACGGACACTTGAACTTTGGTAGTTGATTACACTAACTGCTGGACTCTGGAAGGAATTGGACTTCAGGCTGTGTAAATTGTCCCATTGGCTATGTGTGATGACCAGTGGTTCCCATCCTTTCTGGTCTCTGCCCTCGACATTTTCTCACAGACTGCCATGCACCACTGACTTATTTTTGATAATGAAAACAACTCTAAAAGCTCAGTAAAATAATAGAAAGCTATAAAAAATATTGACTTGCCTTTTATTGATGAATATTAATAAGATGGCTGATGCTGATATTCGTGCAATGGCCAGTAAAATGAAAAAGATCATATTATCTGCCACGGTTCTGTGGATCCCTTTCCATGGCCCTGTGGTCCGCAGACCACCAGTTGGGAATTGTTGCAGTCGACTATACAGCCAAATGTTATCTTTATTTCTGTGTTCATTACCGACCTTTCATGAACATTAGTAGGAAGTACCCGGTTTGTCTTCTCTTAAACAACATAACATGTACATACACAAATACTAAGCTATTATAAAAAAAATCCTGGCGTTTAATTTGTCCATTTGTCCGCCAACAAAATTACAAGAGCCTTAGAGAAGGCCTGAATCAAAAAGTTATAGAAAGTGGGGGTAAATATTTGATCATAAAGGTTTCCAAAAATTGTTGACCCCTCCAAAAATGTTTTACCCACCATCCAATTTGTATTTTGTAAGCATATATACCTTACATACAATAGAGTCAGTAGTATCTAGTGATTCTACAGTAGTATATACTGACTTTACAGTAGTATCTACTGACTTTAGTAGTATCTACTGACTATAGTATCTACTGACTATAGTAGTATCTACTGACTCTATAGTCGTATCTACTGACACTACAGTAGTATCTACTGACTACAGTAGTATCTACTGACTACAGTAGTATCTACTGACTCTATAGTAGCATCTGCTGACTCTACAGTAATATCTAAGGATTCTACAGATTATACTGACTAGTAGTATCTACTGAATGTAGTAGCATCTACTGACTGCAGTAGTATCTACTGGCTCTACAGTAGTAACTACTGACTACAGTAGTATCTACCGACTATAGTAGTATCTACCGAATCTATAGCAGATATCTACTGACTCGATAGCAGTATCTACTGACTATAGTAGTAACTGCACACATTGGGGTGGGGGAGGGACATCACGCTGTTCAGGATTTACCTCCGCGTATGCTTCTGCAGCAGTAACTGTGCTTGATTGTTTTGATTTTTGGCATTTTTAACACGAAGAACCTTCCTCTCCGTCTCGGCAAGCTTGTTTGCGTTGCTAGGTGCAACTGCAAGTCGGCGTTCCGCGCATGCGCAGATGCGTGCTTTGGCGCACGTGCTCAAAGTTATCATTACGATCAGAGGACATTGTTACAAAGTGTTATTTTCTTAGTTTAGATTGGACCAAGGGCAAAAACAAAGAGCAAGTGTTCATTAGGAAGCTTAGTTTGTTGTATTTGTGTACTTTGTTGAAACGTTACAAGGATGGGAAAAAAACTTTTATAGGTAAGATAATATTTTTATTTAGTTTCCTGCCCAATTGTTGGCAACACACTGCGCTGTGAGCCCAACGAACCGAGTTTGATTCTCAACCACGGCTAACATCCGTGGCGAGTGGTCACTGAACTGGTCCTGGGTGGTTCCCTTGGCTAATCTATACTGACCAGTAGAGTGAAGTATGATCATTCAATCCCCCATAACTGACACATAATGGATAGGCCTTCATCCAACAATGAATTGATTGATTAAGGGCCGTAATTTTTTCTCTCACATGAATGCTGTGTTCAATCTCTTCAACATTGCGCTCCTGTTAATCGTCAAAGCCTTAATTATTTAATATATTCAATTATTAATGTCCTCATTGTCAAGACTGTCAATTGGCATGATTAATTTCATTATCAGCTCCATCATCTGCATCATTAACCTAAAGAAAAAATAATTGAACATTATCCATGGCGGGAAACAGTATTTGTATTGTTGTTCACATTGTCACATTATCTTTGCCTTGCGCAAGCCTGTCAGATTGCTCTGTGTTTTTATGTGAGTGTATGTACCTTACTTGTGCGCGCGTGTGCGTCTTAGACTGCACATCTTGCCTTTGAGCAGGACGAGAGCAAGCCCCCCTACTCGTACGCGCAGCTCATCGTACAGGCCATCACGTCGGCGGCCAGCAAGCAGCTCACGCTCAGCGGCATCTACGCCTACATCAGCAAACACTACCCGTACTACCGCGCCTCCGACAAGGGCTGGCAGGCACGACGGAACGCGCACCCCGCGGCTGCTTTAGCTTTTACCGCTCGCTTGCGTTATATATCGCGAACGGCCATTCACGAGGTTTACATCTCGACTCTTAAGAGGAAGGGATGTGGCGATGGCATTTAGCGTTAGTCAGGCCACTAATGCTGAGATATCCTAGGCTATTGCCAAAAAGGAAATCAATTTTTAAATTTCATAGCATGATCGTCTCAGTTCATTTTCCAATGACGATATAAACATTTTTTATTGAATTAGATTTTTGTGCTTAATTCACCAAACCCAGCTCTGAGGACTAAATTATGATGCTTGTCTTTTGGGTACTAGTTTTTGATTTTTATCACTGCGCAACTTTCTGGGAATGGCCAAATTAGTGTAACAAACTAGTCTTGAAGTATATACTGACTTGATTATCAAGAGTAAGCCCTCGTGTGCATATCGGTGCAATTTTTACCTTTTATCAATTTATCCGCAACTAATTTGAAAAATAAAAACATCTTTATAACAAGCATTTACCCAGACCTCAATTTCAGAGCCGTTACTTATCTAATTTGCCTGTTGCACGCTTAAATAATTAATGCTGAATGAGACGTTGTTCAAAGAAGCCTAAGCGGGATCCGCAAGCGCTCGGCTCTCCCTCACCCTTTTTTCTTCCAACAGAACTCGATCCGCCACAACCTGTCGCTGAACCGCTACTTCGTGAAGGTGCCTCGCTCGCAGGAGGACCCGGGCAAGGGCTCCTTCTGGCGCATCGACCCGGCGTCGGAGGGGAAGCTGGCGGAACAGGCGTACCGCAAGCGGCGCGCCCGTGGTGTTCCCTGCTTCCGGGCGCCCTTTGGCCTGCTCTCGTCACGGTGCGTGGCCTTCGACCCCAGCCTTCCGATCCTTTATTCTTCTTCATCGTCGTGTTTTACTGTAACGTTCTTTATAATCTGGAGATGAATCTAAGTGTCAGCATCCATGAAGTTGGCAATTATTTACTCTTGACGGCATACTCGCCACCGCCTTGGCTGTCGAATGCAGAAAAGTGAACCACATAAAACAGGGCCCTTGCCAGCACCTCACCATGTCACCCATGGCCGCCATCACTGCAATGTGGCCAATATGGCAAATTGGGTTGCAGGTAGTGCATGGTGACCACATGATATCTCCTGCATAAAAGAGACCTGTGTTGAAACTGGCTCTCTTCTGCTTCTAATTAAGGTTCATCGATCGATGCAATTCATTAGTGTCGTAATGGATTGGCTAATATGCAAAATGTATTGAGCAGAAAAATTCAAGTCCTAATAATATGCATTCGAGTCTTTCTCTTAGATTTTTAAGTACATCCCAGCCCCATTACCCCTATTGGGATTGCTCGGCATGCTGACTACTAGAATACTTTCTCCTTTGAAAACGAATTTCTTTAGAACTGATTTTTGTGTTTAGTTTGTTGTCCTCCCGCCCCTCCGATTAGTATGGTTGGTTACATACGGTGGCGAAAAAGTTCAACAAACATACTCGGAAAGACAAAAGTCTAGATTGAGTGATGAGACCTGCATGTCGGTGTGTGTGGGGAGTGATGGTGCAGCGGTTAGCGCACTGCTGTATGAACCCGGACACCCGAGTTTGATCCCCAGTCACGGCCAACACCAGTGATGAATATCTGAACCGGTCCTGGGTCTCCCTATGTAAACTCAGCCTTAAATGAGTGCCTGGTGCAGTGTGTAAACATCGCCAATGGGGAGACGAAGGCGGTCGGCCGTGGTGCTGGCCACCCATCCCCTCGTGTGCCATGCCGGCCGACCTTCATAGGTGCTCACAAACAGCTCCTGCCCCAACAGTGTTAAGGCTACACGGGGGCTTTTTGTCTTTGTGTGAAATACAGGAGCGCGCCCCCATCGCCGACTCACCGTGGCTCTCTGGCCGGGGTGGAGACCCCGGACTGCTTGTCCCGTGAGGGGTCTCCCACCCCCGCTGAGCACGAGGGCGTCTCCACTCACCACCCAACCCTGCCCACCCTCTCGGATGCACGCTACACACAGAGCGCGCCCGGTGAGTGTCGTGCACAGCCCTTTGCTCTGTCTGCCGTGTTTCGTAAGTTGGGAGAGGTGGCGACGCACGGCTGTAATTTTGTGACTCTGAGACAGAGTTGGTGGATCACATGGTGTAGATGTAGCCAAGGGGTGCGTCAGAAATTCACCTGTGGGTACGATGGGGTGGATGTCTGCAGGGGGCAGTGCGAGCATGGAGGTTGCGAAAGGGCTTTCTCTGTTTTCTGCTTTTGGGTTTTCTCCAGGTTCATCTGGATTTATGCCACATGAAAAACATACTTCAAATGTTGGCTAAACATCCCAATATTTGCGTGTTTATACATGTTAATATACATTTTTTAAATAACATCTTATTTTTTTTATTTATATATATTAAGCTAAAAAAAATTTTAAATCGTCAGTGACGGTTCACAATGAAATTTATATTCACTGCAAAATATAATTTCTATTAAATAGTATTTTAAGACATGTTGGTTGCGGTATCAGGGCTCTCCCAAAGTTACATAAAGGGTTTCCTTTCTGCCCGTAAATGAGAGCACAGTGAATACTGTTCCTCGTGATTGTGTTGCTTGCGCGAAGGTGGATGCTCTGGTGCAGCGTTTGAACATAATATCTGGGGAGATTTAAAGCCAGCCATGACTGGCCTCCTTTAACATTCTTTCCCACAATAAATAGATGCTCCCTAACAATATGGCTAGACTTAAATTGTGTTGTCTTTTTTTGTCATTGGCAAAAGAAAATGTCAATTACTTCTTAAAATTGTGTTTTCAACATCGGCTTTGCTATAACGTGCGGAACATATTAAACGTTCACGCTAGATATGCAATAGTGTGCGATTGTTATCAATGCTAAAATAACGTAAGATAGAAGTCGATTAGCTTAATAATAGTATAGCCCACAGCTGATTGGCATACACGTGTATATGTATAGCGCTTTTGCCAATGCACTGGTGGATGAGAGCCTCTCCACACCTTGCAGGTCACGGAGGTTATATGTTCATACTTCACCATAGTAGTGTGGGTTGGTGAAGGTGTGGAGCATGCACATGGGAGTGTAGGAGTACAACACAACAATGGATTTTGCTGCACTGCTTTCTGCTGCCCACTATACAGCTATTTCATGATGCCTGAGACCAGCATACCAGCTACATGCATGTTGTGAATTGAATTGTCAAGCTTATAAGTGATCATGCGGGAATTCGATGTTACACTTGTTTGGTAACTGTCCTTGGCTAGTGGCAGATCTGTTGACACCATACCAAACAAATTGTGACCGCGACTTTTTTGTTGGCCTTGTTAGGCTCTCCCGTGAGCAGCAGCCAGCCCATCCTGGTGAGCTTGCAGCACCAGCTGCCAGCGCTCATCCCCACCAAGCCTGGCACGTTCACGCTGGCGCCAGGAGGCACCTATACCATAGCGACGGCGGCCCCGCCAGGCCGCGCCGGTCAGACACTGGTCACCAGCGCTGGCAACCCCACGCCCGTGGTGGTGCAGACGGTCACAGTTCTGCGGCCTGTGTCGTCGTTGGGCCCGCTTGAGATGCGGGGTGGCCTGCCGCAACAGATGCAGGTTCAGACGGCGCAGGCGCAGCTGCAGACGATGCAAACGGTGCAGATGCAGCCGGTGCAGGTTCAGGTGCAAACCGCGCAAGTGCAATCGGTGCAAGCGCAAGCAATGCAGGCGATGCAGGCCCTGCAGGCGGGTCAGGCCCGGCAGATACAGGCGGCGCCCGTGCAGGCGACGCAGGTCCAAGCCGTGCAACTGCAAGCGGTGCAGCTGCAGCTGCAAGCGCAGCCTCCGTCCATCACCACGTCGAGCCCGACGCTAGGTGAGTTTGTGCTAAAGGAGTTGTGATGTATGTCGACGATTGCTGCACTTGAAATGGCCTTTGTGTAAAAAAAAATTTAATGGCTTGTGTGGTCAAACCAGGTTCTGTGGGTTTTTTTTGCAGTTGGTGAACTCATTGAGCCCATGAAGACACGCTCTTGCCATCTGATGACTTGTTATTTTATAAGTTGGGTTAAATGTTTTGTTGCTCTGTTGTGTCAAACGTTCTTTAATAGAGTAATTATCCTATGTGCCACCAGATGGCGATGTTCATCATCATCATGATCCATGGGCAGATAGCCCATAGGTGTCCACTGCACATGTTTTGAAATTTTTCCACTTTCCTTTATCTTGTGCCAATATGTGATGGCAATGTTACAATTAGAATATAAACCGAAAAGAGTGCTGAATGAAATTCATGTGGGCAGGCGGTGGGTAGTGTACTAATTACATAATGAAATCCTACTGATTACGTTTCTCTCTCGTTTCAGCTGTAGCAAATCCATTGCAGCTTTTGGCTGCGCATGCGTCTGCCTCGGCTGCGCTTGGCACTAAACGTGCCGCCATCACGGAGAACGTGGGCCACAAAAACGTGTCGGCTGAAGAGCCTGTTCAAAAGAGGCTCTGCGCAGCGTTGGGGAAGGAAGAGTCGGAAGATGACGGTGATGTGAGCAGCGACGGTGAGGGTGCCCCGCTTGTAATTGCAACTGGACCCGACGCGACGCATCACAGCAATGGGGTGGATTAAAAACACATTGGCCACATCCTGTTGTGGCTTTCCTGCTGTTTTAGGTCGGGCTTTGGGGATGCCCGTGTTATTTTGTTCCCGAATACATTTTATTGGCCAGAATGTGGTCCCACCCTGCCAATAAGACCTACCACCGATGGAAGAAAAGATGTCACTGTTGTTGTCTCTGCAAGTTGAAGTAAATACATTTTGAGTCGCAAAAGAAAGAAGACAATGGAACACATGTTTGCTTATGGTCTTAAAGTCTCTCCCAGAACCATGAGGAAGTCAAGGAATGAGCTAAGTGTCAGAACTTAAAAGATTTATGCAATAAGAAAACATCAAGCAACGTCATATTCGTTCTGCCATCATTCGTGGCTGGCCAAGCAGCCAGAACTTTGGCCACGTCTTTAGAACCGGCAGTGGCTGTTACTGTCTGAAAAACTATAAACATTTCACCAAATACTGCTTTGGAATGGATAGGGATATTCCCTTCGTCTTAACCGCTCTTCTGTAAGGACACTGCTTTCTGCATTGTCACTGCTGGCCATGCCCGTGACATGATCACATACCCCACCCTAAAGGGGAGAGAAATACTACACGTTGGGTTTGCATGGAAAAAGATAAATATTAAACTAACTGTTGCTTATTATAATCCTGTTTTGCTCGGATCCCTACGTATTGCTGGCTTGGTATAAATAGGCATCTGTAAGATGATCTTTCTCCAGAAAAAATCAGGTGAGCGAAGTTAGTGTGAGATAATTTTGCAAACGTTTTGTGCAAGGGAGTGTATCTCGAGTCTAATGAGTACTGCCTTTGGTAACATAGTAACGTAAGTCCAAAGGATGCCGAACTTCAAGTGTCGGTTGAAATTGAGTGGCGGTGGTGTCATTTATAAATCACAGTCGTGCGTACTCTTCTCACGGTACCGTTATTAGCCTCTTTGGTTGCATTACTCTACAAACAAACTTTTGTCGGACATGTAGTAAAAAAATGTTTGTTGTTGCTGACAATGACTGGACTTAATCTCATAGTTTGTTTAAGTAAACCTGAATCGGGGGGCTACGTGCCCGACATGTTAAGCGAATTTTTTTTTTATCGGATATAGTGTGCGACTTTTGTCACTTGACCACAAGCATTTGTCCTTTACACTTTTCAAATATCAATTATCGTGCTGCAGCCGGAGATATTGTGCGCTGACAATTGCTATGTTTACTGTTGTGAATAAAAAGAGGCTAATGGTAAAGAAACACATACCGGTTAACTTAACACCTGTTTTTCATGGTTCGTACATTTCTACTGTATGGCTGAACGTGCATGCTTACAAAACGGATGTGCTTGCCTTTGGCACTAAAGCAAAGGATGTAGTTGTCAGCCCATTTCTAATTTTATTCGCCTATCTCTTGGTATTATTTTCTCTATCTACCTCCTTTTTATGTTTCTTAAAAGGTTTATTTCATTTTTTTATTCGTATTACGATGCTTCCCATGTCTACATATATACGGTAATTTTTGTTCTAATATCAATGCAGTATCACATGTTTATAGTGCGTGCAAATGAGAATTTAAATCATACTGACAATGGGCTGTGTGATGTGCGTAGATGGATTTTTTGGTCATTGGAACTAATTTGCATCGCTAATGAACCTTGAACAACAAGTAAATTGCTGCATTATGCTCATTAACCAGTGGTTGACATTTATGAACTGTACGATTGTTTTAGAGCCTTTAAAAAAAATTGTACTCTGTCCATATAATTTAAACAATCTGAAATACAGTAAAAGAAAAGTGAACATTTGTAACAGGTTTTGGCAGTGTTT
Organism: Lampetra planeri; assembly: GCF_965212315.1. NCBI lineage: Eukaryota > Metazoa > Chordata > Hyperoartia > Petromyzontiformes > Petromyzontidae > Lampetra > Lampetra planeri. The sequence goes on from NC_136141.1 coordinate 7,698,704, forward strand.
TAATTCACCCTATTTTCCAGATGATTAAAGATTGCGCGCGTCTCGTGATACGTAAATACTTACAGCTAACCAAGTGTTGCTTTTCTATTTACGGGTGGGAGGTAATTTCAAATTGTTGGTGAAACAACAAAAAAACACATAACCACCTTTGCTGTAAGTCTTTTGGGGATTTGATGGCCAAAGCCAGGGTTAAAGTAAACATTAACATCAATCTAAAGTAACAAAAGACAAACATGCACTCATTCTATTAAGACGTGAGAAAGTATCTTGAAATTTACATTAAGCTGTGGAAGATTGATATAATCAGATATGCTACGTTTCGGGCATATATGTATACTGTGCAGGACATTTATGTAGATTAGTTTTTACTTTTTTTTTTTAAACAAGAGTTGTGTTTTCCATGGTGATATGGGCCAAATATTAAAACTAAGAACCAGAAGTTCTGCTTTTGGTTAAAGAACATTTACTTGGAACATTTGTTTTCTATTTCGAATTGTTGGAATCTTGGTTCTTCTAGTAACCAGCATTAAAATGCCAAATTGCAGTGCCCTGGTTTTTACTGTTTTTGAGCAACAAAGCCATCTTGCATGTGGTATTTCTGAAGAATGTTTTAATGAATAAAAAAATGTAAACAAAACAGCAGGGTCGGCGGGGGCTTCCTGTAGAAAGGCAGAAGAAACATGTTTTTCTAATTTATGTGAATCCTACATGCGCAATATTTGCTGCAAATCTTGTGGAGCAATGTTTGGTACACATGAAATGTATTTTTTGGAAATGTTATTGCGTGCCGTAAGTTGAAAATCTGTCCAGTACAAACCTAAATATCGTACTATATCATCAAATTGTGAATTTCACACCGCTTACCGGAAGCCATACATCATAGCTAAACGTTATTTGAGTAGGTTATGTAATGTTAATGAAAAACATTTAACTGAATTTTGTATTCAAGGCCCATGCTGTCAAAATTGATATATTTAGTTACATCATTGAGTGTTCAAACAGATATTTGTGGATAAATTATAAGAGATGTTGGGGATTCATATTTTAAAAAACATTGGCATCGCAAGTACACTACTAGATAATTGTAGAGCTTTAAAATAACAAAGCAAAATGCGTCTTGGGGTGCATCGACAATAGCTGCCATTGGTGACCAGTTCCCAACAAAGACTTTTAAGTGAACTTTGAATACACTTTTGGCAACTGTTCTCAGCATTTTATACTGAACTCGAAAATAACTTGTCACGCTTTTACGATGTGTGCATTCACATACATTTGTGTGGATATTAGTGACGTTCGCGGTATTGTGGGGTTTTTTTATACTGTGATAATCACATGCAGTGGAAAGCCAATAAACAAAATTGTGTACATAAATGCTACTAAGAGTCCACAAGTCTGAGGGGGGGTCCATACACTCAATAGGATATATTTTTAAATTGCCATTTGTAATGTTATGCTTTTGACTCGATCATGGGCTACATACGGAAATGTATTGTCTTTCCTCTGCCTTCATTGGGGTAACGAGTGTAATTCGGGATTTTAACAATTCACCCCTTTTTCCCTAATTCAGTTTAAAAAAAAATTGGTAGTCACTATGTGATTAAAAGAATTTATATTTTCCCCCATTGTGGTTCATGTATAATTTATAGTGGTAAAAAAAATGTGTGAAAGGTAATTAACTTTTAAACACCATCCGATGTATTTATTGTAATATCACTTGTATCCCTAAAGTGCATTGTGTCATTCACATTGTCATTCAAGAATTCATGAGTATATGAAAGGTATATAACCCGAATAATGCTTGCTGAACTTGAGGGGTTTTTTTACACTAAACACAGCCTCCACTTTAGATCATTTGCCTCAGTTGAACGAAGCATAAACACATTTGAATTGCATGCGCGTCAGTTGGCAGAATGTAATCCACACCGTTTGCGTGCCCATAACATCAATGTTGAGATTGGCTCAAAAGTTAGAATAAAATATTGTTTTGGTTTTGCAATCCATGGACATTTTTCTTTGGTGGCTGTACAAGGAAATTACATGCTTAGCATGACTATTAGTCTCGCTTTAGCATCAGCCAGACTATAGTTTACAGTTGATTGGCATTGTATTTAATATATTTCTATTTATAACTTTGCAAGGAATGCAATGTTAATTTCTTACCAACAATGGATAATAACAAAGTCTGTGATTATCCACACTTATAATTGATCTTCTAAATGGATCTATTGAGAACGACCGTTGAATTTCACAAAAAACGATACTCATTTTATTGATCCCAAATACATATTGCATCGGGTTGACCCCAATTGGGATTTTAACCTCATGCATTGATATGAACACTCAGTTGTGTAATAAAGGTGATTAAAACATAAAATTATCTGCCGCTGTCATAAGCCACACTCCAAATGTTTTAACTATTCAGCTTTTATTTTACATAATTTAATTCGCTGATAACTGAATGATTTTTTTTCTTATCAGAGGCAGTTGGTACATTTTTACAATAATTTTAATCACAATTTATAATATGTATCAACAATAGCCAGTTGGATATTTCATCCCAATGTTATTGTTTACATTCAAGAAGTTACTATGGTTACTCGTGTTAAACACGAAAACATTTGAATTGCAATTACGCTCGTGCAAATTGGCAGAGTATACACCGCCAATGTTTAGGACACAGTTGGCAGCATACATTTATGGTAAGCAACACAAAGCTGACGATTGTAAACTGTCTTGCAGTATTTTAATTAAAGGACACCCATTGGCAGCAGTTTATCTCGTTCACCGCCATGGAGTAACGCATGGCATTCTTGAGACAAGTGCTGTGGCATTGCATGTAACCTCATGCAACAAGCAGAACGTGCGCAGCCTTTCCCATATCGTGCATGAATGGGACAATCGCACCCGAAGACTGGAAAGGGCATTTGGGCACGTGGCTTTCGGAGATCTTTTGTGATGGACCAATCGGCAAATACGTTTTTATATTTCTTCAGAATGCATGCAATGTGCTTATTTCTCTATATTTATTTGTATACGTGTTGATTCGTGCATATGTATGCTTCGGTGTAAACTGCACCTGACCTGGCACAGGTTCCCTTGTGACGTCACCGTCGGTGGCGAAATGTATCTGTTGTTGTGTGGTGGTGGTTTGTGAACTGTGCTACAAACCCACCAACTTCAGTTTGATTTGCGGCCAAGGCTAACATCGGTAGCAATCGATATCTGAACCGGTGCTGGGCCTTGACTAGGTGTGGTGGGATGAACATCGGCAATGAAAAGACGAAGGCGGCTGCAAGCGTGGTGCTGGCCATACCACTACCTCGTACATAAGGTCGGCCTTTAACAGGTGGTCGCTAAAAGCACGCCTCGGAAGTCGAGGCTTCTACCATCTCTTAAAACGCGCCTCAGCCAATACGTGCTGCACATTTAAAATGTGGAATTGTCGTGCCAGTGAAAGTTTCATAGTCGCTGCATATTGTGGGTGCTTAGGGGGAATGTCTATTTTCCCGGCACTTTGAGCACGAACGTGACATCATCTGATAAAGTATGGTATGCTATTCTGTTTTTCTCAACACATGCCCTTTTTTATAATTTGTGATGCTTTTTTGTACCCCAAACCTAAAATTATACATTTGTACATTACATTAAAAAATATATAAACTCACTTAAACCTCTCATTGGATCATTTTTATTAGGTGCTTTTAGGAAAAACATACATTAAGTTACACACAATACACATTACTGTTGAAGTATTGTGTAATAATAGTTGATTAATGGTAAGTAGCAAAACATTAAAGTTATGTTCTTTCATATTTATATTTTTTTAAACCTTAACAGATTTTTTTTTATTCCCTTTATTATGTGTATAAGAAATGTGCTTAGGTTTCTGCAGGCTCCGTGTAGTAGCATTAAAGTTTTATTTAAGATTATACCCAACTCGCCAGTAAGTTGTTCCCTCGTGTTTTTTTTCATATCTCATTGTCCTTAATGTACTTTTATCACAAACTATGATTACGTTCTAATTATGGGTATGCAATTGTGACTACTGCCTATGATAAGTTGCTAATGTAAGTTTTTGCGTCCCGATCCAAACACTTGTGATATCAGTCAAGCTGTTCTTGCTTTGGCTACATAGTTGAACTGTTTAGTTTTGACAACACTGGAGAAGACTCAAAATATTGGTACTAAATGTAATACCATTTGCAATTAAATTGGCTGAAATTTCTGCATAACACGAGCCTTGTTTAGTATAACATTTCTGGATCCATGCCCACATGCAAAGAAAATCGCACTATGAACAACTATTGCTTTTACAAAATTGATACCTCAAACTGGCTGCTAAATATCTGACATGAAATCCAGTACTTTAGAAGTGGCCAGATGTCTGCACCGCTGAAGTGGCTTGAAACTTCGTAACCACCCATGAATACATCAATCAGGTGCTCAAGTATAAGCACATTGATCATTATTAATTTCAGTCCCGTCATCAATTACTGCACACAAAATATCAAATTTGCTTTTGCACTTTGGCTTAATTCCAGGTCTGAGAATTCAACACTGGTTTGATTTGCATGCAACAATATCAGCAGAGAGTAGAGGAAAGTGTGACCTTTGTTGTTTAAAGGATAAAATGGCCACCTGAAGGATTTTATCTGGAGCATTGTGAAACACATCTAACGCAGATAATCCTTTACAAGGGGAAAACTGGCCTACATGATTTCCAAATGGATCTTTGGTCTCATCACATGCGGATAGCTCAATTGGAATAAATTGGCGGCCGGGGGGGGTAGACTTTAAAGTAATGCAATGCATATACTCTTTAATATTAATAACTGGTGGTAGGCACTCTTTAGAATAGTTTAATCCTACGCATTTGTATTGTGGATACATTCTTGCAAAAAAGGAACGTTCCAGTTCAAGCTTGTGCGTCCATCTATTAGCGATATTTGTTGGTAATATAACTACCATGCTCTGTTAAACACAAACCTTATAGTACTATTGCATGCTCATTCCTACATAGTCCATGTTAGGCAGGCAGCGTAACCCTTTAATGCATCATGTGGTAACCCGAATCATTTTGGCTTGTATTTTATTTTTTTCATTAATATTTAGTCGCATTTTGTTTGATATATTTATGGAGTTATCAATTGCTTATGCCTTTAGGTGTTGGTGCAATTTCCGGTGATAGTATCACTTCCTGTTGAGCGAATCACCTTCTTGGTTGTCATGGATGTATATAATTTGAGGGCTCGTGAAATGGGAAGTGGTGGTGAAAGAACTCAAGCTCATCGAGCCAAGGTCCTAAGCTGCATCCTGGGACATGTGGAGCTGCGTTTAAGAGTTGCATCGAGAGCTTCCGAGCCCAATTACGAGCCCTTGACCACTCCTGGTCGCCACTTGAATCACGTATTTTTACGTGTACGACATTTTTTATTGGATGTGAATCTCTATGTACTACGTCCTTTCTTAAATATGCTTTGGCCTCCTTTCATTTGGCTCTGTCCATGTTACTTCAGAACTTAGCATTGGACACTCCTTACAGTTGTATGCAATTGTTAAAATGTCTTATGTACTTAATTTTCTGTCTCTCCCGGCTTCTCGTACCTATACTTTTCCCGAACAAAACATTCAGTCCGTTGTTTTCTCATTCCATGTCCAATAAATCTAATCTGCCTCCTCTCTAATTATTCTCATACATTTTCCTGTTGTACCTGTTATCTGTAATAGATTAATGTTACTTGTCTTTTCTGCCCGTGGTATATACTTTACATCTTTAAAAAAAAAGGAATTTTGTTGGTTCTAGAAACATGTTTTTTTTACTAAATACAGATGTTAATATGTTTCAGCATTTTACAATTTTCAGTAACTGATCTTGTATACATAACTAATAATTCATATTTTATTAACTGGATTCCTGCCTTCATGTATTCAAGCCACAGTTATCCGGGTATAAGAGGCCATATTCGGAGGAAATAGACAATCTCATGTGAACATACCATTCCATATTCATTTTTAGTGTTGCTCTTCAGAGAAAAATAAACTATTGGGATGTTACATATATTTTTCAGAACAACTTTTCTGAAGTCTTGGCCGAGAAAAAATAGCATTGTTTAAAAAAGAATTAGGAGCCTGATGCATGTATCAAGAAATCACATTTTCTACTAGTTTTCAGTCAAAAAAAAAATGGCCAATTTTAAGCAAATTATTGGCAGTAATTGTCTCTGCCAATGCATTGTGGAAGCCAAAAGTTTTTTGTCTCTAAAAATGTGAGCTTTGGTGTAAAGCTTGGTCTGTTCTACCTTCAGCTGAGCTTGAGTTGATTCACTGCGCCTATTTTCCTGTAACAATCTTGATATGCTCGGCACAATCCTGGAGCTCAAAGGAACTACCATTTTATCTGACTTTAGAATGTGGACTCTTGACTTGAGGCCAATTTTCCATAAAATATCTCAACAGATTTGGGTTAGGCTATGTAATGATACTGGCCAGATCATTGTGGCCTAACCAAAAATCAATTATGAACCAACATGCATTTACTTATTTTCTTTTGGTTTCATTAAATAAAGCTGTAATCTTCACACTTGTCCAAACTTGAAATGACTGGTATTAATTTTACTTAAATACTAAAAGAATCATAGGAGTGATTTGGTTTTGTCTAGTCAATGTTTACAGAAATGGGAATGTTGGCTCATGTAACAAAAAGTGAAAAATATTGGAAAAAAGATCAAACTTTTTATAAATACGACTTTTTTGTAATCTGTATTTTCATGTGGACATGTCTCAAAGGAACAGTGCCACTTACTCTGTCTTGTCATTATGGCTGCTACATAGCAGAGAGCCTTGTTTCTCAAAGTGAGTGGATGTCATGTTACATGTTGCTTTTAATCTCGTGCAGCAGAACTGGCAGATTCAGAAATATAAATGTTAAAAATGTTGTTTCAATGTAATTTTAATGTAACGGAGATACTTAACATTTGGTGAAAAAAATGACGTTATTGTTGAATTGCTTCTAAGTGAATGGAGTTTAAGTGTCACAGTGCATATTCATATTGGACTTTATTGAAGTTTACACGGCAAATGTTTGTCATGAGCCTGTTTTAACTCCACCTGCAGTGGTTCACCGTTTGCTAATAAAGTGAATTGGTAAAATGCTTAATGTTTTGGCAAAGTTTGCCATTATTATAAAGATGTGTAATGATTAAATAGGAATTCATGTAAAATATACAGGTCTGCAGAAATTAATTTACAACTGTGTATTGCAGTATAATTAAAAGAAAAAATATATATTTAACATGCGTTAATTCAATGAGCACTGCTTATTTTATATATTGTATTCTGTATAGAGCTGACAGATGTTAATGTATTCCAATATAGCTTCCATCATCTCATGCTTTCCCACCTAATGATGGACGCTTGTGTTGCGCCCGAAACGTCGTGATCTATTTTATTTTATACGTACGTGACTTTACCGAAAGAACCAAAGAGTATAAAATTAATCAAGGCTATAGGGGCACTTGACCAGCCGTCAGGGTTATATGGATGACTCGTGGATGAACGATATTTCTACGAATAACCCCAAAGTGTAAGCGAATCCAGCGCAGCAACTTAAAAAGTATTCCTGAATTAATTAAGCGACCTGTTCGAGTCAACATTCTTATATCTCAACGCGATTTTCCGATTGGTTCATGTCCCTATCAACCCCTTATCAGTGCCTATCTTATTACATACCAATTCAGATCTTATTGGACACCACGTGCCCCTTATTAATCTCAACGTTCATCCTACAAAATCCCATCACAAGGGAGAAACGCAAATTCTATTTTTGTCCGTATTGAAACGGCTGTACGCCGTATGGACCTTAAAACTCAATTTCCCTGTTACAAGAACACGGATAAACCGTATGGGTTGACAGGTATGATACAATACACTATATGCACTACACTACCATATCTGGCATTACCTTACCAGTGCCCTACCTTCGTAGACCAATTCAGACATTATTGGTCACCACGTGCCTCCTTATAAATCTCAACGTCAATCCTACAAAGTCCTATCACAAGGGAGAAACACACAAAATAGACACATTATTATTATTCGACGCTTTTACTTAACTCACTGTCTGTTGTTGTTATCGTATGCTCAAATCTTTAACCCACTTCCCAATGTGGTATCGACTGCAAACTTGGTATACTTATGTCATACTGATGACAATACTATATTCTATTAAACAAAAAATTACAAATATTTTTAAACAATCTTTTTTATATTCTTGGTTCTTTCGGTAAAATCACGTAGAAGGGAAATAATAAAACAATAAAAATATAAAACAAAATTATCACGACGTTTCGACTGCAACACAAGCAATCATCATCAGGTGTGAAATCCACAGCAAGAAAATATAATATTTTTATTATTTTATTTTTTCCCTTCTACGTGACTTTACCGAAAGAACCAAGAATATGAATCCCTGCAGTCACGAAAGCTTTAACTCAAAATAAAATGTATTTTTTATCTGTTATGTTTCGGCTTGGGTCTAATTGTTCACGCTCAACTCACGTTGGCTATAATTGGACACGCCCCCTTACGTTATGCCAAGCTTCGGGGCCACTTCCTGGACTCGTGGAGTTCTTCCATTACCAGTACGGTACATTTCATGAAAGCGTGTTTTTTTAAAGTACATTTAAATATTACGTATTTACTGTTGTTGTTTTGCCCGAATTGAAACGGCTGCACCGGGGGTTTAAACCGCAGGGGGCCCCCTTCACACAGAGACGGTGGCTGGCATCGATTCGTGACACAAAACGACACGAAGTGAACGATTCCGTAATGTAATCGCTGAACACCGACCACGTTTCGAATTATGGATGAATCGTTGCGAACAAAAGGAGAAGACCATTTTTGTCGGATATGTGCGTGTGTGCGATAGCATTCATCCTCCGTTCACGTCGGGTCAACTAAAAACGCGGGATTGTTGTTGTTGTTGTTGCGGCAGCGAGCAAAAGAAACATCAAGCAGCTGCAGCCTTCTCGTGGCGTGGATCGCAGTCGAATCGTGGTGTCAGTGGCGTGTTGTTGTTGTACCGACGTGGTGCAGTGTGCACCAGTGGTGGTGGTGGTGGTATCTCTGCACTTTGCGGACTTTTGTTTATTTCGCTTTAACCAAGAGGAGACGTCTCTCACAGCGACCAGGTAAAACGAGATGGTAACTCGTTTGCTATTTAACAAAAAACTTAACTGCATACACGCAAATATTGACTTTAAGCTTTCGTGACTGCAGGAATTCATATCATTAGATTATCTCTTCCTGGTGACGAACGTTTGCGTTGCGGTCGTAAACGTCGTAGTTTTTTGTGATTTTCTTTGAACCTATCTACGTGACTTTACCGAAAGACCCAAAGAATATGCACACACGCAGTCGTGTGTGATTGAAGGTGGCAGTGCTGTCAATGGTAAGGGGTTGGGGTGGTGGTGGTAGTAGGGGTTGGTGGTGGTGGTAGTAGGGGTTGGGGTGGTCGTAGTAGGGGTCGGTGGTGGTGGTAGTAGGGGTTGGGGTGGTGGTGGTAGTAGGGGTTGGGGTGGTGGTGGTAGTAGTTGGGGTGGTGGTGGTGGTAGTAGGGGTTGGGGTGGTGGTGGTAGTAGTTGGGGATGGTGGTGGTGGTAGTAGGGGTTGGTGGTGGTGGTGGTAGTAGGGGTTGGTGGTAGTAGGGGTTGGGGGTGGTGGTGGTAGTAGTTGGGGTGGTGGTGGTGGTAGTACGGGTTGGGGGTGGTGGTGGTAGTAGGGGTTGGTGGTGGTGGTGGTAGTAGTAGGGGTTGGTGGTGGTAGTAGAGGTTGAGGGTGGTGGTGGTAGTAGAGGTTGGGGGTGGTGGTGGTAGTAGGGGTTGGTGCTGGTGGTGGTAGTAGTAGGGGTTGGTGGTGGTAGTAGAGGTTGGGGGTGGTGGTAGTAGGGGTTGGTGCTGGTGGTGGTAGTAGTAGGGGTTGGTGCTGGTGGTGGTAGGGGTTGGTGGTGGTAGTAGAGGTTGGGGGTGGTGGTGGCAGTAGGGGTTGGTGGTGGTGGTAGTAGGTGGTGGTGGTAGTAGGGGTTGGTGGTGGTGGTAGTAGGGGTTGGTGGTGGTGGTAGTAGGTGGTGGTGGTAGTAGGGGTTGGTGGTGGTGGTAGTAGGGGTTGGGGGTGGTGGTGGTCGTAGTTGGGGGTGGTGGTGGTGGTAGTAGTAGGGGTTGGTGGTGGTAGTAGGTGGTGGTGGTAGTAGGGGTTGGTGGTGGTGGTAGTAGGGGTTGGTGGTGGTGGTGGTAGTAGGGGTTGGTGGTAGTAGGGGTTGGGGGTGGTGGTGGTAGTAGTTGGGGTGGTGGTGGTGGTAGTACGGGTTGGGGGTGGTGGTGGTAGTAGGGGTTGGTGGTGGTGGTGGTAGTAGTAGGGGTTGGTGGTGGTAGTAGAGGTTGAGGGTGGTGGTGGTAGTAGAGGTTGGGGGTGGTGGTGGTAGTAGGGGTTGGTGCTGGTGGTGGTAGTAGTAGGGGTTGGTGGTGGTAGTAGAGGTTGGGGGTGGTGGTAGTAGGGGTTGGTGCTGGTGGTGGTAGTAGTAGGGGTTGGTGCTGGTGGTGGTAGGGGTTGGTGGTGGTAGTAGAGGTTGGGGGTGGTGGTGGCAGTAGGGGTTGGTGGTGGTGGTAGTAGGTGGTGGTGGTAGTAGGGGTTGGTGGTGGTGGTAGTAGGGGTTGGTGGTGGTGGTAGTAGGTGGTGGTGGTAGTAGGGGTTGGTGGTGGTGGTAGTAGGGGTTGGGGGTGGTGGTGGTCGTAGTTGGGGGTGGTGGTGGTGGTAGTAGTAGGGGTTGGTGGTGGTAGTAGGTGGTGGTGGTAGTAGGGGTTGGTGGTGGTGGTAGTAGGGGTTGGGGGTGGTGGTGGTGGTAGTAGGGGTTGGGGATGGTGGTGGTAGTAGGGGTTGGTGGTCGTGGTGGTAGTAGGGGTTGGTGCTGGTGGTGGTAGTAGTAGGGGTTGGTGGTGGTAGTAGAGGTTGGGGGTGGTGGTGGTGGTGGTAGAGGTTGGGGGTGGTGGTGGTGGTAGAGGTTGGGGGTGGTGGTGGTAGTAGGGGTTGGGGGTGGTGGTGGTGGTAGTAGGGGTTGGGGATGGTGGTGGTAGTAGGGGTTGGTGGTGGTGGTGGTAGTAGGGGTTGGTGGTGGTAGTAGAGGTTGGGGGTGGTGGTAGTAGAGGTTGGGGGTGGTGGTAGTAGTAGGGGTTGGTGCTGGTGGTGGTAGGGGTTGGTGGTGGTAGTAGAGGTTGGGGGTGGTGGTGGTAGTAGGGGTTGGTGGTGGTGGTAGTAGGTGGTGGTGGTAGTAGGGGTTGGGGGTGGTGGTGGTGGTAGTAGGGGTTTGGGGTGGTGGTGGTGGTAGTAGGGGTTGGTGGTGGTGATAGTAGGGGTTGGTGGTGGTGGTAGTAGGGGTTGGTGGTGGTGGTGGTAGTAGGTGGTGGTGGTAGTAGGGGTTGGTGGTGGTGGTAGTAGGGGTTGGGGGTGGTGGTGGTGGTGGTGGTAGTAGGGGTTGGGGGTGGTGGTGGTGGTGGTAGTTGGGGGTGGTGGTAGTTGGGGGTGGTGGTGGTGGTAGTAGGGGTTGGTGGTGGTGGTAGTGGTCAGCGCAGCATCGCGCGGCGCTACCGACCCGGCGAGCTGAGTTCGATCCCCGCTTGCGGCCACCCAACAACCAAGCGACGATCATCCGAACCGGTCGCGGGCCTCGACTAGGTCGACTCGGCCTCGAATGAGTGCCTGGGCACGGTGTTGTAGTGAAACGTCGCCGCTGGGGGGGAGGCAACGGCGGCCGGGCTTGGCGTTGGCCACCCACCCCCCTCTCTGTGTGCGTCGTCGCGGCCTTCAGTTTAATTTACAGTGGTACCTCGGAGATCGAACTTAATTCGTTCCATAACCGTATTCGAACATCGATTTGTTCGAACACCGAATCAATTTTTCCCATAAGAATGAATGTAAATAGTATTAATTGGTTCCCCACCCAAGGATGCTCCTATTATGGGCCATTTTTACACAAAGTTTACAATATTTAAATACAGCACAGTACATAAAAGCATACAAAAACATGAAACACAGTTATAATTAATAGAATAAATGAACATTGAACTTCACTTTACCTGTAGTAAGGAGAGTGGATGGCTTGAGTAGAGGAGGGGAGGTGTCAGTGTTGCTTGGAAGGGGAGTACCCCTCCATAAAAACGTTGGGTAACTGCCCTTTTGGGGTTCTTTCTTTTCTTTGCCTTTTTTCTAGCACTAACTGTGATTCACTTGAGGGCCTTTTTACGAAAAATTTACGAAAAAGTTAACGGAACGATGTTTTGCGGGTCTGCGGTCGCCCTGGCTACGCATCTCGGCCCAAACAGGTTCTTTCCAGTTGTTCGACCTCCGAATTTTTGTTCGATGTCCGGGACAAAAAATGGTCGAAAATTTTGTTCGATCACCGAATTGTTCGAGTTCTGGGGCGTTCGATCTCCGAGGTTCTGCTGTATTTGGTATGGCCCTGTGAGCCATTCGGCTCTTGAATCGGGTGCAAGCACAATAAACAAAAACATGAACAATAAAACATCTTAAAGTGACTACGCGCAAACAGAAAAATACAGGAAAAAACAGCAAAGTCTTCCAGAAAAAGCAGGCGCTACTGCTGCTGCTGCTCGCTAGTGTCTGTTAGAGGCCAAATGGGACAGGGGCGGGGAAGTTTATCGTTGTGTTTGTCACTGCGAGCAGACGGTGCGCAATGGAGAGCTTGCTCAGAGCGGAGCTGGGCACGGACTCGGTGAGGCCGCTGGGCGCTGCGGCCGGTGGAGGCTGCATCAGCGCCGGGCAGAGCTACGAGACGGGGCGCGGACGCGTGTTCGCCAAGATCAACGTCAAGAGCGGGGTACCCTCTTCTACGCCACCTCTACTCCTCACCACGCCACCTTGCCACGCCACGTCACTACGTTGCATCCACGCCTCTCCTCCAACCTTCATTCAGCCCTATAATTAATGTGTCTTTCCACACGCCCCAGTATCACTCTTTATTTTCGCCGCGACTACTACCACCAACGTGGTGAATGTTGCAGTGAACTTCACCTCGTTGATTCCCCCCTCCACCCACATTAAGGGACTCAGTTTACCAGACACTTTGACCGCTTCGTCTCTTCCACTCCGCGTTCAACCACCGCGCCTCACTGCAGGTCACAACAACACACTCAACTAAACAACTCGGTCACCCACTCATCCAGTCACTCATCCAATCACCCGATCACACACTCATCCAGTCACCCATGCATCCAGTCACCAATTCATCTCAATCACCCTATCACACACTCATCCAGTCACACACTCATCCAGTTACCCACTCATCTCAATCACCCTATCACACACTCATCCAGTCACCCACTCACCCACTCACCCAGTCACTAACTCAATCACCCTATCACACACTCATCTAGTTACCCACTCATCTCAATCACCCTATCACACACTCAGCTAGTCACTCACTCAATCACCCTATCACCCACTCATCCAGTCACCCACTCATCCAATCACCCACTCATCCAGTCACTAACTCAATAACCCTATCACACAATCATCCACTCGTTTACTCACTCAACCATTTACTCAACAACCCGCTCAACACCATGCAGGTCACCTCACTCTTTTCAGCTTCATCCGTTTGCACTGCTCCACTCTGGAATTCCTACCTGGTCTTCTTGTTTTCCAAGCTCTTGCATCAAAAAACTTGGTCAATTTAAGGAACGGGTTTTAATTACACATTGGACACTTATGTATTACTCGCTTTTTTGCCCGTCAAAGGACGGGTGTATATTGCAGTACATCTGAAATATTCAATCGAAAAATTGTTCAGCTTATGATTATTAATGAGGGGGGTTGCCCCATGTGGAGTGATGTCACCCGCTCATGATTATTGAGGGTAGTTGTGCGGCATGTGGTCTGCGCGACCTTCTTATGCGTTTGTGTAAAAACCACTCATGAATATTAATGGAGGGGTGGGCCTCATGTGGAGTGACGTCACGCGGGGGGTGGGCCTCATGGAGTGACGTCACGTGCGGGACACACATTCTTGGCTCATTATAGTAGTGTAACATTCTTGAAGGAGACGGAGACTTCTTAGAGGCCACATGCTTTTATTCACCAAATACTTGCTACACCTAACACAAGGGGTATACGGTCCCCTTACCCGTTATTCTGATGTTGCTACAGACTCCGGACTTGCCGGCTATCTTCCCCGCTAGCCTAGCGTCCTCCGGCTGGGACCTAGGGGAGGCACACTGACCCGCCGCTGGCCCGGCGGGTCCCCGACCTCTGGTCGCTCAGGACCTTCGCCCTCACAAGGGCGGGAAGGCTGGGAGCCAGGGTCCTATCCAGGACCTATCTCCCCTGACCACTGGTTACTCTGAGCCCCAGCCCTGACAAGGGCTGGAAGGCTTGGTCCAGGGTCCTAGCTGTCTTCAGCCGACTTGGGTCTTTGTGTAGCAGAACCTCCCGGAGCTCTCAGCGCTCCGGCTTTTATACCTGTTCGTGGCCGGGTTAACCAATCGCCGGCCACCTCTTGGACCCCTCCGATTGGTTCTTCCCAATCTGGCATTTGGATCCTACTTCACCCCATTTGACCCTTACTGTTTGATTGAGTGGGAAACCCTTGTTTACCAACTGCTCTCTCACAGCTTGCGAACAGCGAGTAGTTATCACCACTACAGTAGTATCTATATATATAAAATCGCAAATCTGTCTGTCTGTCTGTGTGTGTGTCTGTGTGTCGCCGGACCATACGCAGTTTCATTGGACGGCGGTTGCCCCTGGCAACGGGTAGCGACGCATTCGCTGCGGGGTGGACGCCATTTTTAATTCCCGTTAAAAATATGCGCACGCATTAACACGCGACTCTGAGGTAAATTCATCAAAGTTTCACGTCCTCTTCACTCCCCTCCCACCCCAATGTGTGCAATTACTATTATAGGGTCGGTAGATAATAAAATTATAGCGATTACACAGTATTATTGTAGCGCGGGGGGGGGGGGAACGGCACCCGTACCCAGCCTCAGCCGGGTGGGCAATTTAGGCGAGGCCGGAGGCTCTGCACGGTACTAGGCCTCGACACCCACCACGCGACTCTGAGGTAAATTCATCAAAGTTTCACGTCCTCTTCACTCCCCCCCACCACAATGTGTGCAATTACTATTATAGGGTCGGTAGATAATAAAATTATAGCGATTACACAGTATTATTGTAGCGCAGGGGGGGGGGGGGGTAACGGCCCCGGTACCCAGCCTCAGCCGGGTGGGCAATCTAGGCGAGGCCGGAGGCTCTGCACGGTACTAGGCCTCGACACCCCACCCGTGCCAAGCGACGACTTTGTGGTATAAACTCGATATACCCAGCGTTGCCCGGGGGGAAAATACATTTAAAATGTTATGAAAACTTTCAAACATTACATACCAATGAAAAAACAACTGTCTAATTACTTTTCAACCCGACGCGCCAAGAATCGATTCTTTAAATGTTGACTGTACAAATAGTCATTAAGCTGGATGAGCGTACTGCCAGTCTATAATGTAGACTGTAGCCTGCTTATTACATTGGGTGAGTGTACTGCCAGTCTATAATGTAGACTGTAGCCTGGTTATTAAGCTGGGTGAGCGTACTGCCAGTCTATAATGTAGACTGTAGCCTGGTTATTAAGCTGGGTGGGTGTACTGGCAGTCTATAATGTAGACTGTAGCCTGGTTATTAGGTAAAGTTAGTCAATTTGTAACACGTAGGCTTTCGCGACCATTATTCATAAACAACGTTATTGGGTTTAGATCGCCTTATTTATTAATGTGTTCTAACCCTCCACCACCCGACACGGCCAATCAGTAAAAAAGTGTCACGTTCATAAAAGACTAATAGTTCACTGCTTTAGCCCACCAGTGTGTTCAAGCGTTAAACCACAATAATTACCATTTCTAATGAAAAAACAACTGTGTAATTAAGAAATATATTTTTCACCCGGGCAACGCCGGGTACTTCTGCTAGTTGTTTGTTATTAATGGCCGCTTGGCGTTTTGTATTGTGTGGGGTTTGCATACATGTCAACCCTTATCAGTGCCTACCTTAATATACTGGGTGACCAACAAGGTCTAAATTGGTCTGTAATTACGTTCATCACAAGGGAGAAACACACAAATAGACTAAACAAAAATGTTGGCCGTATTGAATCGGCTGTATGCCGTATGGACCTGAAAACGCAATTTCCCTCTCCAGGAATACGAGTAAACCGTGTGGGTTGACAGCTATGGGTTTTGTTGTGTTTGCGAGTCCAAGTTATAGGACTGCACCCTGGGTCGTGGGTGGTTCTCATTGGTGGGAGATTCCCTTCGCTGCGTTGCACGCCAGTGGCTGGGGGCTGCCTGGGGCCAGTGGCGTGTGAGTCGGTCCCAATGTGACCAGCAAACATTTACCGCTCGGTGGCCCCAGTGTTTGTTGCCCGTCTACACGTGGATACCTGAAGCCCGTGTCACTCCACTGCTGGATGAGTCCCGCAGTGAAGATACAATCAGTACATCCACTTTGATTTTGCACTCCACCTGTTCCATTGGCGGCCGAGTGCGAATCTAAATGTGCATAAGTTGGAGACTGGTTTATGCGCGTAGAAATCAAACCAATTGACCCACGACCTTTGTCCCATAACTTTTGTAGCATTTTAGATGTGCATTACAGCTACTTTAGCCGGGTGGTTGTGGTGGCTATGTATGCCTGTAATCCACGACTGCGTGGAGGTGAGGGTTGGTGGATCACAAAAATGTTGCGAAAACTCCCACCCCTTGGACGTCAAGGACGTGGAGAAGGCAGTATCGAAAATGTGGACTCCGCCTGTTCCATCTCTATATGTGATAGAGCGTTGCCCCCTCGTTTGCTTGGATTTCTCCAGGTGCTCCGATTTCCTCCCACACGTAAACACTCATTAATTGGCCAATAACACCTTTATATATAGAGGACCACAGAGCATCGGCAGGAGTGGTGGTGGGGGGAGGGGGATTTGTTGCCAGCTGCTCACTATTTGACTGCTGCCTTCCCTCGTCTGTAGTTCCTCGCGCCAAAGTGAAGGAATACTGTGTGCGAGTTGAAATTATCACTTGAACGTAACTTTATTTTTCAATGAAAACAGCCACTGAGATTTAATTCTGAAAATCAAATGTATAATTTTCACATGCAGTTATACAATGTTGTTATTAATAGGCTGTTTCCCTGGGAAAGCCTCACTGAGTATCAAGACTCTTTTTCAGGATGGGCCTGCCACGTTTTCGCAGTAGTCATTTGGATGTTTGGCTAGGACCAGTTACATTGTATGCTGTTGTTGTTGTGCTATGGGAGGAAACCCATGCAGATAAAGGGACCAGAATTAGGAAAGCGAAGCCAGGCAGTCCTTCAGAAGATGTGATGCATGGGCGTTACCACTGCACCACCCTGCCACCTAAACAAATGTAGTTCAAATAATGTACAATACTGGCAAATAAATCGTCTTCGTATCAATTGAATATCTGGACAATCTGGCATGGACACAGCTGCGTCGGTGTTTCTGTAAGTCGTGTTCACATTGCCTGCAATTAATATTTTAAAGTAGAGGTTGCCCACCTCTGGTTTAATTTGATTTACCAGTTGTGCCCATTATGTTTGTCACAGGTAATATGGCAAGGAAAATTTTGCGTAGAGCGAGTTGTAGGATTAGGACAATTATGGTGACACACTTGACCCCCCTCTGCACAAGTTACAGTTGAGTCAATGCTGTGATGTTGTGAGATTGGTGCACACGACCCATCATTGTGTTTTGATGTTGAGCTTTTAAAATTAGACTGTTGTGGGATGTGAGATCAAGGCCGATGACTGGTTCTAGTGGTATCAAGATTAGCATTTGGAAGAGGCTCGCGAAGGATGATACTGGGAAGTTGGGTGCAGTCATCCTCCATTAACAGCAGAGGAGCGACGCTTAAAACAACGGGCAGAGCACTGAGCGCATATAACGCATAAAGTTGCCAGCAAGTCATCTCAGGCAGTTAACCCACAACACCTGGGTCTGTCCCGTGACCTGTCTGCGAGCTTTCGACGCTTCACGTGGCCTCAAAGTGCACCTAGTCTGGTACAAACGCTGTGGTGACATCGTTACTTAGTAGCGATTGATGGCTTGTTGTTGATGGTCAAGGGTTCACAATAGTTTTTGCTCTAATGCATTGTGAAAGTGACTGGAGGCTGTGTCGTGTCCTTTAGGCCAAGTGCATGTTTGATGGGGAGTTTGCAAGTTTGGAAGCCATTGCATCCACACGCACGATGCGTGTGCCCAAGCAGATGAAGGTGATCGAGATCCCCACGGGTGGGGCTTTGCTCGTAATGGAACATCTGGACATGAAGAGTCTCAACAGGTTGGTGTGCATGTTTGAGTCATAATAGAGTAAGCTATTATAACCGCATCACATCAAAGTTTGCGACACGAGTCATCAGTTGCAGTGAGTCGTAATTAAAAAGTGGATTTAAATGTTAGTGGCTAAATTTCACGTCAATGCTTTGGCCAGAAAAGCACTGCATCAATTGATATTGAAGTCCACTAATTTCTATCTGAACGTAATAAAACTATATAAAACTATATTTTGCACCTCGTGCTGTTGACTCAAATTAATGTACTCAAATTCTCATGACTTAATTCACCATGTCTGCTTTTGCCTTTACATTTGGAACAAGTAAAAAAAATGGTCATTGGTCTCTTAAATAGGCTAGTTTAATCTTGATTTGAAGCTTTCGTGACTGCAGGAATCCATACTCTTTGGTTCTTTCGGTAAAGTCACGTAGGTATAAAATCAAATAAAAATAATATATCACGACGTTTCGATCGCAACCACAACCGTGGTCGTGCAGATTTTTCTCCGGTTTCGCCGGTTTTTCCCTCCACATTTAGAAACGTGAGTATTTTGAGCATTTGGCTGCTATAAATGTCCACGTGATAAGCCACTTCATTGAGCTATGATTTGTGGCCAGGTCGCTTCTGAAAAAGAGCTATATAGCTTGGTGGGCCTTGCCTGGTAAAATAAAAATTGGCTTAGTTTATCGTCGACATAGGATTGACTTCCCAGGAAGTGACACTCATTGTATAAACCCCAGAGGAATGATGTCCTGAGTCACCCCAACCAGAATGTGAACTGATATATTTGTATTTTCAAGCTGGGTTCTCGGCCACAGACCACCTCGATAAATATGACGTAGTTTGCTTTGCATATAAATTATCACTTGGGGTTTATTGACGTTATAAAGTTCATGTTTCCATTGACAGGTCTATTGTGTTATCCACTCTCGACAGGGGCTCAGGCTTGTTGGGGCAGCAGCTGGCTGAAATGCACCTTCACAACAGGAAGATCGGAGAGAGGCTTCACAAGGAAGAAAAAACTATCGGTATTGAATCATGAAAATGTATAAGAGGCGTGGAAAACTAGGCCCACAGATCCAACCCTAGCATCATGTCAACTATGTAGGTGTATTGAACTTTTTTCGCACCGTGCTAATCGGATCTAATGAATGTGTATAAACAGACGATTTGTGTGTAAACAAACAAATGTTTACACAGCTGTTTATTAATCATGAAAATCTAATTATTGAGCTAGTGAATGAGATATTGACAATTGCTGTTATTATTTCGTAAATGAACACAACCAGCCAGCCAGCGGTCGTGATTTTTCACACCTAATCACAATCACCCCTTTGTTTTAGCTATCTTCGTGATGAAGGGAACTGTATTGTTCATGTGTGTGCAATGTACTTTTCAGAATGTGAATTATGTTGGGTAATCTTGATTTGAAGCTTTCGTGACTGCAGGAATCCATATTTACTGGTTCTTTCGGTAAAGTCACGTAGATAGAAAAAATAATAAAAGAACACGACGTTTCGGTCACAACACAAGCGTCCGTCTTCAGGGGAGAAAAAATTATCTGCAGCTGTGGCTTTATATAGACATGGGAGGGGAGAGGGAAGGAGGGGGAAGGAGTTTGGCTGTAGGAGTTCACAGGGGAGAGGAGTGGAGGGTTTGTGGCGTGCATGGATGGGTGGGGCTGGAGAAATTTGCAAGTAAATGGACTTGAATTAGTAATCGGACAACAACACACGGGTGGGTGAGTGAAAATCATAGCAGTTAAAACTTGACGCGGTTTATCACATTCTTCCAATGATTGCTCAATCTGAATTGAGAAGATGGATTAAATGAGATGCATTGCACCATTAATTCCTCCTGTTTGATCATTCGTCTCTTGTCCATATGCATCTGTGCAGATAGGTTTCTTTTTGCAGTTAAGCCATAGTCCCCACATACCGCTCGTATCAATGCGGATAAGAGGAGCGTCGACCCACTACTCTGGAGAGTAACATTGCTATAAACGCTTGTTACAATATGAACAGCACATTGAAAACGCGTCCTATGTTATGTACTGTTTACAAAGTGTGTTCACAAATCCACACTGAGAAACACGATGATTGACAGAGGAGTGTAAATTATTTTTTGGATAGTCTATTTAAATAGAGGTACTGCAGGTAAGTAATAGTTTAACAAGACAACACTTGCCACCATCCTCCAAACCCATTGGTGAAAAAGAGCAAAGTTTTTGTTTACATTATAATATAATGTTTATGCGAGAGCCGAGGACTTATGGGACCCCGGGATCCTGCCAACACATTCCTGCGGAGGGAGCTGGTAGGAACGTTGGCTTGCTCGGTCAATGTCCAGGGTCAACGGCGGCATGGTGTATTCCGCAAATATTGCCGACTGTGAGGGCGGGCACAAGCCGGCGTGAGTAGGTTAAACATTGAGTTTTATAAGGGCACCACGGGGTGACCAGCCCCTCCCCACCCAGCCCCACCCCTCCCCTCCCCACCCAGCCCCTCCCTGCACGATGGACGGACGGACACAATAATCCCCTGTGGGCTGGTGGAACCAGTGGGTTGCTACCAGTATAAGGTTCGTATAGATTATAGTTATCAAATTATCCGTATTTCAGTCCAAGACAAACTCTTCTGCAAAGGAGACCAGAGTATTCAACATTGCGTTCCATTCTATTTTTGCTTATCACAGTATGTTCAGGAGATAAATGCCAATGCCAAGGTCTGCTAGCCACAAGAAGGCTTTACGAGAGAGTTCATGTAGTTTTGCTATTTATTCATTAAAGGGCAATATTTTATATACATTATATTCACAAGTCTAGAAGGGACATAAAATACCAGGATTGGCCAGACCATCGCTCGGGAGCTGCATGCGGCTCCTGGGAAGTTTAAGTGTGGCTCTGCAGTGGCGCAGCTAATTTGTACATTTTCAATTTAACTTCATATAAAGTGAGAACAATCTGGTATCGGAGCCAGGCCATGAGTACTCCCTCAGATTTCTAAACTCAAAACTCCACAGCCAGTCGACAAGTCAACTTCTGTGTGGCCAATCTTTGTCTCTTGTAGCTCCCGCAGCTATCTGAAGATTATGGTATGCTGCTGGTAGGGTCAGGAAAGTTGGCCACTCCCAGTACATATCTGTATGCGTTAATGATTTTATGCAATGTTCAGCTGCTCAGTCACAACAGGGGTCCCAGTCAGTTTGAGACTGCTAAATTAAGGTGCTTTACAGATTTTGATAAAAATATCAGTCTTTAATTTCTCCAACAGGTAAGGTCCCTGGGCAGGAGGATGTGGAGTATGTGGACAAGTTTGGGTTTCATACAGCTACAAGCTGTGGTTACATCCCACAGGTGATCTCCGTTGCAAAGTCATTAAACTGGTTGTGGCCCATTGGATTTAATATACCCTTTTGTTGAAGGACAGCCTTGGTGACCGAAGTTTTATAGGAACAGTAATCATTTTTATTTAGTTTTGTCATGGAGCGGTGAAATCATAAATATGAGGGTCCATGTAATAGTCTATTGACCACTGATGATGGTAATATTGGTTTAAGGTTACGTTTTAAGAAGAACTAGCTTGCCATACATTTTATGTTGCATAAGTACACACATTTATAAAACAATGTGTTTGATAAAAAAAAATCATGTATTTTCTTACATTGCATACAGTTGTACCATTGATACCTAGGGAGACAGTTACAACTGACATCACCAGCTGTCACTCAGCATCCCTCAGAGATCGATCTTGCATAACCACTGGTCTAAACCTCAGTTTTCACATGGTCATTTATTTTTTCGCTAATTACCAATTACACTCAGAGCCGGGTTTGATAGAATTGTATAAATGTACTTTGAACTTCTTTCGCACTGTACATAGCCAACCGTGCTAATCGGAGGTGTGGGAATTAAGCACATAACCTATCATTAGGATCAATGCTGTTGTAATTGTTATTTATAAGGATATCAGTTGGTAGCTGAACTGAGATGTTCAAAGACTACAGCATGATAATCGGTACATAACATGGGTATCGAATAACGTCTTAATAATTACCCAGCCACTTGCACGTGAAATTCAATGTCGCTGGGCGACATCTTAAGTCAGTGTTCTTCATCTTCTTGGTTCTTTCGGTAAAGTCACGTAGAAGGGAAATTATAAAATAATAAAAATAAAACATAATAAAATAATTCTCACGACGTTTCGGCCACAACGCAAGCAGCCGTCCTCAGGTGAAGAACAGGTCTGTCGGAAAGACAGCGTCTGAATGTCTTTCCGACAGACCTGTTCTTCACCTGAGGACAGCTGCTTGCGTTGTGGCCGAAACGTCGTGAGAATTATTTTATTGTTTTATTTTTATTATGTTATTATTTGCCTTCTACGTGACTTTACCGAAAGAACCAAGAAGATGAATCCCTGCAGTCACGAAAGCTTTAAATCGAAATTCAGTGTTCTTCATTGCAAGGCCGCGGGCCACTGGTGGCCCCTGGTGTTCTTTAGTGCAGCCCCTGACGTGCAGCCCCCGACAATACACACAAGTGAAAACACCCCATCATGCTGTCAAACCCAAAGGTTCATATTAGAGGTTTTTGGGTTAGATCGCGTAAATATATGAATATGTCGTTAAAACCCGCCACCGCCCGACACAGCCAATGGTTTCAAATGTGTGGCGGCCCTTCCACTGAAAATGTCCTATCGGTTGAAATAGCCCCCATCTGAAAATTAGTGAATAACACTGTTTTATGTCAAGGATTGGCCAAAGAAAGTAGGTATTATATGCTTATGTTTTTAAATGTTCGTACTCAAACTTTCTTTTCCTGTTTTATGGTTCTTTCGGTAAAGTTCCGTATATAGAAAAAACAATAAAATAATAAAAATCAAGTGAATTTATTCCACCAGCTGAACGAGTGGCAGGAGGACTGGGTGACGTTCTTCTCACGGCAGCGACTGCAGCTTCAGCTGGACATGATAGAGAAAGACTACGGTGACAGGGAGACCCGCGAGCTCTGGTCTCAGCTTCAGGTTCATAAGCCGTTTCATTCTCGCACTTAATACATGCAGCAGTGTGGAGCATCATGTGCACAGCCATATGGGAAACCCATTTTATCACAGCGGGTTTTCGAGGCGACTTTAAAGGTAAAGTGGTGTTTCACACGCAGGCTTTCTCGACCAATATTCATGATAAAGTTTTTTTGGGTTAGATCGTGTAAGTTTAAATGCGTCGTACACCCACATCCACCCAACACAGTCAATTAGTAAGGTTTCTGACATGAACAGAACGTGCCATTGTTGTTACTACTTCAGCACTCTGGTGTGTTAGAGCGCAAGCTCAGAACATTTACAAACGAGTACAACCTTTCACTTTTGATTGCAACCAACATCATCAGGCAATTGGCAGAAGCGTTCCAGAAGCGTTCTGGCAATTAGTGGGTGTAAGATGCATGTCAATTTATGCGATCTAACCCAAATAAACGTTATCATGAATAAAGTGGTGTTCTTTGTTGTGTGGTGTGCAGCTACGGTTGGGGGATTTTTTCCGGGGCGTGGAGGTGGTTCCGGCACTGCTGCACGGTGACCTATGGACTGGGAATGCTGCAGAGATAAATGAAGGGCCCGTCATCTTTGACCCAGCCTCCTTCTATGGGCACTCGGAGTACGAGCTTGCCATCTCTGGGTAAGACAACTAAAAACCAAAACAATAGCAGCAACTGCCATTCACTGCCCTGTCTGTGGCAAGCGAGGTTGATTCGTATCACCTCAAAGTGTCAATGGCTGGCTCATTAAATAAATAGCATAGACCAAGTAGAGTTGTGGTTCAGATGTCTACATGCTAAGGTCTCAACCCTCTCTATTTGCCAACTTACAAAAACTCATCCTTCCTTGCTAAGGCTTTTAGGGCAAGTGCTGTTAAGGTGAATACGTTGCACAAAACAATAGCGGAGCGACAAAACGCTAATTTATCCACGGCACTTTGAGGATGTTTGAATGTTCCAGAAACTCAGTTTGTCGAACAAGGAGGCCTCGGTTTAGAGACAAGTTGCACTGATGTGCTTTACTAGGAATCCAAGCTGAAGATAATTCATTACACGTCAAATGGAATTCAAACCCTTGGAGCTGGATTATTCTTAAGTGATATGCTACAGTGAACGAAAACACATTTAACATGATGTTTACTGAGCAGCCATTGGTGACCGTTGAGACCACAAGATTCCTGCACTTTATTCGCAGGAAGGTTTGTTGATAGATGGCTCACTGAATTTTGAACGGAGGACCTCAATGGCATTGGCTCGGTGCTCTGACATTGAAATTAACCTCCTGCATTGTATTGCATTTTTTGTTGTTTATTGTTATGTTGTTCGTAATGGAACAGCACCATTGTAAGGTTTTGCATGTTTGGTGTTGTTTGGCTCCAGGATGTTCGCGAGCTTTAGCTCCACGTTTTACTCATCCTACCACGCTCTCATCCCAAAGTCAGAAGGCTTTGACAAACGCCAGAAGCTCTACCAACTCTTCCACTACCTGAACCACTGGAATCACTTTGGGACAGGATACCGAGGGTCATCCATCTCCACCATGCGCAGTCTCCTCAAGTAAATGAAAGGTGCAGGAAATCGTGGGCTATGGTGTATGACTTTAAAAATATTATCGGCCATGATATATACATTGTTGGATAAAGGCCTTCCCTAAGCCGCCACTAAATCTCACAAAACTAGTCCATTTAAATGCTGGGCAATGACCTGGGCATCCCACGTGAGTGTGACCGGGGATTTCTTTGTCCTGCCTCCTGGCCATGATCTCCACGAGAAAACTCGGTCGGTTAATATCGGAATCAGAATCTTTAATTAGGCTGGAAGAAGCTGATGAGCTATGAAGCTCTTTTTTCACAGATGTCC
Source organism: Lampetra planeri (assembly GCF_965212315.1). Lineage (NCBI taxonomy): Eukaryota > Metazoa > Chordata > Hyperoartia > Petromyzontiformes > Petromyzontidae > Lampetra > Lampetra planeri. The sequence continues at coordinate 7,723,999 of NC_136141.1, forward strand.
AGTCGGGGCGAGTCAGAAAGTTACAACAACAAACAATACAAACAGATCGGAGTGCACAGTAAAGGAACGCTAAGTCATGAAATAAAATATATAAAAGTTAAAATTGCATTAGTGCATCAATTCCTGCCGAAATGCACCAAATGCAATCTTGGGCAAGGAAGCATAATAAACATAATTCCAGACCACACGAAGACAACACACAGTCCATAAATACATTTGCACATTAAAATTGAAGTATTGATACATGGGATAAACCTGGCAGCGTTTGATAATGCTACTCTGCATTGTGTTCCCCCTCAGCTCTGTGACTAAAAAATCATGTCTTGTGGTGTGATTTTCACACCAAAATTATCTCATGCTTATTGATATTTAACACCTGAAATCGCCACTAATATTACAATCATAACGTTAGCAACCATTGCTTTAAATTATATTACAATTTAGCTGATTGACCAGATTAAAATTTTGATTTAAAGCTTTCGTGACTGCAGTGATTCATCTTCTTCGTTCTTTCGGTAAAGTCACGTAGAAGGGAAATAATAAAAAGTAAACATAATAAAATAAAAAACTTAATAAAAAAAGTTTTTTTCCCTTCTACGTGACTTTACCGAAAGAACCAAGAAGACAGATTTAAATTGTAGGAGTCCAAAACAAGTGGAGCCTACCTGCTACGAAATGCCAATTACTCGTCAAGATAAATTTAAAAATTAACATGAAAATAATTATTGCCGATGATCCTACAAAGAGTGAACACCTCATCATAGCACTGCAGACTACAGCGGCAACACCAAAGCCAGATCCAATCTTCCTCTTGCCGTCGTTTTCTTTTGCCGGTCTGTTTCACACAGCGCTTTACCTTCGCCGCTATTCACACATACATAAACTGAGTCAATTGGAGCCCCCTGTATCTTTGTTGTGGGTTCCTGTTGCTCATTCACTGCTGGCCACCACTGCCCGCTTAAATGTGGGCCCTGTCGCTTGTCTCACCAGACTCCTCCACGGCCAGAAGTTGACAATGATGACTGCGGTTCAGAGCCCTCTGTCCAGATGAGAGTTGCAGGCAGAGTTCCAGTATGAAGAGGAAGGCTGGAACCCAACTCAATTTACCATCTACATGGTTGCTTCCGAGTGCTGTTGTACATTGGTTGTTGCGTTTGGTAACTAACCACGCTCGTCCGGGGAGGTTCACAGTACTGCCCGCCGGATGCGATGACCCTAGTTACATGAAGGTAGTAGGGGTATACACAAGAAAAAAGTACATTTTCGTACTTAAAGAGCTCGATTTGCAAAGACCACCGCTACAACTGAATGTTATGCAGTAATATTAAACAGGTTTCAAGCCTTTTGCTAATTCAGATAATCCAAAAAGGGTTTAGAACAAAGAACCACTTGCAAGTATATCTATGTGAAGGGACATCTTATTATTAACACTCTCTGCAAAGGATCCTGGATTTGCATCTGCGAAGAAAGCAGTTGGCCGTGACACATGTTGCCATGTTTGTTGCAACGTTCGTTTATCCAAACAACACAGAGCGATGCATTTTTCCGACTTGCAGCCATTTGCGGTTGTGCATTTTTATTTCGTATGACTGCTTTAAAACAAATGAGGTTACCATCATAACGTTGGGGTGCGACATTGAAACTAATTGGAAGATTGTGCACAATCGTCTTCTCCGGCATGCAGGTGACAGCTTTAACATTACAACTTAAGAGTTGTCTGCAGATGAACCCGACACGAGAAGCATTTTATGATATCTTTAACCATCACGTAGAGATTATTGTTGAAAATGTCTTACAAGTGCTCATGATTTCCAAACAAAAGCTAACATTCCAATGATGGATTGGCCTGTGCTTACGTTGTATATCCTGGGGTAATGTGGGTGGTATTATTAACCATCGGTTGCTTGAGCTGATTTATGGTACAAAATCTATAATTTTGAAGAGGTTGTAGTTGAGCATTAAGTTAATCATGATTGCTGGTTGGAGTATAATTTAAGATCATTTACATTTTTCCCCCTTGCTTTTGAAATCAATCCTTGTTTGTAGCTGTGCATTTAATTTTAGGCTAATATTTAGCTTAAACGACGCATTAATATGTGTTTTAGCACAATAATAACATACATTTACATAAGAGTAGATTAATGGTGATGGAATTAGTTTTCCTGATTTTGTCTGACTTTGGACCAGCTGGCCGTAATGTCTAGTTTATTCATATTCTATCGGTGAGAAGAAATAATGTTGTAATTTTTGCTTAACCCATGTAAGCATTTTCAATAACCATAGTTTAAACGAATTCATAGATACCAGGTATATTCGATATATGTTGAACTTCTTTCGCACCGTATGTAGCCGCCAATGAAAATCGGATGTGGGGAGGAAAAACAAGTTTATTTGGCCAAAGTTACTTTGGATAAAGTAACAAAAATAAAAAGCATGGATATCTCAAATGTAATGCATTGGGTTTCATTTAATTTTATAAATTATTTATTGAAATGTTTAGCAACCAAACATGTTTTGTAAGATTGCTCCATTACAATTTTGTTGAATTTTTGAAATGTTTCTGTTACAACACAAAGTGGCAGGGTAGCATCTTTGTTTTGAAGGGCAAGGGCTTGGTGCTATATCAGATTTCAAATCAAGGGCACACAATAATGCCTCTCCACTGTTGACTGAGACATTTGAATGTCATTCATCAGACTTGCAAATTATAGTCCGATGCAAACTTACTGGTAAAATGTTAAGCTGTGGGGGATCAGCGACTGTTATTTGCCAACCCTTACAATTTAGAACTACTTTTTGTGTTTAGCTTGTTGGTCTCAACTGCAACTCCGTTTAGCACGGTTGGCTACGTACGGCGCGAAAGAAGTTCATCATACATACTCATATGTTGTGCAGTTTCCCAGCAAATATGGCTCTTTTGCCAAGGTTTGTACATCATTACTACGTGAAATTATGTTTCTAAAGGATTTGTGGTGTCAAGTTTCACGTGTAAAGCCTATTTTTTTCAATAAGCCATGTTTTTTTCTTTTCATTATTACTCACGGAATAAATTGAAGGCTGCATGTAACTTTTGTTGAATTTGACTTTTGTAGTAAAGGGGCCGTCCATAAATGACGTCACGCACCTAGGGGGGGGGGGGTCAGACATTTGTGACAATGTGTGACGAGGGGGGGTTTAAGAAATGTGACGTCACATCAAAGTGCGCAACTTTAAATACATATAGACAAAATGCGCAACTTTAAATACATATAAACACGTTCTACTTAATTAAATAGGCTTTTTAATAAATGCTTTCTCCTGCAACATCAGAGTGCAGCGCCACATTAAATACGCACTACAATGACAATAGTTTAAAGCGATTTGAAGCATGTTTAAAAAATTTGGGGGGGGGGGGGGGGCAGAGCTTTGTGACGTCATTGGAGGGGGGGTCTGACTTTGTAACGCCGTGTGACGGGGGGGGTCAAAAATCGTCCAAAATCGCGTGACGTCATTTATGGACGGCCCCAAAGTTGTAAAAAGTCAAAGTCACATGTTCGAATTCCTTTGGACGAACTAACAGATTTGGCTGGCATCAGAATGTCTTGAAATTACATCGCATGCTTCAAGCGCAGAATATAGTTGTATCTTTCCATGATGATTAAACATTGAGGTACCTAATACATCTTTTTGGTTCTTTCGGTAAAGTCACGTAGAAGGGAAATAATAAAATAAAATTATAAAAATAAAACAATAAACAAATTTGGGGGGGGGGGGCAGAGCTTTGTGACGTCATATTGGAGGGGGGGTCTGACTTTTTGTACGCTGTCAAGCTTGGTGGTGTTCATTCAGACGCTGTCTTTCTGACAGACCTGTTCTTCACCTGAGGACGGCTGCTTGCGTTGTGGCCGAAACGTCGTGAGAATTATTTCATTATGTTTTATTTGTATTATTTTATTATTTCCCTTCTACGTGACTTTACCGAAAGAACCAAGAAGATGAATCCCTGCAGTCACGAAAGCTTTAAATCGTACCTAATACAGTTAAATATTTAATAGAGGTGCATTCCGAGCAGTCTGCATCTTCATGTGCACCACATTCACTGCGAGATCGGGTCTTCAGTGCCAAAAAGCCTGCAAACGGCTTCTTACAGACTTGTCTGCACTAATATCTTTCCACGAGCTTTCCAGTTCAGTTGTTTTCATTCATAGTCGTACGTACAGCACAGACAGCCCTCGACTTCCGAAAATCCCACTTACAAATATCCACACTTCCAGCGCCCGTGAGATTTGTTATTTGAAACATCAAATTACAACGCGAACAATTTTGTTCAGCGCAACAATCCTTGGCGAGATGTAAACGAGTCAGCCTTACGCTGGGAGGATGTCCATCCGAACCCGGCGACTCGAGTTCGATTCCCGCTCACGGTCACCAACACCATCAGTGAAGATTATCTGAACCGGTCCTGGGCCTCTCCGAGCTCGACTCGGCGGCTTCAAATGAGTACCTGGAGCGGTGTGTAAACATCGCCACTCGTGATGTCCATCCACCACCCCCTCGTGTGCCGTTCCGGCCTTCATAGACGCTGCTCGCTAATGTGAAGGCGATACGCAGGATCAGATGAATACACATTTATACTGGTAGGAACGAAGTGGACCAGCCTACAATAGATTATATCGTCCGTCCGTCCGACCGTCCGTCCGACCGTGTAGCAACATCGCCCCCTACTGCAAACACTTGGCATGACCCTACAAAAACCTTTAGACTCAGTGACGCTTTCCTGGCAAAACAAATGTAACATTCCCTTATAATTCCCTCAGATAGCTTTTAATTAAAACATTTAAATTAATGAGGCTTTCCTGGCTAAACAAGTGTAACATTCCCTTATAATTCCCTGAGATAGCTTTTAATTAAAACTTTGAAATTAAAAAATAATATCGTCTGTCCGTCCGTCCGATGTCCGATTACGTGTAGCAACATCGCTCCCTACTGAAAACACTTGGCATGACCCTACAAAAACCTTTAGTCTCAGTGAGGCTTTCCTGGCTAAACAAGTGTAACATTACCTTATAATTCCCTGAGATAGCTTTTAATTAAAACTTTGAAATTAAAAAATAACTCACAGCGCCCTAAAGCCTACAGCTAGGCCTAAAGCCTCGAACTACGCCTATCACTCTCCCTTCGTATCGTACCCCCGCGTGTGTGCAAGGGAGTTAATGTTTAACAATGTTACATTCCCTGATGCTTTTGAATAGAAACATTTAAATTTCAAGCTTTTACAAAAATAATAAAAACATTTCATTTTAAAATGAACTCACGGCGGCCTAAAGCCTACAGCTAGGCCTAAAGCCTAGAAGTAGGCCTCAACCTCTCCCTTCGTATTGTACCCCCGCGTGTATGAAAGGGAGTTAATGTTTTACAATGTTACATTCCCTGATGTTTTAAATAGAAACATTTACATTTAAAGCTTTTACATAAATAATTAAAACATTTAAATTACAAATTAACTCACAGCGGCCTAACGCCTACAGCTAGGCCTAAAGCCTAGAACTAGGCCTCACACTCTCCCTTCGTATCGTCCGATTCGGTGTAGCAACATCGCCCCCTACTGCAAACACTTGGCAGGACCCTACAAAAACCTTTAGACTCAGTGGGGCTTTCCTGGCTAAACAAGTGTAATAATACATTATGTTTATATTCTTTGGTTATTCGTTCCTACCAGCCCACCCCGCAGGGTCCTGTTTTAAAAAGTTTTTTTTAAAATATTACTGATTAAATGGAGGCCACGGACTGCGCCACGGAGCTTTTAGCGGTAAACAAGGTACCGTATTTACCGGGTAATACCTTTACCCTACCGGGTAATTCTTCCGAGCTACCTTTACCCTACCCTTTACCTTACCCCTTGGCATGTCGACACCTTTACCCTTTACCTTTACCCTTTTACCCGGTAAAAAGGGTAAATTACCTTACCTTGCCGAGGCCTAAGTGGAACCCAAAAATACCCCACCTCGCATATGGGGAAATAACACAACTCCGCACAGATAGATTTAACCCACAAACTCAAAGCATTCCCTGTTCAACAAAGCATTCAAATCAAGTTGTTTTCTTTTTACCACAGTGCTTTATGGAATCCTCTAGAAAAAATGCATTTTTAGAAGTATTAAACTATACTTGAAGATGTGTGAGAATGTAATTCTGCAGATGCAAGCACAGGCAAACTCGTGTCTGCATATAGTTTCTGGGCCTCCTCACTTCACCAAACCCGCATTAACCGACATGGTGAAGTATGGTTAAACAACTCCCACGAACGACATGGTGTGGGGGAGGCCTCTATCAAAACGTTGGATCGACAAAGGGCTGATACATGTCACGACATTGTTCGTTAAGACCGTTCTCTAGTCAGCACAAGTCGTCTATGTAGAGTTGTAGACAATAGAGGGCACGACACACGTGTACACGATGCTTGTGTGTGTATATTCAGCGTGTGTATCACGTAATAATTATATAAGGTCGCGATTATGCTCAAAACGAACCAAATGTATAACATCACGAATAACTTTGGAGGTCTCCAGAGCCTGAACAATATTTGAAGTAGACACTGACCCTTGCCACGAGTTCTTATGAACTATAACTAAACTATAAACTGTTTCTATTTTACCAGGTAAGGCCCACAGAGCTTTATAGCTCTTATCAGAAGCGACCTGGCCACAAATGACAGCTCAACTTAGTGGCTTATCATGTGGATATTTATAGCAGCCAAGTACTCTTCTAAACTCACGTTTCTAAATGTGGAGGGGAAAACCAAAGGACCAGGAGAAGAATCTATGCGACCACGGGGGAAATAAAAATATACAAATACAGAGCAGGCGTCAGGGTCGTGATGGAACCTCCACGCTGCTGTAGGCCTGGCGAGGTAGTTAACATCTCGCCACCGCGGCGCCCCTGATTAAAAGCTTAGCCGTGTCTAGCAAGGTTATTGACGCATATCACTCGACTCACGGCACCACAAGTAATGTATTAAGCAAATAAAACAATAATAAAGTAGAGAGGCGCTACTTACATTTAACAATGTTGTTGTTAACTTTAAAAGGAGCGCGCTTCTCAGGGTTGGAGTCCAGGGTTCGCGTTCTCCTCTGCGATTGGTCAGCGCAGGCGTCACTCAGGGTGAGTCACCACGCCCCCTTTGTTATTGCACGCGGCCCCTCCTCAGACTTCCGGGTTAGGCCACGCCCCACGGACATGCTCCGCCCACTGTCGGTCAAGCCACGTCCCCACGTGTCAGGCCAAGCTCACCCCAGGGCAGAGGATCGCAAACGGGTACCCGTACCCGGCCGTACTCGTACCCTACCTGTACCCGGCCGGGTAGGGTACGGGTATCGGTTACCTGATTGCGACCTCTGGGATGAAGCCATGTTGCGGGCGCGGGTGGGTTGATTCTAGGAACTTGAATTGTGAGAAGAGACAAGACGTTGTGAAATGAGTGACAAACTATTATTTGGTTCTTTCGGTTAAGTCACGTCTAAAGATAAAACAATAAATTAAATTAAATAATAGAATACGACGTTTCGATTGCAACACAAGCAATCATCATCAGGTATAATGAAATAGCGACATAAAATCTAACCAGAAAACTATAGACAGACATATTAGCAGACAGATATCACCAAGATACATAGCGAGAGCAACACAGGTAACAGAGAGGGGTGATCGTCTCTGTGGGGTGGCCTTAAATAGACAGAGGGGGGGCGGAGGCAGAGAGAGGGAGGGGGGTTAGAGAAAAAATTAGCATATCAATGAGTGGTCAACAGACGTGGTGCTGCAAGTACGATGACACGGCAAGCAAGCCTGAAAATCAGGAGAAGGACACACTAAAATTAAATAACCTAGTAAAATATCGAAATGTAATGTAATACAACACAGAGGGTCGGTCAACACACAATTAACGCATAGCCTGGTTGATTACGTATTTCAAAGATTGCTAAGTTAGAATTTAAGTGTGAGCATTCTAAAGAGGACACAGGCAGAGAAAACAAGTCGCCAGAGAGAGAGAATAAAGATAAGCTTAAAACTTCCCCGTAGAAGTGGTTCAATCTTAATTTTAGAACTTTCGTGACTGCAGGAATTATTATTTGGTTCTTTCGGTTAAGTCACGTCTAAAGATAAAATAATAAATTAAATTAAATAATAGAATACGACGTTTCGATTGCAACACAAGCAATCATCATTAGGTATAATGAAATAGCGACATAAAATCTAACCAGAAAACTATAGACAGACATATTAGCAGACAGATATCACCAAGACACATAGCGAGAGCAACACAGGTAACAGAGAGGGGTGATCGTCTCTGTGGGGTGGCCTTAAATAGACAGAGGGGGGGGCGGAGGCAGAGAGAGGGAGGAGGGTTAGAGAAAAAATTAGCATATCAATGAGTGGTCAACAGACGTGGTGCTGCAAGTACGATGACACGGCAAGCAAGCCTGAAAATCAGGAGAAGGACACACTAAAATTAAATAACCTAGTAAAATATCGAAATGTAATGTAATACAACACAGAGGGTCGGTCAACACACAATTAACGCATAGCCTGGTTGATTACGTATTTCAAAAATTGCTAAGTTAGAATTTAAGTGTGAACATTCTAAAGAGGACACAGGCAGAGAAAACAAGTCGCCAGAGAGAGAGAATAAAGATAAGCTTAAAACTTCCCCGTAGAAGTGGTTCAATCTTAATTTAGAACTTTCGTGACTGCAGGAATTATTATTTGGTTCTTTCGGTTAAGTCACGTCTAAAGATAAAATAATAAATTAAATTGAATAATACAATACGACGTTTCGATTGCAACACAAGCAATCATCATCAGGTATAATGAAATAGCTAGTTTAACACGTAGGCTTTCGCGACCAATATTGTTCATAATCAACGATTTTTGGGTTTAGATCGCGTTATTTATAAATGTGTCGTAACCCTCCACCACCCGACACGGCCAATCAGTAAAAAAAGTGTCACGTTGACAAAAGACAAATAGTTCACTGCTTTAGCCCACCGGTGTGTTGAAGCGTGAAACCACAACATTTACAATTTGAGTACGACGTTTCGCTGGTAATTGCATCCAGCATCATCGGGCAATTCGCCAGAATGGTGAGGCTCTGCTGTGTCTCCCGTTCTTATATAGAGCAGCAGCAGGGTGACGTCATCATTAACTCATTAACTCATCAGGTGCAAAGATTTGAGGGGGGGTTATTGTAATTATATACTTGATTAGTAATAAGGCTATTGTTACGATGCGAGTTGTAGATTAGTAATCATTTGTCCAATATAGCATCTGCCACATAATTGTGTATGTGGCAGATGCTATATTGGACAGACAGATTAACTTTAATCGCTCAGACAGCTACAGGCTTAGTGCGGCCTGGAAGCGTATTATTAAATAAGATGCATTACAATTCCTTATAAGGGAAACAAGCACTAACTGATTATTAATGTAGCATCACAATAGAACACATTCCAAATGATTACTAATCTACAACTCGCATCGTAACAATAGCCTTATTACTAATCAAGTATATAATTACAATAACCCCCCCCCCTCAAATCTTTGCACCTGATGAGTTAATGAGTTAATGATGACGTCACCCTGCTGCTGCTCTATATAAGAACGGGAGACACAGCAGAGCCTCACCATTCTGGCGAATTGCTCGATGATGCTGGATGCAATTACCAGCGAAACGTCGTACTCAAATTGTAAATGTTGTGGTTTCACGCTTCAACACACCGGTGGGCTAAAGCAGTGAACTATTTGTCTTTTGTCAACGTGACACTTTTTTTACTGATTGGCCGTGTCGGGTGGTGGAGGGTTACGACACATTTATAAATAACGCGATCTAAACCCAAAAATCGTTGATTATGAATAATGAAATAGCGACATAAAATCTAACCAGAAAACTATAGACAGACATATTAGCAGACAGATATCACCAAGATACATAGCGAGAGCTATGTATCTTGGCGACTTGTTTTCTCTGCCTGTGTCCTCTTTAGAATGTTCACACTTAAATTCTAACTTAGCAATCTTTGAAATACGTAATCAACCAGGCTATGCGTTAATTGTGTGTTGACCGACCCTCTGTGTTGTATTACATTACATTTCGATATTTTACTAGGTTATTTAATTTTAGTGTGTCCTCCTGATTTTCAGGCTTACTTGCCGTGTCATCGTACTTGCAGCACCACGTCTGTTGACCACTCATTGATATGCAAATTTTTTCTCTAACCCCCCTCCCTCTCTCTGCCTCCGCCCCCCCCCCTCTGTCTATTTAAGGCCACCCCACAGAGACGATCACCCCTCTCTGTTACCTGTGTTGCTCTCGCTATGTATCTTGGTGATATCTGTCTGCTAATATGTCTGTCTATAGTTTTCTGGTTAGATTTTATGTCGCTATTTCATTATACCTGATGATGATTGCTTGTGTTGCAATCGAAACGTCGTATTCTATTATTTAATTTAATTTATAATTTTATCTTTAGACGTGACTTAACCGAAAGAACCAAATAATAATTCCTGCAGTCACGAAAGTTCTAAAATTAAGATTGAACCACTTCTACGGGGAAGTTTTAAGCTGATCTTTTTTCTCTCTCTCTGGCGACTTGTTTTCTCTGCCTGTGTCCTCTTTAGAATGTTCACACTTAAATTCTAACTTAGCAATCTTTGAAATACGTAATCAACCAGGCTATGCGTTAATTGTGTGTTGACCGACCCTCTGTGTTGTATTACATTACATTTCGATATTTTACTAGGTTATTTAATTTTAGTGTGTCCTTCTCCTGATTTTCAGGCTTGCTTGACGTGTCATCGTACTTGCAGCACCACGTCTGTTGACCACTCATTGATATGCTAATTTTTTCTCTAACCCCCCTCCCTCTCTCTGCCTCCGCCCCCCCTCTCTGTCTATTTAAGGCCACCCCACAGAGACGATCACCCCTCTCTGTTACCTGTGTTGCTCTCGCTATGTATCTTGGTGATATCTGTCTGCTAATATGTCTGTCTATAGTTTTCTGGTTAGATTTTATGTCGCTATTTCATTATACCTGATGATGATTGCTTGTGTTGCAATCGAAACGTCGTATTCTATTATTTAATTTAATTTATTATTTTATCTTTAGACGTGACTTAACCGAAAGAACCAAATAATAATTCCTGCAGTCACGAAATTTCTAAAATTAAGATTGAGTGACAAACGGTGACTCACCAGTGACTCACGGTCTACCCGTACCCGGCCGCACCAGGGTCGCAAAGTGAGTTAATTTTAAAATTAAATGTTTTTATTATTTATGTAAAAGCTTGAAATTTAAATGTTTCTATTTAAAAGCATCAGGGAATGTAACATTGTTAAACATTAACTCCCTTGCACACACGCAGGGGCACGATACGAAGGGAGAGTGATAGGCGTAGTTCGAGGCTTTAGGCCTAGCTGTAGGCTTTAGGGCGCTGTGAGTTATTTTTAATTTCAAAGTTTTAATTAAAAGCTATCTCAGGGAATTATAAGGTAATGTTACACTTGTTTAGCCAGGAAAGCCTCACTGAGACTAAAGGTTTTTGTAGGGTCATGCCAAGTTGTTTCAGTAGGGAGCGATGTTGCTACACGTAATCGGACATCGGACGGACGGACGATATTATTTTTTAATTTCAAAGTTTTAATTATAAGCTATCTCAGGGAATTATAAGGGAATGTTACACTTGTTTAGCCAGGAAAGCCTCATTAATTTAAATGTTTTAATTAAAAGCTATCTGAGGGAATTATAAGGGAATGTTACACTTGTTTAGCCAAGAAAGCGTCACTGAGTCTAAAGGTTTTTGTAGGGTCATGCCAAGTGTTTGCAGTAGGGGGCGATGTTGCTACACGGACGGACGGTCGGACGGACGGACGGACGGATGGACGATATGATCTATTGTAGGCTGGTCCACTTCGTTCCTACCAGTAAATGCTATCTCAGAGAATTATAAGGGAATGTTACACTTGTTTAGCCAGGAAAGCCTCATTAATTTTTATGTTTTAATTAAAAGCTATCTGAGGGAATTATAAGGGAATGTTACACTTGTTTAGCCAGGAAAGCGTCACTGAGTCTAAAGGTTTTTGTAGGGTCATGCCAAGTGTTTGCAGTAGGAGGCGATGTTGCTACACGGTCGGACGGACGGTCGGACGGACGGACGGACGATATAATCTATTGTAGGCTGGTCCACTTCGTTCCTACCAGTAAAACACGCTTTTATTAAATGTACGAGTAATGGAAGAACTCCACGACTTCAGGAAGTGGCCCCGAAGCTTGCCGTAACGTAAGGGACCGTGGTGATTTACAGCCAGCGTGAGTTGAGCGTGGACAATTAGACCCAAGCCGAAACATAACATAAAAAAGAATGTTAAGAAATATATATTTGTTTAATGATAGAATATAGTATTGTCATCAGTATGATATAAGTATACGAAGTTTGCAGTCGATATCACATTAGGAAGTGGGTAAAAATTGAGTTACAAGATTTGAGGATACAACGACGACAACGACGACAACAACGACAACAGACAATGAGTTAATAGAAAGCGTGCAAAATTGGAATCATCGAGAGTATTCTATATTAATAAATCGCTCTACCTAGCATTTACCATTATAAACCTTGTTGATGTATAGTTTCCTAGTAATTACCCTGTAATCGGGTAATTTGTTTGGGGTAAGGGTAAAAGGTAGGGTAAAAGGTAGGCTCGTTGCTTTTTACCTTTTACCTTACCTGCTGAAGGGTAAAAGGTAGGGTAGAGTGATTGTATTGTGGTAAGGTGTAGGGTAAAGGTAGGCTCGTTGTTTTTACCTTTTAACTTTTACCTTACCTTGCCGAGGCCTAGATACACTCACACAATGGGACCTTTCTGAAAATGCAGCGCTCTTCATAGAAAATAAGTCTGTTAGAGCAGCGGTCCCCAACCTTTTTGGCACCAGGGACCGGTTTCGTGGAAAACATTTTTTTTCACGAACCGGGGGGGGGGGGGGGGGTTCATCATTGGGTCTTTCCCCCTTTTCAAAGAAGCTCTCCAGCGACGTATGTGTTTTACTCATTTGGCTACTAGGGGTTAGAGCTTACCAAAACTGTGACTGAGACAAGTTCGCAGTGCGGGAAAGAAGCGTGGACGGAAGTAGTAAATAAAACAATGGACGGGCCACGTGTGGACTCACCGCTCACCTCCTGCTGTGCGGCCCGGTTCCTAACAGGCCACAGACCGGTACCGGTCCGCGGCCCGAGGGTTGGGGAGTCCTGTGTTAGAGGCCACACGGGGCGGGGGGGAGTTTATCGTTGTGTTTGTCGCTGCGAGCAGACGGCGCGCAATGGAGAGCTTGCTCAGAGCGGAGCTGGACACGGACTCGGCGAGGCCACTGGGCGCTGCGGCCGGTGGAGGCTGCATCAGCGTCGGGCAGAGCTACGAGACGGGGCGCGGACACGTGTTCACCAAGATCAACGCCAAGAGCGGGGCACCCTCTCCTGCGCCTCCTCACCTCACCTCCTCACCACGCCACCTCACCTCCTCACCACCTCACCTCCTCTGCCCTCCTCTTCGCCTCCTCACCACCTCGCAAACTCGCCTCGCCCTTCATTCAGCCCTACAATTAATGTCTTTCCACACGCACCAGTATCACTCTTTTTTCGCTGCGACTACTACCACCACCGTGGTGAATGTTGCAGTGAACTTCACCTCGTTGATTCCCCCCTCCACCCACGTTAAGGGACTCGGTCTACCAGACACTTTGACCGCTTCGTCTCTTCCACTCCGCGTTCAACCACCGCGCCTCACTGCAGTTCAAAACACACTCAACTAAACTCGGTCACCCACGCATCAAGTCACCCACTCATCCTATCACCCACTCATCCAGTCGCCCACGCATCTAGTCGCTCACTCATCCTATCACCCACTCATCCAGTCACCCACGCATCTGAATCACCCTATCACACACTCACCTCGTCACTAATTAAATCACATAATAAGCTAGTCACTCACTCAATCACCCTATCACACACTCATCTCGTCACTAATTAAATCACCCTATCACCCACTCATCCAGTCAACCACTCATCCAGTCACCCACTCATCCAGTCACCCACTCATCCATTCACCCACTCATCCAGTCAACCACTCATCCACTCATCCAGTCACCCACTCATCCAGTCACCCACGCATCCGGTCACTGACTCAATCACCCTATCATACACTCCTCCACTCGTTTACTCAAACACTCACCCATTTACTCACCCACCCGCTCACCACCATGCAGGTCACCTCACTCTTCTTTTCAGCTTTATCATTTTGCACTGCTCCACTCTGGAATCCCCATCCGGTCTTCCTGTTTTCCCAAACTCTTGCAACAATAAACTTGATCAATTTAAGGAACGCGTTTCTTTGATCTTAAATATCGAATTACTCATTGGACAGTTATGTTTTATTTGTTGTTGTTGCTGGCCGCTTGGCGTTTTGTATTGTGTGGGGTTTGCATAGCTGGCAACCCCTTACCATTGCCTACCTTATTACAGACCAATTCAGACCTTGTTGGTCACCCCGTGCCCCTTATAAATCTCAACGTTCATCCTTCAAAGTCCCATCACAAGGGAGAAGCACACACAAATAGACTTAACAAGAATGTTGCACGTTTTGAAACGGATGTGTGCCGTATGGACCTGAAAACTCACTTCCCCCCAACAGAATACGCGTAAACCGTGTGGGTTGACAGCTATGGGTTTTGTTGTGTTTGCGAGTCCAAGTTATAGGACTGCACCCTGGGTTGTGCGTGGTTCTCATTTGTGGGAGATTCCCTTCGCTGCGTTGCACGCCAGTGGCTGGGAGCTGCCTGGGGCCAGTAGCGTGTGAGCCGGTCCCAATGTGCACCGGCAAACATTTACCGCCAGGTGGTCCCAGTGTTTATTTGCCCGTCTGCACGTGGATACCTGAAGCCCGTGTCACTCCACTGCTGGATGAGTCCCGCAATGAAGGGACTCAGCAATTATGATTCCGCGTCTGGTAGACGCTTGTTAAGGCCCTTCCCAATGTGCAATCCATAGCCTCAGCTGAAACTTTTGCACCCCCCTACAGCCACTGAAAGTATTATGGTAAACAAAGTGCATCCACTTAAAATATTGTCGTTTCATTGTACAAACAATTCGAATAATTTTAAACGTGATAACATGTGCAATTTTAGTGTGAGTGGTTTATTCAGCAGTGCTTTAGTCAAAGGTAAGTGTTTTATAGTGGATAGTCCTACCATGAAAATGTAATAGAGTTCACGACTCTTGGACGCCGGAGTTGGAGGCACACGGGTTTTATTCACACAGCACGGTTCTGGCATACAACACTAGAGGGGGTGTCGGCCCCCTCACCCGGCTAGCTGGGGATACACGCGCTAGCTACTTCCTAGCCTGCCTCCTAGTCCTCCTCTAACGGGCTAGGGGAGGCTATCTGGCCCGACACTGGTAAGTCGGGCCCGGTACCCTGAGTCCCAGACCAGCGCTGACAAGAGCACCGGCTCTGGATCTCGGGACCACGCCGCTGGCTCGGTCCTGTTCGGCCCTGATAAGGACGGCGAACCAGGGGAGTCCAGGGCTCTAGCTAAGACGTCTTCAGTCTTCACTGGTTAGCTTAACAAGAACCCCGAGCCCTCCGATACATCCCCTTTTATACCCAACCCCCCGCTGAGGGGTGGGGCCCCCCCGGGGTGCCTGGCGCGGACGTCGTAGAGAGCACCTCCCCGTGCACTCACGTAGCCCCGCCCACTGTGTTTGTTTGCCATAAGCTGCCATGCATAACGGGCTCTCTCTCTAACACCCCTACATCACCCCCCCCCCCCCGCATAGCTTGCAGCCGTCCCGGCTGCCAACATACAAAAAAAATGACAATAAAAGCGCATTTACCCCCTGACCGCGCGTGTGCCTCACTATTTTTCAACAATAACAAGAACAACAACAAGAACACAACAAGAACGCAACAGCGAGAAGAGAAAACAACCCGACGCACCCCCCCCCGAATAAATACGAATTCCGTAAAAACAGCCTATATACAATTTGCAGGGAACCCACCACACACACAACACATGGCGAACCCAACATATGTACATCCAATGAGCCGGGAACACACCACCCACACAACACACAATGAACACAACCTATGTACACATCTTCCGGCCTCACAACAGTCTGCGCATTTTAGCGCGCGTCCTTGCAGCGGGCCCCTCACACGGGGTAACCCCGGGTGGCGGACCGTCAGGTGGCAACTGTCCGTCTCGGAGTGAGTCCTCATCCGACGCCGCGTGACCCTTGGCATCCCCAGGAGGGGTGATCGGGCGTGAGCCCGTCACTCCTGATGCACCTGGAGGTGGCACAGCCGGCAAGGCGTTAGGTGAGAGCGACGGAGACGGACCCAGTGAGTCGGTCGACCCCCCACATGTTTGGCCACGCATGTGTGAAGTGGGGATGTGTACCGCAACGAAGGGTTTTAATCTAGACGGGTGCACGAACCACCGCCGCTTCCCCCATTTGATGCGCACGCACTGCGGTCGCAAAACCTCGACCACCTCCACAGGGCCCCGCCACGGCCGCACCAGCTTAGAGGAGGTTGCAAGTGGCACCTGGGGACAGTGCAGCCATGCCTTGTCCCCCGGCTTTCACTGCAGCATGTGCGCCCGACCCAGTCTGAGCCGCTCATTCGCTTTCTGACGGCGGTCAGAGTTTTGCATGGCAGCATCCCGTGCCTCAGTTAATTTGGCCATATTAAATTTTACATGGTCAGCCAATTTAGTTTTACTCTGCGGCGCGGGGATCTGCAGCTGGGCACGAACAGGCGGGTCAGGTTCGCGGCCGTACATGAGGTAGAAGGGGGAAAATCCCGTAGCTGCATGGGGGGCCATTCGGTATGCCGCCAAGACCCCTTGAATTTGCAGGTCCCAATCGGTTTGTGAGTCCGAAACCTGCTGTGACAACATTGACGTGATGGTGCGATGCAGACGCTCGACCATCCCGTCAGTTTGCGGGTGATACGGGGAAGTACGAATTTTCTTCGTGCCCAGGAGCTCACAGACTTGTTGGATTAGTTTGCCGGAAAAATTTCTGCCCTGGTCGGTCAGCAGCCGCTCCGGAGCACCTTTGTCCAGGACATATCCCTGAACAAAGGCCTCCACGATGGCTGCTGCCGACTGATTGGCAAGGGGCCAGGCCATAGGCCAGCGCGTAAAATACTCAACACCAGTCAACAAATATCTATTGCCCCTGGGGGTGGCGGGGAATGGGCCCAAAATATCCAGCGCGACAAGCTCATTTATTCTGGACACTTTGATTGATTGCAAGGGTGGGTTAGACTCCCGTACCGGCGGTTTTCGTTGCGCGCACCGAGGGCATGACCCCAATAAATCCCCGACATCCCTCGTCATGCCTGGCCAAAAAAAATCAAGTTGGAGCAAGGCGAGGGTCTTTTGGGTCCCCAGGTGTAGGAGGCGCTCGTGAGCGGCCCACACCACCTTGCCCCGCAACCCAGAAGGGACCACCAGCCGGTGTCGATGGGATTTCCCGTCCCAATGCATCAGCAGACCTTGCACCATCTCCCATGCGTCGGCATCACCCCTCCCCCGCGCAGCACCCCAGACGCGACGACGCCACCCGAGGAGGGAGGTATCCTCCATCTGGAGGCGCCCCCATTCAGTGACGGGCAACCCCAACAGGGAATTTTTTCCCTGTTGTGCGATCGAATTAGTAATCAATGTTTCGTCGTCGTTGGCGGCCGTCAAGACCGGAACCGATATGTTCCCCGGAGGCCTGCAACGTCCAGACCCCAGGAGGCATGCACATTCGGAGGTGGTTGGCATGCGCGACAGAGCGTCCGCATTGGTGTGGCGAACGCCCTTACGGTAGGTGGTTTCAAAATCCTGGAGAATCTCCAACCATCGAGACAATTGTCCGGATGGTTGTTGAACTCGCAGGGCGTACTGTAGTGCCGCATGATCTGTGCGGACGGTGAAATGCTGACCGTACAGATATGGGCGATACTGTTGGATGAAATAGACAATTGCCAACAGTTCCCGACGGGTGACACAATATCTTTGCTCCGCAGGAGACAACACCCGACTACCGTATGCGACCACCCGTTCCACGCCGTCAACCACCTGGGAAAGCACACCCCCAATACCCGTGTTGCTCGCATCGGTGTCAAGCAAAAAGGGCTTAGAAAAATCGGGGTAAACCAAGGGAGGAGCTTTCACCAGAGCGTCCCGAAGGGAGCGGAAAGCAGCCTCCTCCTCCTGTCCCCAGTGGAACCAAACCCCTTTTGACGTTAAAGCGTGTAGGGGTTTCGCAATCGTCGCAAAATCCGCGACAAACCGTCGGTAATAGTACGCAAAGCCAATTAAACTCCTGACCTCTCCCACCGAGGTGGGAGTCGGCCAGGAACTGACGCACTGCGTTTTGGCGGGATCGGTAGCAATACCTGAGCGTCCCACGATGTGTCCCAAATAACACACCGATTCGCGTAACAGATGACATTTTTGGGGTTTGAATTTCAAATTAGCAGCCCGCATCTTTTGGAAAACCGCCCACAACCTCTGGAGATGTTCGTCAAATGTTTTACTAAAGACGATAACGTCATCCAAATAAATCAAGCACGAGTCCCATTGCAATCCAGCCAAAACTAATTCCATCAAATGCTGGAAAGTTGCCGGCGCTGAGTGGAGTCCCATCGGCAACCGGTTGAATTGGAACAGGCCGTGCGGTGTACGGAAAGCAGTTTTAGGCTTTGAATCATCGTCCAGAGGAAGCTGCCAGAATCCCGAAAGTAAATCCAATGTGGAGAAGAATCGCGCTCCCGCCAAGGTGTCAAGCGATTCGTTCATCCGTGGGAGCGGGTATGCGTCGGCCACCGAAATTTTGTTAAGGCACCGAAAATCAACGCAAAACCGCAACGAGTCATCCTGTTTCTTAACTAGGACGATCGGCGCTCCCCAAGGGCTGGTGGAAGGAGAAATGATGTCGGCGGCTAACATGTCATCAACAGCCGATTTGACATGGTCCTTTTCGGCGGGACTTAACCGAAAAGGATTCTGGCGTATTGGCGTGCTGTCACCCGTATCAATATGGTGACGCAGCAGATGAGTGCAGCCCAAATCGTATTTGTCCCGACTGAAAACGTCGGAAAATTCCCGCAGTAGTGTTTTAAGCTGTTGACGCTCTGAATTTGACAGGTCCGTCGATCCCGCACAAAGCGCCTCGAGCCACCCTTCATCGCTGTCCGAATGTGGTCGCAGCGCAGGGACAGCGCTCACATGATTCGCGACGGGTTCCTCACAGGGCACCGGCGTTGCGTGAGCAAGCACGGTCCCCTGTGGGACCACCACCGTCTGCGAGCCCACATTGAGGACCGCGATGAAGGGGTCTCCGTCCCCTCTTACTATGGTCTGGGCCGGAAGTAAATGAGGTCCACTAACCCCGGCCCTAGACGGCCCCAGCAGAACCCCCTGGGCCCCAATGCCCTTAGCGAAGGGCCGCCAAAGTTTCAAAGGAATCAACATTTGTGCCCCCGGAGGAACGCGCACCGTTCTATCTACGAACGCCGGCACCGTCGCGAACGCCGTCCGACTCGTAACGGGGGATAGCAGAAACGCCATGTGTCGGCCCGATGGGAGCTCAATGCATCCCTGGTCGATTAATATCCTAATCGGCATTTTGGCCAGGAAGTCCGTCCCCAGCAGGCACGGAACCGCCAGCGAGGAGGAAACAAAAATCGGCCCAGACAATTTAATATCCCCGATACAAATTTTGGCTCGAATTTGTCCAATGATGCCAAGTGAGCCCCCATTAGCAGCATAGAATGGCACGTTAACGGGCATCAAAGGACGGCTCTGGACAGGGAGAATATTGTAAATCAATTCCGAAATAATGGTCGCCGATGCTCCCGTATCGACCAGGATGCGCACCTCAACCCCGTCGATGTGCCCCACAATGGCAGACGACCCCGATGATGCGGCTACAACACGATGGGCCAACACGGACCACTGGCTGGGTTCGATATGAGTACCCAGAGTGGTGCGTGTTGGTGCAATGGTGCGTGATATCGACCCCCCATTCGCTGCGGTGTTTGAGTGTGTGACGGGCGTGTGCGTGGGCCAAACATGAGGGGTGCCGCGACTCGCCGGGTTATGATGACGGAGCTTGGGAAGAGGGCCGGCGTCCCGTCGAGGTGTCGTCCCCCGCTGCCGAGGAGAGCGGCACCCCGAGGCGACATGGCCCCGGATGCCGCAGTTGTAACAGCGCGGGAGCGCTGGCGAAGACGATGGATGGTCGAGATGGCCCGAACCTCCCCGGTCCGCCCGTACTCCCGCTCCCTGCTGCCGTTGATGGTCGATAGCGCAAATCTCTTCCGCCGGGAGGGTGGCTGCAGCCACGGCACGCCCGCTCGCCGCCTTGCTGGCCTTCCGTCGTTGCGCGAGCAGGTTTGCGAGGAGGAGTCGTGCCACTTGGAGGGAGCACATCTCCTCGTAGTCTTGTGCGTTCGATGACGATATCCAAGTCGTCCGCCAGCAGGAGTATCTTTTCCGTGACCATGGCGTCGACACCTTCGATGTCCATCCGTGGAAAGGCCACCTTCTCCAGTGCCAGGAGGCTTGTGCGGTACGCCAGGGGCGACTCCTTTGCCCCCCGCTGGCGATCGTAAAAGAGTTGGCGACAGTCAGACGGCGGACCGTAGACCGCAGCCAGCAGCTGCATCGCCGTCTGCAGCGTGGAGCGCCTATCCTTCGGTGCCGATGTTAGAGTGGCAAGGGCGTCGCTGTCGAGGAGTGCCGGCAGCGCGCGGAGAGCCTCGGCGTCCGTCCACTGCGCCATTTCCTGGTGAGCGAGGAAGCGCCGCTGGAAGCCGCCCCAGTCGCCTTCCTCGCCCACAAATTCTTTGAGTGGAGGTAGCCGCTGATGTAACGCAGCGGCTGCCGCGGAAGGTCGCACTCCCCCGTCTCCCCCACCCGGCTGTGCCGCGACTCCGTCTCCCCCACCCGGCTGTGCCGCGGCTCCGTCTCCCCCACCCGGCTGTGCCGCGGCTCTGTCTCCCCCACCCGGCTGTGCCGCGGCTCGAACAACCGATGGCATCGCCGGTCGCACCCGTGGTGACGTGCCGTCCGTTGGTGATGACGCGGCAGGTACTGTATGCCCGCCGTTGGACTCGATGCTCAACCCGGCCACGCCCTCAACAGCAGCTGCGGCGATGGCGGGATTTTCAAAGTGGTGCTCCGTCGAAATGGCGGGAAGGCGCTGTGGTCGCCGGCTGCCGTCGCCCCGTGGCGGTCCAGCAGCCCCCAGCTGTGTGATCTGGTCCAGCATGGCGGCAGCGGCGTACAGCAGCTCCGCCAGCTTAGCGTGCGCCTGCCTCAGCCCCTCTGTCGACGGCTCTCCATTCTCCTGTTGCTGCGGTGTGGACGCATCCGACCCCGACTGCTCCGTGTTTTCTTCAGCTGTCCCGGGCTCCCCGACTGCAACGGTGTCCTCCCCCTCCGGTATCCTGACTCGAGCTGTCCAGCGCGTGTCCATGTTCGTAGATCTTTACTTCTGACACCAGATGTAATAGAGTTCACGACTCTTGGACGCCGGAGTTGGAGGCACACGGGTTTTATTCACACAGCACGGTTCTGGCATACAACACTAGAGGGGGTGTCGGCCCCCTCACCCGGCTAGCTGGGGATACACGCGCTAGCTACTTCCTAGCCTGCCTCCTAGTCCTCCTCTAACGGGCTAGGGGAGGCTATCTGGCCTGACACTGGTAAGTCGGGCCCGGTACCCTGAGTCCCAGACCAGCGCTGACAAGAGCACCGACTCTGGATCTCGGGACCACGCCGCTGGCTCGGTCCTGTTCGGCCCTGATAAGGACGGCGAACCAGAGGAGTCCAGGGCTCTAGCTAAGACGTCTTCAGTCTTCACTGGTTAGCTTAACAAGAACCCCGAGCCCTCCGATACATCCCCTTTTATACCCAACCCCCCGCTGAGGGGTGGGGCCCCCCCGGGGTGCCTGGCGCGGACGTCGTAGAGAGCACCTCCCCGTGCACTCACGTAGCCCCGCCCACTGTGTTTGTTTGCCATAAGCTGCCATGCATAACGGGCTTTCTCTCTAACACCCCTACAAAAACATTAAACGAGTTATGACATGTCACACATGTAAAATATTTTTGGGATCGCCCGCACCTCCATATACCCCGCAGGGTCTTGTTTTGTTTGTAAAAAGAGTGGTATACCCCGCTGGTTATATGAAAATACGGGTATTTATGGGGGAAATAATTTTCTCTTAATGCGGCACATTTCAGGAACGAACCTACTGCGTTAAACGAGGACTTGCTGTACAGGTGCTGTGCGCACTGTACTCAGAATCAAATTCTGTATTGACCCTGGAGAAATCCGAAGCGCTATCAAGCTCTTCTTCACAGATGTCCAGTAAGGGTCTCTTCTCGATCAAAACATCCAGGCATGGTAGCTTGAGAAGAGACCTGATGGCTCATTGGGACATTCGGTCTACAGGAAAGCCACCCACACGGATGCCTATCTAAAGCCTGACTCCCACCACCATCCAGCACAGAAGAATTCCCTCATCAAAACACTACACCATAGGACCCATTGCATCTCCGACCAGCACCACCTAGCCAGTGAGTTGGAGCACGTACACCAAGCCCTCAGGATGAACGGATTCTCAGAACGTACAATCCGCAAAGCTGTCTCCCCAGCCATACGGAGACAACCTTCTGAGGATCCAACCAAAACCATCACTTTACTGTACATAGCAGGGGTTGCCATAAATATTTCCAAAATCTTAAATAAACACAATATCCAGATTCGTTTCAATACAGTACACAAAATCCGTGATTTAATCCCATCTGTAAAAGATGTGATTCCTGACATGTGTAGAGGTGTTACAGAGGGGGTGTTATAGAGTTGATACAGATGGGAAACAAACACACTGGGCGTGGCTATGTCTGTACGCGAGCAGATGCTTACATCGACGTCCGCGCCGTTTAGCCTGGGGGGCTAATACGGCGCTGGGATCCCCCACAGCCCCACCCCTCAGGGGGAAATTGCTATATAAGGCGGTGAGCCAGAGGGCTCGGGGTTGAGTGTTCAGCTTCAACCAGAGAAGCAAGAAGACCTGCTAGATAAGCCCTGGGACTCCCTTGGATCGCTGTCCTTCTCAGGACCGACCAAGGCCAGCCAGTGGCGTGGCCCCAAGAGCCCAGAGCCGATGCTCTTGTAAGAGCCGGTCTGGGAACTCAGGGTGCCATAATCCCAGCTTAACCAGGGCTGGGTTAGCTAGCCTCCCCTAGCCCAATAGTGGAGGACCTAGGAATAGGCTAGCTGTAACATAGGTTGTCGATCTCCCAGTTAGACGGGTGGAGGGGCCGATACCCCTCCGAGTGTTGTATATCTCGGCCTGTAGATACAACTGTGTTGAATAAATAAGTGTGCCTCCGACTACGTCGTCCAAGCCTCCTTGAACCACACTACATCTGGCGTCAGAAGTGGTCTTCTAAAAGGATGGACACGAGACGAACGGCTCGTACCAGGGAACCGGGGGCGGAGGAAACCACGGCCGACTTTGCGCCCGAGATGGCTGAAGGCGACTCCGAGCAGCCAGGGCCAAGTCCACCCACACCGCAACGTCAGGACGGATGGGGGCCGTCGGCTGACGGACTGCGGCTGGCTCATTCACGACTGGCGGAACTACTTTACGCAGCAGCCACCACATTGGAAGAAATTACTCGACTGGGGGCTGGAGGAGCTGCACGGAGCGATGACAGCCGACATGCAGCGCCGGTTCCCGCCATTTCCACGGAGCCCGAATTCGAATTTTCCGACATGGGTACAGTGAATGCTGAGGGCGGGGCCGGGCTACGTCACGTGACCGACGTTCGGCAAACAGAAGCCGCCACGTCGTCAGGAGCGGCCAGCGCGTCACCAACAGAGCGACCGCCGATGCCACACGCCCTTCCTGCCAAAACCGTATGGAGTGACGGGAACGACAGAGAGCGATCCTCGACTACGGACGCCGCGTTACAACAGCGCTTACCACCTCTCAAGGAGTTCGTGGGCGAAGACGGTGACTGGGGTGGCTTCCAAAGACGCTTTCTCGCTCACCAAGAGATGGCACAATGGACGGATGACGAAGCACTCCGCGCGCTGCCGGCGATGCTCGACAGTGATGCCCTCGCTACCCTCACCTCGGCGCCGAGAGCGAAGCGCGCCACGCTGCAGATGGCGCTTCAACTCCTGGCTGCAGTCTATGGATCACCTTCGGACTGCAGGCAGCTGTTCTACGATCGCCAGCGGGGCGCCAAGGAGTCGCCCCTGGCGTACCGTACAGCTCTCCTGGCCCTGGCGAAAACGGCTTTCCCGCGGATGGATGAGGAAGGAGTGGACGCCATGGTGACGGAGAAAATACTGCTCTTGGCGGACGAGTTGGACATTGTCGTCTTGGCGCAAGACGACACGGAGATGTGTTCCCTGCGGGCCGCGCGACACATCCACGCGAACTTGCTGTCCCAGCGTCGCAAGGCCAGCAAGGCGGCGGCCAGCCCTACCGTGGCTGCAACTACCCTCCCATCGGAAGAAATCTGCGCCGTCGATCGCCCGACGGAGTGGAGATCCAGAGTTCGACCAGCTCGGGACGGACCGAGCCGCCAGGATCAGCCCAAGTCATCTGGAGCACTCACGCGCTGCTACAATTGTGGCCTCCGGGTCCATGTGGCTTCAGGATGCCGGGCTCCTCGGCAGCGCGGGGCGATGCCTCAGCAGGACGTCACGCCTCTACCCAAGCTTCACCAGCAAACTCCGGCGAGTCGTGGCACCCCACATGTTTGGCCTACGCACACACCTGTCACACACTCACACACCGCAACGGACGGGGGTCGTAAATTGCCTGTCGTCGCGCCGAAACGTGCCACTGTGGGGAGTGCATTCCAACCGGGCCAGTGGTCCGAGTTGGCCCATCGCGTTGTTGCCGCGTCGTCGGGGTCGTCAGTCGTTGTGGGACATATTGATGGGGTTGAGGTGCGGATCCTAGTTAATACGGGAGCATCGGCAACTATTGTTTCCGAATTGATTTATAACATTCTCCCCGTTCAAAGCCGTCCCTTGCTCCCCGTTGATGTTCCATGCTACGCTGCTAACGGGGGCTCACTGGGAATTATTGGACAGATCCGCGCGCAAATTTGTATTGGGGACATCAAATTTTCCGGCTCGATATTGGTCTCCTCCTCGCTGGCGGTTCCGTGCCTGTTGGGGACGGATTTCTTGGCCAAAATGCCGATTCGTATCCTAGTCGACCAGCGTTGCATTGAACTCCCGTCGGGCCGACGTGTTACGTTCCTGCCCTCCCCCTCTACGGGTCGGACGGCATTTGCGACGGTACCGGCGCTGGTTGCGAGGACGGTACGCGTACCGCCGGGAGCTCAGATGCTCGTGCCTCTTAGGCTGCGTCGACCATTTGCTAAGGGGATTGGGGACCAGGGGGTTCTGTTGGGACCATCTAGAGCCGGGGTTAACGGACCTGACTTAATAACGGCCCAGACCATTGTGAAAGGGGATGGGGACCCTTTCATCGCGGTCCTCAATGTGGGATCGCGTACGACTGTGGTTCCTCAAGGGACCGTGCTTGCGCACGCGACGCCGGTACCCTGTGAGGAACCCGTCATTAGTCACCTGAGCACTGCTCCTCCGTCGCAACCACATGCGGACCGTGATGAAGGGTGGCTCGATGCGCTTTGTGCGGGATCATTGGACCTGTCCGACTCACAGCGTGAGAGGCTTCGAATCCTCCTGTGCGAGTTTTCCGACGTTTTTAGTCAATACAAATACGATCTGGGTTGTACTAAACTGCTGCGACAATACGCCAAAATCCTTTTCGGTTGAGTCCCGCCGAAAAGGACCATGTCAAATCGGCCGTTGATGACGTTAGCCGCCGATATTATATCCCCTTCTACCAGCCCTTGGGGTGCGCCGATTGTCTTAGTTAAAAAACATGACGGCTCATTGTGCTTTTGTGTCGATTTTCGTCGGCTGAACAAAATTTCTGTAGCCGACGCATACCCGCTTCCTCGGATGGATGAATCACTTGATGCCTTGGCAGGGGCGTGATTCTTCTCCACATTGGATTTGCTTTCAGGATTCTGGCAGCTTCCTCTGGATGACAAATCTAAACCTAAAACTGCTTTCCGTACGCCGCACGGCCTTTTCCAATTTAATCGCTTGCCGATGGGGCTCCACTCAGCGCCGGCAACTTTTCAGCAATTAATGGAATTGGTCTTGGCTGGGTTGCAATGGGATTCATGTTTGATTTATTTAGACGATGTCATCGTCTTCAGTAAAACATTCGATGAACACCTCCAGAGGTTGCGTGCGGTTTTCCTCAAAATGCGGGCTGCTAATTTGAAATTCAAACCCCAGAAATGTCATTTGCTACGCGAATCGGTGCGGTATTTGGGCCACATTGTCGGACGCTCAGGTATTGCTACTGATCCCGCCAAAACGCAATGTGTCAGCTCCTGGCCGACTCCCACCTCCGTGGGGGAGGTCAGGAATTTCGTTGGATTTGCGTCATACTACTGACGCTTTGTCGCTGATTTCGCGACAATTGCAAAGCCCTTACATGCCTTAACATCGAAGGGGGTCAGGTTTCACTGGGGACAGAAGGAGGAGGCTCCTTTTCGCTCCCTCTGGGACGCTCAAGTGGGGGCTCCGCCATTGAATTATCCTGACTTCACAAAACCCTTTTTGCTCGATACGGACACAAGCAACACGGGCATTGGGGGCGTGCTTTCGCAGGTTGTTGACGGCGTAAAACGTGTGGTAGCGTACGGCAGTCGGGTGTTGTCTCCGGCGGAACAAAAATACTGTGTTACCCGTCGGAAACTATTGGCAATCGTTAACTTCATTCAACAGTATCGCCCATATCTGTACGGTCGTCATTTCACCGTCCGCACAGATCATGCGGCACTGTAGTACGCCTTGCCAGTTCAACAGCCATCGGGACAATTGTCTCGATGGTTGGAGATTCTCCAGGATTTCGATTTTGACACTATGTATCATAAAGGCGTTCACCACACGAATGCAGACGCTCTGTCACGGTTACCAACCACCTCCGAGTGCGCATGCCTCCTGGGTTCGGGGCGTTGCAGGCCTCCGAATGTGATATCTGATCCGGTCCTTGCGGCCGCCGCTGACGCGCCTTCGACTGCGGGCCCTATTGAGCAACAAGGGAGGGATTCCTTGCTGGGGTTGTCTGTTGCGGAGTGGGGACGCCTCCAAATGGAGGACACCTCTCTCCTCGCTTTGCGCCGTCGTATCAGGGGAGTTGGTCCAGGGTCTTTTGATGCACTGGGACGGGAAATCCCGTCGACACCGGCTGGTGGTGCCTTCCGCATTGAGGGGTAGAGTGGTGTGGGCTGCGCATGAACGACTCCTTCACCTGGGCACTCACAAAACCCTTGCCATGCTCCAGCTGGATTTTTCATGGCCGGGCATGGCAAGGGATGTGGATGATCTTTTAGGTTCATGTACTCAGTGCGCGCAAAGGAAGCCACCAGCGAGAGGATCTAACCCACCGTTACAGTCTATCACAGTTTCCCGGGTTAATGAGCTCGTCGCATTGGATATTCTGGGCCCATTTCCCGCTACACCTAGGGGAAATAGATACCTGTTAACCGGGGTAGAATATTTTACGCGATGGCCTATGGCCTGGCCCCTCGCCAACCAGTCGGCAGCAGCCATTGCGGAAGCCTTAGTCCAGGGCTACGTCCTCGACAAAGGTGCTCCGGAGCGGCTGCTGACCAACCAGGGGAAACATTTTTCGGGAAAACTTCTCCACGAAGTATACAAGCTCCTGGGAACGAAAAAGATTCGTACCTCCCCATATCATCCGCAAACTGACGGGATGGTGGAGCGTCTGCATCGGACTATCACGTCCATGCTGTCCCAACAGGTCTCCGAATCCCAGACCGATTGGGACCTTCAGATTCCAGGGGTTTTGGCGGGATACAGAATGGCTCCCCATGCGGCGACCGGATTTTCGCCCTTCTTCCTAATGTACGGCCGCGAGCCTAACCTACCTGTTCCGACTCAGCTGCAGATCTCCACGCCGCATGGTAAATCTAAATTGACCGAACATGTTAAATTCAACATCGCTAAATTGACAGAGGCACGGGAGGCGGCCATGCAGAATTCGGAACTCCGCCAGAAGGCTAATGAGAGGCTCAGGCTGGGTCGGGCGCATGTGCTTCAGTGGAAACCGGGTGACAAGGCGTGGTTGCACTGTCCCCAAGTACCACTGGCGACCTCGTCTAAGCTGGTGCGGCCGTGGCGGGGGCCCGTGGAAGTGGTGCAGGTTTTGCGGCCACAATGTGTGCGTGTCAAATAGGGGAAGCGTCGGTGGTTCGTGCACCCCTCCAGATTGAAACCGTTCGTTGCGGCCCAGGTTCCTACTTCACACACGCGTGGCCAAACATGTGAGGGGTCCACCGACTCCCGGAGTCCGACTTCGCTGCTTTCGCCTGACTTAACACCGACTGTTCCACCTCCAGGTGCACCAGGAGTGACGTGCTCACGACCGCCAACCCCTTCACGGGGGGTTGGGGGTCGCTCAGCAGCGAAGCCAGACACTCTCACACCCGGACTGTTGACACCTGCCACTGGGCAAGCCGGGGCTGCCCCTTGTGACGGGCCCGCCGCAAGAACGCGCGCCAAAACGCGCAGACTTTTGTGAGGTCGGCCGTTGGGGGGCCCTTGCGGGGGGGGGGGCGTCCTGGGTACTTGTATATATGTTGGTGTTACGGGATGGGGTATTTATTCGGGGGGGGCGGGGTGCGTCGGGTTGTTGTTGTTATTGTTGTTATTGTTGAAAGTTTCGTGAGGCACACACGGATTTGGGGGGCATGCATCTTTAGTGTGATTTTATTGCAGCCGGGACGGCTGCAGGCTGTACAGGGGGGTGTGATGTAGAGGTGTTACGGAGGGGGTGTTATAGAGTTGATACGGATGGGAAACAAACACACTGGGCGTGGCTATGTCTGTACGCGAGCAGGTGCTTACATCGACGTCCGCGCCGTTTAGCCTGGGGGGCTAATACGGCGCTGGAATCCCCCACGCCCCTACCCCTCAGGGGGGAATTGCTATATAAGGTGGTGAGCCAGAGGGCTCGGGGTTGAGTGTTCAGCTTTAACCAGAGAAGCAAGAAGACCTGCTAGATAAGCCCTGGGACTCCCTTGGATCACTGTCCTTCTCAGGACCGACCAAGGCCAGCCAGTGGCGTGGCCCCAAGAGCCTAGAGCCGATGCTCTTGTAAGAGCCGGTCTGGGAACTCAGGGTGCCGTAATCCCAGCTTAACCAGGGCTGGGTTAGCTAGCCTCCCCTAGCCCGATAGTGGAGGACCTAGGAATAGGCTAGCTGTAACATAGGTTGTCGATCTCCCAGTTAGACGGGTGGAGGGGCCGATGCCCCTCCGAGTGTTGTATATCTCGGCCTGTAGATACAACTGTGTTGAATAAATAAGTGTGCCTCCGACTACATCGTCCAAGCCTCCTTGAACCACACTACACATGCAATACCCTGATGTCTAGAAACTGAGCTGTGGTTACGGCAGCAGTTACATTGGGGAAACAAAACGACATGTGTCGGACCGCGTCCGTGAACACAAGGCAGATCTGAAACACGGTAGGACCAATACCTCTGCTGTTGCCGATCATTAACCCTGTGGGCTCACACGAAATAGATGTTTCCAAGACGGAGGTACTCTGCAAACCTACCGGCTACCTTCAGAGATTTGTTCATGAAGCCATTCAGATATATAAACACAGACACAACTTCAACCAAGAGGATGGGTACAAACTGAGCAACCATTGGAAGGACATTAATAACTAGGTAAAGTCTTAAATGACTATGATGTTTCCATCCAACCTGCATATGTCAGCTGTTATTTAGACTATCTATGTGTCTCTCTCTATGTCTTTCTCTTAGATCTCTCATGCTCACATGTCCGTTGCATTGCACTCGCATGCCTTCGGATTGCACTCTCATGCTCACATGTCTTTTGGATTGCACTCTCATACTCACAGGCCCTGCGGATTACACCCGTTGGGTTGCACTCCCTCGTCGAGGAGGCCGCCCTTCTTCTCCTTCTTTTCTACAGTTACATGCTAATTTCTCACATTGACATCATGCTAATCTCTCACATTGACATAGCCACTTCCGTGCCCTCTAATTTATCACGTTAACATCATGCTAATGCCTCACATTAACAGAGCCACTTCCGTGCCCTCGTCTAGGAGGCCGCTCTCCTATCTTACAGTTACATGCTAATTTCTCACATTACCATCACTAGCCCCTGCCACATCTGTATAACCCTTGAGCTACACCCATTTCAAACATTTTAAAAGAGTCTGCCTCAGCAGCAGATCATGCTTTCCCACCTGATGATGGACGCTTGTGTTGCGCCCGAAACGCCGTGATTTATGTTATTTTATACCTACGTGACTTTACCGAAAGAACCAAAGAGTAAGGAAGTTATATACTTCATTTATTTACTAAACGACAAAGATTTTTATTTTAGCAGGTAAGGCCCACTGAGCATAAAAAGCAGTTTTTCAGAAGCGACCTGACCATCACAAATGATAGCTCAACGAAGTGGCTTATCGTCACGTGGACATTTATATCAGCCAAATATACAGCGGGCGTCAGGGTCGGGATCGAATCTACGACCTCCTGTATACCAGGCGAGGTAGTTAACATCTCCCAGCCAAGTGGCACCCTAACACATATACTCACCCCCCATCAGTCACACACCCCTCTCAAACACCCCCCCTCTATAACCATCAACAGACTGTTGGTGCTGAGAGCGAGCACCTAAAAAGGTCTGGCACGGCACTCGATGGGATGGGTGGCCAGCACCACGCCCAGTCGCCTTTGTCTCCTTCCATTCACCGAACCGGATACTCATTTAAGGCGGATTAGACCTAGGAGAGGACCGAGATCGGTTCAGATACTCGTCAATGATGTTGGCTGTGAGTGGGAATAGAACTCGGGTCGCCGGATTCCGTCGCACAGTGCGCTAACCACTTCGGCACCGCTCCCCATGTAATCTTCACTTCAAGCACACGCCTCATCACCGACACAGCTTCCACATCGTCCTATCCACCACACCTCCTCCAGCCCCATCACTTACGGGGAGAGAGACATGCAACCTCAAAATATACAGCATGTGTCAGGGTTGGGATGGAACCCACGCCCTCCTGCGTACCAGGCGAGGTAATTCACATCTCGTTACCGTGGTGCCTTGTGGCCACGTGAGGCCTTCC
Source organism: Lampetra planeri (assembly GCF_965212315.1). NCBI lineage: Eukaryota > Metazoa > Chordata > Hyperoartia > Petromyzontiformes > Petromyzontidae > Lampetra > Lampetra planeri. The sequence goes on from NC_136141.1 coordinate 7,755,354, forward strand.
ACTTCTGAATGGCTTTCGATGCATATTTGAACATTACTGCAAGCGTCTTCGCCTCGTTCATTCGGTATTCGAGGGGAATATTGATATTTAGTAACGCTGTTTCAAATATCGCGCATTGAACGTTCGATTTTAATTTGCAATGTAATTGAGGGACTGTGCGTTGTCTTGTCGTGGTCTGGTGCTGTTGTTGTTGTGTTGCTGGCTTGCCAAAGCTTGCGTCTGTTGATAAATCGGCAGGAGTGTATGTACTTTGTATTTTTAGCAACATGCTTACATTTTCTCCATCTTGCCTCTCGTATCGTCTTTGTACAAACCTCGCTGACCTGCCCCTACTGGACATATGCAAAAAGAGCTTCATAGCTCATCGGATTTCTCCAGGATAAAAAAATATTCTGATTAATCAGTGGCGCTGCCAACAACCTGCATCCACACACGACCAAGCACCCCTTGTAATGCAATACACATGGTTCCTTTCCCATAGACATGTAATTCTGCAAATGTGCAGACATGTCTGCCATATGCGAATTACTCCAGACAAGTTTGGAGTATTAAACGTGACCTGTTGTGACTTGTCTAATGTGCATCGTGTGGTTGTTAGCACAGAAAGATGCGTCTGGTAACGTCCTAATAGACCAAACATCGTAAAAATGAGGCTGGGTCTGCGTTGTTCAGAGTGACCACCATATACAGGGACTCTTCTACTTACGGACGAGTTAGGTTCCAGAAGTATTTTCATAAGTCTATTTCTTCGTAAGTCCAACTTTACTCCTGTAGATTCCAAACATGTTGTACAGCGTGTACACTAAACATGGGGAATGGCTTTAGGAGTTGTATAATCTCCTGTAGACGTAGAGGCCACTGGTTCTTCACGTTGTGTAGATGCCACCAACCACCATCTATTGCGTGGCGGTTGAACTTATGAATCTCGGTCCAAACAGGCAACTGGAATATGGACAGGTTTGTTCGTATCTCTGAGACTTTCTAAGTTGAGGAGTCCCCGTAAATATTTTTGAGGACCACTGGGATCTTCAGTTTAAACCGTGAGTTTTGGAGTCATTGGACCAGAAAGAAGTGAGATAAAAACGACAGTAACATTGAAAAATATGTACACAGGGCAGGGAGGGCCCCAGCCGCATGACAGGATTTATTCAGCGGTATCGGCATGGTAACAAAAAAAGCGCTCCCGAAAAAATCGCAGAAGCCCCCGAATATTCCGCCTCAGGCGGGAGAATCTCCGTCCAGGCCCGCGTGATGCCCTTAGCCCAGTCTTGTCGACGGCATCCTCCTCGTTGTTGTTGCCTGGTTGGAGAGCAGGGCCCCACCTGGCAAACGGACGCACGCGCCATCGTTAGCACGGTCAGCTACGGTTATCATGGTCGGCTACGTACGGATGCAAAATGATTTGAACGTACACACATGCGCGCATTCATTATGCCACCGTCTGCCCCATCATGCATTCTCGGCTGTGCTTACACTGGTTGCTGTAGTGCACCTCAGATGTGTCCGGCCGCTCAAATGCGAGGTAGGAGGATGCCACCCATCTCTCACTACAGCCAGTGGCGGAATGCTACATTTATATTGGAGAACACTTTCACTGAATAACCTCCCCAATACACATTTTCCTCAAGGTGCACTTCTGCGTGGAGACTCACTCTTGTCTCGTGGCCGACTCCATCTCCTCCTCCGCGATGCCGTCATTGGTGCCACCACTTTGATTGGGGAATTTTGCAGACAGGCGTGTTACCGCACAGTCACCCACCGACTCCACACCCCACTCCGAGTTTGAAGCCCACTCGCTCCCAGCAACTAAGCCTGCAGTATTCTGATTTGTCCAAGTGGGCTCCGGAGTCTGCTCGCTTGCAGCAGTGACTTGGCAAACTCCCTGGCTGAGATAGGGAATTGCCGGGAGGATGCAGGCCTCCATCGGCTCAATTTCCTCTTCACCGATGACGTCATTGGTGCTGTCACATTGATTGAAGAGTTTTTCAGTCAGGCGTGTTACAGCACAGTCACCCACCAACTCCACTCCCCACTCCGACTCCATTCCCCAATCCGAGTTTGAAGCCCACTTTCTCCCAGAAACTGAGCCTGCAGTATTCTGATATGACCAAGCCGACTCCGGAGTCTTCTTGCTTGCAGCAGGGACTTGGCAATCTGCCTGGCTGAGACGGGGGGCTGCCGAGAGGCTGCAGGCCGCCACAGGCTCCGTGTCCGTGGCTGGGCAAGGGGGGAAGTTCGCTTGCGGTGGCTTGGCCCTGCCGCCCCGCAAAAATGGGTGGTTGAGGGCCTCCGTGGGTGTGAGCCGACGTTGGGGATCCCACCTGTCAAGGAGGCAAACGGAGGGAGTCAGGTGCCTGTTGCATTCTAAAATCGCTTCATTGAATCATGGGCTGGGGTGAAATGCGCAATTCTATCATCAATACATTTGTCAGAAACGATATTTATTTTAAAAAGCTACGAGATGAAGAAACGATGCTCCGGTGTGACACAAAACCTTGCAGTCCTAGCCCAAATGACACGTGAGGTCTAAGATCGTTTCCAGTAATGTTGATGGTAGACTCAAAGTTATTTATATTTAATTCTTTGTACGAGGTGAAATGTAGACAAGAGTAACAAGTCTCTTACTGAAGGCACCCGCGGAGAAAATTGATCAACTTTCGATTGCGGGTTCCCAGAACTGTCTTCAAAGACACGGAGCACGGGACGATCCGTTTCCCGTTGACGATGGGGCGATTCTTTTCGTCTGTTTATCGGAGAGACAAAAAGAGAGAGACACTCAGTTAGTTGTGGCGATGAGTACAACGCGGCGGCGGTCCTTAACCCTCCAATTGCGATGTTTGCGAATATGATTCCCTGTTGGCAGTCGACTACAGCCTGTCATCTCTCCAGGGTCGATGAAATTTGTAACCGTTTGTGAGACGTTTGCAGTAGTCGTATGGAAACGATGGCTCATAAGTAGGCTTCGGCAAGGTAAGGTAATTTACCCTTTTTACCGGGTAAAAGGGTAAAGGTGTCGACATGCCAAGGGGTAAGGTAAAGGGTAGGGTAAAGGTAGCTTGGAAGAATTACCCGGTAGGGTAAAGGTAGCGCGAAGTATTACCCGGTTAATACGCTACCTTTTTTACCGCTAAAAGCTCCGTGGCGCAGTCCTTGGCCTCCATTTAATAAATGTTTAAAAAAAACTTTTTTTTAAACACGCGTTTATGAAATGTATGAGTAATGGCAAAACTCCACGACTCCAGAAAGTGGCCCCGAAGCTTGCCATAAGGTCAGGGAACGTGGCCAATTACAGCCAACGTCAGTTTACCATGGACAATTCGACTCAAGCCGAAATATAACATCTCAAAAAGATTGTTTAAAAACATATATTTTTTTATGATAGAATATAGTGTTGTCATCAGTATTACATAAGCATACCAAGTTTGCAGTCGATACCACATTGGGAAGTGGGATTTGAGGATACAACAACGACAACAACAACGACAACAACAACAAACAGAGTGAGTTCAAAGAAAGCGTGTAAAATTGGAATCAAGAGTATTCTATATGTATAAAGCGCTCACCCTAGCATTTACCGTTATAAACCTTTTTCATGTGTAGTACCCCAGTAATTAACCTGTAATCGGGTAATTTGTATGGGGTAAGGGTAAAAGGTGGGGTAAAGGTAGGCTCGTTGCTTTTTACATTTAATTTTTTACCTTACCTTGCCGAGGCCTACTCTTAAGCGTGAAAGTGAAATTCCCATTCTCAACTCTGGGCCACCGAAGGAGATGAGAACCTCCTGATACTTGCTTGAGCAATTTTATTTTAGTATTATATTTTTATTTGCATCATTTGGAGAGGATGGTCATTTGTTGTACAAGCGTGCTTTTAAGTGTAATAGATTTCTCAATCAAGGACCCACAGTTTGTGTGGAGGGTTGTTCTTCATGGTTGTTTTATACTATGGTAGAACTGCTTTATGCTGATTTAGTAGACCGTTGCATCTGGCGCACAATCTTTTTTAAATTGTGCTAAGTCATGCTGAAATATAAAAAAGCGGCCACTCATCTTTACTAAAAATGTGATGGCCAGAATTCCATGTAATTAATGCATACGTCCTCTGTTGGATTGCAAATCCCCTGGGGTTTTCCAAATATACTGTGCTACCTAAACATAACCGTTCTTTTTAAAGTATTTTTTTCATAAGACTCCTTACTGTCGCACTAATTCAACACGTACTGACAAGTACGTTGCCAAGACCGTTGTGACTTTTAAACCCAAATTAAGCACAGTTCATTTTTTTTATTACGCGAAGCAGTTTCCACGTCTTTTTATTCGAGCACAGAGCACGAGACACGCGGCTGCACGGCCTCGACTCTCCGAGCAGTGAGAGCAGCAGCAGCAGTAACAGCTACGAGCCCCAACACCACCACCACCTCACCACCCTCCCTGTCCACTCACCAAAGGAGATGATGTTGTGGATCGAGGCGTCAATCATGGCTTTGGGTGGGAGCCCCAACATCTGAAACCAAGATCACAAGAGGGATGAGTTGGATGAGGTTCGTCGCCTGAGTGAACAGAGCGTACATACGCTGCACTTTGTCTCATTGAAACGTCGACGAACAATGAACTTTGACTGCTCTTGTACATACTGTTTGCAGATATGTATCTCTATCATCAGGCGATACATACATATTTGGTCTTTAATTGACGACGTGGCTACTACGTGCGGCTTCATTGCTCTCCAACACAGGCTGTGAAAGCCTCAGGGATTAACAATAAACCACAATAATCATAACAATAGTAATGATTGCGAAGGACATCAGCCTGACGCTCTGATTCTCTGGTATTACCAATGAACCCGAAATTTATCTTTCCTTCTTTACTCATGCAAATGGTCTGTGATCATGCAGTGAACACGTCCACTCCTCTCCCGTGTACCGGCATCTGAGCGACATTTTTTGACCAGTGAAAGGCCCAGAGGATGACGACAGCACTGCACGTAACCAGCTTTGTCGCATGAGCCATCGCATAGTGGATCTGTACGCTAGTTGATCGTCGTGCACCATCAGTCATAACCAACCCCCTACTGCTGTTGTTGTTGTTTATTGTGGACTCCATTGTTGATTAAAATTCGAATTAAACCCCCCCTCCTCCTTTAAATGGCGCAGTTGGAACTGTCCCATGGGAAATATTACGCCCGTTTTGGTGGTGCCGTATCGGGCTCGAGGTTTGTTACAATAAAAATGATAGAATTCATCAGTATGTATATATTATAATAATTAATATTTGTAAGCCGCATTTCATCCGAGGATCCCAATGCGCCCCGTGTATGGAAAGCAGGGAAATTACACGACCAAAACTAGGAAATAAGACGACCAAAACTATGGGGAATAGGCCATTTTATCGAGGTGAGTTTTCATGGCGAGATTTAAATCACTTAAAAAATTCTGTCTTGTTATCAGAGGCCAACACGTTCCATAGTCTTGGAGCTTCACTGGCAAAAAGCCAAGTTTCCCCCAGAAATTGAGACTTGACCTCAGAAAACTAAGGAGTAGAAGATATCAAGGACATCATTGGTGTACATGAGTGGATCAGCTACTGTAAGTATTGTGGGGCTAACCCACTGACAGCCTTGTAGCTCAACAGCAGGACCTTATAACCAACTGGATTTTTATGCAATGGTGTTTTCCTACGCGTCAGATACCTGGATGAGATAGCCGATGTGGTCTTCCAAGCTTTTCTTGAAGAGCAGTTTCCCGAAGAGCATCTCAGCCACCACACATCCGAGTGACCACATGTCCGCGCTGCACGTGACCAGGAGCCCAAAGTACATTTCTGGGGGCATGTACCACCTCGTTCCAAGACACCAAGCTCCTAGCAGCACACGGACAGACAGGTGACCAAACAACGTGGCACTTGCACGTTATTCACTTGTGAAGTGCAGAATAGATGAGGGTACACACACGCAGTCACGTATGGCACTCAAAATACGCACAATGACAAAGATCGCCCACGTAAATGCGTATATCAGCTGGGTCGCACTTACAAATGTAAATTATTTTCATTACACAGGTGCCAGCTATCATAGAGTGCAGTTGTCGTGTCGCGAGAGTTCTCTGCGGTAACAACTTTTATTGTGTGACAACTACCCTAATCACCACTGCGAGGTTGAGAGTTGAAATCCTGGCCAAATGATTGACGAAATGTAACGTTTGAAGGGTATGAGTGTCACTACCATACCTTGTTTAAGCGGTGCTAACCACCACGCCACCACAGCACGAAGACAAAGACCCCCCATATAGCTTTAACAGGCTCATAGTGCAGCGTGCTAACCGTTTCACCACCGCTCCCCACAAACACTGTGACACGCACATACAAACACACACTGCTACACACGTACACACACACAGGGCAGCCAGATCACTCACTTGGGCAGATCTCGCTGATGCTCAGGCCAAAATCCGTGAGCCTGATATTGCCACTTATGTGGTCTTTGACCAAGATGTTTGCCTGCAAAAAGGACAGAGTGGTGTGTCGGTGAATTGGTTCATGGCGGTTTACTCAAGATTTCACGTACTCATTTTTGTTGAACAATTACTGCCCTTTGTGAATGTAATAATGGTTGAAGATCTCCCTACCCCATGCCGTGTTGGTCAAGGGGGTTGTATGCCCATACCTCACCATGCTGCTCAGGGCCGGCTGTTGAAGGCAATGGGAGCCAGGACCGGTTCAAATATCACCCAAACCCTGGTTTTAACCGTGGTCAGAAATCGATCTTGGGTCATTAACTTCTGAGTGCAGTTTGCAAACTACCGCACCACTACTACGCCCATCATTTAGCTTTGGCATTCGGAATTGTTGCTTAGGGCAGTGGTCGTTGTTGTTTAACGCACATTAGAAAATCTTAAATGTTTCGCGGAGCATTGGTTGTTGAGAGTAAACAGAGACCCATGTGAAAAGTTGTATTTCTATGCAAGTTTTGGCTCTCTGTGTTTATGAAATAGCAAGTCGTCGCATGAGTGTTGTTGCGGTGTAGAATAAGTGACTGGATATCTTGAAATCCTGTTACTAAGGTTTACAAGAGAGTTCTCATTTTCTACAACTGCACGAACTGAGGCACTAACTCCATACAGACGGACAAAAGACGCAGCAGGCTGATTTGTTCACTCACCGGCTTCAAATCCGCGTGAATGATGTGCATCGCCTTCAGCTTTGCCAGGGCCTGCAGTATGGAGCGCACATACGGCTTCATTTCCGTCATGTATAAGCCATAGGTCTCGTCCAGCTTTTGGAGGAAGTCTCCGCTGCGTGACGGCACAAAACGTGAACGGTTACAGTTTCTTCCTGCTTGTGACCCATTCCCTGATTGGCCCCTTGAACGGGAGCACACATGCTTGACTGAGGCGAAGCCGCACGTAGTAACCATACAGGGTTGCCGCTCAACTCAAAAGATAGTCAATGAGGCAGGAAGGCATTATAAACAGTTATGTCTGACGATGGAGCTGCGTAGAAAGGCACTCATTCTTGGGTAGAGGCCGACCGAAACTGAATTTCTGGTTTGGGCCGAAAACGAAAGTAAACCGAAAGTTAACTTTTTGGCTTCGGCCGAAACAGAAACTATGCTGAAAGAGGCCATTTGCCAACTTTCGGCGCCGAAACCGAAACCTAATTTCGGTCAGTCTCTAATTGTCAGACTTGGAATCTCGGTATCAACACACGTGTAGACTGAAGCGAACGCAACACATAAGCCAAGGCGGGCAGGCGGCTGGATACAGACAACAGAGACACTTTGTTGTTGTCCTGCCAAAGAGACTCCACCCACGGATGGAGATGCAGGCTGCCGTCTGTTGACCGGTCGTATATACATTAGCAGACCATGGTTGCGGCTGTAACCTCACTCACAAGCTGATGCTACTGACATGTGTGTGTGTTTGCAGCCTATGGCATAGGATTGCCTAGTGCCGACTGACCGGCCGATAGGCAGAGTGATAGACGTAGCACTAGCGTTATTTTCTAAAAATAGATCTTCGGTTGACGAATGACGACCGAAAGTCAATATCAGTTTTGGCCAAAACCGAAACCAGACCGAAAGTAAAAAATGTACTTTCGGCCGAAACCGAAAGTATGCTGAAAGAGGCCATTTGCCAACTTCAGCGCCGAAACCGAATTTCGGTCGGCCTCTATTCTAGGGCATTCTGAAAGCCTACGGACATTTATTCTACATCCAAACGATTCATATGTGTGAACACACGGATGCATCGGTGTTTGGGGGAACGGTGGTGCAGCGTTTAGCGCATTGCTCCACGATTCCCGCTCACGGCGAAGACCAATGACGATTATCTGAACCAGTCCTTGGCCTCCCCTAGGTCGACTCAGCCTCAAATGAGTACCTGGTGCGGTGTGTAAACATCGCCACTGGGGAGACAAAGGCTGCCGGGCGTGGTGCTGGCCACCCACCCCCTCGTGTGCCTTGCCCGTCTTCATAGGTGCTACTTGCTAACAGCACTTGCCCCAACAATCTTCTCAGGCTATACTGGTTAATCGTTCTTCTTGGTTCTTTCGGTAAAGTCATGTAGAAGAGAAATAATAAAATAATAAAAATAAAACATATTAATCTTTGTCTTTGGATCGGTGTTCATCGGACGCCATGACACTCACCTGATGAGCTCCAGGACGACGCAGTTGTGTCCCCGGAAGGTGAAGTAGTCCAGGAGGGTAACGATGTTGTTGTTGTCAGGGTCCCCCTTGCTCTGCAGGATCTTCATGATCTCCAACTCCAGCTGCTGCCTCTTCTTGTTGATGCTGTGGGGGGGGGGGGAGGGGGGGGAGAACGCACGGAATGAGAGTTGTCACCTCGCTCTGAGCATCGCAACACGCAGGGGCGGAGGCAATGCTCATTCACCCTCCATGAGTGGTCCTAAGCCAAGAGTGTGAATTCCACTGGCTGAGGGAATCATTAAACACACCGTTAACACACTGTGTTTAGTTTGTTGCCCTTCCTCTGCACCTCCGATTAGCATGGTCGGTTACATATGGTGCGAAAGACATTCAACATTACATACTTACAATGAATGACATGTCAGGATGAGAATATTTATTTATACTGGAGGAATGTGATGAGCTACAAAGCACTTTTTCACAGACGTCCAGTCGGGGCGGGTGAGAACGTTACAACAACATACAATATAAAAATACGATAGCAGTGCAAAGTACAAGAAAGGTAAACAAATTACCCCAACACATGTAAAAAAAACAAAAACAATCCTCATCCTAATAGGCAAACGCCCACTGAGGAAGTGTAAGGTGTATATTGTGTTAATATTCGTGTCAAAACTCGCACAGGAAATGCCCACTTTTGTTTTTTGTTTCCCCACGAGTAGGCGGAGCGTCGCCTCTGCTACCCGTCGCCCGACTGACAAAGCGTTCCCCTTCACGAGGACAACGCGGTCGTCGTCACGCCGTCTCACCACGACTCGTGCCGCAGCATCTTGATGGCCACCTCTTCCTTGCTCTTGTGGTCGATGCAGCGGAAGACCTGGCCATAGCTTCCAACCCCGAGTCGGGCGAGCACCTCGTACCTGTAGGCGAGGTGCTCGCCTATGATCTGGAGGAAGATCACGGAGGTCACGACTCGTTGCGCGCTATTTCGGTCGGTGCTCGCGTACAATAAATATGGTTTGATCGCACGTGACTTACTGGGATTCGCATCCAAGACCCTACAAAGGGTCTGGCTCAGTGCTTGTGACACGGACAACATATTTCCTGAGCCATCTAACATCCTCATCCAATCGACAAGTAAGCACATTTACTCTGCGTAGGGATAACTAATTACGCACAATTACTGTGTGCAGTAGTGGTAATGTCGTTAAGTAAGCACGATTGCTGTGTGCAGTCGGGGTATTGCCATTAAGTAAGCACGATTGCTGTATGCAGTCGGGGTATTGCCATTAAGTAAGAACATTGTTGGCTTTGTGTCGTGGTGCTGTCCTTTGCAGTGGCACGTGGCCCGGTTGGAATGTGCAGGGACCGTATCAGAGGGACGCACCATGACGTAGTGGTTTTTTTCGTTGTCATAGCCCTCATTGTTGGGGCCACGTGCAGTGGAAGTCGTCTTGTAGTAGTAGACGCGCTCGAACGTCGATGCTTCATTCCACTCGTATGTCCCCATCACCAGCCCAAATTTATCACGAATATCTGCTCGCACACACAGACACTCGTGTACGTGCCAAGCACACACACACAAGCGCATCGTTAGAATTACGAAGCAAGAGCAGTATAACATAATTTAAGTCTGTCCTCTTGCAGTGTAGAACTATTATGATACAATGTGAAGTGCATTCTGGTTGTGGGTGTGTCTGTTCGGCAGGATTATTGTGGGGAGCGGTGGTGCAGTGGTTAGCGCACTGCGCTATGAACCCAGTCAATCCGGGTTTCATTCTCGCTTACGTTCTACACCAGTGACGATTGTCTCAGCCGGTCCTGGGCCTCCCCTAGGTCGACTCAGCCTCAAATGAGTACCGAGTGCGGTGTATAAACATCGCCACTTGGGACATAAATTCGACCGGGCGTGGTGCTGGCCACCCAGCACCACCCACCCCTTCGTGTGCCGTGTCAACCTTCATAGGTGCTCACTACAAAACTCCCCCCACCAATGTGTTAAGCCTTCAAGTGCGATGATCTTTGTTTTGTTTTAGGCACGATTGTGGCTGCAATCCAGGAGCGCCGGTGATACTGATTTGTGTGGAGTCGAACCTTTGTTGGAGCAGAACATCCCCGCCTCTGGGAAGACCACCACTTCATCCCACTGTGTAGTCTGCTCATTACACAGACGCACACACACACACACACAAGATGAACCGTTAGTCGTGTCGACGTGATCACGTTTAGGTGTGCACTGTGGGCAAGTCGATGGGTGAGTGCAGTACGAAGAGGCAGTAGAAAATGAATGCCAAATCTCGTGATCCAATAGACCAGTCGCCAGTTCTATGCGACACATTGTGGCGTTTTCCCATGGTGTGCAATCTCAATCAGTATTGACTCAGAGCTAATGTGAGATCACGTAAGGTGTTTAAGGGGGAGCCGTCCACCAGTCTGAACCTCGTTCATCACGTCTCACAGCAGATATCTGCATAGCGGTCAGTGCACTGCTCTATGAACCCATGGGCACGGGTTCGATTAACCCTCACGGCCACCAACACCAGTGACGATTATCCGAACCAGTCCTGGACCTCCCCTAGGTCGACTCAGCTTCAAATGAGTACCCGGTGCGTAAACATCGCCACTAGGGAGACAAAGGTGGCCGGGCGTGGTGCTGGCCACCAACCCCCTCGTGTGCCGTGCCGGTCTTCGTAGGTGCTCACTAACAGCACTCGCTCCTACAATCTGTTAAGGCTACGCGGGGCTGAGCTCATGTCCTCTGTACTGCGAGGCAGAGCCTGCCACGTGAGCTCGTGTTCGTGTTTTTCTCGGGGCAAACATTTACCTTCACTAGGGCGCCGGTGTCTACTTCGGTGTCCACTTCGGTGTCAACGTCGGTGTCGATGTCCACATTGGTGTCGATGTCCACCTCGGTGTTGATATCCTCGTCGGTGTCGATGTCCACGTCGGTGTCGATGTCCTCGTCGGTGTCTACATCCATGTCTACATCGGTGTCCATGTCGGTGTCCACGTGCATAGCCATCGCCACGGGCTTCTCTGCCACACCGCACATCTTTCTAAATGCCATCCTGCTTCAGTAGCCCTTCATTTAACTGGGTGAAGGCCCGTTGAGATTCACCGTCTCTCTTCTGCAAGACAGAGCTAGCCAGGGGGCGCTGTATCATCACATCACCATCATTACTACATTACTATCATCATCTCTATCACCATCGACCATTTCACCTATCCCCATCAATAACACAATCTTCACAATCATCACTATCACCACCATCACTATCACCACCATCACTATCACCATCATCACGACCAACATCACTCACTATCATCACTTTAATTTGTATCACCCCGGAAACTATCCCCACCATCAAAATCACTTCTTTGACACATCAATATTATTTCTTTGGACCTTTTTTCCAGTATCAAAGTAAGAAAAAATAAGAATAGATGTTATCATTTTTGCCAATTAAACAGGTGTTAAGATGTTCAAACACCAAATAGAAACCTTTTTTTATTCCTTGCAAATATGATTCAAACATGATTCCTTGCAAAACGATTATATTTGGTCTGTGAACATCGTAACACCTGTTTTATTGTCAGAAAGGGCAAGACCTATTCTTAATATTATTTCTACCTCCACTTCTGCTAATGAAGCCATACTCATCATCACCACTATCTCCTTTATCCCCCATCACTACTCCCACCACAGTTACAACCATCACCACTGCCGCCACAAAACTATATAACCACCACTGCAGTCACCAATATAATCTGTACGATCACTTCAACATCATCAAGGAATACCATCCCCAACACCATCACGATCAGAATCACCAGAATCACCTTCACTTACCCATCATCATTAGGGAATAGCATCTCCCACTTTGATCAACATCATCATAATCACCACCATTCCACTTAACACAGCCAGCACCATCATTCTACCATCACCACCATCACTCACCTGGAAGGCAGGGATAATTGTTGTCGAAATATCAAGTAGAGAAGTTATTGTAAAAGTATCGGAGATCGCCTGCAGGGGGAGCTGCGACTCGAGACGCGCATCCACTCGGGACGAGAGGACTCGCGAATGAGCCCCGATGACGCAACCGTGACGTCAGTGCAATTGGTCTGACGTCAGAGGCTTGTCACAAACGTCTCGTAGCGAGACCACGTGACCAGCCCACGACCCACTGTGACGTCCCAAACAAACGGTGCTGCCTCACGTGGCCTTTTGTAATGTTATTAAAACACATTATCTACCTGCACAGCGTTATTATGCAATATGTACACAATAGGCCGTACATGTTATATGATAGATATGTTTGCGTGTCAAACTATACATGCCCATTGTGTACTATGCATGCAACACAGGTACATTCTAGATTTGAAGTTTTCGTGACTGCAAGGCTCCATGCTCTTTGGTTCTTTCGGTAAAGTCACGTAGGTGAAAATAAAAATAACTAAATCACGACGTTTCGAAGGCAACACAAGCTTCCGTCATCAGGTGGGACAACCACAGCATTTTTTTGTTACTGTAGTGGGCAGAGAGAGCTGTATGTGACAAGCGATTATATAGGGTAAGAGCCAGGGAGGAGGGATACGGGGGGGGGGGGCGGCGTGTGGAGTCGGGAGTTTAAGCTGTTGTTGTTATTTACTGTAGCCCCGAGGTAATTAGGATATTATCATATTAACATCCTTCTAGTGTGCGGTAGGTAACGGCTGGTGAGGTACCATGCCGGCGTGGGCCGGGGGGGGGGGGGGTAGCGTGCTGTAGAAACTGGAAATGCGAATATTGAAGTAAGATATAAAAGCAATTAACATTATACCTGATTAATAACATCCTTAATAACATCCTTCCAAGGATGTGATTAATATGATAATATCCTAATTACCTCGGGGCTAAGCCCCCGACTCCACACGCCCCCCCCCCCCCCTGCATCCCTCCTCCCTGGCTCTTACCCTATATAATCGCTTGTCACATACAGCTCTCTTTGCTCACTACAGTAAAAAATGTTGCTGTGGTTGTCCCACCTGATGACGGAAGCTTGTGTTGCCTCCGAAACGTCGTGATTTAGTTATTTTTTTATTTTATTTTCACCTACGTGACTTTACCGAAAGAACCAACGAGCATAGGTACATTGTTTGAGCCAATCATGTGGGATGTGAAAGAGCTGCATAGAATATTATTTCCCTGATTTCCGAAATTAGGGAGGCTATCATTTGCACTTTTTAATGTTATCACTATAACCATCACGACTACCATCTTCACCATCATCATCATCACGACCAATATCACTCACTATCATCACATCATTTTTTTTACCACCCCCAAAACTATCACCACTATCAAACTTACTCCGTCACAAGAAATACCATCCCCACCACCATCACGATCAAAATCGCCAGCATCACCATCACTTAAACACCCATCATGATCAAGGAATAGCATCCACCACCATCAGCACCATCATAATCACCATCACTACACTCAACACAACCATCATTCTACCATCACCGCTATCACTCACCTGGGAGGCAGGTATTATATATTTTGGTATAAATATCAAGTAGAGAAGTTATTGTAAAAGTATCGGAGATCGCCTGCAGGGGGAGCTGCGACTCGAGACGCGCATCCACTCGGCACGAGAGGACTCTGCGAATGAGCCCTGATGACGCAACCGTGACGTCAGGGCAATTGGTCTGACGTCAGAGGCTTGTCACAAACGTCTCGTAGTGAGACCACGTGACCAGCCCACGACCCACTGTGACGTCCCAAACAAATGGTGCTGCCTCACGTGGCCTTTTGTAATGTTATTAAAACACATTAACTACCTGCACAGCGTTATTATGCAATATGTACACAATAGGCCCTACATGTTATAGCATAGATATGTTTGTGTATCAAACTATACATGTACATTGTATACTATGTAAACAACACAGGTTCATTGTCTTGGCCAATTATGTGGGATGGAAAAGAGCTCCATAAAATACAATGTCTCTGACTTCCTAAATTCGGGGGGCTAACATTTGTACTTTTTTGTTACCAATATAACCATCACCACTAGCATCTTCACGATCATCATCACGACCAACATCACTATAATCACCTTAATTTTTATCACCCCCAAAAATATCACCACTATCAAAATCACTCCTTCGTCACAAGGTATAATACGATTCCCACCACCATCATCACGATCAGAATAAACAGCATCAGCTAAACACCCATCATCATCAGGGAATAGCATCCACCACTTCCATCAGAACCATCAAAATCGCCACCACTTCACTCATCACAGTCTGCCATCAACCACCATCAACTCGCCTGGGAAGCAGGAATAATTGTTTGTCGAAATCTCAAATAGTGAAATTGTTGTAAATGGTGTCGAAAATCGCCTGCAGGGGGAGCCCGCCACTCAAGATGCGCATCCACTCGGCACGAGACTCACGACTGAGCCCCGATCACGCGGTCGTGACGTCACGGCAGTTGGTCTGACGTCAGAGGCTCGTCACATGGTCCCAGAATCAGAATATTTATTTATTTATACTGCAGCAATCCGATGAGCAATGAAGCTCTTTTTCCATACACGTCCAGTCTCGTCGTAAATTAGGGCATACTATTTTAAAACATAGAAGATCTGCGCGTGTGCGTTAAAGTATACCGGTCCATTGTATGAGCCAATCATTATGCGGGATGTGAAAACAATCTTTAATTTAAACGAAATGTCCCTGCTCCCTTCATATATCTGGGGGATATAATTTGCACTTTTTTTTCTCTTTAGGGGCCGTCCATAAATGACGTCACGCGTTTTTTGATGATTTTTGACCCCCCCCACCCCCTCGTCACACGGCGTCACAAAAAGTCAGACCCCCCCTCAAATATGACGTCACAAAGCTCTGCCCCCCCCCCCCCCCCAAAAAATAAACATGCTTCAAATCGCTTTAAACTATTGTCATTGTAGTGCGTATTTAATGTGGCGCTGCACTCTGTGATTTTGTAGGAGAATTTTTTTTTATTAAAAAGTCGATTTAAGTAAGTATTGTCTATATTTATTTAAAGTTGCGCATTTTGATGTGACGTCACATTTCTCAACCCCCCCCCTCGTCACACATCGTCACAAATGTCTGACCCCCTCCCCCCCCCCTAGGTGCGTGAAGCCATTTATGGACGGCCCCTTAAACCAAAGTCACATATACGCACACATTTTACATTTTGGACTAAAATTGGGGGTGGGGGGGCAACTGCATACATTTATATTCATTTGTGATCTCTGTGTGTGGCTAAATGTGATGTATTACACGAGTTACAGGGCGATGAAAGTTATTTGGGCTAAGGACAGGCATAGGCAGATTAATTTAGTGTCTGACGAATGCACAGAAATGGGGAAGCTGGCTTAAAATAATGTTAAAGTGGACACCACTACAGATAATCGTTCTGTGTATTTCCTGGATTGGTAAAGATGTTTGTTGTCTGCTCGTATTAAAACACTAAATCGTTGACTATCGTTAAACATATTACAATCAATAAAAAAAGTTTTTTTGGGTGAATATTGTTGCTGAGGAGCAGTTCTGTTCACGTGTTAAGATGGTGATTTTATCTCAAAGTGATTCCCATCCGATATTTCGAGGGGGTAATTGACGAAAGTAACAGGCTTCATATCATCGTGGGAGAGGCATATTGACGGGCGTATTGCGGCTCTGTACAAGGATTGTTATTGTTGTCACACGGTCAACGATCAGTGACAGTGGCGTGCTATGTGGAGCAAAAGCCCAACGAGAGGCTGAAGAGGAGGTGGACGAGGTGATGACACCGCCGAGAGGAGAGCCATCAGGGGTGGCCAGGCCTTGCCGAGAGGATCTCAAGGAGCGCTTCCCCGATGGACAAGGGAGGAGGGAGCAGCCATCGGATTTGCCGCTCATCTCCCGCAGCACCCGGAGAGCCCCACGACTGCCGTGCCACGCGGCTGTCGCTGCGACCTCGGGGGTCGGGGGTCACCGCCTTCTGCATCGACTCGCAGCGCATCCACACAGCAGCGTCCCCCTGCCGACCCGTGCGGTCTTCGGCCGAAACCAAAACCAGACCGAAAGTTAAAAATTGACTTTCGGTCGAAACCGAAAGTTTAACTATACTTTCGACCAAGACCGAAACAGAAAGGTATATAACCGAAGTTACCGAACACAAGATTTATGAAATACTGTAATAGCTTTACTACCCGGCTTCGCCCAGGACTTGGATTCACCACGGCAGGCCGCCTTTGTCTACCCAGTGGCGATGTTGACATACCACACCACTTAATCGTTTGAGGCTGAGTCGATCTAGGGGAGGCCCAGCACCGGTTCAAATAATCGTCACCGGCCATGAGCGGGAATTGAACTCGGGTCGCTGGGTTCGTAGTGCAGCGCGCGAATCTCTACTTAGTCGCTGCCCCCCCCTAGGTGCGTAAGAGGTGATTTATTGACGGCCCCAGACCGTGGTTGCGGCTATAACCTCGCTCGCAAGCTGCTGCTGCTGACGTGTGTGTATGCAGCCTATCGCATAGGATTGCCGAGCGCCGACTAACCGGCTGATAGACTTAGCACTAGCGTTATATTCTAAAAATAGATCTTCGGTTGACGACCGAAAGTCAATATCAGTTTCGGCCGAAACCGAAACCAGACCGAAAGTTAAAAATTTGCTTTCGGCCGAAATCTAAAGTACACCGAAAGTAAAAAATTGACCGAAAGTATGCCGAAAGTGGCCATTTGCCAACTTTCGGCGCCGAACCCGAATTTCGGTCGGCCTCTACACTATACCCCACCGACTACAGCACTCTACTCTTGCCTCCTCGTTTGGCCTCTTTCCACCTGCCTGATGCTCGTCAGCACCGCCTCTCGTGCAGCCATGCGGGTGTGAGGTCATCACGAGAGCCCGTGCACTTCATCGTTCGCACGCGGCGGAGGAACCACTGAAGTCAAACGTTTGCATACGTGCGGTTTAGTGGGGTCATTTCCGAGCGAACTCGGTTTGAAAGTGTTTAACGTTAAATGTGGAAGGGTTTGGGTTAGTTTTAGGGTTACCACCTTTTCCACTGTGGAGATCAACCCCAGACCTAATTTCTAGTTGGCCTAAGCTGTCAACAACCATGCAGTAGTAAATTTCAGCACAGTACCGGTACCAGATCTCGGTACAAATTAATTCATGCCACCCAAACACAGATGCCAATTCACAGACTGTCTCGGCTGGACCGGGACAGGAGGTAACCCAAGGGTAGTGGGAGGATAACTGCTTTGTGAGCTCTTTGTAAGTAATGCTTTTCGAGTATTTGGCTGCTATAAATTTCCACATGATAAACCACTTCGTTCAGCTATAATTTGTGGCCAGGTCGCTTCTGAAAAAGAGCTATATCGCTCTCAATGTGCCTTACCTGGTAAATAAAAAATAGTTAACTTTAATGGTATACATACTTGAATTTTACTGCGGATATTTGAAAACGTATCCTGTCTAACTGTCAACTTTGTTTTAATTTCAGTGGGAGAAGATGCTTCTCACACAGACATTAAAGCAGGGTCCTCCTGAAGCTACTGCAGTGTGCGCCTCGTATAGGATTCCGTCCATTACTGTTGGTGCGATGGTTTGGGTTTTCAAGTTGAAATCTCCTAGTTAATTTTATTTTTACCCTGGCGACAACTCAATTGTCAAGGGTAGTCCTGTTTGGAAGATGTTATCCTCGTCTCTTGAGTTGCATTGTGAGAAAGGAGGGTGCCCTGAGGCTGTGAAGGTAGCCATTGTGTTGTGAAAAAAATAAGAGCCACCGCTACATCGAGGGAAAGGAGCATCGGTGACTGCGCTAGTAAGACCTCCAGCCTGTCGATGCAAAAACCTCCAACCTGGCAATGCAACTCAGAGAGTCAGAAATAACTGCTAACATCGGCAGGTAGGATGGAAACGTCAGAGCCAGTTATGACTTAAACTGGTTAATAACATCCTCCCAATGATTACTCAGTTTGTACCCATCTTCTCGGTTGAAATTTTCTGTGTTTATATATCTGGATGGCTTCATGAACGAATCTTTGTTGATAGCCGATAAGTTTGCAGAGTAGCTTCATCTTGGAAAAAATAATTTAGTGTGTGCCCACAGCGTTAAAACAATGATCAGCCACGGCCGAGGTATTGGTCCTAAGGGGTGTTTCAGATCTGCCTTGTGTTCACGAACACGGTCTGAGACATGTCGCTTAGTTTCCCAAATGTAACTACTGCCGCAGACACAACTTAGTTCGTAGACACCGGGGTATTGCATGTCAGGGATCGCATCCTTCACAGATGGGATCAGATCACGAATTTTGCATACTAAAATCGGTACTAGCTAAAGGGTTGAATTTTGCAGTCACCCCTAAACACATCCCAGTTGATGATATCATTGCCCAGGTCGACGTAGCCCTTAAAGCAGGAGTGGGGAACCTTTTTTTCTGCTAAGGGCCATTTGGATATTTATAACATCATTCGCGGGCCATAGAAAATTATCAACTTAAAAATTAGCCTGTTATATTTGATCAAACATTTAATAAACTCACCCCTAATGTGATGGCTGGAACAGACCAAATGATTATGCGGGTCTTATACGGCCCGTGGGCCGGACATTCGCCACCCCTGCCTTAAAGGTTTGGGACACATTCCTGCAGACGTGGCGAGATCGGACATCGCTGCAATCCTCAAAAACGTTAAGAAACCTATTAGCAAAATCAGCAAGGATGAGCGCTTTGAGCTTGCTCAACTGAAAAAGAGAGATGACATAGTCATCCTCTCAGCCGACAAGGGCAACGCCACTGGCATCATGGATAAAACCACATACAGTAACAAAATTCAGGACCTACTGAATGATGGCAGCTATACCAAAATCAAGAGATCCTACCAACCGCCTGGTTACGAAAACCAACAATAGCATCACCGATTCGACATCTTTAATCGAAACAACCAAGCCGCTCTCTCTAAAACCCTCTGCTACTGGACCACCCAGATTTTATGACTTACCAAAAATCCATAAAGAAGGTACACCACTCCGTCCTATCGTCTCCACCATTGACTCACCCACCTACAAACTGGCCTGATTTCTGAGACCTTGCTTCCATGCACTGGCAAGACCACCTCAGCTGTACTTAATTTCTTTGTCAAGGCGCCCAGCTTATTTATATATATGCTCCAAGCTCGTGTGCTGTTTCATTCAGACTGTCGCCTCGACGGACCTGGTTTTCACCTGAGGACGGCTGCTTGCGTTGTGGCCGAAACGTCGTGAGAATAATTTTATTATGTTTTATTTTTATTATTTTATTACTACCCTTCTACGTGACTTTACCGAAAGAACCAAGAAGATGAATCCCTGATGTCACGAAAGCTTTAAATCAAAATTTTATTCAGCTCATTTGGTATCTCTAATTAAAAGACATCTCACTATCTCCAGGTGATTTGCTTTTCAGTTTCTGTAGTTTCTTTGTTTATCAAAGTTCCTCTGCCTAACGCCATTGCAATCATTGAAGATTTGGTCCAACAAGGACTGAATGCTGATGTACCGACCTTGGTGAGACACTGCCTTACCCTACACTTACGTCACCTAGAATGGTACATTCTATAAACAAGTTGAAGGTACCCCAATGGGTTCTCCCTTATCGCCAGTGGTAGCCAATGTTTTCATGGAAAATTTTGAGAGATGCCATCCAGGCATCCATCCTACGTTCTTCCTTGTGGAAGAGATACGTAGATGACACGTTCGTCATCTGGCCACATGGCCTGCCAGCATTGAACCAATTCTTCAACTACATCAATTCCATACACCCAACCATCAAATTCACCATGAAGGTGGAAAAGGATGGCAAGTTACCATTCTTGGATGTTTTCATCGAAAAGAGACCAGATGGATCATTGGGACACTGTCTACAGGAAAGCCACCCATCATCAAAACTCTACACCATAGGGCTCGTTGCAGTTCTGACCATCAGCCAGTGAACTGGAGCACGTACACCAAGCCCTCAAGATGAATGGATATTCGGACTGCACAATCTGTAAAGCTGTCACCCCAACCGTTGGGAGAGAACCATCTGAGGACCCAATCAAAACCATCACCTTGCCATAGATAGCAGGGGTCACCAAAACGATTTCCAAAATCATGAGCAAGCACAATATCCAGGTTCGAATCAACACAGTACATAAAATTCGTGATCTGATCCCAGCTGTGAAAGATGTCATCCCTGACATGCAATACCCCGGTGTCTACAAGCTAAGTTGTCTGCAGCAGTAGTTACATTGGGGAAACTAAGCGACATGTCTCAGACCATGTTCGTGAACACAAGGCAGATCTGAAACATGGGAGGACCAATACCTCTGCCGTGGCTGATCACTGCTTGAATGCGGTGGGCTAACACAACATTGTTTTTTCCCAAGACCAAGGTGCTCTGCAAACCTTCGGGCTACCATCAAAAATTCACTCATGAAGCCATCCAGATATATAAACACCGACACAATTTCAACCGAGATGGGTACAAACTGAGCAATCATTGGAAGGACGTTATTAACCAGTTGAAGTCATAACTGGCTCTGATGTTCCCTTCCTACCTGCCTATATCAGCAGTTATTTGCAACTGAGTTACATTCCCTAACACAGCAACCGTCGTTTGCTTGATCCGATGTGGCTGTGGTTCTTTCCGAGCTTTTTCTGATCTTACATTTACATACAGTCCTCGATGTGACGGCGCACTGCGAGCATACATTGAATTGCTAATCATATTTACACAGTACATTTACATGCAAATTTCTCACTTTAACATCACTAGCCGCCCCCCCCCCCACTTCGTTTATGACTCTGGGGCCGTCCATAAATGACGTCACGCGATTTTTGACCCCCCCCCCATCGTCACAATCAGACCCCCCTCAAATATGACGTCACAAAGCTCTACCCCCCCCCCCAAATAAAACATGCTTCAAAACGCTTTAAACTTTTGTCATTGTAGTGCCTATTTAATGTGCCGCTGCACTCTGAAAACATTTATTTAAGTCTATTTAATTCAGTAGAATGTGTTGTCTATATTTGTTTAAAGTTGCGCATTTTGATGTGATGTCACATTTCTCAACCCCCCCCCCCCCCCTTCGACACACATGTCTGACCCCCACCCCCAGGTGCATGACGTTATTTATGGACGGCCCCTATGCCCATCCGTAACATCAGCAGCTTCCCTCCGTTCGGCCTGATGACGATTGCTTTCGTTGCGATCGAAACGTCGTGATCTATTATTTTTTCTACCTACGTGGCTTTACCGAAAGAACCAAAGAGTATGGATTCCTGCAGTCACGAAAGCTTCAAATCAAGACCAATCTCTATTCCAGTTGCTAAAATATTTGGGGAAAATAATTAAAATTACAAACTGTTACATAAAAACTCAATTTTCTGCACAGTAAACAGTCTGGTTTTAGAGTACTGCACTACCACAGCTATGATGGATGCATCACATTACCTCTTCAGTAACCTGGATAAAGGCCACGACGACTGTGCGCCATTCCTGAACTTGTTAAGGCTTTGTCACTGTTTCCATTAATATGCAACTCACAAGATTAGGTCAACTAAAAATGTTCAGACAATACAATAAAATGGTTTCAGAGTTACCTCTCAGACCTTTCTCACCGGCAACCTGCCGGTGACCGACTGGAGCGGCTGCGGCGCACACATTTATACTTCTTGGAGGTCGGAGGGAGTGAGATTCAATAAACTTGGACCATTGTTTGAGAAAGAGAATGGACATTTACAGAAACATTGAAACGATGTTTATTCGCACAATTCAGAGGAATGTCATTGTTTTTTGATAACTCAGTAAAATGTCACCCAAACAGGGTTTTTTAGTTACACAAATGATCCTTAAGAACATGTTAAGATTCTGCAGAGATCATAAATCCTTCCTTGAAGATTTGCACCTGCCCTGAAACCTGCCCGACAAAGGAAACCCATCGTGGCACTGTCTAAAATGGAATTATTATTAAACAGTTTCCCATCGGTGCAACAACAACAAACAAGCACAGCAAGGATTCACCAACGTTCTTGCCGCATAAACATTTTACGACTTTTTCCCCAGCGGTATCATCAATTCTTCAGCTACCTCTTTTTCCAGCAGTCACTTGGTAATTTGTTTAATGGTTCGTTTAAACGTCTTTTAAAATACTGCATCCCAATTTAATATTTCCTATATTGCACACATACATTAATAAAGCACGCGAGAGAAACAAAACATGAAAGTGTCAAATTTTAAAATATTGTAATGTCAAATTGAGAAAAAAAACTGATGTGGTTCCATTTTCCTTTAAAAATGTTTAAACTGTTTTAAATGAATCCATTACATTTTCACGATGCCATATGAAATGATAACAGGGTAAAACAAGCAACGCTTTTCACAAAACATAACATTGCCACTCAACAAACTTGTACTTGGTAAATGCAAATTTTTTTAAGATTACAAAAGTTGGAAAAAAATGCTGAAAATGTATTACCTATGTTACACAAGCGTATATATAAATCAATGTTTATCATGTACAATTAAGCATACCACTATTTATCAGATTAAATGTGTAGCCCTCATTGAAGTACAGCATTTAACGACGAGTCTTGTGTTTCGCTATACATAAAACATTGTTTAGAATATCAGAACAGATCAGGCAAATGTACATTTCAGAGCAATAATCCAGGACGACTGCCTTCCTGGGTTGAAATGTGGACAGTCACCCATTGAATGATCTTTTCAAAATGTCAAGTCCATGGTTTCAGCCGAATCAACAAAAACCCACACGATAAAACACTCACAAATTAAACTTGGTTTCCACCTCCCATATGTTATATTAATCTCTGAAGTCTTAATTATTTAGCCGAAGTCACATGACTCTCTTTACGAGGCATCAAGGTCCATCACGTGGCGCTGATGAAGGGGCATCCCTGACACAACCGCATTGTGCACTGCTCACTATTACCGTCCTCTGAAAGGGGTTTTGTGATCTCACAATGCCAACAACGCAATCTGGATATACTAAGCCCAAAAGTCTTAATCAACCGCATCTGTTACCTTGGTCCTGTTACCAAGACCAAGCACACACAGCTGTAGGAATGTGTTGTTCCTTCCCAGTGCATTTACCAGCATCCATCAACTAAATATCTCCGTTCTTGAGTTCAAGAGCTCCGTTCTTATCTCTACCGCATTGTCCTGGACAGAGCTGCATGCCCTTCTGCCGGAGTGGTGTGCCCAATGCACATTTCTGAGAGAGGAAACATTTTTTGTTACCGGAGTGAAAAAAGGTAAAAGGCAAAGTTGCAGTTCTGAAATTGGAGTTCCGGCAGAAGGGCCTCCACGAGTCGGAGCTCTTGGGAGCCCCTTTATACAAGATATCTGGCCTGTTCTTTCACGCTGGCCAGGTGGACTTAGAAGAGGCTGGCATACCTACACTATGCCCCACCACACGCGACCTGCCAAAAGATTAACATTCAAGTACATCGCAAAACAATGGTTTGTAATGTGCGGGGGCCATAGAAACATTCAGTGTGCCTCTGGACGGCGACATCAATTTCAGTTAGCACAGTTAAATGCTTTACAAATTGCTTGGTATAGAAACGGCAAATTTTCACCATAATGGGGAAAAAAGGTGTGTAACGGATTTTGTCAGTGGGAATTAGTAACGGGGAATGTACACTGTAATGTTTTTATTTTACTCTTGGAAATATCACTTTAAAAAAGTCCTAAAACGTAAAACTTTAAAAGAGTTGAACAATGGAGTATACTGGACCATTTCCAGAAGAGACTAATGGAAACATTTTTTTCCAGCTTTTCTTAAAAAGAGCCTATCCATAAAAGTTTTAATTTGTGCTTTGTAAAAATAGGAATTTTTTTAAACTAACCTTTGTAATGGCTCATCTTGAGATAGGGCCTTGGAATGTAACATTCTGTTCTGCTGCTCCTAGAAACTCACTGATGCTACTACTTGGCAAGCAAGACTGCCCCAAACAAAGCATCTATAATAACATTGAAACATTGTTTAAAATACAGTATTAATTGCCCATTCAAATGTTCGTGTAAAAATTCAACAACGTAACAATTGTATTATTGGGTTGTTTTACCTGAACATGGTAAAAATATTACAAACTTCAAAAAGTAGTAAGTAATGCCCCTTTAGAATGTTTTTTACTGTTACTGCCATTTGTCGATTCCAAAATGTAGTAATATTTGGTCTTCCCCAAAAAATATAAAACTCTAAAATTGGTCGTACAAAATTTTTAAAGCACTTCCACACGTTGAATTTAAACGCATTAAACACAACGCGTGGTAGTGTGGGCCTTCCCAACAAAGATAAGATATATTTTTTTTAAGTTGACTGTCCAAACGTCTGTCGGCCTGCATCATTGGCTAAGATGGAATTATATGGATGGACATCTGTGATCATAAAGCAGCAGTGGCCAGCTCTGCACAAAACAGCCAAAGTGTCCGCATACAGCCGTACAGACTGTTGGGGCAGTATACTGTGAGCAAGCACCTACACACACCTACGAATGTCTAGGTTTGTGCAGTTGTGCTGCGCTGCTCTCCAACGTGTTTATGGGCTGCGCCGCACGTTGTTCGGCACGACCTCAGACATTTCGCTGCACGTGTTTGGGAACTCGGAGCGACGTCGATCTCCTGTGGCGAAGCTCCCCAGGCACGTAGGAGCGAAACGTCGGGATCTCGTGCCGTAACTGCACGCGGTGACAACCTGAAAACACGCCAGACACGCACGCACGCACACACACAGACAGCGCACAACATAAAAGTGGAGAGGCGCAGTGCGCCGACGTCACACGAAGAGGAAGAGCTTGAGCTGCTTGCGGTGCAGGCGCTGCGCCAGGTTGGTGACGCGGTGCAGGCGCACGGCTGCCGAGTCGCCGGCGTTGCACACCCGGTACAGGTGGTAGCGCTCGGCCAGGCTCAGCGCCAGGTCCATCTCCTTCGGCGAAATCTCCCACAGCATCTTCTCCGCCAGCAGCGAGCTCTTCACCTCCACGTAGATAATTCTCTCTCTGCTGTTGGCGGCATCTTTGCAGACGACGTCTGCGGACATTGCGGAGGGGGGGGGGGGGGGGAAGGGGGTGGCCGGTGGTCAATGGAGAAATAGAGCAGAACACGGGTGCAAGTGTGACAGGTAAAGGTGGAGCTTTGGAAAGTGCGACGTTTGCTCTGCCGCTGGGCCACGGTCTGGGAATCGGGATCACCCCTTCCACCGACCGCCGGCACTCTCATCTGGTGACATTGGTGGCCATCGTGCCCACCTGCCGGGCTTTCTGATAAACAAAGGTCCCTGGCACGGTAACGTGGAGTTGCAACGAGCGGCTTCAATCTACCCACCTCCCGCGTTGGCGGCGCCACCGTTGGCGCGGTGCTCGTCGAGGAGCTCCTCCTGCTCACCGCCGCTCATGTGCACGACGAAGTCGTACGGCAGATCGCTCTGCCCGTGCTCGCTCGTCCACTCCACGGCTGTGGGCCGAGGGCAGGCGTTCTGGTCGTCCTTCCAGGCCAGCAGGAAGGCGAGCACCAGCTGCTCCCCCCAGCGTCCTACGGCCCGAGCGCTCTCGCCGGCGTGCTCTGGTGGCAGCACCAGCTGGTCGGGCAGCATCTCGGAGGAGAGCGCCAGCTCCTCGCCGGCACCGCCGTCCAGCGGCCAGCGGCCGTGCTCCCACACGGGGACGCCGAGCGCCAGCGGCGGCGGACGGCGCTCGGGGTCGAAACGGCTCCAGGGCCGTGGGAGCGTCGCGACAACGGCGACGGCGCCAGTGGCGTCGCCGTCGGGGCCGATTCCTCCCCGGGTGGCCTCCTCCTCGCCCCTCTGCCGGGCACCGCCATCTGTGGAGCTGCGAGAGGGTGGCGGGAATTGTAACGTGGCGAGGATTTAACGTCGATTTAGAATAGCTTTAGAATTGTGGGTAAAAGCTTTACGGCTACTGGTAGTGTTGTATGCTGAACTTCTTTCAGACCGTACGTAGCCAACTGTGCTAATCGGAGGTGCGGGGGTAGGACAACAAACCAAACGCAAAAACAGTTTGAAAGAATTCAGTTTTCAATCTAGATTTTAAAAAGTGTATAGAACCAATGGCTTCCTAATATCGGAAGGAAGAGCATTCCAGATGGCCGCAGAGGTGCAGACTGCAGCTTGAGGATCCCAACCGTTGGTGTCAAATAGAAACCGGTTGAACAGCAAAATGCGTGTTGACCTCTGAGCTATACTTGAATTAACGATGTCCATTTCGCCTTGATGACGGTATTCATTGCATTTAAGAAAACACGTACCAGGTGGGCCGCAAAAAGTCTACTATCCCCACCCATCAACCGCATCAGAAAACCACCAGGCCGACGCACACAACTTCATAAATGGAAAAGTACAGACGAGCCACAGGAGTGCGATCGTGGCCATGCAACCCAAACTACGGACCACACAAGTAAGCCACCGTAGTCTGTCGCTCCTTCAACGGAGGGACACAACCACACCAACTCTCTCTCCTGAAGCCTTCTTCGTCGTGGCCAGGAGGCCTCGACATTGACCATCGTCTCACGAACGCATTTGCTGCCACCGTACGCAAGGACAGAGCGGTTGCGCCCGGTGGGGCGGCCCTCACCCAGACGGAGCACCGTCCACGCGCTGCGGTGGGTGCTGGGGAGGCCCCACGGAGCCTGCAGGGCGCCGCTGGGCCCCGGCTTCCGAGTCGGCAAGAGCGGACGGGGACCGAGTGGCCCCCCGGCTCGTGGACTGCGACCCCTCTGGGTCCTTGGACTCGTCACTGGAGCGGCCGTCTGCGCTCAACGACGCGGGTCGCTTCAGCTGTGCCTGGCCATCTAAGAAAAAAGGTGGCGGGCGTAACCATCAGCAACAAAACCCTGCGGCTACAAGTGATTGCAGGATGAAGTTTAGATTTAAGCATTTGGGATTTCAGATTTTAAGGATAATTAATGTAAATTGTTGACATTCGGATCATTTACGTTCTTCCAACAATGCTGACGGTGCCACGTGACATAATTTTTGGCAGGATAGGCCAGTGGACATGATGTCATGTGAGTGACATCACCGACGGTTTAAGAATCTTGCTAAAAAAACTTATTTTTTTGGACCAACAAAATTTTTATATCTGGACCCGATTTTCTGCGGATAAGCCGTGATGGATGCAGTCTTTCATTTGTGGAATATACAACATTATACCGCGTATCATCTAAACCGCGCCGCTAAGATCAACGAGGACCCGTGCCGGTGGCTGTACCGGCGGCAGCAGAGGGCCCGTGCGGGTAAACGTCTCCCTCTTCGCGCGAGGGGCCGCTCCCCGACCTCTGTCCGTGTGCCGGGTTGCAGCCCTGCGGTGCGGCGCCGGGCAGGTGTGGCAAGGCGCCCCCAGGCTCCCCGCCCTGCGCCGTGAAGTGGCGCTCTGTGTGCTGCTGCGGCGTGTGCTCCGGTTGCGGCGAAGGGAACATCTTTTCGATGTTCTCCATCAGTGTCTTGCGAGCGCATGCTGGCGAAGGGAAAGGACAGAGTTAGCACCCGACATATTCCCTGCTGCAAGTCAAGTGGCGCCCAGCAGGCAGAGAAGAAAGACGCGATGTACAACAGGGAAACGTTCACTGTATTTAAAGTTTTCCTAAATCGGGGGTATTATTTATTATTGCGCTTATTTACCCAGCAAAGCTTCACTGCGTGAGTCTCAAAACTGTTTTTCAGGAGGGCCCTGTCAAGTTTTCACAGTCGGGGGGGGGGTAATGGTTCTATGTGGAAATCCAAGTGAAAAATGTGTGGTCAGGTTTTCAACATTGTGATAGTTTTGCTAATCCTCATTACATTTGGATGTTTTTTTTATCTTTGGGAACAAACCGGATAACTTATGTTAGCCGTGGCCGGGAATTAAACTCAATTCGCCGGGTTTCACAGTACCGTGCCCTAACCACTGAGCCACCACTCTACCATTTACACACGTGTTGGTAACGTAACACAACATCACACACTGGTTGTACTTTTGTGATGGCAAAGGAAGGAAATTCACATCTCTCCGTCTCGCTCAATGTCTCTCTCTGCGTGTCTCACGTACTTGGCGCCGCGTTGGTGTTGAGGGCCATGCTGGCGCGGGGTGGCCAGCAGGTCAAGCTGGGGCCCTCGTCCGTCTCTTCCTTGGGCGCTGCGACCACCTCTCTGGGTTTAGGCTCCGGGCGCTTGGGCGCTGCGGTGAGAAATCAATCGTATCTGATTGTCAGCCAACACTGGTAAAAACAACATGGGCATTTTCGTTCTCTTCTATCATGTGCACCAACAGGTGCTTGTGCACAAACAGGTCCACATACACCTCGTGCTCTCTTTTAGCCCCCCCCCCCCCTTCCAATACGTTATCACGTGCACCAACAGGGGCTTGCGCACAAACACGTCCACGTCTACGTCTACTTACACCTCGTGCTCTCTTTTAGCCTGGACCCCCCCCCTCCAAATACGTTCCATTCATTGGCTACCACATTCTGATAAGTTCCCCCCCTTCTCCTCGCCCTTAGCTTGTAGTTAAGAACTTGCATCTTGGAATCCCTGCCTCACTTGATACAGCAAATCTGGCTGTGACGGTCCCACCTGATGACGGAGACTTGTGTTGCCTCTGAAACGTCGTGATTTTTATTATTTTATTTTTATTAATTTTAATTTAATTTAATTTTTTTTTACCTACGTGACTTTACCGAAAAAACTAAGAGTATGAGAAATCAAACCCCAGAGAAGTGAGGTCACAATGAGGGGTGTCCTGGAAAGCTTGAGGACCCACAGTAGTCCATTGTCTTGAACGAGAGGAGGGGAGATCAATCGAACTGAGGGACTGAATTATTGAGCCTCTGGCAAGCGGATATTCAAGTGGATTGGCAAGCGCTTCAATTGTTCCTATTTGCTGACAATCTACTTAAATTGCTGACGAGCAACTGGATAAGATCGCAACTCGAACCACGCTCGGTCGAGCAGGGAGACGCGGACGTGACTTCATCCACAGGAGCCTCTGTTTGAGATGTCTGGTCAATTCCTCACCAAATAATATGTTTGTGGGAGCAATTAGGCTTACCTGAGATCTCACTCCTATAAGAGAATAAAAATAATCATACAGTACTGTATTGTATTTTTTTTATTTCTCAGGAACCTACTTTCCATGCTGCCATCTACTGGCCACGAATGTGCCTGATGGGTGTGATTTGTGAGTGAGAGGAGTACGGTTGGTGTGGCGAGTGTGGCTGGCGAGACGAGTGTGGTTGTGGTCTGGTGAATGCAGTGGTTGAGATGAGTTTGATTGGTGAGATGAGCGAGGTTGGTCCAGTGGATGAGATGAGTGTGGTGAGTGTGGCGAGTGGCATTTGTGTGTTGAGTGCAGTTGGTCAGGTGAGTGTGATTGGGGTGGTGAGTATGATTGGGGTAGTGAGTGAGGCGAGTGAGGTTGGCCCGTTGAGTGCAGTGGGTGCATTGAGTGCGTGCAGTTTGTGAGGCGAGTGTGGTTGGTGAGGTGTGTGGTGAGTGTGGCGGTGAGCAAGGGGACCGCACCTGGCGGATTCTCCTCCACGGCCGGTTTTGGCACCATCCACCTGGGCTCATCCTCGGGCAAATCTTCAACGCCTTCGCCGGCCAGAAACCTGCGTAGGTTGTTGGGGGACTGCGCAAGCACAGACCGGCACATCAATTGGGTCGATTAAGGCTTGAGTAGCCGGCAGGAGATAAACGATGTATTGGGGCGTTCACAGAAGTGGCAGTCGTAGGGAGGATCGCATCATCAGCAAAGGTGGCCCAGTGGCACAGAGGTCAGAACGTTGAATTGGCATGACCGACACCCATCGCACGATCATTAAAAATATGTCGACCGTCGTGCGACAAACGCAGCTCTCTGCAGCAGTGGAGCTGGGAAAGTGCTGCCTCCAGTTTGTGAATCAGAGGTCGCTCAGAGCGATCTCAGCAGTTTTGTGCACTGTGCTGCGCGAGATCCACATGGGATTCTTGTCTCCCCGAGGCGCGGCTCCGACAGGACAATCCGGATAACATTTGGGGAAAGTGACAAAGATATTGAAAAGTATCGTATCAGCATAAAGATTGAATCTGGGCTCACTTTCTAGCTCGCATATCTATAAACGGTATTATGAGCACAGGATGACTGTTAGAGACCATAGAGGTATCTGCTGGATCCTTTGAAGTTTTATTTCCCTCAAGTAATCTATGAAATAGCTACCACTTCAGTGCTAATTCCACATGCTGGCCGTCTGTTATTATGGTCAACAATGTCAAGGCTTTGATTGATCGATACAGAGGAGCATAATTGTTATCCGAATAATCAAAGAAGTCACTTATTGAAGAAGCGGGCGTTTGTTCGACATCCACATCCGAAGCCTGACTTGCTTGAGAGTTGAGGATTCAGTTTGGATACGGATAAGATGACAATTCTCAGGTCTTAAAGTAAGCAGGCTACAGAGAGGCCTTCAAGAGTGCAGGAACAATTTTTAGTTCGAACTCAAGGTTTAATTTTCGTTTTATAGAATTGCCTGGGTCACCAAGACGTCAAAAAGCAATAACATGAAATAAATTAATGGCAATGAAGCAAACAAAAATCAGCACAAAATTAAGCACGTTGCAGATGAAATTGAAAATCCCGCACGAATAGAAATCAACGTAAAATTAGGTACATTTCCAGAAATCAAAATTGGCTCTGACATTACTTTAAAAAACCCAATCAGTGTAAAACGTCTGCCACTCAGTCGTACTTGGTTGCGTTGTTGGGTGGGTTGATCGTTGTGAGGTATAAGTGGGCTATCCCTACGCCGCCCTCTCCCCACCCCCCAAAGCATTTAAAATGTTTTGGCGACCAACCTGGTTGTTCATGGTGGTCGAGAGTTTGTGGAGGAAGTTCTCGAGGTCCCGCTGACAATCTTTGTCCTCGCAGCTGAACAACCGAGCCAGCTCCCTAAACACAGACAACGATTTTGATTTAAAGCTTTCGTGACTGCAGGGATTAATATTCTTGGTTCTTTCGGTCAAGTCACGTAGAAGGGAAACAATAAAATAATAAAAATATAAAACAATAAAATTCTCACGACGTTTTGCCCCTCCTGATTTTAGACGAAAAAACCGCCACTTTTTTCAAATTTTCTTGCTGTGTTTTTCACACCTCATGATTGCTTGTGTTGCAGTCGAAACGTCGTGAGAATTGTATTGTTTTATATTTTTATTATTTTATTGTTTCCCTTCTATGTGACTTTACCGAAAGAACCAAGAATACAGACAACGATGTCGCTTTTATACCACGCCCTTCACGCACAAGAGCATCTCGTCGGTGCTTTACACTTAAAGCTCAAAGCCATCGTACAATCAACCCAGATTCTAAAATAAAGAAAACGAGAAAACATTTGTTTTTAGACGTAGGCTTTCACAAAAATACATTAAAATTCATAATTGTTTTCGTTTGGGTTAGTGGAGCAAAATGTTGACTCATGCAGCCAGCTATGGCTACAGGGTTTGGTGGCACATGTTGTTTATGTCGTTTATTGTGAAATTTCGGTCACAGTTCCTATGATCAATGTTGCTTTCATGGCTTCATTTTGGTGATTTCAAAAAGTTTTTTGGTTTGGCCATGTTTGTTTGTTGTAGTACGGAGTTAGACTGATGGCTTTAATCTAAGTTGTCTTGTGGTTGTTGTTGTTTGACTTGCATCCCACTGGGATTTTTGCACACAGCGTTGGTATACGGTGCTTTTTCTGGAAGTTTTTGCTTTTTTACCCTGGATTTTTCTGTTTGCGCATAGTCACTTTAAGATGTTTTCTTGTTCATGTTTTAGTTTTTTGTTTGTTGCGGTTGCTCCTGATTCAAGAGCCGAATGGCTCACAGGGCTATACCAAATAAATGAAACAGAAATGTCAAATAGAGCTGTAAAGCTACATCACCCAACGAAGCCCATAAAACCAATTTGTCTCATGCCAAAATTTGGAAAACATTTTTTTTTCAGCAAACCGGAGGAGAAATGCTGAAAATGGAGCAAAATGTTGACAATTTGGAAATTTTGCTTGCTCGACATTTTGCTGGAAATTATAAACACCATCATCATGTGTCAACGTAGCTCCGCTCTCAGATCATGTGACTTCGAAAAGGGTTCCAGAGGCAGGGAGATTACAATCAGCATCATCACGTGTTAACATAGCTCAGCTCTCAGATGATGTAACTTGGAATAGGGTTCCATAGGGAGCAGAGCAACGCAAGTCCCTCGCCCCTCCTGATTTTAGACGACTTCTAGGAACCAATCTCAAGTTCAGCATTTGATCAAGGCACGGCCAACAGAATTAAGGTACCAACAGTTCCTGTAAGTGTGAAGAACCAAGCCCATAGACGGTCATGTAAGTAGTAAACATAATAAAAATACAACACACAAGCAAAAAAGGATGCCATTCACTACTTCATGCAGAGTCAATTTCACCATTGGGTTTGTGCCTGACCACGTTTACATTTGGATTGGCAAAAAGGTGGCTGTGGGAGGTGGTCAGAGCACAGATCTCAAGTGCAACGGATTAACAGAGTGAAATGAATGCACCAAAACTGACACCTTTATACAAGGGATCATGTTTGCAATAACCACAACACAAGCAGCAATAACCACAAAACAAGCAGTCAAAATGCATTTTGACTGCTTGTGTTGTGGTTATTGCAAACATGATCCCTTGTATAAGGTGTCAGTTTTGGTGCCAGATAAAAGGGTAAAAACCTATTACTATATCTTACTACTGGCAAAGGAGGTCTCATAATGGAATGAATGCGTTTGCCACCTGACGTGCTGCTCGGAGTGAGCGACGCTCCTTCGCACACACAGTGTTGCTGCTGGCGCTGGAACACTGGCACTACCAGCTGCTCAATAGAAGCCGCATGGACCTCCTCTACAGAAGAAGATCCCGGCCCCACTGGCACCGGCCAATCGGCAAGGAGGCTCTGCCGCATACCCTCCCGTACCATATCAGTCCATGACATCTCAAAGCCACGTTGTGTACATGAAGGCTCCTCGATGCCAACTGTCACTAACTAGGTCTGGGCATGCTGGACATGTAGCCCACACAATAGAAAATTGCCCTCATATTCATTGCAATGCAGATATGCCCGAGATGGATTCTAGGCCGACCCTACTAAACGTAAGTAGCTTTTGCAGGCATTAATGAAGTGAGGAGAGAGAGAGAGCATGAATGTGGCCATGTGGGATGACAGGCCGTGCAGCGCCCAACACATTGTTATGCAGGCGACAAAGTGAAGATACCGAGCGTTAATCAGAGGGAGACATCAGAAGACAAATTTAAGTGCACTGCCCAGGTCGTTACATCTATAGCAGGAATGGACAACCTCGGCTAGTTAGTGGGCCACATGGGCAGCCCTCCTTCGCCTCAGTGGGCCGCAAGCTTGACATGGTACTTGTGCACTAATCGTGGCCCCCCCAGACATCATCCCGGACACACTGAGACCAGGCCACCACGAGGGGGCCTTGGGCTGTAGGTTGCCTACCACTGATCTACAGCCTCTCAACAATTATCTTGCTACCTATGGTGACTGCAAAAAGGAAGGTGTGTTTGTGTTAATACGACGACATGTCCTCACACTGTACCGACTGAAGGCAGAGGCAGTGAGAACACGTGTCACCATCCCCACTCCTGGCTCTGCTTCGCCCCGAGATAGATTCAGATCTAGATTCAGATCTATCTCGGGCGCCACGGTGGTGAGATGTTAACTACCTCGCTTGGTATACAGGAGGCCGTGGGTTCGATCCCAACCCTGACGACTGTATATTAGGAGTTTGCATATTCTCCCCGTGGTCGCATGGATTTTTCTTCAGGTTCTCCGGTTTTTCCTTCCACATTTAAAAACATGCGCTTCGAGTAACTGGCTGCTGTAAATATCTACATAAGCTACTTTGTTAAGCTTCTGAAAACAAGCTAGAATTAAGTGAGCCTTACCTGGTAAAATACAATTTTTAGTTTAGTTTGAGATTGTCTTGTGCCGTCAAATCGCAGTGTGGTTCTGCCTCGGCAAGGCACATTGCCAGTGGAAAAGCCAACGGTGCGACGAGAATCCCGCGCTCGCTCAGCTCGAATTCGCCGGTCGAAAAGGGGAATCGATAAACGATGGCGCAGGCAGCCGCCATAGACGGCAAAGGAGCAAACGCGGTTCCTCACTTGAAAATGTCGACGAGCTCGCGCACGGCGTTGTCCTGCACGTGGTCCTTCTGGATGCAGAGGTCCCCGGTGTCCTGCAGGCGGCACGACGCCTCCACCGTCCGCACGAGCAGCGAGCCGTCTGAGCCGTCAGGGCCGCCCGGGAGCGTGAGAGTGTGCAGCACGTACAGCTTTCCCACCTGTGGAAGGCGGAGGAGGAGAACTTCTTTCACACCGTACGTAGCCAACCGTGCTAATCGGAGGTGCGAGGGTAGGACAACAAACTAAACACAAAAAGTAGTTCTAAAGAAATGAGTTTTCAATCTATGGGGTGAACATGTGATGATTACATTTGTAGAATTACACAGATATTGTTTTATACAGTTTGTCAATTCACTGCTGGATGAAGGCCTCCCCACAGAGCATTGTCAAGCATGGCGGTTGTGTGACCATACTTCACCACTAAATACTTCACAACCACAGTTTTTTTCTGTGTTGTTTGCTCCAATAACTACGTGACTTTACCACGTAGGTTTTGAAATCATAAACTTTTCATGCAAATTCCACGAACACATTTGTGTATAACTTGAGAAGATTATAAATATGATAATTACATGTTTATTGATCATGATGATAAAACAAATGCTGCTGGATAGTATTGCTCTTGAAGGCCAATAAGCCAATGAGCTAATTATATGAAACAAATAAACATCTGGAGATAGACGGGAGTACTTGCTTAAATATGCTTTAACCCAAAATCCTCCACAACAACACAATGAGGAGTTTTGAGTGCACAGACGAAGGGGGTTGTCATAATAAATCAAATATTGGTCCGTGCGTCGGTAAAATAATCTTAACAATGGCATGTATGCATGTTTAACTTGTTTCGCACCATACTAATCGGAGGTACATGCGAGTTCCTTCTTGAGCCACCAGAAGCCACCTCGCCAATGCCACACCCACTCCTCAAGAGGAGGCCACGCGTGCCAATGGTGTCACGGTTCACATTTTACAACTTTGATCGTTCCTCGCAAATTACCCAATTGGGTGAAGCCACATAGCAGCAAGGACTTCCTGTACTATGAAACTACTGCAGACTATAATCATCTTGTGCCATAAGGATGGCGTGAATACCAATTGTACCGACGCAGCGTAGTTTTCCTGATTGGGCCGTGCGCGTTGAGTATTTCTTCCCTTAAGCTTTCACCACACACCAATGCTTTCACCACGCGCGACTGATTATGGGGCCACCTTCAGGAGTTAATTCAACTCCTGAGGTTAATTCAATTGCTGAAGCTAATTTAACTGCTGAACATGCCCACAGCAAGTAGTGCGTGAAGAAACTCGAGAGGCACAACCCAGAAGCCCACACTTGAAATACAAACGGACCCGTCGAGTTGATGGCGCACGCGCACATGCGCGCTCGCTCACTCCCCCTATCCCTACCTGGCTGAAGTTCATCGTCTTGAGCGTGGCAGCGATGTTCCGCTGCAGCGTGAGCTCGTCGTACACGTGGCGGAAGGCGTCGCCGCGCGACATCAGGAAGGCCTGGACGTGCGGCACGAGGTGCCCCACCAGCAGCCGCAGCGGTGCGCACGGGCGGTAATTCTCGGTCTCGAGGCGCGTCCTCACGCAGCCGGAGAGCTGGCCCACGTCGCAGATCCGCAGGAAGAGGTTCCTCATGTCAGGGTTCACCTTGACTGTCCGCATGTGCAACCTGTCGGCTGTGAAACAACCCAACAACAAACTTTCCTCCTGGTTTTCCTCACAGAGGGCCAAAAAAGGCTTGAAATGCCAAGCGGCCAGCAACAAACTGCACAGACAATACGAGTTAATAAACATGTTTCGTACAAACGAGCGAAAGGGGAGGCAAAGCGAGCGGTGAACGGCACTCACGTTGTTTGTTCCTCTGACTGGCACCGACGTCGGGAAGGCTGAGGAAGCAAACCTTCTCCTCGTCCCGGAAGAGGGCCTCCAGGTTGCGGTCATCGGCAACGAGGGGCCGGCTCTCCAGCGACACCCAGCAGTTGCGCTTGGTGGGGAAGATGCGCTCCTTGGAGAGCGTGGCTGCAGAGGGGATGGGGGGCAGCGGGGTGAGGGAGGAGCAGACACCGCATCAACACCAGGGCCCCCTCCGCCCCAGGTAGGGCTGTCATCCCTTTGGCCGGTGACAAGGTCGAGCGGTGGCATATTAGCCGCCTGTTGCAGAGGTTCCTGACTCGTATCCGGCAGGCCGCCCTGGTTAATATTGTCGGTGTATTAACTGAGAAAATACGTGCCGCCTGCTTCACAGCAGAAGTTCAAGATCTGGTGACTTCATTCTGAGAGTAGGAAGCCATTGCGAATCGGTGTCATGAACAAATTTGCCAAAAAAATTCAAATGAACATATAAAATGTTATCCCCCACTGTAAAAGCTTGGCATGACCCTCCTGACAAACATCTTGAGACTCAAGAGGCTTTGCTGGGTAAACAAGTGCAACAATAATCTATATAAAAAGGGAAATTTGTGAATATGTGTGTCTGTTCGAAATGTTTAGCATACTTCCCGACATTCAACAAACTTGAAATGTATGTATTTTGCATGCCGAGTGGTGACGTCATATCTCTGTCACGTCACCCGCATGCGGAAGCGTCACGCAGTGTGCCTGCTGACATCACGCACCCCCCCCCAACCCTCCGCATAGGCCGTGTATTAATCCAAGACAAGAATCCAAGTCCCAGGCGAAGCCGGGTAGTAAAGATAGTCATATTATATTATAAAAAAACTTCGCAGGATGGATTCCCGCCTGCATTTCTGGCTCGCGCACAGCCAAATATGCTTGCACGGTTGCAAAGTCACCCAGATCCCACGGTATTGAGCCAGGTTTGTGCATCGAACTAACGGCACGCTTCCCCCCCCCCCATCCCGACCGTGGACCCAGCGCACATGCGAAAGAGGAGATAGCGGGGGATAGGGAGATAGACATACCTGTCAACCCACACAGTTTACCCGTATCCTTGCACAGGGGAATTGAGTTATCAGGCCCATACGGTGCATACAGCCGTTTCAATACAGGCAACAAAAAATGTTTTGTATATTTGTTTGTGTTTCTTCCTTGTAATGGGACTTTGTAGTATGGACGTTGAGATTTATAAGGGCACAAGCTGACCAATAAGGTCTGAATTGGTCTGTGATAAGTTGGGCACTGCTAAGGGGTTGAAAGGTATGAATCGAGGAGGGGAGGTGCAGGAAGGACATGGAGGAGACTGAGAGGAACGGAAAGGGGCAAGTGAAAGAGTGAAAGGGCATGAAACGGAGAGGAAAGAGAGAAAAACCGAAAGAGCAGAGCGAGGGAAAACGACGAGTAATGGGAGGGAGGATTATGGAGAGGCAAGAGAGATTGAGACGGGAAAGGTCGAGGTGGGAATAACGAGATCGAGGGTGAAAGGTGAGAGATACAGGGAGAGAGGGGGAGGGAAGATTAACACGTAGGCTTTCACGGTACTCAGATTGTAAATGTTGTGGATTTGCTCTGCAACACACAACTGGTGTGCTGTACTAGAAACGAATTGGCACGTTCTGTTTACGTGACAAACCTTACTAATTTGTTGTGTCGGGTGGTGGCAGGTTTAACAACCTAACCCAAAAAAACCTGTATTAGGGGGAGGGAAGTGGGTGAGATACAAAATATATTGTGATGAAGTCCAGAACTCAAGAGACAGGCAGAGACAGAGCTCTATAAAATATAAAAAGTATTGCTGGCTGGCTGGGACAGTCACGTCCAAAGGATGTAAACATAATAATATAACTGAGACATACCGTTTTTAGAACAGTCAGAATAACGGAAGAGGGGAGAACATGTGACTTAATAATATCTATTTCATAATTTAATATTATTATGCAAATGACTAAAAACTAGGACTTTTAATGTCCCAGGACGACTTAAGAGATTTCCCAGGATGATAGCTGCCTCCTCCTGAACAGGGCCCCCCAAACCACACAGAATCATCTCTCCCCCTTCATTAAAATGTTGCGGTTTGATTTTTTTGAAATAGACATTTTGTATTATTCCATTAAATCACGTTTGAACAGTAAGAGCTGAATTAGATGGGGATAATATGACTGTGGTACGTACACGGTACCAAAGCGACTCTGACCTTTGAGGTTGTTGCAGTAGTCTGGGTTGACTTCCATGGTCCGAGGGGAGAGCACGCATTTCTCGGCTGCACCACAAACAACACACAGCAAAAGCAACAACAAACACAACGCGTCAGAGGTCTCACTGCTCCTGGTCTCTCGTACGTGTAAAGGAGTCCAGCGCGAGCGTGGTGCTGCTTCAATTAGGGCCATCTTTAATAAGCCAGCAACACAGAACATAAATATTAACTCTTTTGGAGCCGTTAACCAGGCTACACGCGCCCTGCACGGCTTGCAATTTTCAGCATGCGGTTAAATAAATACATATGTCCTCACGCACACTGGCAGTCCGCAGCCAGTGGTGTAAATTCCACATTACTATGGAGAGGACCACAGTAATGTGACATTGAGTCACACCATAACAAGCATTGGGCAATGTGAAAAAACAACTAATAATATGAGCTTTACCAGTTTACCAGACAATAATTTGGCCAGCAGAGTGCAGGGCAGCATCATCCATTGTTGTACGATATTTGTACACCCCCAGAGCTATGCGCTGCTGCCTTAACCAAACCCGTAGCAAGAAGGGTGGCGGCACGCAGTCATGATCCCGATCCTGACGCCTGTATATTTAGAGTTTGCATGTTCTTCCAGTGTCGAGTGGATTTTTCTCTGGGTCCTCCGGTTTTTCCCTCCGCATTTAGAATTATCAACATGCATTTAGAGTATTTGGATGCTTCTTCTTGGTTCTTTCGGTAAAGTCACGTAGAAGGGAAATAATCAAATAATAAAAATAAAACATAATAAAATAATTCTCACGACGTTTCGGCCACAACGCAGACACTGTCTTTCCGACAGACCTGTTCTTCACCTGAGGACGGCTGCTTGCGTTGTGGCCGAAACGTCGTGAGAATTATTTTATTATGTTTTATTTTTATTATTTTATTACTTCCCTTCTACGTGACTTTACCGAAAGAACCAAGAAGATGAATCCCTGCAGTCACGAAAGCTTTAAATCGAAATCTATTTGGATGCTATAAATGTCCACGCGATAAGCCACTTCTCGTTGAGCTATCATTTGTGGCCAGGTCGCTTCTCAAAAAGAAGCTATATTAGTTCAGTGGGCCTTACCTGGTCAAATAAAAATAGTTTTATAGTTTAAGTATTGAGTCAGAGCATGGTGACGCCTCACCTAGCATGGCGTAGAGCAATGAGACGTCTTGCAGAACTTCGGCGTTTGGCAGAGTGCAGCCCTCGCACACGAGGCACAGCAGGTCGGCGTACTGCTTTATCTTGGGCGTCGCAGACACCTTCAGGGTCTGCACTCGCAAAGAATAAAATATTTAGAAATACTTTTTTTAAAACACGCTT
This sequence comes from Lampetra planeri, assembly GCF_965212315.1. Taxonomy (NCBI): domain Eukaryota; kingdom Metazoa; phylum Chordata; class Hyperoartia; order Petromyzontiformes; family Petromyzontidae; genus Lampetra; species Lampetra planeri. The sequence continues at coordinate 7,795,669 of NC_136141.1, forward strand.
TAATGAAATGTACTGTCTGAGCTGCCCCTCCCCCTGCCCCCTTCCCCCATCTCCCCTCCCCTCCTTCCACATCCCACGCCCCTGGGCATGGCTCCCCGAGGCTTGCCGTGGTGATTTACAGGCAACGTCAGTTGAGCGTGGACAATTACAGCCGTTAAAAAGATTGCTTAAAAATATATTTTTATATTTTTAATGATAGAATATAGTATTGTCATCAGTATGACATAGCTATACGAAGTTTGAAGTCGATATGACATTGGGAATACGGTTGAAATCGAGTTACAAGATTTTTGGATACGACAACACATACAGTAAGTTAAATAAAAGCGTGTAAAAAGTTTTCAAATATATGTTTTGGATTTTTATGATAGAATATCGTGTTGTCATCAGTAAGACATAGCTATACGAAGTTTGCAGTCGATAGCACATTGGGAAGTGTGTAAAAATTGAGTTACAAGATTTCTTTTTTGAGGATACAAAAGACAAAGTGAGTTAAATAAAAGTGTGTAAAAAAGGTCCCCGCCCGCCCACCCACCCGTAAAGCCTTAACAGATTGTTGGGGCGCAAGTGCTGTAAGCGAGTAGCACCCATGAAGGCAAATACGGTGCCACGGGGAGATGGTGTGCCCGCCTTTGTCTCCCCAGTGCACATGTTTTACCCCCTGCACGAGTTACTAATTTTAAAGCCGAGTCGAGCTCGGGTAGGCCGAGGACTGGTTTAGATATGAAGACTATTGTAGGTGAGTGGTGTTCGCGACCACCTATGAAAGCCGGCATTGCACACGAGGGGGTGAATGGCTAATACGGACACCCGGGTAACTTTTTCTCCCCAGTGCTGTTTTTACACTGCACCAGGCACTCATTTTAACGCTCAGTCAAACTCGAGTAAGCCCAAGACTGGTTTAAATATTTGCCCCTGTTATTAATCTTGGGTGAGAATTGAGTACAAACCCAGCGATCTGTATAGGCACCTACACACACAACATAGATTTTAACATAGATGTTGGGATCATGATGTTAACCACCTCGCCTCATATACAGGAAGTCATGAGTTCAATTCCGACCGTGACGCCTGTATTTTTGGAGTTTGCATATTCTCTCCCTGTGGTTGTTTGGATTTTTCTCCCGGTCCTCCGGTTTTTCCCTCCACATTTAGAAACACGCATCCAGGGTATTTGGCTGCTATACATGTCCACGTGATAAACCACTTCGTTGAGCTGTCATTTGTGGTCAAGATCGCTTCTGAAAAAATCTACATAACTCAGTAGGCAATACCTGGAAAAAAAATAGTTTCAGTAAAAAAAAAATGGCTTCCCGGCAGCCCACGTTACCTGCTGGAATAAATCGGCCATGTTGGTCCAACGGCCGTAAAAGAGCTGGAGCTGCGGCGGCGCCTCGTGCTGCAGCGACGCGTAGCGCAGAAACAGCCGGGTGGGGTCGGCCCAGCACACCTCGTGCAGGTATCGGAAGCAGCCCTGCACGGCGCCGTCCCCGCCGTCGTTCCCCCTGCTCTCCCCAGATTCCAAATGCTGCCTCCTGCCGGCACAAGGGGTGCGAGTGTCAGGGCTCGCGGGAGCTCCCGCACTACGACACGGGCTTACGCGCGTCGAGGCTCGTAACAACGTGAGTGTTTTTATTGTTTTCCAACACCATAGTCAATCCTCTCCAAGATGAAGGCCTCACCTAAGCCATGGCAAATCACTCATGATCGTGAATGCCTATTAATCCTGTGAGCAACTGCGAGTGACTGACTGTGAGCGACGAGCGTGAGTAACCGTCAGTGAATGAGCAACTGTGACCACGACTACGAGCGCCTGCAAGTGACTGAGCGGCCGTGAAAGAGAGAGTGAGCGACCGGGACCATACCGAGTCGCGTCGGGCACAAACACGGCGGGGTAGTGCCGGAACAAGTCCTGCAGCTGCTGGTTGGAGCACTCCGCCTGCAGGTACTCGTACACGGCGTGGATGTGCTCCGGCGAGGTGCAGAAGGGCACTCCGCTCTCCGTGGAGACCCCCTCCTCCTCAACCGCACCCCCGCTGCACCAACGCTTCAGGTGCTTCACTAACTCCTGCGCATTCAGCAACATGCGGACGCCTGCGGCGACGCAGAACGCGGGGCGAGGAGACGGGGATGCAAAATAAGCATTTAATACACATACATCTAGCGATATTGATTCTATAATACAGGATTTTGGGTTAGATCGCGTAAATATGTGTCATTAAAACCCGTCACCACCCGACACAGCCAACTAGTAAGGGTTGTCATGTAAACAGAACGTGGCCAATTCGTCACTAGTACAGCACACCGGTGTGGAGAGCCAAGCCACAACATTTACAATCCGAGTACGACGTTTCACCAGTAATTACATCTAGCTTCATCAGGCGACAGTCAGATTTGTGGAAAAGTCTTACTGTTTCGTTCCTTATATAGAGGCGTAGATGTGTTGACCACCCTTCAGTGCTCTTGCACAATGTGGGGGGGGGGGTGGATTTTCTGAGGCAACGTACACTATGCATGTGCATTATGCGAGCCCTTTGAACTTGTCCTACCTGTCTATGGAGTTTATTATAATAGCCCTACCAACAGTAAGACTTCTCCACAAAAACCTGATGAAGCTAGTTGTAATTACCGGCGATACGTCGTTCTCAGTTTGTAAATGTTGTGGCTTAGCTCTCCAACGCACCGGTGTGCGGTACTAGGTGACGAATGGGCATGTTCTGTTTACGTGACAACCCTTACTAGTTGGCTGTGTCGGGTGGTGGCGGGTTTTAACGACATATTTACGTGATTTAACCCAAAAACCTCTATTATGGATGATATTGGTCGTGAAAGCCTACGTGTTAAACTGATATTGATTCTGAATTGTGATTAAATATCATTGAAAAATCCCAGCGAGTATTTAGACCTTTTTCAAAAGTGAACTTTCAGAGTCGGGCTGCACATTTTTCAAATGTTCCTGCACGAGAGAAGACACAGCCATCTCTGACCCTTAACACCGAGATAATTCCTCTCTCCGCCCAGATTTCCTCCTCTTTATCTCTCCACCCCTTCTCTGTCTCCATCTCCTTTCCCATCCGTACCCTCCGTTTCCTGCCATCCCATCTCCACTCCCCATCTTGCGCCCCTCTCTCCTCTTCCCGTCTGCCTCTCCCACCCATGCTCTGCACACATCTCTCCCCCCCCCCCCCCCCCGCTGTGCTCTCTGCTCTCCCCCCCGTGCCCTCACGCTCACCGAGTTCGCCGGCCAACGTGCTGTTCGCCGACATCTCCACGGCGACGTATGCGGCGTGGCGCCCGAGCAGACGCTGCAGGTTGCTGGCGCGCAGGTAGAGGTCGCGGGCCCGGCCGAACGAGGGCGACGTGGAGCTGGACGGCCCGGCCGCCTCAGCCGGCAGCCACGGCAGCGTCGTCAGGTAGATGAGGAAGGACGAGTCCACCTCCTTGAGTGGCCGCCCGACCGAGTCGAGCACGCGTGCCGTCTTGTACTGCGAGTAGCGTGAGCTAGCGCGCACGCACGGTGGAGGGGGGGGAGGCAGGAGAGCGGGAGATCATAACGCGAGGGTCCTGCCGAACTGCGGGCAGAAGATTTGGCGTGCGCAGCCGATCCTCCCGCGTCAATGTCTTTTCATCAAAGTGCCGATGCGCGTTACGGACGTGGTGTATTTACAACAATTTGCTGCATTTAAAAAAGACTGCACTTGCACATGCTGCTAGGGACGCGTGGTATTGAAACGTGTTCATTAACCACCCATCATTTATCTGTCATCACTACCACCACCAACCACCCTCCACTGTCACCACTGCCATCACAAAAATGCCCTCCTCGCCAGATTCGCTTGCCTGGCCGCACATCTCGCGAGCTCTTCAAATCTTTTGAAGGAGCTGCACTGCTTACCAGTGCATGAGAAAGTCCAGTTCAAGGTCGAGGTACTCACTTTCATAGCAAAGGTTAACCAATTACAATGCCATCCACTCGAATGTACCATCACCAATCCTACACTCATCTGCTATGAACCTGCTGCTGTGTGTCCACTCAAGATCCACTGAGCTTCAGACAGCAGCCCCGGTGGTTTGTAACAGTCTGCCGACTGAAGTCCACTCAGCGATGACACTCGGTGTTTTAAAGACTGGACTAAAAACATTTATTTATCTTCTGTTTCGCTAAATTTAGTTCAACCTTCTCAGTGCCTTCTGCCCTTCAACTTCAACTTTCTGAATATGGCGCATTATAAATACAGTATTCGATCGATTTATTTAACCATGACCATCAACACCATCATCACCACTGCCACATGGCCCTGCTTACCCATCATGCCGTATCACCACCAACACCACCATTAAAGACAAAGATCTGCTGTATCGCCTTAACAGACTATTGGGGCAAAACGTGTTAGCGAGCACTTATGAAGGCCAGCAACGATTTTACAAAGTGCACCAGGTACTCATTTGAGGCCGAGTCGACCTAGAGGAGACCCAGGACCGGTTCAGATAATCGTCGCTCGTGTTGGACACGAGCGGAAATCGAACTCGGGTTGCTCGGTTCATAGCGCAGCGCGCCGACCGCTACGCTACCGCATCGCTACTGCCACCGCCGCCACTGCCGTCTCCGCGGGGCTCCGCTCACCCCTTGTCCCACTCGCCATCGAGCAGGCAGAGGAGCAGCCGGCGCTGCGTGTCGGTGCGCGCGTTTCCGAGCTGGGAGGCGGTGAGCAGCGCGTGCAGCTCGGCACAGACCCAGTCCTCCACGGTGTAGTGTCCGTCCGCCACGGGGGGCAGCGTCGCCGTCACGCCGGCCCACGGTGACGCGTCCTGCGAACGGGAGCCGCGGGGGTCCTCGTGAGCTACAATCATTAATGAAAACTCGTGAGCTATAATCGTGAATCACATCTCGTGACCGGAAGCCTCGTTGGGTTTCTTCCTCCAACACGTGGTCACTTTTTGTCACATGAGATGCAAAACCGAACGGTGAAGAAGAAAAATAAAACATTGAGAATGTTTATTTGGGCAAGGCCACGTACTGATCTGACGTAGCCAAACAAAATAAGTTGTCGTGCGTACAAACATTTACCGCTCCAATCTCCACGACCGTATTCGCTCACCACGGTTAAGTTTAAGAACAATTCCCACAGCAATTAGATACGCGACGTTTCTCTTCAAAGTGCATCAAACATCCTCAAAATGGAACCTGGCAAGTTAAGAATATAACCCTGTCATCCGACCTGGCCTGTTGAATATGTGTGCTGCATATAAATTGGCACAATAGGTGTAAAAATAAACTAATTTGGTCATATTTTGGGAGAATCCTCATACAAAAAATGTACAGTACCTGCCAAGCCCAATTTAGGATATCAAACTAAATCCAATTAATATTTTGTTTAGTTTTGATGTTGTAGTACTGCTCACCAAAAATGGCTTCAATAAAAATACCCCATCAATGGTTGACTACATGCCCCATGCGTGCCACAGACACATTGCCCACCAGATCCTGCTGGCTGTACGACCTCCGCTCCTTGCGCACAATCGGAAGGTCGCGCACACCCAGCCTTCCCAGGAAGTCTCTCCAGCTGTCCACGTCCGACTGTCCCTGCATGTACACGGGGTGCACCAGCAGCCAGTCGGCACCTGCATGCACGTACACACGTCACGCACACACATACACACACACACACGTATAAAAGATGATTAACCCAGAATCTCGCATGGGCAAAATGAGAAAAAAAGACATGCAGTTGCCTCTTCATTACTCTTCTATTTCTCCAAGCATGGTTTTAATAATCCACGAATTTCACTCATCAATTCCTCCACGAATTTTATCTCATCGATTCCCGGGTTAAACCATCACACCACAAGTCACGGCAAGACAACCAACCACTCACTCATCCATTCGTTCGCCCTCTCACTCACCCACCCACACTCACTCACTCACCCACCACCACACTGCAGGTCACAACCATTCTCCTTCTGCGTCTTCCCTCGCACTGCCCCACTTTGGAATTCCCTCCTCTCATCACCATTCCATTTACTCCAATTCTTATAATAACCTTGCTCAATTCAAGATGCGTATTATCTCTTATCTATTACAACTTCAATGGTGCTGTTTGTTGCTGGCTGCTTGGTATTTTGGGCATGGGCTAAACTGTGATATAAAAATCATGCAGGTGTAGACAAATTCGTGAAGACACAACAACTGCCATTCTCCACTAAGTGGTGGTAATGTCACCACAGCGCTTGTGGCACGCTAGGTGCACTTTGAGGCCACGTGAAGTGTAAAAGGCCCGCTGGCAGGAGCTCACAGAACAGACCCATGTGCCATGGGTTGACCTGAGATGACCGGCAGATGCACCAACTGTGCTCCACACTGTGCCAACTTTCTACGTTTTAGCTAACCGGTTCTCTGCTCGTTGTTGCGAGCGCTGTTTCGCTGCTCTCTGTTGTTGCAGGATGGCGACTGCCTCCAACTCCCCAGCAGCATCCTTCACAAACCTTCCCCAGAGGCCAATCTTGACACTGCCGATACTAGTGATTGGCAAATCCAATGAGCTCCACATCCTTCTGTACCACCCCAGTCCATCTCTTGAGAAGTTATGTCTCCCCGGCGCTTGACCTGGTTTCAAGCTCTGGATTGCCCTTCGCACTTCCTCAACAGATGGCACATCAGCCAACCACTCACAAGACCTCACAAAAATGTTTAGCGAACCTGTTCTTGGGAGTCAGAGATCGGATTGCCGTTCTTTCCCTCAATGATGGTGATAGGTGTGGTGCTGCAAGTAACTTTTTTATGATGTTAAAAAGTGATTTATTATCACATGCTACCAGGGCAGTTTCCATTCATTCAGCAACTCGCGACCACCACTCATCCTTGCAGCGCCGCATGGCTCTCCGAACCTCCAAGCGAAGGCTGCAGTAAGCCTCATTCTTGGACGTGGGATGTTGTAGATGGTGGGAGTGGGCCTAACGCTTACTTTCAACGAGCCGGAACACCTCTCTGGGTGCTCCGGTTTCCTACCAAATGCTAGCACTCATTCATTGCCTGAAACATTTTAATATATGGGGAATTGCAGAGATTGGGAAATCGTTGGCGTCAGCTCACCGCTTGCCTGCGGTTCCTCGCGCCTCCAAGTCATTCTCTCCCACCGAGAGTGAGCGTATACTGCGAGGCGCATTCCAAATTCACCCCATTCCCCTCGATGGAGCACCCTTCCCCTTGTTTTATTGCAATAGCCACCTGGCAGGTTGGTGGGCAGGTCCCACTTGTTCCCATAGAACGTGGAGAAGTACACGCTGGTGTCCACCGGCCGCACAAAGGCGCCGCTCGAGGTGAGCACCGGCAGCGTCGCGCGCAGCTCCGACAGGTCGCAGACGGACACGTCGTGCTCGCACTGCGCCTTCACGTACGCCAGGTAGCTGATCACCACTTCATTTGGCTTATCCTGTACACGGGGGGGGGGGGGGGGGGGGGGGGGTCACACAGACAAAGATGAAGATTGCAGGTAATTTATCGAATGGAGCGCATTTGGACCATGCCGATGCCACACATGGCCTACTAATTTTCAAACAATGTCACAGGATTTTGAACGTCCACTGTTGATGCACCCCTGGGCGGCCGCTGGACCGTGAACCTCTGCGACAAGGGGCAAATGTGCAACCGCTCGGTCACGTCACCGCTCCCCCCCGGGCTGAAAATCACCGACGAATTCTGATTTAAACTTTTAACCTGCCGCAGCATTCGCTCACTCTCGAAGAGAGTGAACGACTCAGAGGAGCGAAGAACCAGACAACAAGCAGAAAGGTAGCCACGTGATGAGCCAGTGCCAACAACTGCCCAAGCTCTGCGGTCCTCTATATATGAAGGTGTTATCGGCCAATGAAAAAGTGTTTGCATTTGGGAGGAAACCGGAGCACCCGGAGAAAACCTACACGTGGGCGGGTAGGATCCAAATTTACCATGCCGCCTTCTCCTGGCAAGTCGGGGTATGGCACCTCATGGACGCCCACGAGAAGGGCGATTCATACCATTTACACAATCCACCACCCTCGCCTCGACAGCACTGGATTACAGGCATGCGAATCCACCACCGCCCAAGTGATGATGATGACAGAATCAGAATCTTTATTTCGACTAACAAAAACAATTCTCCTTCCAACCCGCCCACGATACCTTCCAAGCACCGCTTTCCAGGATTGGCTTGACATGGCGAGCGATGACCTGGGCGGGCGTGACGCGCCGCACGTGCAGTCGCTCGAGAAGACGCACGAGCTGCGAGGAGCACAGCGCGTCGACGCAGCACAGTAGGTCCGGGTGCAGCACGCACAGGTCCACCTTCAGCAGCTCTACGCCTGCACAGTGAGGAGGGAGAGAAGGGGGGGGGGGGGAGGAGAACGTGAGGGCTGCACGAGAGACTCGGGCATGCCGAGGAGTGCGGTGCAGGAAAACCTAAATGCCACGGGAATTTCTGAATTTTATTTGTTAAAATATTCCACCTGCTGCTGAAAGGGCCTCAACGAGAAGGAACCCTAGAGATCCCGTCTAAGAGGGTATTTGGCCTACTCTTCCATGAGAGAGAGGCCTGCTGTTCAGCACACCTGTGTCCTGTGCTGGTGAGAGGGGCCTGCTGTTCAGCACACCTTTGTTGGGAGAGGCCTGCTGTTCAGCACACCTGTGTCCTGTGCTGGTGAGAGGGGCCTGCTGTTCAGCACACCTTTGTTGGGAGAGGCCTGCTGTTCAGCACACCTGTGTCCTGTGCTGGTGAGAGGGGCCTGCTGTTCAGCACACCTTTGTTGGGAGAGGCCTGCTGTTCAGCACACCTGTGTCCCGTGCTGGTGAGAGAGGCCTGCTGCTCAGCACACCCGTGCTGGTGAGAGAGGCCTGCTGCTCAGCACACCCGTGCTGGTGTGAGGGGCATGCTGCTCAGCACACCCGTGCTGGTGAGGGGGGCCTGCTGCTCAGCACACCCGTGCTGGTGAGGGGGGCCTGCTGCTCAGCTCACCCGTGCTGGTGTGAGGGGCATGCTGCTCAGCACACCCGTGCCGGTGTGAGGGGCATGCTGCTCAGCACACCCGTGCCGGTGGAGAGGGCTCAGGCAGATCACCAACTACAAGCCCAGAGGCCCCCACACCACTAACGACTCCCGCCTAGCCAACGACCTGAACGAGTTCTACTGCAGATTTGAAAGACAATTGGACTGTCCTGAACTACCCCTTCCCACCCAAGAGGCCCCTATCCCACCCCACACTACAGAGACAACTATCTCCATTCAGGAGGGAGAAGTTAAAAAACTTTTCAAGAGGCAGAACCCACACAAAGCAGCTGGGCAGGACTCTGTCTCTCCAGCCACCCTCAGGCACTGCGCGGACCAGCTGTCACTAGTGTTCACCAACATCTTTACCACCTCCATGGAGACATGGCATGTACCAGCCTGTCTCAAGTCCTCCATCATCATTCCAGTGCCCAAAAAGCGAAGGCCAACAGGATTAAATGATTACAGACCCATCGCCCTTACCTCCGTGGTAATGAAGTCTTTTGAGCGCCTGGTCCTGGCACACCTCGAAGCCATCACAGACCCTCTACTGGACCCCCTTCAGTTTGCCTACAGAGCCAACAGGTCTGTGGATGACGCAGTTAACATGGCCCTCCACTTCACCCTACAGCATCTGGACTCCACAGCATCCTACGCCAGGATCCTGTTTGTGGACTTTAGCTCGGCTTTTAACACCATCATTCCTAGCCTGCTTCAGGACAAGCTCTCCCTGCTGAACGTGCCAGACTCCACCTGCAGATGGATCACAGACTTCCTGTCCGACAGGAAGCAGTGTGTCAAACTGGGATCACAAGTTTCTGCCGCCAGGTCAATCAGCACCGGATCTCCTCAGGGCTGCGTCCTTTCACCCCTGCTATTCACCCTGTACACCAACAGCTGCACCTCCAGTCACCAGTCCGTCAAACTCTTGAAGTTTGCGGACGACACCACCCTCATTGGGCTAATCTCTGATGGGGATGAGTCTGACTATAGGAGGGAAGCTGACAACCTGGTGACCAGGTGTAGCCAGAACAACCTGGAGCTTAATGCTCTTAAGACCGTGGAGATGGTTGTGGACTTCAGGAAGAATACAGCCCCACTCACCCCCATCACCCTGTGCGACTCCCCAGTCACCAATGTTGAGTCCTTCCGCTTCCTGGGCACTATTCTTTCCCAGGACCTCAAGTGGGAACTGAACATCAGCTCCCTTATCAAGAGAGCTCAACAGAGAATGTACTTCCTACGGCAGCTGAATAAATTTAATCTGCCAAAGACAATGATGGTGTGCTTCTATACAGCCATCATTGAGTCCATCCTCACCTCCTCCATCACCGTCTGGTACGCTGCTGCCACTGCCAAGGACAAGAGCAGACTGCAGCGTATCATCCGCACTGCTGAGAAGGTGATTGGCTGTAATCTACCAACCCTTGAGGACCTGCACACTTTGAGGACCCTGAGGCGAGCGAGGAAGATTGCGGACGATTCCTCGCACCCTGGATACTCTCTGTTCCAGCTACTACTCCCCTCCGGCAGAAGGCTGCGGTCCATTAAGACCAAAACCTCACGTCATAAAAACAGTTTTTTCCCATCAGCTGTTGGCCTCCTCAACAAGGCCAAGGGCTTAAAATGACTTTTACACTTAAAATGACTGTTACACTTACTATAACATTTTATCTACATAATTACACCTTTCCATACTTACAACGTGTAATCTTATTTGTATTTTTGTATTTTAAGATTGTTTAATACGGCTAATTAACATTTTACATTTCGCATTTCATAAGGTCTACTTATTCATAATTTTAAAGATTTTAGCCCTTTAGTATTACTTATACTTTGTAACGTTAGTATAGTTAGAGTGTATACCTTTTATATAAGTTAAGATTCCTACTTGTTCAATGTATGCACCGTCCCGCCATAGTGAATTCCTTGTTTGTGCAAACTTACATGGCGATTAAAACCTTTTCTGATTTCTGATTCTGATGAAGGCCACACTTTACCCCGCCACACGTGACCTGCCGTTTGACTAACTGTGGTACGGCCGTTCACACCGCTGGTGTTCATTGGTGGTGGTGGGTGGGGATTTAAGAACCTTGCCCATTGTTTCAACTGCTGCACCGGGGGGATGGAATTGAACCGAGACCTCTGGATTGCAAGTCCAAGGAACTAACCATGATATGATGGTGGCATCCTGAACTTCATATTCGTGTATGGCTTGCAATTAAAACTTTACCGCCGTATTGTCATATGTATGTATATACAGTATACAGCAGTAATGTAACAGTTATTGTGCGGTGCTAAGAAGCCGGTGACCAGAGTTTGATTCCCGCTCACGGCCAACACCTTTGACAATCATCTGAATCGGCCCTGGGCCTCCCCTAGTTTGACTCAGCCTCAAATTAGTGCGATGTGTAAACATCGCCACTGGGGAAACAGAGGCAGCCAGGCATGGTGCTGGCCACCCACCCCCTCGTGTGCCATGCCGGCCTTTCTAGGTGCTCGCGTACAACACTTGCCCCAACAATCTGATAAGTATTCTTTCGCACCGGACGTCGCCAACCATGCTAATCGGAGGTGTGAGGAAGGACAACAAACTTAACACAAAAAGGCCTCTGTCTTTATATATCCCAAAGAACCAATGTAACAAGACTGTCACTTTATAATGAAGTCAACTGACCGTGCATCTGGACTTTGTTTTGGTTGGCAGCTGCACCCTCCTGCCACCCGGGAGGGAAGAACACCTCCTGGTCAGCCAACGCCACCATGCGCCCATCGGCCAGGGGGATGATGGGAAGGGAGCGCAGTGCAGCGTGGGTCTCCTCCTCGCCATCCGCTTGCTGCTCCAGGCAGCGGTAGACGCAGACCAGCAGACGCGCCACCTCGTCCAGCGGCAGGGCTGCGGCGGAGACGGTGGCGCACATGGCACGCAGCGACAGCAACAGCAGCAGCACCGTGCAGTCAAATCAACAGCGCCTCCATCAAATCACACGGCAATATCTATGGTACCTTTTTTCTAGTATTTAAAAATAATGAAAAGTAGAATAGGTTTTACCCTTTCTGGCAATAAAACAAGCATTAAGATTTTGACTTAAAGCTTTTGTGACTGCAGGAATTCATATTATTTGGGTCTTTCGGTAAAGTCACGTAGATAGGTAAAAAAAGAAAATAACAAAAAATAATTAAAAAAACAAACAAAAAAATTATGAAGTTTGAATCGCAACACAGGAAAAAAAAATATGGGGACTTTTTCTTCCTGATGACGAACGCTTGTGTTGCGATCAAAACTTCGTAGGTTTTTTAAATCATTTTTGTTATTTTCTTTGAACCTATCTACGTGACTTTACCGAAAGATCCAATGAATACAGGTATTAAGATGTTCCAAACACCAAGTAAGTACCTTTTGGAAGGAATCAAGTCTGCATTAACTGCACATACTTGTGGCAAACCATACACAAGTACTTGTGGCAAAACATACACAAGTATGTGTGGTTAATGTTTGAACATCACACGCCAATTAATTTATTTTACATCATATAATGCCGATAGCTGAATATATATGATGTATATAACCCAGGCAGAGCAATGCTGAGTTTTGCTCATTTATCTGGGCGGCGGTGGCGCACACCTGTAATCCAGCACTTTTTACGTGGGGAGCTGTACCCTGGCTCGCCAGATGGCCATACAGTGTGGCCTCCACTCTTGTGTCTGTACGGGATAGCATCGCCCCCTCGCACATGTGGGTTTTCTCTGAGTGCTCCCGTTTCCTACCACATGTCAGCACTCATTCATTGGCTGAAACATCGAAATATACAGAGAACTGCAGAGCTTGGAGAATTGTTGGCACCGGCTCACCGCTTGGTTGCCTTCCCGCTTGCCGATGGTTCCTCGCGCCTCCAACTCATTCTCTCTTATCAAGAGTGAGCGTAGACTGAGAGGCACATGACAAGTTTAATTTTTTTATTATTGCCTTTGGCATAGCAAGCCCAACATAGGCTGGATTAGGCTATGTATGCAGAGTGACAAGAAGGCCATGGACTTATAACGTTGAGAATGATCTGTCCCAGAATAATCACCGCCCCTGCTGATGCCAGAGAGGTGACATTCGACAGCTCTCGTTTAAATTGGTGATTTGGCAATTGCATCTCGGCCTCTTGGTGAAACCCACAACTCAACCCCCAAACGAGGCAATGTCGGTCGCCCCTTCCACTTTGTTGCATTCTGCTGTTCAGAATTCTCTTCCCCAGCTACCACTTTTTTTCCACAGGCGCATCTAAACCATGTCAGCGCAAAAGCCCTCATGGTACAGCTGGTGTTCCCACTGCCTATATTTGCTGTTCAGAGCCAGAACCAAAACATCTGAATCTAGCTTAGGACCAGGCAAGGCTGATGACGCGTTCTATGCATGTGACATCAGCCAGTAACACTGCGAGGACACAGCGTCACCGCGTCATCTACAGGCGACTCGACCCGTTCATTGCGAGTGACGTCAGTGGCACGGCTCTGGTCCCGCGGTGCACCGGGATCGACGCGGCAACAGCTCCGAATGCGCCAGCGAAAGAAGAACGGTGGCGAGCACCGTACTCAATACGCATCAAGTGCTTGCCACAAATGAACCGCAACACCTTGCCGATCTCATCAAGGAGCATAAACCATCATGCGAACTCATCTTCACAGCGGCTTTTGGCTAGCCATTGAACAAAGATGGTCACCGCATCACACACGTTCAGATGCGCTTCTGCGGCCGTCTGGAACACTCTTCCTTCCGAAATTAGGAAGCCATTATATCTAGATTGAAAATTAATTTCTTTCAAACTGCTCTTTACATTTAGTTTGTTTCGATTTAAAGCTTTCGTGACTGCAGGGATTCATCTTCTTGGTTCTTTCGGTAAAGTCACGTAGAAGGGAAGTAATAAAATAATAAAAATAAAACATAATAAAACAATTCTCACGACGTTTCGGCCACAACGCAAGCAGCCATCCTCAGGCGAAGAATGAAACACCCCAAGCTTGGAGCGTATATTTAAGCTGGGTTAGAGGGGGGGGAGGTGGGAAGAAGAGCGCCTAAACAAAATAATTTGCATATCAAGAGGAATTCAGCATATGGAAAATGCGTAGGAGGTGGGCGGGGGGGGTTCCAAATCAATACTATGCCCGTGCATTATTCAGGATTAGCAGCATCAAAGGGGGGGGGGGAAGGGGGGGAGCATTAACAAAGGAAAGGAATGTTAATAGTATGTAGCTGTAGTTACTAAACAACCACGTAAAAAACTACAGTATAAACTGCATGACAAACTAAAGTATAAACTACATAGCATCATCAGTAAACTTACTATACTCTACAATAAGCTGAGTTACTAACAGTAAGTAATACATGAAAAATTCTACGTTGTAAAAAATTATATAATATGCTTCCATCTAAACTTTATTCTCTTACATCACACGCGTCTATACCGTACTATATACTTCCATAGGCAAAACCAACATTAAATTACATACTGTATTGCTATAAACCACCCTATACCTTATACATTTTTAATATAACACTATGTATTATTCTACCCACCCTAATGTGTATCAAAATGGTTTATTACGTCCTTCCAGTGATTGCTAAGCCAGAATCCATCTTCTCGGTTAAAATTGTCTCTGTGTTTGTAAATGTGGATCGCCTCATGTACGAATCTCTCATGATAGCCCGATGGCTTGCAGAGAACCTCTGTCTTGGAGAAGTCAATGTCATGTGAGCCCACTGAGTTGTAACAGTGATCTGCCACGGCTGAGGTGTTTGTCCTACAGTGTTTCAGGTCAGCTTTATGTTCACGGATGCGGTCCGAGACATGTCGTTTGGTTTCCCCAATGTAACTGCTACCACAGAGGCAACTTAGTTTGTAGACACCAGGGTACTGTATGTCTGGAACCACATCTTTTACAGACGGTACCAGATCACGGATTTTATGTACTGTGTTGAATCGGACCTGGATCTTGTGTTTAATCAGGATTTTGGAGATCTTTTTTGTGACCCCAGCAATGTAGGGTAAGGTGATGGTCTTGAAAGGCTCCTCAACAGGATCTTTCTTGGTGGTTGGAGTGATGGCTTTGCGGATTGTGTAGTCGGAGTAACCATTAGCCTTAAGAGCTTGGCGTACGTGTTTGAGTTCACTGGAAATGTGTTCATGGTCGGAGATGCATTGGGCTCTATGATATAGAGTCTTGATGAGAGAATTCTTCTGGGATGGATGGTGGTGGGAATCCGGTTTTAGATAAGCATCCGTGTGGGTGGCTTTCCTGTAGACAGAGTGGCTCATTGAACCATCAGGTCTCCTTTTGATTAGGACATCCAAAAAGGGTAGCTTGCCATCATTTTCGACTTCCATGGTGAATCTGATGGCTGGGTGTATGGAATTGATATGGTCGAGAAATTGGTCTAGAGCAGGCCGGCCATGTGGCCAGATGACAAAAGTGTCGTCTACGTACCTCTTCCATAAGGTCGGGCGTAGAGTCGCAGTCTGGATGGCGTCCGTCTCAAATTTCTCCATGAAGATGTTGGCTACAACCGGAGATAAGGGGGAGCCCATTGGGGTGCCCTCAATTTGCTTGTAGAAGGTTCCATTCCAGGTGAAGTATGTATTGGTTAAGCAGTGTCTCACCAGGGGGGGTACCCCAGCATTCAGTCCTTGATGAACCAAGTCTTCAATGATTGCGATGGTGTCAGGCACAGGCACCTTGGTGAACAAGGAAACCACATCAAAACTGACAAGCAGGTCGTCTGGGGACAGGGCAATCCCCTTGATTGTTGATACCAGGTCAGTAGAGTTTAGTACTGCAGAGGTGGTTTTTCCAGTGAAAGGCCGTAGGATTTCGGACAAAAAACGAGCCAGTTTGTAAGTCGGGGAGTTGATAGTAGAGACAATGGGACGAAGAGGTGTATCTTCTTTATGTATCTTTGGCAAGCCGTACAATCTTGGTGGCCTGGCTGCAGAAGGTTTCAACGAGAACTGTTAATCCTGAATAATGCACGGGCATAGTATTGATTTGGAACCCCCCCCGCCCACCTCCTACGCATTTTCCATATGCTGAATTCCTCTTGATATGCAAATTATTTTGTTTAGGCGCTCTTCTTCCCACCTCCCCCCCTCTAACCCAGCTTAAATATACGCTCCAAGCTTGGGGTGTTTCATTCTTCGCCTGAGGATGGCTGCTTGCGTTGTGGCCGAAACGTCGTGAGAATTGTTTTATTATGTTTTATTTTTATTATTTTATTACTTCCCTTCTACGTGACTTTACCGAAAGAACCAAGAAGATGAATCCCTGCAGTCACGAAAGCTTTAAATCGAAATTTAACCGCCTCTACGGGGAGGGTTTCCACATAACTTTGAGATCCTTCAACAAGCTCCGGGACAAGAAGGCTCAGCTAATCGAGTCTCTCACCTTTCTGAAGAGATGCCGCGACTCTAAGGTAATACCGAACGCATTTACACTAACATCTGCTGCTGTAACTTCTTCTAATGCGAAACGAATTCTGTCTAGAACTAGCTTAGCTCTTATCTCAGAGAAAATCAGACTTACGCGCACCGAACTAGATCAGTTAGACAAGACACTCTACAAATCACACTTATCCTTGAGTGCAACAATGTCCACATCGGATTGGGAACATGTGGAAAAAATGACTGCCTCTTCAGCTGCCGCTATGTCGACTAAATGTAAGGACAACTTGATTTCCAAATTCAACCGCCTCTCAAACAAGAAACCGGACCCACACATTGAAAAGCTAGATGTTAACAAAGTCGTAATTAATCGCAGTAACAGTCCTATTTCTGAAGGTTTGAAATCCGTTTTAGCTAAAGGACTACACTTTGCAGTCACACCTAGACACATACCAGTTAATGATATAATTGCTCGAGTAGATGTAGCTCTCAAGGGCTTGAGTCACATCGCTGCAGACGTAGCAAGATCGGAAATCTCTGTAACCCTCAAAAACGCTAAGATGCCAGCTAGCAACATCAGCAAAGATGAGCGTTTTGAATTAGCTCAATTAAAAAAGAGGGATGACATTGTCATCCTCTCAGCCGACAAAGGCAATGCCACTGTCATCATGGACAAAATAGAATACAACAACAAAATTCAAGAACTACTCACCGATGGCAGCTATACAAAAATAAAAAGAGACCCCACCAACAGCCTCGTCTCCAAAACCAACAACATCATTTCTGCTTCAACCGCATTAATTGATCAGACCAAACAGTTCTCGTTGAAACCTTCTGCAGCCAGGCCACCAAGATTGTACGGCTTGCCAAAGATACATAAAGAAGATACACCTCTTCGTCCCATTGTCTCTACTATCAACTCCCCGACTTACAAACTGGCTCGTTTTTTGTCCGAAATCCTACGGCCTTTCACTGGAAAAACCACCTCTGCAGTACTAAACTCTACTGACCTGGTATCAACAATCAAGGGGATTGCCCTGTCCCCAGACGACCTGCTTGTCAGTTTTGATGTGGTTTCCTTGTTCACCAAGGTGCCTGTGCCTGACACCATCGCAATCATTGAAGACTTGGTTCATCAAGGACTGAATGCTGGGGTACCCCCCCTGGTGAGACACTGCTTAACCAATACATACTTCACCTGGAATGGAACCTTCTACAAGCAAATTGAGGGCACCCCAATGGGCTCCCCCTTATCTCCGGTTGTAGCCAACATCTTCATGGAGAAATTTGAGACGGACGCCATCCAGACTGCGACTCTACGCCCGACCTTATGGAAGAGGTACGTAGACGACACTTTTGTCATCTGGCCACATGGCCGGCCTGCTCTAGACCAATTTCTCGACCATATCAATTCCATACACCCAGCCATCAGATTCACCATGGAAGTCGAAAATGATGGCAAGCTACCCTTTTTGGATGTCCTAATCAAAAGGAGACCTGATGGTTCAATGAGCCACTCTGTCTACAGGAAAGCCACCCACACGGATGCTTATCTAAAACCGGATTCCCACCACCATCCATCCCAGAAGAATTCTCTCATCAAGACTCTATATCATAGAGCCCAATGCATCTCCGACCATGAACACATTTCCAGTGAACTCAAACACGTACGCCAAGCTCTTAAGGCTAATGGTTACTCCGACTACACAATCCGCAAAGCCATCACTCCAACCACCAAGAAAGATCCTGTTGAGGAGCCTTTCAAGACCATCACCTTACCCTACATTGCTGGGGTCACAAAAAAGATCTCCAAAATCCTGATTAAACACAAGATCCAGGTCCGATTCAACACAGTACATAAAATCCGTGATCTGGTACCGTCTGTAAAAGATGTGGTTCCAGACATACAGTACCCTGGTGTCTACAAACTAAGTTGCCTCTGTGGTAGCAGTTACATTGGGGAAACCAAACGACATGTCTCGGACCGCATCCGTGAACATAAAGCTGACCTGAAACACTGTAGGACAAACACCTCAGCCGTGGCAGATCACTGTTACAACTCAGTGGGCTCACATGACATTGACTTCTCCAAGACAGAGGTTCTCTGCAAGCCATCGGGCTATCATGAGAGATTCGTACATGAGGCGATCCACATTTACAAACACAGAGACAATTTTAACCGAGAAGATGGATTCTGGCTTAGCAATCACTGGAAGGACGTAATAAACCATTTTGATACACATTAGGGTGGGTAGAATAATACATAGTGTTATATTAAAAATGTATAAGGTATAGGGTGGTTTATAGCAATACAGTATGTAATTTAATGTTGGTTTTGCCTATGGAAGTATATAGTACGGTATAGACGCGTGTGATGTAAGAGAATAAAGTTTAGATGGAAGCATATTATATAATTTTTTACAACGTAGAATTTTTCATGTATTACTTACTGTTAGTAACTCAGCTTATTGTAGAGTATAGTAAGTTTACTGATGATGCTATGTAGTTTATACTTTAGTTTGTCATGCAGTTTATACTGTAGTTTTTTACGTGGTTGTTTAGTAACTACAGCTACATACTATTAACATTCCTTTCCTTTGTTAATGCTCCCCCCCTTCCCCCCCCCCCCTTTGATGCTGCTAATCCTGAATAATGCACGGGCATAGTATTGATTTGGAACCCCCCCCGCCCACCTCCTACGCATTTTCCATATGCTGAATTCCTCTTGATATGCAAATTATTTTGTTTAGGCGCTCTTCTTCCCACCTCCCCCCCCTCTAACCCAGCTTAAATATACGCTCCAAGCTTGGGGTGTTTCATTCTTCGCCTGAGGATGGCTGCTTGCGTTGTGGCCGAAACGTCGTGAGAATTGTTTTATTATGTTTTATTTTTATTATTTTATTACTTCCCTTCTACGTGACTTTACCGAAAGAACCAAGAAGATTTAGTTTGTTGTCCTTCTCTCCGCACCTCCAATTATCACGGTTGGCTATGTACGGTGCGAAAGAAGTTCAGTGTACAGAGACCGCCGATGCCGTACTCACCCTTCCTGGCAGCGTCCGCTTCCCGCAGGATGGCGCGCGCCACGGCGAGCACGTCGTCCGCGCTCAGCGTGTGTACGCCCAGCTCGCGCGCGAGCGCGGGGCTCAGGGCGCCGCGCGCCACCGCCGGGTGAAGGTACGCCAGGCCGAGGTGCTGCGCCAGCAGCGCGGGCGACACGACCTCGCGAACCAGCTCGTCCCGTGCCACCGTCGTCTCCGATGGAGGGCGGAACTCCAGCGGCTCGCCTGGGAGAGTGAACGCGCGCGGAGGGGTTGGGGGGTGAGGTTGGGGCCAAGGCGATTAGTCAGACCCACTAATGGGGTTAAACATTGTTACGGTTAGACGCATTTTCGGGTTGCACCCCGTGTTGTTCAGCACGATGTTTGACATTTCGCTGCACGTGCCGAGGTCTTCAGCTGTTGAAGAAACTCCCAGCAGATGATGGAATGAAACGATGCGACACATCGGAGCACCGGACAGCTTTGTGACCTCGCGGTAACGGAAGGGCTGCAGAGGTGAAGGTTACCAGACGGCCCCTGGATGGGCAGGCAGGGCGTAGCCTTGAGCTGCTGGAGGATCTGCTTCACAACGGGACGGAAGAAATCTAGGATCTCGTCGGGAAGCGGCACAAAGCGCAGCAGCTGAGACAGGCCCTCCAGTATGTCCAGGCTCGAGTGGTGCTGCAAACACAAAGACAAAGATACCCGATATAGACATAACAGACTGTTGGAGCAAGTGCTGTTAGCGAGCACTTTTGAAGGCCGACAGCACGAGGGGATGTTTACACACCGCACCAGGTACTTATACGAGGCCAAATCGACCTAGGGGAGGACCAGAACCGGTTCAGATAATCGTCAACGGTGTTGGCCATGAGTGAAATCGAACTCAGGTCGACAGCTTCGTAGCGCAGCGCGTGCTAACCACTATACCACCGCTCCCCACACGAGACGAGCACGTGACTATCGGTGTAAATGGAGTCGGAGCGCGAATAAACGTGCCCATGCCCCAAGTACAGCTGCCACCATTTATACGACAGAGCAAACCCAGGCACATTTCTCACCGAGCCCAAGTCTATTGTTAAAACTGTGCAGTTCACAGTGATAAAATTCAACCACAGCCATATCCGGGGGTACGAGATCTCGGCCCAAATCAATTCCTGCTTCCACCCGAACACTGTCCGGGAGTCAAACGCGGACAGGTGGCTGCCCCAGTCGCGAGGCCACATCTGCGCCGACTCACGGTAAACGCGTGCAGGGCCTGCAGGAAAAGCCCCGGGATCTCGGAGCGCAGCCACTGGTTCCACGCGCTGTCTCGGTCCACGTCCTCGCGTGATGACGGCACTTCAAAATCACCTGACCGGAAGGAGGGGGGTGGGAGGGAGAGTAAGAAGGTACGAAGGGGAACCTTGTAACTCTTTCACAGCGACGCGTTCTTCGCGTACATCACCCTGCAGCCAACCTCTCTGCTCTCGTGTGTGAACTTGGGTCAGTTTGGTTCAAACGTTCAGAATAAATGGGGCATGACCCTGGCCCTTGTGCAATTTATTTTATTTTCCATGAGATAATACCAAACACATCATTCGTGTGTGTGGCCTGCAAGCAAAACCTATATTCTCTCAAGTCATATCGGGAGCAGTCACAAGTGGGAAAGCATTGCCGAATTCCTGGAAAGGCTCAACTCTCTCCAACTTATGTTGAAAGCATTAATGCATTAGTTCTGCACGTACCTCTTTGTGCCTGTACTGGGGGCACACAGACTGTCTCGTAAAGATGATTGAATGTCAATTCATTGCTCATGTAAAGTTGTGTTGTCCGAGGGTAAATGGGCTGCATTGATGAAAGGGTTGCCCGAAACGGATCCGACACCAGCGGTCCAAGGATGACGCCGTTTATGCGCGATGTCAACCCACTGCGTCCACATGTCGAACGATGGCCCGCAACGCATCGTTCCCTCTTGCTCATGAAATATTTCAAGCGCAGATTGAAAAAGGTTACATAATTCATGGAGGCGTGCAATTTTTTTACACACTTTTATTGAACTTGCCGTGTTGTTTATATTCTTTGGAATCTTTGACGCTTAATATCTTCGTTCTTACCATGCCTAACGAGCTGAAATATTTACAGACAGACTCATCTCATGTGACAATTCGAAAGGAAGCCACCCATTTTTTATTGAAGACATCAAATCTGATTAATTCTGGGATCAAAATAATGTATTTTCAAATTCTAAGTGAAAATAAAAGTGTGTGCATTTAAAAGCTTGTTTTTTTACCTATTTTTAAATTCTTCATTAAAAGCTTGCATAGCTTTAATCCAAAAATTGGGTCAACAATTGCTGGGATTTTAAGCCTCGCCACTTTTATGTAAGGAGGCACACGTAGGCTGGCTTCCCGAAGAGACCAACACGTTCAAAGCGACCGATTTCAACCACATCTCACCTCTAAATTTGAATAAAAACAAAATAGCAGAATCACGTAGAGGCCAACTGAGATTTGATGAAGCAAGAACGCTCACAACCACCAACATCCCGTGTGGGCTGATCTTGTTGGTGTGCTGCAGCGTACGTGTGCATAATGCCGGAGTGTCAGTGCAGTGGGAAGTTGACTGCTCTACAAACCCAGAGCCCTGGAATTCGATTACAGGTTTTTTTTTAAGCATTGGCTTCAAGCATCAGCATGTGAATGGAGGAGCAAGTGAACAGGAGGTGAGAGGAAGCGAATGATGAAATGGTTCGGATGAAAAAGGAGGAGGCGTTACGAATGTGTTTGTCCATCTTCTTTTTGGCGAGGTGGATGCAGGGCGAGCGTAGCCGGGAAACGCACCCTGAATGATGAAGCGGAAACCATAGCTGCGCAGCGGCAGGAAGGCGAACACGGGCTGCTTGTCCAGGAGTGATGGCAATCCCCCCGAGCGCTCGCCCGGCTCCGCCTGCTCCAGAGGGAACGCCAACGCCAGCTCCGTGGCTTCCACGTTCTCCTTCATCTGACGGAGCACACGTGGCAACAAAGGCAAAGGATTACTCGTATAGCCTATAACCGACTGTTGGGGCAAGTGCTGTTCGTGAGCACTTATTAAAAGCCGCCGTGGCACATGAGGTGGAGGGAGGCCGGCACCATTCTTGGCCACCTTTGTCTCCTCCACGCTGATATTTTACACAAGTGCTGTTAGCGAGCGCCTAAGAAGGCCAGCACGGCGCAATGACTGACACACGCCAGTGCACAAAAGCATTTCGTCAGAATTCGCCAAGGTAACAGAGTGCCGGTGTAATTGTAGGTCTTGCGCCGCGACCAGAGCTTGCTTGTTGTCCTTCCTCCACACCCCTGATTAGCATGGTAGGCGACATACAGCGCGAAAGAACATTACATTTCCAAATTTTACTATTTTGCTTTATTAAGTTTGTTTTCTCTCTCTCTGTGTGTCTCTGTGTTGTCTCTTTAGTAATTCCTGCAGTCACGAAAGCTCCAAATCTCTCATTGACATGTTAATTTCTCCACCCCCCCCTCTCTCTCTGCCCCCCTCTCTCTATTTAAGGCCTCGACACATAGGCGTTGTTTCTCTGTATGCCTATGTTGTGTGTCTCTCTCTGTGTGTCTCTGTGTTGTCTCTCTCTGCTTATGTGTCTGTCTATGTGTCTCCTGTTCTGTGTTTTGTCTCTCTCTCAAATTTAGCAATCTTTGGAAGAACGTAATCAACCAGGTATGGTGTTGACTGTTATGTTAGCCGACTCTCTGTGTTGTATTGCATTGTATTTCTAAGTTCAATAGGTTTGTTTTCTCATTCATTCGTACCTGATGATGATTGCTCATGTTGCAATTGAAACGTCGCATTCCATTATTTAATTTATTTTCTTTCTACGCGACTTTACCGAAAGAACCAAAAAGTAGCGCGAAAGAAGTTCAACATCGATATAGACATGCACATTGGCGCGGAGCACGCGAGCGGGGAGCGTAGACGGCACCTTGGCGGCGTTGAGCGTTTTTTTTGACGAGCAGCCATCTGTCGCAGCCCGTCGAGTGCTCGATCTCCACCACGCCGTCCCCGAGCTCCCTCTGCTGCATGAACTGCACGCTGCCATCCACCTGCAGCGCGCGAGCACACGGCGGCGAAGCAACGACGGGCCACGTGTACTTTACACAAATAAATACATAGGGAGAAGGCGCGGCCACGCAATCGCTTGGTCGCTCCACTGTTGGCGGTTTGAGGGATAATCTAGAGCGGTGGTTTTCCAAACTTTTTTGGAGACTGGACCCCACTTGTTGAATTTTGTTACAACCGTACGTGCCCTTGCCTGGCCCAACATGGCTCTGAGAAACCAATTGTCCATTTTGTGAGGTATCCTAACTAGCTAGTAACTGCAAGAGAATTAAAATAATATAAAAAAAAATTTAAACACGCTTTCATGAAATGTACTCGTAATGGCAGAACTCCACGACTCCAGGAAGTGGCCCCGAAGCTTGCCATAACGTAAGGGGCCGTGGTCATTTACAGCCAACGTCAGTTGAGCATGGACAATTAGACCCAAGCCGAAACATAACGTAATAAAAAGAACGTTTTAAAATATATAATTTTTCTTTGTTATGATAGAATATAGTATTGTCATCAGAATGACGTAAGTATACCAAGTTTTCAGTCGATACCACATTGGGAAGTGGATTAAAATTGAGTTACAAGATTTGAGGATACAACAACAGACAGAGTGAGTTAAAAAAAAAAGCTTGTAAAAATCGAATCAACGGATGCTCTGCACGTGTAACGTCTTTTGTTCGCGCTCGCTGGTTACTCTTGGAAACCCGCATTGTTTACGATCAATGAGTTTAGAAATAATTTTTATATCGATTAAGGTTACGATATGGATTGAAATATTATCGTAGTTATTTTATATTGGCAGATTCATACATGATTATTCACCAATAACTCTAATGTATGATATAATTTCACACAATTATAAATTACCTCACGTACCCCCCCCCCCCCCCCCGAGACAATTGCCACGAACCCCTAAGGATCTGCGTACCCCCGCGGTTGAGAACCACTTCTCTAGAGAGCCCCTCTAGCGGGTATTTGGCCGACTCGTCCACGCTGGCCAGATGTTTTGAAGGAGTCGGAGCGTTTTATCCCACCGCACGCAACCTGCCGATCGACTATATGCGGTGGACCCATTCACGCTGCTGGGTGCACAGAGGGGCGCGGGGGGGGGAGTTGAGAACCTTGCACCATTGTGTAAACTAATACACTACAGCGACAGCAAACCCTTTGAGAGGATTTGCGTGTTATATTATTTTTTAAACGTATGTAATTTTACTTTAAAAACCGCCTGTATAATAGGGCTACAAGGCTGGAATGTGAAGAGTCAAATTGTACTTACTTTTTAACATTCCTCCAATTAGCTAAAAAACTAAGTGAATTGGCAAATTTTTGCCTATATGACAACTTGATTTGATTGGCTCCGTCGAGTGTTGATGGGTTATTGTTTAAACTGTTGACATTATACCAACACGACGATTCATGAACCAGCAAACAAGCGGATACTTGGCACAATTTAAACGCAACAGACAAGCGATCATTCAACTCAACCTGTGCATTGCGGGCTCTGATTGTTGACGCCCTTTGACTGGCCGAGTGGGCTATCTGTCCTGGCATGGTGGTGTGGGTACGTGGTTTATATTTGGAGATTGCATGTTCTCAGCGTGGTCGCATGGATTTTTCTACGCGTCTACCGGTTCTTCCCTCCACATTTATAAACAAGCGTTTAGAGTATTTGACTGCTATAAATTTCCACGTGATAAGCCACTTTGTTGAGCTATCATTTGTGGCCAGTCGCTTCTGAAAAAGAGCTACATAGCTCATTAGGCCTTACCTGGTAAAATAAAAACAATTCTTTAGTTTAGTTTATATGTGGAGATGGCTTGTGTTTGTGAGGTGCGGAGGAATGGGATGGTGTGCATTCAGTTGGTGTGTGTGTGTGTGTGCCAGACAAGACGCGTCCTCTAACAATGCGTGAGAGAGACACCCAGAAGCGAGTCGCGAGCGGCAGGTAATAGTTAACCTGGCCAGCGGTGGTTGGGGTGGGTGAATCGGATCTGGGTGGTTGAGCGAGAGGATAACAAAGCATCAAGGGGCCCGGTCCCGGTGCTGCGGATGGCCTGCTGCGTCGTGGCAATCGTGCGGCGTCACCTTGTTGACTATGGTGATGACCCGCAGCCGGTGCAGGAAGAGCAGCAGGGACGGGTGCACGTCACGGAACAGGTTCCTTGTCTGGTGGCTTTCCGACTTGAGAGGCAGAACGATGCGGGTCATCCAACTGCGGAGGCGCAATGCTCGTGGTCACGCGTGGCTCTCCCAGCAAATCAACTGTCGCCTATGACCAACGCACCCAGGATGCGCCCAATCTCGGATGCTAAAGCAGGGTTGAGCCTGGATAATACTTGGATGGGTCACCCGCCCATCCATAAAACAGGTGGTTATGGCTGCAGAGGTTATGGACAGTAGAGGGCAGTGTAGAAAAATCCATAGTTGTACTGTACCTCTATGCTCCCCCCCCCATCCCGTGCATGCTCCCTGCCTTCACAAACCCGCACTGACTAGCGTGGTGAAGTATGGTAAAAATGACCCCCACAATCCGCAAGGCGTGCAGAGGTCAACAAACCTTGTCGCCAGGGACGGTTGCTACAAAACTTCCCCAGGGTACTTTGCAAACGTTAGGGAAGCATGTCACATCACCCTTTTATTCCCCGTGCCCACAGCGCCAGCAGCCACCCACCTGTCCTCCTCGCCAGGCACTCCAGTGAGGTCCAGAGGCCGCCGGCCGCCTACCACCTCCTCCTCACCCTCTCCCACCTCGGCCCGCCCTTCGTCCACCCAGTGCGGCAGGATGAGGCCCATGGGGCCGCTGCGCCGGTCGAAGCGAAGGTGGAAGCCGTTGGAGTGGATCTCGGGCCTGTCCGTGACCTTGAACACCGACTTGAATCCTATGCCCTTCTGCCCTGTACTCGCGGCGGTGTGGAAGAAGAGTGCACACGACAGCTGAATGGGTCAGAGGGCAGGCGGATGGGAGAGGAACGGTCTAGACAGTCAACGGTGATTGCATTCGCACGCGTGACGGCTGTGTACGTGTCAGGATGGACTCTGACATCGCTCACCACTGACATTAGTTATCCCCGGTTTGGAATCAAAAGTGGGTTGCTAGGTTCAGAAAGCAGCAAGCATGCTCACCAATGTACCACTGTACCACCTCATTGTCATAATTTGTAGAAAGAAAAAAACAAAGATACTCCATATAGTCTGTTGACTTTTGGAGCAAATGTTTGTTAGCAAGCTCCTATTAAGGTCGGCATGGCACACGAAGAGGCGGGTAGCCAACAGCACGTCAGGCTGCCTTTATCTCCCGAGCGCTGATATTTACACACTGGACCAGGTACGCATTTAAGGCCGAGCAAACCTATGGGAGGGCACAAGAGCAGCTCAGAAATACATCGCCGATGTTGGCCGCGAGCAGGAATTGGACTCAGGTGTTCGGGGGCCGGAGCGATGTGCATGCAGACCAACGCACTGCCGCTCCCCACTAAAGAAATCACAATCAACGTATTCTCATGCCGCGCGGAATTCCAAGCGCGCGACAGCGTAAGCAATCGAGAGGGCGATGGCACCGTTAACGTCGGCACGACCTGGCGCCATTGACACCGGAGGGAGGGGGGGGGGGGGGACTCACCGATATAGCCGTACTTGTGCTTGCCCTTGGTGCTCTTGCCAATGTCGCAGATGTAGCGCACGTTGCGCTCGCTGAAGCCCACCTCGTTGTTAAGCAGCGTCACGCGGTCGTTCTCCACCACGAAGAGGAGGCTCGGTGGCTGCGCATCTGGCCCGCTCGGATAGCTGTTGTCGTCTGCGTTCTGAAATTTAAGAACAATTTCACCAGGTAAAGGCCCACTAAGCTACATTGCTCTTTTTGTCAGAAGCAACGTGACCATAAATGACAACTCAACGAAGTGAATTATCACGTGGAAATGTATAGCAGGCAAATACTCGAGACGCATGTTTATAAATGTGGAGGGAAAAACCGGAGAACCCAGAGAAAAATCCACACGACCATAGGGAGAACATGCAAACAACAAAGAAACAGCGAGCATAGGGTCGGGATTGAACCCCATGACCTCCTGCATACGAGTCGAGGTAGTTAACATCTCGCCACAACGGCGCCCAAATGAAATGCGCATGCGAGGCCACGATAACGATAACAGAAATTCAAGGAACATCTCAAAGCAGGAAAAAGTCATCTAACATTTCCATGGTGAATATGTAAAGCTGTCAGGTTTATCGATGATCCATCTATCACCGATTCACTCTTCAGTCACTCGCTCACGGGCGGTCAGTCACCCCCCGCTCACTATTCTATTGCTCCTGCCATGGTTATGGTTCACGTGAACTTCATTCACTGATTCCTCCAACAATGTTGAAGACTTAGTTTCATCTCCTCTGTGCTTATTTAACCACCACCACACTGGTCACAACACTTCCCTTTTTGCTTCTTCCCTTGCACTGCTCCGCTGTGCAATTCCCTCCCATTGTCTCGTTTTTACAAGAATGACCTTGCTTAATTCAAGAAACATATCGACTCCCTTCGATAAACACCATGAACAGTGCCACGTGTTACTCGCCGCTTGGCATTTTGGACCCTTGAGCCTGTGCTCGGTAAGTGTGATACTTTGTTTTACATAACATTAAAATGAGAGGGTCTGGGAGATGGAAGTCCATGACAGAATACACTTGGCAAGAGCCAAAGAATATACAAAAAAAATCTATAGTATTCAGAAATTGATGACAGATTTCCTCTTTAGCTCACAGTATGATCAAAACGAGGACAGCCCTTCATCAATGCCCTGCGAGGTGAAGTCCTCCCCCCACACCACATCAGTGTTGGTGGTTGTTTGACCATACTTCACCACAGATGATCAGTGCGGATTGGGGAAGGTAATGAAAGCACACTCATACGTGTGCGTGTGTGTATGTGTAATAAAAGACTTGACCACGATCTCTGGCTCAGTGTCCTTTATTCGGTCCGTACTGCGTTCCCACACGGCTGTCTCTCTTATTCTCTCTGTGCTGGTTACGATGTCACTCCAGTCCACATCAGCAGCCCCGCTGCTGTTCTTGTCGCTCTTGCAGCCCCACAGCAGCTCCGCTGCTGTACTCTCACACAGCTCCCTTGGCTGTTCCTGCTGCAGCTCTGACAGCCTCGTGCTGTCTCGCCTTCTCGTCGCTCCTGCGACTCTTGGCAGCCACCCCGCTGCCCCTCACACACAGCCTTACTGCCTATCTCTATCTGCAGCTTTACACCTCCCAGTAGCTCCCTACTGTTCCCAGGGTTGGCTCCCGCTTCTGACGGTGCCCCCTCGGCTCGTACGCCCGCGTGGCCCCACACCTTTCCATTCACACCCCGACTGCCTTCTCTTTCCGGTTTACCCGCTTAAGGACCCCCTACCTTTCACCCACGTCACCTGGCTCCGCCTCCTCGTGACGTCACATCCGGAAGGTCGCTTTCGCCCGCATTACACCACCCTCCCCCATAGAAAAAACCCAGCCGACCTCGGCTGAACAATACCAAAGCGTAATGCGGTGAACCGACCTTCCCCCTTAAAGGACACTAAGCATGCAATATAACAACAAGAACAACAACACAAGTAACATCGACGAACGTACAAAAGCATGCGATAAATACGACGGCAAGAACAAGAACAATAACAACATACAATCAACGAAACGTAAGCGATTTGGAACGAGTGCGGGTCGCCGGCCCGTCCCGGACGGTCGGCGGCCCACTTGTAGAACGGGGACGCGACGGAACACGAGAAATGACAGGGGGTAATTCCCCTGCTGCGATTGGAAGTCCACCGACGTCTCGTGTCCCTGACGAATCAGTCTTGGTCGTATTCCGCGAATGCGCCTGCATCGGGGTCGGAAGGGTCGCCGGGCTTGAAGGTCCCGCAGCCCTGGCAGGCGCCCTCCGAACAGGCCCACTCCTGCCCCGCGGTGTCACGGTCGGCCTGTCTGGAACAGGTACGACAGGCGCTCTAGCAAGATCAATGGACGCAGGCGGGGAAGAGTCAGAGTCAGCAGCAACAGACCCCGCAAGGCAACATTGGGAGATGACGCATCACGTAGGGGAGTAACATATGGTTTCAACCGCGACGTATGAACAAACCAACGGCGAGAACCAATCTGAACGCGCGCCGACTGTGGATTGGGAACCTCAATGAGGCGCACAGAACCATGCCAAGGTTTGTGCAATTTAGGAAAGGTCCCCGGCCGCACCTGCGGGCAATGGAGCCAGGCCAGGTCTCCCACCTTCCAGGGGCACTCCCCCTCAGACCGCCGAGCATACCGCTCGTTCCGGGCCTGGGCTTTGGCCGTAGCCACGCGGGCGTTTTCCCGCGCCTCCGTAACCCGGCGAACCGTGTCCTGAATGTATTCAGGGAGTGGTTTACGAGGTCCCTTCACCCCAGTACCCAATTGCACATCCACCGGAGGCACGTTTTCCCGACCATACATAAGGTAAAACGGCGAATACCCTGTAGCCGCATGGGGCGTCATCCTGTACGCCGAAAGCACTCCGGGGATGTGCAGATCCCAATCTGATTGCTGTTCACTCACAGTATGGCAAAGCATGGCAGACAATGTCCTGTTCAGCCGCTCAACCATACCATCCGTCTGCGGATGGTATGGAGATGTCCGTATCTTCTTAGTCCCAAGGCCTGCGCACACTTCAGCCAATAATTTAGAAGAGAAATTTCGGCCCTGGTCCGTGAGGAGTCTCTCAGGCGCCCCCTTGTCCATAATGTACCCAAACAAAAAGGCGTCGGTGATGGCCGCGGCCGACTGATTGGGCAACGGCCAGGCCATCGGCCAACGGGAGAGATACTCAACCCCTACCAGCAAATATTTATTTCCCCTCGCCGATGGTGGGAAGGGTCCCAATATGTCCAGTGCCACCAATTCATTGACTCGAGACACCTGAATCGACTGGAGAGGCGGCACGTAAGGATGTTTAGGCGGCTTACGCCGGGCGCATTCAGGGCACGCGCGCACGTGCCCTACGACATCTGTCGCCATGCCGTGCCAAAAATAATGACGTTGTAACGTCAACAGAGTCTTCTGCACCCCTAAATGCAATAGCGTGTCACAATGGAGAGTTCTAATCAACTCAAATCGCAAGGACGTTGGTACCACCACACGCCAGCTTTCCTGGAACCTTTCTTGCCACATAAGCAGACCATCTCGGAGAGCGGTTCGCGGCCCCACAGCCGAACTCGGACTCCCATTGTCCCTCATAGACCGCTTCCGCATGGACAACAACGACTCGTCCATCATCTGTTCCCGAATCCAGACAGACCGCGGCAGATTCAAAACCCCGTCAGTCGGTCCCGGTTCCATCGGAGTATCCGACTTCTCGACGGCCAACGTAAGCGGCTGAGGGGGGTTTAGAATCGGCGAACACCTATGCGTCCCCGACGCACATTTACAAGGGGCGCGCCCTGGTAATCTGGAAAGTGCGTCAGCGTTCGCATGGCGCACTCCTTTCCGATGTTGAATTTGGAAGGAAAATTCCTGCAGCGTGTCCAACCAACGTGCCCACTGTCCCGATGGCTGGTCCATTTTGAGTGCATATTGCAAGGCCGCATGATCCGTACGCACAATAAACGAACGACCGTAAAGGTACGGTCGAAATTGGCGTAGGAAAAAAACAACCGCCAAAAGTTCTCTACGAGTGACACAGTAGCGTGTTTCCGCAGGCGACAAGACTCGGCTACCATACGCCACGACGCGCTCTACGCCCCCTTTAGACTGTGATAATACTGCCCCAATACCTGTGTCACTCGCGTCCGTATCAAGAATGAAAGGGCGATCAAAATCGGGATAATCCAATGTCGGGGCCGTAGCCAATAGATCACGCAGACTCCGAAAGGCCGCCTCTTCCGGCTCTCCCCAAACAAATTTCCGTCCTTTACCCGTAAGGAGATGCAAGGGCCTCGCAATCGTCGCAAACCCCGGCACAAATCTTCGGTAATACGAGGCAAATCCCAAAAACCGCCGAACATCCCCCACGGAGGCCGGAGTCGGCCAATCCCGGACGCACGCCGTCTTTTCCGGATCCGTGGACACCCCCTCTGCACTCACAATGTGCCCCAAATAACGGACGGACCGTTGCAGTAGGTGGCATTTCTTTGGTTTGAATTTCAAATTGGCAGAGCGCATCCTCGTGAACACTGTCTCCAGCCGCGTTAAATGTTCCTCGAATGTGCGGCTGAACACAATAATATCGTCCAAATATATAAGACACGTCTCCCACTGCAACCCCGTCAAAACGAGCTCCATCAACCTTTGAAACGTAGCAGGGGCCGCATTCAATCCCATCGGGAGGCAGATGAATCGAAATAACCCCTGCGGCGTACGGAATGCGGTTTTCTCCCGTGAGGACTCGTCAAGGGGAAGCTGCCAAAATCCCGAAGAGAGGTCCAGTGTGGAAAAGAACTTAGCCCCCGACAATGCGTCAAGGGAGTCGTCCATACGCGGCAGGGGGTACGCATCTGCCACCGATATCTTATTCAATTTCCGGAAATCGACACAAAATCGCAAGTTGCCATCCTTTTTCTTAACCAAGACCACAGGAGCGCCCCATGGGCTGTTAGATGGCGATATAATGTCCGCAGCCAACATGTCTTCCACCGCCCCCCGAACGTGTTCTCGCTCCGCTGGACTCATCCGATGCGAATTTAACCGAATAGGGGCAGCGTCGCCCGTCTCAATGTGATGGGAAAGCAACGATGTGCGTCCCAAATCCAAATCGTCGGAGCTGAACACATCCGAATACGTCAGCAACAATTTACGCAGCGCATCACGTTGCCCCACGGACAGGGAAGAATTTTCGTCACATAAGGTAGCGATCCAACGATTATCCGAACCCCTTGGCTCGGAAACACCAGCGACCACTCCCCGGCGATGCGGACAATCGTGCGTCGCAAACGCCGTAGTGGCTTGTGCCACAACCGTACCGGCCGGAACACGGATGTTTTCCACCCCCGCATTAAGCACCTGTAAAACCGGTAATTGATCCGGCCGGACGATGGTCTGTGCCCCAACTAACGCCAATCCCGTTGTTATCGTGGCGGATGGTGACAACAAGACCCCTAATGCTCCTAGCCGATTGGGCAGGGGCTTCCGATACCGCAAGGGTATAAGCATCTGTGAACCAGGTGGGATGTCCACAGATGCGACGGACAGCGCCTGCACCTGTACGGCCGAAGCAGGTCGCCCCCAGGGCGACGGCAGAAACGAGATTCGACGGCCCCCCGGCAATTCAATACAATTCTCATTGATTTTAATCAAAATGGGCATCTTAGCCAAAAAATCCGTGCCTAGTAAGCAAGGAACCGCCAAAGATCTCGATATTAACACAACGCCCGAAGCCGACACATCCCCTATAGATATCTTAGCATCCACCTGGCCCACGATACCCATACTACCCCCGTTCGCAGCGACGCAAGACCCATAAACCGGACGCACAGCCCCCGGCGGAATGCCCAACAGATGGAAAATGACATCCGATATAATAGTCGCAGACGCTCCCGAGTCGACCAAAATGCGCACGTCCACACCTTGTATGGACCCCGGTACAGTGGACGAACCCGTAGCGGCCGCGACAACTCTCCGTGCCAATTTGCGCCACTGCGTAACTGACTGACAAGGCCCCGTCGATGGCCTTTCTTTAACAACAACAATAGGATCGCGCAACAAAGGTGGTGGGTGAGGTGTAAAGCCTTGCCGAGTGTCTGGTGCGTGCCGATATGCCTGTTTCGGAGGTTCCTTGGTCGGCTTGTCCGGTGTTGTGGGCTCCTGCTGCGGCGGACCCGGGAAGCGGGCCCAGCAATCTTTGGCGTAATGGCCCCTACGGCCGCAGCGGAAGCAATCGGCCTCGTTGCGCCGAAGCGCAGGTCTTGCATCCCGGCGGCCCCGTCCCGATGGCGTAGCGCGCGGCCCCGGCCTTCCGCGTCCCGACCATGGAGAGGAGGCAGCCGTCAGCTCCTGTGGACCCCGCTCATCCGGCACATAGATCGCCCTTGTGGGGTCCCACCCCATCGCGCCTCCTTCCTTGACGGGCCCACCCGTCCATGCCGCCACTTGCTTCCAGCGACGGAGATTAAACTGCGCATCCAGACACTTTGCTGCCGCCCGGGACGTGAGCTTCTCATGCCCACACACAGGCATGGGGATCCCCAGATCCCGAGACAGCTCCAGCATTTTTACCCAATATGAGAGGCTCGAGCAGATCCTGTGGCGTGTCAGGATATGCTGCCATGGCCAGCTCCAACACCGCACCCCTGAACGCCACGGGCGATTCTTCGGGTGCTCGTTGTCGTTGAGCGAATCGCCGATGCGCGTCGTCAGGTGGCTCATAGGCGTCGGCCATTTCCTCAAAAACTCCACATAGTCTTCTTCTTATCGGCCGTTATGGAACGGAAAAATCGAACAGATTCGTCGTCCAGTAGAGTCGGCAACACTTCCAAGGCCTCCGCATCGGTCCATCTTGCTGAACGAACCGCCGCCAAAAATCGGCAGGCGAAAGCGCTCCAATCGCCCCCGATAGAGAATTCCTTAACTGTAGTAAGGTGGCGACTCCGACTCCTCTTTACGCCGTCTTCCAATGATGGTTGTTCTGGAGGCAAATTCAAAATGGCGTCGGCCCGCGGCGTGGCCAAGATGGCGGTTTGGCGCCGCGGAGCGCGCAAGATGGCGTCTTCTTGCCGCGTGGCCAATGGCGGCGGCAGGGCAGGCAACGTGGCGGCCCGTGGAGCACCTTCTCGTTCCATCGTCGTCCTTGGCGTAACGAGGTGACATAGATGCGCCAGGACGTCCTTGAGTGTCTCCAGTTGTTCTGCCACCTGTTGCCATCTTTGGTCAGCGTCCGATGTTGTTGACGGACCCGCCATCGCGCCGACATCTTCCACGCCCGTCCCCGTGCTCGCCTCAGCAGGGCTCTCCTCCACCACCCCAGCAGAATCCGTGGTCGGAGGGAATTCGTCGTCGTCGGACGAAGAAGCCGATGCTGGCGCCGGGGGAATTTTCTTCCTTACTTGCTTAGACATGCCGTTTCACTTCTGACCCCAGTGTAATAAAAGACTTGACCACGATCTCTGGCTCAGTGTCCTTTATTCGGTCCGTACTGCGTTCCCACACGGCTGTCTCTCTTATTCTCTCTGTGCTGGTTACGATGTCACTCCAGTCCACATCAGCAGCCCCGCTGCTGTTCTTGTCGCTCTTGCAGCCCCACAGCAGCTCCGCTGCTGTACTCTCACACAGCTCCCTTGGCTGTTCCTGCTGCAGCTCTGACAGCCTCGTGCTGTCTCGCCTTCTCGTTGCTCCTGCGACTCTTGGCAGCCACCCCGCTGCCCCTCACACACAGCCTTACTGCCTATCTCTATCTGCAGCTTTACACCTCCCAGTAGCTCCCTACTGTTCCCAGGGTTGGCTCCCGCTTCTGACGGTGCCCCCTCGGCTCGTACGCCCGCGTGGCCCCACACCTTTCCATTCACACCCCGACTGCCTTCTCTTTCTAGATTTGAAGCTTTCGTGACTGCAATGATTCATATTCTCAGGTTTTTTCGGTAAAGTCACGTAGGTAAAAACATTAAAATTAATGAAAGTAAAATAAAACAAAACAAAATAAAATTCACGACGTTTCGGAGGCAACACAAGTCTCCGTCATCAGGTGGGACCGTCACAGCCGAATTAGCTGCATCAAGTGAAGCAATGATTCAAGATGTAATCCCTTATAAGCAAGTTGAAGGGAGGTGGAGGGGGGGGGAGAGCTTATCAGGCTGTGGTAGCCAATGAATGGAAACGTATCGGGAGGGAGGAGGAGCGGTGATCAAAGACTGCACGCAGTGCTCAACACAATGAATGGAGACGTGTCGGGACGGAGGGCGAGCGGCGATCAAAGACTGCACGCAGTGCTCAACACAATGAATGGAGACGCGCCGGGACGGAGGGCGAGCGGTGATCAAAGACATCACGTAGTGCTCAACACAATGAATGGAAACGTGGCGAGCGGTGATCAAAGAACAATGAAGAGATTACTGTTAAACACTGTGGATGTTAACACTCGGTGAAGTAAATTAAAATAGTGCCCGTCAGATAAGATGGTCCAAAAAGTGTAATTAAGTCTTTTTTGCGTGGTTAATAACATCTTTCCAGTGATTACTGAGTTTGTACCCATCATCACGGTTGAAATTATGTCTGTGTTTGTATATTTGTATGGCTTCGTGTACAAACCTTTGATGGTAGCCCGGAGGTTTGCAGAGAACCTTGGTCTCGGAAAAGACAATTTCATGAGAGCCCGCCGAGTTGTAGCAATGATCGGCAACGGCCGAAGAATCAGTTCTGCCGTGTTTCAGATCTGACTTGTGCTCGCGGACACGATCAGCAACATGACGTTTTGTTTCTCCAATGTAGCAATCACCACAAATGCAACTCAATTTGTAGACTCCAGGATACTGTAAGTCAGGAACGACATCCTTCACAGATGGAATCAGATCACGGATTTTATGCACTGTACTGAATCGGACTTGGATCTTATGTTTGTTTAGAATTTTGGAGATCTTTTTGGTCACGCCTGCTATGTATGGTAACGTGATAGTTTTGGTCGGAGTTTCATGTGGTTGTTTCTGTGTGGTGGGAGAGACAGCTTGGCGGATAGTGCGGTCAGAGTATCCGTTCATCCTGAGGGCCCGATGTACATGTCTTAATTCATCAGTCAGGTGGTGTTGGTCAGAAATGCCATGGGCTCTGTGGTATAGCGTTTTGATGAGAGAATTCTTTTGAGATGGGTGGTGGTGGGAATCCGGTTTCAAGTAGGAATTTGTGTGGGTGGCTTTCCTGTAGACAAAATGTCCCAAGGATCCATCAAGCCTCCTCTTAAACAGAATATCCAAGAATGGTAGTTTAACTACCATTCTTGGATATTCTTGGATATTCTGTTTAAGAGGAGGCTTGATGGATCCTTGGGACATTCTGTCTACAGGAAAGCCACCCACACAAATTCCTACTTGAAACCGGATTCCCACCACCACCCATCTCAAAAGAATTCTCTCATCAAAACGCTATACCACAGAGCCCATGGCATTTCTGACCAACACCACCTGACTGATGAATTAAGACATGTACATCGGGCCCTCAGGATGAACGGATACTCTGACCGCACTATCCGCCAAGCTGTCTCTCCCACCACACAGAAACAACCACATGAAACTCCGACCAAAACTATCACGTTACCATACATAGCAGGCGTGACCAAAAAGATCTCCAAAATTCTAAACAAACATAAGATCCAAGTCCGATTCAGTACAGTGCATAAAATCCGTGATCTGATTCCATCTGTGAAGGATGTCGTTCCTGACTTACAGTATCCTGGAGTCTACAAATTGAGTTGCATTTGTGGTGATTGCTACATTGGAGAAACAAAACGTCATGTTGCTGATCGTGTCCGCGAGCACAAGTCAGATCTGAAACACGGCAGAACTGATTCTTCGGCCGTTGCCGATCATTGCTACAACTCGGCGGGCTCTCATGAAATTGTCTTTTCCGAGACCAAGGTTCTCTGCAAACCTCCGGGCTACCATCAAAGGTTTGTACACGAAGCCATACAAATATACAAACACAGACATAATTTCAACCGTGATGATGGGTACAAACTCAGTAATCACTGGAAAGATGTTATTAACCACGCAAAAAAGACTTAATTACACTTTTTGGACCATCTTATCTGACAGGCACTATTTTAATTTACTTCACCGAGTGTTAACATCCACAGTGTTTAACAGTAATCTCTTCATTGTTCTTTGATCACCGCTCGCCACGTTTCCATTCATTGTGTTGAGCACTACGTGATGTCTTTGATCACCGCTCGCCCTCCGTCCCGGCGCGTCTCCATTCATTGTGTTGAGCACTGCGTGCAGTCTTTGATCGCCGCTCGCCCTCCGTCCCGACACGTCTCCATTCATTGTGTTGAGCACTGCGTGCAGTCTTTGATCACCGCTCCTCCTCCCTCCCGATACGTTTCCATTCATTGGCTACCACAGCCTGATAAGCTCTCCCCCCCCCTCCACCTCCCTTCAACTTGCTTATAAGGGATTACATCTTGAATCATTGCTTCACTTGATGCAGCTAATTCGGCTGTGACGGTCCCACCTGATGACGGAGACTTGTGTTGCCTCCGAAACGTCGTGAATTTTATTTTGTTTTGTTTTATTTTACTTTCATTAATTTTAATGTTTTTACCTACGTGACTTTACCGAAAAAACCTGAGAATATGCCTTCTCTTTCCGGTTTACCCGCTTAAGGACCCCCTACCTTTCACACACGTCACCTGGCTCCGCCTCCTCGTGACGTCACATCCGGAAGGTCGCTTTCGCCCGCATTACATATGTATGTGTACAGGAAAGGGCGGTCTTGCACAGATGCCATATTTTCTGTCCGTCTGCTACAGCAGAGGTGTAGGGAATTCCAACAAGACCTACATCTCTGCTTTATTGACCTGGTCAAGGCCTATGATACCATCAAAAGGCCTGGGCCCTGGGTTGGTTCTTCGTACTTTCGGAGTCCCTGACCCTCTGCTCACGATCATTAAGGACCTTCATGATGGTGAGTGGGCCCGGGTAAAACAACGTGGCCGGAAGTCAGAGCCATTCCCTGTACACCTTGGGGTGCGACAGGGTTGTCCTCTGGCTCCCACATTATTTAACATCTATTTTGACCACGTAGCTCATGAAGCTTCCAATAGCTGTACCGTGAGAATTTCGATTTGGTACAGATATAATGGGAGGCTGATCGATGCCCGGGTGCGGTCAAGGGATGGCTCCCTATTGGTCAACCAAGTTATGTATGCCGATGATTTGGTAATTGCTGCTCATTCTGAGGAGGAGTTAGAGACGCTTCTGCTGAAACTGGAGTGTGCCACTAAGAGGTGGGGCCTTACCATCAGCCCCACCAAAACTAAGCACCTGCCTGGTATTTTGTACCATCGGACACTCCACCCCCACAATTCCCAATCGTTGATGGGGCAGTTGTGGAGAGAGTGGAGAGTTTCCCATACCTGGGCAGTGTGCTCATGACCGGCTCCGGTTTGGCAGCAGAGGTCTCACTCCAAGTCAGTCGAGCAGCAATATATTTTCATCGGTTGCGTAACGCTGTGTGGAAGCTATCTGGTCTGTCGCTCCACACGAAGCTTTGGGTCTTCTCGGCGAGGATCATGCCCTCCCTTCTCTACGCTTGCGAAACGTGGACCCCCCCAAATGGAACATCTTTGCCGGTTAGAAAAATTTAGGCTGGCCTGCCTATGATCAATCCAGGGTTTAACCAGCCTGGATTGTGTGAGGAGCTCACAAATCTTTGAAAGATCTGGACAAAGTCCCATCGGTGAGCTCCTCAGACAGGCAAGGCTCCATTGGCTGGGTTATGTAGCCAGCATGCTCAGCCACCGGATGCCTAAACAGATTTTGTTCGGCTGGATAGAGGGGGCTAAATGGGCGTGGCACGGGCTAGAGAAGAGATGGAGTAATGTGGTACAGGAGGACGTGGAGCTGAGTGGACTTGCCCATGACTGGTACCAGCAGTGTCAAGATCGGCTGTGGAGGAGGCTCGTGAAGGACGCTGCTGGTGCTGGGCAGTTGGAGGCAGTCGCCCTCCAACAACAACGGAGGGCGGAAGAGCGACGCTCACAACAACGAGTGGAGCACCGGGTGGTTAAAGCACAGCAAGTTGGCACAGTTGGGGGCACAGGTGGTGCATCAGCCAGTCATCTCGGTCATCTCAGTCAGTCGACCCGTGGCACCTGCTGGGTCTGTCCCGTGACCTCCTGCCAGCGGGCGTTCGACACTTCACGTGGTCTCAAGGTGCACATAGCCTGGCACAAGCACCGTAGTGACGTCACAGCCACTTAGCGGAGAATGACGGTCGTTGTTGTTGGTGTGTGTGTGTAGGCGTGCGTGGGTGCGCTGGTTTGCAAGAATGCAGGCAGAGCGTCTCGCCTGCACGAGCTCCAGGACGAAGTGCGTGTCTTTGCTGTAGAGCTCCGAGGACAGGCGCTCGAGGCTGCGCCCGATGCGGCTTTGCTGCACCTCCATGAGCCGCGCTGCGTCCTCGCTCAACTCGACGCCGATCCCGAACTCGTGCCTCCTGCACTCCGCCAGGAAAGACAGGCAAGTGCCCAGGGATGTGCTCCCCCATTAGCAAAAACGTCCTAATTGCATGGCCTACGATATACGGTGGATATGCCTGCTATTAATGGCTGCGGGAGCTGCCGGGCTGTGGGAAAAAATATGGGCCAGATTACAACATTTTGGTGAAATACATAATTTTTTTAATAATGTTTCGGATTAATCAAATAACTGGAAGTGACATTATTAATGACGTCACTATATTAATAATCATAATAATGTGCGTCCTTAATGCGACGACGTTTCCACGCTTTTCCTGCCAATAGTAATTTTGAATTATCCTAAAATCTAAAAAGGATACAAAATTTTCGATTAAGACTTCAAGACCCTAGTTTTTATATCAGAAACCCATCCTGAATACTCATACGAGGGATGTTTCTCATGCCACCTTTTCAGATTTCAAGATTTTTAAGGACAACTACAGAACAATTTCTGATTATTTTAACTGTGGGACCCATTTACCATGTCTGCTAACAAGAGACGTCACCCAATGTCATGGGAACCCCACTATTGGCAAAAGCACAGAAGCGACATCATATTTGCCACGCCATTTTCTGAGGTGCATTTGGATCATCCGGATACATCTGCCCATTAGCAGAGATCGTGTCTTTGGAATTTTTTGGCTGAAATGTGATTGGCAAAAACCATACACTTAAGAAATGGACCCCATTCAGATGTAGCAATGAAGAGATTTTTGTCTGTTTATTGACATTACTCATTAACTGATTTTTGTGTTTAATTTGTTGTCCTTCCCCCGCACCACTAATTACCACATACGGTGCGAAAGAAGTTCAGCATATGTACTTGATCCTCTGCAAAAGCGCAATGCACTGTCCAGCTATGTTAACTAAGCCACAGTAAACATGACGCATATCATCATCATCATAATGTGGACTGTAGTAATACCGCCAATTACTTAACCAGGAAAAACCATTGTGAGTCTCAAGAAACCTTTTTCACACTGAATTGTTTGGCCGTTCCTACTGCCGAGCGTACGGCTTGCTCGGTTGCGATGCGCGCTGGCGTGGAGGCAGCTCCTCACCGGATGTCCTCCACGATGGCTCTGCACGGATCCTCCACCGTTGGGGGGATCTCCTCCACAACTGGCGCCTCCTCACCCTCCCCCACGTCTCCGTCGGCGTTCGTCCTCTCGGCTGTCCCCTCACCCTCGGACGCGGCTGCTTCGTCCGCGTCGGGCACTACGTCCGAGGCGACCTCCTCCACCACCTCGTCAGTCTTCTCCTCCACCTCGTCAGTCTTCTCCTCCACCTCCTCGTAGGTCGAAGGCGCAAGGGCGAACTTCTGACAATCCTCCTCTTCATCCCCTGGATTTCAGTTTCATTCGGTTACAATGTCATCATCATTATGATCATCAATCATCAACAACCATGGTCTGAGCAGCAGGCATGCAATCACGCATCAATCCATGCATTTAAATAGACTCTTTATGCTCATTATACATCCATTGAGGATTCCTTTTGAGAATACATAGGTTACGGTTTATGCAAATCAATTATGTTACACTTACGGTAATGGTGACAAACATAACGGTGCAACGAGATGGGGCAACAATGAGCAACATTACAAATGAGGCAAAAATAAGAATTTACTCCTGAATCAAATCACGCCAATCCATAAAATCACTCAAAAAAGGAGGGAGGGGAGGGAGGGAAGGTCACGTGGAGTCATTAGTTTGGGGGGTTCAGACAATGAGCTCTTTACACTCGGGGACCTGATTTCACCTCTTGTGAAAGCACGACTCTTGAACCCGGTAACATCTCTGTGATGCGGTGCACCGATGCAAGCGATGCACGAGCTCTGTGAGCACCACTGCTGCCCCCTGAGTGCGGCTGTATCAGGGTCATAGCTACCGGACGAGTCGGAGGTCTCTTCATCCTCGGACTCAGAATCTGACTTGGACTCGGACTCCACGGATCCGCTCTCCTCCTCCTCCTCACTGCCATTGGTCAGGTCAGAGTCTGAAGCAGCAGCAGCAGCAGATTTGAATGCCTGACAAATGAAAGACAAAAATAACAAAATAAAGCGAGATTATTTTACACATTTTTAATAACATTGTTTTCCAAGTGTGTGCCACATTGTATTTGCTCATACACGAGCGTCGCCGGGGCGAGATACACCACGGCGACCAGCAACGGCGTGGGAGGCGGCGCTCGTCGTCCGGCAACTGGAGCGATAGAAGGGCCGCGACGTGCACACACACACGGGCGCGCATCGACATACACGCACCCCCGCACACACGCCAGATGCGCCCACCTCGTTCAGAGCACGCATCGCGACGGGACGGAGCGGCGCGCGTGGCGCTGCGTGGGGCTCCGCCTGCATTCGGCGCTGCAGCTCGCGGCTCCACTCGGTGATGCCGAGCAACAGGCCCAGCTGCTGCAGGCGGAGGCGGTCACGCGGGTCCGTGGCGACGCGCCCCAGGAGCTCCCGGGAGCGCGTCTGGCCCAGGGCGCGGCCGCAAGGCTCCAGCAGCACCTGCGGGCGCAAACGCGCAGAAGGAACAACGACCCCCGCTTGGTAAGCCTGGTGGACGCTCGGAGAAAGTAACACATCAATTAGGACGTGTGGAACGTGTGCCATTCTTATAGCACAAAGGCTATTGTGACCATGACATTTCCATCTGGAGTCTGAAATTAATTTGTTTCAGGCACTATTTATTTACTTACCATGTTTTCAGTAAATTCTCGTGGGTTTCATGTAAAAAAAATGTTTTTGCTCGCAATAGTTTACACATTTACTCCACCCTGCAAGGTACTGTAATTGCCACCACTGCCTATGGTCTTGGGGTGTGGTTATCTTTGTAACAGGGCTACTTGGCTCACTTGGGTTTTACCAGCTGAATTAATAATCTCTTCCTGCAGCACTGGTTGATAATCAGTGACAATATTCTTGGTTCTTTCGGGAAAGTCACGTAGAAGGGAAATAATAAAATAATGGAAATAAAACAATTAAATTCTCACGACGTTTTGATTGCAACACAAGCAATCATCATCAGGTGTGATTATTGCTTGTTGCAATCGAAACGTTGTAATAATTTGTTTTATTTTTATTTCCCTTCTATGTGACTTTACCGAAAAGAACCAAGAATATTAATCCCTGCAGTCACGAAAGCTTTAAATAAAAATATCAGTGACAAGTTACATACATTGACCAGAAATCAGCTGAACGTGGGTGTATGGTTGGGAAGCTGGGTGTGTGGCTGAGTGGCAACAATAAACTGGGGGGAGCGTGTCATAGGAAACAATCCGGTGACAGTGTACTGCTGGATGGAGTTGATGATGACCAGCAGGGGCAGAAGCTGTCACTGCAGTGGTGTAAACATTGGAAATTTAGCTGTAGTTACAATATCTACGGTTTTATTGAAAACACGGTCCAGCTTGACAATGGACTTATGTAGGTGACTGGAATAAAAATCCCTGTTCAACAGGCTCCTTACCTAGAACCACTCTGGTGTCTTTGCTTCAAACCACACACAGGCCCGTGTTGTATTAGACAAGTTCTTAAGTATTCAGACATTATTTCCTGGAATGCCGTAACAGCCTACACATTCCTATAGGCCTTCTCTACGCACTGAATAGTTTGTCTAAAACATTACAGAACAAATCCAAAGTTATGTTAATGTTCCCATCTCTTCTGTACAATATGTTTGGCAGTGAAATGTGTAACATACAACAACCCATATCTCTCCACTCCTTAGCAGGGTCAGCTACTAGATCGCCAGCCTTTGCCGCCGCACTTCTACTTCCGATCGTCCACGGCATCTCTTCGCTCTCCTGTCAGCCTGCATTGCAGCTCATGGTAGAACTCTCTGCAGCAGCAGTAGAAGCGACTCGCAACCTCCTTCCTCCTCTCTACACCAAGGACCAGGACTGGCCTTCGTTTCTCTGTGGCAGCCCCCGCCATCTGAATGCGATCGCGATCCCACTGCATATGTGCAGTATCAAAAAGAGCAG
This sequence comes from Lampetra planeri, assembly GCF_965212315.1. Classification (NCBI taxonomy): domain Eukaryota; kingdom Metazoa; phylum Chordata; class Hyperoartia; order Petromyzontiformes; family Petromyzontidae; genus Lampetra; species Lampetra planeri. Next base: position 7,839,386 of record NC_136141.1, read on the forward strand.
CACTAGCAGCAGAAGCAGCAGCAGCACCAGAGTTCAATCTACACCAACTTCTAAGAGACACTTGAAGGCCTCATCTCTCTCGCCTGGCTTTCGAGCGAAACACCGAGTTTGGCTCCGCACCTCAGATGTCCTGACATATTGTGTGCGTGATAAATTGCATAATTATAATTATTAAATCTGTATAAGTGGAGGTCACCTATGCTAAGATCCTGGGGTTTTAATCTAGGAAAGCATCATCGTTAAATCAAACTTTCAAGTTTCGTGAGTTCATGGTTTTTGCCCGGTGACCAAAATAAATAAAAAATATTTTGAAATCATTGGTTTTGGAAAAAATTCTGGCTCTAAGAATTAACAGAAAAATGACCATCTCGGTTTGACCTCCACACAAAAAAAAAACATCTCTTGTAACAGCGCATGGAAAAGTGCCGCCATTTAGGTGAATCGATAACTCAAGAACAATTACAGAAAATATACGATGTGAATATTTTGGGGGCCAATGAGGAAGTGATGAGAATGGGGATGATGATAAAGTTCATCCTCACCTGTGGAGCCAGAGCCTTGCACAAGCGGAGAGGAATGCGGCACAGGCAGTCCAAGACGAACCTCGCGGCCAGCTTGCCCGACGACTCCTCATCCTCCATGCTGGACTCTGCACACGAACCAGGCATTGGCACGATGCTCAAATTTAACCAAAATTATCCCCTGTGCTCAAGGTTCCCGCAGCCTAAATCTTGACTGAAAGCTTTCGTGACTGCAGGAATTCATATTCTTGGGTCTTTCGGTAAAGTCACGTAGATAGGTTCAAAGAAAAGAACAAAAATTAACAACAACTACGTTTCGATCGCAACACAAGCAGTCGTCTTCAGGAAAAGGGGGATTAGCTTCCAAGGCAAACTGTTTATAAAAGGTTTGAAATGGGCATAACCCTAATGTCAGCAGCCAATGATAATGTAAGTGATGGGCAGCCAACCCGAGAAGATGGGTACAAACTGAGCAATCATTGGAAGGACGTTATCAACCAGTTGAAGTCATTACTGGCTATGATGTTCCCATCGTACCACCTTCCGATGCTAGTTGTGCTTTACGCCCATTTCATACTTGCGCTTTCACAGGGTTCACACGAACACAGCCACTTCGCGCGCCGACCCGTGCTTTGCGGCTCTGCAATCTCCCATTAACATGCTAATCTCCCATTAACATGCAAATTTTCACCTGGCAGCCTCTTGATTGGTGGAAAACCAACCACCGTCGGGTTGGCTGCCCACCACTTACATTATCATTGGCTGCTGACATTTGGGTTATGCCCATTTCAAACCTTTATAAACAGTTTGCCTTGGAAGCTAACCCCCCTTTTCCTGGAGACGACCGCTTGTGGTGCGATCGAAACGTCGTAGTTTTTTGTTATTTTCTTTGAACCTATCTACGTGACTTTACCGAAAGACCCAAGAATATGAATTCTTGCAGCATCCAGATAATTATCGTGAGGCACAGAGCAGAAAAACAGCAACACTGTGTTGGATTATAACCAGATCTCTAATCGCATTCATAGAGATTTAATCACACGTATGTATGTTGAACTTCTTGCCCATATTACACAGTCAACCGTGCTAATCGGCAGTGCGGGGGAAGGACAACAAACTAAACACAAAAAGCACTTCAAAATAAATTAGTTTTCAATCTAGATTTAAAAGTGCATAGCTCTAGTGGCTTCCTAATATCGGAAGGACGAACGTTCCAGATGGCCGCATAAAATCCGTCATCATCAGCCGCGATCAATCCACTGCTGGATGAAGGCCTCCCCGAGTCGTCACCGTACATCACAGCCACACGATGCAACAATCCATGCGACTCCTGCCCACGAGCCGATCTCGGCGCTCCATCTCCTTGGCACACGACCTCTCGGGAGTGATCCCTCCTTCGGCTGCCAATCCTTCGTTAGTCTCAACCGGCCATCATCTATTTTGGTGCCGTGTCCTACCCAAGCCCACTTACTTTTAATAATAATGAACGTGAGGTCTCTTAACTTGCAATTGTTCTCCGATCCATATGTTCCCCACTGTTCATAAATGTAATTTCCAGCATGCACCTCTCCATACTTCGCTATGAACTTTAAAACGTTTGTTTCATTCAACGTTTGTTCCTGATCTATAAGCCATGGAAGAGGTCATACGCAGCGATTGAAAACTCTCGATTAGGCACACTGATATATTTATATTGAACAGAAACCCATTACATGTATCATATACAAGCAGAACTCTGTTATGTATTTCCATATAAGGAAACACATGTTGCAGTCCATCAGCCTGTTGGCATTTCAGATCGATATTAACCAGCAGAATTTGTTTCAGCAGGGAAACTCTGGACCAGTTTTGACGATCAGGGCCTCATCAGCAGTCGGACTTGTTTACTCTAGTATGTAACACAGGTCCAGGACATAGTCTTAAACAACGTAGTGGGCCCCATAGGTATGCAACCAACATGAAAGCTATTATTCTGCATACTATTGTTTAAAGCTCACCTCTGCCCACCGCCATAGACGCAAGGACAGATTCCATCCGATTGGCTAGCAGGGCCAGGGGGGCATGTCCCAGCCCATCGGCTGTCACCATGGAGACCAGTTGCCCGGCGACGACCACGGGGTCGTGGCGGAGGGCGGCCTCGTCGAACTTGTCGGGGGAGGGGTCGGGGTCGAGGCGGAGCAGGAGCCCTGGTTTCACCTCCAGGACGAGGAGCTCGGAGAAACCTTTATGGACAGTGCGGTGCACGCAAGAGGACATAGGATCCCATTTTACACTGGCATATCAGAGCTGTGCCAGGGTGGAGGTGCTCATGGTATGGGGGTGGTTTTTCGCTGGCCCATTGCTGAGCTGAGCTAAAACCAAACCGTGCTACGCTGGCCTCACAAGACATCGGAATCTGGTTCGGAGCCAAACCAATGACGGGGGCGAAAGACATTAATTGTGCATTAAATCAGTCAGTAAAAGGACGTGATCAGGTCATCTGCCCATGCCTTGACTTGTCATTCATTTCCTGCCATCTCATCAGCGTAATATGGCTTCTGCAGTGTAAATACACACTGGGCTGGCTCGACACAGCAATGATGCAGCTCAGTTGGTCAGTTGAAAAGAAATATTAGATAAAACACTAAAGAGGTCATGTGCTGTATTATGGTCTGTAATGCCAAAGTTAGATAAACGAGCCAGCACCAGTGAACACTTGTGTCACATCGTAGGTGGACACAAATGGCTGAACAGGCCTAGTCACTAGGCTACTGAGAAGATTACAGATGTCCAACTTTGTTTGAGCCTCAATCGGTGGCAACCATATTGCCGGCCCAGACAGACCTCGGCCTGAAACGAAGCCCTGGGCAAAACACATACCACTCTTGGCCAGCAGCTGGGCCACTTTTCCCGAGTAGCCCCTCTCGATGAACTTCTTGAGAGCTCCGAGCTGAGGCTCAAAGAGCAGCTCCCAGTGTGACCACGTGGCCAGGTCCTCCAGGAGAGGCGCACCGAGAAGGCAACGCAGGGCCTGCTCCTCCCCTACGTCGCCTTGTAGGCCCACTGTGACACGTTCCAACAGGAAGTCCTGTCTGAAGGGATGGAGGGACACCCATTGATAACAAAATCAGGAGCAGCACCTACAAGAGCAATGGTTAAGGGAGTGCAAGCTATTCCAGGGGTCAGCAACCAACAACAAGATACATTTTCATCGAATTTGGAAAAAAACCTCAAAATTTCAAGAAGCGCAATGCACTGTGGTGAATGCGAGACAGTGTCCTTAATAAATAACATCACCAAACAGTCTTTAAAGACTTAAAGCTTTCATGACTGCAGGAATTCATATTGTTTGGGTCTTTCGGTAAAGCCACGTAGATAGAAAAATAATACAAATATCACGACGTTTTGATCGCAACACAAGCAATTGTCGTCAGGTGGAAAAATATATATAGTGGGAGAGCTGCTGAGGTAAGATGTTATATAGATTTGAGAGGGGTTTAGCCCAAGGGTAAGTGGGTGGGGCTACAACGGCCACCTCCACAGCTGCGTAGTCGTGGAGGTGCATCAGCTCTCCGATCTTACATTTACATGCAAATTCCATCTCTAGCCCCGCCCACTAACCCTTGGGCTAAATCCATCTCAAACCGATATAACATCCTGCTTCAGCAACTCTCCCACTATATATTTTTTTCCACCTGATGACGATTGCTTGTGTTGCGATCGAAACGTCGTGATATTTTTATTATTTTTCTATCTACGTGGCTTTACCGAAAGACCCAAAGAACAGTCTTTAAAGAGCTGCATGCGGCACCGGGAGCCGCAGGTTAGCAACCCCTGAGCTATTTGATTCTTGCGCATGAGGGCAACATGTTCAGGAGCCACATGCCAATGTCCGAGGTCTGCTGGTCACAACGAGAGGGCTTCAGAATAAACTTTGTGTAGGTTTACTATTCCTACTTCGTTGAAAGAAGACAGACTACAGTGGGTTACTATATCATGCATAGCTTGGGTTGCATAGTCTTAAACCGCACTGTGGCTTGACTTAATTTTCTATTTATGAAAGAGATGTGAGCATTGGCTTGTCGCTGTTACGATGAGGTTGATGGAGGAATGTCAAAGCTAGGAGGTGCAATGTGTGGGTATCTAATGAGGCATTTATTCTGGATGACTGCGTTATTATAAGATGGTGACAACCGTCATCCCAAAAGGAGGATCGGGACTTATGTTGGTGGCAAGGTACATTGTTGAGGTCTCTAAACAATACGAGTGCAGTTGAGAGTGACTGAAGAAGGAAACATTTATTTTTCTGTCACACACAGTTCAGCATCTGCCTGGTCAAAAGGAATCAATGCACCACTTCCGTCATGGACGAGAGATGACTGTTGTGAATGTACATTTTTGCTACTTCTCTTCTTTCGTATGACTGATGTAGATGCAGAGCAACAACAACAATTTCACATTGAGGTGGTAAAGCCAGGAGGAGCGAGCGGAGTGCATCGTTGTGATGTCTCCTTCGTATTTGTGGATCGGGGCATTGCGCCGTTTCACATTGTATGATCTGTTCTGGATGACCAGACGCACACTGGAGAGTTTTTAATGTTTTATTTGTGCATCAGGTATCCACATCTGCCATGGTTTGTGCGAATGCGGTTTAGGGTGGACCATGAGCTTCATGGAAGATCAAAGCCAGGGATCTTCTGTGTTGGGTCTTTCACAAGGTGTTTGTCAGTTCTTTTGAACTTACACTGAGAATGTCGACTGTCTGCAGTGGCAACATGAAACTATGAAAATAAAAAGGGATAAAAAAAAATGTTGATACTTACACGGTCAATTCAATACATGAATTGTCAGCTTAATAAATATGAATCGATTTCACCGATGTATTGCACTGTTACTACTAACTAGCACAACTCTTTATCACGATCTAAGCATGTACAGTAAAATATAAAATCAAAACATATCTCCTGTATTAAGGCGCCATTAATTGATGAAGGTTTTTTCAAACTGTGTGCAATATGAAGCAACTTCAGAATTCTTTCTGAAGCACTGCTGCAATGTTTGGTGCATTGCGATACTAACGCGGCGATCCGAGTTGGATTCCTAGCCATGGCTAACGTTAGTGGTGACTGATATCTGAACCAGTCCTGAGCCTAATCCTCGCTCCCTTCACCAAGCGTGGTGAAGTTTGGTGCAACAACCCCCATGACCAACGCAACGTGGCAAGACCTTCATCAGGCAGTGGACTGCCAGAGGGGTGTTACACACACAATCTTCAGTTTGGCTCCCCGATCACTTGCCTTGAGCATTGAATTCTTAAGTTCTATTCCCAATGGCATATTGGTGATGCTCACCGAGCCTTTGATGTGAAAAATGAAAGATCCCCAAGCGTCTTTCGCCAACTCCCAACAATTGAGCAGCGGTCAAGCAGATCACGAGGTGAGCAAAGGGGTGAGGAGGGGGGCACTTTGGAAGGGGCTGCCAAACCTCGAGTCGCGAGCACACAGCGCCGTCTCGTACAAGACGGCGCACCGATGGGCATCGCCGCCGCCGCTGCTGCCACCGGGCTTGGCTTTCTGCACCAGTTTCACCAGGTTGGCCACGGGGCCGTGCCCAAGGTTGCGGCAGGAATGCACGCCGTAGTGCTGCCCCACAGCGCAGTCCACGGCCGGCAGCTGCAGAGCACACAGCAAACAACAGAGACCTGGAACCCTCTCTCTTTCGTTTGGAGGCGGCCGAGTTTCTAGCAGCCCTTTTCCGCTGGCGCATCCGATTCGTGTCAGCGCGAAGGCCCCCCACGGAACGGGTGGTTTTCCACTGGCTATTTGCCGTGCCGATATAAAATCAAACTGTAATACGCCGCCCTTACAAGACTTTTCAAAATGGTCTAGGGCCCAAACAGGGCCAGAGGTGGTGCTAATAATGAAGGGTCCATTGCGTACGACGTGAACAGCGTCAATGTGACTGCACGAATTTATGGAAAGATGGCCGAGTGGTGGTTCTCGGTTCAAACTCAGGATCTGCCCTGGTTAATTTTGCCATGAACAAAGTGGTCTGTTTCACAATGTGACACTGTATTTAAAAAAAGAATTGGCCACGTGTAACTGGATCATGTTCCAAATTTGCCTAATCCGATAAAATACTTGAACATTACTTTATCGGGGAAAACCACGTAAGAAAATCGAACATCGCTCCCTAATGGCAGAAATGTCCATTCACAGGCCGCTAGTGCACGCACCACGTGCCAAACAGGAACAGCTGCCATTGGAGAGGCTAGACTCCCGCAGGGCAATGGAATGGTTGAGATGAGACGTTGCTGCACGGCGCTTTGAGTTGCCGAGTTTATTTCAGCGAGCGCCCTATATCTACAAATCCTTATCCCCATCTCCGAGCCGCCCCGGTGGGCCCTGCAGTGGCCCGCGTCTCACCGCTGCGGTGTCGAGGCTGCCGCACTGGCGGATGAACTCAATCAGCTCGTCGCGCTTGGGGCAGAAGCTTCCTGCCGTGGCTCCAGATCCGCCCAGGGCAGAGATCACAACCCCAGTCTCCTCCAACAGCTGCCACAGACACAACAAATCCGTCAACATCGGTTGGTTGACACCGAGGCGACCGCAAGGCAAACACCGGCTTAAAGCTGAACGATACGCATGGAGCTGCTTCTCACAATGCAGTGCACGAAAACTGATAAAATATTAGAGATTAAGTTTGCATATTAAAACAAAATTCGTTCTCAATTTTTGTTTTCCAAATGCGCTATCGGCGTCATGTTAAGCGACGAATAATCCATTCGTAAATCTCGCATAGCCGTGCAGCCCGTGTGTCATTAAAATGCTGTGGGTGGCCTTTTATCTTTTACACAATAGGAGCCAACGCTTTCACATGAGCTGGGCTATGAGATTGTGCGGCGCACGAGAGTCAAGCTGAAATTGTTATTCTCAGAGCTGGAAATAGGAAAATGAAGTGCAAAACCCAAGTTTAATAAGATTGATGTTTTGTGCAGTCGCTGGTGACTGGGCACGGACGATCGACTTGATAAGACTTGAGACCTCGGTTTCATCCCAAGCGGTCAAAATCCAGATTCAAGTCCAGAACCTCATTATTGCCAACGCACCGCATTTGCTCTCCGAGCCACTTGGTCACTTCGCATATTTTGTGTTTTGATATATTTTTCCTTAATGTTACTGCTGTACGCTCACTTTTAAAGGTGAATTTTCAATACCTATTTTTGGGATGTTTGCCAAATTCCTATATATGTTTAAGAGTGACAAGAGAAAACCCATGCAACTTACTTGAAACGTGTATGTGCTCTGCATTGGCAGTGATTAAACATATTCGAGTTATCGACAAACGAGTTTTAAGTTCATAATATTAAACTAATATTAGCGCGCACAATTTTGGAAATGAACTTAAGTTTGCACGCCACTCAGAGGCGGTAAGTAGACTCAAACTTCGCACAAGCAGTGTTGCACACCTACTTGCTGTACTGCCTCTTACCAGCTGGAGGCGGGTGGGCTCACGCATGCCACGTACGCACCTGGGTGTTGCGATGCAGGATGTCCAAGAAGGAGCCGAGGCCCAGGCTGGGGAGGTCGCGCGAGTCAAAGTGCTCGGCAAGCTGCTTCTCCACGCGTGACAGCGCGGGCAGGCCCAGGGGCTCTGCCATCTTACTTGCGTGGCTCAGCAGACGGACCAGCTGCTCGGCTACCGCCTCTGCGAAGGAGAGAAGCAATGCCATTGTAGGAAAGGACAACGAAGCTGTAACTCGCTCCAAATGGCTCGACAACTGCCACTCCCCCCCCCGTCTCATCTACGGCCTCCCAATAAGTTTCATCATCACATTCCAGATGACCCAAAAAAAATTGTTTAATACTTAGGCCTTTGCGACCAATATTATCCGCAAGAGATTTTTTTTGGGTTAGGTCGCATGAAGTGCATATTAACGCGTATTATTGAGTGCATATTTACGCATATTATTGAGAGCATATTTACATGATCTAACGCAAAAATCTCGATTATGGACTCAAAAAACTGCTGGCAGACTTCTCACTCACACCCGTATGCAAGACGATATCACCCAAATATTCCAATTGTTCAACTATCCGCCGAACCAGTCCAGGATAAATTTCAAGTTCACACTCAGCATTCTGAAGGTCCTCCGTGGTCTGACCCCTTATGTACAATACAAGAAACTACATTTAATTCAGATTGTTCTTTTAATATCGTGTCATGAGACGGAGCATCCACTCGGATCTCTCACAGAGCAGCGGAACCCGTCGTATTGGAGAATGGCCCACAGAAGAGAACATCACAAAGCTACCTCTGACATCGCTTCTAGTGACCTCTGGTCCACACAGTAAAGGGAAGCACATTCCCACCCACTCTGAACATAAGAGTAATGTCCATCGCATGAAAGTTGAGCCGATATTGGACTTAGTCAAATTGAGTGCACAGCCATTTATTTTCTATGTTTTGGGTGTTTTTTACAGTCATTAATGCCCGGGCTGAGATAATCAACTGGCTGCACTTGACAAAAGCAAGTTTTATCAAAGGCGGTTACCTGGATTCGAACCCCAGGTCTCAGCATTTCCAGCTCAGCGCTAACAATCACTCTCAGCCACCCGTGCCATCTCGACATTAATTTGACAAATCAATGCGTCATACGCTGAACTAATGCCCACTTGCAGCCCACGCTGCATCACCTTGTCCCACACAACCACGCACCTGAGATTGACTTATTAATAACTCATGGATATTCCCTTCAGGTGTTTGTTACAAGTCACATGCTTAAACTGAACAAATATGTGCTCCAGTGAATCTGAAATCTACATGATCACCCTCAACAGTACAGTAGTTGCATATCTTTACAACAGTGGGTGGAGTTTGATTGATGGTGATTGGCGTGGCTCTGCTAACCAACTTAGAGGGCCGAATCTTCTGCTCGGGAGCAGGAAAGTGTTATCATCGAGCACGTGCATTGATCGGTCGATCGTTAGTTTTTAGCATAGAGATCCGCAGAAAATAGATATTTCTGGATCATCCGAGATTTTTCATTATCCGCAGCCATCCTCCCCGTCATTAGCGCGGATAATTGAGAGTCTATTATATATGCAAATTTGTTTCCTTACTCTCCGGAGGAGGCGGCGGTCTGGTGTCGGGAGTGCTGATGTTGCCGAGAAAAGCGGCCGGTTTCTCCTTGACCACGAGGTCACGGGGAGTCTCGAGCGAGCCACAGCACAGGGCCAACTGAAACAGCTTCTGGGCCAGCGTGTCCCCTTTCACCTGCCGCAGGAAGTCCTGCACACACTGTCGGTGGAGACAACAAAGGACCCAAACCACGTGCAGCCATATCACACTGTTGGGGCAAATAGAGGGTGATGCATGCATAGATGTCCTACCGATTTCAATGCCCCCCCTTACTTTTGTCTCATCGTGTGACTGAATTTTGTAAAAGCGATGACCCTAAATATTATAGATGAGAGTGTTAATTCAGTGGTAGAGAAAGTCTTTTGATACTGGTGGAAGTATCCACAGACTTGAAACGCATGGCGATTATCACCCATTAAATAATTCCAAGGACAAATGTATTATGAAAAATCTAAGCAGATACATTATTTTTCTCGCACGGTAAATTTGTTTCATGTCCAAATGCCACTGCCCCCACCTTCTTCAGCTTATTCACAAAGATGGCCTCGGCGTTCTGGAAGACCTGCAGCACGATCTCGGCCGCCGGCTGTGTCGTGAACTGTCGGCGGAGATCGGCGCTCGTCCCTGGCAAGGGGAACGACTCCAACAAGTGTTTCTTGATCTTGTGTAGCCGGCCCTCCACCTCCTGCTTGATGTCACACTCGATGCGAGCCAGCCCACGGTCCATCACCTCACGCTCGCCTTTCTGGGCCTTGCCGATCACCTAAACAAACAACACAATGTGAGCAACTGTGGTGGCCACAGGTGCGCAGGGCAGTGCTGTAGTTGCGATGATGGAACACATGATGGACGAGTGGTTCAACAGCGAATACACGGTGTGCTGGCAATGCACGATTGCCATCGAGAGATGGGTTTGGTGGATCATCCTAGCAGCAGTGGCTTTTGGCGAGCCAACAAAGTCAGCACACCACTCGATTTCAGATGCACTTCTGTGGCCAACTGGAATGCACTTCCTTCTGATATTAGGAAGCCACTAGAGCCATGCACTTTTAAATAGATTGAAAACTAATTTCTTTAGAACTGCATCTTGTGTTCACAGTTTGTTGTCCTTCCCCACACCTCTGATTAGCACGGTTGGCTACTTACAGTGCGAAAGAAGTTCAACATATATACATGTGGTTTTACCCAATCCCAGAATTTCTGAGTATTTGTTTAGATTTGCTAATTTCGATTGTGACACCGGCATAAATGTCCTCCTCATTTATGAATAACATCACGAGATATTTTTTACATTATTTGTGAAGCATATGGAAATGCAGTTTTGGTTAATACACCCACAGTATTAACTAAGGCGACTCCTGGGCTCGAATCGCGAATCTCTGAAACAAGCGACAAATGCACAACCACTCGGGAAAGTAGATTTCTGGAAGAAGCGGGACATTAAAATAGGCCTCAGCCTTCGATACGATATATATTAACATATACTTACACGAGCAGTTACTTCAATGCTCATGTCACAGCACTGCACTCACAAAACTTAAGTCCTGTAGTAAGTCTGTCTCAGACTGCATGAAAAAAGATACACCCTATTCACTTGAGAGGGAGACGCGGTGTGAAACTCCTGTGCCTGAGCAACTGATGATATCTCAGCATTGTGGCCGTGTAAGGCAAATGCAAGGTGGGGGGTGGGGGGGGAGTGGTAAAAGGTATGCAGTGTCACTCTCAGGTCGGAACACAGCGCCACGTATGCTTTGGCTGTGCGTCAACAATTCCAGAACGCATTTAATTACGAAAGTAACCCCCCCCCCCCCCAAGGGCAACAACACATACTTTATGCATTGAATAATACAATTCGCGCAGTCAACAAGCAACGCAATGCATACACACACACACGCTCGTACACGCAGGCACGGCACGTACGGAAATTCCCAGGGGTATGCTTGTGATTCGGATGCCCAGATCGTAAATATCCGGAGCCCCGTACTGTTCCATGAGATGCTTCAGGAAGTCCGGCATCTCCAAACGTGCCATCACTCCTTTGCCTCGGGAGCTGCGGCTCTTGGCCATGAAGGTCCTCAAACTCTGCCGCAAACAACAACACGAACACGTTACGCAGAGCGCATGCTAGGGGAGCAACGATTCGGACTTGATTATTCATCCTCAAGCTCGCGATATGCACACCGGATCGCGTGCGTAAGAATCGATGTTTTCGATTCGTATACGTTGCATGAAATTGGTTCACATGTTCCAACACCCACCCCCACTCCAGCCACTAGAGCCTGCTGCATTCACCACGTTTTAAAAAAGGCGTTGAATCTTGAGTTGATTCACGAGCACTCAATCGCGATAATCGATTGAGTCGCGACAGGGGTGGTTGGGGTGGGCGCGTATCGCTTCTGCTTACATCTGCAAGGAATGACTTGCTGAGCTTTCATATAATTTAATAGACAAAAAATTGCATGTGTCAGTAGCACTGCGGCCTTAAAAGGGGAAAAAAATACAATAAGCGACGTTTTGGGCAATGACCCTTCTTCATATTGCATAGAAAGGCCAGAAAAATTGAGTGGACAATAAGAATTGGAGACTGCACTTCACAGCGATTACCGTTTCTCAACAGCTTTTAGGTAACCATTTATATGCAAAATGAAAAAAAAACGATCAAAAAACATGTTTAGAAATCATACCCAGCCCCATGGTGTAAAGTGTAGCCTCCAACTGCTTATTACCCACTAGATTTCCGTGGCTTATGTCCTATCAAGCATGGCAATTGTCCGAAGATTGTCTATTAGCACGTGAAATTTTTGGCCCACAGTGTTACCGACAAATGTGTTGGGACTTTAATTGTGCTTGTGCACTGCTGCCAACGCAAATCATATAGGTTGTAGGTTGTGCAGCCGTGCAATTGTATGCGAGGGGGTGGGCTGGTGGGGGGGGGGATGGTGGTGGTGGGGCCGGTGGTGGTGGTGGGGCAGGCTGGTGGTAGTGAGGCGGGGGGAGGGGGGCTGGTGGTGGTGGGGCGGGGGGCTGGTTGTGGTGGGGTGGGGGGGGCTGGTGGTGGTGGGGCCAGCGGGGGCTAGTGGTGGTTCGTGCCAGCGGGGGGCTGGTGGTGGTGGCGCGGGGGGGGGGCTTGTGGTGGTTCATGCCGGGAGGGGGGCTGGTGGTGGTGGCGCGGGGGGGCGGGCGGTTGGTGGGGCAGGATGGTGGTGGGGCAGGGGGGGCTGGTGGTGGTCGGGCCAGTGGGGGCTGGTGGTGGTTCGTGCCGGGGAGGGGGGGGGCTGGTGATGGTGGGGCAGGGGGGGGGGGGGCTTGTGTGATGGGGCGGGGGCTTTCTCTCAGGCCTGAAAACTCCTACCACCTATTAGAAGAGGTGGACATACCCACACTTTACCCCACCACACACGACTTGCCGATCGAATGCATACCTTCCGTCAATCCATTTACACTGCGGGGTGTACACAGGCATAGGGATTTGACAAACTTGCCAATTATTTCAACTACTGTTCCGGAAGATGGAATTGAATTTGGCAGCCTCAGGATTGCCAACTCCAGTTTGCTAACCGTTATACCACTGCAGGCTCTCAAATCATTAACAAAATAAGTTTGGAAATAAAACCGACGGAAAAGGGTTAAGTGGGCAAGACCTGGAGGATGTCCACGGTGGTGATCTCGTAGATGTCATCATCGCGGAGTGAGTGCGGCACTTTGAAGAGGCGCTGCACCAGAGGGTGGCGGCACAGCGGTCCCAGGCCGATCTCGCGAAAGAACTGCTTTTCCTTCAGGGCGGCCAAACACTGGCCCAGCTCGTACAGCGTGCTGATGCATCGCACTTTCTCGAAGGCCTGCAAAGGCCACCCCACCAAAAAAAAATACAAACTCAGGCTGATGTTTACACTTAAATTTGATGGCTCAGTAGTCTTATAGCCAAGGACCCATATCTAGCAGAGAAGGTCCTTGCCTCTAAACATCAGGCAGTCCACCAGCATTGGTTGGAGAACGCTTGGGCCTGCTCATGAGACAATGAATGTCAACACTGGTCCAGAGAATGTTGAACTTCTTTTGCACGTACGGTGCGGGAGAAGCAATGGTGCTAAGATGCACTCCCAAAAGGCTGTGCGGCCGATGGGAAGCATAAAACACTTCTGTAATACAGTTCATGTTTTTAGATTCGTATACATTAAGTAATGGGTTCACATCCCCTTGTAGCCACTAGAGCCGCAACTCCCAATTACAACAATTCATCGAATCACCGGAGGTGACGATGTGAATCACTCCGACACAAGTTTGAAGCTGCACTTGGTGTTGTACTTCTTTGCTTGGAGTCCGCTGATGTTCATGCTACTGTTATTCAATTATCACGTTGCCACGTTGGTACGTTCACGTTTCTTACAAATAGTTTTCCCTGTTGAATGGATCACCAAACCCAAGTGACGGTAATGTTACGGTAAAAAAACTCAGTGGGTGACCTCTGGGCGCAGCATGACCTAGCAAACAGACGACCAATCGAGTGAAATAAACATAGGAAACGCACCTCAATGAACAGGTTGACTTCCCTGTGTGTTCGGACAAACTCATTCATCACAGGCAAAACGAACAGGTCCCGAATGCCCACGTCCTTCAGGAACTGCACCTGGAGGTGTTGGCACACCAATTGAATCACCTAGCAAAAGAGGAACAAAGAGGAACACAGCAGAGATGACGTGGATACATCATCGCAATACAGCAGTCTACGTCCGTCAATTTCTCACAGCGGTAGTAAGGCCCTTAGGTGTTTGGGAGCACAAGGCAGGTGCAGGTGGGTGAGTAATAATTTCCTTCCCTCCCGCCAATACTTATTTCAGGCTGTGTTGACATGGCAGTAAATCACACGAGATAATGACACAGGTTAATTGTCACACAAGCAAATTAGGAAGCTGCCATGCTGTTAATGGTTAGTATACTGAACTCACAGCCCAGAGGTGGCAAAATGGGTACACCACAGTTAGCTGATGCGGAAAGTCGCGTGTGATGCAGCAAAGTGTGGGTGTCGGCCAGCTCTTCCAACACATCTGGTCAACATGGAAAAGTAGACCAAATACTCGTAAAGAGTTCGCTCTCATGAAGGTCCTTCCACCAGCGGTGGTGTGACCAAGCAGTTGCAGAGCTGCACTTTTATATAATTCAGGTCAAAGCCAGATACACATTGGAGGATAAACATCCCATGGAGGTGGGGAAATTGTTATGCAATAATGTCAGGTCAAACTTATTTAGGATATTTACAGGTGCGTTTTATTCATGCCACACAGGTAGAGAGTCCAGAGTGAAACCTCGGCCACTGGCATAGTGAGTCATGGATTGTGAGTCACCCGGACTACGGGTTCTTGTGTTTGTTTATGGTTGCTATACAAGCCATGTGATCTACACCACGAAGAGAGTCTGTAACCGAATTACATTCATGTGCACAGCAAATCAGATGTGAATATAAAATAAATAAGGTCTACTCAAAGACCGCACTTTAGGATTTGGCACACTCAATAACATTTAAATTCATAAATGAAGGTCAACAAACCATAATCAAATGGGTAGTGCATCGATGTACCAATTGTGGTTACAGATGACTTCTCAAGAAGAAAATGCTGAATGCGGTTTGTAAGCGAGTTTAAACATGCATCTAAACCATTTAAATATATTTTAAACAACCCGTTGCAAAAATGACAGTAATTTGAAATGTAGCACTGTACATCGGAACAATTTGAAAGACGTTAGAGATTGGAAACTGTCCAGAAAGCGATAGGGGGAAAATAAATATATGTTTTCATAATACAGGTTTTTTGGGTTAGATCGTGTAAATATATAAATGTGTCGTTAAACCCGCCACCACCCGACACAGCCAATTAGTAAGGTTTGTCACTTAAACAGAACGTGCCAATTCGTTACCAGTACAGCACACCGGTTGTGTGTTAGAGAGCAAAGCCACAACATTTACAATCTGAGTACGACATTTCGACAGTAATTACAACCAGCCTCATCAGCCGGCAACCAGATTTGTGGAAATAAATATATATTTAAATATATTGATTTAAATCTATATTTAAAACATATAGAAAAACTGGAACATTATTACAGAATTGGGTGGGACATATGTCGAAAAGAGAATGACTCCAGCTTAGCTTGCAAGAACTAAGAGATACTGTGGCCATGTGGCCTTAATGACAGAGACAGGCAGATCAAATGTTGACGTTGGAATGAAGACAAATGGACGAGGAAGAACACGGACTGCATTTCACGCAGCCCCATCTCATTCACATCGCCAAGTGTGTCTCGAAACCTTACCACGCCTACAAATATTAACGGACATCGATTAAAGTGGTCCCATTAGATTTACAATTAGTCTGAACCTTTAGTACACATTTAATGCCTAGGAATATAGAACATGTTGTAAGAGAATACAGGTCGTTTAAACAAATTCAAACATTGGTTATTACAACCAAAGCCCTTTGAAAAGTCGTAATTTAAAATCAAATGGCAGAGCAAAAGATTTTAATTAATTTAATTGCTTCCATTCTAACATTTCCGAACCTGTGGTGGGCTCATTGCTTGCAGATTAAATACTCAACACGATTCATCATTATTGAGTTCTTGCGGTTTCAGTGGCACATATCCACATACCGCAAAATAAAACATCCACAAGTTTTCCATCGTCTGTTTTGCAAACTATCGTAGCTTGATAAAAATATCTTAAAAGTATATCATTCCTGACGAAATGTTAACGATTAACAAAAGTGCAAGAATTAAGGTTGTACATAAATAGCTGTCGCCCATAAAATTAGTGCTTCACTATAGATTTTCGGAGTAATTAATAGAACAGCAGTTATTTTGAGGTACATTAAATTAATATTATTGTTTCTAGAACTTTTGGCAGCATGTGTGTTATAAGAACTATAGATTGTAATCATTAAATACTTATGGCACACTTAAGTTGACTGAAATGCGGTTTACGTAATCTTTGGCTGGCTGACCAGCATAGCACAAAAAATATATAAAATGATGATATACCATTTAAAGTTATGGCAAACTAACATCGTAAAAATTGTCATGTCATTAGAAATATTAGGGTATCGAATTGTATCACCTAGTGGAAAATAGTATCAGCTAATCATTTCCCTTATCGATAAAACTTTGTGGGGAAGATAACAGTGGTTAAATTTCGATTTAAAGCTTTCGTGACTGCAGGGATTCATCTTCTTGGTTCTTTCGGTAAAGTCACGTAGAAGGGAAGTAATAAAATAATAAAAATAAAACATTATTTTTATTATTGTATTACTTCCCTTCTACGAAAAAATAAAACATTATTTTATTATTTTATTACTTCCCTTCTACGTGACTTTAAAGCTTTCGTGACTGCAGGGATTCATCTTCTTGGTTCTTTCGGTAAAGTCACGTAGAAGGGAAGTAATAAAATAATAAAAATAAAACATTATTTTTATTATTTTATTATTTCCCTTCTACGTAAAAATAAAACATTATTTTTATTATTTTATTACTTCCCTTCTACGTGACTTTACCGAAAGAACCAAGAAGACATATCAACGTTGTTGAGTGTCACGGCCACAACGCAAGCAGCCGTCCTCAGGTGAAGAACAGGTCTGTCGGAAAGACTTCAGACGCTGTCTTTCCGACAGACCTGCTCTTCACCTGAGGACGGCTGCTTGCGTTGTGGCCGAAACGTCGTGAAATTATTTTATTATGTTTTATTTTTATTATTTTATTATCTCCCTTCTACGTGACTTTACCGAAATAACTAACAGTGGTTGTCCTATGCAGAGACTCAACCCCTCCCCAACCCCCCCATCATAGGAATGTGGAATTTCCATGACCGGTTCAGGATGGTAAAAAATTAACCCGTAAAAACAAAGTTTTTCACTATAAATCCTTTATATGCGTGGCGGCTAGAGTCCTCTCGTCCTCTGGCTTGAGATGGCTGCCACCTATGGGTCAGATGATTGCCTGCCACCATTAAGCAATTGGTAATTAAATATAAAAAAAAATTCCTAAAAAGTGTAAAATTTTGGAAATTATTTTCACGAAAATACATTGTCACGCACAACGAGTCTGTGTGCAAAATGTCAGCTCGATTGGATCACGGGAAGTGGGTTAAAAAACGACCGAAAAATTTGCACGGTCGTAAGCGCGCAAGCAAGCAAGCAAGTGAACTTAATATAAAGGATTTAAAAAAAGAAATGAGCACCGTATCTCTGTTCATTTGAGCAGGAATTCGCTTTTCGATATCACGACAAAAGTGGGAGGCTTCTCACCTTCTCTGGCGACACATGCTGCTCAGTCTCTCCGAGCGTCTTGATGCAGTCAGCGGCGATCTCGTTCACGCGCTCCACGCCCATGTGCCTAGTTGGTCTCCTGCCTGGATCCACTCTGGGGCTCCCCTGCATCACGCCATGGTGGACCTGTCGCATGCTGGCGTGGTACCTGTCCGCATCTTGCTTCTCGGCCGCGCTTAGGATTTTCTTGGGTTTCTTTTGTACCACCTCTTTTATTTCCGGCATGGCCAGCAGCTGCTCTCGATTCTGCGGTTGGGCCACGGCACCCAATTGTGCAGTCGGCAGCTGCCGAGACGCAGCACCACACTGCGAATCGACGTTCTTCACGGGCGAGTTCTGCTTGCTCTGCATTTCCTTGAGCTCACTTTTGCTCATGCGCAGGATGGACGGCCATTCTTGTGAGGAAGCGGTGGCGGCAGCAGCCATTGCTGAATTTAAAAAAAAAGGTAGAAAAGAAAGCACGGGTGGTGAGTTTAGCAGACTTCAGGGCAAGCTGTATACGAGTGCGAGCACCAGAGGTCGCAAACGGGTTTTGATTCCTTACCCGTACCCGGCCGCACCAGGGTCGCAAATGGGTACCCGTACCCGGTCGGGTACGGGTACCCGTTCCCTACCCGTACCCTACCCGAAATTCAGACAAACGGTTACTCACGGCCTACCCGCACCCGTACCCTGGCCGCACCAAGGTCAATACAGTGTGCACAGCACCTGTATAGCAGGTCCTCGTTTAACGCGGTAGATGCGTTTCTGAAAAGTGCCGCGTGAAGCAAAAACTATTTTCCTAATAAATAATGTCCACGCACAGTAAGATGGGGGGGACAAATAACTTGAGGGGACGCCGCCGCGTTACCCTATCATCTCGCTCAACCGCGCAGCTCAAGAAAGTAGTTCGTCGTCGACCGCTCAGAAAGCGCGTTCTCACGGTGCGCTTTCCGCACTGTGCGAAAAGCGTTCCCTAAATTAAAGAAACCGCGTTATAGTGAAAACGCGTTATAGTATGAACACGCGGGAAGCAGGCACACTGCGTGACGCTTCCGCATGCAGGTGACATCACAGATGTGACATCACAGCTCACTTGCCATGCAAAATATATCCATTATTGTACCCCCCCCCCAAAAAAATACAAAAGTCTATTTTTTATAATTTTTGCATGGTGTACAGTCTGGAAAGTACCCACACGCCAAATTTCAAGTTTGTTGCATGTCGGGAAGTATGCTAAACATTTCGAACAGACACACATTCACAAATATCCCTTTTAAATATAGATCGCACTTATATTGAACTTCTTTCGCACCGTACGTAGCCAACCGTGCTAATTAGAGGTGTGGGGGAAAGGTAAAACTAAGCACAAAAAGACGTTCAAAAAAAATTATTTTCTACATAAATTAGTTTTCTTTAGAACTGCACAGCTCCCCCGACTTTCAAAGAGTACAGGTACAACAAAATACATTCGTAGTGAATATGCAAAACAGCTATCATAAAAATAACACACCGCACTTGGAAGAAAAAAATTGTAGCAACTATAAATTTTAATGTTATAACTGGTGTTCATCGAGTGGTCAAAAAGAGCAGTGGTAGCATCTTCCCCTAAGAGTTTGTTGAACCAACCTAACTTTGATAATTGTTTTTTTACCCTTTTATCTGGCAACAAAACTGACACCTTTTTTTACAAGGAGTCATGTTTGCATTGACCACAATACCTGCGGTCGGAATGCAAACAAAAAAACACAACTCCGATAATGTATGCACTGTCCTTGAAATTGATTGGTCCACACCCGAGACAGCTTTTCTTAGAGCCTAGTCTCACATGGTGTTGGACCAGATGACGCCAAAAGGCGCACAACTCAAAGACAATGCACCATCAGAGTATGAGAGCTCGGGGTAAGCATTTACACCATTGGAACCTACTTTGCCAGTAGCAAAATATGATAATTGGTTTTTTACCCTTTTATCTGGCAACCTGACTTTCTCAACACACCGGAGGTTCACGGGTCTAGCGGTTGCGGTGACAATCAAACTCTGGATAGAACTGATCAAGGCCAATATAACGAGACGCAAATATGCAGACCCTGCAATTTCTTGCCCACGCCACTGCTGTTGGAAAGGCCTCCACCAGAAGGCATTCTAATTAACCCCCTGGAGAGGATATTTTACCCTAATTTTCCATACAGGTCATGCATCTTTTAAGAGGTGGTAGTGCCCACAATTTAACCCACTCACACACGACCTGCCGATCACCTCACAGGTGCTGAGAGTTTTGAAAAATACCTCGCCCATTATTTCAACAGCGAAATATTATCTCAAACGGTTTCCTCTCGAGTGCCGAACCATGATTTAACTGCACGAAAAACAAGTTTTATCTTACATCCAAGACAACGCATCCATTCTCAAACAAACACGTGTTTAAAAAACGTCCATCTCAATTTTACACGTTGAGCAATCCAAAACAAAATTCGGTACGTATGGAATATGTACATGACAACCCATTGCAACATCCCAATACCTGGAATCTGTGTGTCGATCAACTTCTTCACCCAGGGTGACACACCGTCACCTATGAGAGGTGGCTGCTGCTGCGGCTGCTGCTGCTGCACCGCCGCTGCCGGTGTCCCTCCAAGTGCGAGCCCTGCCGGACTCTGCTGGCAACGCATCTGCACGGCTCCTGCAGGGCCGATGTCCACCATTGAACCCTGCGGGGTCGAGCGCGGGTTGCCTCTGCTCGCCCCTTCCGCGACGGGAAGCGACGACTCCACTTCGAACGACGATCCTCCTCGCCGTTGAAATTCCGCGCCCTCTCGCCGATGGTCGTCACTTCCGTCCTCCAATTGCCTCCATCTTGCTTTGGGAGGAAGACCCTCATCTCGTTGTGCCGTGGACGGCGGCATTCCGCTCAGTTTAGCGACCCCTTTGGTGAGACAACCGTGGTCGATGTGGCCCCCCAAGGACTTCAGCATGTTCTTTGTGTTGAGGAAGCCATGCTTCTTGGGAGCGAGGCTGAGGTGGTAGCGCTGCGTGTAGTGCGTGCACAGCTCGCCCACTGTGCAGCCCTCGGGCATCTCCGTCAGCAGGGTCAGCACTTTCTGCCTCCAGTCGTCGTCCATGATGGTGGCCTATGTACAAAAAAACGACAGCGCAAATGGTGCACGCACACACACGATTACCTCTTGGATCCGTCTTGTGTGGAGTGTGAGAGCAAACAAGGGGGTTCTCGGTCCCCGTGCAAAAGTATCCAACTGTGTGGTCACACAAATGCAATTGAATGTGGCAAAGATGCAGCCCTCCAATGTATATTCCTCACGCCACTGTTGATGGAAGGACTTCCACTACTGAACGTTTAAATCGAGCTCTCTAGCAGGTAATTGGCCTACTTTATCCATGCGCAATTGTTGTGCAAACAGGAATTCTGTTCAGGCATCGGGCGATTTGCCAGAATAGTGAAGCCATCCACGTGCTTCTGGTTTTAAACGTCCGCAAGTTCCCGAGACAGCCGATCTCTCTCGATATCGACGTGGTATGCATTGCGTAAAATCTGTACCAGGATCAAGACAAACACCTGTGGTATGGTGCGCCACCCAACCCCTACACCTGCCGCTACCAACTCGCACTGACCATCACATACCTGTCAACCGCTTATTAGTTGCCTACCTTATTGCAGACCAATTCAGACCTTACTCTTTGGGAATTTCGGTAAAGTCACCTAGGTATAAAATAAAATAAATCACGACGTTTCGGGCGCAACACAAGCATCTGTCATCAGGTAGGAAAGCATGGTCTGCTGCTGAGGCAGACTATTTTAAAAGGTTTGAAATGGGTGTATCCCAAGGGTCATAAAGAAGTGGCCAGGGATAGTGATGTCAATGTGAGAAATTAGCGTGTAGCTGTAAGATAGGAGAGCGGCCTCCTGGACGAGGGCACGGAAGTGGCTATGTTAATGTGAGAGATTAGCATGGTAATGTGAAATCTAAGAGTGGTGCAATCCAAAGGCATGAGTGAAACCCAACGGGTGCAATCCAAAGGGCATGTGAGTAAGAGTGCAATCCAAAGGCATGAGAGTGCAATGCAAAGGACATGTAAGCATGAGAGATCTAAGAGAGAGGCATAGAGAGAGAGACACACACACATAGAGTTGGAAATAACAGCTGTTATTAAAGAAGTGGCCGGGGCTAGTGATGTTAATGTGAGAAATTATCATAATGTTAACGTGAAATCGAAGAGTGGTGCAATCCAAAGCGACTTCCTAGACGAAATAACCGCTGTTATTTCCAACTCTATGTGTGTGTGTCTCTCTCTCTATGCCTCTCTCTTAGATCTCTCATGCTTACATGTCCTTTGCATTGCACTCTCATGCCTTTGGATTGCACTCTTACTCACATGCCCTTTGGATTGCACCCGTTGGGTTTCACTCATGCCTTTGGATTGCACCACTCTTAGATTTCACATTACCATGCTAATCTCTCACATTAACATAGCCACTTCCGTGCCCTCGTCCAGGAGGCCGCTCTCCTATCTTACAGCTACACGCTAATTTCTCACATTGACATCACTATCCCTGGTCACTTCTTTATGACCCTTGGGATACACCCATTTCAAACCTTTTAAAATAGTCTGCCTCAGCAGCAGGCCATGCTTTCCCACCTGATGATGGACGCTTGTGTTGCGCCCGAAACGTCGTGATTTATTTTATTTTATATCTACGTGACTTTACCGAAAGAACCACAGAGTATAGATTCCTGCAGTCATGAAAGCTTCAAATCAATTCAGACCTTATTGGTCACCCTGTGTCCTTTAAATCTCAAGGTTCATCCCACAAAGTTCCATCACAAGGGAGAAACACACACAAATGTGTTTTGTTGTGCCCGTTTTGAAATGGCTGTACGCAGTATGGACCTGAAAACTAAACTTCCCGGTTCAAAAATAGGGGGTAAACCATATGGGTTGACAGCTATGCATTTATCTATGTATCTCTGTGGGTCTCTATGTATCTCTATGAGTCTCTGTGCATCTCTGTGGGTCTCTATGTATCTCTATGGGTCTCTATGCATCTCTGCTGGTATCTATGTATCTCTGTGGGTCTCTATGTATAGCTATGGGTATCTGTCTATAATCATGCCTGTCAATCCCTTATCAGTGCCTATCTTATTACAGACCAATTCAAACCTTATTGTTCACCCCGTGCCTTTATAAATCTCAACGTTCATTCTACAAAGTCCCATCACAAGGGAGAACACAAACTAAGACATTCCCCTCCCCACTCAATTCCTCTGTACAATAATAGGGATAAACCGTATGGGGTTGGCAGGTGTGCCAGCGTGGTGAAGTATGATCAAACAATCCCGCCGTGACACTCAACAACGTTGCTATGTCTTCTTGGTTCTTTCGGTAAAGTCACGTAGAAGGGAAGTAATAAAATAATAAAAATAATGTTTTATTTTTACGCAGAAGGGAAGTAATAAAATAATACAAATAATGTTTTATTTTTATTATTTTATTACTTTCCTTCTACGTGACTTTACCGAAAGAACCAAGAAGATGAATCCCTGCAGTCACGAAAGCTTTAAAGTCACGTAGAAGGGAAGTAATAAAATAATGTTTTATTTTTACGTAGAAGGGAAGTAATAAAATAATAAAAATAATGTTTTATTTTTATTATTTTATTACTTCCCTTCTACGTGACTTTACCGAAAGAACCAAGAAGATGAATCCCTGCAGTCACGAAAGCTTTAAATCGAAATTTAACGTTGCTATGTTTACAAATCGTCTTTGCATCAATCAATCGATCCGCGGCGCTTTGATCAATCAACTGGCAGGGTGACGGCCTCACGAAACGCGGCGAGTCGGTGATAACGAAGGAAGTAATCGATAGCGAATGATGATCATTTGTATAAGAGATAAAAAAAACTAATTTTACTCTTACAGCATTTCTCACGCCACTGTTGTGCGTCAGCTCGAGAACACATTCCTGCGGATTGCTCGGTCAATGGCCAGGGTCAACGGCGGCGTGGTGTATTCCGCAAATATGCCCGACTGTGAGGGCGGGCAGAAGCCGGCGTGAGTAGGTTAAACGTTGAGTTTTATAAGGGCACCACGGGGTGACCAGCCCCTCCCCTCCCCACCCAGCCCCTCCCCACCCTCCCCCTCACCAACCAGCCCCACCCCTGCCATTTTGGATGCACGACGGACGGACACAATAATCCCCTGTGGGCTGGTGTAACCAGGAGGTTTCTACCAGTAAAAGCTTGTGTGTCTCTCTCTCTCTCTCGAGGGGGGGGGGGGGTTGTTTGGCCTACTCTTTTCTACGTTTCGCAAGAGGTGGTGAGAACTTCGTATCTTTTTTGTTATCTTTGTTAAACGCAGAGAAGATCTCACGCAAACTTGCGACCTGTGGATTTGCAAGTCCCAGGGCGCCAAACCGCGCATCGCACATTGCAACCCACGTCCGATTTGCCGGGATAAGTGTAAAAAAACTAATTATAAACACATTTTCAAACATTAGTTATAAATATCCTTCCGACTTCTCATCCTAAAACGTTGAGAACAAAATGTGTAATGACAACATTACGACGAGATTGCATGTGACGTGCCAAAAAAAGAATTGTCGGGTCGTTCCGGTTTGAAAGGAAGCATCGATAAGTACCGAACGATGCAGGAAACAACATCAAACAAACAACTCAACAGGTTCGTCAATAACACTCTGGCCTTAAATGAGAAAAAACAGGCGACATTTCGGGCCGTGGCCCTTCTTTCTGCCTTCCCTCTTTAAGCGCTACGACGAAAGGGCCATTGCCCGAAACGTCGCCTTACTTTCTATTTTAAGCCAGCGGTGTTAATGAAATGCACTGAGGTGCTTTTTCTGTTCGTTATTTTTGTCCACCAGTTGCTCACACACAGCTATAACCAACGCTTTTTTAAAGTCACGACACAACAAAAACAACCTCAATCTCCAAACAAAAGGCGGTGGTGACGGCGGCGACGGCGGTGGCGGCGGGTACGAACCATGGCAGGCCAATCTCTCTCTGTCTCTCGCCCGCTTCTTCCTCTTCTTCCTCCCCGTCTCGACAGTCAAAATCCCTCTGCGCCACACAAGGAGGGGGAAGCCTCCAAACCACCAAAGAACGAGGGCGCCGTCAGCAACTTGACAACGCCGAGGTGTTAAAACAACTCCCTCCACCCAAAGCCAAGGCTGGCGAGCCTTTTACTCCTCCTCCTCTTCCGTGTGGTCGCGAGTGAGGCGAGCGAGGGAGAACGAGGCGAGTTTAAATAGGCAGACGGCTTCCCCAACCAGCCGCGCACGCAGGACGGCGAAACCAAGCCGGGCGAAATGTTTTGAGCAGCAGTGACGCACGTGGCCAGCTCAGAGCAGCGAGCGGCTTCCGGGAAGACTCACGCCCCCCCTCCACCACCCCCCCCCCCTCCACCACCACCATCACGCCCCTCCCCTCCACCATCACCCCCCCCCACCACCATCACGCCCCTCCCCTCCACCACCATCACCCCCCCACCACCATCACGCCCCTCCCCTCCACCATCACCCCCCCCCCACCACCATCACGCCCCTCCCCTCCCCTCCCCTCCACCACCATCACCCCCCTCCACCACCATCACGCCCCTCCCCTCCACCACCATCACGCCCCTCCCCTCCACCACCATCACACCCCCCCTGAACCACCATCACGCCCCCCACCACCACCAACCCCCACCACAACCACCAGCCCCCACCAACCCCCACCACCACCAGCAACCCCCACCACAATCATCAGCAACCCCCACCACCAACCCCCACCACAACCTCCACCAACACCACTAACCACCACCACTAACCCCACCACCACCACCAACCCCCACCACCACCACCACCAACCCCCACCAACCCCACCGCCACCACCAACCCCCACCACAACCACCACAACCTCCACCACCACCCCCCACCACCACCACCAACACGTTACAGCTCGGCTCACACGCCGGCTCATTGGTCGGGGGGAGCATGATTGCTGCGGCCCCGTTGGTCGGACGTGATTTGTGTCTCTCTCTTGCTCTCTCTTCTCTCCTCCGCCACTCGACGTCGCGGCCGAGGCGTGGCCTTCTCGGAACAGAAGTGAAGCGAGTGCTGCTGTGGGAAATTATCTGCAAAGTGCAAATGGGTTTCGTACGAAGTGACACCACACCCGCCCCCGTCGTCACGACCATCATCAACAGCAGCAGCAGCGTCGTCGTTGTGCTCAGCAAACTTCATCAGGAGCAGCAGGCTATAAGAATGTTTATTTTTCCTGGAGGCATCCGATGAGCTATAGAGCTCTTTGTCACACATGTCCAGTAGGGGCGGATCAGAACGTTACAACAACAATGCAAAAACACGATAGGAGTGCAAAGTATAGGAAAGTTAAACAAATCATTTAACAAATACAACGTATTTTTTTTTCTATTTTACCAGGTAAAGCCCACTGATGTATGAACTTATTTTTTAAAGCGACCTGGCCACAAATGATAGCTCAATAAAGTGTCTTACAATCATGCTGGATGAAGACCTCTCCAGACAACGATCCTGCTACGGTGTAATAATCCATTCAGCACCTGAAAATGAATAGAATGTCATCGCTCCATCTCCTTATCGCTGTGTGTCCGCCTTGGTAAATCAAAATATTTGAAGATATATTGTGAGCTTAAATGTGGCTTGATGGTAACTCAGGTCGCCCTTGCAAAAGAGGCTGTGTTGAAGCATGTGTAGTGGCATAGCGCTGGCTGCTGGCAGAAAAGGAGATCTGCGGCATAGTCCTGACATCAGCAGGCCATGACAGACACGAGAGGGGGATCTAGGGGGGAAAGGTCACAGAAGGGGCCCACCAGGAACCCGCTGGTAGGTTCCAGAAAGGGGTCGTGGCTGGGGGCGGAGCGAGGCCACGCTGACAGTATAAGAGGGCCCCATTTGAGGGACCTCGGGGCTGTCGTTGGAGTGGGATGCTGCTTGAAGGCCATTGGCACCGTTCTTCTCGTCGTCTTCACCATTCTTCTCGTCTCCGTCTTTACCATCGCGGGCCGCCGCCAGTCAGACAGCCTACCAACTGTTCTCAGCGGCGTCGCCGATAATAGATGGACTAAATATTAAAAGTGTTAACCCCGATGGTGCTCTCTAAATAAAGAAGTGCCTCCAAGTCTTATCGTCTCCGAGTTAGTCACTACACATGTATCTCAATGGGTTTATGCTATCTCCTGTTTGAACTTAAGGATACCGACCATCAATAACCTGTACTGACCAGCGTGGTGAAGTATGGTTAAAATAACTCACTCTATCTGCACACCGTTAGGAGGCTCTTGTCTAGCTGTAGATTAACAGCGCTGTACACAACACTTAAGACAAGTACAGATAGTCCCCTAGTTACGATGGTCCGACTTACGATATTTCGATCTTACGATGGCGATAGCGATACGACAAAATTGTAAAATATTTTAAATTTCGCGCGGCAGGCAAACACAGCAGCGTACGAGGTACGATAAATGCATACATAAATACATACAGTATATAGTTTACACAGTACGGTATTGTAAATTGCTCTGTTTTGCTAAATTATCACCATTCTTTAAGACTCCTGGGTAGGCGAGGCCATCTTCGACTTACAATATTTTTGGCTTACGATGGGGTCGTCGTAACGCATCTCCATCGTAAGTAGAGGACTAGTCCTCAGCATCATTTGATACAGCAGACCGTCGAACGTAATGATCTCATCGAGAGAATGGGGTCGGCGAATAAACTTCAGAGTTTGAGTTATTGCTACTATGCGTTATGTTCTTGCTCCCCTGAGAACCCCGCGTCGTGCGGAGAACAATTCCGTCCAGAGTCGGCAATTAACCAAGATGAAGCTTTTTGAAAATAGATTGTGCTCAAAACAAGCCTGCTCAGAATGGCTCGCAAATCTTAGATGGGAAATCATTACGCTTACTGTCATTTATTATAAGGATAGAGCAGAGACAAGGAAACGTACAGGGCATAGCCATTAGGGGACGCGATCTTATTATTATTATAATAAAGCACTTTTAATTATTTTGTGCACGTTATTATATGTTGAAACGATTGCAAATATCGCATACGTACAATAATACATTACTCTTCATGTCAGTTATCCTCTTTTCAATCATGAGGGTCCTGCATAAGGATATTTTACATTTTGGGCCATGTATTTCTAAATTAGTGCACTGCTTGTGGGAGGAAATTGGAAAGTCTGGAGAAAACCCACGCATTCAAATGGATATCTTTTAAAGTTCTGTACAGATACTGTAGGTCCACAAACGCATTTATTTTATGTTGGTCTTTTAAAAAAATTCACTCCCATTAGTTTGCATTGAAGGTACATTTATTTATTATTTGAGGGACAAAATGTTAATTGGGAAAGGAACATTTTTGGAGAATGTCCTCGCCAAGAGAAACATTGAAGTTTTTATGAGAATAACAACCCACACATCCTTTGGGCATGACCCTGCGCCCGTGCGTCAATCCAGCCAAAAGTCATTCAGCCAAACTAAAAAAACCAGTATCTCAAATATGTGGTGTATCAACCTTTGCCCACGTTTGTTATCCGTGGCATTTATTTGCATTAGAATAGGAAAAGTTAAGTCATGAATATGGTGTAAAAATGGGAACTATAACAATGATAATGTATTTCCTTGCAATAAATACAAGTCACCGTTTCTTAATTTTAATAGAAAATAATAGAAAATAACAACCGTGCTAATCGGTTGTCAACCTGTCTGAACCAGAGGACCCACTGCCAACCCTCAAAATATTAATATTTCTTAGTGAATACTACCGTAGGATTATTTTTGTAACAGTTCCGGAGATCAGCTCCCACGGGCAAATTACATTTCACGTTTTTTTTAAATGCATAAATTAGACGAAACCATTGTGAACCTCGATCAGATGCACCCCCCCCCCCCCCCCAATATCGAGCTTGCGTAATATGGTACGGCCCACCTAAATATCATAAATACATTATAGGAAAAAAAATATTAGTCCGTAACACAAAACACCCTTCCGGCTATAGTATTCACAATCTCTTTAAATGGAATAACAACATAAAAAATAAATGCATAATTTGGACGAAACCATTGCATCAACCATCACATTTCTCCCCCCCCCCCTGTAGCTGGCCTACTTGGTATGCCCCGGCCTCCACCAATATAAATACAGTGAAGGCGCGCGTGTCGCCTGGCACACAGTGTGCGTTGTGCATCGTGCGGTGATCTGGCCGCGTCCACACCACCAGAAGCTGTTTCGTAAAGCTCGCAACGACGCCAGTGCATCCTCCCGCAACAACGAAGGACGTATTCCGCTGTAAGAGCGGCGAAACTCAAAGAATAACCTCGTTGATTGCCTGTGGCCATGAGACTGTGTGGTGGCGGCGTGGCTGCATTGCGGGGAGTGCGCGATCAGCTGATGACCAAGTTGCTCCGCCGCGGTGAGTTTTGCTGTCCCCTTGTCGTTTGCGTGTCTCTCTCTCTGTGTGTGTGTGGGTGTCTTGCCCTGTCTCAATGTCTCTGTGGGTGCATCTACCGGTCATCTCAGTCGGCCAACCCATTGCACCAGCTGGGTCTGTCCCGAGGCCTCCTAGCAGCGAGCCTTCGACACTTCACGTGGGCTTCTAAGTGCACCTAGCCTGGCACGGTCGCCGTGATGATGTCGCAGTCGCTTAGTGGCGAATGGTGGGGTGTTGGTGTTGGCGGTCTGGCAGTGTTGTGTGGTTAGCGCACTGCGCTACGGACCCGGCGATCCACTTTCGATTCCTGCTCACGGCCAACACCGCTGATGATTATCTGAACCGGTCCTGAGCCTCCCCTAGGTCGACTCGGCCTCAAATAAGTACCTGGTGCGGTGTGTAAACATCGCCACTGGGGGAGACAAAGGTGACCGGGCGTGTTGGCAGCCACCCACCCCCCTCTGTGTGTGCCGTTCCGGCCTTCATAGACGTCGCTACTCGTTAACAGCACTTGCCCCAACAATCAGTTCAATGCAATATGAGGAATCTTTGTCCCTCCTGTCGCAATGTTTCCCCTGTCTCAATGTCTCTCTGTCTTTCTGCCAGTCGCCTTCCAACGACACCGGGCACTCGACAATTATCTCCACGCACAAGTTTACCGGCTGCCCCCTCCCCCGCACCCCGTATCGCTCTTCTAGTGCTACTGCTGTGGTTTCTGTGCCCGTGAACTTAATTCATTGCTCCACGTATCCTGTGTTCGATCACCACAAACACCGCAGGGCACAACAACTCGCTAAGCCAAGTCGCTCACGTACTCATCCCAGCACTCACGCACGCACTCACCCACCCACCCACGCACTCACCCACCCACGCACCCACTCGCCAATCTATAGGTCACAACACTTGTGTCTGCTTATTACCTCGTACTGCTCAATTTTGGAATTCCCTTCCCTCTTTCCTCAAGCTCTTATAATACTAACTATCTTACTCAATTCAAGAAACTTCTTAACTCTCATCTATTGCGTTCATCTCTCATAGTCCAGTTTGTTGTTGGCCGCTTGACGTTTTGGGTGCTCGGCAAATGTTTGTATATTTAAAAAAGAGGGCAGAGGAGCGACGCTCACAACAACGTGCAGAGCGCCGTCCGGATATACATCACAAGTTGGTGCAGTGGGTGTGGACAGATGGTCACATCTACATACCGTGTCAACCCATACGGTTTATCCGTATTCTTGTACAGGGACATTGAGTTTTCAGGTTCATACGGCGTACAGCCGTTTCAATATGGGACTTTGTAGGATGAACGTTGAGATTTATAAGGGCACGGGGTGACCAATAAGGTCTGAATTGGTCTTTATAAGCTAGGGGCACTGATACGTGTTTGACAGCTATGCATCTTTAAAGTAATCTCAGCCAGCCAGTCTATAAGCACGTGGGGTTCTTGTCCAGTGATCTGCCAGCGATCCTTCCGTTCTTCACGTGACGAACTCATTGTTGCACCTAGCCTGGCACAAGCGCCGTGGTGACGTCGCCGTCATTAAGTTGCGAATAGCGGCTGCTCTATCTGGCATTGCCAAATGTAGAAGTGCAAGTTATTTGAGGCCATGTCGATCTCAGGGGGGACCCCAGTAAAAAGCATTGCTGCCATGGAGCTGAATGCTGCACACTGTAGGTTGAAGTACAGAGATTGTAGGTGCAGTCGACCTAGGAGTTTTTGTACAAGTTCGCTGGGGGTCTCCAGTTTAAATTCTGGTAGTGGCCAACCCCTAGGTCGACTCGGACTTTGTTGACCTACAGCACGTACCTGGTGCAGTGTGTGTTTTCTGCCAAGTGAACCTTGGCCACGTGCATCATCAATCCAGTATTGCTCGGTGGTAACACAACATGCGTTTGCCTAGGTGCGTTGCACTTTCCAGCCGTTTATTCAACGTGCTGCAAATATTTTGCAATCCTGCTGTGCAGGCTTGCATTGTGGTTACCCAGAATACTTGAGGTATTGGACCAGTGTACCCTCGAAGGGGGTCCCCTTTGCAAACTTTTGAACAGTGTTATTTGTCCGTGTGAATACATTCTTCAATGGGGCCCATTTTTCTACTATCAAATAGTATTCTCATTCTTGATTTGAAGCTTTCGTGACTTGCAGGAATCCATATTATTTGGTTCTTTTGGTAAAGCTATGTAGGTAGAAAAATAATAGATCACGACGTTTGGATCGCAACAAGCAATTTTTTCTTGCTGTGGTTGTCCCACCTGATGACGATTGCTTGTGTTGCGATCGAAACGTCGTCTTCTATTATTTTTCTAGCTACGTGACTTTACTGAAAGAACCAACGAGTATAGTATTCTCATTGCGGGATAATTGACAAAGTAATGCTGTTAAGTGGACAGTCTAAAGAACCAATCGGCAAGAATGAGACCACTGTCGGCATAATTGTCCAAATACACATTTTAAAATCACCTGCACGTTGCCGAATACATCTTTGCAAGCGTGGTGACGGGCATCTTAATTTCTGAATTAGAAAGCTGCTGTGGTGTAATTTGTTGAGTTCCAGTGGACTTGCAAACTAGAGGGTCATTGATTCAATTCGATGGTCTGATGCAGCAAATTGAAACAGCGGTGCAAGTCTTTAAATATCCCCCTCGTCTGTCTACCCAGCAGTATAAATGGGTGCACCACTGTCGTGTGTGATGGGGTGAAAGATGCCTGGTCAGCATGAAAGAACAGGGAAAATACCCTCAAAAAAGGGCTCTTTAGAGCTCTCCCTGATAAAAGCGTTTGCAATATTTTACATTTCCTGGAAAGGATGTAAAAATGTTAATGTATTCTCAAATGATTGCATATTGGTCAGGGGTCGGCAACCAACGTATCAAGAAGAGCCATGTTTTCGAATTGGGTAGAAAAAAACTAAATATTTCAAGTGCTGCGTTGCATGTGAATAACGTCACGGAGCAGTCCTCAAAGAGCCGCAGGTTGTTGACTTCTGATATAGAGCATTGTGTAATCGACCTTATTGCTTGCAGCATGGGCGCCCGAGCGCAGGCTTATGGCGTCGTCATCTGCCGTCCACCCTCCCGACCTACACGTCTGCATTGTCGGCAGTGGCCCTGCTGGCTTCTACACGGCGCAGCACTTGCTGAAGGTCAGGTGGTCATCGTAGAGCCGGTGGCGGCTCGTCATTAGTGGCCAGTGGCACCGAGTCCCACGAGTATGGGGGGAAAAAAACTCCTGAAACAGTACTTACCTGCTCCTTATCTTCTTTCGAGCATTAGTCCCACTAGGTGGGGTCCACGTATCAACTCCCCTCTTGCCACGGTCTTCAATCCATCTCCATTGCATGTACTCGTTGACAACATCTCACCCACCACGTTTTCTTCGATCTCCCCCATCTTTCTCCTTCGATAAACTTTCACGGTTTCAACTTTCCTTCTAACGTCGCCCATACTGGCCACGTGTCCAAAGCATCTCGGTCAACTTTCCCTCTGTTCATGTTTTCTTGTTATCCGCTCTTCGTAAAGTTGATAAACTGCACGTGCCTTAGTCCGTCCTGCTGCTTCCCCTCACTTTCCCCTCCCCCTTCCTACCCCCACAGGGCTCAATGCCACACCAATATATTTACCCACTGACCTTTTGACCTTATTTACTTTGCACTGTTTACTTGTACTTATTGATCCCATGTAGCTAAATATCCAAATAAATCGAGGTCTGCAGTGGCATTATAGTGAGCACTTGTGTTACGGTGTTACATTCCTGTTGTGACGGCGGCGCACTTGAGGTTCGCGTATAAAATTATATAATTGCCCATGAATTTTGCCGATGATGGTCATGGTACTGTATTGCGTTTCAGGTTTATCAAACTTCATAATTATCATCGTTATCTTCGTTGTCTTAACGAACATGTTACATTTGATCTCTTTACACTATACGGTGCATCTCCTCTCGCGTTGATTACTTTTATTGAGGAATCCTGTTGCTGCACGGCCCGTTGCGAGTAGATGTCTCCTGTGGGTGCCAGCGAGGCCATTCGGCGGAGGGCTTCTTCTCGTAATGGCCTTCCCCACGCCCTCTCGTACCTCACGAGGAGTGAGGCTCGGCCGGACTCAACTTCTTACTCGCAAAAACTCTCGCATTTGTCAATAATAACGCCGTCTTCCAAGGATAAATATATAACAAGGCGACGTTTCTTGCTACTGACGAACGTGTTGAGTTTTTTGTTGTATTCGCTTGTGCACCACTGCGAGCGCTGTATCACCAAATCATATGACCACTTTGCATTGTTCACTGTGCATTTGATTGCAAATTTACAATTCTGGTCGTAATTATAGTTGCACCACAATGGTGAGACTCGACAAGTCACGATCTTTCTTATTGCCGTGGTTGTAAAACAAACAAACACTCCAGCTCGCTAGTCTAGCATCTCGTGATCGTGTCACGCGAGTGGATTTCAAGGTATTAACGTGATAGATTTACTCTAGCGTTGTGAGGTGGGTCCCTCGCGGCTTAGGAATAAGATGATGTACGTTTCGGTGACTGCAACTGCTATGCACTTTCCCTTGCATTCATTGTGCTCACGTGTGTTGGACCCAATAAGGGTGACATAATTCAAATATTTACGCGACTCGAAACGCCATTTACAAGAGTAAAAAAATTAGGTTAACTATTTTTACAATGCACACCCTTTTATTTGCACTCAAAAGTAGAAAATAAATTATTTTTACCCCAGAATTATATTCATGTGCTGCATGCGCAAACAGGTTGTCATGGGGCTGTGGGGCCACGTTATGTTTGTATCCAGTTGTATTGTACGTCTATGCTGCCTGCCTTTACCAATCCGCACTGACCAGCCGGGGTGAAGTATGGTCAAACGGCCTCCACAACCAGCAAGGCGTGGGGAGGCACTCATCCAGCAGTGGATTGAAAAAAGGTCTTTTGCCCCTACGGGCATTGTGCGGCGCTCATCTCCACCAGTGGCAATTCCACATTACCATGGCAGGGACCATTTATAATAACCACTGACGACTTTGCACAAAGTGATACGTATTTTATTACCCTGTAGAGATGACAATGATGGCTTGCCAATGTCAACTCTTGACCCTACAATAAAATGAAAGCATGCGCATTGCTTGACAACCAAGTCAAAGTAATGAAAGATTTATAGCACGCAGCATGGCTATTACAATCGGAATAACGATCACCCCGATTGAAAAGTAGCAAAATTACATTTAGACCAACACGATACGTATAACGCGTTTAATTGTTGTATTTGCCATCATTAAGTAGGCTGCAATGCTATATAACAATATTTCATCTACGTTACTTTACCGAAAGAACCAAAGAGTATGGATCCTTGTAGTCACGAAATCTACATATTCTTAATTATGCATTGACATCAGCCAAAATGGCGCGGTGTCGCATACTTGAATGAACATTAAGCTGAGCTCTGCTTCATTTGTGGTCCTAAACAAGTGATGGATCGGCCACATTTCTATGTTGAAGGCCAGTCTCGGTATGAAAACCCACCTTGACTTTCCATCAGGTGGCGTAGTTTACCAGGTGATCCTCATTTCATCTACGTCGAGGGATAACGATTAGCTGCAATTGATCCTTCCCAGGATATAAAACTGAAAACGTTATCACTGAATGCCTGATTCTCTTTTCATAATTCTGTGCACTGACCTTCGTTGGCTTTCTGCATACTATTAAGCCACAACCAATCGATCCAGGCTGCGTTGGAGCTGTAGCTAGTTTCCTCTGCTCCCTAGTTTGTATATACGTTGAACTTCTTTCGCATCATACATGGCCAGCGTGCTAATCGGAGGAGTGGGGGAAGGACCACAAACTAAACACAAAAATAAGTTCTCAAAAAATGTTTTTCAGTTTAAATTTGAAAGTGCATAGCTTCCTAATAACGGAAGGAAGAGCATTCCAGACGGCCGCAGAAGTGCATCTGAATGCACGCATTGCAGTGACCGTCTTTGTTCGATGGTTAGCTTAAAAGCCGCTGCGAGGATGGCTGGAGGTTTGCGTGATGGTTTAGCAGCTTATTGTGGACATATCTGTGCCTTAGCCATTCCCGAATCATGCTCCAGGGCATAATTGTACAAATCTGTAAATCCCCATTTCACACGGTCTGACCCCGAAACTGCTCGTGATGCCGTGGGGTGTTGCTGCAGCAACAACGCCTTGCTCGCCTCACCATGCAGCCACGGCTTAAAACTACCCAAGTAAAAATGACAACTGAACGCAGCTTATCACCGTCATGCGCAGGAGTTAAATGTCAAGAGGAGCCTGAAGGCAGCCTTGCTACGTCTCTGAGCACTGTCGCAGTGTAGATAATGCTCTGCGAGCCAATGTTGGCATCGAAGGTCAGAATTTTGCTGCGTACATTTGAAGGTTCCTGATAAACCGTGTCCGTGATACATTCCACAGAAATGGTAAACACATTTTAACTTTGAAAACCGGATATAGTTTTCCGTTGAAGTCATCTACAATCTCAGCCAATTATATATATATTGTGCTGCTTGACCAAAACCTCTCCATCACTATAAAGGTGGAGAGGTCACTCTCTCTTTGCCCTCCATAACATGCACCAGTCCACATTGGAATGTTCAGAAACCTTTAGATTGGCTTCAACTCTATTTCTAATCAGCATTGGGTGTCCTGTTGAACAGAGTACTGCTCGTATAGCATCACTGATGCAGCTATGGTTGTCTCCGTGTGGCGCTAACCATACTTGCGCCCGTGTGTGTTTGTGCGTTTGCTCGAGTGCAGCATCAGCAGGCTGTCCGAGTGGACATGTTTGAGCGTTTGCCGGTCCCGTTTGGCCTCGTTCGTTTTGGTGTCGCTCCAGATCACCCCGAAGTCAAGGTGAGGTCATGGCATCGCCATCACGAGGCTTGTAAATACCCGCTAGCTAGTTGTGTATATCTCTCTCTCTCGCTCTCCCTATGACAGAAACTAATGAGATTAGATGGATTTATAATCCACAGGTACCTGTGATTGTCAGGTTTTTCTAGTGTACCGAGTTGATGGACTCATCCCAGGCACCAATAACTGTACACCATCTTCTTGGTTCTTTCGGTAAAGTCACGTAGAAGGGAAGTAATAAAATAATAAAAATAAAACATAATAAAATTATTTCATTTTATTATGTTTTATTTTTATTATTTTATTACTTCCCTTCAACGAAATAATTTTATTTCATTTTATTATGTTTTATTTTTATTATTTTATTACTTCCCTTCTACGTGACTTTACCGAAAGAACCAATAAGATGAATCCCTGCAGTCACGAAAGCTTTAAATCGAAACTGTACACCAGTTAAAACAAATAACTGCAAACGGACATGAAATGTAACGATTCATGTGATTTTTTTTTAGGTCACTTTGCCACCACAGTAAAACATCAATTTGTGTTGAACACCTAGAATAAGGTTACCACTTGAACTAAACGTGCCTATTTATAATTTCTTCAGCACAGCAGTAATGCTGGAGGGCAATGCCACCACGTACAACAATCGGGTGCGGACGTTTTTCACTGGTGGTTACAACCAGCACCATCCGGCCGATTGCCAGAATCGAGAAAATGCCCTCCAATCTTGGGCCTTTTAAATAGGTGGTTTGATGTCATCAAAGTTTTCTGACAAGAGTCGGAAGTGGCAGGAAATGATCCCTAAAGGTTAACGTTTTTGTATAGAAAAATACACAATAATGTTATGTTACAATATCATAAAGTTTTTTAGATATGTCATTATGAAAGTGCATACACTTATGTGGTGAAACGGATTAATAATAGTTAATTATAGTAAATAGTAATGTTTAAAAAATGTTGTGTTAGTTTAATGTAATATTAAATGCTTTCAGGTTGTGTTTTACTTCATCATGTGTTTCCAAGCTGTTACTCGCCATGTAACCATCGGCTCAGGTTGAAATTATTAACTTTTTCTCACAATTTTAATAGCCTTGGCTACTTGTTGGAAAGCATTTTCGGCACCTGCCAACAATTGTGTTTGTGATTATTTGATGTTCCTGTGGTGTTATTTTAATCTTGTGCTAATATTTCGTCCCATCTGGCTGCCATTCCATGGCTGGCTTCATCTGTCGGTTATCATCCTGATATAGTATTGTCTTGCCCAAGCCCATTTTTTTATTATTAGAAATTTTCAATAAAATGTCGCCGCGACCCTCAACAGGACAAGCGGACTGAGATATGAACGAATTAAGAATACAATGTCTCTGATCCACATGGTGCTTTTTTCTGATTCTCAGTTGAATTCCCAACCTGCAGCCTCTATGATGCTTTGTGCACCGTTCAGCTTGTGTTACATTGTTCTGCCAGTATCGCGCGTTTCCGAGCCGGTGTTTGGCGCAGGCGCCTTTGCGTGGTTAAACGTCAGCGGAGTGCCAACGTCTGTGCACCGTCCACGCAGAATGTCATCAACACCTTCACGCAAACCGCTCGCTCAGAGAGGTTTCGCTTCCTCGGCAACGTGACGGTCGGACGCGACGTGTCCATGGAGGAGCTGCGGCACGCGTACCACGCCATCGTGCTGGTGAGCAAACGTTTATCGAGTCGTGATAATGGATAACAAGGCCCAGGCCACCGTGCGGGCGGGCTTGCGACGATGGTTCTCTCGCCACTCTTGGTAGCTCCATGCAGGCCTTCCTCGGTTAGTTTTGTTTTTTGAATGGTGACCCCCTCAATTTGAAACCGAGTTTAGGCAACTCATGGCAAGTATGCTTGGAATGATGCAGACTCATGCGTGCTTAATATGTGTGTAATGACATGATGACACCTGCTGGCTGGGAAAGGGAAGCACGGGTACAGGCACCGCTAAGACAACATCCAATCTGGAAGGGAGAGGTATCTGGGGCAAAGGAAATAGGCGGGGTTGGCCGAGATTCGTGTGTGGATTCTTGGGTCCGGACTGCGTCGCTGCTCGCCATCATCTCTCTCCGTCGTCCGGCCACGTGGAAGCTCTCCTGCGGGGTTTCCATCGCCATCCTCGTCACACCGTCAACCAGCGGCGTGGCAGAGTGAGGGCGGTGGGACCACGCCGAGTGATCGGCTGTGTGTAGCTAGTAGAGAGACTTTAATATCTAAGTGTTGTACTCGGAGAAAGACGGATAAGTTTGGTCTGTGTTATGCCCGTGTGCGAAATAAAGTAGTACCCTCTGTACGACGTGTCGCGGAAGTCACTCCTTACACATGCAACGAATCGTGCATGCGAGACCCATTTGTTTGATTCATGTAAATTGTATGCAATATGTTAAAGTTACATTTAGGCAAAATGTGGACGAGACAGGAATGAGACACAACACAATGTAAACTAACAACACCATGATTCTTGAATGTAATTGCACTGTGAATTGTCTCACTTCATCGAACTGCGGGGACATTTGTAGGGATTGGGTTATTTAGAATTAACAGCTCCTTGTGTATTAATATCACCAGCAATAGTATGGTCCTGGGGTATAAATAAATAGAACACTCAAACTGAATTATTTATCAGTAGCGCTCGGTGCATTATTTTATCTTACCCCTGGTAGATGTATGGGCCGAGTCGACGTGATGGGGATTTGAACTTTGTGACCTTACAATCGATGTTTTTTTTCCCTCCCCTTCCTCTGGTAAAGGAGCCATCCTGGCCAGAAAGTGACGCATTAGAAGTAATGACGGATGCTTGCCTGAGGCGTGTTTAGAGCTACGGAGCGGAGGATGACCGGGCGCTGGGTATCCCTGGTGAGGACCTGCATGGAGTGTACTCTGCTCGAGACTTTGTGGGCTGGTACAACGGGCTGCCCCAAAATAAGGACGTGAGTCACCTGCATCGCCGGGGGAAATTTAAGCACAAAATAATCGTTGGCGTCGTCGTGGAGAATGAGGAACAAAATCGGCGACTTATTTAGTTTTTTTATTTTGTTAAATACAGGGTGCTTCGAAAAAATTTTAACACTTATATGGGACTCGTTTTTTTTGCTTGTCTGTACTGGCGGTGCCCAATCTCCCTGCGTTCGCGGTGCAGCTGAACCCAGACCTGAGCTGCGACACGGTCGTTGTGCTGGGACAAGGGAACGTGGCTCTCGACGTTGCTCGCATTTTACTGTCTCCAATCTCCTGGCTGCAGGTAAACCACCACTACTGCCACCATCGCCACCACCATCACCATATCTTTTCTTATCTAGGATTTTGGAAAGCGCTTTATATGAATGATAAATTGTACATTAGTATTCGCTGATGAGGAAAAGGGATGGGGTTTGAATGTTGGGGAGGGGAAGGGATGGCAAGGAAGAGTGGTGATAGGGAAAGGGAGGGGCGAGGTTGGGGAAGGTTTTAAGGATGCGGACAGGAAGTAGTAGAGGGATACACAGCCACTGTCACCACCACCGCTCATTGTCACCCTCGCCACCAACATCATCACCATCACCACCACTACTACTGACATTACCACCATCACCACCAACATTGTTCACCACCACCAACATTGTTCACCATCACCCCCGGCAACACCACCAACATCGCCACCATCCCCGGCAACACCACTAGGCCTCGGTAAGGTAATTTACTATTTTTACCGAGTAAAAGGGTAAAGGTAAAGGTGTCGACATGCCAAGGGGTAAGGTAAAGGGTAGGGTAAAGGTAGCGCGAAGTATTACCCGGTAAATACCTTGTGTACCGTTCGCTAAAAGCTCCGTGGCGCAGTCCTTGGCCTCCATTTTTTTAATTGTAATCATCGAGAGTATTTTATATGAATAGAGCGCTCTACCTAGCATTGACCTGTTGTAAACCTTTTTCATGTGTTGTACCCCAGTAATTACCCTGTAATCGGGTAATTTGTATGGGGTAAGGGTAAAGTTGGGGTTGTTGTTTTTACCTAGTACCTTGCCGAGGCCTAAACACCACCAACATCGCCACCATCCCCGGCAACACCACCAACATTGCCACCAACACCACCAACACATGTTTCACTGCTAGTATTATCTCTTATAGGTGGAGACGGTGAGGTGGTGGTTAGCCCACTGCACTATGATGCCAGAGGACTGTTTTATACCCGAACCATGGTGAATGAATTTTGACGTTGGTGGCAAGTGATATTTGAACCAGTCCTGGGAC
The DNA here is from genome assembly GCF_965212315.1 of Lampetra planeri. Classification (NCBI taxonomy): domain Eukaryota; kingdom Metazoa; phylum Chordata; class Hyperoartia; order Petromyzontiformes; family Petromyzontidae; genus Lampetra; species Lampetra planeri. The sequence goes on from NC_136141.1 coordinate 7,879,914, forward strand.
CCCTCGCAACTCTTCATCAACCCGCACTGGCTAACATTGAGAAGTATCGGAAGGTTGCGAGTTCAAATCCTGGTCAGAGGTTAACTTGGCTCATTATATCCCTCCTGAGATTGATGAGAACGTATTTTTGTTGGACGTCGACATTGCTTTGAAGAGACCAACTCTTGCCAAAGGACGGCATGACTTACAGCACTGGCTTATGACTGCCATTAGATATCAATAACATCTGGTAGTTATTTTAGCACGGGGACCTTTGGGCAAAGATATACATCTTGACAGCCAAAACAGAGTCTTTGCGATTTGCCTGTCTGTTGGTAATATATGAAAACATCAGGAATTTTTGCCAAAAATCTGACCAAAAGGAGAACCCGCTTATGGACCAGTTCCATCATGACTCAATGACCATATCCTCATGAATATCATTATTCACAATAATTTCATTATCATCATCCTCATGCCCATTATTCTGATTATTCGGACTGTTAATCTTGGTTGCGGACAACAATAATTTCAATGGCATCTAAATAAAATTGCACCTCAAGACCCTTTGCAAAAATGGAATTAAAAGTATTTTAGGGTAACAGAAGGGGGGGTTGGGGGGTGGATGAGAGGGCATCTCTGGTCGGGGGGGGATCCACGCGAGCAAAGAGACAGAGGCACAGTGTGGGGACTACCAGGACCCAGCACCAACGACAACAACGACGAGGCCTAGGGACAGGCCGGGCAGCCAAGGCAGCACCGCTGAGTCGCCCTGGCCATTCAAGAGGAGGGTTGGGTAGTGGGGAGGGCAGGGCTGCACAGCATACAAAGCTCTGCGATTTATGCCATTTATCCGAACCAGCATCTCCCATAAACTCGTAATTTATTATTCAGAAAACAGACATCACTCAGCCAGCGCTGGAGGCCATCACTCGAAGTCGCGTGCGCAGGGTAGTGTTGGCCGGCCGTCGGGGACCTCTGCAAGTGGCCTTCACCATCAAGGTAACTTGGCTGGGATATGATGGAGACAATTCTAAATAGAAATATAATTCTTGTATGACTCTGGGTAGGGTGCTGTAACGTAATGCAACTAAATGCATTGATAATTTTTGTGAAAGTAATGTTTGGTTATCTTGAAGTGTTGATTACATTTCATTTGGAAACTGCATGTTTCCGTGTTTTTTTTTTGTTCCCTAAGAGAGCTTTTTTTTTAAGTCACACGTCACATATTTGTTCGTCATTGTGAACGATTTACTGTGCTTGCGGAGTGCTTGCAGTTTTCCCTGATTGCTTAATTGACGCACAAGTGGAATAGTAAAACACATTTTTTTTGTATTGATCATGTCATCCAAGTTAATGACTCGCCCACTTTGCACCCGTTGCCACTGCTTCACAACTGAATTCCACGTGTACCAAGTGGCAGGTGACGCTGCAGTCACAAGCAGTTGTCATTTGCAAGTCAAACTGATTGTCTTTTTTCTGCTCTCTTTTCTTCAGGAGCTCAGGGAGATGATTCATCTGCCCGATACAAGAGCCGTTATCAATCCTGCCGACTTTGACGGCTTTAAAGACGCGCTTAGCAGTACGACGCACACACGGGCATGCGTTGTCGGTGACGGACAGGTTAGACTTGCGCCACGTGCTTTTAGTGGGCACCTGTCACAAACTTAGCTGAATTGAGGTGATGGAGCCAGAACCAGACACTTCTGGTTCGCCGGTTGCTTCTACTGGCTAGTTATTTTATGCTGGCTTGATTTTTAGAAGAAGTATACTCTAGACATGGAGAGTAATCCCACATGTGTCCCTTTCACCTCGTTTCCCAGGGTCTTTCCTGACAAAGGCAGGTTGATTCAATTGACTCTTGTCTGGTTACAGAGCATGTTGCTGTATTAAATATGAAGTCGAGGTGTGCATGTACTGGGTTGTGTGCGTGTTTGCGCCTGTGTCCTTGTGTGTGCACACATGCGCCTCTGGGAATGTGTGCATGTGTCTTTGTTAGGTATGCGGTGGCACAGTTGTTCGCACATTACGCTACGAACCTGGCAACCCACGTTCGATTCCTGCTCACGGCCAACGCCAGTAACGATTATCTGAACCGGTCTTGGGCCCCCCCCCCTCGGTCGATTCGGCTTTCAATAAGTACCTGGTGTGGTGTGTAAACATCGGCACTAGGGAGAAAAAGACGGTCAGGCATGGCTCTGGCCATGCCACCCCCCCCCCCCTCTTATGCCGTGCTGGCCTTGATAGGTGCTCGCTAACTGCACTTGCCCCAACATTCTCGTCAAGGCTATATACAGCGATACCTTGACTTTCGTCGCTTCGCTCTTTCGGCCGTTTTCAACTATAACCACATTTCCACGCGGTTTCCTCTTTCCTCCGATTTCATCCCAAACCTTCCACGACGTTCGGGCCACACGCCATTTTTTTTGTTCAGTCTTTGAATAGAAGTTGTTCAGTGAGCATCTCTTATATTTGTGTTTATATGTTATTAATACTGTACTACTTTCTGTGATTATACTATAAACACTGTCGTATTATGCTGATAACAGTATAATACTCCAGTATTTATAGTTTTCGTGATTATAAAACACGTACAGTATTCATACTGTGCTTTTTTTTGTGATTACTGTAAAATACTTTTTTTTGTGCTTAATAAAGGGTCTGCTTTGACATTCGTCCATGCTCTGGTCCCTAACCAGACAAAAGTAAAATGTATTCCTTTATGCGGAATATTTATCTTGGTACGTATGTGCGTGTGTAAACGTGCACATGTGTGCGTGCGCGCGTGTCTTCTTGTCGGGTCAGGCCTCCCTCGGCCGCGCAAACGGCTATCTGAGCTGCTGCTCAAGGCAGCGACGGAGCAGAGGTCACGTGACCCTGCGTTGGAGGCGGGCGGCCGCGAGTGGGAGCTGCTCTTCCTGCGCAGCCCCACGAGCATCGTGGCCTCAGACGGGGGGGCCAGCCCTCACGTGGCTGCAGTGCGCTTTACTGTGAACCAGCTGGAGGTGAGGCCTTGCCTACTAAACGATAAACTAAACAGTTTTTCTTTTATTTTACCATGTAAGACCGACTGAGCTGCATTGCACTTTTTCAGAAGTGACCTGGCTATCACAAATGATAGCTCAACAAAGTGGCTAATCATGTGGAAATTTATAGAAACCAAATACTCAACACATTTTGATTCTACATGTGGAGGAAAAAACCAGAGGACCCAGAGAAAAACTCTAGGTTGCCGGGTTTGTCGTGTGGGGCGCAACTTTCTGCGCCAAAACTCCACGTTGAGATGTTAACTACCTCGCCTGGTATACAGGAGGATGTGGGTCCAAACCCGACTGACGCTGCTGTAAAATTAGAAGTTTGCGTGCCCTCCCTGTGGTCGCATGGCTTTTTCTCCAGGTCCTTGGGTTTACCCCTATACATTTATAAACATGCGTTTTGAGTATTTGGCGGCTATACATTTCCACACGATGATAAGCCATTTCGTTGAGCTCTTATTTGTGGCAAGGTAGCCTCAGGAAAAATAACTATGTAGCTCCGTGGGCTTTACCGAGTAAAATAAAAAGTTTAATTGTTTTGGTTTACCCCACCAAAACATACGCACACGATTTGCATAATTTCATAATCGATTTCACGTGCGGAAAACACTGCGCACGTCGTGAGGAGCGCAGGGAGAATCAACGTTGATCCGTAAGCACGCCGTGCTGTTTACGTGCGCATCCATGAGTGGTTAGCACGGTTGGCTACATACGGTATAAAAAGAAGATTAACACACATACACCTCGCCCCCGGGGCTCCCCCCCCCCCCCCCACCAGGGAGAGGGCGATGGCGCCGTGGCGGCGTCCACCGGGCGGGAGGAGCAGCTGGCGTGCGGCGCCGTCCTGCGCAGCGTCGGCTACCGCAGCCGCCCGCTGGCTCCTGGCGTGCCCTTCGACCCACGCCGTGCCGTGGTGCCCAACACGCGCGGCCGCGTGCTCTCCCACCCAGGTCCCACAACCATCCCAACCCCCCCCCCCCACTTCGCTCCCCCCCCACTTCGCCCCCCCCCCTCAAGATGCCACGAGATGTGCTGCAATTATTATTGGGCAGGGTGAGGCAAAGCGAAACCGTGCAGTTGCCCCTGCCCTGCAGTGGTGTTGCTTGCAACAAGTGCCGTTGTCTGTGTTCTGTTTATTATAAGGTGCAATGCCTTGGAAGGAAAGTTGCATTCAGGTCTGTAACACAGAAGCAGCTTTGTTCACATAGACCTTTAAAATAACGTACACGTTTTTAAAGGCCCATCGTATAAGGAAGCCACTAGAGCTGTATACACATTTTAAATCAAGATTGAAAACTCATTTCTTTAGAACTGCTTTTTGTGTTCAGTTTGTTTTTCCCCTGCACCTCCGATTTAGCATGGTTGGCTACGTACGGTGCAAAAGAAGAATATATACATGTTTCTTAATCAACAATAACCTACTACAGTTATGGAATGTGCAATTTTTTCAATAAAGCAGAATCATTTAAACACAATGGGAATGTAGAAAAACAATTATTGCTCATGCGAGGTTAAATTCTTCACAATTTGTCCATATTTGCTATTAAACTTGAGAAACATGCAGCTTGATTGGCTCGGGATTCGTGGTGGTCATGGTCGTGACCTGGGCCAATATTGCTACATTTGTGTCTATACGACGGCTCGGAGGTGTCTGGTAACAATACTTGGACTCTTGTTGTTATCAAGGTAAATAACACTCAACAATACGTTGTCGTAAAGGTGCCTCGGCAGATGTCTCAAGCACACATTTCTTGAGCGGTATACTGCTGTGTTTTAATGGTCTACTTTACAGGATTTTCTGAACTTTAAAAAGGTGATGTGTAGATGAGAAATTACTGTGCGGCTACAGGAATCGAACTGTCGACTCCATGTGGGCTACCTCGGTAGCCAGTGCACCAACAAGACTACTCATTTAATTACAGTGCTTATTATAATCAAGTCTTCCTTTCAAAAAGAGACACCTATCAGTTCTCTCAACTGGCTAACTATAAAATCATCATCATCGCACTGTGACGATTGGGAGGAGCGGTGGTGCATTGGTCTGCACACTGTGCTGTGACCTGGAGTTCCACTCCTGGCCACGGCTAACATCAGTGGTGAGTGATCTTGGCCCTCTCACTCTGCCAACGCTCACTGACCGGCGTGGTAAAGTACGGTTAAAAAAAATAACACCCACACGACCTCCATGCAAGATTTGCCTTCACCCAACAGTAGACCGATTGGACTGTAAATCGCCATTAATACATTGGGCATTCTACGCTCTGTCGTGTTACGGGCGCATTACAATTCGGAGTTCTAATTCTCGTGGTCGCTGTGCACACGGTGCGGTGTGTTTCTGTGCGTTTTGTTCACGCACGCGTACACGTGCACGCACGCAGGGCTCTACTGCAGCGGCTGGGTGAAGCGAGGTCCGCAGGGCGTCATCAACACCACCATGAATGATGGCTTCGAGACGGCGCAGAGCGTGCTGGAGGACCTGGCGACTGGGAAACTTGGGGCCGATTCCAGTCGACCGGGGTTCCAGGCCATCGACAAGATTCTGGCTTCCAAAGGTCCAACATCGCCCCCCCCCCCCACCCTCAAGGCAAAACGTATATCAATGTGCCTTCACAAAGTGAATTATTTGGCCAAGCTACCAATACTGTGAAGGACTTTCCACCAGATTTGGTTTTGGTTGAATTTCATAGCAATTATACGATATGGTTATTAGCTGGTGGAATAATGATTATATTATTAAATTTAGTTTTGAAAAGTATAGATGTTGAAGCTATGAGCTCACAGAATGAATGGCTAGTCACTTTGGGTGGCATTCAACTTTTTAATGACCCGGGATGCGTGACATCACTGGCTCATCCGGCTCTCACACCATGCTCCCGCTTGTACAATAGAAATTAATATCAGGTGCACAAATATTTGAGCTCCACAGAGACAGTTATTTTTGGGGCTAACGGACACAAAGCATGTTGAAAAATGTACATAAATTTTGGTTATCTTAATAACTATGCAGCTTTTAATCGAGACCAGGATTGTCACTTTAGATGATCTGGTACAAGATCGAGGAGTGACAGTCGGTATCTCTTTGCAGGAGAAGTGAAACGCCAATAAATGCCCGCAATAATGTTTGAATGTCGTTTAATCCTTGGTTTAATCCTTTGAGCAATCTGAGGCAATGCCAGGGCACAAACAGGACAGAAGAGGCAACGTCTATCAAGAGTATCAGGAAAAATGCACAAGCCTGCCTACGCGGTTGCCTTGTTTTGCGCAGTCACAGTTGACCGAGTTGACATGTTAACACGTACATCAACCCAAATTGTGAATTGCCCGTGGTTGTATGGTGCAGGGGTGGCCACGGTGAGTTTCTCCGGATGGGAGAGGATTGACGCGGTGGAGCGGACGCGCGGGGCCGCCCTGGGGAAGCCTCGCGAGAAGATGCTGGACGTGCAGGAGATGCTGAGCGTGGCGGTGCAGTGAAGACTGCCTGGATCCCCACCCCCCGACGTCTCTTGTGCCCCTCTTCAGTTGGCAAGCCGAGCGAGCACGGGGGGCCTCGTGGTACAGGTGGCTTTTCCACCGGCTATGTCAGGCTGAGCCAGAACTCAAACCGGTGATGCCCTGGAGTCGCATCTGAATCTGGCTTGAGGTCAAGCAGGGCCAGGGCTAATTCATTTTGTATCATTCGGTACGCCTCCGTGCGATGCCGACGTTACGCATTTTTATTGCTTGTGAAATCGGCAGCGTGACTCTGGTTCCACAGTGGAAAAACAACCTGGCTCTTCTTGAGCTGCGCTGGGTGTGCTTGGCACGGCTCGGTTGTAAAGTGGAAAAAGAGGTTTTGGAACATGGCACAGAACCCTATCCTACTGTGCAGGTTGCTTCAATATAGTATTGAATACTTAGTTTACCATAGCAGTTAAAAAAGTATTCACGGTTCTGCAGGCCATGCTTAAAATCAAACTGCAGTGTACAGTGGTCTTTGTATAATGTTCATAATGGGATGGGGCAAATTGGCAGGAAAGTGAATCTGAACGAGAAGTGATGAAGGTGCAAATCTGAAAATCCCTCTGCAGATGTGTTATCGTGCTGTTTGTATTTTTTATTTGCACATACAAACACAATCGTGACCAGTTTATCACTCTTGAATGTGCATTTTTTTTTTTATTATGCCTTTCCATTTTTATAATTGGTGAATCCCATTATGGAGCAGCTTGGACACAATGTTGTAGCCTTGGTATGTACATCAGGTATTACCTATGGAAGACGCTGCCCACAATTGCTTCTGGCTTTTCAGAATCAAGGTGGTGCACATTCTTTTGCAGCTTCATAGACAAGTGCCTTGTACTATACCTACTGCTTATTAAGACCCAAAGACGGTATTGGCCAAATATGTACGAACCCATATTTCTCATGCAGATAGCGCTGACTACGTCGGGTAACATCGCACCCGCTAAACCTATTTTTACCACAGGTGCTTGCACATGGGACTTTGAACCAGGATTTCAGTGGTGCTGGACCAATGATCTGAGGTTTTGGTATGAACATACCCGGTGCCACCTTTTAATGGTTTATATAGCCATATTTATACCGGAGAATGTAAGAATCGTCGTAGTGAAGTGTGGCTGTTGAGTTCAGGGCAAAAGTACTTGAGTGCTTGTGAATGGGAGAACAGAATTAAGTATTAATTCTAGATTTGAAGCTTTCGTGATTGCAAGGAATTCATACTCTAAGGTTTTTCCGGTAAAGTCACGTAGGTAAAAAAAATAACATAATAATAAATTAAAATAAATCAATTAAATGACGACGTTTTGGAAGCAACACAAGCTTCCTTCATCATGTGTAAGAAGGCACAGCAAAATAACCGTAGGAGCCAGAAAGGTGAAGGTGATCCTAAAGGACCATCCGTGACGCCGTCTTTTAGGACCACATTCACCTTCCTGGCTCCACCCACACCCCAAACCCCCCCCCCCATCCTGCACCCGTCCTCATTGGCTCCTCCCCCCTCCTCTTACCCTATACAGTATATTAATGTCCCATCACAAATAACTCTCACTAGTTATTTTGCTGTGCCTTTTTACACCTGATGAAGGAAGCTTGTGTTGCTTCTGAAACGTCGTGATTTAATTGATTTATTTTCATTTATTATGTTATTTTATTATTATTTTTTACCTACGTGACTTTACCGAAAAAAACAAAGATTAAGAATTAAGTATATTTAATTTGTGTAACTGTGACACTGTTTAATGTTTAATCGTGTCAATGCTTAATACCTCGTACCACTACTGAGCCTTGACAGTTTTAATATCGATGGCAGTATTTTTTTAAAAGTGTCCTACATTCACGTTTGCCAAGAAAACATTTGGCACTGTGTTTTACTTTAATCCTGAGTAATCATCTTTTAAACGTAGTGGTCGTTGAAATAACAGTCTTGTGGACTTCTTCCGCACAATCATAGCGTGTTGCCAGGTTGGTTTTCTAACTTGGTGCCTAAAATAGAGGGGATCAATAAAAATTATTTTATCGCACTTTTCATTGTTGAATATTTTGTTTGTTATAAATGGCAGAAACGCAGCACGATGGTTGCTTGTCCTGGGTGCTTGGTGCATCCACACGGGGCGGGGGGGGATACAGGTTCTGTTGCAATACTCCAGTGCAGGGACACAACGTGGACAGGAGATGGCAGTAGAGTATGGGTTACTCGAGTTCCCTCCTGCATGTAAAATATTTCACGGGAATTTGACGAAACATCCCAGGAGACAGACATGTTATACTGGTAGGAACCTGGTTACACCAGCCCACAGGGGATTATTCTGTCCGTCCGTCGTGCAGGGAGGGGCTGGGTGGGGAGGAGCTGGTCACCCGGTGGTGCCCTTATAAAACTCAACGTTTAACCTACTCACGCCGGCTTGTGCCCGTTTTTAGTCGGGCATATTTGCGGAATACACCACGCTGCCGTTGACCCTGGCCATTGACCGAACAACCCAACGTTCCTACCAGCTCCCTCTGCAGGAATGTTTGAAGCTGGAAGAAGCTGATGAGGTGTGTGGGTTCGTAGGCTCGAGTTTGAGCATTCTCAGTCCGGTTTTGTGAGTCGCGTATCTCTGCGTGTAGGGTGTTCATGGTGCCACCGTGCTTGTCAACGTTTTGATTGGGGTTGCATGTCATGAACACCATCTGATGAAAGGAAGGTGTTGGTGGTTTCTAAAATCAGGCCCAAGATGCATTTTATTGCTTTGAGTAAACTCAAATGTTATTGATGTAATGTGTTGTTTATATGTGAAGGGATCTTGATTAAAGATTGATTCTCTTTTACGCAGGTGTCCAGCCCAAGCTGGGGCTGGCAGCGGAGGGAAAATTCCAGGAAGTTTTGATTCTAAAATAAACGATTGTCCGTAAACTCGAGTAAAGCAACAGACTGTGGAAAGATATATGACTGCAATCGTAAAACGTCGTATAAAGGACAAAACCACTGCAAAAGCAACGGTGCCGGGACCCTCCTGATAAAAGGGACTTCAGAGTGAATAGGCCTTTCCTGGAATGACAAGTGTATTTCATCCACAAATATATGATATTAAGTGTTTTGTAGCCACCACTTCTTAGCAACCCTGTCACTGGTAAGCAAATTCAACGTGTAAAAATGTTTCAATTTACAATATGTTCGCGTTATTTCCGTGAAATGAGGCATATACATTCATAGCTTGGGTAAACTTCTATTCAATTAGATTTTTCCTTCAATGCTGTGTAAACATACTAATGTCAGGCCAAACCTGAATCTAAGTTAATTTGAAGTGAAACTGTAAAAACACTTCCCCCCCCCCCCCCCCAGATACCACTCGTAACCGAGTTGGATGCTCACCTGGAAAAATAAAGGGCCATATTAAATTATTTTATTTTATTTCCACAAGTGAACAAAACACAATTCATTGACAACTTAAAATTAAACCCTCCAGATACGAAAGAAACGGGAAACTCTTTCCTCCAAACTTGCATTTTATTCAGCATATATGCGTATAATACTTGCATAGGTTAGTGCGAGATTGTGGTTTCAAACGGCACCGATCCAGGCATTATTACTCAAATATACAGCACAACCAGAGTACCCAGCGTGCACAATAACATACTTCGGTTCTCCTGTGGCAACACGCCGCTACGGAAATTGCATTGCGTTGCTTTACATTCACATGCCGTGCAGAGAACCCAGCAAGCTACTTGCGAGGAGGCCCCATTTCCTGCTGCTCCGCCAAGTATTTATTGCTTAATCTGTCGCGTGCATCGAAATACCTTAACCCACACTCGACTCCCGATGATGCATCGTGTCTGCCTGCGTTCAGCCATCTAACGTCTGTCTCCTCCTGTCCATCTGTTCACATTGCTGCTGTCTTTGTGCGTACACGTGACCATCGCTGTCCGCTGCTGTGTTAAACCTCTGTAAAAAAATATCTGCCCATCCATCTGGCTGGCTTCTTGGTCACTGTGTCCTGTCCTTCATTGTGCCCGTTCATCTGCCCATTTGTCTGCCTTTATCACCTTGCCCAATTCATCCAGTCTAGTCTATCACATTCTGTCCAGTTGTCACTCTTGTCCATTTTATGCACAGACACTCGCTCACCGGTCCTTTTTCTGGTTTTGTCCACAACCTGTTCACCACCCATCCATCCCATCTCTATTTAATGCATCATGCTAAGCCTTTTCTATAAGAGTTAACAATAGCAGTAACATTGGTTTGACAAGCTTAATGTGCAATGCTATTTATGAAGAAAATGTAAAATTAAATCAAATTGTCCCGAAAGAAAAAAAACAATCACCATCACAAATGTCATGCCAAGCGTATCTGCACCTCTGATTAGCATGGATGGCTATGTACGGTGCGAAATAAGTTCAACATACAGCAGCTTTGCCCCAAATTTTACAACTTAATGTAGATTTCGATTTAAAGCTTTCGTGACTGCAGGGATTCATCTTCTTGGTTCTTTCGGTAAAGTCACGTAGAAGGGAAGTAATAAAATAATAAAAAAATTTATTATGTTTTATTTTTATTATTTTATTACTTCCCTTCTACGTGACTTTACCGAAAGAACCAAGAAGATTAACTTAATGTAGCTTTTCCAATCAAGCATTAAATGATATTAGTGTGGTTATTGCATCTAATACTGTAACGTGTGGTGTGGGTGAGATGGGTATCATCTCAGTCCACCTGGGACGTGTTTTGTGTAACTTTTAACAACTAATACCATCATCAAGGTGAAACTGATGTTGTTAAATCGAATACAAATTTGATCAGAAGAGCTACATGCTAAAAAAGGACATTTTCAGTGCCAGGCACCTATGAGGTCTTTGAGTGAACATACGAAACATTGAAGGACTGCAGACCTCCGTGTGAGACCAAAAGGAAACCAACACTGACATCGTCGCCTAACAGGCGATGCACATTGACGACAGCACACCGATGGCGAGTTACAGAATAAACGGTTCCACCTTTTGGTGCTGCAATCTACCATCCTAAACATGTCCTCCTCACTGCTTTCAACAGGCAGGGCCTAAAGGACTCTGCTTTCAAGTTCCACCTTCACGACGAGCGGTGGCACATCGACAATAACCCTCACAGCTGGTCACGTGACGCTCATCGTGCGTAAGCCCTCCAAACACATTTCTGCGGAGGGAGCTGATAGGAACGTTGGGTTGCTCGGTCAATGGCCAGGGTCAACGGCGGCGTGGTGTATTCCGCAAATATGCCCGACTGTGAGGGCGGGCGCAAGCTGGAGTGAGTAGGTTAAACGTTGAGTATAACCCCACCCTCCCCACCCAGCCCCTCCCTCCCCACCCAGCCCCTCCCTGCACGACGGACGGACGGACGGACAGAATAATCCCCTGTGGGCTGGTGTAACCAGGAGGTTCCTACCAGTAATAAGGGAAGGCCATCACCACCTGTGCCACTCACCAGGCCTACACATGTGGGTGACTTCAATAGCCACACTACACACAGTGGGGCTACTCGGAAAATTCTGACACTGCTTATATATGACCCGAAAGAGGCGAGCACATTTCACTCAACCCAAAGGAAAAAAATGACTAGAAACCAGACTTAAGCTTGATCTCAAAAGGACAAGAACGGACGGCCACTAATTGCTTCGTGGATTTATTATCCGACACACTGGTGTGCTGAACTAGTAACGAATCGGCATGTTTTCTTTACGTGACAAACCTTACTAATTGGCTGTGTGGGGTGGTGGCAGGGTTGAAAGACACATTTATATATTTACGCGATCTAACCCCAAAAAAAACCTATTATGGATGAGTGTCTCGAATACAGAAAGTAAAAAAAAATTAAGCAGCAAGAGAATGACTGGGACAAGTGGTGATAATGTACGGATTAATGTATGCATGCTGAACTTCTTTTGCACCGTACGTAGCCAACCGCGCAAATCGGAGATTCGGCGGACTTGCCCGCCGGCTTTCGTTCGCCAACGTTCTGCAGCTCATCGAGTTGGATGACTCTGCCTCGCCGGAGGAGATTTCTACAAGCTGGCCATGACTGCAAAAGAGCGTCATCCCACCAGATAGGGCCCCACACGCCGTCTGTGATCGACGCTCATCCCAGCACCACCCGGTCGGCTTGGAGAATATCCAAGAGACAACTCTGGTGATTTGGACACGTCTAGAACGGATCCGATTTCATTAAAAAATCAAACATGATGTTACACGCGCAAGCAAAACTCAACAAAAAAAATAGAAAAGGCCAAAAATGTGCCGGATTGGGGCGGTGAAAAATCATCTCGAGCAAAATGGGCGACAAGAAAGCCATGAAAGCTGGCTGGTGCGAGACGGGAACAGTGGACAGAAGTCAATCGGCCTGACTAGGAGGGACGCAAAGCAAGTAAAATGATCACACGCTGTACTCTGACGTGCTGCGTTCACACTGGAATCGAGTAGGAAACCACTCCGATAAAGAGTTTCTTGCATTGACGGTCTTAACAATGTAGCCGATGAATCCACTGATAACAGAAAGTGAAGCTCCAGGATGACGGGCAGTAGTTGGACCCCTCTTTGGCTCTGTGGTGCTCACCACTGGGCAGTGTTTTGTTTTTTTGGCAAAGATGAGAGCCCCGTTGGCGATCACGGAGCCTCTCCAAATAAGACTTGCGGTAAAAAGGAGAAATATAAGACGAGCTCAGCGCAGGTATGGAAGTGGGGGGAACAAAAATAAAGACAAGCCATATATACGGCAATAACCAGAAACGGAATTGGGTTAAATAAACGGAAATTAAATATCCATAATACAGGTTTTTTTGGGTAAGATCGCGTATATATATAAACGTGTCGTTAAACACACAATCATTTATTCTCTTAACACCGAAACCTTTCATCTTCATGAATGCCAGTAAACTTTCAAAGCTTGCCCTGTAAATTCTGCAGGAAATTAGCAAAAGTACATCCTCTTCTGTGAAGTGGATATTAGCATGAGGTGGTATGATTCTGAACGTGTCAGTTTCAAAGCCGAGAGATACTGGATTGCTAAAATGTCACGATACATTGACAGACATACACGTCTCCTTTCAATGCAAAATATCCACAAATACAATTCATCATGCGTCTGCGCATATTTTCCAACCTTTCTTTTTTTACACTTTTAAACACAAACTTACGCGGACGCACTCACCCCGTCATCTTCGTTTTAACGCTGGCACGGTGGCTTCTTATTAAAGGCAGGAGGACCCCCCCCCCCCCCCATCTTCCTGACACCGATCGAGGCAATTGAATCACTGCCACGCACCTCACTCTTGGGGGGAGGTCACACGCCGAGATACAAAACGCCTGCGCGTGCTCTGTCGTGAGACTTGTCGAGGAAGGGAGCAAGTGCCCCCCACCACCACCACCCCCCACCACCACCACCCCCCACCACCACGCCATCAAGGATGCCGGGCAGGCACCTAACGGTGGTAGGAGGCTGCGTTAAATGACTCGGTGGGAACAGAAAGCAATTGGCACTGCAAAGCCCGGGAGGCAAAGAGGGAGGGTGGGTGGGGGACTCGTTTGCTCGTGGAGCGCTTTTAATGAGTCCAATGCCAGTCGATGATTGCACGGAGGTAAAAAATAATATATAGAAATATTTGGCATCTCGTGGCTCTGAGGGAACGCAAAGAGGCGGGTGGGGGGGGGTTGAAATGCGTCACGTTCATAGCTAAAAGGGTGCCCCCCTCTGCGAGACAGTTAAGGGTGGCTTTTGAGGGCGCGAATTAAATTGGGTAAATTTTGGCTGCATTGTTTTTCAAGAATAAAGAAAAGTGCAGCAGTCTCTCGATTATCCGCGCTAATGACGGGGAGGAGGGCGGCGGATAATCCAAAATGGCGGATAACCCAAAAATATAAATTTTCTGCGGATCTCTATGCCAAAAACCACTAATATAGGAACACATTATGTAGGTTAGAAAACACACTTGCCGGCTCCCACGCAGAACACTCCACCCACGGCGTGCATAGCAGAGCCACGCCAATCAACATCAATCAAACTCCACCCACTGTTGTAAAGATATACAACTACCGTACTATACTGTAGAGGTGATCACGTGGCATTTCGGATTATCTGGAGCGCATATTTGTTTGGTTTAAGCACGTGATTCCTAATACACATTTCCAAGAATAACAATGCATAACTGTTTTGGGATGATTAATGTTGACTTGAGGAAAATCCACGAGTTATAAAATTATGTCAAAATCTCAGGTGCGCGGTTAATCCGCAAATCGAATAAACCGCACGCGGATAATCCGCAAATCAGATAAACCGCACGCGGATAATCGAGTCTACTGTATTCTTTGTGTCTTTCGGTAAAGTCACGTAGATAGGTTCAAAGAATTTCGATTTAAAGCTGTCGTGACTGCAGGGATTCATCTTCTTGGTTATTTCGGTAAAGTCACGTAGAAGGGAAGTAATAAAAGAATAAAAATAAAACATAATAAAAAATGTGTATTTTTTATTATTTTATTATTTCCCGTCTACGTTACTTTACCGAAAGAACCAAGAAGAGGTTGAAAGAAAATAACAAAAAACTACGACGTTTCGATCGCAACACAAGCGGTCGTCATCAGGAAAAAAAGGGAAAGAATATGAATTCCTGCAGGGGAAAAAACTGAGCTCACGAATGTTATAATACGGACCGTCTTTCGCACCATACGTAGCCAACCGCGCTAATCGGAGGTGCGGCGGGCTTGCCCGTCCGCGCTCGTGTTCGCCAACGTTCTGCAGCTCATCGTCGATTTAGAAATGCCGATGGGATGACTCTGCCTCGCCGGGGGAGATCTCCACGCGCTTGTCGAGCTGCTGCTGCTGGAAGAGAGACGTCATCCCACCAGCTGGGCCCCACAAGCCGCCTGTGATCTACGCTCATCCCAGCACCACCCGAGGCCAGCCCGGCCGATTTCAAGCAGCTTGGAGAATATCTTAAGAGGGAGACGACTCTGGTTGACTTGGACACGCGTAAAGAACGAATCCCGCAAAAAATACTCGGAGGTGCAACATATTTCCGCCACACTGAGTCGGGCAGGAAAGCTGCCATATATTTTAAGCCAAAAGGGTGCATCCATATTTCATGTAGAGTTGTCAGTATCGCAGCATTTTACGACTCAAGTTTGAATAATGTATACATCACTTTGTTGAAAATTCCGTGTTTTGTTACACTGACTCTATGAACGCGTAATTTCTTGTTGCGGAATTCTATGTTTAGTGATACCTAGTACGTGGATGTCATGTACCAAGTTGCGACGTGGTGGCTGAGCGTAGAGAAGGCAGTGGTCGGCATTCTATGGCCGTGTTCGGCAATCGTCAGCAATTTCAAGTCTAACAGTGGAGTAGTGATTCAGAAAAGCTCATGATTATCCACCTTCGATCTTTAAAATGCCCGGTGCATCTTGCTATTATGCTTGATATTTTATTCTTTGTCTCTATGTCATATGGAGGAGTAACACGCCCACTTCAAAAGGCTGAGGAAACAGTTTGAGAATCCAATGGCACCACCCCTAGATTTGTTATCCTGCGATTAGCACGGTTGGCTACTTACGGTGTGAAAAAAAGTTAAATGTACATACACACCAGGCCACATTGCCGGTCTTCACCGTATGCTGACCTACCGGATCCAAGGTCAAGACAAGGGGGTGAACCTCGTGCCGAAATTGTCGGGAGCCACTTGGGGCAGCAGAGGCAGCGAGCTTCGCACTGCTTCACTCGCCCTGGGTGTCGTCACACAAACCTGGTAAGGTACCAACCTCCTGGCAGCCATGAGGACCATATCTGGAGCACTGAGACCAACACAGCTTGAGTCGGCTTTCCCGTACTAGCCCACATTGAACCACCAGACGAAGCACTCACTGACAAAGGAACTCAAAACAGCCCCATGCACACAAGTCTGAAATCCCCCTACCGGAAGACACCTCGAACCCGACACACCGATGACAGCCCTACCTCTCGATGGCGCAACTCCTGGTTGACTGCAGACGTCACTAATCGCAACCTGGAAACTGACCCCAGCAGTGAAGCTTTCAGGGTTCAACCAACCACGTAAAACATTGAATAGCCGTCGACTGCTTCAGGTAAGAACCAGAGAAGAAGATGTGGACACTTGTGCCACAAGTGGAACACGAGGAGCAGCCCAAATGGTGACTGTGGCCACCATCCAAGTCAGACGATCGCCCACGTACCGAATTCCTGCCCTTGAGAGGTCCATTCCCGGTGGTATCGCAAACATTCACTCTGCCTCACCTGAAGCCGTGGAATGGATTGCTAACCTCAACATCAAACTAGAACCGCTTCCCCAGCCATACGAAGAAGATTGCACGCTAAAATTGGTAACCTCATTGAAAACTTTGGTGTCAAATAGCTTTCCTAAGCAGATGACACCCTACTCTTCACCTCCGTCGATTCCACCGATGCCTCTCGATTTGAGAGGCTATCAGAGTGCACTGCCGCCTTGCAGCAGTGGTTCTGGGTCCTGATCTCTCAGTGAATGGTTCCAAATCTAAAGCCATCCTGATCGACACCAGGCAGCATCTCACCAAGCCAACGCTCGTTTCGAGCATATTAATCGCTGGCACCACTAATCAAATTTTCTAACCACATGAAGTTCTAGGGCGTGAGGTGTTTGACAGTTACACCAAACACATCGTCAGACCTCGCAACTCCTACCTCAGGGCTCTCCCATCATTTACGTCCCCTCATCACCACCGACGTCACATACTCGCCTGCAGCACGGTCGGATTCTCGCCTCGATTATTGCAACTCTGTACTTGTTCAACAATCATCCCTCCCACCCGCGCGTTGTCCTCGGTGTCCGTCACCTCAGCTAGATTCCTTCAGCTCACTTCCGCTCCTTCCACTTGCTTCCCGTCACCAAGTGTCAGCTTCAAAATCAGCTGCCTTTGCCACCGCGCCTCGATTTTCAGTCGTCCACCTTATCTCTCTTCGCTCCTGTCGCACCACACTAAGGCTCACAGGGGTATTATCTGCAGCGGCGCCGCAACTGACAACCTCCTCCTCTACACCAAGGGCAAGGACCGTCACTGTCAGGAATTGTTTCTCCCTGGCAGCGCCCGCCATCTGGAACCCAGCCATCATCGTCCCCACTGCGCATTCGCAGCAGCAGCTTTCAATTTGCACTGAGAGCGGCATTGCAGCGGTTACCGCACTGCGCTATGAACCCGGCGACTCGAGGTCGATTCCTGCTCAAGGCCTACACGAGTGACGATTATCCGAATCGGTCCTCTGCCTCCCATAGGTCGACTCAGCCTCAAATGAGTACCCGGTGTGGTGTGTAAACATCGCCACTAGGGAGACAAAGGTGGTTGGGCATGGTGCTGGCCACCCACACACTCCTGTACCGTTCCGGCCTTCATAGGTGCTCGCTAACAGCACTTGCCCCAATAATATGTTAAGGCTACACAGGGGATCTTTGTCTCCATTATGTTAGTGGGGAGTCAGAGGCAGTCGGGCGTGGTACTGGCCACTCACCCCCTGGTGTACCGTGCCGGCCTTCATATGTGCTCGCTAACAGCACTTGTGTTATATCATGTTTATATTATGTTAGCCGTGGCTAGGACTCAAACTCAGGTGGCTATCTGAATGTAAAGCTTACTACTAACCAAAATCAAACTTGGCTTTAACTTATATAACCATTGAATGTGCAAGGAAATGCTCCATCGTTCCCCTTTATATAAAGCACAAGTAATAAATAAATTTTAGCGGAGCCTTGGCTGTAATCTCAGAACATCTGCCCATGCAAACGCTGCTGAGAATTTGCACCAGTTTTTTTTTCCAAAAGTGTCACATTATCAGCTTTCGCCATCTGCAAGTCTACAATTTGAGGAACGTGAAAAAATATACATCTGGGTCAACGTGTCCGCGAATGGCCCCAACCCAACTTGGCATATCCCAATGAGACGCTTCTGGGCAGAAAATTTTAAATTGCTCATGTTTCATAGCACGGGTTAGCGGCCTACCTGAGAGCAATGCCGTGCCAGGAAGGGGGATGGATGGAATGGGGGGAATTGCCCCAACTGTAGTGCTAGAGGTGACCCAACCTCTTAAAACAAAGCGCCTAAACATCTCTGGTTGTTAGTGTGGGTTGAGGTTTATGGGAAGCCGTTCTCGCCGCTCACACGTCAAGAAATCCGCTGTACAGACAATAATCTCACATCCACAAGGTGAACACGACTGTACGCAAAAGACAAATTATATATTTTAACTCTTACATTTGTCACTTATCACGTTTCCCATGTAAAATTAATTTCGTGTGGGAGAAAAGCTAAATTTTTGCGATAAAAAAACATCTGCTTGGAAAAGTGTAGGTGGCGATATTTTCACACGTGCATTTTTGTTTCCCTCTGTGGTCTAATTTTCGTGCGGGGTGTTTGGTTTGAGGCGTTTGTGCATTAAATCTGTCAAGGTGGCATTAACAAATAATTGCACCTTTAAGTTCTCACATCAGGGCAGCTGTTTACATGTTGAACGTAGAGCAGGCAAGTGACTTATCTGTTTCATAATTCAAGCAGAGATGAGCGTTGGGGAGCGGTAGCATCGTGGCTAACAAAGGCACCACCACTCCTTTTAGCGAGCAGAGGTCTCCTCAATTGGTCAAACTGCCGCAAGTCAAAAGCTGGCAAATATAAAATGTCAAATCAATCCGTGTTATAATATTCAAACCAAATATACTTGTATATCTTTAGCGTACCTGTATGCATTTGCATAAAGAATACGTATGCGCGTACAAATTGCATACATGTATTTACACGTGTGTATCATTCACCTGTACTTTCCATGGCTTTTTACTTCCTTCTCTTCAGGCAAGACGATCTCTAATTGGATATTGTACGGTGCCTCAAAAGGAACACATGTCTCTCTTTCAGTCTCGAAATGCTGATGGCTATAATTATGCTGGGATGTGTGTCTGAATTAGCAGATGCATACAGCTGCTATTTTTTATATTCATTAGGGCGACACTCAACATTTTTCAACATTATTTCCCTGGCTTTAATAATTAGCTGGCATGCAGCCAGGATGAGATCGGAGTGTTTGTAAACGCATTAAGGCTGCAAAACACTGGGATGAACTCAAGCTGTTCTTGCAGCCGGTCGCGTGTTCCACTTAAGTGCAAGCTTCTGCATTTACCAGCAGAACGCGCGGTCGATCAGCAGAGCAGCCTTCCACATGACCTCACTGCAGCGGTATTTGCGTAGTTTTGCAACAAAACAAAAACATAGCCGAGAGCAAGAGAAAACATATCTAAAGATGAGATTTCAGACCTTGGACTAGAAAATAATTATGATACGTTTTAACTAAATATATAAATGAATATTTAACATCCGATAGCATAAAATGTTCACAGAGCATACAAATTAACCATGAAAACATATTTAGCGCCGACCTCCTCATTTGATCGCGAGCTGCCAATCACAACAACTGTAACCTATGAAGCACCGCATTCCAAACGGGCAAGCTTCTCTCGCACGCACGCGGCGTGGTGCGACGGGATGTTGCACCTCGGCTCGTTAGGGTTTTTTTTTTAAAGCGACTCGCCGCCCGGTCCGCCGCTCGAGCTCTGGGGGTGACCTCACTGGGACGAGCCGGCCGCAGGGGAGGCCTGCAGCAGAGCTCGCAGCGCCTCCGCGCCCACGACCGGTGCGGAGCACGAGCTCCCGTGGCAAACGTACGCCGTGGCCTCTCCGCTGAGCTTCTCCAGCTCCGCCAGGAATGGCAGCCGCCGGTACGAGAAGCTCTCCGGGCGCCCGTCCGCCATGATCAGCACCTTGCGCGCAAGGAGGGAGAGGAAGCCGGCGTTCAAAATCAGATGTTTACACTGGGAGGAATCCGATTAACTATAAAGTTACTTTTCACAGATGTCCAGTACGGGGCGGGTCAGAACGTTACAACAGCGAACAATGCAAAAACACGATAGGAGTGCAAAGTATAGGAAAGGTAAACAATATTCTTTGGGTATTTCGGTAAAGTCATGTAGATAGTACTCTTTGGTTATTTCGGTAAAGTCATGTATAAAGATAAAATAATAAATTAAATAATAGCATACGACGTTTCGATTGCAACACAAGCAATCATCATCAGGTATAAATGAAATAGCAACAAAAATCTAACCAGAAAACTATAGACAGACATATAAGCAGACAGATATCACCAAGATACATAGAGAGAGAGTAACACATAGGCACATAGAGGGAGATCGTCTCTGTGGCAAGGCCTTAAATAGACAGAGGGGGGCGGGGGCGGAGAGAGGGAAAGGTTAGAGAAAAAAATAACATGTCAATGAGTACGGCGACGCGTGGTCAAGTACGCAAGCTTGAACATTAGGAAAGAGGGAGAAAGAACACACTAAATTAAATAACCTAGCAAAATATCGAAATGTTATGTAATACAACACAGAGAGTCGGTCAACACACAATTAACGCATAGCCTGGTCGATTACGTATTTCAAAGATTGCTAAGTTAGAATTTAAGTGTGAAAATTCCAAAGAGAGACAAAACATAAAACAAGAGGAACGGAGACACACAGACAGAGCAGAACATAAGAACGACAAAAAACGAGTGGAGACAGAAAAAGCACACTAATACACAGGCAGAGAGAGAAAAAAAAAACCCAGAGGGAGAGAAAAAGATAAACTTGAAACTTCCCCGTAGAAGTGGTTCGATCTTAATTCCTGCAGTCACGAAAGCTCCAAATTTAAGATCATGTAGATAGGTTCAAAGAAAATAACCAAAAACTATAACGTTTCGATCGCAACACAAGCGGTCGTCATCAGGAAATGGGGGTTAGCTTCTAAAGGCAAACTGTTTATAAAGGTTTGAAATGGGCATAGCCTAAATGTCAGCAGCATGGGCGGGGCAGCCAATGTTAATGTCAGTGGTGGGCGGCGACCGCAGCGGTGGTGGGTTTTCCACCAATTGAAGGGCTGCCAGGTAAAAATTCACATGTTAATGTAAGATCGGTGAGCAGCCTCCACGGCGAGCGCGCTGAGGTGGCTGTGTGAGTGTGAGAGATTAGCATGTTAATGGAAGATCGCAGAGCCGAAAATAACAACTAACAATGGAAGATGGGAACATCACAGCCAGTTATGACTTTAACTGGTTGATAACGTCCTTCCAATGATTGCTCAGTTTGTTCCCATCTTCTCGGTTGTAATTGTGTCTGTATATATGGATGGCTTCATGAACGAATCTTTGTTGATAGCCAGTGGGTTTGCAAAGTACATTCGTCTTAGAGAAATCTATTTCGTGTGAGCCCACCACATTAAAACAATGATCAGCCACGGCCGAGGTATTGGTCCTACCATACTTCAGATCTGCCTTATGGTCACGAACACGGTCCGAGACATGTCGCTTAGTTTCCCCAATGTAACTACTGCCGCAGACACAGCTTAGTTTGTAGACGCCGGGGTATTGCATGTCAGGCGATCGCATCCTTGACAGATGGGATCAGATCACACATTTTATGTATTGTGTTAAATCGAACCTGGATCTTGTCTTTGCTCATGATTTTGGAAATATTTTTGGTGACCCCTGCTATGTATGGGAAGGTGATGGTTTTGATTGGGTCCTCAGATGGTTCTTTCCCAACGGTTGGGGTGATAGCTCTACGGATTGTGTAGTCTGAATATCCATTCATCCTGAGAACTTGGTGTACGTGTTCCAGTTCACTGGCTAGGTGATGATGGTCGGAAATACATCGAGCTCTATGGTGTAGAGTTTTGATGAGGGAATTCTTCTGGGATGGATGGTGGTGGAAGTCAGGTTTTAGATAGGCATCCGTATGGGTGGCTTGAACCTATCTACGTGACTTTATTTTAAAAAAGACCCAAAAACCCAAAGAATATGAATTCCTGCAGTCACGAAAGCTTTAAGTCAAATATAAACAAATCACGAAAAAATAAGCAAATAAAAATATCTTTTTTTATCTTAGCAGGTAAAGCGCACTGAGGTATTAACTTATTTTGCAGAAGCGACCTGGCCACAAATTATAGCTCAACAAAGTGGCTTAACACGTGGAAATGTATAGCAACAAAATAAACTAAAATAATCTCAACGGACTTTTTTTTTAATATGGAGGGAAAAACCAGAGGACCCCGAGGAAAAAAATTCCACGCGAGCCTTTGCATGCGGCTTCGCCAACACCATGGAATGCCCTCCAAACCAGTGGTTGGACAAAGCGAGCTCACTCACCATGTTAGGTCTTCTCTAAGGACTCACACCTGTTACGCATGCAGGCCTACACTCCCCACGTATGACCCAGTGGACTCTGTAGTATTTATATTGACCAACTTCGTGCATGGGTGCACTGAGATCCCTCCATGAATTGCCCCTCATATGTCATCTGTTATTATCCGCACTGTCATCTCACGTCAACACAATTATAAAGGGCGCAGGCCTGCCGTTTTATTGCTCTTGTCGCTGTTGGCGGTATTTTGGCCTACTCTTCCACTTTGGCCAGGTGAGCCCAATTCTTAAATATTAGTGCTGGGCTGTTCGTGCAGTGATTGCCTTTCGTATCCCAACAATTAAACCGTGGGCGATTTCGGCGGGAATCACGATTCTTCCATGGCTGATTCCTATGCTAAATACTCCGTTCACTCGATGGGATTCTCGCGGCAATTCGAAGAGAACTGCCACGCGGTGACACTGATTTAGCAAATTCTGCATAGAATAAATTGCCAATGGCCCAGAGAAAACACTGGTGAGTCCACAATTCCCATGATCTCACAAATCCAATTAGGGACTGTTTTCTATGCCAAGAATTCCATGGTAATGTTTTTAACCAGGGGATTGTGTGAATCATCCATCTGTAACGGCTATAGTTACAAATTCTACAACAAAGAAGGTACATATTTGTAGATAATTATTGGTGTTTGAAGATTTTATTAAAAACACATTTTTCTTAAATGTTACTCAAAGCTATGGAGGCAACATCCCAGCAGTGCCAACAGGAGCCACATGACATTTTGTTCCACAATGCCTTCGGTCAGCAGGGCATCGCCTTCATGGGGTCAGGGTGCAGCCCCGGAAGTTGACACCTCAAAACTACTTTGCAAAGGAATTTTTCACTCGCGACGGAACATGACGGAGCTCCTTCAAGCTCTGCACAGAATAGTTTGCTGAAAGCGACTTACATGTGTGCACTAAAACGTGTATTACTCAGCAAGCCTTGACCTAATGAAACAAAAGAATACATTCTGTGGTTTTTTTGGAGTGCAGTAATTAGTGACAGCTGGATTGAGGCCAGCAGCTCGCTACAGTTTAGGATGAATCATCGGTGACTGCCTGGATAAGACCCCCAATGATTCTGTGTGTGCTGGCTCGGTGTTCTTTCTTCTGTTGCGACTCAACACGGGCCCAGTAGAAAGCACCGGTCACAGTACAAGAGGGGGGGTTGGACGGTGGTGGATGGGAGGAACAGAAACTTCGGCATGGACTTAACGAGGGGGGGGGGGGGTGGGGGACATTCAGGCTCTCTCTGCCCCACGCACGTGGGGACGACAAGCGAGAACGACGTGAATGGGGGGGAAGATAACTATAATGGGGGTAGAGAAGGAGGCAGTGAAATGGTGGGCGAGGGGAATGGATCTGTGTTCTGAAACCCGGTGATTTTCCCTTAGTCTTTATTATTTTGATAAAATCGTTTATAACACATAGGCTTGCACGTATTATGGAAAATATTTTTTTCTATTTTCTATAGGTGCCCGGTTACAAAGTGTGAGCGACGGGGAGAGGTGGGGGTACGGGTATTCCGCGGGCGAAAAAGCCCGAGTGCTGGTGCCCACGGGGGGTACGGGAGAGGGTCGGTGGCCGGGCTCGCTGCCCTACTCCCGTAGGGGCCGGCGTTCAGGAACGTCGAAGCGCTCATGCTTTGAATAATTAAACAAGTCAAGGTGTTCTTCTGCTGAAATTTCCATGGGCTATGGGGTGGCATTGTGCTGTAAAAAAAAAATCCACATTCCTGCGGAATGGCAAAATCTCTCCAAATGACAATTATTGCTGAATTTCCAGAAGGTGAATCGAAGATAGGCTGAGTAAATCCACAATCGGGATTTGAACTTGCTACCTTAATATCAGTTACACACAACTTTCAACTTTGCCTCCTGGGTTTATAACAGTGGCTTAATCATGACTATGATATTGAAGTTTTAAGAAGAACGTTTTCATTTAATATTCGAAGCTCCGGTTATTCCTTGCAGGAGTCCATTCAAATTGAGCTCCGTAAGTGGAACAGTTAACAGGCAGTGCAAATGTGGTTTTCCTTCGGTGTTGAGGTGGTATCTTACCTTATGCGGGAGGAAGGTGGAGTTGACACAGTCCAGCAGAGCCTGGGTGTCCTGCGCTCCTCGGTCGCCGCGGATCACGACCTGCATCAACACGTCATGCCCGTCGATCCATCACGCCCATGCGTACACACAGCCTCAAGAGTGAAATCCCCACGATATTGGCGAGATTGCTGTTGGTCCTGAGCCGTGGGTATACATTCTCCTTTCCAATGGTGGGAACCGTTCTCTCCGTAGGGAAACTGCTGTTGACTTCCCAACTAAGTGGTGCGGCTTCAGCAGGCGGTGCTCATTTCACTGACCCCGGATACAAGACAGCAACAATACCACACAGATACACAAAGTCATCTGCTATCGGCGTTGTGTATTAAGGTGGTAAACGTGCAAAATACAGGGGCCTGCGAGAAAGAAAATCAGGAGACACAATACGCTATCATGGTGGTATGTTTGTGGCGAGTCATCATTTGGATGACCATCATTCTGAGACTCAATTGCCAATCTCCAGTCACTGAGCGAGGCGACGCTTTTGCCGTCAGAACAGCTCGTTTCCTAACCACGCGGGTGCACCACCTGCGTGAGCGCGCGGTGATGCGCCAGCAGGACGGCCGTCATCTCGGGCAGGGCGATGGGCGCCCGCTCCAGACGAGGGCCGAACGCGGTGAGGAGCCGAGCGGCGCGGTCGCTCAGATCCGGGCGTCCCGCCAGCGCCGCCAGCCGTAGGAGGTTCCCCGCCGACACCGAGTTGCCGCTCGGCTCCGCGCCGTCCTGGTCTGGAGAGGGTCAGCGGTTGCGGGAGCGCGAGGAGTCGGAGGTGTTTGTTTAATCCCGGCGGAATACGATGAGCTGTGAAGCACGTTTATTTCTCTCGTAGATGTCTAGTAAGGATGGGGGGAGGGGGGGGATGGCTAAGAAGGTTACAACAAACAATGCAAAAAACCGATAGGAGTGCGATGTATAGAAAAGGTAAGCAAGTCAGAAAATATAAGCAAGTGAAAATCGATAAAGTATATGCGTACAAATTGCAAAAGTACATCAATTCCCGCCGATTGTTCAACACTAACTGCAAGCTTGGGCAAGGCAGGCAAAACACACGTGCGAGTTTGGCGCTCACCCTCCTTCATGCGCAGCAGCGGGCCCGGGTGCGTGGAGGGCGTCGTGAAGTACCCGTGACCCTCGTCGTCCCAGAACAGGAGGTCCTGGCGGCCCTGCAGCCGCTCGGCGAGCTCCAGCCAGCGCGGCTCCAGGCCGGCCTCGTGCACGTCGAGCAGGGCGCGGATCACGCACGCGTAGTCCGCCAGCAGGCCCGGCACGGGCGCCGCGCTGGGAGAGGCATGGGGCGGACAGCGTCGCGACTCTCAGCGACGGGTTACATGGCCGCCCCTGCCTGCCTGCCTGCCGTACGGATCTCCAGCAATTATCACGCAGAGTACGAACGACTTAGTAGGACCGATTCACCCCCGGGTTACTCTCCATAAGCAAGTCGCTCTCTAAGACCAAATCACTCTGAATGCCCTTTGTTTCATCATATTTCGGAAGCTAAGCAGGCTGGAGCATGCTTAGTATTTTAATAGTGTATGGGACACTGCATGAGAATGGCTGTTGTTTTAGGCTCGGACTGAATGGTGGCCAGAAAATGGAACTCTAGCAAATTATTCTTTAATTTAACTGTGCTCTGCTTTGAGTGCTGCTCCACATTACGTCATGGGATTTTCTCCGGGTACTTTGGTTTCGTCTCACGTGATGAACAATAATTAAGATGGAATGGTCAAACATTTCCTTGCCGGGCTGTCCTGAAATGAGTCTTGAGACTTTTTGAGGCCTATCCGGGCAAATAAAAGGCATTATGAACGTAATTTAACTATGTAACACTAATATCATCCATGATACAGGTTTTTTTGGGGTTAAATTGCGTAATAATTTACACGATTTATACAGGTGTTTTTGGTTTAGATTTATATAGGGTTTTTTGGGTTAGATTTATATAGGTTTTATGGGTTAGATCGCGTAAATATTTACGTGATTTATATAGGTTTTTTTGGGTTATATTTATATAGGGTTTTTGGGTTAGATTTTTGTAGGTTTTTTGGTTACATTTACATAGGTTTTTTTGGGATTAGATCGCGTAAATATTTACGTAAATATTTACGTAAATATTTACCCAAAAAAAGACCTGTATTATGAGTAATTTAACTATCTTCCAATTTTTTTGCCAATATGAATGTCCCTCGCCACAGCATGAACTTTCGTAGCCAAATTATCTCTGAATCTATAGTCCTACACTGTTTAAAGTAATGGTCTTAGCTTTGTAAAATTAATTGAAATGTATTACCAGTCTTTGTATATGGCTACAAATCAAATACAATCTGAATCCCTGTACAATATACGGAGAGAGATGGCTTCAAGTCCTGAGTCTTCAGAGTGAGCGTTTCAATCTCTTGTTGTTACTTAGCATAGCAAAAGTAGATTCAACACATTATTGGATTAATATTGTATTGTTTTACATGCCGTGACTAATGATGATGTTCATACCATATACATAAACCTCCATAAAAAATACGACTCGATCCAATTCCAATGCATCACAGCATCAAGATTGAGGATACGGTATATCTCGAGCATTTTTCCGCTGGGTTGGGGAGTAACACAGCCTTTTGGGGCTCGCTTTTATTTGAGAGCTTCATGAATTCCATTTGCTCTTGTACTTGTGCGCACTGGAGATTGTAAATTGGGTCAAACGCCCTGGGGTTAAGGGCTGGTGTTGCACGCGATGTCGGGAGTTAGTTTTGTTACATAAGAGCGTCGACGCGGCAGGCAGAGCGCAGAGACATTTGAAATGCCCCATTTATGCACGGCGGGTGAACGAATGATTTACGGCCGCTTCATTGATTTGATGACCTTTACACAACCGGTGTGATTCCCCATCTCTTTAGCCACGGATACCCGGTTACATTCACCCGGCACGTTTCGCCAGCTGCCTTTGCTCGTTGGCTTTCGCCCACGCACCACAGTGGGAGTTTGTCAGGAGCTGACTTCAACTGCCTTTGAGGAGCTAAATTCAACCCCTGGAAGGTGCCACATTGGCCTGAGAACGGAAAGGTTCAACACGCGGCCCAACCTGGACAAGCATCCCTTGGAATTAATACGGGGTCGGATATTAATATGAAATTGTAACTGCATGTATGTAAAGTGAACGTCTTTTGCACCATACGTAGTCGATCGTGGTAATCGGAGGTGTGGGAAATTGAGTGACATGTTACAAATGCAATCATTCTAATGTCAGTTGTTGGTCAAGGAAAGCCTCAATGAGTCTCAAGTAATCAATGGCTGCACCATCATCTCCCGCTCACCTCACATGCCATGGGTAGTCTCCCATCCAAGTTCTAACTGGCCAGAATTTGGGAGGAATTATACAACACGGGCACGTAGTCGTGAGAATGGTGACATCACAAGGTTGTCCACTTTACAGCTGACAGTGTACTTTGGTAATTGCACACTCGGCAGCAACTATCATAAAACCAACGACTCTGTCAGCTGATCCAGAAGTGCACAGATGGTTGGGCTACTCGGCCAGCTGGTAGAGAACCGAATTAATATCAGTCTTGTGCTCGGACTTAAATCACCAAACAGTGTGGCCAGCAGAGGCACAGATGTGACCACCCACTGAATGATGTGGGGAGGTTTATTGTGGGATCGCAGAACAGGCAATGATTGCTTGCGTGTGAATGGCTGCTATAGAAAGATAAAGTCAGAGTCTTAAGAAAGACCTTTATGGTAATTTAACCATTGATGCAGAGGTGTAGAGAGTCAAGTTCATCAATAACACTGTGGCCTTAAAAATAAATTGTATATCGACGACATTTAAGGTAATGGCCCTTCTTTATTGTACATAGAGAGGCCATTATCTGAAACGTCGCCTATTATATACGTTTATTTTAATTTGTTAATTGTGCTTGCGCACCATTGCCATTAGCACAGCATCATCAAACAATTTTCAGAAAGCCCGTGGTGTGATCTGTGGATGTCTGCTTTTGAGGTTGACACGAAGTCAAGGTGCGTGCCGAGCAAGGATTGTCTGCGCTCACATCTGCTCAATGTTGTTGTCGGGGCCCTGGTAGGCGCTGTGGGTCAGGTTGCCCGTGACGGGGTCAAACAGGTGCACCGTCACGAACTCAGCCGCCCGCTCGGCACGCCGGACCAGCCCCGCGTCTCCCAATGCTCCGCCAGCGCGCGCAAACCCAGATATCATTAGCCCTGGGGCGCAGTGACAACAACAACAACAACCGCCATTCATCACCAAGCGGCGGTGACATCACCACAGGGCTTGTGCCAGGCTACGTGCACTTTAAGGCCACGTGAAATGTCGAACAACCGCTGGCAGGTCACGTTACAGGCCCAGCTGCCATGGGTTGATTGACTCAGATGATTGGCCGATGCACCACCTGTGCCCCCTATGTCATCAGTGACACACATACACACACGATCTTCCCTCCAGCTATCTTACAATGGTCAGTCATCTCGAACCACCGTGAGCATGACTATCACTTCAGTTGGATATATAATTACTCTATTCATTAATATGTATTTAACGTATCCATCGGTCAGAGTGGTCGTGTAGTACTAGCAGTGTGATACAAACCCTGTATCTGGAGTTCAATTCCCCACCATTTACTAACTGCTAAAAGGCTCTACCAGAATTCAGGAGTAAAGGTGCAGTGCTGCAATTGCCTGCTCACGCCACTGCTGATAGAAGGGGCCTCCACTAGAGAGCTCTAGAGGGCCTCTGGAGAGGATTAGAGGAAGCAAATTAGGTTCCATGGAAGGCACGGTATTTTAAACTTCATAAAAAAGTATCTGGTAAGTGTGGCGTGGTAAACTGCTTTTTTAGAAACATGCGTTTAGACTTATTAGAGTATATGGCTTCTATCAATGTCCACACGTCGTTGAGCTATCATTTGTGGCCAGGTTGCTTGGAGAAGAAGTGCTACACAGCTCAGTGGGCCTGACCTGGTAAAATAAAAAAAATGTCTAAACGTCAGTTCAAGTTTAAATTACTCTTAGCTGGAAAACTCTGCGGTGAACCTTTTTTTATTTATCGCCAATCGCAGCCTCTGTCGGCACCGCAACCCCCACCGTTCCACGCGGCGATCATCTTGGTGTCGCGGTGCGGGCGAGGCCGGGCTGCTCGCGCCTCCAGGAGCTTCTGCCGGCAGAGCGCCAGCGCCTCCGCCAGCGCCGCCTCCGTCACGCCAAAGCGGGCGGCCGTGAGCGCCGCGGAGTAGCGCACGCTCAGCACGTTCTGTCCGCTCAGCTCGCCGTGCGGGTCCTGCAACATGCCAGCCGACGCGCGCAGACTGTGGGCGAATCATCCCCACCCACCCCGCCCCCCCCAAGTCTCAAACAAACGCGTTTCTTTTACCGCTGCTTTTTGTGTGTTTAGTTTGTCGTCCTTCCCCCACACACCTCCGAATAGCACGGTTGGCTACGTACGGTGCAAAAGAAGTTCAACATACACACAACGTGTAATATTTCTGAGCGGGCTCAAATGTAAAGCACGCTCATCAGATCACTGGTTCAAAGTTTTGTTACATCTGTTTACGTGTTAAACCAAACAACTGAACTTGCAGCCCTTCATATATCCACTGCCGGATGAAGGCCTCCTCATGCCGTGTCCATTTGCAGGAGTTGTTTGACCATACTTCACCATGCTGGTCAGTGCGAGTTGGTGATGAAAGCAGGGGGAGGGTTCCAGGAATAGTTCGGATATCACTCACTATTGATGTTCGTCGCGGCCGGTGATCGAGCTCAGACTGTCAGCACGTGAACCACTGCGCCACCGCTCTCTCTCCTCGCAAAACACCACATCGGGTCTTTCCCCCGATGACAACGACGTCTACGACAGCGGCGGCGGCGGACTTGCCTGCGCGCGGAGGACGTTGCCAGCGTCCTGCGTGCCGTAGTGGTGCATGAAGACGTCGGCCAGCATGGTGCCATCGGCGTAGCCCGGCACAGGGTCGCACAGGATGGTGCGCAGCTCGGCCGCCGTCCACACGTAGAAGGCGCCCTCCCTCTTCTCCCCGCTCGCTCCGGGAGCCAGCGAGTCCGCATCCTCCGCACTGTAGAAGCCCCCTGACTGCGCGAACATGGGGCGCAAGCGCACGCGAGTCTCTCGCTCGCTCGCTCGCTCCGAGCACACGTTCGCCGCTGATGCAAATGAAGGGCTACATCTGGAACAGGGGGATCGCTCGCTCGGGGTGGCTCTGCGTGAAGTTTCAATGACACGCACTGCGTGGAAACAAAAAGTGAAGCTCTCGGCATTATGCTGGAAAGCACCAGTTCAGAAAAACTGCACTGCGGTCAATTTGTCTTGGGTCACCATCAATAAATTGAGAAAATGTGTGATCAACCGACAGGCAGGAGTGAAACGAGGATAAAACTGTAGAGCGGCTTTGTCCACATTAGGACTCATCGTTACAGTACAGTAATGAACGCACACTGCTGCCATCTGCCTCTGGGAGACTATGACTGGTGATGGCTTTTCCCATCATTTACAGATTTGAGTAATGGCACACGACATAGTCATACAAAATATGGGGAAGATTAGAAATCACATTAGCCAGAGAGACAAAGTGTGCAGGCTGCAAACAAATAACAGTGTGCTAGATAGCGACCTATCAATATGGAAGTCCCAGAAGACTTTGCATGTCAAGGTGATAACAAGCCTTGCGTATAAGATGGACACAACCCATGATTGCCATTCTCCAGCCACACTTGGCAAACTTAAGTTTTAGTCGTTGTTCTACTGCAATTTTATTTAAAAAAGCTAAACTTTTCTTGTCAATGGTGCTCTCATCCACGAGTCTTGCTATCAATGGAATTCAGTAACCCACAGATCCCCGAGGAGATTACAGATAACGTGGGCCGAAAGTAAGAGAAGAGTCCGTACTGTGCCACTCTGGGTGACGTTTAAAGCATTCTTTAAATTGTTTATACAGTATTTCCACAAGCTGCCCTACCTGTAATAAAATATGTGGTTGAACAATACCTGTTCTCCTGCGCAGCATTGCGATTCAATTCGGCATGGGCTTTGAGTGGTGCTTAACTCCACGGGAATCGATGGTTAAATACATTGAGAATAGGGTTTTCACTTTTTTCTGGCAACAAACAGGTGTGAAGATGTTAAAACGCCAAACTGAGACCTTTTACATGGAATCATGTCTGCATTAACCACAAAACTTGTGGTCAGAGTGCAAACAAAAAACATACTCTGATAATATATGCATTGTCTTTGAAACTGAATGGTCCACACCAGAAACAAAAGGCGTCCTCTGGTCTAACACCGGTTTGAGACGAGGCTCAAAAGAAAGCTGTCTCTGGTGTGGACCAATCAGTTTAAAAGACAATGCATTTATTATCAGAGTATATTCTTTGTTTGCATTCTGACTACAAGTATTGTGGTTAATGCAGACATGGTTCCTTGTAAAAAGTTTCAGTTTGGTGTTTTAACATGTTAACACCTGTTTTGTTGGCAGAAAAAAAAGGGAAAACCTATTCTCATATTTTGGTACTGGCAAAGGAGGTCCCATGATGGTTAAATACATTCTTTAGCAGCATTGAAGGCAGCACTAGATCAGTGGTTCTCAATCGGGGGTACGTGGCAATGTCCCAGGAGTTGCGCGAGGTGGTTTATAAATGTGTTAAATTATATCATAGATGAGTTATTCGTGAATAATCATGCATGAAACTGCCTATATAAAATAACTATGGTAACATTTTTATCCATATGGTAACCTAGCACGATATAAAAGTTCTTGAAAATCATTTATCCTAAACAATGCGGGTTTCCAAGAGTAGCCAGCGAGCACGAACAAATGACGTCACGCGTGCAGAGCGTCCGTTGAATTTTCTTTTACTCGCTCACAGTTGGTCGCTAGTTAGGATACCTCACAAAATGGACAATTTGGTTAAATATTGACGTTCATTATTCATCCATTTATTTCTCAGAACCGTGTTGGGTCAGGAAAAAGGGGGTACTCGGATGAAACTAGATTCAACTCGGGGTACAGGTTGAGAACCACTGCACGAGATACTTGGGTACCTGTCCATTGTTCAGGATTATACCGTGACCCTTACAAGGCCGAACATGCCCATGAAAATTCATGACTTGAACCCATTCGCCTCCATGTCACCTACATTTTCCACCATCGTTTTTCTCCTTTTTACAAAACCATTCCCAACTTGTAACTGCAACAAAAAAACCCCATACGATTAGCATTTCAGTTACTTATTAACCTTTGTAACTTTGTTTTATTTAAAGGTCAATGGGAACTGAGCCCTAACTTTGTCTCTGTACGGTGAGATGGACTGAAGTGCTGTGACTGGCGTACTAATTCACGTACAAGTTCCTTACGATGTAAATGTACCATTGGAACCTCATTTGCCAGTAACAAAATATGATAATTGTTTTTTTTACCCTTTTATCTGGCAACAAAACTGACACCTTTTTTTACAAGGAGTCATGTTTGCATTGACCACAATACCTGCAGTCGCAATGCAAACAAAAAACATAACTCTGATAATGTATGCACTGTCCTTGAAATTGATTGGTCCACACCCGAGACAGCTTTCTTTAGAGCCTAGTCTCACATGGTGTTGGACCAGATGACCAATCAATTTCAAGGATAGTGCATACATTATCAGAGTTATGTTTTTTGTTTGCATTCCGACTGCAGGTATTGTGGTCAATGCAAACATGACTCCTTGTAAAAAAGGTGTCAGTTTTGTTGCCAGATAAAAGGGTAAAAAACCAATTGCGATGTAAATGTATTCTTACAGTTGACGGTGGCCACTTTTGCAGAACTCGGCCGTGTTTAAAAAAAAGGCACCGCGATCTGGTCGAAGGAAATTAAATGTGAAAACGCAAATGTTTACTTTCACAATTTCTCTGCAGTCGCCAGTCATGGCGATGTAAAGTTGTGGGGTTAACTATCGATATCACACGATGGTCATATCTGGTCATATCTAGACTGAGAGAAACTGAACCAGGGATTTCATCAGTGTTGGCTCAGCAATAGCATTAGCCCCCTTCACCTACCCGGCTATCTCCACATCATCCTCACTCTCGGATGCCAGCGCATTCAATTAACTGCACGAGCGTGCCCCTAGCCACGCCATCCTGCTGTGTAACCAGGGCAGATCTTAAACCGAAGATGGTTGAGCTTCATTAGTGCTTGGATGGGCAACCAATGATGCAATATTAGTTGTGAGCGAATGGCATTAGGTGCTCAGTTGGGGGCAACGTGTTAGCCCGATGGCACAAAACAGTGTCAGGGGTTGAAAGTGCAGTTTTTTTTTTGGCATGAGATACATCTTCGATAAAAATTCCAGCAAAAACATATGAACGTAAAATTGTACTCCCGGACTCAAACCATCTTTGTTAATCTCCAGCGGAGACACGGCCGCAAGCTGCCATCCATTTTCTTTACACCGAGTGGGTGGGGGGGCCGAGTCGATACGAGACCCAGGGTTTGAATGCGCTGCTGAGATCGAGCGCTCCGGAAGGGGTTCTACAGGTGATGTACCGACATATTTTGGGGGCGCCTGATAGCCGTTATCCTCCAGGAGGGACCTGCGGGAATTCAAGCGCACCTCTTCACGAATCAAACTTGTGAAATCCTGTTCTTGCTATAGCCGTTGAGGGGCACAGGCAGCCGACTGGGATGCTTGTCACGCCGGTTTTTCGTAGGCTGTCGTACACAGATATTTAATCAAGTCTTCTTCTCTTCTATGGGTCTATCGGTAAAGCCACGCAGATAGAAAAATAGCAAAAAATAAGTCTTCTTCTTTCATATGGCTGATGCAGATGCAGAGCAGCAACTTCACATTCAGGTCGTCAAGTCAGACAGCCGCGTCAGCAGCAGTGGAGTGTATCGCTGTGATGTCTCCTTTGTATTTGTGGATCGGGAATTGCAGTCATACGTTGTACGGTCTGGTCTGGATGACCACAGTCGCACATCGGAGAGTTTTTCATTTTACATCTGTGCATCAGGTATCTGCACTTGCCATGGTTTGTATGGATGTGGTTTATGACGGACCGTGGAAGATAAACTCTTCTACGTTGAGTCTTTCACAACAAGGCGTTTGCGAGTTAATTTCAACTTCATTCAGTGTAATCAGTGACTTGTCGAAGTGAAGACTGTTTTAGCTGCTAAACAGATAAAGAATGAGGTGATTCAAGGGCCGCAACCCTTGTGTAGCTCACCATGGCTACGTGGAACGGAGTGAAAATAACCTAAATGTCTCCACACTCAAATGAGCATTGGGTGGTGCGTACAGCCACTGGCAGCCATCAGCCAGTGGTGTACATTCCACAATACTAAGGTGGGGACCATGTTCTTCAGAAGACAACCACTCCTCACCTCCTACAAAGTGGGTTTCACTTCAGTCACCCGGGAGGGATGATGGGCTGAGTTGATCCCTGACTGAGATTTTAACTCATGACCTTTCCCTATGCGAATCATCGCTTGCCACTGTGCTGTCCGGCTGAATACTAAATGGAGTAGCTCGTTTGAATGCACCCGTGTCTGTGTGTTTACGCCACCGTTCTTCGCTCATTTTCAGAGGGGGGCCTCTTTCGCCGATAAGACATCACCGGTGTGAGGGCCGTCGCACATTTGAAACCGTTGGGTTTGACAGCACGATGGGTCTTCTCACTCTTTGTGTATTGTCGGGGGCCGCACGCCAGGGGCCGCACTAAAGGCCACAATGAAAAATACTGGCTTAGGCGCAAATCCGAATGTATAGAAAAAAACACGAGGTTTCCCTTGAAAATTAAGAGTCATAATTAAGAATCAATGAGTGTTTGTATGAGTCGGGTAACTCACCGTTTTACTCAACAGAATTTTTTCTCTTTGAGGGCCGCAACTGGTGACGTGTGCTGTGATTTTCACGTTGTTTTTACAGCCTGTCATGGTTTGGATGGAATTCATCGCGTGCGCACCTTATCACGGTGAAAATCATTCAGATCAACGGTCTGCACTTGCATTGTCTGCCACAGGAGCGTTTCTCAACTTCATTCCAAACGCAGATGTCCGTGATTACCAACCATCAGGTGCGTGCAGTGTAATGTGGATTACCGTGGATTGCTTTACGTGTGAACAGAAAACGGATTGGTAATCCGGAGAAAGTGGGCCATGGCGGGCCGCAAGGGCTGACGTTGGGAAACACAGCGCCCGAGCACGCTCCACATACACATACGCCTCCTCCGACACGCGGGGGGCGGAAGTGGAGGGGGGGGCAGTGGCGGAGGGGGGGCGGTGGCACACGCACGGAGGTGCTGCGCTGATTCCTGCAATCCACAATTCGTTTCCCCGTCACTCACAGCATTGGCCTGGAATTCCTTTAGGTTGACCGCACTTACAATGAGTAACCCCCCTCTCCCCGATGAGGTGTGTGTGTGTGTGTACATTAGTCACGGTGGAGACACAAGTTGTGTTTCTGGGAACGCCACTCACTCCCTCGTGTGCATCGACAGCCTCGACAGGTGCCCCCCTCCCTTCACCTCCCCCCCCCTTTCGCAGTGCTCGTTTTCAACACGCCGCGCACGTTGGCGCGCGGGCGCGGTGTTGAGACGCACGCGACGATGTGACCCCGCTGCGCGACGCGTCCTCCGAACGGCTGTTTACGCTGGGTTTTGCTGTGGGTCCGTTTTCTTCAGTCTGAGGTGACGAGAAGAAACTGTTTGTTGGGCGTCGGTATTTGGTTAACCCGGGCAAAGGTAAGCACCTGCACACACACGGGCAGAGAGCCCGAAGGCACGCTCGAGGCCCCCCCATTGCACACTCCGTCAAATGTGTCTTATCTCACGCATGGGCATTTGATGAGGCTTTACGATGTCACAAACAACCCCGTGGGCGGCGCAGTTTTGGTAACTGGCCGCGGTTTCCGAAAGACGGAGGGTCGATCTCACGACGACCCAATTCTACCGACTCCAATGAGAGTTGTAACGGATGTTAAACGGCACGTAGGCACGAAAGTCTTGGGAGCGGTGGTGTTGAGATCACGGCACGACGATGCAACTCCAGAAACTTGGGTTTGATTCCAAGTCAAGCACAGTCTCCTGGGTGGCGATTACAGCAGAAACTTGTTCGGGACCTCTACATCATTAGACCTCCTTTGCCAGTACAAAAATATAATAATAGGGGTTTTCCCCTTTTTTCTGGCAACAAAACTGAAACCTTTTAAAAAAGGATTCATGTCTGCATTAACCACAATACTTGCAGTCAAAATGCAAAAACTAAAAATTATCATAGTGTGTTTTTGTTTGCATTTTGACTGCAAGTATTGTGGTTAATGCAGACATGAATCCTTGTTAAAGCTTTCGTGACTGCAGGGATCTATCTTCTTGGTTCTTTCGGTAAAGTCACGTAGAAGGGAAGTAATAAAATAATAAAAATAAAACATAACAAAATAATTATCACGACGTTTCGGCCACAACGCAAGCAGCCGTCTTCAGGTGGAAAACAGGTCTGTCGAGAAGGCAGAGTCATTCAGACTCTGCCTTTTCTTATTTTATTACTTCCCTTCTACGTGACTTTACCTATTATTATTGTTCTGGACCTCTCCGTAAGACCTCGCACAAACCGTTCAGCGCACGACACAGCGTGCCACATGCAGTGATGGGGAGATAGAGACGGATGAAGGTGCTGCGGAATGCCGCAATGTTCTTCGCTGTGCTTAACAAATAGATCTTCGAGCATAAAGAGCGGATGCCGTCCCGATATATGCAGTATTACATTTCCTACCCAACTATTTCTTCATTGATTTGCTTTGGTGTTGGTGAAAACAATGTTATGGTCTACTTAAGTTAATTTATATTCTCACAGACCACCACAGACGGTCGCCCATCATTTATTCATGGGGAATGAATGAAAACTGTGACCGCCGGAGATGCTGAAGAAAGAACTGACCTTTTCACCACCGAGTTACTGGAGAGAAAGTTTCAGTTAATGTTTGAAGGCTCATTTCTAAAAAAGAGTAAACACACTTTTTTTTTGCTCTTTCCCCATCCACTTATAAAAGGACCCGGCTCTGTTTGTTTTTGTTAAACCCACAGAGCACACCCCAGTGCTGAGCTTCACGGGGGTTTAATAAAGTGGCCGCCCGTGTGTCCCCGCAAATGTTTGCACTGCCCACATGAGGAAGAAAAGCTGCGAAGCTGCATTCGGGCGATGGCTGTGAATTTGATGGGGAGCTACTGCAGCGGTGCAACGCTTCGCACATTGGAGCTGCGATCCAGACAGAGGTCGGCGGTTCAATTCAATCTCCCGGCACGGCAGTTGAAACGATGGGAAACTTTCCTAAATTCGACCCACCCCCCCTCCCCCCCAACATAAATAGGGACGAGGGACACCACAGCCAGTCGATTGGCAGGCTGAATGGTGGTGGGGTAAAGTGTGAGTACTACCGCCTCTTTTTGTGCGTTTAGTTCGTTGTCCTGCCCCCCCCCTGCACCTCTGATTCGCAAGGTTGACTACGTACGGTGCGAAAAAAGTGCAACTTATATATGTACATCATGAACTTCAAGAAGAGTAGGCCAAACAATAATATCAAGTGCTCCCTCTAGTGGAGGCTCTTCCACCAGCAGCAGCTTGAGCGAGCCATTGCAGGTCTGCACCTTTTACCTTTCATGATTGTGAAAGAGCTGAGAAAGCCACCCACCTGGCTGCTGAGGTCTCGCGAGACGTACATCAGAATGTCTCTGGCCACACCGGCATAAAATCCATCGTTTGTTATCTGTTGGAAGAAATGTTGTATACAGAATCATGTATCATGAAGATAAGGCTCTCACCTCGCAAGGGATTGACGTCGTGTATTATTTACATAAATACATTTATAACCATGTCAATGCACTGCAAGATGGTTGAAGTGATGCTGATGATCATGGTAATGATTTCTGTAAGAGGTAACGCTCTTAACAATGTCGTGCTGACGCCGTTGCTGGCGGAAGGGCCTCTACTAGAAGGAGCTCGAGCGAGAGCCCCTCTGGAGGATCTTTGGCCCTGCTCTTTCACGCCAGCCAGACGTCTCGGAAGAGGTGAGACCACTCACAATTTATGTATGTACGGTGAACTTCTTTCGCACTGTATGTAGCCAATCATGTTAATCGGAGGTGTTGGAAAAATAAGTTTGCCTTTTTTTAGGCAGGCATGGCACACAGCAGAAACGCGGCCGGCTCCACGACCGCCGGTCCCTTCAATAGCAAAGCGCCAGGGACAGCGATCGCCGGGGGGGGAGAGATGGTCACGAACCTGGAAGGCGGCGGCGTAGGCGGCCGCGAGCTGTGCCTGATCGTAGAGCATCTTCTCGAAGTGTGGCACGAGCCAGTTTGCGTCCGTGGAATAGCGGTGGAAGCCCTACCACGGCACGCAGACACCCAATGGCAGAGAGAGACGCTGGAGAAATATTCCCTTCCTCTCGCCCTGCAGATTTCTATTTGACCCTCGGGCATCGCGCTTTACAAAAACACCCTACACGTTCACTATTATTCAGATATATTAGATAAATGGAGGTGAGAGCACGTAAACAACACCTTATAAATAAAGATAAATAGGGTAGAAACATATTTATCACTTTAAAAGGCCCACTGAACAAAATATTTGCCGATCATATCACACGTGTGTGTGTTAAAGTGCGTTAATGGGTGAACGTGTTGAGTTCATAATTTTTGTGTTAGTTTGTTGTATTTCCCCCGCACCTCCGATTAGCACGGTTGGCTACGTATGGTGCAAAAGAAGTTCAGTGTACATACATCTATACAACACACTTTGCACCACCGCCAAAGCTGTCCCTAAAATGTTATTCAATCTTTTTGTGGAACATCCGAGTAAAGCAAATACATTTCCGATACCCCGTCTACATTAGGTTTACAAATAAATGTATTTTTCTGCAAAACGAACAATTTATTGATCGCCTGAATGATTAAGGTAGATTATTACTGGAGGTGAGAGGTCGCGGAGGAAGGCCTTGCAACTCATGTACCAGGGCTTATTGCCTCTTTTCCTCCAGTGATGATTGCAATTATGTCCTTTCACTGAACTGATCCTACTCGTTTGTCCCGTTTACAAATTTCGGCGTGCGTGCGTGTATGCATGTTGAGCTGCTTTTGCACCATACGTAGACAATCGCGCTCATCGGCTTAATGGTGGCGAGTGATGTCTGAACTGGTTCTGGGTTCTGGATTCCCCCCCCCCCACCTTCACCAACCCGTAGTGACCAGCGTGGTGAGGTATGGTCAAACAATACGCACAACCGACACAGCATGGGGAAGCCCTCACCCCAGATTGACAAGTAGTAGTTGTATGATGCACTGTGTATTGTATGATGCAGCGACAATGCCACGTAGAATCCTGTTACTTGCACCACACCTACGACTCCACTGTATATTCACATTCCCGCCATCTCTCTTGCACCAAACATTTTATTATTTCATGCTGTGTTCTCAAAATTAGATTAGAATTGTGCTACGATATGAGCACATTTACATTCAGAGGAAGGCACGCACAAAGCCACAACAAGGCACACCGCCTTTTCAATATTCTAAGCTGCACATTCAATAGGGACCTTATTTTCAACACAATGTTGATTCGCAAAATAGCGACACATACCGCTAAATTTAAGGGCGTCTCAGACTTCGTTATAATCAGACCCTTGGGTACCCGCTAGGCATGTAATGAAAGCAACGGGTTCATCGATTGAAATTGATTCTTGCACTCACGACGCTAAACGTCGACTCGTGCTCAAAAGAACATTGTAGAATTTCTGGCAATTAAATGCAAATTGCATTTTTACGTTTCAGCGAAAGAAGTGGACAAAACGCCATGAACGAGACAACTCCAGTGGAGAAACATTACAAAGAAGATGGTAAAAATTAGCTTGGGCAAGAACTTGCCACGAGAAGAGAAGATGGGCATTTGACGAAGAACAAATTATTGAGCGGTGGCCAAAGGAGGGAATAAGCAAATTTTTTTTTTATTTTACCAGGTAAGGCCCACTGAGCTATATAGCTCTTTTTCAGAATCGACCGGGCCACAAATGATAGCTCAACAAAGTGGCTTTACATCACGTGGAAATTGATAGCATCCAAATACTCTAAACGCGTGTTTCTAAATGTGGAGGGAACAACTGGAGGACCTGGAAAGAAATGTACGCGACCATGGGGATAACATGCAAACTCCAAATATACAGCAGCAGGCGTCAGGGTCGGGATGGAACCCAAGACCTCCTGTATACCAGGCGAGGTAGTTAACATCTGGCCACCGTGGTGCCCAAGAGCCCATTATCGCTTTCTCAACAGGAATGCATCCAAGAGGCCATTATCGAAGAGATGGAGCGACAAGATCGGCTTTGTATGCAGGTGCTGGATAAATTGTTGCATCGTGGGACTATGAAGAATGGCGGCGACTTGAGGTGGCCTTCTACCAAGCAGCGGATTGATCACAGCTGATGATACCACCGCATAGGTTTTCACGGCTGTGCTGTGGAGCTCTCCGACGTGTTTTTTCGGCTTCCACAGTGTGTTGCTTGGTGTGATGTCTGACACTTCCGTCCACGCTCTTGGAGATGAGATTATTTAAGAACTAAACTGATTCAGAAAATCGTCTCAGTTACTGAAAAAGCTCTCAGCACGTGGAGCGAAACATCAGACATCCACGCTGAATGACACACCGTGCAACCTGAAAACACATAGGAGAGCCACGGCTAAAGATGACGACGATGATGGAAATGATGACGAAATATGGGACAAAACTGAATCGATTATTGAATGGAATCGTGGTTTGGAATCGTGAGAGATGTGTCCAGCTGTCAGAGGGAGGGCTGACGGTCCCCAGTGGCCCAGCACCTGGCCAA
The DNA here is from genome assembly GCF_965212315.1 of Lampetra planeri. Classification (NCBI taxonomy): domain Eukaryota; kingdom Metazoa; phylum Chordata; class Hyperoartia; order Petromyzontiformes; family Petromyzontidae; genus Lampetra; species Lampetra planeri. Next base: position 7,921,631 of record NC_136141.1, read on the forward strand.
TGTGGTCGTGGATGCCACCGTGTGCCATCATGCGCAGCGTGTGCAGGCACATCTCTAGCGCCTTGGCGCCATCGCGGGAGTTCCGGTCCTGCGCCCACAGCCCCAGCAGGAAACTCAGGTTCACTGCGCACACACACACACGGCAGCACAGCAACGACAACCATCGTTCGCCACCAATTGGTGGTCACGCCACCACGACGCTTGTTGCAGGCTACGTGCACTTTAAGGCCATGCGCGCACGCGGCCAATGAAAATAAAAAAGACACCTTTACTACCAGCAGCATACCCTGATGACAATTTGGCGTAATGGGATGTTGCCTACTAAACCCCGCCACGTTTCGTTTGCATCCCTGACTTGACAGAAGACTCGGCAGATCTGCCAAAGATCCACCGCCCAAAGTGCCTCCAACCCGACCACTGCAGGTTGCTCGATGGCATTGCCCCCCAAGGCAGCCAACGAAGGGCGTGTTGTCTAACAAGGAAAATGAACGCCGCACTCACTCCCTTTGGTTCATAGTGGAGTCATGCATTTACACTTCAAATTAAAACGTTGATTCTTTGAGACGTTAAAATGTAAAATCACACGTTGCGTTGCCCTATTATTATTGTTATTGTTGTTATCGCAGTTATTGGAGTTTTTGGCTGTCGAAGTCTTCGTAACTGTCTCTCCTGTGCTCCATTCTACTTCTGTACTCGTACATCTGTACGTGTGCGCCTGTACATGTGTGTCTGTATGTGTGCGTCTTACACATGTGAGTCGGTAATGTGCGTCTGCCCAAGTGCGTCTGTCCAAGTGCGTTTGTACATGTGCATTTACACATGTACGTCTGTACACGTGCGTCTTTGTCTTTTGTGCATGTGCGTCTGTACACGTGCGTCTACACGCGTGCGTCTGTACGTGTGTCTACACTTGTGCGTCTGTACACGTGCATTTGTTCTCTCCTTTTATCCATCAGCCCCTTCCAAGAGCGATTTTTCTCCACACGTGTGCTCGCTCTTTCTCCGGCAGCCATTCTCCAGACTCCTAATTCTCTCCGTCTCTAAAATTAGCTTAAATCCGCCAACCTGCAACCGAGGGGTGAGCGGTGTGCTTCACTATTTAAGCCACACGATTAATGCCCGGGCAACAGCTTGCTGCCGTGGCAATGACCGACCAGCAACCGCGGCTGGCAAGATTCCCAGCTCGTGAACTGCGAATAAATTGCAGTTGCAACAGCTCCGTCGAGGGAAGGCGCCACTTTTGGCGGAGCAACGCTTCTTTCAAGAGACGTTCAAGCAGAGGCCGGCCTCAACTCGGTGGAGGTGAATTGGTCGTCGCGAATCGTCGCGAAAATGTCTCCGTCTACCTCCATTGGCACATCCATCCGAGATGTAAATTGGGCCGACATCCGCTTGGAAAAAATTAGTAAAAGAATTTTTTTTTGCCATGCCGATTGTGTTATCCGTTTCATGTCATGAGATGGAGCATCCGTGTGACCCTCCGTGCGAGAGAATGGCCCACGGAAATAGATTACATTTTTGTAAAGGCTTCCTCTGACGTTCCCTTTATAGCGACTTTCGTTTCGCACAATAGGGCCCAGCACTGGCAAATATAATGTACATCTATACGCACGATTTTGCCCTGGTTATGATGTGTTACTCAACACGTGAATGGCTCCTGATACGGTGGTTAGCTGTGACGACGTCTGTTGAAAACGGGACAAAGCGCCCCATGAAAATGTAGCCCATTGCCAGCTGTGTAGAACACGACCGTAAACACACAAAAGTGGCTCGAAAGCAGTGAACAGACGAGATGACACAGCAGATGCGGAGAAGGCTGGCCCCGTTGTATCGCGCCGCACAGACGTGCATTATGCGGGGTGTGAAAGGCATAACAAGCGTCCTCCACAATGCGCCGCAGAGTGAACTGAATATTTATTTTCTTCACACCCAGCGTAGTCATTTTCATGTTGCAGAGAGACGGCTGCCAAGCCCATCTGTCAAGCAAGCAGAGCCTTCAACGAAATTGTTATGTATATACCCACAGCTAAATAAGTGTGAAATATGGAAAGCCTAATAGAGATTCAAGGCTCCTTTTGTAATTGTCATTGCATCAAAGACAGTGCGTTTGGTCGGTCCGTTTATTCTTTTCATTCACATGCCATAGTAAATGAGTGGCATGGAAGACACGTGCAAATGAGAGGATGGCACTCTCATTCCAAACAAATACTGCACATCAAACACAACATATTTGCTGATGTCAATACAATTCAAAGGCAATCTGTCCACCGTTACCCTTTTTATTTGGACACGCTCAAGACTTCCCTGGCTTACACAAAATATAACTATTCACCCACCAATGATTCGACTGTAAAGATTCGGGGGTTGTGATTTTAAAGAATATTTATTTTATTTAGGCTCGTTTTTTACCAAATCGTTTGCATTGTTTCTCATAAATCCTGTCTTGTTTTTACAGTTTTTCTGACTCTTTTAGCCTTGATCTAACAATGGCATACAGGGACTCCTCTACTTACGAACATTCGCCTTACGAACTTTCAGAGATACGAACAAACCTGTCTGTATGTCCAGTTTCCTGTTCGGACTGCGAGTCGTAAGTTCAACCACCGCGCAATAGATGGCGGTGGCATCGACATCTGCAGAACGTGAAGAACCAGTGGCATCAACATCTACAGGAGATTATATAACTTTTAAAGCCATTCCACGTATTTAGTGTACATGCCGTACAACATGTTTGGAATCAAACAAATTGACTCTGGAACCTAACTGGTTTGTAAGTAGAGGAGTTCCTGTATACTTATCATCAATCATAAAGTCTACTCTTCCACCACGTGAGCCTAAGAACTCATAAATCAATCCATTGTTACATTCCTTGCAAAGAATGCTACAAACATTGCAAAAATGTGCCTTTGTTTGGATATTCATGGTTGAGTAAGTGACGCGACTGGCTCCTGTCCCATGCAGCTCTGGTAATTTCCCATCATGCAAAGCGTGATGATCAAATCGCTCCGAATGTGGAAGTTAAGCAGGTTGAGCATGGATAGTGCCTGGATGGGTGACTACCATGCCATGTGTTAAGAGGCTGCAGTGGCTATATTGGTAGGCAGCAGAAGGCCGTACTACAGATCTAGAGTTGAACTCTAGATCTGTAGTACATCTTTGCTCCCACGTCGATGCTGTCCACCTTCGCCAACCCGTACTGGCCAGTGTGGTGCCATGCGGTCAAATAATCCTCACCGCCGTGCACGTGTGCGCCACGTGTACAGAGCGTCGCGAGGCCGTCCCCCTCCAACCGCCCGCCCCACCTGGCGTGGGGAACTTGGGAGCGTCGCTGAACCCGCCGTGGACGTCGTCGAAGGACGAGAAGAGCTGCGAGAGGCAGAGGCCCGCGACGTCCTCGGCGGACGGGAGGGGGCGACCGCGCCTCGCCGGGATGGTGGCGACGCGGCGTAGCTCGGCCAGCACGCGCTCGCCGCTCTCGCGCAGCGCGCCGCGGTCGACCTGCCACTGGCACCGTCGCGCACAGGTAGCAGCGCTTAAGCGGCGACAACCCCCCGCGTCCGTCGCTCGCCGCTCACTCGCTCGCTCGCCCCTGCCGAGCTGAGCTGGCGTGCTGTGATGGTGAGCACGCCGGTCTCCCAAGTGTGGCGGTCGAGAGCAATGAGGGCGAGTATTTTTTAAATTTTAAATCCCACCACCTCCCCGCAATACAGCTGTCCACCCAGCAGCGTAAATGTGTGGACCCGCAGTTACGATCGGCAGTGCCGCGTGAAGTGGAATAAACACAAAACTGCTTTTTGCGTTTAGTTTGTTGTCCTTCCCCCGCACCTCAGATTAGCACGGTTGGCGACGTGTGGTGCGATAGAAGTTCAACATACATACACGAAAACATTGTGGGTGATCTCACCTCTTCCTAGACGTCTGGCTGGCATTGAAGAGCAGGACGAAATATTCTCCCCAGAGGGGCTCTCTCTAGAGCTCCCTCCAGTAGAGGCCCTTCGGCCAGCAACGGCGTGAGCAGAACATCATAAACAGCTTTACCTCTTATGTAAAGCATGACCACGATCATCATCATGAACATCACTACAGTCATCCAGCAGGGGATTGACGCACCTATCAATTGATTGACGTAAATAATTCACGATGTCAATCCACTGCTAGATGTGGGCCTCATCTTCACAGTACAACAATCCCACGCCAAAACGTGGGGTTTAGGTTCCTGGCAAGGGCCGCAGTAGGCAATTCCGTGGTTGGTAAAGAACAGGGGCCCTATGGGAAATAGGGGGTTAGGGGAATCACGTCATGGCTTAAGTAACTTGCCTGTTATTAACTAAACACTGAATACAATACGGTACATTACACAATAACATAATGAAACATAAATAAACATTACATTAACTTTACATACTTTTAATGTTACCAACGATGATGGTGACGATGATGACAATGAGATGATGGGGAAGGGGTGGTTAGGAGGAGGGGCTCAGCCCACTCACAGACGCAACACTCTCACCACGTACAAGCCTAACCAACACTTCCACTTTACTCTGCAAACCCATGATGCTTCTTGCTCTCGAACCCTTTATATCACCTTCTCCACTTTTGTAAATTTGCAAATGCGTGTTTGCAGACCCACGTGTTCCAGATTCATAGAATAACGGCAGCAGACAACAACGTCACACGATATAATTATGTCATACTGTAATGCAATGACTTCCTTAACACTGTGCTTACCTGTGGATAATACTCAAATTTCCAGGTCGCGGTTGGCAAATTGGTATAGATAAATAATAAACCGTGTATACATGAAACCGCGGTTGTCAAATCCGCGGTTGGCGAGGGATTCCTGTGTTCATATTTGTAGGAGGCCCTTGGTCGGTGTGACCAGCCTCCAAGATCACCTGCGATTTTCCTGCAAGAGACGCACTCTCATCAGGTGGTACCCACGTGACCCACCCGAATAGGTGGATGATGATGATGATGACGACGACGGATGAAGCTAATAGCGATGCCAATTATGATGACGATTTCACAATCTGGAGCACTGCTGCCCGAACTTCCGGCCGATACGCGTGCGCAGAAAATATCGCGCTCATGAATTTAAATTGCTCACGGTTCCGTAAACAACAGTAGTCAATGTTTGTTATTTTAAATAACTGCAATTTAAATCAAGGTGACTGAAGCAGTTATACGGGCATGCTTACTGCAAACAGCATGTGCAATCAAGCATGCGTGCTAAGCATGCATCCATTAGTTCTTCATGGCTTGCTGGGTCATCATCGTAGGCCATTAGCAAAGAACTACACTAATGAACACACAGCGTAATAATGCAGGCAGGTGGCTACTATCAAAGCCAGATTGCATTTGACTGCCAGCCCTCTCAAATTTGCACTGCGCTGTGCAAATATTTTTTCCTGGAGCTCCGCTAACCTGTGATATTGGCCAGCGCTAAGGTGCCTCGCTAGGTAGTCTTGCCAATTAGACGCTAATTGAGGCATTTTTCAAAGCGAAGGGATTAAGCTTGGGTCAGCGACGCTGCAAAGCAGTGTGCTAATCACTGTGACACACGTTTCTCGAGGGCACTCACGCACGCCGAAGTGTCATACGGACACCCCATCAAAGGTACACGGACCCGAGCAAAGGGTCAGTGCTATCGCTGCGGTGATGCTGAGAAACTCTGCGGCTTGAAACTTTGCTTGAGAAAATTGCGTTTGCAGGTTTGTCTTATTTGAGAATTGTTAAAACAAAGATCCCCCTTCATCAAGATTTCCCCGGTCATGTGGCTTTGTCCAATTGCTCTTCCCTATTCTTCATCATCATCATCATCATTAGCCAAGGTCAATCCGATACTGGTATGCAAGACAAAGATCCCCCGTATAGCCGAAAAAGACGTTTGTGGCGAGTACTTGTTCGCAAACACTTTAGAGGATCAGCACGGTACATGAGGGGGTGGGTGGCCAGCACCACGTGTTATGTAATAGTGCACCGAGCACCTACACATTAACCAATTTCATTGCTCCATCTGCTCTTGGACGCGTGCCACTCCTTGGCTGTAAGTGCATTATATTTATATATATTCCAAGCCTATCCAATATAACAAAATAAGCAGGCAACGTGTCTCTATATATACAACAAAGTATTTCACGCGAAACATATCAGCTGCACGGCACTCTGGGGAGGCACAGCCGCAGTCGCAATGGCCCAAGTCAAGGAAACCCTTCACCGGTTTCGGCAGATAAGCACTCCTCTATCTTGTGCCACGGCATTGAAATGTTAACTACCTCACCTGGTATACAGGAGGTCGTGGGTTCCATCCCGACCCTGATGCCTGAATATTTGGAGTTTGCAAGTTCTCCCCATGGTTCACGTAGATTTTTCTCTGGGTCCTCCGGTTCCCCCCCCCCCCCCACATTTAGAAACATGCATTTAGAGATCAGCAAGGATCTGTGGTTCATTTGTGGCAAGCACTTTGCGTGTAATGGGTTCGTTCGGTAACTGGCAGCCAATGCAGCACGCCGAACACTGGACGGACACGGTCGGATCTAACACTGGCGACAGCCATCATGAAGTGTTGCGTGGTAAGGGAAAGCCAACCGCGACATCATGGGCATTTGTCTTGCTTCTCTTTGGCCGCCGATCTTGCCACCGGCTTCCATCTGCTCAGGCGCTTCAATGGTGGTGGAGGAGGTCGAGCGGACGTCCACTGGCCTCTTGGCTGCGGCAGACCATGGGAAGGGAGCTTGCCCGCTGGTTTTCCAGGAGGGAGCGCAATAACAGTCGGCGTAAGGAAGGTGGACAGCTGCTAGATGCTGCTCCGGCGTACGCTCTCACGCCTCAACCTGACACCGTTGCTGCCAATATTAGGGGTCTTATTGCTTATCTGTGGATCTCCTTGTTCTATAACAATCTGGGCATTCAAAGCGGTCTGCAGCCGAGAATCGAATCCTCTTGAGCCCTTTTTGAAGGTAACACACACACACACACGCATGCGCGCGTCTTACACGAGCAGCGTCGACTGCCCATATGCCTTATTGTAGGACTGTTGGCCAAAATGAGAAGTTCTCACTTAGAAAACAATATTTCTATTTATTAATCAACCCCCACTAAGTAGCTTTAAAACAATGACTAACACATAATTTTTTATTCAAATATCATCGTCAGCCATGGTCACTCCACTGCTGGATTTACCAATACAATAAAACAAAATCCATTATAGATAGACGCCAGGATGGCCTCCCTTTCCCCGGGGATGGACGGGAGTCAATCACCGCTCTATGGGACTATGACAGGTTGATAAGTTCACCAGTGCGCGTGTCAGCTATTCCTTCCTAAGTGCTCCCCCCCCCTTTCCTTTTTCCATTCCAACCCCCCTTCCAATCTTCGCCCCCCCCCCGCCGCTCCCTCCTCTTTCTTGCTGAAGTTATATTTCCCTCGTCTTGCGCTTCCCATATAAAAGTGCACGCAGCCTGCTTGCGGTTCCCATTTGGTGGGCCAGCGAGCCTAATTTGACCCTTTCTCTAGAACCAGACCCAGGTGCACTGCGTTTGGGACTTCTGTCCGCAGAGGCTCTGTACCCCCTCTACGTTGCGGTTTGTGCTCTGTAGCGGGCTCCGATTTAAATATGATACGGACATTTAAAAAATCCATGACAATTACAACTTACCAAAGCAATGCAGGTTAGTAAAGACACAAGCACGAATTTTTATATTTTTCATACATTACACAACAACCTGCCAGTGTTAGAACATTTAGAACTTATGAAGGCCCAAATGATAGTATAGTCATGTTACATTGTGATTCTCAGGTTTGGTATCCGTTAACAAGGAACAGAGTGAATTGATTATTGTGTTGAATAATGGGCAGTGTTTAAACACTTTGGCCATGTCTAATTACATTTTTAAACAGAACTCGCATTTGGTAATGTAACGATACTGCAAGTTAGCAGAATGCTCGCTATTGTCGACTTTCAACAAAATCCCATTTTTATTTTATTTAAATTTTTAATTTTATTTTCATTTTCTATCTACGTGACTTTACCGAAAAAGCCAAAGAATAACAATATCTCATTCAAGCAATTTCAACTTGAAGAGATTCATTGAAGATAAAGAAATAATACAACAATGCTGTAAAATGATGTGGAATTAAACATATTACATTGGCAAATTACGTGTGAATTATACGTCCAGGTTAAACTTTGTGAGTCACGTGACAAAAGCTATGGAATTACCGCAATTAACACGGCCCAGTCTGCCAGAATACGGCCGTGGTAGAATGCAGTTGTTCGCGATATGGTCCGTTGTTTGGTTCGGGTGGCCGCAGGCACACTGTGGGCCTATTAACGCTCGCATGACTGACACAAGTGGGGGTTGGGGTCACCACGATTTGCCTGTCCCACTGGCTTAGACTTGCCGGTGATGGCTTGGCCACGACGTATCGTTTAGTTATTTTTTTACGCATGGATGACCTTTGCGACCGCAAAGAAGATTCAGAAGGCCAAATGGCACTCTCGTGAAAGACTACTCGTACATTTAGGCTGATTAGCGAGTCCCAGCAATAACTGCCCTCAATTGCAAGTATATCTCTTGCACTTAACTATATGAACAGCAACTGAAAGCACGCAGAATTATAATTCAATTTAAAGGAAACTTACGTAACTGTGCTACTTTTTACACTTAATTGCAAGCTCTTAAATTAATCATTAAACCTGCAATAGAACATGATCACCAATCCATTAGCATATGGTCAGTCAACCATGAATGCATTGTGCGCATTCAATCTACTCAAACCTCTCAGAACATATACAAGCGCTGGTTAATTATATTAACAAGCTTCCGTAATTTTGCCGAATGAGCTCCAGGTTTCGAATTTGTTGGATTATTGGATGATCAACCCCTTGATAGTAACCCATTCATAATCCTTGGTGCTTCATTGCAATAGCAGTTTAAATAAATTCAAAACATAAAACCAACACTCACACACACAGCCACCAGGTGTTAATTTTAGGCAGAGTTTACCTAGGGAAGATCTAGGCGACGATTGACAACGTTGATGTGCATGGCCAGGAATTAAACTCCACCAGGAATGACCCAGGACCTTTTTCACGTTGAAAATTATATTTGTAATCCACAGTTTTATATATGGATGACATTTCTAATCCAGAGTTGTTGAATTTTTTTTTTGTTACCAGCCAGGTAGCTAGGCCGTAGAGTGTGCAAGCTCACCATCAGAAGGTTGAGATTTAACATCCTGGTTGGAGGTTGGCTTCAGCACACTAAAATCACTACCACTTTTTTTGGAAGAGTCTACAAAGGTTGTTCTCTGGATAGAATCATCCCTACCATAGGAATGTGCAATTTCTGCAACTGGCTCAGGGCTGTTAAAACGTAATGAGCACCGTTTGAAATGGTCATTTGAGTAGGAAATCACTTTGAATGGAATCCATAATTTTACTTGCACAACAGTGTCCCTGCTGGGTGGGCACTATTTAATACCGCGAGGATCTCTACCTTCTTGGCGATTTGCGTGAGCACCGTCTTGAAGCCCGGCCGGGAGAAGCTGTCCTCCGGCGGGAAGTATGTCCCGCCAACGAGCGGCCGGAGGTCCGGGGTGAGCCACACACTCATGGGCCAACCGCCACCACCACAGCAGGCCTGCAAGGCAACAACCCCCGACGCATTATTATTTAACCCACCCGCCGCCACTACCATCGTCGCAACCATCCCCCCCGAGTCCTCCATAACACGGGTTGATCCGACGCTGGCACATGATCAGCGACAGCCAGGCCTGCCCAGAGGTTGCTGGAGGCCCTGGACAGAATGCCACTGAAGCCCCCACTCCCCCCCCCCCCCCTTGTTCATTCGTGACAACAAACAGGCCTGTTGCGAGACCCTCTTGAAAATACCTCAAATGTGGCATGAAGCAGCCTTCGTAGCCGTCATCATGAAGACAGCATGAGCTCCTGATGTTACTGTATCGACGTGTGGGCAGCAGGTGGCGAGCAGATGCCAGCAGAAGTAAATAATGTAAAAGTAGAACTCTTTGTGATGCGCACAATGTTCAGGAAATAACAAAAGTTGAGGCCCGAATGAGACTGATGAGACTGCACAGGGTACCAAACCGTTGCCGCTGTACTGTACTATGTGGAACAATATTGTATGTAGAACAATGTTCAATATTGTATGTAAAACAATGTTCAGGAAATAACAAAAGTTGACGCCCGGATGAGGCTGGTGAGATTGCATGGAGTAGCGAACCATTGCCGCTGTACCGTGCGTACTGTATGTATGTAGAACTTATTTTCCCACCATAAGTGGCTAACCGGAGGTGCGGGGGAAGGACACCAAACTAAGGCCCAAAAGCAGTTCTAAAAAAATTCGTTTACAGACTGGTATCATCGCTGGAGGCCTTCATCAAGTGCTTCATTCATTAAGACCTGAAATTTAATTTAATTTAACTTAAGAAGACAAATAGAAAAGACTGAGGACTCTAGACAAATGAGTGTGTGCGCTACACAATATTATCGTACTCCCCTCTGTACCTCTTTCGTGATTTTGCATCAATTAGAGTGTACCAAACATGTAAAAAAAGATGTCAACATTGTGAATATTGAATTGTAAAGCCCTTGCTGTCTCAATATTCACAAGTGGATCGATAGCGTTTTTGGAAGGCTGAGATTTCTGGGCTCAGGGTAATTCATTGTTCCCATGGTGTATGAACAACCTTATTCCCGACCGTGACAAATGCAATAAACAAAATCTGATAAGAAAATATATTCCCTCTAGACGGTGCAACTAGCACGGAAATGATTCATCCAGTAGGACTACACAAGGAATGTAAATACAAAAAACATACAAAAACGTGTATCCCTTTATAAGGCGGTGTATAGAGTCAGATAATAAAAATAATCATCATAACGGATTGTGCCCGAGCAGTCGTCCACCTTGTAAACGGAACAATTAGCTTGTGTGCAGGTGCTAGAGGTGGATTGTTAAAGCGCAGGGATGTGAGAGGTGGCGTCACTTGATACAGTAAATCTAGCTGTGACGGTCCCACCTGATGACGGAGACTTGTGTTGCCTCCGAAACGTCGTGATTTATTATTTTATTTTGTTTAATTGTATTTTTTACCTACGTGACTTTACCGAAAAAAACCTAAGAGTAAGTGGCGTCGGCTTGGAGAGGCCTTACTCCAGCAGTGGATTGTCCACGGCTGACAACGGGTGAGGCGTGCTTGTAATCCAGCCACACATGCAGCCACGTACTGCACACGCGACACCCATGGGGGATAGGCGGCGCTGTCCGCCGAACCCCATTATTTAGATTATTTGGCTGCCGTAAATTTCCACGTGGTAAGCCACTTCGTTGAGCAATCATTTTTGATAGCCAGGTTGCTTCTGAAAAAGAGTCATACAGCTCAGTGGGCTTTACCTGGTAAAATAAAAATAGTTTAGTTTTTTTTCGTGATTTGCTAACCTTTCCTATACTTTGCACTCATATAGTTTTCTTGTATTGTTGTAACTTTCTGACCTGCCACTATTGGACATCTGTGAAAAATAACTTAAAAGCTCATCGGATTCCTTGAGCACAAATAAAGATTCTGATTCTGACTCTCATTATTGGTGGCACCATGCGAGGAGCACACGACCACTGTTGCCCTGTGGACCCTGCCACAGCTTCTGCACAACGCGCTGGGGTGATTGAACTACGGACTCTGTCGTAAGAATATTAGAAACTTGACACAATCTACATTTTTTTCAATGATAATCATTACATGTTGTTGTGGCAAGATTTTAACTACCTCGCCTGGTAGTTCAGGAGGTCATGGATTCAATCCCGACCCTGACGCCTGTATATTTGGAGTATGCATGCTCTCCCGTTGGTCGAGTGGATTTTTCTCCGGGTCCGCCGCTTTTCCCTCTACATTTACAATCAACATGCGTTTAAAGTATTTAGCTGCTAGAAATGTCCACATGATAAGAAGCAACTTTGTTAAGCTATTGATTATAGCCAGTTCACTTCTGAAAAAGAGCTATACAGCTCAGTGGACTACACCTGGTAAAATAAAAATATGTTAGAGTTTCAGTTAATGAGAAAACCTTTGCACATGTTTTACTTCATGATTATTTCGTGCTATGTCCTGTATGGTTTTGCATCAAACTAGCACCTATTACTTACTGAAAGGGCCCTTGGCCAATAAACATCTGGCAACTCACCAGCATTGGTTCAAGAAAGCCTGACTGCTGATGAGACGCTGAATGTAAAAACCACGGCAGAGTTTGCTTGTGCTGAACCAATGCTGCTGATAGGAATCACTCCCAGAAGGCCGTGCGGTTGATGTGTTCTGTGAAAAATATTTTTTTATGGTTTATTCGGAGAGACACGTTTGGGAAGGAGGCGTATTTATTTTGTCTATCGACTTGATAAGAATGTATTAGGTAAACGAAGAATTATTATAGACATAACACGCCTTGTGTCTGAGATTGAGCCGCATGAGTGAATCGCTGTGTGCTCACAGCCAGTCTGGTCTCCTCCCAACGCCAAGTTTCAAGTAACAAAATCACTTTATTTTCCCATTGTTTACCAAAAGGTTAAGATCATTGCAAGGATTATGGCCTGGCCTTCACGTGGCACTCATCATCCCATTAATCGTCAGTGCAGCGATACGGTTAGTGCTACGTGAACTGGTATTAGCAAGCTAAACAAAGCTGGCCGTAATTCAAAGCCATCACTGCAAAATGAACCCAAGACCCACTCACTGAACCCGCAGCAAACAGCGTTAACCACAAAGCAAAATGGCTTGGTGCTTTTTAATGTCAATATATGGCATGGCAATAACTCACAAGTAATGTGCACTTGTGCCACTCTCTGCCCAAATGGTTTACAATGAGCTCATTTGCTGGAGAGGCGGTCCAATTTCTACTGTATTTGGACAATTTTGTTGCCAAAGGCGTGGTCAAAACCGTTATTACTGCTTGCAGTGTAGGCGCAGAATGATACAACGCTGTCTATACTTACTGTGACATTTAAGCCCCAACTAACAGTCCAAGTACTTGTGCAGTTGATAGTGAATCAATTCGTTTAGAACATTCGCCGCAAAAAAATCGGACTGGGAGCTGATACTAAAAACAAAACTATTTTTTATTTTACCAGGCAAGGTTCACTGAGCTATATCGCTCTTTTTCAGAAGTGACCTGGCCACAAATGATAGCTCAATCAAGTGGCGAATCACATGTAAATTAAAAGCAGCCAAATACTCTAAAACGATACAAATGGTTAACATCATTGGAGAGAGGAAGCTGTGGATAATGGTTATGCAATCTGGATGACTGATATACAGGGCAATCCATTTATAGATACTGCAAGTGACCCTCTATCCTACTTCTCAATATGTTACGGAATATTCTAAAGAGGACACTTACAAATCTCACCGAGCAGAGCGTTAATAGATTTGAGATCGGCGGGGAGACGTGTGGAGGCTTTGATATGAAATGCATTTTTATATATATATAATTTCCTATATTATGTTCGTGGGGTATCAACAAATGGATCATCCTGCACAGGTATAGCGGAACATTTGGTACATTTTGACAACAGGACCTTGCCCTATGTAAGAACTGGGCAAAGGATCTGCTTGTCATTAATGAAGGTGTTGTGGCGAATTCGTTGTGCTCAACGAGGTAGCCACATGTTAAACACAACTAAGGGTCTGAAGCAAATTTCACCACGAGAGAAGGCAGCAATTACTGCTCCGTCTCACTTCGCTCACAGAAGAGATGAGCCAACGGGCTGCGCCATTAAACAATTCAAGTGAGAGATGTCACAGGGTTTTTTATTATTAGGAAAACCACTGTATTCATGAGGAGTCGGAAAATTCGATTTTTTTTTGTTCCCACGGACAACCACTCCACTTGTGCGTGGAGAGCACAAAGTATTCTGTGGCACAATATACCCAAGAATGCGTTTTGTTTTTGGTAGGGCTGATGCCAAGTCTCCACCTCTGTGTGATGACAAGTTCTAGGGTCATCTGTAGGGCAATTATGTACTTCTAATAACGGGCTGCAATCACCAGGTTTTTGGCATAGGTAACATGGTTAACGTGCAGGAAACAACAATATTTTGGACTGCACTCAAGCATAATAACGCGTATCACTGCGTCCATAGAGACCACAATGAAAGGTCCTATGACAGGACTTCCAAACTGCGTGGTCAAAAGAGCTAATTACGTTAAAAATATAATAAATAGCCCATGTAAAACGTTGATATACCAAATATTGCACGGGAAAAACATTTGGCTTTAACAATTACTGTCCACCATCACGAAGGTCCTAAATGATCATATATAGGAGATCAGGAACCCCAAAGACGAGATTAACCCACAGCCCTGGCCCCCTGATGGTGTCACAGATCTTGATCGTATGCATAAAAGGAAAGGTTCAGGTCTTGTTGAAATGCTCTATTCCTCTGCTGTAGCTGACAGACAGGACATGCACCATATGTTCAGACCCGCTTGTTCTCAACTCGCACTACGATTCCACAAACTTCTGCTTGGCGTGCCTGGCAATAATTTGCTGAATAATTCTTTGTCTGGACCTTTTTCGACACACTGAGGAGCAAGACACCCCCCCCCCCCAGCAGTTGTTAAAATCGCTACAATCTCGCTTCTCATAGTTTGGGACCCACGGGGCATCCTTAAAATCCTGCGGAACTCATTCTGTCGTCCAAGCAGCTGTGATGATATCACCACGGCCGTGTGGACACACAACTGACACCTTTACTCAGAAGCTCAATCGGGAAATCATACATGGCTTTCAATTTGTGTGATATCAGGCTGTGTATCTGCATTAGCACCTTCTTGGTGCACAGACTCTTGGGACATGTGCTGTCAGCACCTATGGTTGCTGTCACAGCACATGTGTGGTGTGGCCAGCAGGCAGAGCTCGCAATCGGGTACCCGATACCCGTACCCTACCCGATACCCGGCTACCCGTATCCAGCCGGGTACGGGTACCCGTTTGCGACCCTTACCCGGCCGGGTACGGGTATGGGTACCCGTTAGCGACCCTGGTGCGGCCAGGTACGGGTAAGGAATCAAAACCCGTTTGCGACCTCTGCCAGCAGGGTGCACGAGGGAGTGGTGTGGCCAAACGAACACCCAGCCACCAGTCTTCCTTGTGCTGATTTTCGACACACTGCAGCAGGATCTCCTTTCAGGCCAAGCGAACCTTGGGGAGGCCCGCCACTCGTTCAGATCATCACACTGATATTAACCGCGGCATGGAATCGAAATCGGGCCACTGGGTTCATAGTGCAGTGCGCTAACCACTACACGACTGCACTCCCTACACTTTTAAAAACATTAATGCACACACGTATAAATAAGGTATACATGCAGTACATACACACTACTTAACAAACAATATACTTTTCCAGCTCTGCGGGTGGCGCTATGCTATCGCTGCCTCTGAAAGAGCTACGATGCCTTCGCGTAGCGCGCACAGCATGGCGTGCAGGGGGCACAGACACACACACACCTTTTCCACCGCACTGTGTTCGACCATGTCAATTTAAATGATTCAATCAACAAGGGACACCTACCGTGACTGCTGCTGATTTCAACTCAGGACCTCACACCCACGCAGCAGACGCTTATTCACCGAGCCGCCCGACCTCCACTTCAAAGGTGAAAATTATAAAGTGTTGCGGTCAAATGTCAGGAAATAGGCCCAATTAAAAAGCGGAACAGCGGGATAGCCAGACCAGCCAATTGCTCTCTGCACAGCTCGGCTGCTCCGGATCCACCCACACCCGCGCACCCTCCTCCCTCTGTGTCAACGTGAAATTAACAGGCAATGGCACGTATGGAATAACCCACCTCAAGCGTGGCATGAGTGTCTGCCGCGTGGGCCATGTCATGCAGCCTGTAATTTGCCGAGTGGAAATGGGCAGGACACGTCATGAGAACAAATGATGAGAGACGAACAACATCCACCGAACGTTCACCGAAAATTAACCGAACATTCACAGAACATTCACCGCGCAGTGGATGCCGAGAGAAGGCAAAATAAGCAAAGAGGCAGCAGAAGAGAGGGTGAGACAAAAGTTATAGAGTCCAGAGGCCAGTATTAAACAGGAGCAACCGAGGTAATGGAAGATATGGAAGAAAATGGGGGAGGCCTTTTCAGGGTGACAATGATCGTAACAGAATTTGCCATCTATTGTGGAGAAGTGTCAATGGAGAACTCAGCCTTGTCAGAGCAAGATGTTGCTATATCAGGACGTGCATTGGCTCTGTGGCTGTCAGGACCCGAGATTTTAATGATTAGGTTTGTTTAACAAAGAAAACCTCACTGAGTTACTTGACTATTTTTTAAAGAGGTCCTGTAAATTTTTTTCAGCAGGGGAGATGGCTGCTATGTATAATCCCAATGGAGTTAATTTGCAAATCACACAACGGCCTAATCTTACGAATGGCTAGCCCTCGGCAAGGTAAGGTAAAAGTTAAACGGTAAAAAAAACAAGACTACCTTTACCCTACCTTTTACCTTACCACAACACAATCGCTCTACCCTACCTTTTACCCGTTAGCAGGTAAGGTAAAAGGTAAAAAGCAACGAGCCTACCTTTACCCTACCTTTTACTCTTATCCCATACAAATTACCCGATTACAGGGAAATTACTGGGGTACAACACATGAAAAAGGTTTATGACGATAAAAGCTAGGTAGAGCGCTTTATTCATATAGAATACTCTCTATTTGGGCTTTGAGGCTGTCGACGACACCGTCCTGCATAACCTCCTCGTCCCAGTCGTCTTGGTCGATGGCGATATCATCAACAACCTGATCAAGTTTGTCATTGCCATCGTCCTTGGACGAACGACAGGCAATAAGATCCTGCGCCGTTCCGGCCCAGTTAGACGGAACCTTCTGGCAGCCGACGCCGACGTCCCGACCTCGCTGCCTGGGGCGAGCGCGTTGTGCTTCTTGAGGTGGGCTCTCCACCCCGACGCGTTCGTGTGGGTGGAATACCACTTGCGGCAGTGCGTGCTGTACATTGGGATCACCCTCCATCCCATCGTGCTTATGCTCCCACGGGAACGCATGCCACTGCCTCTTTCGATTGCTGTTCGCAGCAACCCCAAAAATGCCGTTGCTGGCATCCTAGACCTCGTCCTCTAGTACTTCTACCTCAAGGACGTGGACCGTCTCCATCTGGTCCGACATCAATTATATTATCTCAATTTAAAAGAGGCCACGGACTGCGCCACGGAGCTTTTAGCGGTAAACGAGGTACTGTAGTTACAGGGTAATTATTCGCGCTACCTTTACCCTACCGGGTAATTCTTCTGAGCTACCTTTACCCTACCCTTTACTTTACCCTACCCTTTACTTTACCCCTTGGCATTTCGAAACCTTTACCCTTTACCCTTTTACCCGGTAAAAAAGGTAATTTACCTTACCTTGCTGAGGCCTATGAATGGCGCCACGGGATCTTTAACGTCCACTGTGAAACTACAAGTAGACGGCACTGGTTTTTGGTGGTTAGTCCATCCGCAGTGATAACCAGGGAGGCCACAGGATTCGAACCATAAACCTCTGCAACAAGATGCGAATACGCTACTGCTGGGCCACGTCACCGCCCAATGTGAAGACCTGTGACTGAGTGGCCAATCAATAGTATAGCAGCTAGCGCACTGCGCTACGAGCCTGGTGACCAGAGTTCAATTCCCGCTTCCAGCCAACACCAGTGACGATTATCTGATCCAGTCCCTGGGCCTCCCCTAGGTCGACTCGGCCTCAAATTAGTATCTGGTGCGGTGTGTGAACATCGCCACTAGGGAGGCAAAGGTGGGCGGGGCATGGTGCTGGCCACTCATCCCCTCGTGTGCCGAGCCGGCCTTCATGGGTGCTCGCTAACAACACTTTCCCCAACAGTCTGTCAAGGCTATACGGGGGATCTTTGTCTTTTTCATTCACAGTAGTGGATCCCTTGGAACGAAGCTGCATATTCAGCATCGTATCAAATGTGTGGGGAGGGTGGGGGCTGGAGGGGCTGGAGGCCCCTTGCTAATGGCTCTGGCCCCCTTATAAAAGTTTATAGTTAAGAAAAATAATCTTGGTACAATATTTAACACCAGTGGCGTTTTCCCTTCAGCCCGTCCTAGTAAACACAGAGTCATGCGAGATAGAGCGGAATGCTCGATAAGACAAGGGTGGATCCTTTTGTAGCTCATTCTGTTAAGGCGTCTAGTGTTTGTTTAAAGCGTTGCTAACACCAACTGTGTCATGCCCCCTGAGTTTTGGTACACCCCCCCCTCGCTTTAAACAAGGTCATGCTCCAGGGCTGTACACAACCCTTAAAGGAAATGCACAGGCTGCGCAAGCGTGTAACGCTAAAACTGGAAACATTGAAGTGTTACAATGCACTCATGACCATTGCACCAGTGCAGATGAATAAAAAATACATGAAGGCATTTTCTCTTTTGCAAGATGAAAACAATATTTGCAACCGTGGCCATATGGGAAGCATTGACACGCGCCTTTAGAAAAAGGAAAAAACCCAACAATTTTAAAATTGCGCGTTCAGGCTATGACACCAACACAATATGCCCATCTCCTCTTCATGACATCCAATTTACAGCAAAGTGTGTGCTTTGGTAAATCCCATCACGCCAGCGACTGTGTAGACTGGCTCAGTGGGGTGAGCATGCTAACCACTATGGCGCCGGGGTGACGAGATGTTATCTCCATCATCTGGTCTGCAGGAGGTACATTTGGAGTTTGTATGTTCTCCACGTGGTCGCGTGGATTTTCCTCCAGGTCCGGTTTTTTCCCTCCACATTTAGAAACTTGCATTTAAGAGTATTTGGCTGCTATACATTTCCATGTGATGAGCCACTTCGTTGAGCTATCATTTGTGGCCAGGTGACTTCTGAAAAAGTAGCTATACAGCTCAGTGGGACTTACCTGGTAAAATAAAAAATTGTTAAATAAAATAGTTTATCCTGCCCGCCGACCTTAAAGTACAACGTGCGTTAGCAGTATTACATTATCACGGCAATGCTACATTTGGTTTCTGTAGTAGCTGACTGTTAAAAAAAAACACAATTTCATGGTTCAGCGCTTACAGTGTGACATGATATTTTAAATAAAATTTACAGCGCTCTCTCAATCCCCTACTGGATGAAGGCCACCCTCCACAGTGTCGGTTGTGGGGGCTGTTTGACAGTGTACACTGGCGAAGGGGAGGCCCACCACTGATGATGTTAGGAAGTGGCTGGGAATTGAATTCAGATGGCTGTGTTCGCATTGAAGTCTGCTCAACACTCCAATGACATTTTTTTTGGTTTCATTTAATACATCGATAACCCACGTGTTATGGGTAAGCGTCATATGCTAGTATTTAATTTATTATTTTCTCTTTATACGTGACTTTACCGAAAGAACCAAAGAGTAATTCCTGCAGTCATGAAAGCTCCAAATTAAGTATGGGTAAGCTATTTGTGAGATCAAAATTACTTTGTAATTGTTATGCCATCGTTAAAAAGAAATGCAAGCCAGATGCTCAATTCTACATGCATCTTGCCACGTGTGTTTCAGGTCCGATGTAGTGTACCATTGTAAACGGGAAAATGTAGCCGAGATCTTACAATGACCTTTCATTTTTTTCTATAATAATTGTAATTCTTCAACCTCAAATGAGACCTTGTTCCCAGTGCAACACTATGGGGAAATCCATATGTTGCTTCATATCCACCATACATTTTGGTTTTCCTGTAAATAAACAAGACACTGAAGCATTCAGAATATCTTCTTGGTTTTTTCGGTAAAGTCACGTAGAAGGGAAATAATGAAATAATACAAATAAAACATAATAAAATACAATTCACACGACGTTTCGGCCACAACGCAAGCAGCCGTCCTCAGGTGAAGAACAGGGCTACCGAAAGAACCAAGAAGATGAATCCCTGCAGTCACGAAATCTTTAAATCGAAATTCATTCAGAATATATTAAGTTCGAGTATTTCTGAGGGGGCGGAGGCTGCAGCATGGATACTGTGCAGGAGAAACTACTAATAAAGTGTTCAATACACTCCAGTAGGCTAACGGTGTGTCACTACTTTAAATATGGCTCGTATAGCCAGGACACGCCGCAAGGACACATCCCATTTTCAAAATGGTCTTGGTGACTGTGCTGGGTCACCGGCTTGCAATTTAAATATGATGAATAGCTTCACATATCAAGCCAAGCAGCGGCAAACCACCCTCGCCAATTCCACGAGACCACAACGGCTCACTCCGGCGGGCAATGTCAATGTCATGGGATGTTTCAAATTAATTTAAATTATCAACCCGTGTTTTATATTCAGTGTATTGTGTAACACACAGCGCTATGTTATTTAACCCAAAATATACATAAACAAGGAACAGATGTGTGCAGTAGCGATATGAAATGATATATGGAACCCATCAAGGCTGTAGCCATGGAGTCAACATTGGGGGGGACCAAATCTTCCAGGGGGTCTGGGCCCACTTCCCCCCAAAAAAAAATCTAAATTTGAAAACTCATTTCCTGCAATTTCCTGCCTAAAATATAAAAAAATTCACTAACACGTAGGATGGACTTTTTATTTATTTTTTACAATAATGTCTAATAGTGTATCGTATTACATTTCTTTTTTGTTCTTTTTTTGACCTTTTCTTGTTTCATTGTATGTAATGGCAGAGATTCGGGATTAATAAAGTACAACCATAACTACAATCATATAAACATAAATCTATTTTCTTGAAATATATTGGGGGCGACATTTTGAGCATATTTGAATATTTGGGGGGGATGTGTCCCTCCCCCAATATTTATTATAATTACGGCCTTGGAACCCATACTTTATCATCGGAGCAGCAGAGCAATGCAACGTACAGTAATTTCCCAATCCAAATCTGGGTGAAGTCCTCCACACACCTTGTCAGTGATGGAGGCCGTTTGACCATACTTCACCACGTTGGTTCGTGCAGGTTGGTGATGATATACGGACCACGGCCAGGGACCCAACCGAGATCGCCGAGTCCAGAGCACAATGCGGTAACCGCTCTGCCAATGCTCCACCCCATCACCAGTGAGAGTGTTGAGTACGGCAACGGAGGATAAAGAGCTGTAACGAACATTAAAGCCACCTTGGCAGCAAATCGAACTAGTTACTCTAATGACAGCCGAAACCCGAGCGAGGCAGGCAAACGATTAACATTTCCTCATAAAATGTCATCCGCTGTCATTAACAGTTAAACGTTCGGCGTTCATACGACTGCAGAGTTTGCACTCGAGCGCTGACAAATGAGAACCTCATGCCGCAGCTTTCACGCGGCTATTCTAAGATGAATGGCAATGTGGGACCCTGCAAAATCCCTGCTAATGGGGTAAGATTGGTGGCCTTTGTAGTGATTACGTATTATGCATCCACATGCATTTGAATAGAGAATGAATACAAGTGTCTGTTTAAGATGACTATTTATGATTACTATTTATGTAATGTACATAATGAAAGCACATCTTTACGTCTTGACTGCCGTCGGCATATGGTGGAGAAATCGCAGAGTGCTTAGCGTTCTGGGTCGTGACCCCACAAACCTGGGTTCAATCCCTGGACAGGTACAACATCAATGGCCACGAGTATATAAACCAGGCCTTAGCGGCCTCTCCTAGCTGGATCCTGAGCCAACAGGGAACATCCACATTACTATGATGGGGACCAGTCTTTCCCAAGAATAATAGCGATTGACTCCTCGTGGCATCAAGATCATTGAGCATGTAACGATGCATCGATTCATCTCTTGAAATTAATTCTTGCAGTCACAATAAATGAATTCGGTCTTGCGTGTAAGAATGGATTATCGATTTGTTTACGTTGTATGCAAGTGGATTATGTCAGCTATGCAGCAAAAACCTTCTATATTTCGAAGCCCACTGGAGCTTTGCACTTTTAAATATCCATTGAAAACGCATTTCTTTAGAAATGCTTTTCGTGTTTAGTTTGTTGTCCTTCTCCTGCTCCTCCGGTTAACTCGGCTGGCTACATACGTTGCGAAAGAAGTTCAACATACGTATTACATACACGGTGAGGTGGGCATTAACACAAACCCAATCTTTCGGATACATTACATTACATGTAAATCCACTGCTGGATGAAAGCCTCCCCGTGGCGTGTGGCTCGTGAAAGTGATTTGGCCATACTTCACCAGACACTGCTCAGTGCCAGTTGGAAGGATGGGAAGCATGGACAATGGAGCATAGTACATTACAACAATGGAAGTTTTTCTGCACTGCCCTCTGTGGGCAATGCAACCCCACAGCACATGCAGGTGAGCATTGAGGCACATATTGTAGTGTATTATTGAGTGAATTATAATAATGGCGATTATTATTCAAGAAGCTTTACGGAGTCTCGAAATACATTTTAAGGATCGTCTTGCAGTGCGATGTTTGACCAAGAGCACAGAAGAACGATGAGTGTTCTTCCGTGGAAACCAGAGCACCTTTGGAAAACTTACACATACGAGGAGCAACACTCAGCATTGCCATCTCTTAGCTACCTCTCAGCCCCACGGTGATACCAGCTGGAAAACCAGGATGGTCGCAATTCCAGGCTCAACGCTGTTTATCTTCTGGACGCGACGAAGGTCGGGCGCATTAACGGTGATGATTTTGGTCCACGGGCGAAATACATCATCAAATGAAAATCGGCGACGCAAAGCAGGGGACAGACGGAGGGACGGCGTAGAAGAGGGGGATTGTGCGTGGGACGGGGGGCTGGTGTGCACCTGGATGAAGGCCATGTAGACCTGGTCGACGTCGGGTCTCTCCTCCCTGTCCACCTTGACGCTCACAAAGTGCCGGTTGAGGACGCTCGCGACGGCCTCGCTGCAGAACGACTCGCGCTCCATCACGTGGCACCAGTGGCAGGTAGAGTACCCGACTGCACGCACACACAAATCAAAGACAGAGATCCCCCATATAGCCTTAACATACTGTTGTGGAAAGTGCTGTTATAGCAAGTAGCACCTATGAAGGCCGGCACGGCACACGAGGGGGTGAGTGGCCAGCACCATGCCCGACCGCCTGTGTCTTTCGAGTGGCAATATTTACGCATCACACCAGGTACTCATTTGAACCGGTTCAGATAATCGTAACTGGTGTCGACCGTGAGCGGGAATCGAACTCGGGCCACCGGGTTCAAAGCGCAGAGCGCTAACCACTATACTACCGCTCCCCACACGCACACACATGCACACACACACGACTGCACGCACACACCAACAACCGCCATTCATCACTAAGTGGCGGTGACGTCACCACGACGCTTGTGCCAGGCCATGTGCACCTTGAGGCCACGTGAAGTGTTGAACGCCCGCTGGCAGGTCACGGGGCAGACCCAGGTGCCATGGGTCGACTGACTGAGATGACTGGTTGATGCACCAGCTGTGCCCCCTACTGTGCCAACTTGCTGTGCTTTAGCTACCCGGCGCTCCGCTCGTTGTTGTGAGCATCGCTTCTCCGCCCTCTGTTGTTGTTGGAGGGCGACTGCCTCCAACTGCCCAGTAGCGTCCTTCACGAGCCTCCTCCACTGAGGCCGATCTTGACACCGCTGGTATCAGTCATCGGCAAGTCCACTCAGCCCCACGTCCTCCTGTACCACTTCACTCCATCTCTTCTCTAGCCTGTGCCGCGCCCGTTTTAGCCCTCTCTATCCGGCCAAAAAAAAGCTGTTTAGGCATGCGGTGGCTGGGCATGCGGGCTACATGACTCAGCCAACGCAGCCTTGCCTGCCGGAGGAGCTCACCGATAGGACTTTGCACGCACACACACAGAGGGGAGACCCAGGGCCGGTACCACCGTCTCACAGCTGTGAATTTAAGCAGAGTCCAATCCTGAGCGGTCAGTTGTCCAACCACATCGCTCTCTCGAGATCGTGCAACTTAATCTCCTGTGCATATCCCTAGAAGTTTTTTTTTTCTCCCTGTGAAACGTCTGCCAATGCGGTTGCTTTCAGATGCTATATAAGTGTAGGTTGTGTTGTTTTCACTGTGTTTTATTATGTGTATTCAGTACCATGCATATATAGGAATTAATAATAAAACAACAGGAAGCAACCCATTGGAGAGTGAATCACTGCACGGAATGCCTGAAGCTGAAATGTTTAGTTGGGAAATGTGAAAAATCGTATCATGTTGCCATGAACTACCAACAAAGAAGCTGCTAATCATGTCAAAGTGAAGCCCAACGTAGCTTCACATTGGAAAACGTGAACTTTAAAAATACAAAAATTAAACACAATATAGGTAAGAGGGATTCGCACATCTTTATGAATATAACGCCAACAGCATCTATCATAATTCACATATATCATCACCTCGAGTCGCCTTTTATCAATCTTCTTACAACCAGAATTAGAGTATTGGATTGCATTCAAATAGAATAAATGATGGTCGCAAAGTGAGATTGCAGAAAATAAGCAATATATCATTGTGTCAGTACTAACGATAACGTTTGGTGAATTGATAATTGGTTTTTAACCCTTTTACCTGGCAACAAAACTGACACCTTTTATACAAGGAGTCATGTTTGCATTGACCACAATACCTGCGTTCGGAATGCAAACAAAAAAACACAACTCCGATAATGTATGCACTGTCCTTGAAATTGATTGGTCCACACCCGAGACAGCTTTTCTTAGAGCCTAGTCTCACATGGTGTTGGACCAGATGACGCCAAAAGGCGCACAACTCAAAGACAATGCACCATCAGAGTATGAGAGCTCGGGGTAAGCATTCCGACCGCAGGTATTGTGGTCAATGCAAACATGACTCCTTGTAAAAAAAGGCGTCAGTTTTGTTGCCAGATAAAAGGATAAAAAACAATTATCATATTTTGCTACTGGCAAAGGAGGTTCCAATGGTGTAAATGCTTACCCCGAGCTCTCATACTCTGATGGTGCATTGTCTTTGACTTGTGCACCATTTTGCGTCATCTGGTCCAACACCATGAGACTAAGCTCTAAGAAAAGCTGTCTCGGGTGTGGACCAATCAATTTCAAGGACCTTGCATACATGATCAGATTTGTGTTTTTTGTTTGCATTCCGACCGCAGGTATTGTGGTCAATGCAAACATGACTCCTTGTAAAAAAGGTGTCAGTTTTGTTGCCAGATAAAAGGGTTAAAAACAATTATCATATTTTGATACTGGCAAAGGAGGTTCCAATGGTGTTAGGTGAATTATTACATCGCAGGGTCATGAGAGATGGTGGTGGCTTTGGAAGGCATTTATCCAGCAGTGGACTGAGCATGTCTGATGATGATACTAAAACACTTTGCAGGGATGTTTGATGGCTTACTATCATATTGCCACAAATGAACCACAGCGCCTTGCTGATCTCGTCAAGGAGCATATCCATCACGCGAACTCCGGTCATCGTCACAGTGGCTTTTGTCTCGCTATCGACCAAAGACGATCACTGCATCGCGTGCTTTTAGCTGCGCTTCTGCGGCTATCTGGAACGCTCTTCCTTGTGAAAATATGAAGCCACTGGAGCTACGCACTTTGAAATCGTCGAGATTGAAAACTCATTTCTATAGAACTTAGCTTTTTGTGTTTGGTTTGTTGTCCTTCCCCTGCACCTCGGATTAGCGCGGATGGCTACGCACGATGCGAAAGACGTTCAACACACATACAACATATTATTGTCCTCTGTTGTGGCCACTCTATTTTAAAACGGCTAAAGTGTGGCTTTTAATTGTATCGCTGCCAGATTTCATTTAACCTCGATACGTTTGTTTGACGGTAGCTTTCCTACGCATGGGCACGAGGAGAACCAGTTCACCTGGTTTTCGGGGGGGGGGGGGGGTCTCCATCTGAGTTCAACTCACTGTGGTGACAACATTTATTCCTCAGCCAATACCACCCCTACCCCCAGCCACGTCTGCAGTTCATTTTAACACTGGGCCCTTCACTTTAGAGAGGGTAAATTTAGCAAAATGCAATTTGGAACTGTTGATTAAAAAGTAAGTGGTGGTACGAGCATGGCCAGGAATTGTGTTTAGTACCGGGTATGAGATGAACATAATGATGAATCTGTAAATTACCTTCTTGCAAAGAGCACTAGCTTTGGAAAGCCAATTTAAAATGGTTCTACACAGAATAATTATCTATTCTCAATAATTCCACATATTCATATGCACACGCACATACCACACGCACATACCACTTCTATTTACAACCATGTTCAAACGATTGTTCTGAATAATTGTGTTTTCATAGATATTTGTTTTCCACAAAAGTATTATCCAACCCTGTTGACCAATCTGATACGAAAAGATTATACTGTAGGTTTCGGTAAATGTGGACTAAATTGGTGGTACGTCTAAGGCTATTACAGCAATGTGATGGCAGTTTAACACGCAGTAGCAGGCTTTTGCGACCAATATTATCCATAAGAGTTGTTTTTGGGTTAGATCGCGTGAATATAAATGTGTCGTTAAACCCGCCACCACCCGACACAGCCAATAAGTAAGATTTGTCACGTAAACAGAAAATGCCAATTTGTAAATACACAACGTTTACATTTTTATACGTTGTGGATTTACTCTCCAACACACCGGTGTGCTGTATTAGTAACGAATTCGCATATTCTGTTTACGTGACAAACCTTACCAATATGCCGTGTCGGGTGTTGGCGGGTTTAATGACACATTTATATATTTACGCGATGTAACCCAAAAAACCTGCATTATAGATCATGTGATGGCGTCAGTTATATAAACTGTTTCAGCCATAATCAATCCACTGCTGGATGAAAGCCTCCCCCCCCCAAGCTGCCCACACCTCTCATGATCCTGCGATGCAATAATTCACCAAGCTCTCTGCTTCTATAAAGATAAGATAACATACGATCCCATTTAGCAGTAAAACACCGAAGCATAACTTACTTGTGCGGAAACCGTTTAAAACGATTTCTAATATGCAGAAATTACTGATGCCATCTAATTACAAGACACTTTTAACGAACGCTCAACGTTGAACCAAAAATGAACGACCCTCGGCCATGACTGACAATGCCGGATGAAGGTCCGCCCCCCCCCCAAGCCGTCGGCAACCTGCTGAGTTCCACGACGCAACAATCCATCCGCATTCGCCCCCTCACCAAAAAAAAATCATCATCCAAAAAATTTCCGCGACCAATTTCAACATCCAAAACTCAGCACACTCATCTAGAACAGTGCCCTTTAAGGTGAACATCATCGTGATCGGCGATGTTTCAAATAAAGATTTGCGATTCTGATTGAGGCAATGTCACTTCTACGAAGAAGAGCCATTGCCCCGAAACATCGCCTCTTGTGAAAATGTCCATCTTGAGGGGAGCGCCGTCGTTGTCAGAATGCGTCTAGTTTTTGTTGCCTGTGCTTGTGCACCCCTGCGAACGCAGTGACACTTGGGCTACGCGATGCAGCTCGACACCTTTTTTTTGTGTCGCACTTCAAATACCGCGCTTACTCAGGCCACGGTCCTTTACCGCTTGTCCCAGGCTTGAAGTGTTACCAAATGTAAATTAGCTCGAAGCCACGACCTAGTTTTTCTGAAGGTGCACTTGAGGCCTTGCGTGGCTGCAGGCTCCCGCTGTGGCTGCCCACGTGAATACAATCAGCCGCCGGCCGCCCTCGAACCGAGCGGAAAGTACGCCGGACTGTTTCAATAAAAAAAGAAACGCTGCATTAATTTTACAACATTGCTTTTAATTGTGCCAGCTAATGACAACAACTGTGGTCAATGCACTCTATTTTTTTAGACATCTTCAAAAGTAATGTCCTACTTAATTTCTGGCGTCTTCTCCGAGGAATTAACAAAGTGAACATCTCAACTCTTATGGAATACGATTCATATGTTATATCGTGCCCTCCATGCAAGGTTGACTATGTATGGTGCGAATTAAGTTCAACATGCAGAACATATGAATTATGCTTTACAAAAAAAAAGCCACTGGGCAAGCAATCCAAGTCAAAAAGAATCTAGGTCAAACACATTTTATTTTATTTAAAAGACTCGATGGTGCCAGCATTGCTGTTGACCTATGAGAATTCCAGAGGGAGGGAGCAAAACAACTAATGACCTCTGCTCCCTCCTGATATTAGGATGATGTACTTATGCAATTTGTACTTACATACTTTATATATTTCCATTTAGCGACTTGCTTAGCTCTCTTATAGTATTGTTTGTTGTTGTAACTTTCTGAAAAAAATAGGTTCATAGCTCTTTGGATTCTTCCAGTAAAAACAAAATTTCTGAACCCAATGGACACTTGTCATCGCCTAAATCCCAACTCTGAAAATTGTCCGAGGCTACGTTGTAAATCAAAAACAACTGTATTGATGTGTAATAATTCTCCGGAGACGGATTCGGTCTTCTTTATTTTCACTTCACGGTACACTTGTTCCCACACGCTCCGTTGCTGGCAGACAACGGAGAGCGGCAGACTCCCACAACTCCCACCGCGCACGTGGCACCCGGAGCCCCGTTCGCGCGTGGCTCTCCCCCGTTCAGTTCCCCGTCTCTCCTCGATCATCCCCCTCTCCTCCCTCTTAATCCCTTCGTCACGTGGTCCCCCCAGCCAATCCTCCATGGGCAATCTCGACCGTTCTCGATGGTTCCCTGTCACTCCCGGGACCACGCCTCTTATCCGGATCCCCATTAGCTGGGGCCCCAATGGCTGGGCCAATCACCCCTGATGACATGCCGTGATCACGCCGGCCCCACGCTCCCTATCTCGACCCTTATTGGCTACAAGCAGGACCGGCAAGCCAATCCCCCACGTGAACCCACTATAGCTGTTATTACATCACCCCCCCCCCCCCGGTGAAAAAAAATAGCCGTCTCGGCTGGGAAAGGGTGATAAACCAATTCCGAACACATTATTAGGGCACCAAGGTGCATTTAACGAAACGAGGGTGAACCGGCGTCCCTGCGCCCAACAACATTTAAAAAAGTCACCCATACAACAAGAATCACCACATACATTAGGGCGCCCCTGCAGCGCAGTAACAACAGGGAAATAAACGAACGATCAAACGTTAACGAAACGGAAGAGATTTCGACCGCGTACGCGACGCGGGACCCCCTCCGCTTCCAGCGCATGATCCCCTTGCTTCCGGATGGACAGGAGGTGGTAGGCTCGAAGAAGAAGTAGGTTGTTGATGCTCGGTCACGTCCAGGGCAGGTCTCATTGGAGGGGGGGCGGCTGGGGCCCCCTCAGTCCTCAGAACCTGTTCATCTGTAGGAGGCACAACACAGTCCCCCTTGGGATCAATGGATGTGACAATCGGCGTGGTCGGCTCGACGGAACCCGGCAGGTGAACTAGTGGGGATGAAGGGCCGACACGCGCGTCAACATAGGGTTTAAGCCGTGAGGAGTGGACATACCACCGCCGATTTTCGTACTGAACACGGATACTCTGCAAGTTCCGAACATCCACTAGTGTCACAGGCCCTCGCCACGGCCTGTGCAGCTTGGGGGATGTGCCCGCCGGTACCTGGGGGCAGTGGAGCCACGCCCGGTCCCCCACTGACCAAGACATGTGAGTATGCGATTGACGCGCATAACGTTCGTTCCTTGCCTGAGCACGGGCCGTCGCACACCGGGCAGCCTCTCGCGCCTCCGTCACTCGTTCAAGCGAGTCACGCACGTGGTCAGGCAAGGAACGGGACGGTCGCTTACTCGGCTCACCCAATTGCACATCGATGGGTGGAACATTTTCACAGCCATACATCAAAAAGAATGGTGAGTATCCCGTGGACGTGTGTGGAACCATGCGGTAAGCCGCTAAGACGCCTGGTATGTGCAGGTCCCAATCGGTTTGCTTTTCACTGACCGTGTGACAAAGCATAGCCGAGAGGGTGCGGTTGAATCGTTCCACCATACCATCTGTTTGTGGGTGGTAAGGAGAAGTGCGAATTTTCTTCGTACCCAACGCGTCACAAACTTCCTTAAGCAATTTGGAAGAGAAATTCCGCCCTTGATCTGTGAGCAGCCTCTCAGGTGCCCCCTTGTCCATGACATACCCGTTCAAGAAAGCGTCGGTAATGGATGCTGCCGTCTGGTCGGGCAGAGGCCAGGCCATCGGCCATCGAGAAAAATATTCCACCCCGACGAGAAGGTATTTATTGCCCCTCGCCGACGGGGGAAACGGGCCCAGAATATCGAGAGCAACCAATTCGTTAATGCGGGACACCTCAATGGAACGTAACGGTGGTACATAGGGGTTCCGAGGCGGCTTCCTCTTTGCACAGTCCTGGCATGAGCGAATAAAGTCCTTGACGTCTGCCGTCATACCGGCCCAAAAGAAATCCTTCTGCAGCGCGGCCAAAGTCTTTTGGACACCGAGGTGCATCAACTTATCAGCGTGCAGAGCACGAAGCAGGTCGTAGCGAAGCGAAGTAGGCACCACCAAGCGTGGTCGGTCAGACAACCCGTCAGTACACATTAACAATCCCGACTTGCCTCTGAACATCTGCCATTTCCAACCCGCCAATTGAGATTTTTGTTTCCCTATCAATTTCCGTAGCGGAGACAGCGAGGCATCAGCCTCCTGCTCACGTAGCCAGACCGCGTGTGGTAGCCGTAAGATATCATCCGTGTCCACCGACCCTTGCTGGTCGTCCTCCTTCGCTTTCGCCCCTGCATCCTCATCCGCTATCGCCCCCATAACCGGACAAGGCGAGGTGGCTGGTGCCGCACAGCGGTGCGTGCCCGTCAGGCAAGTGCACTGAGGAAGGGGCGGCAGCCGTGAGAGCGCGTCAGCGTTCGTGTGACGGGTCCCCTTCCTGTATGTAATATCAAAGGAAAATTCCTGTAGCGATTCCAACCACCTAGCCAATTGGCCGGACGGTTGATCTAATTTCAAGGAGTATTGTAAAGCCGCATGATCTGAGCGGACTAGGAATTTCCGTCCATACAGGTACGGCCGGTACAATCGGACAAAGTGAACAATTGCCAAAAGTTCCCGTCTTGTCACACAATAGCGTGTTTCCGCAGGGGACAAAACCCGGCTGCCGTACGCCACTACTCGCTCTACCCCGTCCTTACGTTGCGACAAAACGGCCCCAATGCCGATATCACTAGCATCCGTATCGAGGATGAACGGCTGTGAGAAATCTGGGTAATCCAGCGTTGGCGCCGTGGCGAGGTGGTCCCGAAGTGCCATAAAAGATTTTTCCTCTTCCGCTCCCCATTTAAACCTTTGATTTTTGCCAGTCAGAACGTGTAATGGCTTTGCCAACGTCGCAAAATTTTTAACGAAGCGGCGATAATAGGAAGCGAACCCAATAAACCGCCGAACATCTCCCACCGAAGTGGGTGTGGGCCACTCTCGTACACATTTCGTTTTCAGAGGGTCAGTGGATACGCCGTCCGAACTGACAATATGACCCAAGTAACGGACAGAGTGTTGCAGAAGGTGGCATTTTTTAGGTTTAAATTTAAGGTCAGCCGTACGCATTCTTTGAAAAACCGCCTCTAGACGTTGGAGGTGTTCTTCGAACGTGCGGCTGAAAACAATTATATCGTCAAGATATATGAGGCACGTTTCCCACTGCAGTCCCGTCAACACCAATTCCATGAGCCGCTGAAACGTCGCCGGTGCCGCATTCAAGCCCATAGGCAACCGATTAAATTCAAAGAGACCTTGCGGCGTGCGGAACGCCGTTTTCGCCTTCGACTCATCGTCGAGGGGAAGCTGCCAGAACCCCGAGGACAGGTCAAGGGTGGAAAAAAACTTAGCACCCGATAAAGCGTCCAACGAATCATCCATCCTCGGTAAGGGGTATGCATCTGCCACCGAAACTTTGTTTAACCGGCGGAAATCAACACAAAATCTTGTACCACCATCTTTCTTCTTTACCAGAACGACGGGCGCGGCCCAAGGGCTGTTGGACGGCGAAATGATGTCCGCCGCCAACAATTAATTTACCGCTCCGCGCACGTGATCCCTTTCCGCCGGGCTCATGCGATGAGGGTGCATACAGATGGGAGGCGTCGCACCGGTGTCAATATGGTGCGACAAAAGCGACGTGCGGCCGAGGTCCAAATCATTTTTACTGAAAACATCAGTGTACTGTATCAATAATGAACGCAGGGCGTTCCTTTGTTCGTTCGACAAGGAAGAATTTTCTCCGCACAAATCAGCGATCCAACGTTCTTGAGAGCAATCGTGTGGGGGCCTACCAGCGGGCATTCGTGCGCACGGCGCTGCGTTGCAAGAGGCGAAGTCGGTAGTGGCGTGAGCCAACACCGACCCCTCTGGAACAATAACGCGGTCAGGTCCCCCATTTAACACCTGTATAAAAGGTGCTTGACCCAGTCGCACGATCGTTTGTGCCGCCGCTAAAGAAAAGGATTTAGATGCCGAATTCGATGGGGATAGCAGCACGCCTTCTGCACCCTTTCCCATTCGAAGGGGTTTACGATAACGCAACGGTATTAGCATCTGTGCTCCCGGTGGTACTTCCACCGTAGCAGCAACAACGGCAGTAACTGCGT
This sequence comes from Lampetra planeri, assembly GCF_965212315.1. NCBI lineage: Eukaryota > Metazoa > Chordata > Hyperoartia > Petromyzontiformes > Petromyzontidae > Lampetra > Lampetra planeri. The sequence continues at coordinate 7,954,202 of NC_136141.1, forward strand.
TACTTGCAGGCGCGCTGGCCAGCAAGGAAGGCAGGAACGCCATTCGACGACCCCCCGGCATTTCCAAACAGTCCTGGTCGACTCGTATTTTCAGCGGCATCCGACGCAGGAAATCAGTACCGAGTAAGCATGGAACAGCTAGCGAGCGAGAGATCAATACAGGTCCTGCGGCGATAGTGATGCTCACATCTGCCTGGCCACAGATACCCATGCTTCCCCCATTCGCGGCGACACACGCATCATTAACCTTACGTATCTGCGACGCAGGGATGGACAACAAATGAAAAATAACATCAGAAATGATGGTGGCCGACGCGCCCGTGTCCACCAAGATGCGCACATCAACGACGTCGATGTTACAGCGTACCGTCGACGAGCCCGAAGCCGCAGCTACAACCCTGCGAGCCAATTTTTTCCACTGCGTAGCAGAGCGCGTAACTGTAGCGGGGGAAGTAAATTTTTCCTGAGGAGTGTGAGAATGAGTGCGAATGGATGGGTGATGTGACAGGACCTGCCGGGTGTCCGATGTGTGCCGACTCGCCCGAGGTTGTTGCGGCTCCGCAGTAGGTGGAGGAGATGGAGGTCCCCTCGTCGGAGGAGGCGACAGTAGAGGTCGACAGCGGCAGTCACGGGCGAAATGGCCCCGTCTGCCGCACTTGAAGCACGCCGCCGACGTCGGCCGGCGGTCGGACGACCCGGCCCTTGCACGCGGATGGCCCAGGTAGTTGCCACGCTGGTCGCGCAGCCGCCGTCCCGGAATCCCGTGCGAAACAGCAGCAGCCAGCATGTCGTCGTCGCCCGAGTCGTCGGAGCAGTGGACCACCAGTCGTGGAGACCACCCCAAAGGTGGCCCGTCGATCTCTGGTTTCCCCGTCCACGCCGCCATCTGGTCCCAACGCCTGATATTAAATTTTGCGTCCAGGCAGCGCGCCACCCATCGCGATGTAAGTGGTTCGTGGCCGCAAACTGGCAGCGAAATCTTGAGTTCCTGAGCCAACTCCAGCATACGGGAGAGGATGAGAGGATCCAAATGGTCGGCCGTCGCGTCGGGGTAGGCAGCCATGGCCAGCGCCATCAACGCCCCCCGATAGGCCAACGGCGATTCCTCCGATGCTCGGCGACGTAACATAAATTTTCTGGTGGCCGACGTCGGTGGGTCATAGAATTCCGCCATCTCCGCGAACGCGTCCCGCAGTGTCTTCTTCTTGGCCGCCGGGATGGAACGGAAGACCCCCAGAGAAACATCGTCGAGCAGTGTAGGTAGCGCTCCCAGCGCTTCATCCTCCGTCCAATTGACGGATCTAAAAGCCGATTCAAAGCGCCATGTGAAAGCACTCCAATCACCCCCGGCGATGAATTCTTTGATTTGTGGAAGGCGATGCCCGCGGTGGCAAGCGCGCGCCGCGGGCGTCTCCGACTGACGTTCCCGCTCTCCACCCGTATCAGGCAAAATGGCGGCCGGCGGCCGCGTGGCGGTAGGCGCGCCCAAAATGGCGGCCGACGGCTCCGGCGCAGCTGCTCCACCCAGAATGACGGCGTCCTCCCGCGTAGCAGAAGGAATGGCGGACGCAGGTTCTTTCACCGGACTCCTTCCCGCGGCGTCCAGTTGATCGGCAATCTGGCGGCCCGCGGCTGGTGAGGATGCCACCGCGGTCACCAGACTAAGCAGAATGGCGCGTAATGACTCGATCTGCTCCGCCATCAGCCGCCACTCGCCTTTTGTTCCTGCAGCGGTCGCATCTTCCGTCGGTCGACGCTGAGAGACGTCGAGAAGTACATTTTCAGCAGGCGGCATAGGGGCTGTAGCTCCCAACAGCTCATCTTCATCCGTCTCGACCTCCTCCTCCGATAGAGGCACAGGCAGGTTCTTTTTTCTGGGGTGCTTGGACATCTTGACGATCGTCCAAACAGTCGCAGAAGTACTTCTGACACCAATGTAATAATTCTCCGGAGACGGATTCGGAATCGGTCTTCTTTATTTTCACTTCACGGTACACTTGTTCCCACACGCTCCGTTGCTGGCAGACAACGGAGAGCGGCAGACTCCCACAACTCCCACCGCGCACGTGGTACCCGGAGCCCCGTTCGCGCGTGGCTCTCCCCCGTTCAGTTCCCCGTCTCTCCTCGATCATCCCCCTCTCCTCCCTCTTAATCCCTTCGTCACGTGGTCCCCCCAGCCAATCCTCCATGGGCAATCTCGACCGTTCTCGATGGTTCCCTGTCACTCCCGGGACCACGCCTCTTATCCGGATCCCCATTAGCTGGGGCCCCAATGGCTGGGCCAATCACCCCTGATGACATGCCGTGATCACGCCGGCCCCACGCTCCCTATCTCGACCCTTATTGGCTACAAGCAGGACCGGCAAGCCAATCCCCCACGTGAACCCACTATAGCTGTTATTACAGATGTAACAATCGTTGTACATGTCTCCTTTGATGTAACAATGTTTATACATATTTAATTTGATGTAACAATGCTTATACATATCTCCATTTCCTCATTGGTTCGTTCGGTAAAGTCACGACGTTTCGGGCGCAACACAAGCGTCCATCACCAGGCTGTTTAAAACAGTCTGCCTCAGCAGCAGGCCATGCTTTCCCACCTGATGATGGACGCTTGTGTTGCGCCCGAAACGTCGTTATTGATTTTATTTTATACCGACGTGACTTTACCGAAAGAACCAAAGAGTATGGATTCCTGCAGTCACGAAAGTTTCAAATCATATCTCCTTTCCTAGAGATCCCACACATCATTGGCTCTTCAGCTGGATAAATTTGGGGGAAAATTTGATTCACCTTAAGCGCACACTGTTGATGTACATCTTTAACCCGCATCGGGAAAGAAAGTGTTCTAATTTCTTTAAACTCTGACTGTTGATGCACATCTAAAAGTCAAAGTAGTTTATTGCTCAATTGAGCATTGAGAAGGTGGTCATTTTCCATTGACAGCCACGAGCCAGTGATTTAAATTCCAAATTCCTATGCAGGGGCGAGTCAATCCATAAACCACTGTTGACTTCTCCACAAAGTGGTCTTCACTTTATGGACCCCAAAATAATGATGATGGACCGAGTTAACCCTCAACCGGGATTTGAACTCACAACCTATCTTGAGTGAGCCACTCGCGCTACTGCCAGTCATGTGGAATTGTTGAATTGCAATTCACAAAGGGGCCGTCCATAAATGACGTCACACGATTTTGGACGATTTTTGACCCCCCCCCTTCGTCACACGGAGTCACAAAAAGTCAGACCCCCCCTCAAAAATGACGTCACAAAGCTCTGCCCCCCCCCAAATAAAACATGCTTCAAATCGATTTAAACTATTGTCATTGTAGTGCCTATTTAATGTGGCGCTGCACTCTGATATTGTAGGAGAAAACATTTATTCAAAAGTCTATTTAATTAAGAGTAGAACGTGTTGTCTATATTTATTTAAAGTTGCGCATTTTGATGTGACGTCACATTTCTCGAACCCCCCCCCCTCGTCACACATCGTCACAAATGTCTGACCCCCCCTCCCCCCCAGGTGCGTGACGTCATTTATGGACGGCCCCAAAGTGCAGTTCACGGATGTTAATGTGTGATGTTGGGCCTCTGAATCATTACTTCCTTGCTACCTGCCACTTCATTCTTGGGCATGAGGCCCTCCAATTGACCGATGTAATTCCAAACATTTTGGCTCAAGTGTATATCCAGCACTGGATTACGAGTGGAAATGTTTTCCCATCCACGCGCCGTGGAAAAAGGCAGATCCGACAACAAATAACTCATGCATTCGGCTCAAACGGAGCATGGTGTGGCTATACATTTTCTTAGGTTTTTTCGGTAAAGTCACGTAGGTAAAACATTAAAATTAATAAAAGTAAAATAAAATAAAAATCACGACGTTTCGGAGGCAACACAAGCTTCCGTCTTCAGGTGGAACCGTCACAGCCACGAGAGCTGTAAATGATACAGCTGTATCATTTACTTGATACAGCTGTCGTGGCTGTGACGGTTCCACCTGAAGACGGAAGCTTGTGTTGCCTCCGAAACGTCGTGATTTTTTATTTTATTTTACTTTTATTAATTTTAATGTTTTACCTACGTGACTTTACCGAAAAAAACCTAAGAATATGAATCCTTGCAGTCACGAAAGCTTCAAATCTAGAATTGGCTATACATTGTAAAATAACAGCAAAAAAATATATAGATTTCCTTTATCTGTCATTCATTGATCCGTTGTGCTGAAAAATAAACTTGAGAACGTGAAAAGCAAGCAGTCTTGTCACACAAGGAGCGTGGCTTCTCCCTTGATATTAATATGGCCTCTTTTCAGATCCTGGCTTCTAGGTCTTCAATGGACAAAAACTTAATTGTGAAAAGTCTGGATAATTTGAGGTTTTGTTGATAGTGTTGTTGGGAGTCAGTAACTGCTGGGTAAAACCCTCCCTCATTTTCTTTCTATTCTCTCCTTCGTCGCTAATGCTCAGTAGGAACCTCTGAACTCTCGGATTTCAATGGTTGATTTAATCAGTTTTCAGTTTCAGTTTTTCAGTTTCATTTATTAGGTATAGCCCTGTGAGCCATGTGGCTCTTGACTCGGGTGCAACCGCAACAAAAAAAACATGAACAAGAAACATCGTAAAGTGACTACACGCAACAGAAAATTTCAGGAAAAAACAGCAAAGTCTTCCAGAAAAAGCACCGTATATCAACGCTGTGTGCAAAAATCCCAGTGGGATGCAAGTCAAACAATAACAACCATAAGACAATTTAGATCAGTCTAACTCTGTACTACAACAAACAAATACGGCTAAACCAAAGGAACTGTGATTCAAATTTAACAATAAACAATATACATAACATGTACGACCAAACTTTGCAGCCATAGCTGGCAGCATGAGTCACTCCATAACAGTGAAGTACCGGTGAAGACGATGGACACCCAGGTTGAGGCACACGTATCTTTATTCAAGCTTGTCGGTACAGGACAGCACTAGAGGGGGTAGCGGCCCCCTCACCCGGATAACTGGGGATACCCCCTAGCTAATCCTGACCTATCCCCAAGTCCTCCACTAACGGGCTAGGGGAGGCTGACTGGCCCGACACTGGTGAGTCGGGCTACGGTCTCCGGAGTCCCAGGGTCTAACCCTGGTTCACGGAACCACGCCTCTGGCTCGATCCTCTGCAGCCCTTACAAGGGCGGCGTCGAGGGGAGTCCAGGGCTCTAACTAGAAGATCTTCCTCCTTCGTTCCCAGACTCAGCCCCGAGCTCTCTCTGTCCTCCCCCTTTATACCCCCCGTCAGGATCACAACCCCCCAGGCTGCCTGATGCGGACGTCGTTGCGGGCACCCCCCCCCCGTGTACTCCCGTAACTCCGCCCACTGTGTTTGTTACCCGTTGGATCGTATGCACCCACAGCCCTCCCGTAACAGCCCTACAACAGCATGAGTATCAGTAGGAGTATCAACATTTTTCAATGCACTTTAAAGATCAGCACACTATAATCAAAACTCAAGATCATACTTTGCAGCGGTCATCCGGAGGCCACTGAATAGCAGTGGCAGCTAGGGGTGTACAACTCCTCTAGAGCAGTTTATCACCACCTAAGTAATTTATCACCACCTAAGTAACCCACCATTGGCTTTTAGACGCGTGAATAAATAATTCACACAACACATACATCTGTGAAAAAAGCATGCATTTCTGCATGTTGTTTTAAAAATGATGGTTTTCTGGCCTGCACTATTATTCTGTTATGATGATGGATTTTATTGTTAACAGATTTGAAAATTAGTTATTGCTGCCCCTAAACATTTGGTTTCAATGTAGTTTCCCTCAATAACTACTTTGCGTTTCCCCTTTTAAATCAGACTTTCAAAGTGATCTTGAGGATAACATTAATGCTTGTATCTGTTTTTATCATAAATACGTTTATTAATGGGGCAATACTGCACTTGCAGAGAGGTGATTATACGTCTCAAATATTTATAGGGTTAATAAGCAAATACTGTGAATAATTACAGAATGCTTTTCCCATCAGGTATGTAAGACAGAACCAGGTTCTTATGTGTAGCAAGTTTGATTGTCTCAGCTTAGTTACAAAAACTGGAAAGTTGTAGTTTTACATTTTTAATAAAGCGCTATTTATTCACATCGCTGTTGCATGGGGGTACTGAATGGAATATACTGCCCCCATGAATTAAGATGCCGTAGATACAATTTGGATATAAACTTCTGCAAAAATGTAACAAAGGGTTTTCTTCGCATTATGCACAAAAGAAAGTTATTCTAATTTTGACTTAAAGCTTTCGTGACTGCATGAATTCATATTCTTTGGTTATTTCTGTGAAGTCACGTAGATAGAAAAATAATAATAAATAATAAAGTGAATTTAACCGCTACTCTCCCCCGCTCTGCGTCCCCCCTCCCCCATCCGGGGCTCCGTCCTCCTTCTCTTATCACCTTCCTTGCCACCCCCCATCCTGCGCCCATCCTCCTTGGCTCCTCCCCCTCCTCTTACCCTATACCAGGGGTCGGCAACCTACGGCTCCGGAGCCGCATGCGGCTCTTTACGGGCTGCTTCTTGACAATATGTACGTATGTACAGTATGTACTCAGATGCATTGCGGCTCTTGAAATACTGAATTTTGTACCGAATTGGAAAGAAATGGCTCTTCTTGTTATTTTGGTTGCCGACCCCTGCCCTATACAGTATAACAATGTCTCATCACAAATAACTCTCGTTACAGTTATTTTGCTGTGCCTGTTTACACCTGATGAGGGAGGCTTGTGTTGCCTCCGAAACGTCGTGATTTAATTTAGTTGTTTTTATTTATTTCATTTTATCGATTGTTTTACCTACGCGACTTTACCAAAAAAAACAAAGAGTATGAATCCTTGCAATCACGAAAGCTTCAAATCTAGAATGAATTAAAAAAACACTAATGTAGACTGTAGCCTGGTTCTTAATCGGAGTGCACTTGCAATTTATCATGTGGACTGTATCCTGGTTCTTAATCGGTGTGAGTGTATTTGCAATCTATAATGTGGACTGTAGCCATGGTTATTAGGCTGGGTGAGTGTACTGGTAGTCTATAATGTAGACTGTAGCCTGGTTATTAAGCTGGGTGAGTGTACTGGCAGTCTATAATGTAGACTGTAGCCTGGTTTTAAGCTGGTGAGCGTATTGGCAGTCTATAATGCAGACTGTAGTTTAAGGTTAAGAACCAGGCTACAGTCTGCAATATAAACTGCCAGTACGCTCACTCAGTTTAATCACCATTGCTACAGTCTACATTATATACTGCCAATACGCTCACCAGCTTAAAACCAGGCTACAGTCTACATTATAGACTGCCAGTACACTCACCCAGATTAATAACCAGGCTACAGTCCACATTATAGATTGCCAGTACACTCACCCAGCTTAATAACCAGGCTACAGTCCACATTATAGATTGCCAGTACACTCACCCAGCTTAATAACCAGGCTACAGTCTACATTATAGACTGCCAGTACATTCACTCCGATTAAGAACCAGGCTACAGTCTACAGTAGTGTTTTTTTTTTGCTTAAATTATTTCTATTTTATTATTTATTATTTTTATTACCATTATTATTATTTTTATATCTACGTGACTTTACCAAAAGAACCAACGAATATAAGTTATTCTATGTTTTGTCCTATGCGGATAAATACTGATTCAGCAATGTTCGCTGTGAATACCAAAGTAATCAATCTTCTTTTGGACTTTTCTCTTAATAGTTTTCTCTAATCACCAAAATGTGTTTAAAATTCTATGGGGCACAGCTTAGCTGTTTGTCAGCAACATATTCAAAGGTGGCGAGAGAAACTCAGCTTTTGCATTCTTTCCAACAATTCATCATCATCAAGTCACGACACATGCACTGCTGGATAAAGGTCTCCACTAAACCAGCACCATCTCTCACGATCCTGTGATGTAACAATTACATCCCGATTCCATCACCAGCTTCTACAAACTGCGCAACGCATTTCGCCACTCAGAGGCTCACACTGTGGATTGACCACGAGCATATTTTTATCCAATATTTTCGTCTTGCAAAATGAAAAAAAAAGTTTTTTTACTCTGGCAGTGGTTAACTCTGTCTTCTTGCCAAATAAACTGAGCGTGTGGTGGACGATGCAGGCAAATGTAACTGTGTTGACGAGACCAGATTGAACACAATTAGAACTTTGGTTTTATCCTTAATAGAAGCCAGGATTTTAATGCAGGGATTTCTGCGATGTGGAGCCAAGTGCGTTGGGCATGGCGGTGCATAACCTTAGAGCCAGTGCTTTCTTTATATGTGTGGCTGGTGGACAGTGCAAACATCATCATGTCCGGAAGAAATCCACGCACACGGCTATAAAATGGGCAGCACAGCAAGTAGGTTCCGAACATATGTGCGTGTGAAAAAAATGTTGGCGCCTCAAGATGCACTCCATGGAAGGCGCCTTTAAATAATAAATCATGATTTATGCACTCACCTTGCACGTGTGATTATTGTGTTTCTCTCCAGGCCCTCTGGGTTTCTCCAACGTGCAAAACAAGGTGCAGCTCTTTGTTGAAAAAATAACGTTTTAAAATTAATTGTTGGTCTTTTCCAAGTAATTATCTATTTACCATGTTCTATGGGTTTATAAGATGCTCCAGGCAGTATGATCCACCCCGAAATATGTGCCCAGCGTCAATACAGTTATCTCATCTCTCTCTCACGCACGCACCTATCCGATTATAAGATGCACCCTAAAATTTTGCCTTGAAATACAGTGGAGAAAAAAATTGCGTCTTAAAATCCGAAGAAAATGGTGTTGCCCATAAGATGTTTCTTGTTTTGTTTAGGTCGCGTAAAAATAAATGTGTTGTGAAATCTGCCATCACCTGACACAGCCAATTAGCAAGGTTTGTCACGTTAACAAAATATGCCAATTCGTTACAAGTTCAGCATACTGGTGTGTTGGAGAGTAAACCCAAAACACTCTCCAACACACCGGTGTGCTGAACGAGTAACAAATTGGCATCTTTTGTTGACGTGACAAACCTTACTAATTGGCTGTGTCAGGTGATGGCAGATTTCACAACACATTTATATTTACGCGATCTAAACCAAAAAAAAATATAATGGAAAATATTGGTCGCGAAAGCCTACGTCCTAATATGGTATTGCTTTGTGTAAGAATTCGAATGCATAAATTATAATACGACACTTTAAATAACCCTCCCTGTGACTGTGAATGAATGGCGGAATGTTCAAATTCACAACACGAGATAGGAAAAGTGAGATACACTATCGCGTACATCACAATGGCAATCAATGGGGCAGCAGGAATGCGCACCGAGGCTTCGCGTGTGGAGTGTCCGTTCCGCACCATGGTCTTCCGCCTATGGCGCCAACAAAAGGAGCACTCCTCTCTGCTCCCTCTGAAAACGGAGCATATGCGGCTTACCTCCGAGGCAAAGTGCATCGTTCTGTGGTCTGGTCCAATAATTGGATGTCTTGCTCCGAACTAATGGTGGGCAAGGGAGTTGATTGACTGCGAGCATGACGTTTGCCTTCTTTCGTTAGGACCTTCCGTGCTCCCAATCGGCGGTGCTGTTGATGGCCCGCCCCAGACACTTATCAACTCCTGACTAGAGATTCATGTATTCGTTAATGTGACCGGAAAGCCTGGTGGGTTTGTACACTTGCCACGGCTGCCATTCACAATTATTAGATGTGAGTTGGTTAATCATCCCACATTATTTCCAGTCCATGCACCAATCCGACTTCAAAATGTTCCCACTGTTAAAGCATTACTTTTGGTGAAATACATGTCATATTGACAATTTGATATTCGTTGTGAACAAGTGGCTTGCGAAGCAAGACAGAACGTACTCCGATATGGCGATTAAGTCCTTTGTTTAATGACATCGCACGCCAGGGCGAAATGTTAAAAATACAGGTTTAATCAAGGTCAGGATTTGCTTTCAATGTCAGACCATAGACTCTCCAACCCCCTCCCAATTTCTCTGCCCCTCAATAGAGTAATACACAAAAACCTAAAAATGGTGCAATGCAATTGTTATTTAAAACAATGATGTTGCTTGAAACAATAACATAAGACACTGTTCGTTGCGAGCAATTTGGCTCTGCAATCAACCTACAACTTTGTTCAAAATATTTCTTAATTTGTTGCAAAAGCAACAAGCAATCTTATTGCCTGGATGTGGTCATGCGGATGCTATGGCAACCAAATGTGACAGCATGGAGATGTTGAATCAGAGAATCTGATTCATCCATCTTTTTGAAGGGAAATAACTTACACCTTATATTGTTTTATTTGCACTTGAATAGCTTCACACTGCACATGTCATGCTTCCACAGGCTTTATGTACACTGAGGCTTTGTGTACACTTGCAGTAGAGATGCTGTGTCGCATATAGGGAGTGCAACAAAAAAACGTTGCAAAATAAATGCGCACTATTTAACTTCAGCTTAACAGCTGGTATATATCCACTTTTAGAGCACATTACGCATTGGCAAACATACCATTTGCTGAAAATGGCTGCGAAAAAAGCTTTAAAATAATAAAACGTACGCAACTGCACGTTGACATACTTCGTCCGATGTATCACAGTACAGCATTATCACCTGCGCAGCATGTGCTGTCACTTAAGGCTTTTAGTGTTGCTTGAGTTCAGGCAACATAGGCCACATTATTATAATGAACGGGGTTGAAATGGAGTTCTGGGAGAAAAATGTGTTCGAATTTGTTTCGTCACACAGTTTTTCTTAGGAAAACCGATGATGCTCCAGGATTTATTCCTGTTTTGTTTTCATCCCATTTGAGTGGTGTATGAAAGAATGTATCCACAGTGTAAAGCGATCCATACAGTATAATATGAGTGTAATGCATAACGAAAAGTCGAAGTTGGCACGTGTGAAATATGGCCTGTTGTCATTTACGGTTCATCGCCTGAGCAGCATCTTTATCCACAGGGGGATCCATGACCTACAAGAAGAACAAGTCAGCCTCAAATTGGCCATACATTTCAAGCAATTTAAAGAAGTGGGTAATCATCAGTATAATGATAAAGCGGCTTTTTTTAATTGGCGTGAAATTTGTCAACCAATTAGGACTGTAATTCAGACAGATATAAAGTTTCAACATTTCCTGATGAGCTCATAAAATAGCAGGGTGTTTGAACGTATTTGGACGAAATTTATTTTCATTCGTGCTGAGATGGTGATGATGCATTCAGTTTCATGTACATGTCAAACACTGACGAGGTCCACGAGTAAGTCACTTCCTACAACTACACATAATTACTGTGCGTACAGAATTCCATCCGATGTTTATTATTGAGATGATTTTGAAACTGTAACTGTGTGGTTGCTTAATTTTATGGAACTTCCCAGTTGGTGAAATGTGAAGAAACTGATGCGGTGCCTTCGTAATAAGTTCCATATGGTTACTCTACGTTAATAAAAAAAAAATGTGAAAAATTATCATGAAAAAAAAACAAGACTAAAATGATTACATAAGTAGATTGCGCTCATAAGTAAAACGAGTATTGCAATAAAAATACATTTTGGGAGGGGTATAGAGGTTCTCGAATAAACTTAATCTTGCACGACTGGAGCTGCATGTGGAAGCAAATTGTTGGCAAGACTCAGCGTGTGTGTCTAGTGGCAAACAACATTTAAAAAAAATAGCACAGAGCCAGGGTCATGTCCCAATTACTCCGCAATTTTTACTAAAATCACACTTATTTAAGTTCGATAATTATTATGTGTGTATGTTGAACTCCTTTTGCACTGTACGTAGTTAACCGTGCTCATTGAAATAATCTCGTACTTGACGAGATATGATCCTCGGGGGCATTGCCATGCAAATGCCTCATTTTCTATTTGACTGGAATGAAGCCACACGTCTTATATTTCTGCCCGCACCATGGCCAAAAATCTGCTTTCCTGGAGGTGAGTTTCAAGCCAAAAAGTGGCTGTGTTATTGTACGTTCGTGAGTAATGGACTGCCAGCATTGCCCGCACACGTAACCTTGTTAGAGAGCGGTGCCTTTTGAAGGGAGGGTTTCTCAAGGCTGGAAAGGGCATTTTGGATTGTGTCCCACCCCCTGCTTTAGGGGACAGACAGCTTAACACTACACAGACACACTTAGCATTCAGGCTTAAAAGAAAGTGTGGGAAGAAGGAACAGGGTTGAGATTTAAATAGCAGCCATAGACAAGTTCAAATGCGAGATAGAAAATGAATGGTCCTTTGCCATGAGAGTCCAGAGTAGACAAATACCAGTGCCTCAAGACCTCTTGCCAGGAACATAGGAGGCTTAAGGCCCCATCTGTTGGGGATTACTTATAGGGAAACATTTTTGTGTGAACGGGAATTCAAAAACGACAAGTGTTTACACGACGTGTTGATGGTTCCAACAAACTTATGCATGCAATAATAAACTATCCTTAACTCATAATACCGGGTAGAACCATATAAAGTAATCTGAATAATGCACCTCGCTTACTGCCAAGTACATTTCCATTCAATCGAGTCGCAATCTTAACGTTGAAAAAAATGAACATACCATCCATGCAGATACAGAAACCACGTGACTTTTTCGATTCAATGGTTGTCTATTCCCCCGACATAATAGCGGCAATAACGGACTTGAGATGTTTTGAACTAAACCGCCCATGTCACTCTAAATCCTTCGCACTTGGTTTTTTTACGGTTTTTATTTTAACAAAAATAATATAAAGTTCCTTCTTATCTGATCACTTGATTGGACACATTCCAAGAATCCAATGCTCACTTGTAAGTCCAACATTTTAAACAAAATTCAGATAAAATCTCATTCTGAACGGAATCAATTGTGCAACCCAATAAAGTATAACATTGGGTCAAATATCTCCTTAACACAAAGCCTCAGCTTCAAGAAATCATAACTGTCTTACATTGATTTACCAGCTCCTCTGTTGTGATATAACCTTCACCTTAATAAATAAAGTCACTGGCACCTACGCTGTTGTTTTAGAAAAAGAAAATCATTTATCATTTCCATTTTTTTAATGTTATATTTGTATTTTTTCTGTCTAAACATTTACATGTTTATATTGTGCAACTGTAATCTGTCTATGCTATATATTTCCATGGCATATATGCCCGGTTGTTGTCTGAAAAGTTATATAATCCATAATTTTGAAACCTTTGCTATTGCACCTAAAACTAAACTATTTGTTTATTTTACCAGGTAAGGCCCACTGATCTATATAGCTTTTTTTCAGAAACGCTCTGGCTACAAATTAAAGCCCAATGAAGTGGCGTATCATGTGGAAATTTATTTCAAACAAATAATCGAAACGCATGTTTCTTAATTTAGGGAAATAAACCGGAGGACCTGGAAAAAAATCCATGCAACCACAAGGAGAACATGCAAACTCCAAATATACAGCAGGCGTCAGGGTCGGGATCAAACCCACGACCTCCTGTATATCAGGTAAGGTGTTTAACATCCCGCCACCGTGGCACCTGTCTTTATTCTGGGATTCTCCCAAGTTTTCTTTCACAAAAGACACATGTGGCCTCAAAAGCCACATGTGTCTTTTGACTTAAAGACAACGATGTCAAAAAGACAAAGTGTCTAAGCATTCAAACGGGTGTTGGGGAAATGTTCATCTCTGTTAGTGGCCCCTGAGAAATGTCACATTTCTCGCTTACGTCACTGCTGGCAAAAGGGCCTCCACAAAAGTGAGCTCTGGAGAGCCCTTCTAGAGTGTGTTTGTCCTATTCGTTCATGTCGGTCAGACGTCTCGGAGGCGGTGAGGGTACACACACTGGAAATCGACGAACTGTCATGTACCCACTTATACTGCTGGGTGGACAGAGGACGGATATTTAGAAAAGTCCATAATATAGGTTTTTTTGGTTAGATCGCGTAAATATATGTGTTATTAAACTCGCCACCACCTGACACAGCCAATTAGTAAGGTTTGTCACGTAAACAGAACATGCCAATTCGTTACTAGTACGGCACACCGGTGTGTTGGAGAGCAAATCCACAACATTTACAATCTGAGTATGACGTTTTGGCAGTAATTACAACTAGCTTCACCACTGGCGAAACGTCTTACTGAGATTATAAATGTTGTGGATTTGCTCTCCAACATACCGGTGTGCTGTACTAGTAACTAAATGGCATGTTCTGTTTACGTGACAAACATTACTAATTAGCTGTGTCGGGTGGTGGTGGTTTAACGACGCATTAATATTTACACATCCGACCCAAATAAACCTATATTATGGATGATAGTGGTTGCGAAAGCCTATGTATTAAAACATTTTAAAAACTATTTTTTTCAGATTTCGAGTCGGTAAATTGAACCATCAACCTCGGGCTTGCCAGTCCAGTGATTCCACCACAGTAGCCAGCAGTATCTTCATAGGACAACCAATGTAAAGAATACATCGACTTTTCACTTCCACTAATTGAAACCAACTTTAAATTTGTACTTAACAAAATATTTCCCCGGGGTTGACTTAGCCTTATGATGAGTAGCCAGTGAGGTCTTCTTTCTGTCATCATCATCATCAGCTGACACTCTTATAGCACTGCTACATGAAAGCCTCCGCTTAACAAAGACTTTGCCTCTGTTCCAACTAATGCTGTCACTGTTTGACACCTACATGCATTCTGGTATGACAGCCGACTCTCCCCTCTGTTGGGATCTTTGATTGTTTTCCCTCTCATGGATACGATTTTGTTAAATGTTTTATTCATCAGTTGTCTTTCCAGGAAATGTAACTTGCCCAAATGTATACACATCTGAAAAACAACGACGCCGTACATATTCTTTGGGTCTTTCGGTAAAGTCACAAATAACAAAATATTGTTTTACGAAAAACTACAACATTTCGATCGCAACACAAGCAATCGTTATCAGGAGAAAAAAAGAGGGGGAAAGCTGCTGAGGCAGTCTGTTTTGAAGGTTTGAGATGGGTGTAACCCAAGGGTCATAAATGAAGTGGGCGGGGCTAGTGATATTAAAGTGAGAAATTTGCATGTAAATGTAAGATCGGAGAGCTACCTCCACGACGAGGGCGCGGAGGTGGCCATTGTATTGTGAGAGATTAGCATGTCAATGTAAAATCGTGGAGCCGCCGCCACCTTGAGGCCACGCCGGGGTATTGCACGGCAGTGACGAACTGGCGGCCGACGCACCGCTCTCCTCCGCGGTGTGCAAAATGGTGGCCGTGACACGCGTGGTTGGCGGGGACTGTGAAATGGCGGCCGTCTCCACCCTGCCCGGAATGGTGGCCGTGTTTCCCAAGGGGAGACCCTCCGAGGCACCGTCGCCGGTCCTCTGCACGTCCACCCCCGGACGGTCCGCCACCGGACTACCTCCAGCGGCGATCGGCGTGACGAGAGCGACGAGGTGGAGGAGCGCTGTTGTCAAAGCGCCCAGCTGCGTCTCCACCCTTCGCCACGGATCATCAGGGCGAAGCTGATGTATGCTAGTATTTAATTTATTATTTTATCTTTATACGTGACTTTACCGAAAGAACCAAAGAGTAATTCCTGCAGTCACGAAAGCTCCAAATTAAGTCTGATGTGAAGACTCCGCCACGCCGTCCGCCGCAGGTGAGACATCGGCACCTATCGTGGGCTCCATAAACGGGACCACGGAACCCGGGGTCGCCAGGAGCTGAGTCGCCGTCTCGTCATCGTCGGAGGACACTGCAGGTGGATTCTTCTTTTTATGGTGCTTGGACATCACGTCTTCAGTAGAGCACCGCCAGAAAAAGTCCACTATCTGACACCACTGTAATGAGTGGCTCCGACACAGTAAGGAACTTCAAGTTATTTATTAAATCTTCGGTACAGCCGCTCTCTCTCTCCACGGATGTCGACCCGCTCTCGTGGCTGTGCTGCCCCACGCCACGTGGCGCTCACCCCGCTCGCTACCGCACCGCCTGGCTGGCGGCGCGCTATGGAGCAGCTGAGCGGGTGGAGGTCGAGCCGCCACGTGGCAGGTGGAGATGGCGGGATAACAGCGACGGGGAGCTCCTCTTCGATCTTCAAACACCGACCTCTAACGTTGCTGTACCCCCTGCTTATATTCCCTTCTCCGAGGCTAAGCCCCGCCTCTGGCCACGCCCCTCCTGGAACCTTCGAGAACTTTCCAGAGGCTTCCCTGCTAGATCCGCCCATTCACCTTTCCCCAGATAGAATCCCTAATATAGATAATACGTGGACTGAATCAATATGTAAATGTAACCCCCACAATAATGCAGGAGATGGCACTCTTATTACACTAATCTCTCAAAATACAATGGCCACCTCCGCGCCCTCGTCGTGTAGGTTGCTCTCCAATTTTACATGCAAATTTCTCACTTTAACATCACTAGCCCCGCCCACTTCGTTTATGACCCTTGGGCTACACCCATTTCAAACCTTTAAAACAGCCTAATTCAGCAGCTTTCCCCCTTTTTTTCTCTCCTGATAATGATTGCTTGTATTGCGACCGAAATGTCGTAGTTTTTGTACATGACTTTACCGAAAGACGCAAAGAATTAACTCCTGCAGTCACGAAAGCTTTAAGTCAAGATTTCACGCCGTACATCTTACACTTTTATTATTATTTTATTTCATGTGTTTGTCCTCTTCTCAAGAGTGACGTTAAATTACTTCACAATAACTTTTTTAACTTTCAGTTTTTTTCTTAGATTGCGCAGAAATTCAAAGATTAATGCGTAACATATTTTTACAGCTGCTGTCAAAAATCAAATTGAAAAATCCAAGTCTGTGCAAACTTTAGGGTTGCTTTTATGAATGCGCTATCATTTTATACAATAACATAAGTTGAACTGACAGGTAAAGACAGATTCTTCACTGTGTGTCAAAGGTTATTTAGTTATTCCTAGCTGATAATATCAACGTGGGAAGTACAGTTAACAAAAATATACAGTGCATACACACAGGATTTGTATAAATAGTAGCATTCATATCATGCGCACGTTCTTTGCCAAAAATTTCAATTTTTGTTTGCACCAATGAACAACTTTCCCAGAAAGGCATTATCCTTTGTGTGCAATGCTATTAACTGTGAGACACATATACATCTTATTTAAATTACAGGTTATACAATATGTTGAAAGCTAACATCACTCGTGCATCTAATCTGTCAGTTACCATAAACACTCAAGTACATATTTGCAGATACATTTGAAGTTGTATAAATGGGTAATATGTTTTACATGCGATTGACGACCAGAATGCCTAGTCTTTGGTTCTTTCGGTAAAGTCACGTAGGTATAAAAAGAAAATAAAACAAAAATTATATATCACGACGTTTGCGATCGAAACGTTTGCGATCGAAACGTCGTGATATATTATTTTTTGTTTTATTTTATTTTTCTACCTACGTGACTTTACCGAATGAACCAAAGAGTATGGATTCCTGCAGTCACGAAAGCTTCAAATCAAAATTGACCAGAATGCCATTGAATACTCTGGTATAATATCCTGGTTTCATCACGCGCAACAAGTTAAATTTCAGAGCTCATTATACAGTGAGGGAAAAAAGTATTTGATCCCCTGCTGATTTTGTACGTTTGCCCACTGACAAAGAAATGATCAATCTATAATTTTAATGGTAGGTTTATTTGAACAGTGAGAGACAGAATAACAACAACAAAAATCGAGAAAAACGCATGTCAAATATGTTATAAATTGATTTGCATTTTAATGAGGGAAATAAGTATTTGACCCCCTCTCAATCAGAAAGATTCTTGGCTTCCAGGTGTCTTTTATACAGGTAACCAGCTGAGATTAGGAGCACACTCTTAAAAGGAGTGCTCCTAATCTCAGCTTGTTAACTGTATAAAAGACACCTGTTCACAGAAGCAATCAATCAGATTCCAAACTCTCCACCATGACAATGACCCAAAACACTCGGCCAAGGCAACAAAGGAGTGGCTCAAGAAGAAGCACATTAAGGTCCTGGAGTGGCCTAGCCAGTCTCCAGACCTTAATCCCATAGAAAATCTGTGGAGGGTGCTGAAGGTTCGAGTTGCCAAACGTGACTTGGAGAAGATCTGCAAAGAGGAGTGGGACAAAATCCCTCTTGAGATGTGTGCAAACCTGGTGGCCAACTACAAGAAACGTCTGACCTCTGTGATTGCCAACAAGGGTTTTGCCACCAAGTACTAAGTCATGCTTCGCAGAGGGGTCAAATACTTATTTCCCTCATTGAAATGCAAATCAATTTATAACATTTTTGACATGCGTTTTTCTGTATGTTGTTGTTGTTATTCTGTCTCTCACTGTTCAAATAAACCTACCATTAAAATTAAAGACTGATAATTTATTTGTCAGTGGGCAAACGTACAAAATCAGCAGGGGATCAAATACTTTTTTCCCTCACTGTAAGTGCCTGGCTTGAACAATGTGACTCATATCCATATTGCAAATTGATAAGTCACACATTTTTCCACTCAAGGATGTTTTGGAATGTCATCTTTTCTAGAGCTCATATACTGGGTGACCAACACGGTATATATAAGCAATAAACTTTGTAGCTGAGGAGTTTTTTAGGTTTTAGGTCCCAAACAAGTTGAGCAAGAGATGACCAAACTTTAATTTACATAAAATCTTCCAGACAGACCCAACAAGGCATTACATCTTTTATAAAGTGTTTGAATTGAATATGAGCTGCTGTGGGTAATTTTCTAATTTGGCAACAAAAATAATTGGGCCAACTCAATTAACGGGCTCCCTGGGGCTCCATCTAATACAGGCCATTCCACCAGCAGTGGCATGAGCAAGCAGTTGCAGGACTGCACCTTTACCTGCTTTTCTTTTCATACAAAATTATCTACCATTTAGTTTAACACGTGGGCTTTCACGAACAATATTATTCATAATAAAGGTTTTTGGGTTAGATCGCGTAAGTATTCACCACTCAACACAGCCAATAATTAAAGGATTTGTCACGTAAACAAAACACGCCAATTAGTTACTACTTTAGCCCACTGGTGTTTTGGAGAGTAAATCCACAATATTTACAATTTGAGTAGTACGAAGTTTCGCTGGTAATTACATCCAGCATCATCGAGCGATTTGCCAAAGTGGCAAAGCCCGAAAGGAACTCGACTTTGGCAAATCGCCCGATGATGCTGGATGTAATTACCAGCGAAACGTCATACTCCAACACACCGGTGGGCTAAAGTAGTAACTAATTGGTGCGTTTTGTTTATATGACAAATCCCTTCCTGATTGGCTGTGTCTGGTGGTGGAGGGTTTTGACAAATTTATAATTACGAAATCCAACCCAAAAACCTTTATGATGAATATCTACCATTTAGATCTTTAGTTTCCATGGAATGCCAACGTTTCAGTTTTTAACATCACAAAACCAACTTCAGCAAGGCTCCACAGAATGTATCAGACAGTTAACACAATTGAATGATGGCATCCTTATAAATTGACTTCGTGACAAGCACGTTGCCCACACAACCATCAAGTCACATAAAGCCATTCTATCGCTGACTGAGACGCAGCTAAAAAAACATTACCAGTCTAAATCCATCAAGTTCTAGATAAAATATCTGGATAGACCATCTCTCCCATCACTATTAAACTGAGCTATGCAATAAAGTATGTGGTAAGGCAAGTCTGAGCTGCCAATTATTGTACCCGATGGCCATTCACACAGATCTTGTAAAATAAATTGGTGCAATACTTCATTTAAAGATATTAACGCATGAGTCCTTTATTATATTTCCTCATCACTGAAATGGAAAGACCCGTGAAAAAACAATAATTTCGAGGTACTGGGTCATTCCCATAATGCCCTGAGGCTCATTCCCAAACTGTGACGTGTGAGTGCAAAAAGGCCCTCTTTTGTGCCAAGGGCAGCAGTTTCAGAAATAAAACACACAGCCAAACGTGACAGGGGTTAACCGCTGCTTACCCGAAAGGAATATGGGCTTGTCTTCTGTGCGTGCCTTTTCAAAGGCTTCCTCTCCCCAGGGATACCTGATGGACAGCGAACACAATGAATGCTTCATTGTTTATTAATATAAGTAACTAAAGGCACTTAACAACACACATGCAAGCACGAATACAAGTGTGATGATTAGGCATTTAAGAATCTTTCCTCAAAAGCGAACACCTCTGTCAAAATGATTTATTGGCATATTTATTATTTAAAAGCATCCATTTCTGACAACGTTTTTGTCTGGTGGGACATACATTTCAGATAGATGGATGCTGATTGAACATTTAGCCATCCATGCATGTGTTAAATTGTGTGTTTTACGAAGATACCGATTTGTGTATTCGTGTCTTACGAAGAGATCGAGGGCCAGACGACACATGCACGTGGTGCGCTGTGTACGTGTTAATTATGAGTCTTCCGCGCTGCGAGGTCACTGCTAAATGTTGACTCACCAATCTCTTGGTATAATCTAGCAGCATGAACGATGACATCAATGGCAATTATAAGGTCCAACACGTACAAACTGTATAGAGAGATCTTTCTGTAAATCGATCTATGTGCATCTATCAACAAATCCAAGCATGCTTAGTTGGCCTGTGATGACACGCAGATCTGAGATAGACAATGATAGACAAAATTAAACAAAAACTGAAAAGTGCACAAAGACGCATGTAGAGGTGTGCACTTTGAATTACATGCAGAGACAGAAAACGCATGCATCAGAAAACATATGCATATTAAATAATTCTAATACATTTTTACATTGTGCATTTCATTGATTAAGTTTTAAAAAGTGCTGTACAAAGCAATAAAATTAGGGTAAACAGATTGCGCCAAATCATTGGTATAGTGCTCCAAAAGCAATGGTACAGAAGGTATCACATTGTTAAAGAAAAGTAAGTGGGCTTTAAGTGGGCTTGGGCAGGAAACGTCACGAGAAGGGATGATGGTTGATGGTCGAGAACTACGATGGAGTGGAAGTCAAAATTCAAAACCATCAAAACGAAGTCGACTGTGAAGTTGGAGTGATTAAATCAACTCGTGGGTACGAGCTCCAAGGATTTCTGCATCATGAGATTGTGAGGAATGAAAATGGCTTGGGGAGGCTTTCAGCCAGCAGTGGATCAATCATATCTAATGATACATTTTATTATTACCTTTGTTTGCCCAGGAAGCATTTAAAGAACTACAGCGCATCTACCCCCCCACCCCCCTTCTCGCTCCTTCTTCTCTAAAATCACCACGTTCCTGAGCGTTACCCCTACGTGAGCAGGGCAGTAAGCCCAATCGCCCTTCCCTCCCCCTACCCATGGGCACCTGGCCTCGGTCTATCATCTGCCGAATAATTGCACCCCTTTCCCCGATCGCTAGTGCTTTGTAAATGGCTCTTCATCAAAAATAGAAAGAAAAAAACTGCAGTGCGGTGCAGTACGAATCTTCTTGAAGCCGTGTAAAATAAGAAATAGATCGGTGCTGACGATGACCTCACCAGTCGACGGGGTTGTGCGCGTGCTGCTGCAAGTACGGAGACTTCTCCAGCGCCAGCCGATTGCTGTGCCGCGGGGGGGAGCCTGCGGAGGTGTGCGCGCCGCCCGTCGCCATGCCCCTCAGAAGGCTTGGGCGCGGATTCCTGTGGGCCAAACGGCATCGCCAGCTCATTGGGCAAAGGTATTGAGACAGAATAAAAAAGAGCGCATGTGACAAAGTGTGCTGCTGGGCACTGCAGTCTACCGAAGCAGAAAATGCCAGCCGCAAACGTGCTTGGAAAATGCAATACTCATCACGTTGGCAATTCAATTGCTATTGCAGAGTTCTTATTTCAAAGGTTCCCAGATGATTTTCCATGAGAATGTCTTGCTGCCATCCATCCAGTAAATGCTTGCTATTGTAGTGAGCGACTTCCAAGACTTCGTGTAGAGGGCTTCTTATATATTCTCACACTTTAAGCACAATCCTGGGCGATACATCTATGTAACGTTCTACATAGCTACACATAGCTGACCCTTCCACACAACCCCATCGTCGGCGTCCAACTACACAGCTGTCTGATTAGCGCAGCGACGATGAGAGCCTTGCAGAAGATCGACCAAGTGGCCAGACGATGAAGAGGGATGACGGCTAGCAGCGACACAGCCAGGACCCAGGATCCGCAACAGCACCGAATCTCTGGTTTGGTCCCCCTGAAATACACCCCGGCGTGGCCAAGCCCCGCCTCTGGCCACGCCCCCTTCCAGAACCTTCGAGCAGGTTCCCGGAGCTTCCCAACTGACTCCGCCTTTCACCTTTACCCTAGATACGCCCCCCTCATAAATAGACATTATGTAACATGCCCATAACCGCAATTACCCCTTCAGGCTGACAGGTGGCACCCTGTCATTACACTATCAAAAGAACCCGATGTACTACTCTTTTAGTGATATAAAATGATGCTTTACTAAAGATGCAAGTAACATTGGAAGATTACTTTTCTTATCAGATCAAATGAACCAAGTCACACTAAAAAGTTGCCCTTTCGCTTTCCCTTCACTCATTCTATTTGAAGAAAAAAACACGTGACAGCAATAAAAAATAGCATCACAGAAGGGCATGTACCCAACAACATAAACTCTAAACACAGTTAAGACTGAAACACACGCAACAATGAATTACAATATTGTGATCACCATTCACAGCAATGCAAAATATTCATGTACTGTATTATATTTGACTGTACTTCGATTGCATTTCGGTTTGTTTGGCCTTCGTTTTAACTTTACTAAAGGCTCACCCTCTCGTAGTAGCTGAAGCTTGTCGAGACCTCAATGGCACTTGAATAGAGCTAGCGCTGGAATTTTCCTGCAAATCACTTTTTATTTCCCAACCATCGAGTACAAATATATTTTTTAACACACTGCACACCCTACACATGTTTATAGTCTAGGCTCTCAATGGGTAATTACACTAATACATACTTATTCATCCTAATCGTTAGCGTGATAACTGCCATGCAGTGTTTTCCTTGCCTAATCAAGTTGGCAAACATTCTTTACAAATGTTAAAAAGAGGATACTTTCCAAAATATATCATTGCAGTATTATAGGGATATACAGGATGTGTTAGTTATTTGACCATTCTTCACCGTGTTGGTCAGTATGTGGATATCGTGAAGGAGGGAACCCAGGACTTGTTCATATATCACTCAACACTGTTAACTGTGGCTAGGAATCAAACTCCCATCACATGGTTAACAGTGCAGTGCGCTTAACCGTTGTGCCACGAGTCCAACCCCAAGCACAATGGTGAAGATTTAAATATCCATTAAAACATAGCCACTTGTAGACTAACAATTATAACTACTATGTTATTAAATATAACTGCACCTTTTATATGAGTGCCCTGTATACGGGGCCCTTGACTATACAAGCAGGTTAACTCCACAAGGAATCAGCAATTATGCTAAGTGACAATTGTGTTTTTTTACTTAATTGGGTCACCCCTACACTCTCATTTATATTCAATGATGCACTTACGGCTAATTAGTATGGCATATGTACTATTACTGTTCTGCGTCAGCATTTTAATTGTACCTCGAACAAATATCCATGAAGAACAAGCAACAAGGAAAACACAAATCAGAAAAAATATCCTACATTTTAAGTAAGACAAGAATGGGGGGGGGGACGGGCACATTTATCAAGGCACATTATTGTAATTTATGACAACTTTTGGGGATGGAATGTAAGGCAATGCACCTGAAGGAACAAATATGGTATAACATGAGATTATGACATATTCTTATTTATCTACGCGTTGCTGACATACATAAAAACAGACGCGCTTATTATACGCACACATACACCCCCATACCAAGGAAAAGATCCACATTTAGTCGTCAGCGTCTGTTTGGGAAAAGTGCCATCACTGAACAGTTATTAAGGTCACAATAGCAGCATACAGGGTGGTGGCGTAAACAGCACCATGCCCTTCCAACCACCTTTGTCTCCCAAGTCCTGAAGTTTACGCCCTGCACTAGATACTCATTTAAGTAAATTAACCTCGAGCTATGGGTGGACAACCTGCGGCCTGTTTTAAAGTGCTCGATAAAACCACATTTGCAAATGTGATCTGTAACTTTGATCCTCACCCATGTATCGAAAGTTACATTTTAATGCGGAAAAAAACACGCGAGGTGCGTCCTGCATTTGGGATGTTTGGTCAATTTCATTTGAATAAATGTTTGATGAAAAGTGGATAACACACTTTTTTTTACGATTCTCAAGGGTTGTGTGTTAATAATGCCAGAAACTCAACAAGTCATATACAAAGGTATCTCTAGGGTGTGTTAATGGTTTAGTGTTATTGCCAGAGGCCCAGTCAGATTAAGGCACATTTATGATTCTTTGAGTTGTTATTGCCTGATGCTTACACAGCCACATTAGCACGGTTGGCAACGTACGGTGCTAAATAAGTTCAACAACGTGCAATTAACACATCCTGGGGACTTTAGCTCTCTGAGCGTCTGACAACACCATCGGCCATGATCAAGCCACTGCTAGATTAAAATATCGCTTAACGCCGATATAACGATTCACTCCCCCACCCCCTAGCACCTTGCACTCGATCTGATTGAGTCACTCAATCTCCTGGGTGATTGTCTTTTCGGTGGTAATGGCAGATGTTCATATTGCCAGCCTAAGAACTGCTTTTGTTGTTGTTCAATGCGTCGTCCTTAGCTCCCGCACACACGTGAGGCAACCTCGATGATAATCGAGACGTTTCAAGTAACGTTCTCCTTGGCTTAACATTGCCAGTGGACTCTAGTAGAATCCTAGAGATGCCTTTGGGCAGGGCTCTCCGAGCTTGACATCATCGCGGAAGACCTAAAAACAACAACTCCCTGGGGGGAGGAGAAACCCATCGCCGTGATGATATTTCTGGCCTTCATCCAGCAGTGGAAACTGACCCGCGGCTAACGACAATGACTTTCGGGCATCCCGACGTGAAGCGTAGACCACTTAAAAGGTGCAAAAATGCGAGAGGCCGTGACCCACCGCTGTGTTCTCGCCTCCTTACTGGCCCCGGGCGCGGGCCGGGAGGCACCGGCGAGCGTTGCCGCCTCGGCCGGGGAAGGCGCCACCCGACCCGGCAGCGCCACTATCCGAGCACCGGTACGGAGCGTAGGGCCCGCGGCCGCGCTCGCAAGCCTTCTGAGCCACGACAACATCGCTGGTGACGTTCTCCAATGTAACAATTAAAAATTTATTGATTGACGGTGTTAACGACGATCAGACTCCCACTCGCGTGTGTTCGCTATCAATATGAGACAATCGTGATACAGTACAAGCGCGGCCTTGCAGCAAACCGCGCGTCCGGCGAGTACTACAACATTGGTGAAACGCGTACACGGCAGTGCACTAACGGCGTTGACAATTGTTTAGCCTTGCTACGATAATGTTTTTAAGTCCTGCCTACATTTTAGGCAAGACTTAACGACTTCAATCGAGATACGGCTATCACGGTGCAGCGCTGCTGCTGCTGACTGTGCGAATACGTCCACTGCACTGCACCATTTACACGCCTCTAAGTGTATTCAACTTTGCAATAAAACAATGTTGCGTTACGCGTTTACAGCAACAACAAACTATGCGTTTCACAGGAGCACTCCCTCCCAGCGAGCCTCGCGAACGAATGCAGTTTGCGTCGAGGTGTTTTTTTTGTAACTTAAAATTTCACGTTTTGGCAGTATAAATTAGACGTGCCGTGGTGTGTGTCCATTGCGCAATACGAACCTTGCCCGCTGCGTTACCGTAACGACCAGAGCGGTGCGCACGATGTGCGGTTCAGTACGGTACTTATATATAGCTTGCGTGGTGGGGGGGACAGCTGATTTCACATCGTGTTTACAATGTGTCATCAGCAGCAGCAGCAGCCGTGGTCCATCCACTGCTGGATGAAGGGCTCCCAAAGTGACTGTCACCTTTCACGGTCTCAATAATGATCAGCAGCCGTGGTTGGATGATTTTCTCTCAAAGTGACTGTCACCTTTCACGGTCTCAATAATCAGCAGCAGCCATGGTCCATCCACTGCTGGATGAAGTTTTCCCAAAGTGACTGTCATCTTTCACGGTCTCAATACTCATCAGCAGCCGTGGCCCATCCACTGCTGGATGATTTTTTCCCAAAGTGACTGTCACCTTTCACGGTCTCAATAATCATCAGCAGCCGTGGTCCATCCACTGCTGGATGAAGGGCTCTCCAAGTGACTGCCATCTTTCACGGTCTCAATAATCATCAGCCAGCAGCCGTGGCCCATCCACTGCTGGATGAAGGTCTCCCCAAGTGACTGCCATCTTTCACGGTCTCAATAATCATCAGCAGCCGTGATCCATCCACTGCTGGATGAAGGTCTCCCCAAGTGACTGCCATCTTTCACGGTCTCAATAATCATCAGCAGCCATGGTCCATCCACTACTGGATGATTTTATCCAAAGTGACTGCCATCTTTCACGGTCTCAATAATCATCAGCAGCCGTGGCCCATCCACTGCTGGATGATTTTTTCCCAAAGTGACTGCCATCTTTCACGGTCTCAATAATCATCAGCAGCCATGGTCCATCCACTGCTGGATGAAGTTTTCCCAAAGTGACTGCCATCCTTCACGGTCTCAATACTCATCAGCAGCCGTGGTCCATCCACTGCTGGATGATTTTCTCCCAAAGTGACTGTCATCTTTCACGGTCTCAATAATCATCAGCAGCCGTGGTCCATCCACTGCTGGATGAAGGGCTCTCCAAGTGACTGCCATCTTTCACGGTCTCAATATTCATCAGCAGCCATGGTCCATCCACTGCTGGATGAAGTTTTCCCAAAGTGACTGCCATCTTTCACGGTCTCAATACTCATCAGCAGCCGTGGTCCATCCACTGCTGGATGATTTTCTCCCCAAGTGACTGCCATCTTTCACGGTCTCAATAATCATCAGCAGCCGTGGTCCATCCACTGCTGGATGATTTTCTCCAAAGTGACTGCCATCTTTCATGGTCTCAATAATCATCAGCAGCCATTGTCCATTCACTCCTGGATGATTGTCTCCCTAAGTCGTCATCATCTCTCACGATCATCGTCAGGATGAAGACCTTCCCAAGCTGTTCGCCGCCTCACACGATCCCGAAACGTAATAACCAGAGGTGTGGACTCGAGTCATGTGACTTGGACTCGAGTCAGACTCGAGTCATGAATTTGATGACTTGCGACTCGACTTGGACTTGCATAACAATGACTTTGTCCCACCTATGAGATGTGGACTCGAGTCATGTGACTTGGACTCGAGTCAGACTCGAGTCATGAATTTGATGACTTGCGACTCGACTTGGACTTGCATAACAATGACTTTGTCCCACCTCTGGTAATAACCCACCTATAGCACCTGCACACACGTGCTGATTTCATTGCTCCATCTTACCCGGTAGGTAGACGGACTCTTGGACGCGTTCTCGCTTTTAACTGCCACTCTGTTATGATTCTTCACCATCGTCAATTATCTCGAGCCATGGACGCTTCCTGCCCAAGCCAATATTACATAGTGCATCGTCCACCACAGGACATGATATGTCGTTCAACTACATTCTATTTACTGTGTTTATTCTCTGACAACAAAATATGAATTCGTCCACAAATTGTAATCAGAATATATAACATTTGTAGCTTTTGGCCAAAATTGTCAGTACAGACACCACCACCCCGAAATCTACCGACTAAATTTAGTAATTAATAATAACAAGTAATACCTCCCCAAATGCAACTTACGTAGGATCATGAGAGGTGGATGCGGCCTGGGGCCTTCATGCAGCAGTAGATTTATTATGGCTGATGATGATAAATGATAAATACAAATTGTGTTGTTTTATATTGTACTGCTGACTTCCTAGAAAGTGGTGTTCATTTGCTAATGGACTGGCCACTGGCCTGGATATATCCAAACAAGTATATGTATATATATTTTTTTCACAAACGATTATCGTCGTACTTGATATTCTCGTGGTATCGCTTAGTAAGCTGCTGATAGCCCTTTCACTTTTTACAACAGAATTGATTTTTGCTGAGCCACCACCACTAGGGATTCTGGGATTGCAATTCTAGGCTTCCACCCCCCCCCCCCCCCCCCATTGTTTCAAATAAAATTCACACGTAAAGAATTTTACATTCAGCTCGGTCATGAGCGAACACAATTGCATACACAGCCCTATACATATCAAGACCAAACGGTTAAATCAGTAAGACCCCCCCCACCACCACACTTAAAATCGTTGGGAAATACAAGTATACAAGAAACTGAGGCAAACCCCAAGAAACTAAGAGGGAAACTCGTGTTAGTAGATGCACAGAAACGTTAAACTCTCACACAGCAGGCAAAGACGAGTCTACTTTTGGAGAAGAGGGGTCCGGTTACTGAATTAGTTTACGTAGCAGCAATAGGCTCATGTGAACCACTCAGTAAATACACTCCGAGTAAAACACATTCCTGCAAAGGGAGCTGGTAGGAACGTTGGGTTGCTCGGTCAATGGCCAAGGTCAACGGCGGCGTGGTGTATTCCGCAAATATGCCCGACTGTGAGGGCGGGCACAAGCCGGCGTGAGTAGGTTACACGTTGAGTTTTATAAGGGCATCACGGGGGGACCAGCCCCTCCCCACCCAGCCCCATCCCTCCCACTCCCCACCCAGCCCCACCCAGCCCCTCCCCACCCTCCCCACCCAGCCCCTCCCCATCCTCCCTTCCCCACCCAGCCCCTCCCCACCCAGTCCCTCCCTCCCCACCCAGCCCCTCCCTGCACGATGAACACAATAATCCCCTGTGGGCTGGTGTAACCAAGGAAGTTCCTACCAGTATTAAATGTAACAAATAATCTTGGATCGTTGTGATTCGTTTCCCTGCTGTTCTCTCACAACGAGGCTGTGACTGTGAGCAATGACAACACTTTTTTGAGCCGACCCTTAACACGAGAACCTGAACCATTTACAGCTGCTGCCAGTGCTAATTGGGTTTTTTTTTATTTAAACAAGTAAATAAAAACAAACAACATGCAAACCTAATGCACGGCTGTGATACACTCAACATTGTATCAAGGGTAATACTTGAGACTCAAGGGTAATCCTTGAGACTTGGTGTGAATGACAGTAATTTCTCACTGATAGATTTCCCGGGTCGCTGGTAGACTGCAGCAGACACGTGACTCGTGGGCATATCCATGGCGAGAGCTGTCCTGGACATATTTCCAGGGTAACCCATTCGGAGAGGGTCGGTTCAAATTAATGTAGCCCAGTCATTGTTCTTAGCTTAATTCAGTCATTGGGAATCGTGGTAGTTTTAAAACAACTTGCATAATTAGCAATCATACAACTAATTTTAAATTAAGTCAACAGTCTTTATCATGATGTTATTACGATTTATACAACATTAACGTGTATTTAACATGGGTTACTAAAATAAAATAAAACAATGAGTGCAATGAATGTATATGGTAAACATTGATAATGAGAGTCAAATAAATACTGTAGTCCATTCGTAAACATTTTTATTTTAATATAATACAGTAAGTATTCAAAGCATTAAAATTACCTATAGTAATGGCTTGCAATATTGGTGAGAAAATCTGGTAGGAATACTGCTATGGTTAGCACACTGGACTTGCTATCCAAAGGCTGCCAGTTAGAATTTCATCTCCTTGCAGGGCAGTTGAAATAATGCACACGTTCCTTAAATCCCTTCGCCAAGATGAGCACACCACATTGTGTGGTGGGGAAACGTGTGGGATACTCCCACCTCCTCCAGGACGCCTGGTCAGTGTGAAATAATAGGCCATATAACCACTATAGTGGGGCTCTTTAGAGCTCCCTCGAGTGGAAGCCTTTCTGCTAGCAGTGGCATGAGCGAGTGATTTCAGGGCTGCACCTTTCAACTTGTTATGCTCCTTGGTGGAATCCCAAGACGAGGGTGCATGTGTGGTGGTGGTATTGAAACGCGCGCACACCAGCTCCAGTTAACTGCCATTACTTATCTGTGCGGGGCGGTTGTGATATCCCTAGCCGGGACCCCGCTCGGGGGGAGGGGGCTGGGGGGTGTGTGTGATCCCACAGAACCCCGCCCCTTGGTGGGGAATTGTATAAAAGGCGAGACCCTGAGAGAGAGAAGTCAGTTGGGACAAGCCGAAGACGAAGAACCAGCTGAAGACTGAAGTCCAGCTAGCTAGACCCTGGGACTCCTTTGACCCACTGTCCTTCTAAGGACCGGGCAGAGCAAGCCAGTGGTGCGACCCAGAGCCTCGGAGCCGATGTCTTTGTAAGGGCCGGCTTCGTGTGGCTGGTGGTCGAGACCTGTGCCTTGGATGGGCCAGGTCAGGGAGTCCCTTGAGAGTAGTCGAGTCAGAGTGGGAATACCTCCCCTGAGAGTAGCGGGTGAAGAGGCCGTTACCTCTTTGAGTGTGAAGCTGTAATAAATACGTGTTGCCTCTACTTCAACCGTCGCTGTCGTCACGTGCCCACTACACATGCATGCACAACGAGTTGCATTGAAATTATAATGGGGATACACTTCCCAGACGCTGATAGAATCTAAATTGCAAACACAATGAAATACGACCCTTTTGAACAACACCAACAACCCGTTTGCACGTTGGACCGAAATATGTCATGGAAAACCACGTTATAACCTCCGAAAGCTAATGCACAATTTTGTCCAACAAAGTTGGATTTCGATGCTCTTAAAAATAGGATTTCATTGGCTTGACAATGGTTAAGTTCAAGTTTTTAAGTAAAATTTTTTAACCCGTTTCGAACTTAAGATACCACAATTGTCTCGTTTGAAAGAGTGATCTGGGCCATTAGTTTGGCAGTAGGGGGTGATTATCGCTTTGTGTATAATCCCAAACTAGTAATTTGTGGGATTTTTTACTATTTTGCCAAATTTGGACACTGGATAACTATGAGATGATTTCTGAATTGTGGGTGACAAAGTTTTTTGTTTGCATTCTAAGCACGATCGTTGATAAGCAATTAGCATGATTGATGGGAACCAGCAAACAGTGAAATAAAAACAATTCACAAAATATGTAAGGCTATTATTAAACTTAGATCGGAATATGTGCTTGACATTTGGAAACGTTAGATATAAATAATGTAAATGTATTTATTTTGAATATGATGTACAGGGTGTCCACAACGGTGTCATCCATTATTAAGTTATTTACACAAACTTTGTTGAGAGAACGTTTGACACACAGGCTGAAAAGTTAGGACATTCTCAGTTAAGCGACTCAGCCTGGAACCCATAGCTCAGCCCCCCATCCATTGTCCATCTCATGACATCACAATTAATAACGCAATGCGCATCATAGGCGTAACACTGAAACCAACACACACTCCATGGCTCCCCGTTCTGGTGAACATTCTGCCACCAAGTATCCGCAGAGACGTGCAAACTGCAAGGGTGGTTACACGTTTTATTGCCAACGACAACCATCTACGAAAAATAATAATATGCTTGACCATTTCTGGAAATACAAATAGCAAATAGATACCTTTTGCAAGGAATTAAGTCTGC
Organism: Lampetra planeri; assembly: GCF_965212315.1. NCBI lineage: Eukaryota > Metazoa > Chordata > Hyperoartia > Petromyzontiformes > Petromyzontidae > Lampetra > Lampetra planeri. The sequence goes on from NC_136141.1 coordinate 7,985,779, forward strand.
ATTAACCACACGTACTTGTGGTGAACATGCAAACAAACTCTGATAATAGATGTATTGTCTTTGAAACTGATTAACCTACACCGGACAAAGCATATATTGCCAGAAAGGGTAAAACCTTTTCATAATTTTTAATACTTTGATACTGGCAAAAAGGTCCCACAAGACGCCCCCACAACATTTACAATTCTAGTGGGTTTATTCTACAACACAGCGATGTGCTGAACTAGTAACGAATTGCCATGTTTCATTTATGTGACAAACCTTACTAGTTGGCTGTCGGGTGGTGGCGGGTTTAACGACACATTTATGTTTACGCGATCTAACCAAAAGAAACCGCTATATTATGGATATCGGTCGCGAATGCCTACGTGTTAAACATTACATTGTCTATGGAGCGCAGATTCACATTCCTGTCAGTGGAGACACAGTCAGAGTTGGGAAGAGATTTGTCACCAATCCCCTCTCCAATGGCCTAGCCATTGTATGAGCTTTGCACAGAGCTCGCGTTACATGACATGCTATTGTAAATTATAGAGCGGACAAGCAGTACCAGGTCCAAATTGTCGGGCAAAATGGCAAACTGATTTATAATTGTTAATGTTTTTTGTTGAACGATACCGTTATTGACACCACACATATGCGTGTATGGCTAATGGTATATTACATATGATACGATTGAACACTAGTTCAAAAGTAAAAAAAAACACATTCGCAGACGATATCCCTCTATATTTACTACTATATTTACCCAAGAATGTCAGTGTGTAACGCGCGTGACGTCACTCGACTTTGACCAGCCCTCCTCATTAATAAGCATGAACAGATTACGTCCTCCACATGGACCTGCCCCTCATTAATAATCATGAGCTGCTGACGTCACTCCACATCGAACAGCCCCCCTCATTAATAATCATGAACAGGTGATGTCCTCCAAATGGACACCCCCCCTCCATTAATAATTATAATTAGCGGGTAACGTCACCCTACATGGGGGGGCAAGGCGCCTCCTCCCCCCTCCTCAGCGTCAACTTATAACCATCACTACAAAGGCAGAACCCTCACATCACGCGATCTCCATAACGCTATTGAGATGTAGAACTAAAAAGAACGTCATGATGAACAAGGGATTATAACCTTTCAATGAGATAAGTCTGTGTCACCGCGGCCTTACAAATTGCACACGAATGGATACAATGAATATCACGTCGCAGTCTGCTTTTTGCTTGCAAGTTTCAGATTTACTGCAATACACCCATCCTTGGACGGGCAAAAGTAATATTTTACCCAACCCTTTGGCTCCACAGCCTTTTGGGAATGCATACTTTCACCGGCACTGATTCAATGCAAGTGTAGTGTAGCACAAGTCGGAGACGAGGTAGTTGCAGGAGGCACCTTTTATTGTAACACCTTTCGGCCGTTCACACACAGGATTGCCTCCTTCTCGCTCCCGTTGCCGTACAGCCCGGCCTAGACACAACCCTAACCGCGTTGCACCGACGGGGTCGACCGAGACAGCCGAGAACTGTCCGGCTGTGCAATTATCGAGTCAAGGCAACAGCGACGAAGGCGGCGAAGACGACAACAACGGCGATACGAGTCCACTCCCAGAACTGGTAGCCCAGAGCTCTTTTTCTCCGCTGCTTTTATTCTACTCGGCACGGCGTGGTTCCACCCTGGCTCCACCCTGACCGCGCCTCCCTTCTCGAACCCACTAGCGGGTTCCAGGGGCTTCCCAATAAGGTCTTCCGTGACCCTTGCCCCAGTTCCTCCGCCCTGCCAGCACACACGCCGTGTATATGCTCGACGGCGTGTGCGCTAACTGTCCACGGGAGTTGCTGCTGCTGGACAGCAGTCGGCGCTATGTCACTACACAACCCATGCTGATGAACTGCCAGGCGTGTATAGGCAAGGGCCCTCTTTGTACGATATTTTATCTACTATTTTTATTTCATCAGGTAAGGCCCACTGAGCGATATAGCTCTTTTTTGGAAGTGACCTGTCCACGAATGATAGAAGTGGCTGATCACGTGGACATTTATAGCAGCCAAATACTCTAAACGCATGTTGATTCTAAATTAAATGTGGAGGAGAAAACCGGATGATCTGGAGAAATATCCATACGGCCGTGGAGAGAATATGCAAGCTCCAAATATACAGCCATCAGGGTTGTGATCGAACCCACGACCCCTGTATATCAGGCAAGCTAGTTAACATCTCGCCACCACGGTGCCCCTTTTAGGACCCATATACATATTATACGAAACACAATATAATTATGAGCTTCGATTTAAAGCTTTCGTGACTGCAGGGATTCATCTTCTTGGTTCTTTCGGTAAAGTCATGTAGAAGGGAAGTAATAAAATAATAAAAATAAAACATAATAAAATAAAATAATTCTCACGACGTTTCGGCTACAACGCAAGCAGCCGTCTTCAGGTGAAGAATGAGACACTACCAAGCTAGGAGCTTATATATAAGCTGGGTTGGAGGTGGAAGAGCGCCTTAACAAAAAGAATGTGCATATGAAGAGGAATTTAGCATATTCATGGGAAATGCGTAGGAGGTGGGTGGGGGGGGGGTTTCAAAGTCATATTATGCCCATGCATTATGCAGGATCAGCAGCACCAAGGGGGGGTGCAGGGAGTAGCATTAACAAAGGAAAGGAATGTTAATGATATGTAGCTGCAGTTACTAAACAACCACGTAGAAAACTAAAGTATAAACTACATAAAAAACTAAAGTTTAAACTGCATAGCACCATCAGTATACTTACTATACTCTACAATAAGCTGAGTTACTAACAGCAAGTAATACATTACACTTCTACGTCGTAAAAATTATATAATATGCTTCCATCTAAACTTTATTCTCTTACATCACACGAGCATATACCGTACTATATACTGCCATAGATAGACCCAACATTAAATTATATACTGTATTGCTATAAACCACCCTATACCTTATACATTTTAATATAACACTATGTATTATTCTACCCACCCTAATGTGTATCGAAATGGTTTATTACGTCCTTCCAATGATTGCTAAGCCAGAATCCATCTTCTCGGTTAAAATTGTCTCTGTGTTTGTATATGTGGATCGCCTCATGAACGAATCTCTCATGATAGCCAGATGGCTTGCAGAGAACCTCTGTCTTGGAGAAGTCAATGTCATGTGAGCCCACTGAGTTGTAACAGTGATCTGCCACCATTGACCGAGCAACTCAACGTTCCTACCAGCTCCCTCGGCAGGAATGTGTTTTCGGAAGAATTTTGGCTGTAGACCACTGTTATCTCTCGATGATTGTAATTCAATGCACGATGAAATGCAACAAAACGTACATAACAAGACATGAACAACAACCAAATGTACACACAACACCATGTAGACCGTCATCTATGAGACCCTTTGGCCAGTATCCAAAATTATGAAAGATAAGAAATCAGAGCATGTTTGTTTGTATGTTTTGCTCCAAGATTGTGTGATTAATGCAAAAGGAATCTATTTGGGGTTTTGCCATCTTAACACCTGTTTAATTTCCATAAAGAGCTAAAACTAATTCTTATTTTTCATCATGCACACGTTGAATTTATTTTTAATCGTACAGTAATAAAAAAAAACACAATCAGCAGTTCCTGAACAACTGACATTGTGTTCTTCTTCGTGTGAGGTCACCACCAGCTCTTCAGGAACCGCTCATGGTTTTTACATAATGTCCAATTAAGGCTGTGCGCTTTTCGTACACGTTTGTGTGTGCGTGTGTGTTGTTTGAAACGCAAGGTTTTCTATCTCGCATTGATGTTACTGTTACGATTATATAAGTGGGTGTTCTTTTCCTTTACAGATGTGACGAGCAGTGGACGGAGCTGAATGGGGGCGCCAGCGAGCTGCATGCAGTCACACGCACGAACACCCACGCACAAAGACAAAGATCCCCCGTATAGGCCAGTCGCAAGTTTGCTGTTGGCAAGCTTCCTTTGAAGGCCGACGAGGCAACACGGGGGAGGCGATGTAGCCCGTGCTGTACCAGGCACCGGCCACCTTTTTCTCCCCAGAGCTAATGTCCTCGTTGAAGGCTGAGTAGACGTAGGGGAAGCCAGAGAGGGGTTTTGTCACTTGATGTTGGCGGCAGTCCATTAATGACGTCACGCGATTTTGGAGGTTTTTTGACCCCCCCCCCCCCTGGTCACACGGCGTCACAAAAAGTCAGACCCCCCCTCAAATATGACGTCACAAAGCTCTACCCCCCCCCCCCCAAAAAAAAAACATGCTTCAAAATTTATGTGGCGCTGCACTCTGATGTTGTAGGAGGAAGCATTTATTAAAAAGTATTTAATTAAATAGAACGTGTTGTCTATATTTATTTAAAGTTGCGCAGGTGCGTGACGTCATTTATGGACGGCCCCTTGGCCGTGAACGGGATCCTAGCGCAGTGCGCTTGCCACGTACACGAACGCTCTTGACAACACACACAGACCCCCTCGTGTAGTCTTAACACACGGTTCGGGCAAGTGCTGTTAGTAGCGAGTAGCACCTGTGAAAGCCGGCATGGCACACCACGCCCGTCCGCCTTTATCTCCCCAGTGGCGATGTTTACACGCCGCACCAGGTACTCATTTGAGGCTGATTTGACTTCGCTCTTGGGAGACCCAGGACCGGTTCAGATACTTGTCATCGGTGTTGGCCGTGAACGGGAATCGAACTCGGGGTGGGACAGGTTCGGAGCGCAGCGTAGCGCTAACCTCCCCACACGTTAGGGGCCGTCCATTAATGACGTCACGTACCTGGGGGGGGGGGGGGGTGAGAAATGTGACGTCACATCAAAATGCGCAACTTTAAATAAATATAGATAACACATTCTACTTAATTAATTATACTTTTTAATAAATGCTTCCTCTAACAACATCAGAGTGCATCGCCACATTAAATGCGCACTACAATGACAATAGTTTAAAGCGATTTGAAGCATTTTTATTTGGGGGGGGGGGGGGGGGTCAGAGCTTTGTGACGTCATATTTGAGGGGGGATCTGACTTTTTGTGACGCCGTGTGACGAAGGGGGGGGGGGGGGGTCAAAATCGTCCAAAATCGCGTGACGTCATTTATGGACGGCCCCTTCGCACACCTCAACATAATACCACAACCACGTTGAACACGTATCTGCCCATGGTGTTCCGTTTTGTGTGCGTTTAATTTAATCGTACACGCGAAAATGTATAGCCACCAAGTGACTGACACACACGTACATGCATAAAGAGACTCGGGTGTTGTAGGAGTGGGGCTCAGAGGTGTGACCAGGAGATGGAAGTTGCTGTTTGTCACCGTATATACAGCGTGGTCTTCTTGTCTTAACAATTCTTCAGGAACTGCTGATGGTTTTTTTGCACAATAGAATTGGCCGAACGCATACACCTGCCAACCACTCGCTAATGGAATTTGACCAAAATCTCTCAATGCGCGTTCCTCTTTGAAACAGTCTTGAAACTCAGCGGGGCTAACTAGGGTAAACATGAATTGCTATGATTGTTATTGACATAGATGTCCAAGAAGGTGCAGGCAGCGTGCCTCTCCGCTCTCATTCAGAGAGCAAATTCACACCAGCCGCGTCAATACCTCCCACACACATCACAATCTCGTGTGCACACTCGCATACACGTGAAAACACACACACACACAAACTCCCACAAGCACACACTTGCATTCGCTGAACACATAAACACGTTAAAACACACACCACACACACACACACACCCCACACACCCCACACACCCCACACACCCCACACACCCCACACACCCCACACACCCCACACACTCCCGTGTATTCACTAAACAAAGTCATAGATCCCCCTTATAGCCTTGATGAATTATTTCGGGGCAAGTTCTGTTAGCGTGCACCGATTAAGGCCAGCGCCACGCCCGGCCGCATTTGTCTCCCCAGTGGCGATGTTTACACATCTCACAGGTACTCATTTGAGGCTGATTGGACCTAGGGGAGGCCCAGGACCAGTTCAGATAATCGTCACTGGTGTTGGCCGTGAGCGGGAATCGAACCCGGGTCGCCGGGTTCGTAGCGCATCGCGCTAACTGCTACACTACCGCTCCCCACCACACGCACGCACACACACACACAGACACACACACACACAGACACACACACACACACACCGCCTTAATTCGTGCATTAATTGCACGCGCATTCACGGCCACTACCTCCATATTCACTCACACGGGTTCACTGTTTAAATCGAGCAGCAGTGCAATGCTGTGTGGGGACATTGAATACGCAAACCAATCCACCCCCCACCCTCCTCCCCTTTAGATTTGTGCATTCATCATTTGTGTGTACGCACATCCCATCCGTACGCTCTCTCACACACATACATCTCTCCGTTTTAACACAGTGGTCATATTGTCGAGGTCAAGTCGTGTTAGCGAGCACCGGATTTTCAGCGAACACAGCACACAGCCAGGCACATATTGTGCAGTCATTGGAGACACCCACACAAAATACAAAGATCCCCCGTTTCGCCTGAACAGACTGTTGGGGCAAGTGCTGTTAGCGAGCACCTATGAAGGCCGGAATGGTACACAAGGGATGGGTGGTCAGCACCACGCCCGACCGCCTCATTTGAGGCTGAGTCGACCTAGGGGAGGCCCAGGACCGGTTCAGATAATCGTCACTGGTGTTTGCCGTGAGCGGGAATCGATCCCGGGTCGCCAGGTTCGTCGTGCAGCGCGCTAACCGCTACACTACCGCTCCCCCCGACATCGGACACACGCACACACCCGCCCACGCTTGAACACATACGCATCGCACACACACACTGATCGTGCAGTGCTTGACGAAGACAAAGATCCCCCGTGTGGCCTATACAGACTGTTTGGGGCAAGTGCTGTTAGCGAGCACCCTACGAAGGCAAGGAACTGTGTCCAGAACCACGCCCGGCCGACTTTGTCTCCCCAGTTCTGATGTTGACACCAAAACCAGGTTTCTCATTACGGCTGAGCCGAAGACACACGCGCACTCACACACGCCGCACACGTTTAAAGACATCACACGCACATGCGCTTCCACCCACGTTTAAACACACACCACACACATCACACACACTGATCATGCAGTGATTTTAACATACACGTATCGAACACTGGACACACACACATCACACTTATCTTGCAGTGATTGAACACACACACTACACACACTGATCGTGCAGTAATTTAACACATGCGCGCGCGCACATGAAGACAAAGATCCCCCGTGTAGCCTGTAAAAGACTAGGGGCAAGTGCTGTTAAGCGAGAAGGCCGGCACGGCACGCGAGGGGGTGGGTGGCCAGCACCACGCCCGTCCGCCTTTGTCTCCCCGGTGGCGATGTTTACACAGCGCACCAGGTACTCATATTGAGGCTGAGTCGATCTAGGGGAGGCGCAGGACCGGTTCAGATAATTCGTCACCGGTAGTTGGCCGTGAGCGGGAATCGAACCCGGATCGCTGGGTTCGTAGCGCAGCGTGGCGCTAACCGCTCCCCATCACACACACACGCACGCTCCATCACATACACACACACGCACGCCCCATCACACACACACACACCCCATCACACACACACACGCCCCATCACACACACACACACACGCCCCATCACACACACACACACACGCCCCATCACACACACACACACACGCACGCTCCATCACACACACACACACGCTCCATCATACACACACGCACGCTCCATCACACACACACACACGCACGCTCCATCACATACACATACACACACACGCACGCCCCATCACACACACACGCACGCTCCATCACACACACACGCACACTCCATCACACACACACACGCTCCATCACACACACACGCACACGCTCCATCATACACACACGCACGCTCCATCACACACACACACGCACGCTCCATCACACACGCACGCTCCATCACACACACACGCACATGCTCCATCATACACACACGCACGCTCCATCACACACACACACACACGCTCCATCACACACACACGCACGCTCCATCACACACACACACACGCTCCATCACACACACACACACGCTCCATCATACACACACGCACGCTCCATCACACACACGCACGCTCCATCACACACACACGCTCCATCACACACACACGCTCCATCACACACACACACGCACGCTCCATCACACACACACGCACGCTCCATCACACACACACACGCTCCATCACACACACACGCACGCCCCATCACACACACACACACACGCTCCATCACACACACACACACGCTCCATCATACACACACGCACGCTCCATCACACACACACGCACGCTCCATCACATACACACACACGCACGCCCCATCACACACACACGCACGCTCCAACACACACACACACACGCACACTCCATCACACACACACACACACGCTCCATCACACACACACGCACACGCTCCATCATACACACACGCACGCTCCATCACACACACACACGCACGCTCCATCACACACACACGCACGCTCCATCACACACACACACGCTCCATCACACACACACACGCTCCATCATACACACACGCACGCTCCATCACACACACACACGCACGCTCCATCACACACACGCTCCATCACACACACACACACGCACGCCCCATTACACACACACACGCACGCCCCATCACACACACACACACGCTCCATCACACACACACGCTCCATCACACACACACGCTCCATCACACACACACACGCACGCTCCATCACACACACACGCACGCTCCATCACACACACACACGCACGCTCCATCACACACACACGCACGCTCCATCACACACACACACGCTCCATCACACACACACGCACGCCCCATCACACACACACACACACACGCTCCATCACACACACACACGCTCCATCACACACACGCACGCCCCATCACACACACACACGCTCCAACACACACACACGCACGCCCCATCACACACACACACACGCTCCATCACACACACACGCACGCCCCATCAAACACACACGCACGCTCCATCACACACACACACGCACGCTCCATCACACACACACGCACGCTCCATCACACACACACACGCTCCATCACACACACACACACACATGCTCCATCACACACACACGCACGCACGCTCCATCACACACACACACGCACGCCCCATCACACACACACACACGCACGCTCCATCACACACACACGCTCCATCACACACACACACACACGCTCCATCACACACACACACACGCACGCTCCATCACACACACACGCACGCCCCATCACACACACACACACACGCTCCATCACACACACACGCACGCTCCATCACACACACACACGCACGCTCCATCATACACGCACGCACGCTCCATCACACACACACACTCCATCACACACACACACGCTCAATCACACACACACTTCATCACACACACACACGCTCAATCACACACACACACGCTCCATCACACACACACGCTCCATCACACACACGCACGCTCCATCACACACACACACGTACGCTCCATCACACACACACGCACGCACGCCCCATCACACACACACACGCACGCTATATCACACACACACGCACACGCTCCATCATACACACACGCACGCTCCATCACACACACACGCTCCATCACACACACACGCTCCATCACACACACACACGCACGCCCCATCACACACACACGCTCCATCACACACACACACACGCTCCATCACACACACACACTCCATCACACACACGCTCAATCACACACACGCTCAATCACACACACGCTCAATCACACACACACACTCCATCACACACACACTCCATCACACACACACACGCTCAATCACACACACTCACACACACGCACGCTCCATCACACACACACGCGCACGTGCGTTTCAGACGCACATCACAGAGGCGCACCGTGACTCCCCCTCCCCTGTGCACTCATTGGACGCTCACTTTGCTCTCTGGGCTTTCGTGTCGGCTCCCGCCGCCTCCGCCCCCCTCCAAGCACAACGAGCACGGTCGCTCGCTCGCTCACACACTCTCACACACACACACGCTCGCTCCTCACACTCTCACACACACACACGCGCGCACAGGCAGAGGCGGGCAGTCCGCTGGTCTGTCAAAAGCTCGCCGTGCCTACGGAGGAGGTGTGGGGTGGATGAACACGAAGAAAGGAGAAGCGGCAGTGGCTTTTTTGGGGGGGAGTCGCGTTGGCAGCGGGAGTTGTACTATTGTAGAATCACACACGCGCACGCACACACAGACGCCAGCAACACAGGCGCCACGGGAAGACGGAGCGGCAAGAATTGAAATCGGAATCGGTTTGGAGGAGCAGGCAAGCGGCTTAAGCCCGGTCGCTTAGCGGCAACCGGTTTGGGTGTTGTGGGTTTGTGGCCCCAGGCAGTATCTACAACAACCCCTATACCGTGTGGCGACAGTCTAGGACGACGGGCGGTGCTGCGACAACGTCAATTAGAAATCTGCCTACGTTTAAAGGGGCACGCGGCACGACGCGGTTTGAGAGAGGGACTTGAAAAGCACCGTGAGACGAGGACGAAGATGCGTGCGTCTCGCGTGAAGGCGAGGGATGGTGAACGTCGGCATTCCGTGATCGTTCCACTTTGCTGAGCTGTTGACAACCTCAGGAAGACATCTACGTGGTTAGTAAAGAGCTGCCCCCCGCACCGCCCCAGCCTACTACCAATTAATTGGATAACATTTATTTTTTAAAGTAGACGGTGCGCGCACACGCACACAACCCGTACCGGGACCGCTCGTCGCAATGGGAAAAGATCAAGAGTTGATCCAGGCAGCCAAGAGCGGAGATGTGGCCGCGGTGCAGAAGATAATCAACAAGTATAAGGCCGGCAAAGCGAGTGAGTACTGACACCCCCCCCACCCCTCTTCCTCCTCCACACGTGGGTAAACATGCCTGGCGCGACTGCGGCGAACACGTGTGTGCCGCACGCACGGTCATCTGGGAGGTTATCATGATACGCAACATGCTTGACACGTGAGCTGGTTTTCGCGACCAATGTCATCCACGAGAGAGGTTTGTGTGTGCGTGTGTTTTCGGGTGAGATCGCGTAAATATATCAATGTGTGTCGTTAAACCCGCCACCACCCGACACAGCCAATTAGTAAGGATTGTCACGTCAACAGAACGTGGCCAATTCGTTACTGGCACAGCAGACCACCGGTTGCGTGTCGGAGAGCCAAGCCACAACGATTACAATGCGAGTACAACGCCTCGCCAGTAGTGTGTACAGATGCTTTGATTGTGCATGCAGACGGACAGGCACGCAACGTATTATGCACGGATTCATTTCGCATGAAATATTTCCCGGTGGGTGAGGGAGAGGGGAACACACCCCCCCCTCTACCCTCATCCTTAACCCACCCTGGGGAGTTTTTTCCAGAGCTCAGTCCCGGACAGCTCCCGGGCTGAGTTAAAGCGCACGCACGCACTCCGCGTGTGTGTGTGTTGGTGGATGGCTGCAACACGCGTACCACAACACGTGTGTGTGTGTTCGGTAGGGTTTCACAGGCAGTGTGCGCATGAGAAAGTGAAGTTTCGAGATTCCTGCGATGATAACTTCGCGGCGTGCGACGCTCGGTGAACATCTTCGAATCCGTTCATATTGAAAAGTTGCTCAGAATTCCCTCCTCTGCGTGTATGATGCCCCCCCCCCCGCGTATCTGTGCACTCTGCGTTATTGACCGTCAGTGCGTGTCTCAACTCCGTTGGGAAATCGGTAGACATTTGAGATATCGCATTGAACAGGCAACGTGAATGAAAAAGCAAAGAGGCCCTGCGTTGACAATAACAAGACTTGAATTCTGCGGGGTAATTCCCACAGATTCGTGCATACAGCGGCAGACTTTATAAGAGGCAACATTGGGCGCGCACAGTGCTATGAATAGTGTACAGTACATACCTTGAATGCACTCTGCGAACACACGCAGCTGTATAACGCATCTGTGATGTGTACATATGCAGAGATATGCATAATTGCTGCTTGTGTTTTAACGGGGGCTGTGCGATTGTGTCGATTCCCGTGCGTTATCGCGTTAATGACGCGTGGTGTTCGGCATGCTGTCCGACGTTTCGCACCACGTGTTGGGAGCTACTTCAGGGAGCTGACGTTTCTGAAAGACACATCGGAGAGCTATACGCATACTTTACACACACACCTTATATACACACACCTTTTATATATATACACGCATACACTTTATACACACACTTACACACACACCTTATATACACACACACCTTTTATATATACACACACACCTTATATATTTTACACCTTATATATACACACACACCTAATACACACATACCTTATACACACACACCTTATACACAAACATACACCTTACACACATACACCTTATACATGCACCTTATACACACACCTTACACACACACCTTACGCACACACCTTACACACACACACCTTACATATACACACCTTACATATACACACCTTACACACACACACACCTTACATACACACACCTTCCACACACACGCCTTACACACACACACACCTTACATACACACACCTTACACACACACGCCTTACACACACACACCTTACACACACACAGGCAATGGGCATGCCAGGATGCACTGCTGCGCGTACTCCCAGTACCACAATGTGCTTCAGACTCACTGCCACACGTGCTGAACGCCAGCACGCACACACGCACCAGTGTGTGTGTGTGCTCGGCCCAGGGTGACAGCTCAGTGGACACGTGGCTCGGGTCGGTCAGCGTTGTTGGTCCGTCGGGACATCGTGCGCGTGTCCAAACGAAAAGGTTTGTGGGCTTAATCGGCGTCTCCTTAAACTGCCCCCACATGCACCGCACACGTGGTTTGGCGATACTGCTGCTGTTGCTGCCGCTCCGTTGGCAGGGGTGCACGATTTACGATGACAAAAATGAACACATTTGGTCAATAACACTGGCAAGGGACCTTTCTGATAGCGTGATTTTTTTTCAACGTGCAAATGAAGGAGGGCCCATTGCCCAAAACGTCGTTTATTGCATACGCGACATTGCACGGTGGGATTTTTGGTTTATTACCTCGCTATGCAGTGTGAAGACTGCAACACGTTGTTTATGTTCAACAATTGCTTGGTTCGTGCCTTGACAATCACGCACATCGATAGCGCGGCTGTGTTCTCACAAAACTGAATATATCACAGCCGTTAGGCTGTCAACGTGGACACGGCGGCATGAATGGAGGACTAACGTGGAGGCGTACATACACACACGGATGGATGCACACACACAACGTGGAGGTGAATGTTGATTGTTGCACTCACTCACCGTGCCATGCTGATGTTATAGCTGCCCGGCGGTCGTTCTCACCGTGTCCTGTCATGTTTAGCTGCCCCCTCCTGTTTGAAGGTTCTTTGGGATTTCGTTCATACGTGGTAGGTTGTGTTTCATCGCTTCCGAACCGCAAGACAAGCAACTTGCCGAGCCAACCGCAGACAATTTTACTATTCCATGCGTCTCGCTGTGCTGCTAACATCACAGTTAATAACGCTGTCTCCTTGTACGTCTGCTGCGCAGATTTTGTTGGGACGGCTCGTAGAGGGATGATGTCTGTGCCAGGGTACTTAGCCGTTATCTCAGAATTTAGGGGATTAAATTAGCCTTTCAAAAGCGACAGAATGACGATTGGCTCATTCCGGTTTTAGCGGAGCCCAACACTGATGGATAAAATGTAAACATTGTGTGCCACTATATGGGCTCATTGCCATTCTGTAAACTAACGTGCATGCCGCATAGGGCACTGCCCGGCTAACTAAGACAATACATGTTGAAATAACTCACTTCAGAAGTAGTTCTGTGGTGTCATCTTCCAGGGCTGTTGACTGGTTGTTAACTCGACATGCCTGCATCACGACACGACTGTCATGACGCAATTGTAATTTGAAATTAAATACACACTTGCGTTTGCTCTGCTCCAGAGAAGGGTAATTGCCTTAAAGATCAACATACTTATATATTTTGACATACGGCAGTGTAAATGACAAATGTGGTGAGCGATATTTATTTTTAATGTAAGAAAACATGTTTTTGCGTGTACTGTATGGGCCTCTTCACCAAAATGCAAATGGTTAAATAAAGAAAGCAGCCTTAGTTTATGCACACACACACACAAATACATTCTCAGAAGCATTATTAGCAGTGTTGTTATTGAAAGACAAAGCAATGTATTGGCTGCCAGGGTCGTGTGAATGTTGCTGAGAATTATCGTGCAGCTCTTCTGGGATTGCAACCATCGGTCTGGAGGAGCCAGGGAGCAGAAGGATGGTGGAGAAAAAGATAAGTTAGGAGCCATAAATGCTTCAGAGATATCAAGATTATTCCACAGGACATTTTTTTTCAAAGCCACGTTAAAATTTGCATCTTGATGAAGGGAATTATAAGTACGATTTGTTTGACGGATTATATAGCACACCGATTTCCCCTGTATTTTAAAGCAAAAGTTATTATTCGGTCGGCGTGTGTGTATGTGACCAGATTCGTGTAACTTCATTGGCACCTTGTACAAGTTTGTGATGTATCTCACATTGAGGTATTTCCCTCTTGCTTACACACTCCGATTAAGTCCGATGTGTTTTTGGGGGAAGTTTGGGTAATGTAAACATACATGTAGAGCCATATATGCATGTATTATTTTTTTTACTTAAATATATTCTTCGACATAATATTGCATTGCCAGTTTTTGAGATCAGCATCTAAGATAGATTCAATTTGGAGTTGTGATTTTTTATAATCTGATTGAAAAGGCCATGTGGAGCACATGCTTCTGTAGGTGCTAAGTAATCATGTTGCGGATTATTGTGCCTGTGCTTGTCGTGTTATGATGCTCACACTTAATGGTAAACAACATCAAGATGCACGATGCGTGCATGCATGTTGAACTTCTTCCGCACTGTACGTAGCCAACCGTGCCATTCAAAAGAAATTCGTTTTCAATCGAGATGATTTAAAAGTGCATCGCTCCAAGTGGCTTCGGAATGTCGGAAGGAAGAGCGTTCCAGACGGCCACAGAAGTGCATCTGAAAGTGCGATGGCTAACCAAGAGTTGCTGCTGCGAGGATAACCGCAGTTTGCGTGATGGTTTATGATCCTTGCATACAAGATGGGGTTTTTAATTCGTTTGGCTACTTGCCCTGACCATGTTTTGTTGTGATCAAACTCCAGACCATGGATCCCCTCCGTCCCATCGCTGTCATTTTCATCATTCAGCAGATGATCTCTGTGTGCAGCTGTTCATTGCCAATTAGTTTACCCTAAGGTGTGCTAAAGCAAACGGAATCTTGAGACACACCCATAATCCTTTGCAAGCTCCAATCAATGTAACGCTCACGCAAGTGCACAGCAGCCTGATCCAGCTGCAAGCTCAGATGCAAAAAGTATTGGCCAGCAGTAGAGAAGCAAGGCAACTGCAGTCATTAGCGCAGTGCAATCTTCTTCTCATTTAGTAATCCACTGCTGGATGAGAGCTTCCCAATGCTGTGCGGGTCGCGGGGGGCTATTTGACCGAATTTCACCACGCTGGTCAGTGCAGCTTGGTGAGGTAGGTGGGGGCATATACATGGGAGCAAAGTAGAGTACGATACAGCAGAACCCCTCTTAACGACAGTTATTGGTTCCACGAAACCGGTCGTTAAGTGAATTGGTCGTTAAGCGAGTATAGGAAATACACGTTAAAGGCTTAATTCGTTCTGATAGCACGAAAGTTACCCTTTTTCACCCCAACAAAACGTACTTTATCATATTTAAACAATGGATATTAATACATGAAGATACTAACAACATTATAAACACACGTTGAAAGAAACATGGTTAATCAATGCATCAATTAATATTTATTGTACCTACAACAGCCCATCGTTAACAGGGGAATGGTCGGTAAGCGGACACATTGGGCTCTATGGAGGGCCGTCGTTTAGCGATTAGTTGTTAATAGCGGTGGTCGTTAAGAGGTCGTTAAGAGGTGTTCTACTCTACACTACGATATACTACACTACTATATACACTACACTACTCTATACTACGCATTGGGCTGTATGGAGGCCCGTCGTTAAGCGTTGAGTCGTTAACAGGGGTGGTCGTTGAGAGGGGTTCGATTGTATTAGATTTTGTCGTGCTATACCCTGCTGCCGGGGACATAGCCCTGCAGAAGTAAAGCTTTGCCATTCCAATGTCGCTGTGGCACCTTCGGAATGTTGTGCAAAAGAGCACAATATATAAAGCTATAAAAAGGAACTGGCACCACTTTCAAAGAGGCTTTCAAACAAGCTGACACCCTGTCCAGCAAATGAGTTGCTCCGCCAAATGATTTTCACGGCAATGGGGGAAACCCGAAGATGAATCGAGGTGGACTATGTTTCGAGGACTTTTGAAAAGGGAACCAGCAATAGCTATTAAATATGCCCAGTAGAGAGGGCACGTAACTTATTAAACAAAAAATATTTGTACGGATTGGAATGAGGCCACTGGAAATGAAAAAGCAGTCGTGTAAAGTACAGAGTGTCCACAATGTCCTGCTGCTACCCCCCCCCCCCCCATCTTATTATAAGATCACGTGCTCGAATACGATCGAAATGTACCAACATTCAGGCCAGGTGACTCGGTGGAAGAGCGAGCGGCTCGCAATGGGAAGGTTGTGAGTTCAAATCCTGGTTGGCGGTGGCCAATGTCTAAGACTAGGTTTTACCCATTCTGGCAATAAAACACGTGTCAAGATATTGTTTAATATTTTTCTTATTTTATTATTTCCCTTCTACGTGACTTTACCGAAAGAACCAAGAATATGAATCCCTGCAGTGACAAAAGCTTTCAATCAAAATTTAGGTGTCAAGATGTTAAAACGCCAAACTGAAACATTTTGCAAGGAATCACGTCTGCATTAACCACATATATACCTGTGGTGAATATGCAAAGAAAAAAACATGCTCTGGTAGTAATATGCATTGTCTTTGAAACTGTTTGGTCCTCACCATAGACAGCTTTCTTTAGATATTCTTAGAATATGAATCCTTGCAGTCACGAAACCTTCAAATCTAGCTTTCTTTAGAGCATAGTCTCAAACTGTGTTAGACCAGAGGATGCCAAAAGGTGAACAGCACAAAGACAATGCACTATCAGGCTAAAACCTATTCTTATATTTTGATACTGGCAAGGGAGGGCCCATGATACATACTGGTATATTACCTACTCTTTGCCTCACACGGAGAGACCCATAGTTTGTTGTCCTTCCCCCGCACCTCCGAGTAGGACGGTTGCCTACGTGCGGTGCGAAAGAAGTTCAACGTACATACATCATCCCTCTGGGGTTGATGTTGTTGTTTTTTTGCACCTGACATTAACTGCAAGTTTATTTTGTCTAACCAGGTGAGAACTCAAGAGAGACCAGGATGAGTTTAATTTTATTAGTATGCCGTTAGGGGACGATACTTGCGATGCGCAAACCCAATTGGGTAATCTACATGAAATTTATTGGAAATAAAACAAAATTTGCCAAATCTGGACCACGACATCGGCACACAATGGCCGACTCTTGTGAATGACGTCAGAGGATCTTTAACGTCCACTGCGAAGCATACGGCGCAGAGTATTATCAAGGTTTTAATATAGTTCACGCCGCAGTATTAATCGGGGCAGCCACTGGATTTGAACCGTGAACCTCTGCAACAAGCGGCGAGTTCGCTACCGCTGGGCCACGTTATGGTCCTAGGAGGTTATGAACACTCTCAACAGCACTGGGTTGTATTCAAACAATCTTATTTATATTTTTCTCATGTATTTGCACGTTTTTAAATGATACCCACTTCAGTCTTGTATTTAGTACAGCAAATCTGTATATATTTATACAGTAGAGTTACTGGCAATATAGAGTGTATGTGTGGGCATGTACAATGAAGTTCAACCTAATTTCCTTTACAATCTGTTAAATGCCTGTTGAGGAGCAGTATCATTCCAATTAATTTGAATTCATTACCCTTTATTTAACCAAATGAGTTCCCTTTGAGATTTGTTATCTTTCACGCGAGGGAAATCTGCTTCCTTATTGATACATAGAGGCAGCTGTCGCGATTAAAAAAAAAACAAATTAGTTGCGCAATATTACTGCGTGATTAAAATGCATTATCACGGGCTGTGTGGTTGACGCGCATTGGCCTACTCTCGTGAAGGATGTCACAGAAGCTAGATTACTCATGAAAGCATTACTTTATCAATCTATCGATCGCCTCATGAACCATGTTAAAAAGAGCCAGTGGCTTAGAGGTCTTAATCCAGCAGTGCATTGACAAAGGACGTGTCGCTAGTTCTCGTGATTTTATGACTTAACTGCCCTTTGAGCCTTGGTAGTAGATGCATGAGCATGTCATTAAAAGCTCCACTTGATGACATGTTTTTAATGTAAGGCAGATAGATATATTATTGCTCCATGTACGGGAGGAGCATTACAGGGTACTTGAAACATACATGATTTAGATATGGTTTTCGCAATATGGCATACAAATTTGGAGCTATCGGACAACATCGGCTTGGTAGTTACCTATTTATGAAAGCCGCCAAGAGAAACTTAGCGCAATGCATGTTTCCCGTCACGGACAGAGGGAGAAAAATATCTGCTTCCTGTGCTCTGTCACTTTGTGGCAGACGGCACACAAATGTGATGCAGCAAACTGTCTGACCGCGAGACGCTCGCTGAGTCTCTAAACACAGCCCTGGATCGTCAAAGTCAACATCAAAGTGGCTGTGTGCGCTTTCAAACACTGGACCTGCATGCGAGGGTTCTGAGGCAGTGGTAGAAATACCACATTCCTTTGGTGGAAATATTTTTTCAATGGAACAACCACTTGTTGTTGGAGTTCCCGGAAACTGGGTCTATTCTGTGTGGCCGCTCATGATGAATAAGATTGATGATGATGAATAAGATTAACGATGATTACGTACTCAGCCAGTGATGATCCTGAATTGAACTTATGAACTGACTGAAATGATAAGTTCATTTAATCGCACGTGGCAATCCTCTGCTCGCATACAAAAATTATGGACTATTGACAAATGTGGTCTCAAATGAACCTGAATGACCATTGCAAATTCATAGGAACAATATTGATCGGTTGACCTTTGAGTAATGGCTTTTTAAAAATGAGAATGTAAGGAATTAATCATCTCAACAATGACAACAAATTCCTTCGTGTAGCAAAATGTAATAAATCACTTGATTCATATTTATAGTTAGTTAGCCACAGTACTTGATGTCCATTATGTATGTTTCCAGTGTCGGGATGGCCCTTGTGTGCATACACACCACATCATGCCAAACCACACCTGCATTGTGGGGAGTGCGTGAGTCAGAGTTTGACATCTTACCGCGGCTAAGGTCAGCGGCGAGTGATAACTGAGCTGGTCCTGGATCTCCCCTAGGTTAACTCGGCCTTAAATGAGTACATGGTATGTGGTACTATTAATGTCAACTTTAGCACTTGGGAGACAAAGGCCATTGAGTTGACCACACCACCACCTCCTTGTTGCGCTGTGCTAGCCTCAACAATCAGTAGGGCTACATGCCAGATTTTAGTTTTGCTTCACATATAAAATGATTTTATTTATTGCCCATGATTGCAGTGTGCCAATTAGGCATTTTGTGATTATTCCCCCTCGAGCAATTTGAATTGTTGTCGCAATACGATTAAATAATTTGCGTATTTTTGCGTGACGTTCTTATCATCCCATCTGTATTAATGTCACGGCATGTTTCAGCCTTAACCCCACATTTCCCCTTATCTGAATTTCGCCGAATAAAAAATTGCCTACGGACAAGATACGGATTACAGAACGGCGGCCCAAGGAATGCGCTTGAGATGGAATGGTCACGTGCGCTCGCCGTGACGCAGGGGATTTCGCGGTGGACGGTTGACGGGGAGACGACCCTTGGAGATGCGGTCGCCTCGTCAGGGTTTTTCACAGTTCGATCGGACTCGTGTTGGCCGGGCCGATGCAGAGTCGTTATTTGTGCCTGGATCGATGCAGCCTCTCCTCCTGCTCGGGTCACCGGGGGCTTCCGTGAGGGATGCACTCTTGACTACTTGTGATTCTGCGTTGTTTATTATTACTACAAGTGCAGGCCGATGTGCAGGCTACCCAAGTGCTGTCATCGCGGTTGCAGCTGGGCGTAGGCGCCCCCCCAAGGGGTCCAAAAACGCCAGCCACAGACAGCACCATTCAAAGAGATAGAGCTGCTTCGTTAATTGAGCAAGGTTATTGTTGCAGTAACTTGGGAAAGAGAGACGCCGGGAGGGGAAGGGGCGGAACGAGAGAGGCCGTTGTTGACCTCACGGTGTCGGTGGGTTGCGCAGAGGAGAGGAATTCGTTAAATTAGCAAAGGTTAATATGACACCACAATTCCGTAAAAAAAACTTAAATAACAGTGTAAATCATTAATTAGCCGTACAAATCGAAGCCGAGCACGTGTAATGTTCTACTCATTGATCAATTTACCGCTACGCTGCCAGATTCAACAGGGCAGTGACACAGCACCCCATGGGCTGCATAATGAATTGCATTGCGGGCCTTAAAAAAAAAGTGTTTGATTGTCCCATGTGTTTATATTAGAGTTGACGTGCGAGATTTTCATGTAGAATACCAAAGTAAATACGATGCGCAGTATGGTGTGTGTGTGTTGATTAGTTGCGGTCGTGCAGTGGTTGGCGCCACGCTATAAACCCGGCAGCATGGGTTCAATTCCCGCTCAAAAAGTGACGATTATTTGAACTGGTCCTGGGCCTCCCCTAGGTCGACTCAGCCTGAAATGAGTACCTTGTGCAGTGTGTAGTCATCGCCACTGGGGAGACAGATGCGGCCAGGTGTGACGCTGGCCACCCACTCCCTCATATGCTGTGCCGGCCTTACCCCAACAGTTTGCTAAGGCTTCATGGGGGACCTTTGTCTTATTGTTTGCAGGCACAGATGTGCGGTTATGCAATCGCTATGCTTGTGACAAGAATGGTGCCATTTAAATGTTGAGTCTTGAATTGTGGACTCTCGCTTCATGCTGTATGTGATATTCCCACCCGCCAGGCAACTCGGAATCCGAATATTTATGTAGACTGGTGCACATTGGAGGCAGTCAAGCCAGTTGGCTACTGTTGTCGTTCTTGCCTCACATATTGCGTTGGTTTTCTATGGACAATCTGACTTCCTCCCAAATGCAGTTCTACTCAAAGATAAAGGATGCTCCCAGCATCCCAAGCAGTGCAGTCAGCTTTGAACAGTGCCTGGGAGACTCACTGAATCACGTGTAGGTAAATGTGTGAAATCCCTGCATGATCGAGTCGTCTGTGCTCTCTCAAGCGGCATGACGCGCCTATTCACAAGCGCACGACGCACGCGTCGAATTTCACACGTAAGGAAATCAATGCTCGTTTTCAATTCGTATGTGTCTGTATATAACGGGCACAAGTCACCCCTGCGGCCACTTTGGGGCGCTACCATTCAACGCAATGTGAAGGAAAAATGATCCTTCAATTGATTCGCAACCCTCAAATTTAACAATACACGATATACATAACATGTACGACTAAACTTTGCAGCCATAGCTGGCAGCATGAGTCACTCCATAACAGCAGGAGTATCAACATACATACGTACATTTCGATTTAAAGCTTTCGTAACTGCAGGGATTCATCTTCTTGGTTCTTTCGGTAAAGTCATGTAGAATGGAAATAATAAATAATAAAAATAAAACATAATAAAATAATTCTCACGACGTATCGGCCAGAACAGGTCTGTCGATAAGACAGTCTGTCTTATCGACAGACCTGTTCTTCACCTGAGGACGGCTGCTTGCGTTGTGGCCGAAACGTCGTGAGAATTATTTAATTATGTTGTATTTTTATTTTTTTATTATTTCCATTCTACGTGACTTTACCGAAAGAACCAAGAAGATACATACGTACACTCAAAATATACAGGTTTCCTGCGAAGCTGCCCGAGTGCTTGGATACAGACGCATCGCTGCATCGTTACGCCCACAGTCCTCTCTCCAGCCACCTCCCATGTATGGCATCCTCTTATGTAACGGTTCATTCTCCTGGAAATGTAAAGGATGCGGATGGGAACGGTCGCATCTCTCCTTGCGGTTAATAAGCGACGGCACGGGGCTCTGCCCGCTCAGATGAAGGTCATTAGTGCTTGGATGTTTTACCGCAAAAACACACATTTGGTGGAGTACGCTACTCTTTCATTTAAATAAGCGCAACGCATCGAGAGTAGTGGCCAACGCTAGTGGCGGGCGTCCCAAGAGGCGAGGGACGACCGAGAAAGAGATGGACCGATGGGGGGGGGGCGTTAGAATGGAGAGGGAATGACGTTGAAACATCAGCAGCAGATGGGATGTGACGACGATGATGATGTGATCAACAGTGGTGGGCTGCCGCTTATGCCGCCAGAATTTATTGGACCCAGCGGCCTCCGTGAAGGGGTTGGGTGGGAAGAGAGAGAAGGACCGTAACATTTATTGGGTTCTCTTAAATTGGCTTCAGCGGTACACATATCACCACCTGTCGTATAAAAAGCAGCATTGGGGGTAGCTGTGTGGCTTTTTCATCCTATTATCCGTGGTTATCCGCACAAATTACTCCTTGCGTCTTCACTGCGAAGCGGGAATAAGCTCAGCCGCTTTACTCTATAATGGCTCGGATATCGCAAAACCATTGTCGAGCAGATAATAGGATCTCGGGTGGATCGATTCCAGCATGCGGGTTTTTGGGGTTACAGATAATGGGAGCTTCACTGCATCGCACTCAGCCCCGTGTAAGTGCTTTGAGCCAGCAGTGCGAGCAGCCTAGGTTACCATGTCAGCCCACCGACCCAAGACTACACAGCAGGTGTGTTCAGGCTTCTAGCGCCCTTGATAATGCTTGGCTTGTGAACACACCATTACACGGGGGTGTGTTTTTGTCCGTATGATCGTGTTTTGTGTTTGAGTATGTTGTGTCATTGTAATAGTGTTTTACCCTTTAAACTGGTACAAAAACTGACACCTTTATACAAGGCATCATGTTTGCAATAACCACAACACAAGCAGTCAAATGCAAACAAAAATAACAACTCTGATAATGATAATGATATGCACTGTCCTTGAAGTTGATTGGTCCACGCCCGAGACAGCTTTTCTTAGAGCCTAGTCTCCATTGGTGTAGGACCAGATGACGCCTTTTGTTTCTTTTTGTTTGCATTTTGACTGCTTGTGTTGTGGTTATTGCAAACATGATGCCTTGTATAAAGGTGTCAGTTTTTGTACCAGTTTAAAGGGTAAAAACCTATTACTATATTTTGCCACTGGTAAAGGAGGTCTCATAGTATGTTGTGTCATTTTATGAAAGAAAAAAAAACCTGTGACTGCAGAAAGCCAAGTTGACATCACTTTGTCGTCTAGCTCTTTCGGTGAGCACACTCACGACCAGGATCGCCATGATTTGGCGATGACTAAAATTATGATTACGATTTCAGAAGGGGCCTGCCAAGCTTTCACAGTAGTGTGGCACGACTTTAATTTATTTGTTTATTTAAAGCTTTCGTGACTGCAGGGATTCATATTCTTGGTTCTTTCTGTAAACTCACGTAGATGGGAAATAATAAAATAATACAAATATAAAACGACGTTTCGACTGCAACACAAGCAATCATCGTCAGGTGTGAAATCCACAGCAAGTGAATTTGAAAAAAGTGGCGTTTTTTTCTTTATTTATTTAGCCAATGATTTCACACATGGCTTTCACACAGCTAGAGCACCAGGTACGCAAGGGAAATAAATACATGGTTACGTATGTGCGTCGATGTTACTGCGAGTAGATGTCAGCCCACGTAGCCACAGAGCCACGTGACAGCCTCCTGATGGACTTCACAGCCCGAGACCACTGCGCCATGGTCGTGATGATTGCTTTGTATATTCCAGTGGAGTCATTTGCAGTTGGTTTGGTAAATCCGGACCGTGACGCTGGCACAAAACTGCACCAGTCTTTTGCGAATGCCGTTACGGGATTATCGTGACGCAGACGGAACATGCTATTTGTACGGCTAATGCGCACAAGACGGTATTAATGAGGGAGGGTGGCGGCTGGAGTTGAACCGTGAAACCCGCGCAACAAACGGCGAATGCGCCGATGTGAGGCCACTTCGTCGCTCCGTGTTTCATTCCATATACGATCCACAACAATGCACCTCGCAGGTTGTGCATTGCAACGAGCGGGAGACATACGCGCACAGCAACTTCTTGTTGAGTGACCTTAACATATGTCGATGACAATTGATGTTGCGATAACCGTCATGTTAGTGCAGTTTTAGTTTGTATCGTATCGTGAAACATTTTATCGCGGCTACCCTACTACACACAACTACCATAGACTGCTTTGGTTAACAAAGGAGTTACCAACTCGGAACTTTTTTTCCAGTTTTGTGCAGCTGTTTATTGCAGTCTTATTATGTGTTTTGTTCTCCCACCGACAGATAGCCGGGTGAGAAATCTTATCAAAGTTATGCTCATGGACCTTGAGACAAGGATAGGTGCAAACAAATAATAAAACTCCAAAACAAAGCACAATTAGCACTTGTAAACGCGCATTGCTGATTTGCTGCGGTTGTGCACGCTATTCAAGTGGGCATGGTGTTGTCAGGCCGGATCGGACGCCAGTTTGTTGAATTGGTGACTTGGGAAATGGGCGTATATTCAAAATTACGGTACACTATTAAAGATTCCGCAATTTGAGACAGTGTTTATTCAGGTGGTTAAGGATCGGTGCTGTCATTCGGGGGGCGGAAGCGTGGGTGGCGCAGTGGTTAGCACACCTGAAGGACCGAGGTTCGATTCCCAGCCACGGCCATCATTGGTGGCGAACGATGACAGAATCGGGTTTGGGCTCCACAGGCCGGCGTGGGGAAGTATGGTCACGCAAACCCCCCACACCCCAACGCAGCGTCGCCGAGAGAAGCCTCAATACGGCAGTGGAATGACAAAGGGTGGGCAGAATTTATTCATCGTGCTTTATTGTGGCTTTTAATATATACAGTGGCGAGATAGCCAGGAGTGGTTACTATGTCCGTTTTTGGCCAAAAATGGCCAAATTTTCATAACTCTAATTTTCAACAAAAAGTGCATTGCTCCAATGTGTTTAGCCTTGGTGTGCTATATATGACATTAATTAAAAGTAGTAAATTTCATGATTAAATAAGCCAATGATCAATTGCCACTGCCAATTTCTGTAGTAAAATTACTGAAGTGCGTCGTTCGTGAATGTAAAGTGAACTTTGAAGGGCTGTGACGTCGCTTGCGAGCGTAAACCTTTGCCCGCCTGTGCCTTTGCTGGAATATCAGTTGAAAGTTACACGCGGTTAAATAGTAGTCAAATCACGCGAACTGTCTGTCCGTATGTATGCAGTTGTGCATATTTCACCCTGGCCTATCATGCCTGTAATAGCCCCACGATCAGTCTAAAAACAATCTTCGAAAACCGACTTACTCCGTTAAAAATGTAGGTTTTCGCGCCTAATATTATTCATAATAAAGGTATTTTGGCTCCGATCGCATGAATACAAATGCATCTTTAACCCACCACCACCACCGCCTGACACAGCCAATCAGTAAGGTTTGTCACGTACACAAAACGTGCCGACTGGTTACTGCTCCAGCACATCGGAATGTATTATTTAACGCACTCGGTCAACAACACCGGGCAATGGGGCCCTTCTTGAATAGCACACAGAGAGAGGGGTCAGAGAGACGAGGTTGGATAAGAGCTAAGGCTGCACTTATCCACTTTACGTCTGTGCGGCCTCACGATTGATGTGCTATGAGGGAGGGCCCTTGCCTGAAACGTCACCGATTAAATATGTATATTTTAAGGCCACAGTTTTGGTGGCGAGTGTGTTGAGGTTTGTGTTCGTTGACTGTGCCTGTGCAGCACCGCCAACCCAGCAGCAGCATCACCAAATTGTTCTGTTATGTAACAGGGATTTATCAGTTCTTTCTTTTATCAGTATCAAGATGATTAAACATAAGAATAGGTTTTACCCTTTCTGGCAATAAAGGTTGTCTCCGGTGTATGCCAAATCAGTTTCAAGGACAATTCATATTCTTTGGGTCTTTCGGTAAAGGCACGTAGATAGGTTGAAAGAAAATAACAAAAAACTACGCCGTTTCGATCACAGCACAAGCGATCCTCATCAGGAGGAGACAAAACGTCGTAGTTTTTTGTTATTATCTTTCAACCTATCTACGTGACTTTATCGAAAGACCCAAAGAATATGACTGCATATATTGAATGTAATTCTATTTAATTATATATTTCATTATCAGAGCATATTTGTGCAATATTTTCTGGTTCTCATGTGACACATTTGCATTTCCTCCGATTTCCAATTTTCTTCATTGCTGGTGCAGCACTTTAATTGTCTTGTGTTTTGCATTTGTAGTTTGAGTGACCTCGTCACTTCGCAAATGAGAGTCATCCCGGGCTCTTTGAGTTCTCACTCGGTGAAACAAAATGAAAGTGAGCTGGAAACTTGCCACCCTTGTAAAATAGATCGTCGATGGGTGGTGTCTCCTGTCCAAAATAAATTCCCTAGCCAATTACACAGCACAATAATAGGAGCTTGTGGAGAGCGATTCATACACAGATACCCCGCTGATTTCTAATCAACGGAGCTTACTCACCATTGTGTGATGTAAGCAAATCGCACTGGATATGTTGGACCCAAAGTCACAACATAGCAGGAGATTGTTCAAAGAGATTGGTGGGAAATGTATCGAGGCTCTTAAATAAAATGTTGTTTTGTAAAATACCATGTCCTACATATTATCGATATTTGGATCACCTTTTGTATACAGTATTGTATAAAGCGTCTCCACGCGTAAATAAATGGCCATTCGGTGGTGTTTATTTATCTCCTCTATGGGTACGGGTCCAGTTGTGGGAATTCCACATTTTCCTGGCAGGGCGGTACTGTGTTTGCCCCTGGAGGGATGGGGGGGGGGTTAAAGCTGAGTCCAGCCGTGGCAAAGATTTGAAATTGCACAACGGTGCCACCCTGCCTGAATTGATTGGGCACGGACGCATCTCCATTACCGTAGAAGAAAACGCATTTCGCCTGCGGAAGTTGGCTCGTCACGGAAGCTACTCGTGTAACTTTCATCGCGCAGAGTTTAGGGCTCGCTCTGACGGGAACGAATCGGGTTCACGATGAGCCATGTGTTGATCGATGAGCTATGTGTGACCTATGACCTTCAGCATTATGCTAATATGACATTTTACATTTCCTAATGTTGCATTGAGGCTCGCGGATCAAACGAAAGGAATTCCCAATGCGACAAATACACCACCCCGACGGTAAAGAGAAACACAATGATTCTTGCATTGAATCGCGACGTAAACCCGTGGTCATTCGTTGCATCCGGCGGCTGTGAATTGTTACACTCCAAGCATTGAAACCCGACAGGGTAAGGGGGAGACGCAGGAGGCACTTTCTAGTTCTCCCTGCGCATTGCGAACGACTCTTGAGCATGATGCCTCACAACAGCATAAGTCCAAAAAACAATCCATCGTCCTTATTGGCTTCCCAGACCAATACTATTCAGTAACATTCTGAAAGCAGGCAACTTATGAACCGGTTTTGACATTCTGGGTGTCATCAGCACAGTCAGACTTGTTCAACAATCGCTGCTGGGTTGCCAAATGTCATTGGCAAGAGCGCTGCAGAGAACAAAGTTATGCTCTGCCCATGTGTGTGTGCGTGTTTGTTTCCATTTCGTACTCACGATGCGACAGGACAACGGCGCGTAATGAGTTTTAACCCCACCCGACCAATGACCCTCGGCAAAAAAAAAAAATCTGGCACCTATTTTTCTTATCAGCGCAGTCGTCGTGTCTACCGTCACCGGGGCAACGTTGTCAAGTAACGGTGTCATGTCCTGCGTCAGATAGCGCGCACATTTTTGAGCGGTGTGAGGCCGTCAATTATATTTTTTACTTGCATGCACCTCGACGCAGCCGTGTGTATATATATTTATCACACGCACCGTTTATGAAGATGAATTATCTGAGTTTTTTACGTGGAAAAGAAGTTAACGGTCTGTTATGACGCTTCATATGGCGGAGACGGCGTGCGTAAATTTCACGCGAACGCTGCGCCGTGTGTCAGTATGTTGAACTTATTTTGCACCGTACGTAGTCAACCGTGCTAATCGGAGGTGCGGGGGAAGGACAACAA
Source organism: Lampetra planeri (assembly GCF_965212315.1). Taxonomy (NCBI): domain Eukaryota; kingdom Metazoa; phylum Chordata; class Hyperoartia; order Petromyzontiformes; family Petromyzontidae; genus Lampetra; species Lampetra planeri. Next base: position 8,014,137 of record NC_136141.1, read on the forward strand.
ACTAAACACAAAACGCAGTTTTAAATAAATGTGTTTTCAATCTAGACTTAAAAGTGCATCGCTCTAAGTGGCATCGGAATATCAGAAGGAATAGCGTTCCAGACGGCCGCAGAAGCGCATCTGAAAGCGTGGCGATGCGGTGACCGTCTTTGCTCAATGGTCAGCCAAAAGTTGCTGCGAGGATGACCGAAGATCGCGTGATGATGGTTTATGCCCCTTGACGAGATCAGCAAGGTTTTGTGGTTCATCTGTGGCAAGCACTTTGTGTGTTAATGAGTGCGATCTTATAATGTGTTCGTGAGGCAACAGGAAGCCAATGCAGCTCAGTGAGCACTGGGCTGTGCTTAAACACAGCGGGACACTGTGTGTGCTCCACAATCAGTAGCTGTTGTTTTAAATGTGAAAATTTTATTATTGTGCATAAACATGTCCTGAAGTTTGTCAGTGGCCAGGATTTCGCATTTCGACATTAATCCGTGTCCGTCTAATGAATGAGTACTACAGTCACTCTACATCTGTTGAACAATGTTTGTAATTTAATTTATTATTTGTACTGTCCTACGATCAATCTAAAATAATCTGCCCGAGCCAATTGTGCTGCAGGGAATTTATTGTTTAACTTTTAGTTAGCATGGATTCATGTGTGTGCAATATTTTATTTTCCAATTGTCATGCGAAAAGGGTTTTTTTTCTTTTTGCTCTTATTTATATATGCTTCATTGCTGTAATTTATTTTCGTTTTTCTTCGTTTTTATAAATTTGATGACTCAAGTGAGTCTTATCGTAGTCTATTGACATTGCAGCCTGGATAAACAGAATAAACTTAATAAACTTAACTTGAACTAAGTGCGTGCTACTGGGGATGAGCTGCGACTCGTGCTGATTTTACCAGGAGCGCTTATTTGTTAGATCCTGGTTGGATGATGATTACCATAGCGATGATGGTGATGATGAGACGATGGCGATGCAAATAGCAAGACTGAGTGCACCCTGGTAGGGTTATGAACTCCTCATGGCCTTGTGAAGAGGAGGCTGGTGCTTTACCAAAGGAGCTCTGTGTTAAACAGCGAAAGCTATTTCGTCGTGAACAAATAAAACGAAACAAACACAACATCTCTTGTCAGCACATTTCTTTACGGACATAGTTTGTTTACTCTTTTTTGACTGGAAGTGTTGAATTGGTACAAAACCTTTGTACGTTTCTTACGGCGGATTTTTCTTTACAAGAACATGCTGCAGCGTGCCCCTATTTATGCATCGATGTTTTATTTAGGACAGTTTTGGTAACTCGCTGCGGTTTTTTGGGGAAGAGTGGTGGAGGGTTTGTTTGATTTTCACTGGAAGTGCAGCATTTTAAAATCCATTCTTTGAACACAGGAGGTGTTAAGATGTTCGGACACCAAATAGACACCTATTGCAAGGCATCAAATCTGCATTAACGACACGTACTTGTGGTAAAAACATGCAAACAACAATGCTTTGCTAATACATGGATTCCACTATTGGAACCTCATTTGCCAGTAGCAAAATATGATAATTGTTTTTTTACCCTTTGATCTGCCAACAAACTGACACCTTTTTTTCATACTCTGATGGTGCATGTCTTTAAGTTGTGCGCCTTTTAGCGTCATCTGGTCCAACACCATGTGAGACTAGGCTCTAAAGAAAGCTGTCTCGGGTGTGGACCAATCAACTTCAAGGACAGTGCATACATTATCAGAGTCATGTTTTTTGTTTGCATTCCGAATGCAGGTATTGTGGTCAATGCAAACATGACTCCTTGTAAAAAAAAGGTGTCAGTTTTGTTGCCAGATAAAAGGGTAAACACGTTCCTTCGGAGTGGGCAGGTAGGAACTTCGTTGGACAGCGCATTCATGCGATCAGTGTCACGTGGTGCAAGCTGTGTGGAGCGGCGCGTCACGTGGTGCTGAGCCCGCCCGAAGCGCTCTATGAAATACAAATCGAGGGCGTGGCTATGCACGACAGACAGACAAATAATCCCTGGTGGGCAGTGTGGAACTGTTGTTCCTACCTGTAAAAAACAATTATCAATACATGGATTGTCCTTGAAACTGATGGATCTGCCTTTTTCATGGCTTTGTCTCACCTGTGCTAGACCATTGGCAGAAAGGGTACAGCCTTTTTTTTCTTCATCATATCTTGAATCTGGCAAAAACGCGTCCCATATATGTAATACTGGAGTTAATTCACCTTAACTTGACTGTCCTATGCTGTCCCAATAAGCAGTCGACCAATCACGAGCAGAGTCAAAAAAGGGACAATTGGCCTCCCTCACAATGTTGATGAAATTTTAAGATTTAGGCCGCGGGATTTAGGCTGCTGGTTCCTCGCCTTTCTGGGCCCACGAACCACCGTCAACCCCCTCCCAAGAAATGTTCTCGGACCACCGTGCAACAGAAAAAAATAGTGGCGTTTTTTGAGAAATAAAATCATATCTCCAACCGTTCCACGGACCGCTTCCCTACAACCTGCAGACCAGGTTTCACACCGCTGATTGTTCAGGGCTGTTATTAGATTCAAGAATATTGTACTCTTTTTGACACCGTGACATGTGTAAGAATCTTACACATGAGATCCAAGGCATATATCACGTGCCAATAAACTCTTGAGAAATATGGTCGCGATTGACACCCAAACTATCTGTCTTCTGGCCCATTACAGAATACTGGACACAAAAATTCGATTATCCACACTATGCTTCCTAAGTTTCCTGTTATCCGCAATTGTGCTTACATATTCCGGCCCTGATTTGTGGAAATATTGTGTCTTATCTGCGATTTTTCTTTGCGGACAAGAGTAATTAAAACAGCAAATTCATAAATATTATCCGTGACTGTTTCGCAATATTATCCCGTGGATACGTGGGGTCAAATTGCGGATAATAGGATCCGTGACCGTTGTCTCCCACATCATACAGGGATGAGACAAATTCTCCCGTAGAGTTTATTGATATTTTCTCTGAAGGGGAGTCAGTTGAAAACATGACATTTTTATTTATTTATCGTGAAAACTTTGCTTGCCTTTTACACTTCCTTGCACTCAACCAGAAACATGACGGCCAAAGCACCTTCAACCACCGCCGTTCTCCTATCCACCACTCCTTAACAAAAGCTTGTAACAGTGTTATGCTGAAGTCTAACTTTTTGCCCGCATTTCCTTCTTTTGAGAGCAGGGAGAGGAACCGTGCAGGGTGTTAATCGCCTCGCTCGCATCTGTTTCGAGGTCACGCTGCATTAACAATAATTACATTGTCTAAAAGCAATTAGATAAGCAATTCCACGCAGACACGCATAGGCGCGTTGTTCAGCAAGGCCACGAGCCCATGCCTCTTGCTCCCTTGCTTGCGACGGGCCCTTTGTAATCGCCAATCGGGTAAGCTCCAAAGAGTGGATGGGCGCGTGCGAGGAGAGGCAGTGTGGGGCCAACACCAGAGACGATTATCTGACCCGGTGACTGGGTCTCCCCTAGGTCGACTCTGCATCAAATGAGTACCTGTGTACGAAGTGTAAACATTGCCAATGGGGAGACAAAGGCGACCGGGCGTGGTGCTGGCCACCCACCCCCTGGTGTGCCGTTCCGGCCTTCATTAGGTGCTCGCTATCAGCCCTTGCCCCATCAGTATGTTAAGGCTATACGGGGGATCTTTGTCTCTGCCTATGCAAGTTACTCCCGTTTTAGAGTTGCTGTAAGAGTGGTCCTTGAGATGCTGCCATTACTACGCAGAGTCTGCCTCGTGGCTTTATTGCCAACCCCAAAAAATAATTGCCAACAACCTTGAGCACAACTTTGTTGGCATATGGTCGGAGCCGTCGGACCCCACGTTCAAGCAACGACGCTCCGGTGTGTTCTAGCGGGCACTTGCAGGCCGGTGCTGCGTCACTTGGTGCCAGGCAGCGGGAGACAGCTGTCATCAGGAAGTCCCCCGAGGCAACAAAGAAAAATAAAACAAACGTACAGCTGAGCATTAGGATGTGACGTGTAAGAAGGTGCTTTGACACGCCGGAGCATTTAAGCGCCTTAAGTACGCAAACGCTCATCCCAATGTAAAGTATCAGTGTTTTAATTTAGTTACACAAATTAGCGTCTCTGCTGTGAAAGAAGTGGCCATTGCGTGACATTTCCCAGCGCGTAGTTTTGAGGGGCAAAATATTTTGACAGACGCGTTTGAGTTTATTTTTCTTTTGTTCTCTGCTGTTTTGTACCCACTGCTAAGCAGACACTCTACAGAGGGGGATATGAGAGCCAAATAGCTTCGAAGTGCATGATTGCAGCTGCAAAGGCGAAACACAGAGAGAGACCAAGGCGCCCGCGAAAACTATACAGCACGCAGGCCATTGTTGACACCGTCCCGCATCCGATGCTACGCATGCCCGTGTCCGGTCTCCCCCCTCCCCCGTGCCGTGTAGTAGACCCTCGCAGCTGCCCGGCGTTGATAAATCTCGGGGCTCGTCGCGAGCTCCATTCCCCCCGCGCACGGCGATCAGCGCGCGCCGTACCATTCCTGCTGTTCCCTCCGTAGTGGGGCGCCGCGGTTGGCGAGATGTTGACTACATCGCCTGGTGCGCAGGAGGGTCGTGGGTTTAATTCAGACCCTGACGCCTATTGTACATTTGGAGTTTGCGTGTCTCTCTGGCCGTGGTCGCGTGGATTTTCCTCCGGGTCCTCCGGTTTTTCCCTCCACATTTAAAATCAACACGCGCTTAGAGTATTTGGCTGCTATACATCAAAGAAGACCTGATGCAGGCAGTGATGAGAAGGAAACTGGCACTATTTGCACACATATCAGTTTAACACGTAGGCTTTCGCGACCAATATTATTCATAATAAAGGTTTTAGGGTTAGATCGCGTGAGTATAAATGTGTCGTAACCACCACCCGACACAGCCAATTAGTAAGGGATTTGTCACGTAAACAACAAGCTGGTGGGCTGAAGTAGTAACTATTTGGCGTTTCAGATCCCTTACTAATTGGCTGCGTCGGGTGGTGGAGGGTTACGACACATTTATATTTACGCGATCTAACCCAAAAACCTTTTTTTATGGAAACAAATGACAAGAAATGTGCAGTGGACACCTACTATGATGTGATCATGACGTCAGGTCGTTGAACTCTCATTTGTGGTCAGGTCACTTTGAAAAAAGGGCTACGTAGCTCAGTGGGCCTTACACCTGGTAAAAGAAAAAAATTGTTGAGTAGTTTTAGTTAAGTTTTAGATTACCGATGCGACTGTGTCCACGACAAGGTCGGGGCCGTTAGGCACGAGGAACAAATATGGGGATGCCGCAACGTTGCATCGTTGCATCGAGGACAAGGGGCTGATGCGTGGTGTGTAAAAGTAAAAAGAAGGTAAAGGCACAGCCCTGCAATTGCTCGCTCGAACCTCTGTTGGCGGAAGGGCTTCCACTGGAGAGACAGCCCGAGGTTGAGCCCCTTTCAGAGGGCTACTCTCCCAGAGCTGGCCACACATCTTCTTGGATGGCGACCCGAGTTAGACTTCCTCTCGCGTCGAACACCGGAGGCGATTATTATCCGAACCTGTTCTGGGCTTCCCCTAGGTCGACTCAGCCTCAAATGAGTACCCGGTGAGGTGTGTAATCGTTGCTATTAGGGAGACGAAGGCAGCCGGGCGTGGAGCGTGCCACCCACCCCCTCGCTTTCTGTCGGCCTACATAGGTGCTACTCGCTAACAGCACTTGCCGCAACAGTCTGTGTAAGGCTTTACGGGGCATATTTGTATTTGTGCTAACCGTCACACCGCTGTTCAACCCTCCCATTATATAGCTCACTATGTAACACAATTTTTGTTCCTGGGTACTAAGTGTTATTTTATAATTGCTTATGCTTAAAAAGGATAGAAAATTGCTATTATTCCCCACAAACTTTGCTTTTGTGACCAGGACTTTATGTGAAGAAATGACACATGCACACCACGTTTTCTCATTGAAAATATGTACATTTCAAAATACCACTATCATGGTCACAAAAGCAAAGTTTTTGGGGAATAATAGCCATTTTCTGTGCTTTTCAGGCATAAGCAATTAGGAAATTAACACTTACTACCCGGGGACAAAAACATGTTTTTGTTTGTTACACAGTGATTTAACGTTCAAAATATAAACAAATTGTCTGGTGACGCTGCTGCTGGTGCGCCAGCACAGTGAACAGTTTAACACGTCGCCTTTCGTGACACCGGCGTGCCGCACGAGTAAAGAATCGTCATGTTTTGTTTATGTGACAAACCTTACTAATTGGCCGTGTTGGGTGCTATGCGGGGTTTAACGGCGCATTCATATTCACGTGTTATGGAGCACAATTAACAACAGCAGGGAAAAAAAGAAAACTCCACACGCTCGGCCAACAGCACCGCCTTGAAAGAAATGATGATATGCAACGAGTGACGTTTGACGCAGACAAGTGCCTGGCTTTATAATGATCAACCAGCTTTCCTGTGCAATGAAGAAGGGCCATCGCCCAAAACGTCGCCACGTTTGCATCCTCACCGGAGGCATCGTCGTTTGATGTGTGCGTTTGAGCTTCCCGAATGTGATATTTTTGGACTTGAGGACGGGGCGTTGTTTATTTTAAATTTCACAGGCGGTTTTCAAAATGTGGAATATATATTTGTTCGTATATGAACCAAGCTGGCGCATTGCATATGCAGCGTAAACAAAAAAGTTCCTTAAACGCCGTGCTTATTCTGTGGCCGCAAGCGCGCATATTTACGTGCTCAGAAAATTTATTATAATGGTATATTTGATGCGATGTCTAGGGGATCTGTTGAAAGCGTAAGATATATTGCCCCCCACCCAGTTTTTCCCTCACCCTGAATATGTGAATATGGTCGTAAATTTGTATAAATTTCTGCAAACGCCGCACCCATGAAATCGGGGCTTCCACTGGGCGTGCGTTGCTCTCCGAGCACACTCGCGTTTCCTCCTGCATGCCTTAAGCTCATCAACGCAATTAGCAAATCAACCTCTCTTACCATTCATTACCTCTGAACCTTTGTGTTTTGTGCAATATGCCCGTTGTTTATTTTGCTCAAATCGTTAACGTTTGTTCTTGAAGGACACATGTTTTGATTGCACTTTTGACGCGTTCCGTTACGATGTCTGTTCCTCCGTACGGATCACTCTGACGTTGTTGTGCCTCTTGTTCTGTGCTGATAGCGCCACAGATCTCCCTTGCAAACCAGCTGGGTGAGTGGCTCAACACGACTTTCCGTGTCACAAATAAACATTTATTTATTTATCCCAATTCAGGATCCTCCTGAAAGAAAGGATATGGTGAGGATTTCCTGAGTTAATAACAGACGTTTAGATTTACCATATCAGTAAAAATAAATATACGTTACAAATGTTAAATACGAGAGGTAATACTTGAAAAATTCTTGCTTGCGGCTTCCTGATCAGGTTTCAACCACTGTGTGTAAGGTGTAATTATCACACCTATCATAGCTCTGAGTTTGATAATAACTTTTTTACTTACACAGTATACATATATATCTCTTGATCTGGCATCAAGGTCCTATTGTTGTGTCGCTCAGCTCAGCTCAGAAGGTTGCAAGCACACGTGTCCCGGTCAAGGGATGAGCACAGTTCACCATCCGAGAAGGGTACAAAGTGAGTACCCCTTTGTGGAAAGTGACCCGTGGTTGCCCCATGGAAATTCTACCCCCTGTCATAGCAATGGGAAATTGTCATCACTGGATCAGGGCGCGTGGTTACAGACCCGTTAGACTCGTCGGATGGCTGCTAACAGCAACAACATCAACGACAACAAACAAACAAAACAACCTACGCATTGATTTATTTCAGTGCATCTCTGTTCGTCATTCTGCGTTCAGCACCAGAACCAAGTGAATGGCGCTCCCGAGGGTGAGCCCCACTCGTGTGTGGGGGGGTGGCCACGTGTTTCCACCAAAGGAGCCACCGAAGGCGCCAGCATGCAAACGGAGACGTTTAAAAATGCTACACAATCTAGATTTGAATCTAGGCTACACAGTTTAACACGTAGGCTTTCGCGACTAAAATCATCCATAATACAGGTTTTTTTTGGGTTAGATCGCGTAAATATATAAATGTGTCGTTAAACCCGCCACCACCCGACACAGCCAATTAGTAAGGTTTGTCACGTAAACAGATCATACCAATTCGTTCCTAGTACAACACAAATATATTGTAGGCGTCAGGGTCTGGATCGAACCCACGACTTCCTGTATACCAGGCGAGGTAGTTAACATCTCATCACCGTGGCACCACAGCAAGGCAGCAAGCGAGAAGAGGGCAGGGAGGGATGAGATGAGGGAAGTAATTAGAAGCGGAGGTGGTCAGGTTACTCGGGGGTGACCAATGAGCAGGCACCGCTAAGATTGTGTGTTTGAATCTGGGCAGACGCCCTTGATTAACACATTCCTGCGGAGGGAGCTGGTAGGAACGTTGGGTTGCTCGGTCAATGGCCAGGGTCAACGGCGGTGTGGTGTATTCCGCAAATATGCCCGACTGTGAGGGCGGGCACAAGCCGGCGTGAGTAGGTTAAACTTTGAGTTTTATAAGGGCACCACGGGGTGACCAGCCCCTCCCCACCCAGCCCCACCCCTCCCACCCCCCACCCAGCCCCACCCTCTCCACCCAGCCCCTCCCCACCGTCCCCTCTCCACCCAGCCCGACCCCTCCCATTTTTGGATGCACAACGGACGGACGGACACAATAATCCCCTGTGGGCTGGTGGAACCAGGTGGTTGCTACCAGTAACATTTCTTCTCAAGTGTCTTGAATTGATAGTCTCAGCCCGGTCAGCAATGACCACAGGAAAAAAAGATATACATCGCATTCAATTATTTATTTTAACTTAATGTGGCTACAATTCAGTTCTACGTCTTCAACATTTCAAGAGAAAAGTCTCCGGGCTCAGTGAGGTTACTCTCCTGGGTAAATGCGGAATTGCAACCTAGCCTATACAGTAAATGTTAATAGTGATATTTTTCAGCCACCTTCGATCCACTTCTGGACGAAGGCCCTATAACGTCGTGTCAATCGCGGGGAATGTTTGGCCATACCTTAGCACGCCGGTTAAGTTTGCGTTGATTTTAGCTGTGGCCGGAAAATACAACTCTGACCACCGGGCTCCATGGCATTCTGCGCCAAACCACTTGCACCATCAAGGCAGTGCAGGGAACTTAATAGAGAGGGGAGAACGCCTGAGAGGATGTCCGCTGCAGAGACGGAGTGGTGAAAACCGGGCCCTGTGTGCAGGCACTAGACCAGGGCTCGGCAAAACAAAATAACAAGGAGAGACTTTTTTTTTCTTTCGAAATTTCTACAAAACTCGATATTTCAAGAGTCCGCAATACGCGCTAATAGTGCGCACGCACACGCACATGCACGTCACGAAGTGGTCCGTTAAGAGCGGCACGCCGGTTGCCGAGCCGCAAGTCGCTGACCCCTGAACTTAGACGGCTCTGTGCATCGTGAGGCGACGAGAGGTTGCACGACGGCTTGGGGAGGACCTCACCCAACTGTGGATATATCATGGCTCATTATGATGGTGATGATGATGATGAATTAATTGCTGAGAGGAATAACTGTTGGTGGGCCTGTTTAAATCTTGCGGGACTCGATCGTGACTTTGAACAGATGGCGAGGTATGGAAAAGCCCCGTGGCATTACCGGCACAGCTAGGGGATTCAGGCCAAAGAAACTTTGGAAACTGCCACCACCACCACCACCACGACGACGACATGCACACGGAAAACGTGACGAGCTCGGCACGGCGCGACTCGGCCGTGCCAAAAACAGACCATGGACGATCAAAATATAATTTGTTATTCACAGCGATGCCCAAAGTGAAATGTACCATTCTAGGGATCTGAGTAGCCTCACATCAGCCCGCCACAAGCCGTGCCAGATGGTACGTAAAACATATTTATTTTATCATTGACATTGAAGTCACGGCCGTCTCGCGCTATTAGTCTGTTCACTTTTTTTAACCTTATTTCCGAACCACTTGAAACCACTGTTGTTTGCAGCACACGCCACGTGCGGTACACGTGCCTGCGTAGCGATTGTGTCAATCCACTGCTATCCCCACCGTCCGTCCGTGTGGGGTCGTGGGAGTGACTGGACCGTACTTCGCCATGGTGGTCACTGCGCGCTATGCACGATGGGTGGCCCATACGAGAGTCGTCCAGGCTCAACTCCTTGCTTGGATTTCCAAGATCTGGTGGCCGAATTGGTCGCGGGCAGCTTGTGATCGGGCGTCTACATTCTTATGAGGATGAACGTACATTTTTTGGGGTTACATAAAAGCACTTTGCAAAAATTGTAATTTGACTTCAGGGTTAAGAGACGGTCATCGTTTAGCTGTGACTCCGATCGGTGTTGCTGTACGTGCCAGAGGGTTGAACTTTGGCAGAACTCGCACGAAGGCTTCCTCCTTCAGATTAAGGCCCTTGCAGATAGTGATATGAATTTGTAGCGGGAGAAATTAATTACGACTCAAGAGACAAAACAAAATCTATATAAATTAACTTGACAAATTATACTCCGTTCGTTTTTGTTGTTGTTGTTGTGATCCAACTAAACTTTGAAATATTGTTTGGTGTGTGTATATATATAAAATCCATCATTATCATCAGCCAAGGTAAATCCACTGTTGAATGAAGCCTTCCTAGAAGCCTCCAATAAATAAATCATTAAAGCACGTCAAATTGTGTACAACATTTTCCCCTTTCCCCCCTGGGGCTGCGATGAATGCCAAGTATGAACAGAACACCCCACACAGAAACTCTGACAATCAGCTGCTCGTTCTTTCTTTTCACAGCCATTGGGGGAGTAAACAGCTCTAAGCCAACGGAATCCCCACGGGGGCAAAGCTGTTCTGTTTGTGCTAAGGGAGTAGCTTTACTCTGCACCCTGCCGCAACTCAATTTGTTTGTTAAGGGAGTTGCAGGGGGAAAAAGCTTCCTTTCAGAAGTGCCCTGTGCCGAGTGTATGTGTGTGCACGTGTGTGTGTGTGCACGTGTGTGTGTGTGCAACAGGCTTTGTGGGAATCAGGAGGCGTAGCGGTGAGCGCTACGAACCCGGCGACCCGAGTTCGATTTCACGCTCGCGACCCAACACCGGTGACGATTATCTGAACCGGTCATGACCCTCCCCTAGGTCAACTCGGCCTCGAATGAGTACCTGCTGTGGTGCGTAAACATCGCCACTGGGTGAGACAAAGGCGGTCGGGCGTGGTGCTGGCCACCCACTCCCTCGTGTGCCGTTCCGGCCTTCGAAGGTGCTCGCTAACAGCACTTGCCCCTAACAATTTGCTAAGTCTACACGGGGGATCTTTGTCGTGTACACGTGTGTGTGTGCAACAGGCTCCGTGGGGAGGAGGAGGTGTAGTGGTGAGCGCACCGCCCTGCCGCTCCCGACAACCCCGAGTTAGCCTCCCACTCACGGCCAAATATCTTAACCTCCTCCTTTAGATTGACTCAGCCTTAAACGAGTTGGGGCGCGGTGTGTGAGCGTCAGCACTGGCGAGACGAAGGCCAACAGGTGTGGGGTTTGCCAGCACCACCCCCGTCGTGCCGGCCTTCAAAGGTGCTCGCCAAAGGCACATGCCCCAAACAGCCCGTGTTGGCTATATAGGGCAGAGGTTCTCAATCGGGTCCCAGGGTGGGGTGGATGCGGTGATTTTTATAAAATATGTGAAATGATATCACACACAATAATCATCGGTGAAGAATCGCGTATGAATCTTTGAAAATATAAAATAACTACGCTAACATTTTAATCCACGTGGTAACCTCGAAAAAGATAAAAGACCTTTATAAACTCGTTAATTCCACGAGTAGCCAGCGAGCGCGAACACATTACTTCACGTGTGCAAAGAACGTCCGTTGAATTTGTTTTAATTCACTTGCTGTCATTCGCTAGTTTGAATATCTCACGAAATGGACAATTGGTTAAAATATTGACGCTCGTTATTCGTACATTTATTTTAATTTCTCAGAGCCGTGATGTTGGAGTCAGGCAAGGGGGGGGGGTAGCACATCAGCAGCAGCAGCCAACGAAAGGTTGAGAACCACTCCTGTAGGGAATATTCGTCTTGTGTGTGTGCGTATACAGCCTTCAAAGGTGCTCGTCCACAGAACTTGCCCCCAAAAGTCTGTCTTGGTTGCATCAGGGGATCTTTGTCTAGATACAGCAAATCTGGCTGTGACGGTCCCACCTGATGACGGAGACTTGTGTTGCCTCCGAAAAGTTGTGATTTTTTATTATTTTATTTTTTCTTAATTTTAATTTCATTTTTTACCTACGTGACTTTACCGAAAAAACTAAGAGTATGGATCTTTGTCTGTACGGCTGACCCTTGTTTGTGGGACACACCTCCACCACACGCACATAGCCGAGTTGATGTTTGCTTGGTGCAAGTGAGTCTCCGAGATGAGTTGAGGGTAGCACGGGGAGGCCCTGCAGCTGAGTGGACTCGCCGATTATATGAGCTGGTGTCAGCGGTGTTAGGGTGGCTCGCGAGTGATTTCTGCCGGACAGCTGGTGACAGCCACCTTTCAACATGTTGTGGAGAATAGCAAGACAAGAAGCAGCAGCAGCAGCAGCAGCAACCAACCTGAGCATCGAGCGGCGAAAGCACAGCAGCCGTTTGCATCTGCGTTAGGGCTGAACGATTAATCGATTTCAAATCGATATCGCGATTTAAAACAATGCGATTAGCAAATCGCAAAGGTTGCGATTTTTTGCGATTTTAGAAGTCTTATTGCTTTCTTATTGGAATCATTTTTTGTATTATTATAACTTTATTTATTTCACTTAACAATTGTTCTATGTTTGATTGTTCTATTTCAATGAAAACATTTTGATAAATCCATGTTGTAAGTAATTCACATCTTTGAAGTTATCATCCATGCATTGGAATATATAGAGAAGTTCATATTTTGATGGTATCATGTGGTAATGCTCCATCACATGTTTTAAATCTATTACACACTGAATATTGAACTGAAGCTTGACCTCAAAAAATGTAATCGCAAATCAAATCGCAAAATCTGTCAGAAAAATCGCAATTAGATATTTTGCCCAAATCGTTCAGCCCTAATCTGCGTGTCACGCCATTGAGTAAACCCACAACAACGCTTGAGTCTGTCTGTGTACCCTTCCGTCTTGGTGCCACCGAGGACTAAACAGTGCGCCCACCCTGCCTGACTCGAGAGTGGTGGATGGTGCTCCCAGATCAGCTCAGTCTAAACAAGCGTGGAATGTGCTTGTTCACACGGTGGTTGTAGGCTGGCATTTGATTATTTTTCTAATTTTAATTGAATTTATACTTTCAACAACAACAAATCAGGAAGGCACACAGGCAGTTGTAGGGGTATTACTCTTTCTGCGTAACGGTAGCTTTAAGTGTTTACCTTTGCTACACAACGACTCGGATTAAATATTTAGCCGTGCACATTGGTGGCAATTGGTATCCGCATCTGATCTGGGCTTCTCGTAGGTTGACGCTGTATCGATAATTACGCCTGTATTTGGGACAGTGCGCCAATATCTACTATGGGTAGACAAAAGGCGTGCCACCATAATATACTAATTCACACGCTGAGTTTGCTAAACTAGTTGCTCGCTAAAGTCACTTGCTTTATGCTAAATACTGTATGACAAAATTTTGATTTGAAACTTTTGTGGCTGCAGGGATTCATATTCTTGGTTCTTTCGGTAAAGTCACGTAGAAGGGAAATAATAAAATAATATAAATATAAAACAAAACAAATTCTCACGACGTTTCGACTGCAACACAAACAATCATCATCAGGTGTGAAACCCACAGCAAACCGCCACTTTTTTCAAATTTTCTTGCTGTGGATTTCACACCTGATGATGATTGCTTGTGTTGCAGTCGAAACGTCATGAGAATTTTTTTTTGAATATGTATATTATTTTATTATTTCCCTTCTACGTGACTTTACCGAAAGAACCAAGAATACTGTATGACTATATATTTGTGGAGAGAACATTGTTCTCGCAAGACAATGACGATCGGTACGTACGTGCGATTGGGGATGAAAGTTGAGCGGTGGTTCGGTGGTTAGCGGCACCGCGCTATGAGCCCAATTTACTCGAGTTCGATTCCTGGCCACAAGCTTGCATCGGTGGCGAGTGATCTCAGAACCACTCCTGGGCCACCACCTTCGCCAGCCCGCACTGACCAGCGTCGTGACGTAGCCCCCGCCACCGACACTTCGTGGGGAGGCCATCCTCTAGCAGTGGATTGATAGAGGACTGTCAATTCAATATGTCATTATGCATATTGTATGCCCATGTTACATTTTATGGTGACGGAATGCATGGGACTTACAAACGGAGCATACGAGGGAGAAAATATTGATGTGGAATTTTAAATGACACAACAAGGAATGGATTTTAAAATATCTGTACGACCCCAAATCACGACAAATCATCAACTCAACCGGGATGTTAATTTTCACATTCCCAACAATAAAATATTCTTCTCAACTGTTTGAATAAGTGAGCGGTTTGTTCTGCAGAAATTGTGTTTCTGATCATGAATTGTTAATTTAGTAACCCAGTGACTTATCCTCTTCACAGTTACCATTGATGCAGTTTTCGATGTAATAAATCTTGTTGAGAAAAGCAAGCGGGCTTGAGCAGGACACGTCATCGCTGGAATGCATGATGGCAGCCAAGGATTGGAGCGCATCCGACCGACCGCCCGCCCACCAAGGAGATGGAGCTATGAAATTCAGTTTGTGTGCTGGAGCTGGGTGGATTGTTTCATCCCAGGATCGTGAGAGGTGGCCGGTGGCTTGTGGGGGAAGCCTTCATCTAGCAGTGGATTGACCATGGCTCATGATGGTGATGATGACAAAGAATAGGGAACAGCAATTGGACAAAGCCACATGATGGCATCTTGATGATGGGCGTCTTTGTTTAACAATTCTCAAATAAGAAGACCTGCAAACACAATCTAGCACTGACCCTGGGTGCCCCGGTGGATAGGAGATGTTAACGACCTCACCTGGCTACAGGAGGTCGTGGGTTTGATCCCGACCCTGACGCCTGCTGTATATTTGGACTTTTCGTGTTCTCCCCGTGGTCGCGTCGATTTTTCTCCGGGTCCTTCGTTTAGAGTTTTTGGCTGCTTTAAATTTCCACACGATGAGCCACTTCGTTGAACTATCATTTGTGGTTGCCAGGTCGCTTCTGATACAGAGCTGTGCATTGCTCAGTGGGCCTTACGCGGTAAAAATAAAAAAAATAGTTTTAATTTACAATACATAATGTATGTATTATAAGGTGCACGGTGGCTTCCTCACACCCGGAGGTGTGGCCGGCTGGCAGGAGATGGAGAGCGGTGGGGGGGGGACGGTCGCGGCGAATCGTTCCGCCACATCTCCAAAGGCGGTGGCGGCGGCGGCTGGCGTTCAACGTGAGCGCGGCAGTTGGTTAATCGGTAATCCGTGGCATGCCACTGCGCTTGATAATTAGCGAACACATCCCCAGAAAAAAATTACAGTTCGCATTATCTCGTGAAGATTTGCTTCATTTGGTTTCAGTGGCAAATTTCCAACGCCTCCCCCGGTATTAAAAAAGACATTCCAATTTTCATCTCAATTCGAAAATAGCTTAGAAGGGGTGGTGTTTATTTTTTATTAATCAAATCCATTCGTGTAATTATATTTTGTCGCGTGAGGATTAAATCAGTGCAAGCACCTACCGTATTAGGGTGCACTTCCGATTAGCACGGGTGGCTACGTATGGTGTGAAAGAAGTTCTTGCATACACACAAATAATCGTATTGTATGTTTGTGAAGTCTCCTACTGTGCGCCCAAAATGGATGAAAATAAAACCAGACAAACTGTGTTTCCCCCTCCCCTTGCCGCAGCCTCTGTGGCAGTGACATTTCTTTGAAGTCTCGTTCCTTTGACCTTTCGACCTGGAAGGCAAATTGCTGCCACACTGCATGCATCTGGAAATGTTGTCGAAGATCGCTCCGGAGCTTTCGCCACCCAGGTGTCAAATTGCAAGAAGACGATGGGTTTGGTATCGTCCGTCGGTGCCACTGACCCATTAGGGAGGTGGGGAGGGGCCCTGATTTTGGAGAATAAAAATTATTTCGGGCTCATCTCTACTTTCAATACGTAGCGAAATGGCAGAAGAGATCCAGACAAGTGATTTGATAGATGTGGTGAGATCAGAGAAAGGAGATGCAGACGCGATCGAGATGAAAGAGATTCGTTGGCGTTTATGTGAAATTTGTTTGTTATGGTTGGTTAGGATTTGAATTTTAGCCGATACTTGATGCGCAAGCCTATACATTTATGATGGATCCGGGTCCTCTTCAGCTGCTTGGGACCCTACGCTATTGCTTGCTTTGCTTGTGTCCAGCTCCACCACTGGTAACTTCCCACCTCTGCTCGTAATTCCAAGGAGCTGTGCGAAAACGTTTGTAATTCTAGATTTGAAGCTTTCGTGACTGCAAGGATTCATACTCTTAGGTTTTATCGGTAAAGTCACGTAGGTAAAATAATAATAATAAAATAAAATAACAATAAATGAAAATAACTCAATGAAATCACGACGTTTCGGAGGCAACACAAATCTTCGTCTTCAGGTGGGACCGTCACAGCTAAATTTACCCACTTGATGCAGTAAATTTAGCTGTGACGGTCCCACCTGAAGACGGAGACTTGTTTTGCCTCCGAAACGTCGTGATTTAATTGAATTATTTTCATTTATTATTATTTTACTCTATTATAATCTTTTTTACCTACGTGACTTTACCGAAAAAAACCTAAGAGTATGAGAACGTTCGTAGTTGCATGAAGTGAACTATCGCGCAGCCAGAGAGACGTCATTTGCAACATTGGGTTTTTGCGAGACAATGTCACTGGGCAAATGTTGAAAATTACTCATGACTATTAAAATGTGAAACATTGGGAAGACTGTCCTCTTATACGCTTGTCATGGTAAAATAGTCTCCCTTTCCTGTGTTCGGAGGATTGCTTCTTGGGCGAGAATTTCCACGAGACACACGCGGTATTGTAACATCGATGACGGATGGCTGAGTGAATGTGCACATTATTTGTGAATTGCAGCGCACAGGACGAGCATTATAACCGACACACAGACACACATAATCCCCTCATTAGCCTTATAGATTGCCATTACACGTGCTATTAGCAGGCACCTCTTATGGCCAATGGCTCATGAGGGAACAATGTGGGTGACGACATTTGCAATATTGCAACTCAGTCCTCAGCGGCCTGCCTACTTCCCTCACTTCCAGATAATCCGAAATGTTGATGTCAGACTTCTCACCTGCATCCGTCGATGTGACCGCATCACCCCAATACTATAATCCCTCCGCTGGCTCCTAATCCAATCGCTGATCAATTTCAAGATGGCACTTACTTGCGGCAAGGTCTTCCGTGGACTCGCCCCTGCCTATCTCTCCCAGCTCATCTCACTCCACACCCTCTCCTACCTCTCCCCTCTCACCCCACTCTACTCCCCTCCACGCACTCTCCTGCCTCTCCCCTCTCATCTCACTCCACTCCCCTCCACACACTATCTTGCCTCTCCCCTCTCATCTCACTCCACTCCACGCACTCTCCTGCCTCTCCCCTCTCATTTCACTCTACTCCCCTCCACGCACTCTCCTACCTCTCCCCTCTCATCTCACTCTACTCCCCTCCACGCACTCTCCTGCCTCTCCCCTCTCATTTCACTCTACTCCCCTCCACGCACTCTCCTACCTCTCCCCTCTCATCTCACTCTACTCCCCTCCACGCACTCTCCTACCTCTCCCCTCTCATCTCACTCTACTCCACTCCACGCACTCTCCTGCCTCTCCCCTCTCATCTCACTCTACTCCCCTCCACGCACTCTCCTGCCTCTCTCCTCTCATCTCACTCTACTCCCCTCCACACACTCTCCTACCTCTCCCCTCTCATCTCACTCCACTCCCCTCTCATCTCACTCTACTCCCCTCCACACACTCTCCTACCTCTCCCCTCTCATCTCACTCTACTCCCCTCCACGCACTCTCTTGCCTCTCCCCTCTCATCTCACTCTACTCCCCTCCACGCACTCTCCTGCCTCTCCCCTCTCATTTCACTCTACTCCCCTCCACGCACTCTCCTACCTCTCCCCTCTCATCTCACTCTACTCCCCTCCACGCACTCTCCTACCTCTCCCCTCTCATCTCACTCTACTCCACTCCACGCACTCTCCTGCCTCTCCCCTCTCATCTCACTCTACTCCCCTCCACGCACTCTCCTGCCTCTCTCCTCTCATCTCACTCTACTCTCCTCCACACACTCTCCTACCTCTCCCCTCTCATCTCACTCCACCCCCCTCTCATCTCACTCTACTCCCCTCCACACACTCTCCTACCTCTCCCCTCTCATCTCACTCTACTCCCCTCCACGCACTCTCTTGCCTCTCACCTCTCATCTCACTCTACTCCCCTCCACGCACTCTCCTGCCTCTCCCCTCTCATCTCACTCTACTCCCTCCACGCACTCTCCTGCCTCTCTCATCTCACTCTACTCCCCTCCACGCACTCTCTTGCCTCTCCCCTCTCATCTCACTCCACTCCCCTCCACGCACTCTCTTGCCTCTCCCCTCTCATCTCACTCTACTCCTCTCCACGCACTCTCTTGCCTTTCCCCTCTCATCTCACTCTACTCCCCTCCACGCACTCTCCTGCCTCTCCCCTCTCATCTCACTCTACTCCCCTCCACGCACTCTCCTGCCTCTCCCCTCTCATCTCACTCTACTCCCCTCCACGCACTCTCTTGCCTTTCCCCTCTCATCTCACTCTACTCCCCTCCACGCACTCTCCGTTCCACCAACCAATAATGCCTTCTGTGGAAGCCCACAGTAAACTTACGTTCAATGGAAGTTGCTAATTACTTCTGCTTTCCCCGAGGTCTGGAATTCCCTTTTCCCAGCCATCCATGATGCTGTGGACTCCCTTGCCCCTGTTCAAGCCCAGACTCGGCATGCTCCTCTCGGTGCATTGTATTCTCTCATGCATTTGTGCTCATTGGCTGCCGATCCATTATTGTCCTTGACCATCGGCCATGATCCCGGCTACCTATGACGCGTCCTGCCCAAACCCACTTACGTCCCCTGAGTCTGAATGATGTCATTGCAGTGAGGTGTGTCCTCTCATTCGCGTGTTCCTCCTCCTGTCTCTCAATGCAATTCCACTAGGCCAGTGGTTTTTAACCTGGGGTGCACACACCCCCTGGGGGTGTGAGATGCCCTGTCTGGGGCTGCGAGACATGGGCAAAATCTTTTAGAATGTGAATAGTCGAAAAACACAAATTGAGCACGGGCACGTAAGTGCAACTGATTGTGTCATCAAACCTATGAATTTATTACCATTGTAATTGTTTTAACTATTGAGAACCAAAGGGGCTGCAGGTGCAGTAAAGGTTAAGAACAACTGCACTCGGCTATGTACAGCCACGTAGGATGTGTGGAGGACAAACGCCCGTGAACGCGACGATGCCAGAGAAAGGCCCCTATTCGGAAGCGTGGAGAGTCGAGGGACGTCCACGCAGACCGTCAACAAACACAGGTGACCCCCGTAATGAGGGTCGCGAAATCACGACAGGATTAAAACGGCAAAAATGTCGCTAAAACGGACGGATCGCCGTTGGACCGTGAACTCGGAGGCCACGGACTCGGGGCACCTTGATCCAGGTCGTTTTTGTTGTTGTTTTTTTCTGCCACCGGTGTGGCCTCTTGGCAGCGGCGATGATGTGCGCCGAGCCCCAGGCAGTGAAATGTTCTTTGAGAAGGGGTGGCCGCGTGCCCAAGTGTGCACGCTCACTCAGATCCAGCTGCGCAGTAAGACAACGAGAACCCGCGCGGAACATCAGCTATTGACATGTAATAGTGAGCCTGAAATGGAAAGTCATCTAAAGCGTTTTGAGCGCCCATCGAGCCCCCTGTACCTTTCACTTTTGTCCGATGAAAGTCATCTGAATAAATGCCCAGAGGTGTTTAATTTGTGTTTAAGGTTAATGTTTCTGCCACCTTTTATAGTTGAAGATTTTTAAGACGAATTTATTTACTGGCTTAGCTATAAGCCATGCGAGACTTTCAGTGGCTCGCAATATGCAGAGAAAATAGTCATCGAGAAACCCAGGTTGGCTCCTGTGCTTTGTGAACGGAAGCCGCTTTATTCTGAGCATCCGACATCTCGCTTAGACGTCTGATTAAAAATACGTTTCTAACTGCGGAAACCACTGCAGACAATTGCCGTCTATGAAACGCAGCACCTTCGTCATTGCCCCGTGCCGTGAGGATGGCACTCGCAGCAAATGCCTCGTGATTGGAGATTTGATTTAATCTCTTGCAGTAGCGTATCCTCGACGAATATTGCTGGGGCTTGTTTATAGACTTTAATATAGCAGACAATGCAATCCTAATGAGTAAACAGCATCTTGTTGTTGAAGACACGTACACGCACCGAGCGAGGTGGTTATTTGACTTGGTGGACTTTAATGTTGATGTCAAAGCGCTGAGCCGGTAGCAGCTGAGATCCTGAGTCTGAGTACAGGCAGCCAAGCCGACCGTGATTAAACCGGGCTCTTCAAGGGTCACGAGTGGGTTGATCGTCTCCGATCGGTCACCAATGAGTGCACAAAATATAATGTGTGTGTGTGTGGTTTTTCAACTCGGATCATTGTATCCCAGCTGTGAAAACGAAAAAATGTTGGGTGAGATATGGATCTCCTTGAGGCGAGCTCGGACGTCGTTCTGTGCGGCCGTTACCTTCCCGATGTCGTTTCCCGGCTTGTTGAAGCTGCCCCTGAGGGTTCGCAGAACTTGCATTTCTCAGCCTCGTGCCGTCACCCCCGCGGGCGCCATTTTGGGAAATAATGAACGGTGCTGAAATAACGAAAGAGCGGTGAAGAGGTGTCAGGCTGGTTAGCGCGCACGTGTCATGAAGCCGCCGACCCGATTATTTCAACCGGTCCTGGGCCCCCCCCCCCCAAACCGCAGTAACCAGCATGGTGAAGTATGGTCAAGCAGCACCCCCCCTTCCCTATTATAACTGACACAGTGAAAAGGCTTCATCCAACAGTGTATTTTAAATACGAAACGTATAATAAACCTTGATTTGAAGCTTTCGTGACTGCAGGAATCCATACACTTTGGTTCTTTCGGTAAAGTCACGTAGCTTTCCCACCTGATGATGGACGCTTGTGTTGCGCCAGAAACGTCGTGATTTATTTCATTTTATACCTACGTGACTTTACCGAAAGAACCAAAGAGTATGTATAATAAACCTTCCCTATGTATTTTTTTGGCTGACCCTCGTTCACATTCGGGCCCCGTCCTGCCGAGTCCTGATATGGGTCAGGCCGGTATCGTGTCCAGGTTGGTGGTCAACGTTTAACGACGAGACAGAAAAGCGCTGGCGGGGGGTGGGGGGGGCAGCCACCTTGCTTTCCTGTGGCCTTTTGTTTCGAGGCTGTGCCCTTCAATCATTTCCTCGCGGGGTCACGGGTCACGTTGACTGTGACGGTTTCTGGAATGCGGCCGTGCGCGGTGGTTCCCTGCAACTGAACACGCCTCCACTGCTGACTTGGGTTAGGGAGGACGACAGAGAGAAAAACAATATCGGGGGAGATCATCGCAATCTGGAAAGTGGGTGCTGAGTGGTTGGCAGTGGGGGGAGAGCGACGGGGGCAGAAGGTTGCGGGATACTGAGCGTGGTTTGTTGACGGAAGGGTTGACGGCTCGAGCATGAAGTTCCCAGACATTCACATCGTCCACTTAGTTCATGGAAAACCTGCACCGCCTGAGGGTCTTATTAATGCAGTTCAAAGCCTTAAGGAATGCTCTTCAGTCTCTTGTCCTTTATTTAACTGAGAGACGGGGTGAGATTTGCTTTAATTTTTCACGTCAAGGAAAATTCTGGATCACAGGAGTGGTGTAAGGGAGCCTGTGATTTTTTTGTTTATGCAAATACCCTCGTTGCAAATGTTCATCCTTTGGATATTCCGCCGGTAGGCAATGTGCTGCTCTTTTATGGGAGTTTGGCATTGCTTTGGTCATTCCCTTCGGGGGCTCAATGGCAAGAGCGCTGAGGAGAAGGGGGGCTCAAAGCCACTCCATACTTAACCCGGTGTCTGTGTTGGGTCTCGGTGGGTGCATGCCCCACGTGTTCTCTCTCGCTGCCTGTCAGAAGCAAACGGGTCATGTTCAGAATATCTCGGTAAAACCAGCATCGTAATAATAACGAATGTAACGTTCATCATCATCATCATCAGCCATAGTCGATCCACTGCTGGATGTAGGCCCCCCGAAGCCACCACCTTCTCTCACGAAGCTGCGATGTAATATTCCACCGAGCGCCTGCACTTAAGCTCCATCTCCTCAGTGGACGGGCGCTCAGATTAATTACATTCCCTGGCTGCCACTCTTATTATTTTTCTTGATTGTGATTTAATCCCGGTCCAACAATAACAATGTGTGTTTTCGTATAAATGCACCGATTGGTTCTAACAAGCATCTTCAGGGACGGTTCTACTTTGAGATGTTTTTTTTCTTCTTCTATTTTTCCTCCCGTTAGTCGTTGGAGTCATTTTGTTCCATGGAAGAAATAATGACAGCTCACAGGGGGTGGATATGTGAACATTGGCAAGGAGAGAACGTTCGATCGCCATGGCAACCCGGTGTGAGAAGGCCGTTTGTGGTAGTGGTGCCTCCTACAGACCCCATCCATGTGCTCTGCAGATGGCGCGGACCAAATATTTTCAACACCCGAGATGTACCAACACCTTGAAATCACGAACGAAAGTTTAATAGGCAATAAGGTTTTTTAAAATAATAATAAGTACGGTACAACGCAGTGCACTTGTGCAAGCCACATGTGCAAACTGGTATCGTTTAAATATTAGCCAGCTCCATTTGGGAAAAAATAATTCTGCTTTGGCCTATGGAGTCGTAGAAAAACTAGAACAATATATATATTTATTTTAATATATGTCGTAATAATTATTTATATAGCGCCTTTAATTGAAGGATCACATAGCACGGCACATGTCAACATCGAAACATTCCGGGTTTATTTATTTATGAAAAGTGCGATTTCACAAGACAATATAATTAGGGTGAAGAACATCACTGCGTCGTCTCGATGTCGACCCCCAATTCAATCGGCAGCCATGCACGGAACCGTACGTCCGTCCGTATGCTTTGGCAGAGTTAAGGGACGGACAGCATTTGAGGTTCTGCGTGGGTATATGAGACCCAACGAACACACCTAAGGTGTGAAAACAACTCATCAGTAAACGTGAAATGGGTCGTTCCATAAACAAAATAAACTCGATCTCTTGGACTATATTATAGTCCTCATTGTTTTGGTATTCTCTCATTTATATACACATTTATACGTATTAAAACCGTAATAATACAAACAACAACAACAACACATACGGGACTTCACGGTCATTCGAAATGAAACGTGCCATTTGTAATTGCTTATGAACTCTGTGACCTTTATTCAAAGCTATTGGGCTGGCAGTGGGGGAGGGAGTGATGCAGTTGGTTTGGCGAGAGAGGTTGGCACTGGGGGTGCAGGGGGAGGATGGGGGGGTGTTGGGAGTGAGTGTTGGGGCCATTGACACAATCAGCAGCAGCGATAGTAGCTGGCCTGCAAAAGAGCTACTGTGCAGCCTGCTTTAACAAGAATAAGTATCGTCTCAGTCTACAAGCATCACGGTGGCGAGATGTTAACTACCTTGCCTGGTATACAGGAGGTCGTGGGTTCGATCCCGACCCTGATGATGCCTGCTGCTGTATATTTGGAGTTTGAGCGTCTCCCCCCCCCCCCCGATCGTGTGGTTTTCCTTTCACATTTCGAAACATGCGTTCAGAGTATTTGGCTGCTATGAATGTCCACGTGATGTAAAGCCACTTCGTTGAGTGATCACTTGTGGCCAGGACGCTTCTGAAAAAGAGCTATGTAGCTCAGTGGGCTTTACGTGGTAAAAAAAAAAATATAGTTTAATCGTAAAGAGTTTAGGAGAAATCATAAGCACATCTCCACTGTGTCTCTACATATAAATAAGTAAATTGCTTAGTCCATGAGCCCTATCTGCTTTCCAGACCAATATTCCCCAAGCAGCATTCTTTTAAGCGAGCAAAATATGGACCATATGCAGCTCGTCAGCAGTCAAAGGCTTGTTAAACGGATGCCGCTGGATTTCCAAATGTTATCGGCATGAGCGCTCGGTACAACCATCGGGCACCGTGTACAACGCAACAAGCGATAGCGTACACAAACCCATCGTGCGTTGCTCTGATTCTAGCAGCAGGTCAAGGACGTGGGAATCCACATCACGAGTCTTACGTGATTGAAAAGTGAAATCCAAGCTGTGGGAAATTCAATCGGTGTGTTAAGTACGACGTCGATTAATATTTATACGCGAATCACGGTGATGTGAAACTTTAAACAAAGTACGGTGGTGGTGGTGGTGCGCGCAATGGGAGGGCGCAATGCGTCGCGCTCTAAGGGTACCGCTGTGGAATTCCCCAATGTAGAAGCGTTACACTCTCGCTTTGTTGTAAGAAGTTAAAAAAGATAAAAACAATTGGGTCGAGCAAAAAAAAAACACTTATGTTTTGCTAAACCCCTTGGGTTTTACGAATGTTCAGGCAGACAGGCAGTTGAGAATGGGTGAAACATACCCACTCCACGGAGTGCCATTGTTCCTACAGTTGTTATTAATGTGTCTCTACCTCCTTTGGTTTAACCCGCGCCCTGTTTTTTGACCGTATCGCATTCGCATCCGTCGGCACTGTTAACCTTGCACGGTGGAGCAGTGGCACGCGGTGGTGAGCGCGCTCGCTGCGCTGCGGGCCTGGAGCGACTGCAGTTTTGTTCAGTTGCCTGCCCACGTGGCGGGCATCGTTTGGCGAGTGACGTCCGAACCGGCGTCCGGGGCCCCACGCTCGGCAAACCCGTACTGACCGGCGTGGCGAAGTCATGGAGATGATTGAGACGGGTGCGTGGGGGCCTTCGTCCGGCAGCGCATTGACAAAGGGCTGAAAATATTTTTTGCGTGGATTTGTTGAATTATGTCACTTGATGTGATATGTAATGTGTGTTGCAGTTTTTTTTTATATTTGTGTGTTTGACTTGTATTGTGGAATATCAGTCATGCCAATGTTATGCGTTGACCAATAAGATTCATATTTAGTTTGTTTTTGGGTGGGTTTGTATCATGCAATATCACAGTTTAACTACAACGCTCCACCACCCAACAGAGCTGAGCTTTAATCGACACCTGACGATGCTGAATGCGACCTCCAGCGGAAACGTCGTTCGTACAAAACTGTCCACGTTTTGCGTGCTTTCCAGCATTCCTTCAGTTTGCTGAAAAAACAAAACAATTGGCATATTTGTCCACGTGACAATTTGATTTGATTGGCTCTATCATGTAGTGGAGAATTATTATAAAAAAATGTATACATTGTGTCTACATGATGATCTAACCCTAAATAAACCAATAATGAATATCTCTCAGTCGACCTATCCTAGTTTTGTGCGATTGGCATGTGTGACTTAACGTTTTTTTTATCCATGTCAACCTAATTGATAAAATGCTTTTCCAAATTAACCCAGCCATTGTGTCAGTGTTCACCAACGCTCAGAGAGTGCCTATGAGTATTGGAATGTCTGCATAAATATTATTGGTGAGCTTTAATTTAAACCTTCCATCACATTGCTCTGTGTTTACAAAGACGAAACGCTCGCTGACATCACTGCCTTCTAGGGCTGACACATGACACACACACTGCAACAGACAGTTAGGGGGGCGGCCTTTTACAATGCATCAAAGCTCCGTTTGCAAGAAATCGGCAGGGATTTCAGGAATTATAAATTATGGAGAGAAAAACAGCAAAGCGCGTTTGTGTATGTTATGACAATCATCGGTTTCGCTAACGCACTCCATCTCCCACTTGTTTGCCTCCTGTACTTCATCGCAGTGGTTGTCGGAGGGACGACACAACAGTATAACACGACAGAATTAGTTTATCCGGGGCGGTCGCTGAAGGGGAATCGGGATCAGAATGTCCAGAGTAAGCATACTTTGGTCCAATTTACTTGATAATAAATTAAATCCGTTCTGAGCCCACCGACGGCTTAGAGAAGGTTGCGGGGTTGTCCGTGTTTGAGCATGCTTCGCCACGTCGGTGCGTGCACGGGTTGAAGGAAGTGGGCACAACAGGGCGAGTTATGATATCAGTCCCCGTCCCGTTAATGTTCGATGTGGCTAAGAATTGAACTCGCGTCGCTGAGTTCATAGCGCAATGTGCTAACCACTGAACCGTGTTTCCGCCACGCCGTGCATTGGGTTTAGTGACCTTTGGTGGGGTAACGGCACTGCGCCCGAACTGTAGAACGATTCCTCTTGGCTTCCAATGAGGGCCATTGGTTGAGAAGTCACAAATTTTATATATTTAAAATGTTATGGCCACTGTGTTATTTACAAATGTTGTAAGGATTGGCAGCTGCGGTTCTCACATTAACCCCCAAGGCTTACAGCAATATCGCTTCACCAGTTGCATTTTTCACGACACTTAAAATGGAATAACATGACAGGATTACCATTACCTGCCTTTGGTATTCGGGGTGTACCAATGCGTGGAAGATTCTGCCATTAATGTTTGGAGTAAAATGTTCTAATGCAGTGTATAGCAGAGAGTGGACGTTTCTTACAAACACATCGTACAGCGATCCCTTGTGTAAAGGATAATGATGTCGTAAATTTGTGCTGTGGGCTCTCGAAGGAGCAATGCATTACCGTAGAATTCCTTCACGATTTTTTTTTAACATGGAATGTGCTATGAGGAGTGTTTTTTTTTTGTGCGGGACGCCCATGAGGACACCATCCATTACAAAAATCGTAGCAGGGCGGGAGCGGGCGAAATTTTGGAAATGTTATCCCTCCGTAGTCGCGTACAATTTGTACCATAATCTTCTTGGTTCTTTCGGTAAAGTCACGTAGAAGGGAAATAAAAAATAATAAAAATAAAACATAATAAAATACAATTCTCACTATTATTATTATTATTATGTACCATAATCTCAAGATAACCTGAGTGATTTTTTATTTTCTTTCAACGGCAACGTAACGAGTGGCATTGGGAACGATCACAGCCAAGAGGCCGGTTGGGGTAGGGGGGGGGTACTCCTTGGGATGTGCAATGAGCCGGGATCGCTCGCTGGGCTCCATTCCGAGCCGTAAACCTTCACCTCGCTTCGCCCGTGGGCAAAACGCACGTCGATCCCTTGGAGCTGTGGATGCTCTTTGGGAGCTCACGCAATTGCTCCGTTCTCTCTCTCTCTCTCTGCTCATGCATCATTCGACCGGTTACATGTTAATGCCTCGCAGTGTGGGAAGCTAAGTGACACGCTCCAAATATTTGCTATCTCTGGTGTATACTCTATATTATTACAGCCATTTGTCAATCCGCTGTTGCTGGATGGAGGTCTGTCAGTTATGGGGGTTGTTTTGACCATACTTCACCACGTTTTGTCAGTGGTAGAGGGTTCTGGGCCGAACGGTTGAGACATCACTCGCCGCTGCTGTTAGCCACGGCTGGGTATTGAACTCGGGTCGTTGGGTTCACAGTGCAGTGTGCTGATCACCGCTTGATGAGGGCCCTGCAATTTATTGCTATTTTAAATAATAATTTTCTTGCCGATGTTAATCACAAGTCTAGTGGGTTATCGTTATTTATACATTCACGGAGTTTTAAAATGCAACTTGCGTAACACGAGCGATCGCTTGATAACCCCGAAGACAAAACAGAAAAGTCGCCATTTAGAGTCGACTTAAAAGTTAAAGTAAGGAATGCTCTTTTTTTTCAAGCGCACTGCTCCGCACGTGATTTGTTCTTGCTTATCTGTCTCCTTCAAAGAGGGATTTTCTTTCGAGGCAATTCATTTCAAAAATAGTCTTAACACCTGCCTAGCATTGGGACGCTCAAAACACGGCCAGGGATGCCGATAATCCGGTCCCCAGCATTTCACCACCTCCACTCTCGTGAAATCCCTTTTCTTGTGCGCACACGCCAGGCTCTCGACCCGGCCCCACTGCTGCCAGCCAGCTGGCTTGCGCTCACTCGAACCGCACGACCAACCCGAGTTTTCCAATTGGCCTCTTGGCGGACGCAAGGCGGCGACGTGCTGCACACGCCTGATGCTTGCTAAACATCTCCCGCGTGATGTGAGAGACAAGCTGAGTAATCTGAATGTGCAGTTAAGTGGGACAAAGACACAGAACCCCACGTGGAGCCATTAACAGACTGTGCTGTTAGCGAGCATCTACGAAGACCGGTGCAGCACACGAGGACGATGATTGCACACGCCACCGGGTACTCATTTCAGGCTGAATCGACCTAGGGGAGGCCCAGGACCGGTTCAAATATTAAGCACGGTTATTGGTCGTGAGCAGGAATTCAACTCGGATCGCTGGGTTCGTAGCGCGGCGTGCTAACCGCTTTCCCACCGCTCTCCCACAGTGTGGGGAGCTAAATGCCATGCTCCAGATATGCCTACCTCCGGTGTATATGGACATATATTACAGTCATTCGTCAGTCCGTTACTGCTCGATGAAGGTCTGTCAGTCACGGGCGTTGTTTGACCATACTTCATCACGTTTGTCAGTGTAGGTTGGTGAAGGAGGTGGCGGTGGGGGGCGGGGGGGGGTCGGATCTCGGGGTCTCTATCGTAATATGAATCGGCGCTGTCGAGGTCCCACAGAGTATTGTTTAGCAATCGTCAGTTGCATGTCACGTGCCAACAACTCGATGTTTATTCGAAAGGTCGACGCACCGCGAATGTCGGAGGTCGAGTCCAGCGACGGAGTGGCAGCAAAGGAGACGTGAGGGCGGGGGGGGGGGACGTCTACGAGCGACGAATTCGGCACGTGTGCAGGCGCAGTGGCGGATTGTTACATCCCGGCATCGCGAGGGACCTATCTATGCACGTACGTTGAACTTCCTTCGCACCGTACGTAGCCGCCAGCCGTGCTAATCGGAGGTGCGGGTTGGCAACAGATTGGGGATGCCTTCATGCAGCTGCGGATTGATGGTGGCTGTTGCTGCTGATGATGATGCTGATGATATTGTAAACTCTGTCAGACATAGATTTGAGAGGAACACGTTCGTGTAACCCTGCCACTACACCCAGATGTTATTCGGTGTCTTTCAATGGTGTCCCGTGCCTATGTCAACACCCTCGACTGAACGTTTCGCTACATTTGCAGCCGGAAGTGTGTTCTCCTGATGCGCAGCCGCTACGCAGCAAGACGAGGAGCACGTGAAGGCATCGGAGCAGAAGGCAGGGTTTTATTCAGCAGTGAGTATCCATTCCATACGAGAGGAGAGTTTTTGAGGTGATTAAATATATTTAGCAATTTGCTTGTTTTGAATGATGAGCATTTTGGTCGTGTGACTGCAAGCAGATGATCTGCCATCTGGCCACAAATTAATCTTTGATTTTAAAACATCTCATTACGGTGGTGGAAAAAAAACTAAAGCCACCACAACCGAATGTGGCTTTGAAGCAAAAACAACTCCATCTGCATTGAAGATGAATTAAAACGTAATATTCAGAGTTTTTGAATAAAGAACGGTTCTTGTTAATTTTATTTCGATAGTTCAACGACTATTGAAGATGAAGGTACAGTAATGTAATTTGCTTCCTCCGTTGACGTTTCAGGTTCGCTGTCACAGTGTCACCGATATCAAACTGGACTCGCAATCTCCCGTCATGCATCGATATTATTCAGATTATTTAGCTGCTAAATATATATATATCCACGTGATAAGCCACTTTGTTGAGCTATCATTTGTGGCCAGGTCGCTTCTGAAAAATAAGTAAATAACTCAGTGGGCTCTGCCTAGTAGAATGGGGATGGTTTCGTGTTGTATTTGTTTGTGTTTGGGTGATTTGTTTACCTTTATTGTACTTTGCACTGCTATTGTGTTTTTGTTTTGTTTGTTGTTGTAACGTTCTTGCCCGCACTTACTGGACATCTGTGATTACCTCCTGTTTAAATACATATTCTGATTCTGAGTTGGGACAGTCAGTCAGCAGTCCGTTTATATTTCGAGTGAGGCCCATTAAGCTTATACGTTCATCATCAATGGAAAACCCGGCCAAGACGGCTGATTCAATGGTCGCGAGCACATTTCATGGGAAGGGAAGGTTTACCTGGGGCCGCGCAGAATAAAGTAGGGACATAATAAATTAAGATTTCAAGCTTTCGTGACTGCAGGGATTCATATTATTGGTTCTTTCGGTAAAGTCACGTAGAAGGGAAATTATAAAATAATACAAATATAAAACAATACAAATTCTCACGACGTTTCGACTGCAACACAAGCAATCATCATCAGGTGTGGATTTCACACCTGATGATGATTGCTTGTGTTGCAGTCGAAACGTCGTGAGAATTTTTATTGTTTTATATTTATATTATTTTATTATTTCCCTTCTACGTGACTTTACCGAAAGAACCAAGAACAGGGACATATTATAAACATAATTAATAAATAATAAGCAAATCAGAACTACGTACAATGAAAACCTTGCCCGCAAACCAAACGACTCGAGTGGAGGCCCTTCCACCAGCAGTTGCATGAGCAAGCGATTGCAGGGCTGCACCTTTAACGCTTACCTCTCAGTAAAAAAAATAAAAAACAAACCTACAGATTAAGAACAGGTCTGTCGGAAAGACAGTGTCACCTGAGGATGGCTGCTTGCGTTGTGGCCGAAACGTCGCGAGAATTATTTTATTATGTTTTATTTTTATTATTTTATTATTTCCCTTCTACGTGACTTTACCGAAAGAACCAAGAAGATGAATCCCTGCAGTTCAGAAAGCTTTAAATCGAAAAATTTAACCTACAGATTTTTTTATTCAAACATTCCAAGAAAAGTCCTCCTGACAAAGTGTTGAAGGCTGGCTGAGGCTTTCCAAGGTGATTACGTCGTTAAATGAATAAATAAACACAAGGCCTGGTACATTGCATGCTACCACGAATCCACAATTAATAGGCAATGCAGGTTATTTGGATTGCCATCAGTGGTGCCTCACTTGAGGCAGTCGGGGTCTGTGACACTGATCACAAGACTTAAGCGTGTTCCACAACAGTTATTTATTTGTTCCAGATTTGAAGCTTTCGTGACTGCAAGGATTCATACTCTTAGGTTTTTTCGGTAAAGTCACGTAGGTAAAAAATAAGTAAATAAGTAAATAATAGAAATAATAATAATAATAATAGAAATAAAATAATTAATCACGACGTTTCGTAAATTTAGCTGTGACGGTCCCACCTGATGACGGAGACTTGTGTTGCCTCTGAAACATCGTGATCTATTATTTTATTATCTACTTATTTTTTACCTATGTGACTTTACCGAAATAACCTAAGAGTATGAGTTATTTATTTGGTTTAGCACGTAGTCTTTCGCGACCAATATTGTTAATAATCAATGTCTTTTGTTGGGTTAGATCGCGTAAATATGATTATTATTTATTTGCTTCTTTATGAGATGCGTCCCTTCTGAAGAACCTGCGAGCCCTGATCGCGATGGCCTCGCTATCAGCGTGCGCTAACAACACTTCGCGTCAACATCCATTCTTGCTGGGGCCATCCGTGATCAATGCAGAGCGGGTTGTGCGTAATGATTGTAATAAGAATTTCAGAAGATAAGAATATGTACTGTATCTATACTGGAGGAATCCGATGAGCTATAAAGCTCTTTTTCACGGATGTCCAGGAAAATCAGGTGGGGCACGGGCACGGGGGGGGGGGCATAGTGGCAAAATGTTGAATAACAAATCGACGAGAAACCTGCTCTGGTTTCC